>NW_023425551.1:60461907-61776764 GCF_014108245.1 Pipistrellus kuhlii
GAAAGTAATTGAATACCAAATGAAATGTACTGCAATGTCTGTTTTATTACAGGCCAATGAGATGAGTTCATTTAAGAGTTTTCTGAATTATCTGCTGCCCAGGATGGGTAAAATATACTTGTTTTCTTTGGTATGACATTATATTTTCCTTCTTTTTTGTTATTCTGGCTTATGAACTGGGCTGATGGCATTTAGACCTGGAGAACATGAATAAATTACAGGAATGCCATGTTTGTCTAGAAACATATTTTTTAAAGGTATTTGAAACACTGCCTAGAAATTTCCCCCTTAACACACAGGGCATTCTATGAGCACCTGCAACTTTTCTTTAATTTTCAGCTCTGCTTTTTTAAGTCATTGGTATCTTCATTATATAAATACTAGAGGCCCAGTGCACGGATTTGTATACTGGTGGGGGCATGGCCTGCTGGGATCAGCCTGCTGTGGAAGCAGTCACTCATCCAGGTCAGCTGAGTAGTGCTCCCACTGTGGGAGCACACTTACCAGCAGGGAGCAGCTCCTACATTAGGCGTCTGCTCCTTGGTGGTCAGTGCACTTCATAGCAACTAGTTGATCAGTCATTCTGCTCATTCCTCTGGCCAATCACTGTGATTTTATATATATCAAGGAAATTAGTAGCTAAAGATGTTCAACACATAAATTTTAATGCCCTGAGCATCTAATGCTGTTGTCAACCCAAAATATACATATGGACTATCCTGGTTTATGCCCTGGGGTTCTCTGTCAATATTGCTGGGAGTGATGGGTGACAGAAGAAAATCTCACTTCTCAGTTCTACAAATAATGATAACATTAACCAAGATTATGCAGATGACTCCTAATCTCCTCACAGATGTCATTTATTTCTCATTTTTACTCTTTGGTCATGGGCCAAAGAGGAACCTAAGCAAAGCTAAAAACATGGATTCTAATTCAAAAGACCTAGTTTGTTTATTCTAGCTTGGCTTTTGTGGAACAAGTATTCTAAAATCTTAGTAAGTAACCACTGACACTCATAGATTGTCTGCCCTTGCCTTCATATTTTAAAGACCAGAAAACTGCTCCCCAGTAGAGATGAAATGATTGCCCCTGAGGTTACAAAGCTTGTTGAAGGCTATTTATACTGATGGCGGCCAATGGAGTTCTTTCCATACCAGTCCCTTTCTCAGTTACAGAATCCTCATGTTAAGTAATTGTTACTACACTTTGCATTTGTATTTCACAACCAATAGTACCTTCTTATACTCTAACAAATGGATTTCATCTTAAACACTGTATAGGAATTGTCTTTGCACAGAATATCGCTTGTGATTTACTACCTACACAAGCAACTCTAGAATGCTATCTATACTAATAAAAAGCTAATACACTAATTAGACCTGTAGACAGGACGTCTTCTGTACAAAGCTGCAGCAGCTGCAAGGGCCAAGGAGGGCCAGCAGCTGCGGCAGCTGGCAGTGCAGCGCTGCAGGGTGATGGGGGTGGTGCCTTCCCCTGATCATTCTGGTCACCTCCCACAGAGAGAGGCCAGATCACAGGGAGCAGGCCTAAATTCAGTAGGACATCCCCTGAGGGCTCCCAGACTGTGCGAGGGGCAGGCTGGGCTGAGGAGCCTCCCTCCCCCCAATGCATGAATTTTCATGCATTGGGGCCTCTGGTTCTAAAATAGAAAGCCATATATTTCTCCATGCAGCATATAGCAACAGTAGCTCTAGGAGAGCCACTTGGCATAAAGACTATGGTAATGAGCCTAAACCAGTTTGGCTCAGTGGATAGAGCATCGGCCTGAGGACTGAAAGGTCCCAAGTTCGATTCCAGTCATGGGCATGTACCTTGGTTGCGGGCACATCCCCAGTAAGAGAGTGTGCAGGGGGAAGCTGATCAATGTTTCTCTCTCATCACTGTTTCTAACTCTATCCCTCTCTCTTCCTCTCTGTAAAAAATCAATAAAATATATATATTTTTTAAAAAAGGCTAAGTAATGAACTGAGTTTGGATTTCCTACAAGCCATGGAAATCATTACATCATTTCACATGTTAGGACCAAGATAATAAGACCCAATTAATTTAAAAAGGAAAAAAATGGAATATAATTTTTAAAGAATTACATGAATAATTATATGCAATAAGTTAAACTTCCCAACACTGAGCTCAAAATGGTATGCACTTTAGAGAAAAAAAATTTTTTTTTAATGTGACATATTTTATCCCTGTAAGCTTTTGAAAATAGAGGTATATGAATAGCACCATTTGACCGGCTATTTTATAATGCCTGCTGATCAATCGGATCCCATAAATTAAGAGAAATTGTTTGATATTTAATTTCTTATGATACCAGTCAGTCTATAAGAAGGTAAATATTAGGCTTAACCAGTGGTCCATTTTGGTATTTTTCAGTGGCTTATATAAACAATGTTACTTGCTGTTTTCTTTTCTAATTAGCATCTTTTAAATGAGAATGTAATCTCTCATTTAAATAACCTTTATAATCCCAAAAAAGTATGGTTCATTTATCATAGGAACTATCATTTTACCTTATACATCACTTACTCTGCTTCCACCTAGTGTACCATTGCTAGAATAGCAAGTTTTTTTTAAACCTATTTGCATATAATGTTATGAAAAGGAATATTGATTTATATAACATATGTATTTTGTTCCTTTTGTTTGTCTTGTTATTTAAAAATCATAGCATTTTATTTTCTATATTGGGGTAATGAAAAAGAACACACTCAAAAATTAGAGTACATTGACTACATTTGCCTATCACTAGAAGATATATCAATATAAGCCCTGTTTTAGCAGCATTCTTAAACAGCCTATATAGCAGACTAATAAACTAAGACAAACTTACAACACATTGGCAAACACATTTATAAAATGTGAAAGCTCAAAGACATTCCAGACACCACTCAAGTGCTGCTCCCTTTTTTTTTTTTTTTTTTTTTTTTACAGATGAGGACTCTGAGGGCTAAAAGGACTTGTACAAAGTCACGGAGCCAGCTAGCTATTTGTCAAGACAGAACTAGAAATGAGGTCAGCCAGCTGCAAGCCAGAATGCCTTCCACCACACATCCTGCTTTTCTGATTAGACATCAGAGTCAGTGTTTTTAAATGGCCATGCTGGATCAATACCAAAAAATTATCTTTAGTGTGCTTTACAAAATCACTCCCTCAAAATCTTACTCATTCACAAAATTACACAGATTTTTTTTCCACGATGAGCATAATAAAAGGATGTTTCTTGTGAAGGGACAATTAACAGTGAGGTATGAGAAATTAACAATTTACTTTGAACTCACTAAAGCATAACCCTTTATCTTTTAGGTTACGCCAAATTATCTTCCATCCTTAGATCTAAAGAATTAAAGACTTGTCAATAATCTATGATTGTAACAATTATAGCTAATTCAAGTGTTTGAGTCAGTTGTGGCTGCCTTCACAAAATACCACAGCCTGCTTGGCTTAAGCAACAGAATTTCATTTTCTCACAGTTCTGGAGGCTGCAGGTTGAAGAGCAGGGAGCCAGCATGGTCAGTTTCTGAGGAGAACTCTCTTTGGCAGTGAGGGGTGACCAGGCTGGCAGGGTGGGGCGGGGGGGGGGGTAGGGCAGAAAGTCACCTTTGGCTGTGTGCTCACATGGCCTTTCCTCAATGTATGCGTGAGGAGAGACCTCTCCTACAGGATGAGAGCTCCACTTTTATGACTTCCCTTAACCTGAATTACCTCTTAAGAAATCTCTGCAGACAGTTACATCGGGGGTTAGAGCTTTAATATGTGGATTTGGGGGTACTCAATTCAGTCCCTAGCATTAAGACTTTGAGTTCTAAAATGAGAAACTACTACTTAATTGATTGTAAGTACTGCTGTGTCATATATGATTTTGAGGAGAGCTGTTTGTCCAAATTGAATAACTTATAAATATTATGAACCATACAAACTCTCTTGAGAAGAAAATTAACAGTAAACTCACAGCTTTAATATCTGTGCTTTATAGTTAGTATTCTTCTTTTTCTGATCTTTGCCAAGACCTACCTCTTCCGAGCATTGCCAGTATAAGATTTGTATTAATGCTGTTATTTATATTTGGTAAAACTGTCTCCAAAATGTGGAACATATATCTCCTTTCTTCATTTGGCTCTAAGGCTCTGTGTAGATTCTTAAAAACTAAGACTTTTAATGTCTAAATGGACCTCTAAACACCATCTGGTCCCATTCTACTCTTTTATCTTTTATAGGAGAATAAGCTGAAGCCCAGAGGTTCAAAATAATGATATTGTTCCTATTGGCTTCAAAAAATGCTCTCGTGTTGTTGTTCTTTTATGTCTTTACATTATCCCTGTGAGGAAAGCTTGGTAGATGTTATTATTACAATTTCATCCACAAGGAAATGAAACTCACTGGAGGCCATGCAGCTTACTCCTGGCCCTGAAGTCCGTAGAGAGAGTCAATTCATAAATATGCAAGCAGCACATGAATCAACAGCCATTTCCACCTACTATTTCCAAACCCAGTCATCCAGACACAAAACTACACTACTGGCAATCTGTATATATCTGCATATTTAAAAGCCTAAGCAACCATCACAACCAAAAGGATGACCGAACAGGCAGTGTGGGGCGACCATGCCCGCAAGGGGGTCAGTTGAGGGTGACCAGGCCAGCAGATGGTTGGCAGTGCGGAGCGACCAGGTTGGTGGGGGGGGGACAGTTAGGGGTGACTAGGCCGGCAGCGAGGGGGGGCTGTAAGGGGCAACCAGGCAGCAGGTGGGAAGCATTAGGGGTGATCAGGCTGGCGGGGGGGCAGTTAGGGGCAACTAGGCTGGCAGTTGGGGCAGTTGGGGGTGGCAAGGCCAGCAGAGAGGGAGCAGTTAGGGGCAATCAGGCAGGCAAGCAGGTGAGCAGTTAAGAGCCAGTGGTCCAGGATTGTGAGAGGGTGCAGACTGGGCTGAGGGACCCCCCTCCCCTCCACCCAGTGCACGAATTTTGTGCACCAGGCTTCTAGTTCATATATAATTTAAACTAAACAAAAAAGAATCTAAACATCCATGAATAACATGTGGAAACCCAAAATCATAAAGAACAGTGGGTAGAGAAGGGAGGATAAGAGAAGGAGGTTCAATGGCCTGACCGGACAGCCGCTACAGAGGTACATTCTGTTTCATGCCTTAAACTTCATCCTTTTCAAAGGGCTGCCCACCTGGTGTCTCCTGCGCCCTTCGCCATTGCCCAGTGCGATGCACAGGTGCAGCAGGAATCAGCCCCCAGCTGCAATCAGGAAGTGGCCCAAAGAACTGACTCAGTGAGAGGCTTGCCTGAGGTCACAAAGTACTGAGTTCCTCTCGCTCCCTTCTCCAGCGCTCATCACTCCGTCCCACGGCCTGTCCCAGTGATCACCCTGTGTAACAGCAGGCATTCTATGGCCACATGCATGAAAAAACAATCCTTTTCTGAAAACATAGAAAGTATGCTTTTGGAAAATGCCCCCTTATACCTGGTTCCTGTCGGAGCCTGGCAGGCAGAGGAATCCAACTCAGCTGGTTCAAGAGACTCTCATGGATTTTCTTTTCGGAGGTTCAAACACTAAGGGAAGCTAGAAGCCTGTGGGGACCCTGGAGAGCATCGGGAGGGGACAAGGGGTCAAAGGAATGGGAGTGGTGCTGCAGGGGTCCTGAGAACCGCAGCTGAGGAGGCATGGACAGGCGGGAGCTGTTGCTCTGGAGCAGGGGTCCTCAAACTTTTTAAAGTGGGGGCCAGATCACGGTCCCTCAGAGAGCTGGAGGGCCGGACTATATGAACTACTAATTCCTACTGTAACACCTCGGCTTCGCTCACTGCCCGAAAAACCTGGCGGGCCGGATCAGACTCCTCTGCGGGCCGCATGTGGCCCGCGGGCTGTAGTTTGAAGACGCCTGCTCTGGAGGCTGCAGCCTTCCAGAAATCTGCCCCAGTGGGGAGGCAGAAACACCACGGTTTCCTTTCCTCCCACCTTGGTCTCTTGCTGGTGCTTCCCATTCACTGGACCCAATCAGCAGCCCCCCCGCAGGGAACCCCTGGGCAAGAGGGGACAGCGGTCAGCCTCCTGGACGCAGAGCAGGATGGGGAAGGAAAAGAATGGACCCAGGACAGACAATAGACTGCACGAGCCTTATCGTTAGCATCTAAACATGCTTTCTGTGAGGGAAAAAAAAATGAAAAAATGCTATGGAAGGTCACCAGCCCGACCTTCATAGATTCCATGTTTTGCTAAACCTAGAGGCGACTTTTAGGCATTCCTGCAATATCTGTGCACACATACATAGGGAAGCAGGAAGGCAGATACAGGTGGGTGGGTGGGTGGGTCCATCTACTGTTCTTCAGGTCACTGGTGAGGAAGAATAAAGCAGGCGCAGGTTTGTTAGGGGATTCAGCAAACAAACAAGCAACAACAGACGGACTGACCCAATTTACTTGAAGCCAAGCATCCATATATTTAGAAACATGTGGGTAACCGTGTGCACGTTTCATCAGGACATGGCAGTCCAACAGTGCAGCGGAGGCTTGCTAAATAAAGACCACACACTGCCTGCAGCAGGAAATGGGGGGCTGTGGGGGGGGGCCTCCCCGCTGGATCCCACAGCTCCTGGGCGAGGGCAGAGCAGACAGAGTGGACTTGTGTGGTGAGTGGAGCTGCGGGTGAGAGCCAGGGGTCAGTGTGGCTCTGCGTGTTCACTTCACCTCCGGAGCCCACCCAGGGAAGGTGTGGACTGTGGCACCTCCCACCTGTCCTCACCCCTGCCCCCCGGAGAGCTGGCCTGGGTGAGCGTGTGGCACAGTAGAGTGTACGCCTACTTTCCAAGCTCTCTTGTCTGGATTTTGACTTCAGGAAGATAGGAAATAAAATCACAGGGTTGATTAGATACAAAGGGTACTAGAAATTATAGCTTTAGTCAATTTAAATAAGGATGTGGGAGTGTCCTTTTCTTTCTTTCTTTCTTTCTTTCTTTCTTTTCTTTCTTTCTTTTCTTTCTTTTTTTTTTTTTCTTTCAGTAAAATCTGGAGCACAATTTTTCAATTCCATGGACTGGGACTAAAACAAGCTCCCAGACTGCATTAAAAAAAAAAAAACAAAAAAAAACTCTGCTCCCTCTCCTCTCCCATCTCCTCCCCACTTCACTCACCCACTTCAATCCACCACTTCTGCTCACCATTCCTTCTATGCCATATGGTCTCCCCATCCAGACACACACTCTCTCTCTCTCCCTCTGCTCCCACCAACATGGCTGGAACACAGTGGCCGCCCTGCATGGCCAGCATTGGCCTGCTCTGCTCCTTTCTCTATACTCTTACATCCTCTCTTCCCCTATTCTTCTTGGACTAGAAAATGGTCTTCAGCTTACAGCTTTGAAGAAAGTAGCCACCTAAAGTCAGGTGTGATTATAGCCCTGGATACCCAGTAGCCAAGAGTGTAAGCCCAGTGCAAGGCTCATGGATGGTTCTTTAACCAGTGTAATGAAATGGAATGGACTAGACAGGAGCAGCCACTTCTGAAAAGCTTCTATGGGGCTTAATAAGGAGAATAAGACCCTTTGATGGGCTGCCTTCTCCCTAATGTACTGCTCAGATTAGAGTGATATATAGCACTTACAATAAACGAGGTGAACTCTCTGGCCTTCAACACCCTTCCTGCCACCTGGCTGGTTCCAACCTGAGTCTTTAGAATTTGGCTCCAATCATCTCCTGGAAGCCCTCACTGATGCCACATGACTTGATTAAGTGTCCCTTCTGAACCCACACAGATCTGCAGGTGAGCTTCCTGGTGGCCTGCCCACCCAGCACCGCTAAAATCCTTCCACGATATTGTTCATTTCATGTCCTAGTAATTAACACCGTGACTATGTTATATGGTAGATACAATTTTCATCTGTTGACTGGTGATCAAAGCAAGAGAAATCACCACCTTAAATGATACCACCACGCAATTAACACCACCCGATATTCAAATCTACAATTGATGCATTCGTATTAATAGACCACCCCAATTTTAGGATACCGTTTTCCTTTGAAATAGCAACCAACTGTAAAATGTTTTCATAATGCTGCTTGTTCAAATCAATCACAAAATCCCGTGGCTTTATATAGCATCAGACTGCAAGGGATAGCATGAAGCCTGTACATGTTACCTATAATTCGCATCATCAGTATTATTTACACCATAATAGTTTATCTGTTTTGCACTTTGTCGACAAAGTCATCTGCATAATAGACTGCCTTGGAGTAATTCTTAAATCTGCTTAGCCCAAGAGAAAGATACTCAGGTATAGAGAATGGCTGCTGGTGTACTAATATGCACAAAGGAGACTGTGTGGAATTTTAAATCTCTTTTTCACCAAGTGTCTCTTATCTGAATATTGCCCGAAACTAATGCACAGCATGTGCTTTGTTGAGGGCTCTGGAGCCTGCAATAGGAAGGGAGAGCTGGGGAATCCACTTTCCCTCGTTTCCCGCTGAGATGACTCATTAAGGTGAATGGAAGTGAAGCACACACACCGACGGGAGAATAGATGCCCAGGGTTCTGTCTGTTCTAAAAATTGGACTCGTCATAAAAGCTAGCTCAGCCCTTTGTGAAATCGGTGTGTGTGTGTGTGTGTGTGTGTGTGTTTTCTTTTTTATTGAATTTATTGAGATGACATTGATTACTAAAATTATATAGATTTCAGGTGTATAATTCTATAATATGTCATCTGTATATTGCATTGTATGCACACCACCCCAAGTCAAGTCTCCTTCCATCACCATTTGTCCTCCCTTTTCTCTCTTCTATTTCTCTCTCGCACGCGCACACACACACACACTTTCCCTGTAGTAATCACAATAGAGTTGTCTGTGTCTCTAAGTTTTTTTTTAGTTGTTTTTGCTTACTCCTCCACTTTTTTCACCCAGCCCCACAAATCCCCTCTCCTCTGACAGCTGTCGGTGTACTCGCTATCTGTAAGTCTGTTTCTGTTTTGTTGGTTAGTTTATTTTGTTCATTAGACACTACCTATGAGTGAAGTCATGTGGTACTTGTCTCTCTGTGACTGGTTTGTTTCACTTAGCTCTCCAGGTCCATCCATGCTGTTGCAAAGGGTAAGATTTCTTACTGATTTTTACCTCTATTGACTCTTTCATGTCTGTTTTAATTTCAATTCCCAACATTTGACATTTGGCACAAGCGGGACATGTTACCTGTAATTTTGCCCAGTGTTCTTGGTAAGTCATGCCATTACCTGAACAGACTTTAAAATAAAAATGGAAAGGTAAGAGCTGGGATGCTTAAATGCAAAAGCTGACGTTGAAACTGTCGCTCCTTCTCCTGTTGCTGTTTCTCCTTTTTATGAGCAGAGGAAACTACAAGGCCTTCAAAAATCTCTTGAGCACAGCGTACTTTTCTGAATACAGAGGTTGCTCGCAGTTGGTGTTGGTCTGAATATTGGGGATTTAACCAGAGTGCAAGCTGATGATGCAGCACTGACCTTATATGACTTTTCAATTCTGTCAACCAGCAACCTCTATGGCCAGCACTTCTCTGCTCTGCCAGACCAATTACTGACCTTCAGAAAGATGACCTGAAGATAGGCTGCAAGATCCTTAAGTGTGTGCTCTGAACACACCACACACACACACACACGCACACACACACACACACACACACACACACACACATACTCACACATCACCACATACATGACACTCTGCCTTATATCAGAAATCCAAGACTTCCATCCCAGTGAAAGTATTTTAAAAATTATATCTATGAACAGTGAACAAAACTGATGCTTTCTTCCCATCACTGTTAAATAATACTTCTTGACTCTTGGTTCCCAAATTGTTCTCTCCAGAACCTTTTCTGGTCTCTCTCCATTAAGATCCGATATACATTGTTCTTGCCAGGTGAACCCACATGCCCTTCTTGCTTTCCTGTCACTGGTTATTCAGTTGCTTCTCTTCTCCATAATGCAGGCTATGATACCAAAAACAGAAATAACAAGAGGAAAAATAAGACACTTCATCTTAACTAAAAACTTTTGTGCTTCAGGGAAATGAAAAGATAACCTATATAATGGGAGAAAATATATACAAGTCATATATCTGATAAGAAATTTGTATGCAGAAAATACAAATAACCTTTACAACTCAAAAATAGAAACACAAATTAAAAATGGGCCTAGAATTTCGAATAGACATTTCTTCAAAGAAAGTACAAAAATGGCCAATTAACACATGAAAAATGTTCAACATCATTAACATTAAAGAAACGCACTTTAAAACCACAGTGAGATACCACTTCACACCATGAGGATGGCCATAATAAAATAAAATAAATAAAATAAAATAAAATAAAATAAAATAAATAAAATAAAATAAAATAAAATAAAACAAAACAAAACAAAACACAATAATAAGTGATGGCAAGGATGTGGAGAATATAGAGCCCTCATACATTTCTGGTGGGGGTGTAAAGTGGTGCAACCAGTTTCTGCTGCTAGGTTTATATGCAATAGAAATGAAAACATATAGCCACACAAAATTGGAAATGAAAACATATAGCCACACAAAGATGGCTTTCTGACATTCCCCAAGGGGCCCCAGATTGTGAGAGGTGCAGGCCAGGCCAAAGGACCCCACCAGTGCACAATCGGGATCAGAGAAGGACACGGGAGGTTGGCCAGCCAAGGAGGGACCTCGGGAGGGCTTCAGGGCATGTCCAGCCTGTCTTGCTCAGATCCGATTGGCCAGATCCCAGCAGCAAGCTAACCTACTTGTCAGAGCATCCGGCCCCTGGTGGTCAGTACACATCATAGTGAACAGTTGAGTGGCCTTAGCATATCATTAGCATATTACACTTTGGTTAAATGAATGACCAGATGATATGACACTTATCATATTAGGCTTTTATTATATACTAGTGGCCTGGTGCATGAAATTCATGCATGGGGGGTGTCTCTCAGCCTGGCCTGCACGCTCTCCAATCTGGGACCCCTTGGGAGATGTCCAACTGCCAGTTTAGGCCCCATCCTTGTGGGATCAAGCCAAACCAGCAGTCGGATATCCCTCTTGCAATCTGGGACTGCTGGCTCCTAACTGCTCACCTACCTGCCTGTGAACCACTCTGCCTGCTAGCCCCCAACCACCCCCCTGCCAGCCTGATCAACCCCAACTTCCCTCCCCTCCTGACCTGATCACCCCTAACTGCCTTTGACTTGGCCCCGCCATCATGGCTTTATCTGGAAGGACTCCAGAAGGTCTCCTGGTCTAATTAGCATATTACCCTTTTATTAGTCTAGAAGATATCCTGATAAGGCAAATCTATAGAGACTGAAAATTGATTAATGGTTGCCTAGGACTGGGGGTGGGGAGAAAATAGATAATGGGTGCTAATGTGTGTGGAGTTTCTATTTAGGGTATTTGAAAATGTCCCAAATTGATTTGCAGTGATAGTTGCACAACTCTGAATATACTAAACACCATTAAATTGTATACCATAAATGAGTGAATTTTCTTGTTTATAAGTTATACCTCAGTAAAGCTGTATATATCTATGAAATGAATGGTCCACCTGTCAGGTTTTTTTTTTTTTTTTCCTTCATTCACACTCAAGTCTCTAGAGTAATCTCATGGTTTGGAAAAGGAAATGTAAAAATTCCTCAGTGTTTGCAAGAATTTAAAGCTAAAACAACTGAGCCTTCTATAACTCCACAGAGTTGCTTTATGATTTCCTTGAGGGGATATAAAATATGGTTATATTCATAGACACAGACAACAGTATGGTGATGACCAGAGGGAAAAAGGGTGGGGGGAAGGTAGAACAGGATGATGGAAGGAGACTTGACTTAGGATGGTGAATACACAACACAATATACACATAATGTATTATAGAATTATACACCTGAAACCTGTATAATTTATTAACCAATGTCATCCCAATAATTTCAAAAAAGAAGAAAAATGGGGCCTACCTGGTTTGGCTCAATGAATAGAGCATCAGCCTGCAGACTGAAGGGTCCTGGGTTCAATTCTGGTCCAGATATGCCCAGGTTGCAGGCTTGATCCCCAGTAGGGGGCATGTAGGGGGCAGCCAATCAATGATTCTCTTTTATCATTGATGTTTTTAATGTCTCTCACTCTCTCCCTTCATCTCTGAAATCAATAAAAACATTTTTTTAAAAAAAGAAAAAATGATTTTGCCTGGCTCCTCCTGAGGAAAAGCTGTCAGATAAGTTGTCAAGATTCTTATACACACAGAATTAAGCAGGTAAGGAGGAGCCCTAAAGAGTTAAATGTCTAGAGCTATACTGTCCAACATCATAGCCACCAGTCTCATGCAGCCACTGAGCATTTGAACTATGGCTAGTCTAAACTGAGCTATGTTGTAAGTGTAAAATACACACTGGATGTTTTTAAGTAAAATATCTCAAACAGTTTATATATTGATTCCATTTTGAAGTGATAATGTTTTGGATATATTGGGTTAAGTAGAATATATTACTAAAATTAATTTCACATGTTCCTTTTATAATGTTGCTTCTAGAAATTTTAAAATTTTGTATGTGACTTTGATTATATTTATATTGGCCAGCCCTGGCCTTGAATCTTGGATACTCAAAATACCATGAGACTAGCCAAACAAAACTCCTAGCAACATGGAGAGACTTAGCGCAAGAAGAATTCTTCACTCTTGAAACAATGAAATCCTACCTAATAAAAGAGTGATATGCAAATTAACCGTCACTCCACTATGCCCACAAACCATGCCTACCAAACATGTTCACCAGCTAATCAGAGTGAGTATGCAAATAAACCCAACTAAGATGGCTACAGCCACAGAAAGCAATGGAGGAAGCCAAGCTTTCCACCTGCCCTTGCTGGCCTAGGCCTCAACTCAAGGCTACAAAGTTTCAATTATAGAAAGTAAACAAATCCAAACAAATGGCAGCAACCACGGAGCTGGAAAGAGCGGGAGGCTAGGGTTGCCCCTGGCAATGGAGGAAGCAAAGTTTTCCACACACCCTGGCTGACCCAGGCCTCCACTCCAGGCTACAAAGTTTCAATTATAGAAGATTCATAAATTCCAACAGAAATGGCTGCTGGCCTCAGAGCGAGGAGGAGGCTTGGCTCCGCTCCAGGCTACAAAGTTTCAATTGTAGAAGGTAAATAAATTCCAGATACTGCTTGGGTTGTCAGGGGGTATTACTGGGTTGCAAACCACCCCAGGTCCCTTGCCCAGGCCACCCCATGTCCCAAAGGAACCCCAACCCTGATCCAAGACACCTTCAGGGCAAACCAGCTGGCCCCCACCCATGCACCAGGCCTCTATCCTATCTGATAAAAGAGTAATATGCAGATTGACCATCACTCCAACACACAAGATGGCTGCCCCATGTGGTCAAAGATCTTGCCCCTATGTGGACATAAGATGGCCAGCAGGGGCGGGTAGTTGGGAGGGACCAGGCCCTCAAGGGAGGGCAGTTGTGGGCAATCATATACAAGCAGGGGAGGGCAGTTTGGAGGCACCAGGCCTGCAAGGGAGGGCAGTTGGAGGCAATCAAGCTTGCAGGGGAGGGCAGTTAGGGGTGACCAGGCTGACAGAGGAGGGAAGTTGGGGGCAAACAGGCTGGCATGGGAGCAATTAGACATCAATCAGGCTGGCATGTGAGTGGTTAGGAGGTGATCAAGTTGACAGGAAGAAGTGGTTAGGGGCAATCAGGAAGGCAGGCAGGCGAGCGTTTGGGAGCCAGCAATCCTGGATTGTGAGAGGGGTCCCAAATTGGAGAGGGTGCAGGCTGGTCTGAGGGACATCTCCCATTCCCTTGCACAAATTGCATGCACTGGGCCTCTAGTAGAGACATATAATAGTAAGAAATAGGAAGTGCAAGGTTGGTGCTGGTGCTCTTGCTCCTTCTCTCTCCCTCCCTTTCTCTCTGCCTTCATTTTTAAAACTGCAAATCGCAAGAAGAAAACCTTACCCCAGGGCTCTTGGACCTGCATTAGCAGTACTGGCAAAAATAAATAGATAAACAAACTGCGCTTTATGAACATCTTTGTGATTGTGCTGATCCTAATGAAGGTAGTTTACATCTACCTTCACTGTTACACTATTAGCTCCTTAAGGACAATGTATATGTTTTATTTATCTTTGCACACCTCCAGCACATAGTAACTGCTCAATAAATACTTGTTAAATTTGCCCTAGCTGGTTTGGCTCAGCAGATAGAGTGTTGGCCTGTGGTCTGAAGGGTCCCTGGTTCAATTCTGGTCAGGGGCGCATGCTTGGGTTGTGGGCTCAATCCTCAGTAGGAGGTGTACAGGAGGCAACCAATAGGTGATTCTCTCTCAACATTGATGTTTCTATCCCACTTTCCTTCTCTCCCTTCCTCTCTGAAATCAATAAAAATATATTTTTTAAATACTTGTCAATTTTGAGATAAACACGAAAGAACATATAGGCCAAGAACGCACTTTTTTGTTTGTGTTTTTTCTCAGCAGCTACAATGTTACTTATTTTCAAATCTGGAGTTGTAAAACCCCATAGTATCTTCAATCAGTACAATAAATAATAAATATTTTCCAACAGAAAAATGATATTTTTACTAACCTAAAAAAATTGAATCTATGCCAATCTGTATCTTTATACACAGAAAGAAAAAAAATCATGATCAAAATAATTTGCAAAGAATAGCTCAAGGTCATATTGCCCAAGTTTTGATAATTTTTAGTCTTAATAGTCAAGATTTATCAATTATGATATGAAAGACCAATAAGCAAATAAATGAATGGAAATGCATATGAATTAAAATCAAGCCAAGTCTGACGTCAATGGATGTTTTAAATACAGAACAAGTCTGTTTGTTCTTGGCAGTTTGCCTGTATCAGGCTATTCACTTATTAATTTGTTTTATTCAATTTCCTATTTTTAAAAGCAATTTTTAATGAGCATAAGGGCAGATGTTTATCCTGGAGAATAAATTATAGCTGAGCTGGAAACAGCAGACATATATAACTTCAGGACATTTATAACACAGAATATATTATTTCTGACACTTATGAGGCTAAGCATCAGGAAGTCAGCTTCCGATTTTTATCATCTTCAACTGATAATGGAGCTGATAAAGCTGATCTGTGGGAAAAGTGACTACAATTGGAATGTGTACAGATGCATTTATATTAGGACTTTTTGTAACCAATGACTTCACCCTAGATTTCACAATTTTTTGCTTTGCTAAGCAATATCATAATCTGTGAACAGTCAAGTTCAAAACAAATGTGTTTATATTCCTCTCTCACTGTGACAGCATATTATTTTGGGAAACCAGACTCAGAAATCATGCTGAGGAATATCTTTGATATATATTTTCACTTCAGTTAATGCCAAGTAATGAACAACTGCAGTCTAAAATAATTTGCCACAACTTTAAGCCAGCAAAGCAGGCAAATATTGAAAACAGTACCAGAAAATTTTTGAAAGATTCTAAACATATATGAGTATTTTAAATATCTAATTTTCTTGCTTAGGAGAGTGTATTGAAAGATGAACACACTTGAAATAAACATTTTAGTGACCAATTTTTTAAATATATTTTTTATTGATTTCAGAGAGGACAGGAGAGGGAGTGAGAGAGAGAAACATCAGTGATGAGAGAGAATCATTGATCAGCTGCCTGCTGCATGCTCCACACTGGGGATCGAGCCTGCAAGCCAGGCATGTACCCTGACCAGGAATCAAACCATGACCTCCTGGTTCATAGGTCAGCACCCAACCATTGGACAATTTTTAAAAGAATGAATTGCCATTTATAACCATTTAAAATATCAACATGGCCGAAACCAGTTTGGCTCAGTGGGTAGAACATCGGCCTAAGGACTGAAAGGTCCCAGGTTCGATTCCGGTCAAGGGCATGTACCTTGGTTGCGGGCACATCCCCAGTGGGAGGTGTGCAGGAGGCAGCTGATCGATGTATCTCTCTCATCTATGTTGCTAACTCTCTCTCTCCCTTCCTCTCTGTAAAAAAAAAAAAAAAAAAATCAATAAAATATATTAGAAATAAAATAAAATATCAACATGTTTTAAAAGAGTTTTATTCCTCATAATGATATGAAGCTTTTTCTGGATAAATAGCACAATTAAAACATAATAGAATAAGAGTAAAATCAACCATAAGACAAAATGGCCATAAAAACTAGTGTTATTACATTGAACCAAAAAAAAGACTTAACTGATGGCCGTTTGGGCAGAAGTATTTACTTATAAATAGCCAGAGTATATAATCCTCACAGTTTGAATAATTATTCTTTTTTTCCCCCATTATTTTTTAACAAGATTATTGTGTACACGGAACTCTGTCATAAGTTAATTAGAATCTCATGTATCTGGTTAGTTAGTAATTAAAGTTTAGGATCCTTCTAATCTAAAGGTTCTTTATCAGTCCCAATCTCCTCTTCAATTAGAGATGCTTTCAACAACAGCACTGACATTTAGTCACTTAGCTTCCAGCTGTCCCCTCAAAGTATCCCACTCTCCCTGAATGGAGCATTACAAAGAGGAATACAGAAAAAGAGCAATACCTATGGGTTTTTAGAGTCCTATATAATAAAAGCCTAAAATGCAAATCAACCAAACAGCAAAAGTATCCCACGTTCTAGCATTTAGAAAGTGTTTATAAGGAGTAAAATATCCTGACATTCTCTAATTCTGCCTTACAGAGCTGGAACCTCTCAAATTCATTGATTGCTGCGACACTTTTCTTCTGTTTCTCCCATTTTCCAGTGTTTGCAAGATCTCCCTTCTCTCTGATCTACAACTTAATAGTGGTATTCCCTGGGGTTCTTTCTGGGGATATTTTAATAATCCTGATAGCCAGATGGCATCCTCTATTCACTGAATTGAAGTTTCTGGAGGTGGTGCTCAGGCACCAAATTTCTTATGTCTCCCCAGATAATTCTACTCTGCACTAAAGTTTGAGAACTGGCAATGATGGGCTAGTAAATATTTAAAAAACAGCTCCCTGTAAGGATGGGGGGAGGAGGCCACTGAGTCTGATATGTATTGTTTGCTGATTTTATTGGTTTAATACACAAACTATAAATTGAAGCTTCACATTATAAGATAGATAAATAGATGATAGATAGATAGATAGATAGATAGATAGATAGATAGATAGATAAACAGACACAAGTTAAACTAGCACCTTCTTTACTTGGCTACTCCTCCTGGCCTCCTGTGGTATCATCTAAAGGACTTTCGTGAAAGCCAGAGGCTACATAGAAGGCATTTGAAGAACCACTGACCTACAGATAAAATCCATGTTTCTCATCTCCTATATGCATTCTCTTCGTGACTTGATCACATGGACTTTTTCAGCTTTATTTCATCCATGTTCCATCTCACAGTATATGCTATAAACAAAGCCAATAACCAATGTTTACATCTAATATTCTTCTTCCTCTTTCAAAAAAAAAAAAAATGGCCTTCAAAGATCCCATATCCCCTACAGCAGTCTCTTGTTTCCTTTAAGAAATATTTTTCTGCTCCCTTTTATGCCTTTAGTTGAGGAGTGAGGTCAGCATTGATACTACTGCCATTTAAATCAAAAATAATTGTTTTTTAAAAAAATGAATGATTTGATATAAATATATCTAGGTTACTTTAGGAGATGCTTGGAGATATTTGGAGCGTTATAAAGAGGAATACCGAAAAAGAGCAATACCTATGGGTTTTTAGAATCCTATATAATAAAAGCCTAATATGCAAATCAACCAAATATCAAAATGATGCATACTGACCACCAGGGGGCAGACAATTAATGCAGGAGCTGCCCCTAGGTCAGCTAAGGCAGGTGTGTGTGTGTGTGGGGGGGGGGGGGGGGGTGGAACTAATCACCCCGCTGGTCATCCCACAGATTGGCCCTGACCTCCAGCCAGCCCTAGGAACCCTACCTGTGCATGAATTTCATGTACCAGGCCTCTAGTTCCTATACTGAAATCTGAAGCTGGCTTAGCAGATCTCTAGAGTGAGAAAGATGAAAATCAGACAAAAGTTGAGTACCTCAAAGCTTTGGGAGTCCTTGATCCTATAGATCCAAAGTAGTTTGTATCATGGAGACTAGAAACAGTCCTCCCACCCCCCAGTCCTGCACTCCTCGTTATCCACAGCCTTTGCCCCACTTAGGACAGGGAGAGGTATAGGCCTCACACACATTAGACGGAAAGGGGGAACTGTGAATAACTTCATTAAGTTTGGGGACAGAACATTCTGTTATTTTATGAACCAGTCTTGAAAGGGAAGGTAACAAGGAAAATATTATTCCTTCACAAGAGCCCCAGTCCAAGGGAACTCAGAGGAGCACAGATGTGAAGCGACAACATGAGGTTCCAGGCTGGACATGCCATGCAACTTGGCTGTCCTATCAAATGGAATAGTGAATATCAACACACTATTAAACTTTAAAGAGGTAGGTCAGGGTTTCACAGTCATATATATATCTGTATTTTATGCATAAAAAGAGTAAGCTATTTTTGCCACCGCAAGAAACAATTCTCACCTCCTGGGAATGATATTGCCCTGTTAAGAATGCATGAGCTAGACAGCTGAAGGCTGATTTTATTATCATGAAGGCTGACTTCATTACCCAAGCAAGACAGGAGATTTTCAAAGCTAGATATAAGTGAAATGTTATGAAATTAAATAATGTTAAAATGTATCCAAAGTCTAAAAGACATATGTTTAGAGACTTGTTGTTTTGAATAAACATGAAGATTATCCTAACCTCTCACTGGGAATGGACATACTAGTAGTCATGAGCAGAGATCAGAAGCAAAGCATGAAGAAAATAAAGCCCAGTGCTAACGGGCTATCCTGTTATAAATGCTGGCTGCTTTTGTAGGCGTTACTTGCGTGGTAGGCACAGTAATTTGTGTATGGCACCTCCGATAAAATGTAAAAGGTCTTTCAAACTTTGCATTGCAGTAGACTAAGAATAAAGTCAACAAAATGCTAAGTTACTAAAAACTGCATGATACTTTATAACTCCATAAAGTAATTATGCTTCATAACAGGAAAAAAAAATGGATATAATTTTGTTAGAGTCTCTCTTACTCAAAACATCTCCCAAGACTTCACAGCACATTAGAGATTGACGGCATAGTGATAACATTAGTAATCTGGGCGTTACTTTCACCTGTAGGTAGCATACCTAGCTTTTTTAATATGAAAGCAGACTTTCGGATGAGTTCCTGGAATTTAGCAAAGAACAAATTCTTTTCAAATGTTCTCACTAAAATCAGGAGAAAATATATATTTTTCTTTGGAACTTTAGTGGGCAAACTGGATGCTGACCCCAATAAAAAGAGCAATAACTGTCATTAGACAAAGTGGGTGGGGGGAGGTCAGGCAGCTGGCCCCAGGATTATTCCTGAGCAGATTAGATATGAGTCAAGGAAGGTTTAGGAGATAGTCCAAATCATTTTATTGAAATCAGTGCAAAAACCAGGAAAGACAGGTGAATTTTAGTCCACTGGGTTAGAGAATTAAGTGTGATACAGGAACATGAAAATTTCTGCCCAAAGTATGTGAGTCATTCTGTAGAATTTTACTCTTGGAATTCTCTTTGTTGGCTAATCCTCTCTAAAACTACCTTTTATTTAACGGGCCTTTCTACATGAAAAGAGATAAAAACACTGACATGCTACGACATAAATAAACCATAAAATCATTATGCTAAGGGAAAGAAGGCAGACACAAACACAAAGGGCCACATATGGTATGACTCCATTTTTATGAAATATCCAGACTAGGCAATTTCATCGAAGTAGAAGGTGGATTGGTGATTGTCAAGGGCAGGAGACAATAGAAACCAGGAGTGAGTGCTTGATGGGTATCGTGTTTTCTTTTGCGGGGACAAACATTCTCTAGTATCAAATTATAGCGATGGTTGCACAACATTGTGAATGTACTAAATGCCACTGAGCTGTATGCTTTACAAAGGTTAAAGTGATCAACTTTACATGTATTTTACCACATTTGCAAAAAAGGCCTTTCCAGTTTGCCTGGTTTAGAACACGTGAAACCACGCTTCTCTCCAGTGGTTGGCAGGCCTAAGCTTTCGTTCCAGTGGTAGATGTAGGTTTTGTGAGGCTCCAGAGCATTTGTAATTTGAGGAGACTTCTAAAAAATTCGTTCAGAATCACAAATACAGTACAAAGTATTTGTAACTTTGATGGGAGGGGCTTATTAAGCTTCCATAGTCTCATGAAGACATTTCTCAGGTCCTTCCACAAGAATTTCAAAAGGGAGAATCACGATCTCCCTAGTTTAATTCATTCGGGGAGGGGGGGAAGGGGTTTAGAAGGTCACCATGTTCCATACTATTGAATCAATTTTAAAAGACTTCCTTTTTTTTCTAAGATAAGGTCTGACATTCCTTTTCTAGGCTGGGTGTGTACACTTCAAGCAATATTGAACCACATGTTAAAGTTGCTGGTCTTAGAAATTAGTTGGCATAGATCCTATTGCTGGATAGTCGGTTGCTAAGTCAGTTACAAGAGTCAGTAGAGTGTGAAGGTAGAAAAAAATGTTGAGTAAGTCCAAATGAGAATCTATTAGGATTATGATGATGAATATGGGAAATAAATATATCAGGCTGAGTTACTGGAAACAGTACATGTCAAGAAATCATTCAGAGAAAATTGAAAATGTAAAGAGGAGGAGACACATTATTTCCAGTTCCCAGACCATGAAGTGAGGACAATTGAGACACCGAGCCCCATCCAGGCAAGCAAAGGTCTAAATTCAAAATGATGCAGGCCCATGCCCAGCTACCATAATTATAAGTAGGATTTTTTCATATATTAACGACATTCATTTTAAAAGCCACAGGAAAATAAACAGTTAATAAGAGTGAATCAATTATGGTCTAGTTATCTTCATATTGGAATAATCTTCTGGGGGAAGATGGGGCTGTATATATAATATGAGAATGAGCCCTAGCTGGTTTGGCTCAGTGGATAAAGTGTCAGGTTCTATTCCAGTCAGAGGCACATCCCCAGATTGCGGCTCTATCCCCTGTAAGGAGTGTGCAGGAGGCAGCTTATCAATGATTCTCTCTCACCCTTGATGTTTCTATTTCTCTCTCCCTCCCCCTTCCTCACTGAAATCAATAAAAATATTCTTAAGAGCAGAGACCGGTTTGGCTCAATGGATAGAGCATCGGCTTGGGGACTGAAGGGTCCTGGGTTTGATTCCGGTCAAGGGCAAGTACCTTGGTTGCGGGCATATCCCCAGTGGGGGGTGTGCAAGAGGCAGCTGATCGATGACTCTCTCTCATCGATGTTTCTAACTCTCTATCTCTCTCCCTTCCTCTCTGTACAAAATCAATAAAATATATTTTTAAAAAATATATTCTTAAAAGAATAATAACATAAGGGTGGAGATTTGGTGTTATAAATAAAAAATGTTTGTATAATCCCACCTTTCCAGACTATTTTAGGTCCTTCAGTCTTTTATGCATCCTTGTCACACGGTCAGTGGGTGGGACTAAATTAGAGGCATTGTCCCTAATCTATCCCAGCTGGTGGCTATTGCTGCATGGCAGGACACCTCCGCACGTATCCCATCACATTTCCTGGGGCTGGCCAGGGCCCAGGGTACTGTTCTAAGTGCTGAACAGAGCAGGCCAAAGCTCCCTTCCTTAATGGAGCTCACATTCTAGTGGCTGCGAAGAGACAATAAGCATACTAAGTTTATAGATACTTGAGAATGTTAGAAGAGTATAACAACAAAAAGGCAGGGTACAGTGGATGAGGAGTGCTTTCAAGGGGCAGGGTGGTAGGAGTGTTTTCCATTTTAAATACGGTCAGATTAGGCCTGAGAAGACAAGAGAGACTGAGAAATGTCACTTGCACAGGATTTAAAAGGAGTTGAGGGAGGGAACCATTTAGACATCAAGGAGAAGCACGGCCTCCGGAGGCTGCAAATGACTAAGCAAAGGGGAGAGGCCGGCCTTGTGGGCCAGGGGGAGGTCTTCTGCTTCCACGTGGCCTGGGAGGAGATGGAGCTCACTTCCTCAGCCTGCTGGCTCCCGGGATTGAACTTCGCTTGCTGTGGCAGACCGCTGCCTGGACTGCTAACCCCAACGTTACTAACACCAGCAGTTATTAGATAGATAAGTCAGAGAGCCAACGAAGTTGAGACAATATCTAAGTGTCATTTGTATCTATATTTCCCAACCAATTTTAGTCTCACAAACTTCCCATTACATGTCTGCCACTTCTCACTTTACTTACTCTGTGCTTATGTCTACTTTCATGCTTGTGCTCATGTTGTTCCTCCTACACCAGGTGTCAGCAACCTACAGCCGCTTTACCGCGGCTCCGACAACTGGCAAGCCCGTGTGAAAATGAAGGTAACGTCTTACAGCCCTGATGTGCTGACACTGTGCACTGCGGTTCAGGAGCAAAAATCCCATTAACCAGGTAAATTAAATATTTTAATTAGCTATTAATTTGCAAAAATATATTTTACATTGTTAAGTGAAAAAGTCCTTTTTTTCTTCAGATTGACAGCTAACTGCACGATCCAGTATATAGCATTAAGGTAAGAAACAATATATGCAGTGTTATATTTGTTTTAAATGTCGCAATGGTTTTGCGGCTCCCAGGTTTTTTTTTCCTTCAGAAACGGGTCCAAGTGGCTCTTTATGTCTTAAAGGTTGCAGACCTACACCCTGAATATCCAACACAATGACCTTGACACCCCTAATGTTTTGGGGGTTTTTTCCACAGTCAGGGCAGAATCCATCCTCGACCAGTATATTCCCTTTATCAAACCTCCAATCCCCTGCCTTTTGTTCTCCCCCACTGCACCTGTGTAGATGACCTGGGCTTGAGAAGAAAAAAAAACCCACATGACTAAGGGTTGAACTTTAAATTCATGATGGCTAACTTCCAATAGACCCTTAGTGCCAATCCAAAATCCTACCACATTCCCCGACTCTACTCACTTGTCCCTTTTCCTAGGTCACATTTCACAGACCTCCTTTCTCCTCAAATATCTAGCACCTCCTCCCCTGCTTAATGCTTAGCTGATTACCCTAATAGAAGCCATCAGGAGAGAACACACATATTTCTACCACCAAACCTCTCCAAGCAAAACACATCTTCACACCTATACTCCCACCTAAATGTTTCTTACTGTACCATTTAAATGTCTTTGGGTAGAATTCTTGATTGACACTTTCTTTTGAGCAATGTGACTATATTATTACAGTGCCCTCTGACCTCCATTGTCTGTAATTATAAGGCAGCTTATTAGCATAATGTTGCCCTGAACCTGATGAGTTATTTTTCTCTTGCTACATTCCAGTTTTTTTCTTTGGGCTTTGGCTTTCTAAAGTTTGATTATTGTGTGTCGAAGTGTAGATAATTTTACTTGAGATTCATTGAGCTTCTTGGATTTGTAAATTAATGTTTTTCATAAAATTTTGGAGGTTTTTAGCAAATTTTTCTTCAAATATTTTTATTCTTTTTCTATTTGTTCTTCTAAGATTCATTACACATATGTCTTTTTTATGTATATTATCCCACGTGTTTCTGAGACTGAGTTCATTTCACTTCCAATACTTTTTCTCTATTCTTCTGCTTGAATAATGTCCGTTATTTATCTTTAAGCTGGTTAATTCTTTTATTATCTCAAGTTTGCTGTTGAGTGTCTCTAGTAAATTTTTCATTTCAGTCATTGCACTTTTCAATTACAGAATTTTCATTTGGTTCCCTTTTAAAAAAAAATAATAATAATTTCCATCTCTTTATATGATTTTCTATTCACTGAATGACTGTCCTCATATTTTCCCTGAATTCTTTAATCATCATTTTCTTTAGTTCTCTGACCATATTTATAATAGCTTCTTTTAACTCTCTGTCTGCTAAATCCAATGTCCAGGGACACTCAGTTTTTATTCACGACTTTCTCCCTAAATATGTGTCCCACTTTCTTATTTCTTTGCATGTCTCATATTTTTTTTCTTTTAATATTAGCCTTTTTAGGTAGTATATTGTAGCAACTCTGGAGTCTGCCTATTTCCCTCCTAGGGTTGTTACTTCATTTTCTTTGTTTGGTAAACTTACCTAGAATAAATTTATGAAGTCTACCTCCTCCAAAATGTGCAGCCACAAATGTCTGCCTTCAGTTATTATTTGCCTTGTTTTTACGTTTAAGCTTGCCTTCCTAGCGGTCACCCCTGTACTCAAATAGTTTAGCATCCAGTAACAGATTGCACAGTGATTGTTCTCCAACACCTCAAGCCAGTAAGGCTTCCATTTTCTGCTGAACGTTCTGTGTGTGAGCTGGGAAAACTATTAAACACTTAGGTCGTTATCAACTCTTTCCCCTGCTTTTAAAGTCGCACCAGGTTCTCTCCCATCTCCTCTGCATCCACGTGCAGGTTCTATCAGCCAAGGAAAGGTAGGTTACTTGGGACCACCCTGGTCTCCGTTACACACTTGCACATCCTAAGGGTCTGCCTGGGCCCTGACCATATGAGAAAGCTGTGTGCTGTGCAAATAGTGGGATGTTCTTGCTTTCTAGTAAGAGAAATACATGTAATTTGATTTCTCATGGGCCACCTCCCATTATACTTATTTTTTGAGAGATAATAAAGCTCATTACAAAAAGCAAGGGCATTTCACAGCAGGATACTAACCAAAAAAATGGATATTTTAATATACCAAACATTTACATCTAGGAAAGACTAATGTATTGGTTAATGCTGTTACTCTGTGCTAAGAAAAATAAATAAATAAAAAGAAAAAAGAAGCATGGGTGACCCCTGCAGGCTGTTCGGTGTCATTAAAAAAATTATGAATTTTTTTTTTTTTTTTTAATAGCCATACTAGAAGGGAGTAACAGATGAAAGCAGTTTGATTTCACAGGAAGGTTCAAAGAAAACTACATAGCTGCATCTGATTATTTCCCAATTATTGCAATAAGGAGGAGGAAAGGCTCATATCAACTGGAAATAAATGGTGCTCTCTTTTTAAAAACATTCTCATGACATGACGCTATAAAATTTAGGTTTCAGCCAAATTAATAGAAAGGCTACCCCTCTAGCATTCTGTCATTAAATATTCTCTCTTTTATCCCCTAAGAAATTCATTTATTAATTCAACAGGCATTTATTGAACACCTGATATGGGCCAGACACTCTGCTACATATTGAGCATATGAGTCGTCCTGTGTCCTAAAGAACTATACGGTTGAGCAAGGGAGGGCTATGTGTAAGGGTAAAATGTGAATATACTGTTCAATCCTGTGATAAAGGAATCCCACCTGGAGGGGTCAGGGAATTCTTCCCAGAAGAGATGACATGAGTGGATCCCGACGCATAATAGGAATCAGCTTTTCAGTTGAAGAAGGGACTTGATGTTCTGGGTGTAAGAGAAAGCATGGAGTATTTGGAGGAACTGCAAGTAGTTTACTAGCTGAAGCATATGTTTTTGAAGGAGCGGTGAGGGAGAAGGCAAGATCATATCAGCAAGTTCTTGTATCCTAACCTGAGTATTTGCATTATTCCTAATATCAATATGATTGGAAGCCCTGTTGGATGTTAGAGAAGAGAATGACACTTGGGGTTCCACCCCACCCTGTGCTGTGGCAATCTACCGTGTTTCCCCGAAAATAAAATATCCTCCGAAAATAAGACCTACTTACAGGTTTCCTTCTGAATGAAATATAAGGCATCCCCCCGAAAATAAGGCTCCCCCTAGGCTAAACATGAGATATTTGGTCCACTGATTCTGAAAGAAATGGAGTCACAAGAAATTCACCAGGAAATTAAGGAATTGGATTGTTATGATGATGTTCAAGAAGATGATGACATGAGTGTCATTGAATAAATGAGTAAATTCTTGATACTGTAGGATTCACAGTTTGTCTGGTTTGTGTTGACAACTACCGTACTACTGTACCGTATACAGGTAATAAATTTCATTTATTTTCATTTAACAATAAATGTGTACCATATTCTTCTTCATGGAAAAATAAGACATCTCCTGAAAATAAGACCTAGCGCATCTTTAGGAGCAAAAATTAATATAAGACACTGTCTTATTTTGGGGGGAAACAGCGTACTTGTGGATATCTTCTCTGATAACTCAACACATGCTATGGAGATACTTAGAAGTAAAACTAGCCACTGGTTTTGTTGATCCTTAGAAAATAGGGGGAAGGGAAATACATTAGTAGGCAGTCTGAATCTGCCAAAGATTCTTAAATTATCTTCATGTTTAGAGGTTAAAGATGCTAGTTTCCAATTTAATTATCAATTAATCATTCCAGAAATTGCCTATTCTCTAAAGTGTCAGTGTCAGTCAATAAATGTAATCATCTGTGCTTTCTTTTTTCATTTCAGCTGTTTTCAGCTTAACCTTTAGACAGGTCATAGCTGGTTTTACTTGACATTTATTAACCTTTTATAAAGCAATTATTACTAATACAGAGCAGCTTGATAGTGACTTCATGGTTATTCACTTCATTTGAACAAGAATTGCATTTATTCTTCAGAAAGATGCATTAAAAACTCATTACTTCCTACTCTGACTAGCTTATTTTGTTATTAACATAATGATTCCATCGATGCATAGTCAGAATGCTATTTATTTAATCTTATATTTTTCTCTGGGATTTTTAACACTTGAAAGTATAGTTATGTCTATTAACAATTACTTAATTCATTGTTCAAATGGCATTTGAGGTCACCTAAAATTAAATCATTCTAATAGAAATATTTACTTGATGGAAGTTGTGTATACTGTTTCTGTTTTAATTCACTTTTAATGGATATACATTACAAAAAAAAAACCTCTATCAAGAATGTGGGAAAATATGGTTTAGATTAATCACATTTTTAAAATAATATTTATCTCTAATAAATTTTTTCAAAATAATGCTTTTTTTTTTTCCAGAAGAACTGCTATGACTTAGATAGGGAAAGCTGCAAACATAGCACATTTTCAAAATGATAAGCTCTTTAGGCATTTGGTAATAGGGTGATAAGGAAATGATGAGGTGTTAAAGAAGTTAGTTTCTGCTTTGAAATTTTTTTAGTCCTTTATTTTTATAGATGTCTTATAATACTTCAATCCATATAATGACCTTTTATTCTACTACCGTAACTGTGCCTATCACACATTTTCAGGAGATGACTATAAATTATGAAAAGTTGAAAGTTCCCCCAAAAGTGTTCAATCAAATGCTGTAAAATTGAGTGTTGACATTTTCCAAAGTGCAGAAAGTGCAATAGCAATAGTTTCAGAGTACTGAATGGAAGAAAACTGTACCTGAGAAAATTAAATCTGAGGATAGAATGTGAAGAAACTTTTATATTTGTTGTAAAAGGTTGTTTTCTTTTTGCTAATAGATATAATTAAGCACTTAATTACTTATATTGTCCTTCAAATCAGACATTGAGGGGTAGTCGGCAGCGGGTAGGTCAGGACATTGTCTGGCTCATTGTTGACAATAAAATGTAAACTGTCGACCTAGAAACTAATTGATAGAATATGAGCCCACTAGTGAGACAGCATTTAAGGCCTAAGGTCCAATTAGATATTAATCTAAGCTTCAAATATGTAAATACACTACCTTGTTCTAAATAAATGTTAATGCAGTTTATGTTAAGGAAAGAGTATAATAAGAATATATTCAGACTTTAGGTGACCCAAAATTAAAGAACCTTAAGTAAAAGGGAACTAATTGTTGACTTCTGTGAAAGTACAGGAATGTTGAGCATAAATATTTAAAAATATGTTCTATTTAAAATTTAGATAATATCTTTTCTCACAATGTTAATGATTTAATTTGCTTCAGTTATTATTCAAATCAACTAAAAGTGTATCAAGCTACTATAATATGAATTATAGTTTTAGTTATTATCTATAATAATAAAACTATAATATGCAAATCGACCGATGATGTCCTTGCTATGTCACACACTGGCACCAGGCCAGCCAAGGTGGTGCAATGCGATTGGTTGGAGGGCCTCCATTGCCCCACAGTTGTCCCACAGAGGGAGGTCCAGGACACTGGCCAGGCAGGTGATCAATTGGGGGGCTCCAGGATCACCCCAAAAAGGGAGGCCCAGGCCACCCTCTGAGGAACTGGAGAACTGGGGGAGTGTGGTGGTGAATGTGGGCAGCACCAGGCCAAAGTGGGTGCAGGAGAGGGGCAGGGCAGGAAGGGCAGGGAGGCAGCCAGGGCTGCAAAGGCCTACCCTTGCAGGAATTTCAGGCCTCTAGCATATTATAAGAGAAAAACAGAGGAATGATAATTGAATAAGCATTTAGATTTTAGGAGACATAAAAATACCATTTAATTTAACATCTGTTTTATTTTAGAGATGAAGGAATTGAGAACTTTAGCACAGCCAGTTAGAAGCAGAGCTGGAACCAGAAATAAACCCCTTATGAATAAAAGCAATAACTTTAGGACATAGCTTGTTAACCTGTCCCAGTCATTCTATAAACCTGCCTACTTTATGGATGACCCTAAGGCTAGTGTTGGGTTTTACCTATTCGGTTCTTAATCCACCTGGCATCTTTCTGTAAGGTTCATCTACCAATCAACTAGGTAAATTAATTTCTTCTTGCCCTTACACAGTTTTCAACCTCATACTCTGCTACCTTAAATCAAACACTTAATTCTTCCTTCAATGATGTATTGAGCCCTCTGTAGTTCCTAGCATACCCTTCCCCTAAATCTTCCTCTTCTTCACATGAATAATTCTCATTTAATTTTCAGGGAGAAGATCAATTGCCTTTCTCCCCCCCGCTCCCCCCAGAAAGCTTCCCATAAACTTGATAGGTCTGTCGGGAATGGCATCTGTTGCACACAGTCTTTTGCTCCCAGTTGGCTGCATAAGAACAGGCCTTGGGCCAAAACAGGTTTGGCTCAGTGGATAGAGCATCGGCCTGCAGACTGAAAGGTCCCAGGTTCAATTCTGGTCAAGGGCATGTACCTTGGTTGCGGGCACATCCCCAGTAGGGGGTGTGCAAGAGGCAGCTGATCGATGATTCTCTCTCATTGATGTTTCTAACTTTCTATGCCTCTCTCTTCCTCTCTGTAAAAAATCAATAAAATATATTAAAAAAAAAAAAAAAAAAAAAAAAAAAAACAGGCCTTGGCCCTGAAACGCTTCCTTACAAAGAGATAAAGAGTCCACGTGGCCTGTGTTGGGTGTATCACCCTGTGAGGGAACACCCTGTCTCACGTTCGACGAATGCTCTTTTGTTCTGTCTAAGCATGTAGGTCAAAGGCCCTTAGTCATGTTTCCAGTTTCCGTATTTCAGACTCCAAGGGGAGGAGCTGGGTCCTTCTGCTCAGCACAGAGAAGTTTGTGTAGGCCATGGCCCTGCGCCAGCTGCTGGGATGGGAAGAGAGGCACTTGCTGCCATGAGAGACGAATGCACATTATTGTGGCTGACCTTGCTCTGCTCCTTCCACAGAAGAGTAAAGAGTCATTATAGCATTGTTCCACTGAGCGCTGGACTGTGCTTTCTTGGCAACTTTGATACCGAAATGCAGTAGGGCCAAGTGCTTGACGTCCTCTCCTGGGACTGATCCTCGGTGCCCCATGTTCTGTTCTACACCTTCCATGAACTTGGGCAAGTGTTTCTCTCATCACCCCAAAGCACTTGGTGCATATTTTTATGTTAGTAGTTATCAAATTACTGGGGGATATGTGTCTGTCAGTCCAGCTACACTGTAAGTGACTTGGAAGACCAGGTACACTGAACTGAAACAGCTGCCCTCCATAACTTCTTAATTTTTTCTCATAATTTTCTTGACTCCAAGGATTTTCTACTTAATTATGAATCCCAAATCTAAATGTCCATTCTAGCTCTTTTTCATGAGTACCAAGGTTTCATTACCCTATACCTTCTAAGCAGTTCTTCTCTCATTATATGAATCACAGTGCATTGAATAATTTGTTCATAGGTCAGGCCTCTCAATGCCAGATATTACATCTAAATCACTTTATATATATAATTCTTATGCATTAAATACATGCATCACTTTGCTTAGGTTTTGTTTTGTTTTTACAGACTTTATATTTGATTATTATTTTTGTTTTTTAATCCTTACTCGAGGATATTTTTTCCATGATTTTTAGAGACTGGAAGGAGGAAAGGAAGGAGGTGGAGAGAATGTGAGGGAGGGAGAGAGAGAGAGATAGAGAGAGAGAGAGGAACACATTGATTGGTTGCCTCCTAAACAGTCCCCAACTAGGCCTGGGAATCAAACCTATAACCCAGGCATATGCCCTTGACCAGGGATCAAACCCAAGACCTCCAGGTGCACTGGCTACACTATAACCACTTAGCCACACCTGTCAGGGCAAGACTTTATATTTTAGAGCAATTTAAAAGTTCAGTGAAAAACTGAACATGAAGTACAAAGAGTTCCCATGTTGTTCCTGTTCCCACTCATGCAAAACCTCTCCTGTTAACAACATCCCACACCGAGTAATACATTGGTTAGAATTAATAAATCCATATTGGCACAGCATTATTACCCAAAGTCCATAGCTCACTTTAGTGTTCACTGTTGGTGTTACACATTTTATGAGTTTTGACTAATATATAATGACATATATCCACCATTATAGTAACACATAGACTAGTTTCACAGCCCTAAAAACCCTATGTGCCCCACCAATTCATCTCTCCCTTCCTCCTAATTTGTGCCTTTTTCTGGAATGTCATATACTTTCAGATTCCTTTCACTTAATAATATGCATTTAAGTTTCCTCCATGTAATGTATGGCTTGGTAGCTCATTTCTTTAATGTAGAATAATATTCCATTGTCAGTATGTACCACAGGTTTATTTATCCATTCACTGTTGAAGTACATCTTGGTTTGGCAATTATGAATAAAGCTGCTATTGCTTATTATCATAATGTAAAGTATATTAAAAACTATTACAATACTAGAGGCCTGATGCATGAAATTCATGCTCGGGGGCGGTGAGGTGTCCCTCAGCCCAGCCTGCATCCTCTCCAATCTGCGACCCCTCAAAGGATGTCCAACTGCCCAAGTAGGTTCGGGCCTAAATGGGCAGTCGGACATCCTTCTCACAATCCAGGACTGCTGGCTCCCAACTGCTCACCTGCCTGCCTGCCTGATTGCCCCTAACCACTTCTTCCTGCCAGCCTGATCACTCCCTGACCACTCCATGCCAGCCTGATTGATGTCTAACTGCTCCCTTGCCAGCCTGTTTGCCTCCAACTTCCCTCCTCTGCTGGCCTGATCACCCCTACCTGCCCTCCCCTGCAGAGTTGGTTGCCTCTAACTGTCCACTTTGTAGGCCTGGTCCCTCTCAACTGCCCTCCCTTACAGGCCTGGTGCCTCCCAGCTTCCCTTCCCTGATGGCCATCTTGTGGTAGCCATCTTGTGTCCATATAGGGGCAGGATCTTTGACTACATGGGGGCAGCCATCTTGTTTGTTGGAGTGATGGTCAATCTACATATTACTCTTTTATTAGATAGGATAGAGGCCTGGTGCATGGGTGGGGGCCAGTGGGTTTGCCGTGAAGGGTGTCCCAGATCAGGGTGAGGATTCCCTTTGGGCATGGGGCAGCCTGAGCAAGGGGCCTGTGGTGGTTTGCAGGCCAGCCATGCCCCCGGAGACCCAAGCAGAGGTCCTGGTATCTGGAATTTATTTACCTTCTACAGTTGAAACTTTGTAGCCTGGAGTGGAGGCCTGGGCTGGTCAGGTTGTGAGGAAAGCTTTGCTTCCTCCATTGCCAGGCCTCCTGCTCTTTCCAGGTCCATGGCTGCCTTCTTGAAGGTCCATTGTTTACCTTCTATAATTGAAACTTTGTAGCCTTGAGTGGAGGCCTAGGCCAGCAAGGGCAGGTGGAAAACTTGGCTTCCTCCATGGCCAGGGAAACCCAACCTCCCTCCTGCTCTTTGTGGCTGTAGCCAACTTGGTTGGGTTTATTTGCATACTCACTCTGATTGGCTGGTAGGCATGTTTGATGGGTGTGGCTGTTGGGTGTGGCTGTTGGGTATGGCGGAGTGATGGTTAATTTGCATATTACTCTTTTATTAGATAGGATGTTGTTCACTGTTTGAAATATTCCCAACTCTTTAGCTAGACTAATTTCTAATTGTTTATATTTCCATTTACTTATTAATCTCACTGAAAATTTCCTTCTAGCCACTCAGCTCAAAGATGCCCCTGTTGCCCTCTCCTGCAGCACAATAGGACATTCTTTCCTAGCTATAGGCATCATTTGTAATTTTACACTCAATTGTTTAATTCCTAATCCCCCATTCAGATTGTAAATTCAACACGAATGGGACAATATCTTTCATTCCACCATAGTGTTACAGTGCCAAGCGTGCCTGGCACAGAGAAGTCCAGTCAATGTTTTTGAATGAGAGACAAAAGAATGATTCGAGATAAGAGCAAGCCAGCTGTGCTTGAGGCATGACACTGGGTGGGAGGACTGCCCCTAGCCCCCTTCCAGAAACTTTAATGCAAAACCAAACAAGATTTAGTGTCCATCTATGAATCAGGAGGTCATGGTTTGATTCCCAGTCAGGGCACATCCTCAGGTTGTGGGCTTAATAGCAAGTAAGGGGTGTGTAGGAAGTAGTTGATCAATGATTTTCTCTCTTTGATATTTATATCTCTCTTTTTTCTCTCTCTCTTTCTCTCTCCCTTCCTTTCTGAAATCAATAAAAATATATATTTAAAAAACAAACAAACAAACAAACAAACACAATGTGGCAGCCTAGCTTTTAGCAAATGGTGTGTTCCTGAAAAATATTTGTGTGAGGCTATTGGTTGGAGATTTGAATGACACATCTTATGATAAAATCAAGAATTCGTTAAATAGTCTGTTATACATATGATATACCTTCAAACCTAGGGGTTAACTGAAGGAATTGGAATTGTCCCTAACAATTTTTTTTTAATAATAAGTGATTCTTGAACAACTTCCAGGTTAGCTAGTTCTTTTTTCTTGTTTGAGGAAGAAAGAACTTGATTGGGGATATCAAAGGTTGAAAGTAGCTGCAGGATTTTTCCATTGAAAGTTTTACGGTGTCTCTTCTTTGTAGAGTGAAAGGCTAAGTCAGTTTCAGGAAAATGTTGACATGAGATTAAGATAAATTGTGTTCTGTCTTTAAAAATCCTGTGGAATAATTAACCCCTCTAGGTTCCAAGAATAGCAGGAGCTTCCACGTGGGATTCAACTAGCAGACAACTCTGTCTACTGACCTGCACTTTGCATATTTGTTTTACTTCAGATTTAAAATAAGATTTTAAATCAAGATTTACAACAAATCAAGATTTTCTAACCCATTTTACACTTTCATCTAGAAAAAAATCTATGCCAAAAATTCAACTCTATTATATGAAAAATAGAAATAACTTCTCCATGCTGAAGGCTAATATTTTGTCTCTATATCCCATGGAAGGCAGTGGGGTGTGAGGGGTGGAGGAGGTAGGGATTACAAGAAATGAATTTTGAAATGAATTCAATTTTAAAATTTAAGGAATTCTAAGAAAAAGGAATTTAAGTATGTGTCTACTTAAATACAATTTTAAGCTGCAGAGAACATTTTAATTCGGTGTGAAATGGATTGGAGAGTTTGTAACAACTAGTAACTTACACATATAGGTTAGTTACCAGGAAATACACTTTTTTTTAACATTAAGAAATAGGTAAGCCCTGGCAGGTGTGGCTCAGTTGATTGAGCATTGTCCTGTGCACTGAAAGGTCACAGGTTCAATTCCCTGTCAAAGCACATGCTCAGGTTTCAGGTTCAACCACCAGTCAAGGAGTGCATACTGGAGATATCTGATAGGTATTTCTCTCTTTCTTTCTCTTTCTCTCTCTCTCTCTCTCTCTCTCTCTCTCTCTCTCTCTCTCTCTCTCTCTCTCTCTCTCTCTCCCCCCCCCTTTCTCTCTAAAAAAAAAAAAAATAGTTAAAACCAATGAAACAAAACTTCAAATGATTCTCAATAAAAATAAAACTTACCTCTGCTTTGAGAGGTCTGCTCCATGCCATAACCTGCGTCAGAAAAAGGTTTTTCTGAACCCAATAGGTAATCCCTTTCCAAACCAGGTCTATTTCTGTGCTATAGTGAGCCTAGCAGTTTTGGATTTGTTGAGTGAAGCAATTTTAGAATTGCTTCCTGCAGATGGAGACGCGTTTTATGGTGAATCATTGGAGCTGTAAAAATAACAAACTGCTGGAAAAGAGGCTTAAAATGATCCCCCCAAATAGTGAAATCTTATCTAGCCCATCTGATGGAGCAATTGAGGGAAAAGAAACTAATTGAAACTATGGAAACAGCAGGGAAAGTTGACTATTTCTTTTTTTATCCATTTAATGTAAAAGGAAATTGTCACCTCTAATAGAGTGTCAAAAAAAAAAGTGTTAAGCAGGTATAAATGCCTTTTAAACTGTCCTTTGCCATCCATAAGGTCACTGAGCTGAGAAGCTTGCCTCTGGCCAAAAACACCTTTTGATTAAGTCTGGCTGTTGTACAAGGTTTTCAAAGTAATAGCAGGGTCCATTTTAACTTCCTGTCAACTGATTCCAAGGAGAGATGTAGTCTTTCCCAGTGCAAAGAAGTTGAAAACTTAAACTTTTAATTGAAAAAGCCTGAAGCCACTTTCAACCTCTTGTATTTAAAACTCAAATATCCCTTTCAAGATTAAAGAAAGGAAAAAAAAAAAAAAAAAGATAGCAAAGCAATGATGTATTATCAGTAGTTCTTTTCTTTTTTTTTTCCAGGAAAGTTGTTTTCTGTTTTCTGAGCTTTGCATCTCAGTCTTATCAACTTAATACAAAATACTACTCTAAGCACACGCCCTAAGTAGATGTAAATTTGAACCCTCCTAGAATGCTTTTATGGTTAATATAACAGTTAAAATAAAACCACAGCCATTATACTTCAGAATTATTAAACTAACCCATAAGCGGTAGGAATTCTTTACACTTAATTAGTGCATTCAGTGTAACAATAGGCTACCGGGAAATATTATTACTTCAAAGGAAGAGCAACTATCCACCCACCCAGCTTTCTTTGGAGAGTTTCTGTTTATACCCGTTGCCCTGGCATCGTATCCAGGTCAACACTCATCCCAGATGCTTCATTTTATAATGAATTATCATCATTGTTGACCTCGTTGTCATTGTCAACAGTTGCATTAAAATGAGCCCGATGCTTTCTGTTCAGGCAGTTCTCCCTCATGGGCATAGCTTTTATGTTCACAACTGTCCCCAAGAAGCTAACCAAACAGCCCTCCCGAAGGACAGTCATTGCATGAATGTAAATGTATTTATTAAAGAAGAGTGGGAGGCGGAATAGGATAAAGGGAGTCGAATATATGGTAACAGAAGGAGATTAGAATTTGGGTAGTGAGCACACAAGGCAATATGCAGACGATGTTTTACAGAATGTACACTTGAAACTTACATAATCTTATTAACCAGTGTCACCCCAATAGACTTAATTTTAAAAGGTATACAGAAATAAATATAATATTGAAAGATCTTAAATAAAATAACAGTATATTTTCATTAAGCTTAAAAAGAACTTTGCCAAACATGATCCCACACACATAATATCTTACCATGCAATGATAACAAAATTATAATGGATAAATACTTTTGATGCAACCTTTCTTATTTCATTGATATGACAAATAGCTGGTCTAGCACTTTAAATTTTTTAGGTATTTGAGTCAAAGTTTATTTTCCTTCAATTGTCTTTCCTCCAAAACCAAGTAGCATTGTAATCCATCCATTTTCTTATAATCAAAGTCAAAGTGTTTTATATTCATAACCTATTTCAATACCACTGAACATATCCATGAGAATATCCAATGGTGTTTCAAATAATGTATATGTAGAAATGAGTTCATTGTGTTCTCTCTCTACTTTCCAAATCTGTATTCTTCAGTTCCAAGAATGCCATCAAAGTCTACTCAGTTGTCCAAACTAGAAACCAATTATCAGGTGAGGTATATATTTTTCCTCTAAACATCTATCAAATTACTTCTCTCCATACCCCACATCCATTTGTTTATCTGCACTTCCACTTGAATTTCCATAATAACCTTCTCCCAACTGGCTTGCTTCTCTGTGTATAGCTCAGGATACACTCGGGAGACAGAAGCCACATGGTTAACTTAGGATAGTTTAATATGAACAATTATTAACTAGCCTTTTCAAGGAGCTTCCATGTTGGGGATGTAGAACACTTCCAGGTGCCACTGTGCTGGGGCCATAAGGACAGAGGACAAGGACAGAGGTCCTTTGTTCCAGACCTCACTCTATTTATCTCTTCATCTGGCTATTGATTAGAAATCAGTAACCTCACAGTGAATCTGGCAGACACTACAACTAACATCAACAAAAGAAGAACACACAGACAGAATGGGCCTCCTGTTATGATGCATTGAAAAGGATGCACATCACTTATGTGGGATTCCTACTAAAAACACATAGTCTGGATCCTGCCATGAGGTAATGTCAGACAAACCCAATTGAGAGGCCTTTGACAAAATGATCCTCTGCTCTTCAAAAGTATCATTATCATGAAAGACAATGAAAAAAAAATTACAAATTAAGGAGACTAAAGACATATGCCAACTATAAATTAAAATACAGCACATTACTGGGACAATTGAAATTTCAATATGAATTGTAGAACATATAATAATAATATATTAGCAATGTTAAACTTCCTGATTTTTAAAATTACACTGTCAGGAAAAAAATTGTTTTTAGAAAAGATACAGTTTTTAGGGATAAAGTGGCATGATGTCTGCTGCATTCTCTTAAACGGCTTAATAATAATTTAATTCATATATATATATATAGAAAGAGGGAGTGAGAGAAAAAAAATGTGGCAAAACGTGAACAAGGATAAATTAGAGTGCTGACAATGGGGAGTTTTTTATTTCTTTTAAATTTTTTCTATAATTTTTAAATCAACAAAAAATAATTCTATATAATAAAAGGGTAATATGCAAACTGTCCCTTACAACCAGCAACGACCAGTCACTATGATGTGCAATGACCACAGAGAGAAGACACTCAGTGCAGGAGCTGCCCCCTGGTGGTCAGTGAGCTCCCACAGGGGAGCTCTCCTCAACTACAAGCTGGGCTGGAGGCTGTCAGTGCAGCGGTGGTGGTGGGAGCCTTTCCCGCCTTCTTGGCAGCACTAACAATGTCCAACTGCGATATCCCATGGGGTTTGGGCCTAAGCTATTAGTTGAACATCCCCAAGGGCTCCCAGGCTGCCAGATGGATCTGACTGCCAGCTTAGGCCCAATTCCCCAGGGAGTGGGCCTAAGCTGGCAGGTTGTCATCCCCTGAGGGCTCCTGAGCTGCCAGAGGGATGTCTGACTGCCAGCCAAGGCCCAATCTCCCTAAGTCTAAGCCAGCAGGTTGACATCCCCTGAGGGGTCCCAGACTGCTAGAGGGCTCAGGCCAGGCTGAGAGACCCCCTCCCAGAGCACAAATTTTTGTGCACCAGACTTCTAGCTTTAGTAACAGGAGTAACTTCTAAAAGTAAAGAATACTTTAAACTGTTTAGATATAGTGAATGTAGGTTGTAATCCCTACTTCTATGGCTAAGAAAGCACACTCAGAACGGAACAAATGTGGAATACACACACACACACACACACACACACACACACACACACACCAGCTGGTATTTAGACCACTTTGGAAAGAGTGTGTTCATTGGATGTAGGAAAGTTCACTGAGGTTCTACAGGCTGGTACTGGTCCAAAGAAGCTTACTTCTTTGGTGATGAAGAAACTAGGAAGCAGCCAGCAATGGTGCTGATGAAACTATTTGGGAAGTTGTGATCTGGCATTCCAGGGACCTCACTGGAAACCACCGACAGGGCTGCTGAACTTGAGAGGGTTTTGCCCACTGAGAGCCTGTGCAACTCTACATCCAGCCACCCCCTAAAGACTCAGACTCACTGAAAAGCCACAGTTGGGGATACTGCTGATACTTGCTGGGACTCGGCCCCAGGCCATCTGAGTTTAGCTGGAAAGCCAACTAGAGCACATGTGTCAAACACAAGGCCCTCGGGCCAAATCCGTCCCGCCAGGCCTTCCAATGTGGCCCACACCGCGCTGTCATCACTGCACTCGGCTGCGTTTCCATCACAATGACAGTTTATGATTGTTCAGTAAACCATTCGGCCCGCGATTTAGGCTGGATTTTAGATTTTGGCCCCTTCTCTGATTGAGTTCGACACCCCTAAACTAGAACATAGGCTGAACCTTCTCAGGGGGAATTCATCTGAGAAGGTGCTGCTGAAACTTCTGAGTTTCCTGCACAAGTTCCCAACAAGAGTAAAAAGAGAGGAAAGTATATCAAAATTTCTCTCAGTGACCCTCTAATACATTTTCCCCAGAATGATAACTCTAATACATAATATAATTATTTCCTTGCCCAAAGGCCTTTACCCCAAAATGGGGTAAAAGAAAAGAAGGATGGGGAAGTAAGTCAGGAAGACATGATGTGGGAAGTCAAGGGTTGATGCTGACATCTGCAAGCCTATCTATAAAGTAGGAAGTGAAATCATCTCATGTGAGGGTGGAACACGGGGCTTGAAGATTGGAAAAGATCTGAGCAACTATTTTGTAGAAGGATGAAAGAGTCAAAGCCAAAATTACTGCCAGCATTTTGCCAAATGAATATTCCCTGGACTAATATAAATGTGCAGATATGGTACAGAGAGGAAGCTGCATGAGATGAAGGTCTGAACTGGGTTTGGGACTGGGTTAATGAACTTTTGTACAGTAAATAAAACATTACATGGCAAATTTCATATTTCCTTATAATTATATACCAAACCTTATGAATGTGCCTACCTTTTGTGTTGTTCAAGAGGTAGGCATTAAACATCTTGACAATCAGTAATCTCTGGTCTATATTGTTCAGGCCATGCACTCCAAATAAGAGAATTTGGGACAGTTCCAGGTGTCACCTTCTTGTTCTAAGTGGCAGATTCAAACTATAGTTTAAGATCAAGCTTGATGAATTTTTGGCTTTTTCCAAACTCTTTAGAGCACCAAGATTTGAGGGAAATGAAGGCTTGGAAATAAATGAGAAATTGCAACAACAAAAAAAATCAATTTCTCATTACAAATTCAATGTAGGCATGTAGCAGTGCTCACAGAGAATGTTTCTTTGTTCATCAATGTGCATCTTTCTAAAGAGTTGTTATTTACTATTTCTTACGCTTGTGAGGAATAACTTTTCCCCCACAGCCACTTTATAAATAGGTCTTAATACCAGAAAAGAACAATCACCACTATTGTGTCCACATTCCTGACAACAACAGTTGAATTCACCATGGAAACAGCTGAGTAGATATTGCATGTATGTGAACATTACTGAAGTCAGGGAATGAGTGAGGCAGCACTTCATTGGTTTAAATATTTTAAGAGAATTTTTTTGTTTCTTTTTAGTAGAAGTTAAAATGGCATTTTAAAAGCTTATACCAACTCTTCTGGCCTTAAATAGCATTCAGATCGGCACATTTCTTTATAGGAAATTATCTGAGAACTCCATAAGCACTGCATTTACTGATTCTGTTATATTAGATTCTGCCCAAATTGCCCTTACAGTGCAGGGGACTGGAGCCTGACTAATTTTGCAATGAACACAGAGTCAGAAAATCTAATATTAAATTGTTGCTTAGTCACAAAGTCTAATCTTGAGACTCTGGAATAATTCTGAAATTGGAGGAAGGTAATTATAAACATTGAAATGATATATTTATTCAATAATTATTACCTCATCATTATATTCTCCCACTCATCAATAGCCTCCACCCCATCCTTCTTTCCCAGCCCACTTCTCTTTATACCAGATTCCATTCCGTTCTCATCCCACTATGGACTGACCCAGTCTTCACTAATTGTGTTTCACCTCGGCCAACCTCCTTTCCCTAACATATAATGAACATCTGACCAATGCCAAGTACTGTGCCACACATCATCACGCCTGTATCATTTATGTAGATAATAGTTTTGCCATTTCAGCTCCCTATTTGGGGGTTTGATGTTTACTGAGGCTCCTCTGTTAGAAACAAAGCTTTAACTTTATAAGGACCGGTGAGTCACAAGGCAAAGGAAATGTAAAAGACATCCTTTGCAGGGAAGGAAATTTCTGATCATCTTTCTTTACCAATAAAGGCTTTTTTTTATTTTTTATTTTTTTTTTGTAAAGTGAACCATGGTTTTAAAAAGAGAGAAGGTAGGAGACCGGGGAGGGGGGGGGGGGGGGAGGGGGAGATAGATTATAACATATATCCAAGTTTTCTTTCTAAAATACCCATGAAATTACATTGGGTAGATCCTAGAACAGGAAGAAACAGACATGCTTTTATTCTGTTTGTAATTATGTGTTTTATGTATTCTTCCTTTACATGTGATGCTATGAGTTTTGTTATTGCTGTTATCCTTTTTCATCTTCTTTGGGTCCGCCTTATGTAAAATCTTACGCAAAGACAAAGGCTTCTGAAGCAGAGGACATTTTCCCCGAGCGCTCTGTTCATAGGCCTGTTACATGGACTGTATTCTCCAACTTCCTTTCTAGGCCACCTCAAGGTAATTTGGTTTTTGCATCACTTTTTCCTATTATTTTCACCTGCGGATACTTTTAGGAAGGAAAAAAAAAAAAGAAAAATGTTAAATATGATGCGATTTCTTACTGTGAGAAGTAACCTCCTTTGGGGCAGCTCTGTCTTAGAGACAAAGAAAGACTATCTGGCTCAGCAGGTGTGGCTCAGTGGTTGAGCATCGACCTATGAACCAGGAGGCCACGGTCCGATTCCTGATCAGGGCACATGCCCAGGTTGTGGGCTTGATCCCCCGGATCGTACAGGAGGCAGCCTACCAATGATTCTCTCTCATCATTGATGTTTCTATTTCTCACTCTCCCTTCCTCTCTGAAATCAATAAAAATATATTTAAAAAATAAAAACTGTGTGTGATGCTGGAACACCAGGTTGCACATACAACTGACTACTCATCTGAAAGGAGTTTGACGCTTTAGGGAAGCTGGGGGGAAGGCAGGTATTGCCTTGTAATCAGTAGACTCTTACTGTGGTGTGAAATTCATGAAAACAGAATGAAAGTTCCACTTGAACCACGGCTACTGGCAATCTCATTTGCACTCTTTCCTATGCCTGTGCTGTGGTTCTATAAATAGAAGCGCCTATACATAGAGATGAGTTATTTCTTCCAATAGCAATTTTATTTTTTCAGAAGTATCTAGCGACATTATTCATAAGGATTCATTCTGCACACTTTCCTACTGGGAAGCTCCCTCTCTTGACACTGTGGGTGGTCAACTTTGAAATCCGCTAATGATCCGTTAGCTACAAAGAGTGCAGGAAGAGTGATTTATTTTTTTAAGTTAATACATGCAGAGGTCCTTTTAGTGCTAGAGGGTTTTGAGGCATCTGGCTGTGTTATGTAAATAGGGAGCATCCTTCTAACTAACATCTTTAATTTTTTTAAACAGTTCCATCTTCTGAAGATAATTTTGATACCCATAGAAATTTAATGATAGTCATTTGCTTTGCTAACCATATTGTGACTTGTAATTGAATATGCGGGTTACAGTGCCCAATTATTCAGATATTTGCTTTTACTTAGATAGCTGGATTGTTGTTGTTGTTGTTTTAACTAAGCTTTTAAATGACTGAGTGAAATTTTTTTTTCTACTGTATGCTGTTAACTCTAAGAAACATGCAATAGGCTATATTTGGCACCAGTCAAACAAAAACCCTCTATTCTTTGTATTGTGTGTTCAGAAACAGGTCCGTCAAAGTCAAAATGAGCCCAAACCTGTTTGGTTCAGTGGATAGAGCTTCGACCTGCCAACTCAAGGGTCCCAGGTTCGATTCCAGTCAAGAGCATGTATCTTGGTTGCGGGCACATACCCAGTAGGGGGCGTGCATGAGGCAGCTGATCAATGTTTCTCTCTCATCAATGTTTCTAACTCTCTATCCTCCTCCTTTCCTCTCTGTAAAAAAATCAACAAAATATATTTAAAAAAAATAAATAAGAGTCAAAATGAAGCCCCCAAAAAAGGAAATTATAATGCCCTGGCATCCTACTAATGGCATGATAGTAGCTGATGGCCACCATGGCTTTTATTCTGTGAGGAAATTTGTCTCAGGGGAGTTGACTTAAATTCACAGTCGGCTACGCCAAAGGACCTGCTGATGACATTCATTAAATGCAAAATCTCAGGCCTGACCCCAAAATAAAAATCTCGGAGAGCAAGGGGAGCACAGGAATCTGCATTTGAAAGCCACATGGAATATCCTCTCTGGCACCAGACCAGAGTCCAGCTTTAAGAAGGCCTTAAAACCCTCGCCCCTGTTGACATATGCATATAAATCCACATAACACAGGTTGTATCTTACAGAGATTAGTTCATAAACGGATGCTGTCTCCCCTACCAACAGTAAAGACGAGTCTTACATATCCATGGCACATGCTCTGTCTGGGATGCAGGGGCACAGCAGATATTAGTAGACAGCCATTGACACTAAATACGGTGTTCAGGTATAAACCTCACCGATACCTGGGGGTCTCTCCCAGACCTACTTTTAGTCAGAAAAGTGCCTTGGCTTGTCTAGAGAAAGTTTGCAAACAGGTTTATGTGTGGTTCATAGCTCTGGGAAGGGTTAGCTTTTTAAAACATTCTCAAATGAAAAAGTATCTTTATATATTCATGTATTATAAATATATTCTCCCATAACTAATTAAACAGCACCCACAAATTCACAGCAGTGTTACAACATGTAAAGGAAACTGGGTGAAGGAAGGTGACATGTTTCAGTCACTGCTTCCAGAAGTAGACTGTTCCATAAGGTTCTCCAGCCTCAGGGCACCCCTTCCTGTCGCTTTAGGGTGTGGCAAGGCAATCAGGATGGGTTAAGTGGCAGCTGAAACAGTTGACTTGCTAGCTTTGAAGAAACTGAAATTCAGTAACAGATCTTTGATAAAACATGAATAGGAGAAACCTTTAGGTCCAGGTGTTACCCAGCTGGTGGCAAACATATTTTATTAAAACCATTGGTAAAGTATTGGCACTCCAGGAAATCATTTGGACTTGATGGTATAATTTTTCTGGATTATTGTTGTTTTTTTAAATCATTTATTTTCTTTCTAAATATATATATATATATATATATATATATATATATATATATATATATATATATCTTTTTATTGATTTCAGAGAGGAAGAGAAAGGGAGAGAGAGAAAGAAACATCATTGATGGGAGAGAATCATGGATCAGCTGCCTCCGGCATACCCTCCACTGGGGATCAAGCCAGCAACTGAGCATGTGCCTGACTGGGAATCAAACCTCAACCTTCAGGTTCATAGGCCATTGCTCAACCACTGAGCCATACCAGCAGTGCTTGAAGGTAAAATTTGAAGCAAAGTGTACAGTTACCATCATCAGGCAAAGTCTCGATTGGTTAAATCTGACTCTTTTTAATATAACACTGTGGAACACTACAGTGGGCCAAAGGGCTTTGGGTACTTGCCCTTGGTTAGCCAGAGAAGGTGATTTTCCCCTTTCTTAGAGTGTTTTCTACAGAATTTCTATTTTTCTCTCTGCGCTAGCCGCCTGCGGATGTGCAGATGCACGCAGTTAGTCAGATCCGCGTCAATTTATGCAACCAACTTCTCCCAACACCTGATGGAAGCAGAAAGGAAACGAAGCTGCGTTTATCAATAGGACATGATTAAAATTAGTGCTTTCCTTGGTTTTTAACAAAAAAGCATCTTTCCTGCATCTCAAATATGGTGAGGGCTGTGTGATTAAAGCACTTCAATCAGTCAATATGTAGATTCATTGACGTTCCCATATGTGGCATTCTCCTTTACTATAAAAAGACTAATTTGGTCCTTCCAGAATGCAACTTACAAGAGTGTTGTTCTCCTAGACTTTTTCCCAGAATGCAGATGCTAAGTTCTGAGTATTTGTATTTGTATTCCAAGTTAGGTGTGTGGAAGTGAAGTTACATTAGGTTTATCCATGGCCCTCAACAACATCGAGTTCCTAACTAACTCTTTTAAGTCACACCAGAAGGCATCTCTATACCTGCCAGGTAATCTGGTTTATACTCTTACAATTCTCAGGCAAGAAGGAGTAGCATTGGCTCAGTAATCCTCAAAACTTTGTTTCATAGCCCAGAAGCAGAAGTGTATGTCTAAGGTGCTTTATTGCCGTCTTAGTGACATGGATCTCTTTTTCTTTCCCAACTCTGAAAACCTATGAGATTCTAAATCTATATACTATGTGTAAAACCCTATGCAAGCTGCCATCAGAGTTATAAAATGAGTAAATTACTGATCACTTACAGGATCACCTTTATGTGTCAGCAAAAGCTGAGGGTCCCAAAGCCTCACAGCCCTCCAAAGCTAGCTTTACCTGCTATCTGATACGTTAAGGTTCTTCACAGTGCCTCATCCCATTAACATAAGAAAATTAATATAAAGGGATATATATTTCTGTCCCTGGCCGGTTGCATTGGCCCACGGATTGAAGGGTCTTGAGTTTGATTTCTGGCCACGGGCATGTACCTAGGTTGCAGGAGCAATCCCCAGACCCAGTTGGGGCTCATGCGGGTGGTAACTGATATGTCTCTCTCACATTGATGTTTCTCTCTCTCCCCCTTCCTCCCTTCCACCTTTTCAAAAAATCAATGGGGGAGCCTGGCCAGCCAGGCTCTGGTTCAGCATCCACCTATGAATCAGAAGGTCTCAGTTGGATTCCTGGTCAGCCCCAATTGCAGTCTCAATCCCCAGTAGGAGCGTGCAGGAGGCAGCTGATCTATGATTCTTTCTCATCATTGATGTTTCTACTTCTCTCTGTCTCTCCCTTCCTTTATAAAATCAATAAAAATATATATTTTAAAAGTCAATGGGGAAAAAATATCCTTGTGTGAGGATTAACAAAAAATATACAATTTTTTTGCTCTGACTGTTTTTTTCTCAGTGGATAGAGCATTAACCCAAAGACTGAAGGGTCCTGGGTTCAATTCCAGTCAAGGGCACATGCCCGGGTTGCAGGCTCGTTTCCCAATAGGGGGCGTGTGGGAGGCAGCTGATCAATGATTCTGTCTCATCATTGATGCTTCTATCTCTTCCCTCTCCCTACCTCTCTGAAATCAATATATATATATTTGGGAAAAAAAAAACCTCTTCAGATTTCAAAGTCGGGTATTCATTAGTATCAAAAAAATCTGAGATTTTCCTGCGAGTGAATTTATTTTGGACTGAGAGGATTAAGATATGCAAGGAAAGCATCAAAAGACCAGAATGATGAAGACAAGAGAAAATCCCATGGTATGGGTAAAACCTACAACTAGCTTGGGGGGCTGAGTCATAAAGATAAAATATTTCAGCTTTCTAATTCTGGGATGCTCCTCTCTTTAAGAACTCACAGTCATATTTAGAAGATAAGATGTAGGCAGGAAATAATAAAACCCTAAAGGTCCATATACGGCAAGGTGGGTGGACTTGATAATGAGAAGATAAAAAAAGGAAGGAAAAGACATTAATATTAAATGGAATTCATTTAACAGCAAGTGACAAAACCCCAACTTAAATTGGTTCACAACTTAAAGGGGGGGCGAGGGGGAGTACAATATATCAGATCATATACCTGCAGAGTAATGGCTAGATGTGGTGCCCAATATCATTAATTATCTATCTCCCACAGCCTCTTATACTTGTGTTGCTTGGTATACTTGTGTTGCTCAGCCAATCTCTCCCCTCTGGACAGGCAGATGCCACAGAAGCTACCAGCTTAGCAACCCCGATTTAAAAAAAAAAAAAAAAAAAAAAAAAAAAAAAAAAAAAAAAAAAAGCCCGTTGGCCTGGCTTGGCCCTTTTACCTATCCTGCATCAATCACTGTGATGGACAGTCAGATCCACGGTCTGCCCCTCCTGTCAGGGGCTTGTGCTGAGAGTGATGGAGGGGTGGGTCTGCCAGGAAAGCTGAGGCTCCGGTTCAAAGGGGAATGGGTGCAGGGAGGCAGAACAGCAGACTTCAGGCCCCTTTCCCTCCAGAGAAGGCTTCCGGGTGAGAGGAGGATTTTTCCTGAGCGCAGCTCTCCCAGGCGAGCTCACTGTGGCCACCAAGCCATACTTTCTGCCAGAGAGCTGTATAGTCATCACAGCTCCCCACTGTGATCTCCTTCCCAAACCACCACTAGGGCACTCTTGGAGGGCAGTGTCCTCCGTGGAGGATGCCTGTCACCAGGCTTGAAATTCTCTAAGACAGTTTTATTTTAATAGCTATTTGAAGCAATTTATTGAGGCAATGCCACGCATATTTAATGAAGCTCTGAAAAGGCACCTGGTGTGAAATAGGAGATGAGATACATCAAAAGTAAAAATGGGTGGCTTAAAATAGAATTCCTGGCTTCAGAGGATCTATAAAGCTGATAATCTGCTTTCGATGCAAAGCACACAGCTACAAATACTTAAAAGTTAAATAACACAGAAAGGGAAAGGCAGGAGAAAAAGTTCCACTTCCAAGATGTAATTGTAACTTTATTTATGTGTGTGCGTACGTGCATGTGTATGTGTGTGTAAAGATCAATTGTTTTCTGATGGGATAATTTGTTTTTGTCTTCTCAGTGATGGTGAACACCAGTTTGGGGCATGTCCAAGGCTGTACTCAGGCAAGCTGTGCCAGTTGGCAACATATGAAAACAACCCATGTAGAAACGGGGCCACCTGTGTTCCCAAATCTGGGACAGACATCGTCTGCCTCTGCCCCCACGGAAGGTCTGGACTCCTCTGCATGGACGGTAAGGCATTTGCTGACGCAGCCTGGGGCGCAGGCAGAAGGAAGTGAGGAAGACAGAAGCCACTCAGAGCAGTCAAGGACAGCATCTGACTGGCCAAATCACATTGTTTTCTTGGTTCTTTCCAAGTCAGTCGAGACCAGATTCATGATCTATTCTAGAGAGTATTTTGCTAAGTGAAATGAATCCATAGAGAAAGATAAATACTATATGGTTTCACTTATATGTGGAATCTAAAGGCCAGAATAAACAATATTGAAACAGACTCCTAGATTCAGAGAACAGACTGGTGGTTTCCAGAAAGGAAGAGGTTTGGGGGGCAGGGTGAAAAGGTGAAGGGATTTTTTTTTAAAAAAGTACAAATTGATAGTTAGAAAACAGTCACAGAGATGTAAAGCATAGCATAGGGAATATAATCAATGAAATTGTGGTAAATATGTATGGTGCCAGGCAGGTGGTTGGAATAACCAGGGAGGACTTCGTGGGGTATATGATTCTCTGACCACTAAGCTGTACACTGGAAACTGGTACAAAATTGTATTGAAGGTGCCTGGCCAGTGTGGTTCAGGGTTGAGTGTCAAACCATAAACCAGAAGGTCCCTGTTTGATTCCCTGTCAGGGCACATGCCCAGGTTGCATGGGCCCAATCCCCAGTAGGGGGCGTGCAGAAGGCAGCCAATCAATGATTCTCTCTCATCGATGATTCTATATACCTCTCCCTCTCCATTCCTCTCTGAAATCAATTTTTAAAAATAGGGTTGATGGTTTGGCTCAGTGGATAGAGTGTTGGCCTGAGGACTAAAGGGTCCCATGTTCGATTCCAGTCAGGGGTGTGTACCTTGGTTGCGGGCACATCCTGAGTGGGGGATGTGTAGAAGGCAGCTGATCTATGTTTCTTTATCATCAATGTTTCTGATTCTCTATCCCTCTCCCTTCCTCTCTATAAAAAAATCAATCTATCAATATATATATATATATATATATATATATATATATTTTTTTTTTTTTTTAATGGGTTGAGCCCTGGCCAGTTGGCTCAATGGATAGAGCGTCAGCCTGCAGACTGAAAGGTCCCAGGTTTGAATCTGATCAAGGGCACATGCCCAGGTTGGGGGCTTTATCCCCAGTAGGGGGCATGCAGAAAGCAGCCACTCAATGATTCTTTCTCATCATTGATGTTTCTATCTCTCATTTCCTCTCCCTCTCTGAAATCAATAAAAATATATTTTTAAATGGGGTTGACAGAAGATTATTTTTAATAGTATTGAGTGTAAACTGTAATTGAAAAAAATAAAAACACAAGATCCATTAATGAGACTGATCAGTGAGCAGGGTATTTTTCATACCATCAAGTAATTACAAAGAAGGTAACAAATTTACCCTACGGTTAGACTACAGGAAATCTCTGTATTATAAAATATCAAAGTCATTCTAATGCTCAAAGAGTAACAAGGAAAATCAGGTGCAAGACATAAAATCAAATTATTTTACATCATTTTTGCAAACTGGGGGTATAATTAGCAAATCTGTGTAGACCAGTTGTCTTTGTTTAAAAACAACAAAACCTTTGGTAGTTATTATATATCAAGAATCTAAATCACAAATAATAGCCATGTGCCCCTTCTTAGGAAAAATCCAGTGTATGGGAACCCTAAATTATAAAATGGTACAAGATTGCTTTAAGAAACAAATTTCCTAAACATGCAATGTTGGCTTGGTATACAGGCATGAATGTCTATAAATATTTTCAAAAACAACAAAAAGTAATTGGTACTAATATTTCACCAGCTCAGGACTTGACTTGTTTCAACTTTATTTTTACCATAAAGATATAAAACAAAGTTTACCCCTTTGGCACTAGTGATATTTATGACCAGATTTTTAGAATAAGACTACCAAGGTGAGCACAGGGCCTTGGGCCCCCAGTTCCATCAGTAAACAGATCCATCCTTTGCTGACTCATCAAAAAAACTGGGGTTCATACCCTGATGTAACAGATATGAAAACTGAAACTGGGATAAAAAAGAATCTGGGACTAAAAGGCATTGAAGTTTTGGGTCTTTTTTTTTTTTTTAATAAATCTTTATTGTTCAGATTATTAAAAATGTGTTCCTCATTTTTCTCCCCTCAGTTGCACCCCTCCACCAGGTTTCCACTCACCCTCTGCCCTTTCCCCACCCGCCATTGTCCTCATCCATAGGTGCACAGTTTTTGTTCAGTCCCTTCCCATATCCCCCACTACTCCCCTTTTCCCTGAGAATTGTCAGTCCACTCCTCTTCCATACCTCCGATTCTATTATATTCACCAGTTAATATTGATCATCAGATATTTTAATTCCCTTGGTTTTTAGTTTCACTTGTTGATAGTTACATATTTTTGTTTATAATTTTTATCTTTATCTTCTTCCTCTTCCTAAAGAACCCCCTTCAGCAATTCATATAATTCTGGTTTGGCGGTGATGAACTCCTTTAGCTTTTTTTTATTTGTGAAGCTCTTTATCTGGCCTTCTATTCTGAGTGATAGCTTTGCTGGGTAGAGTATTTTTGACTGTAGGTTCTTACTATTCATCACCTTGAATATTTCTTGCCATTCCCATCTGGCCCTGCATAGTTTCTGTTGAGAAATCAACTGACAATCATATGGGTGCTCCTTTATAGGTAACTATCTGCTTTTCTCTTGCTGCTTTTAATATTCTCTCTTTGTCTTTTGCTTTGGAATTTTAATTATGATGTGTCTTGGTGTGGTCCTCTTTGGATTCCTTTTGTTTGGGATTCTGTGCACTTCCTGGACTTGTAAGTCTAATTCTTTCACCAGGTGGGGGAAGTTTTCTGTCACTATTTCTTTCAATATGTTTTTGGTATCTTGCTCTCTCTCTTCTTCTGGGACCCCCATAATTCTGATAGTTCACTTGAAATTGTCCCAGAGGTTTCTTACACTATCTTCAACTTTCTGGATTCTCTTATCTTCTTGCTTCTGCAGAGGAGTGTGCTCTGGCTCTTTGTGTTCTAAATCTTTGTCTTGATTCTTATAATTTTCCAGTCTGTTTTTAGGACTCTGTGTAATATTTTTTTATTTTAGACAATGTTTTCTTTATTTCTAGTTGATCCCTTTTTATTTCTAGTTGATCCTTTTTCATATCCTCATGAGGCTCATTTATTTTATTGGCTTTTTTTAGGAAATTTTTGAAAAACCTTATAACTATAGTTTTGAACTCAATGTCTATTCTTTTCTAATCCTCCATCTCCTTCCTTTGTGTCCTGCTTCTTCTCTGCATTTTAGTTGTTTCCCGATTTGATGGAATAGTTTTGTGTGCTAGGTGTTTTAGTAGAGCCCAGTAGCATAGCCTTCCCAGTTACCTTATGTGGACAGTCTTGGTGTAGCCCTTTGTGGGCTGTGTGTGCAGTCTTGTTGTTAAGCCTTGCTTGTTGTTGGTATCACTGAAACTATGGATCTAAGCATAGTTGGAAAGTGTTGATCTCCAAGCCAATTGGCTGTGAGGATCAGCAGTGTCTCAGCTAGGAGGGCTTCTGTACTCCCCTTGGATGGGGTGGAGTATCAGGGTGGCGCAGACAAGCTTTGGTTCCCTGTCAGTCTCACCTTAGGAAAGTTCTATTCACGGTGAGTCCCGAGAGATTGGTTGCAGGTGCACACACCTCTTTGGCATAGGTGCAGACAAGCTTTGGATTCCCGTCAGTCTCTCCTTAGGAAAGTCCTATTCACGGCAAAAGAGAAAGTCAGCCTCCGGAAGAGCTTCTATGCTCAGCTTGGATGGAGCGGAGTCTCTGGGTGGTGCAGACAAGCTTTGGTTTCTCATCAGCCCCTCCCTGAGTCCCACAGTAATGGCCACTGGCTTCACACACCTCCTAGAGATCTCTGCCTCTCCCTGACTGGGGCCGTCTATCAGAGCAATAGGGTGGTTCTGTTTTCCTTCTGAACAAGAAAGCCAGCCGCACGTTAGCTGTCCACCCTTTCTTTGCACCTGGAGTAAGCCAGTAGCGAACTCGGCCGCTCTCTCCTCACACCGGGAGTAAGCCAGCAGCAAACTCTGTGGCCTCCTTTTCGCGCGCACAGTTCTCCGCACCTTCACAGTTCCTGAGGCTCCGTGTGCCTTCTCTCTCCTTCCCAGATGGTAGAGCCTCCTCTCAGCCAGCCATCCGGCCCTTCAGGGCAATGTTTCCCCTGTTTTCCAGTTCTAAATTCAAAATTGTTGTGGTAGGCTGCATTCAGGTGTCTACCCTATGCCACCATCTTGGTTTCTCTCAGTATGTATGTGACTTTGAAGGGAATTGAAACTATGAATCTAAGCATAGTTGGAAAAGGGGAAGCTAAGAATTACTAGGAATTTTATTCGATATGTAGCATAGCTACAGTATAAATTAGCTAAGTAATTTTTATAAGAAAAAGCATCCTAGACTGGATGGATATGAAGTCTTTCTTTCCCCAAAAAAACCTCTTGTTTCTCAGACTTAATTATCCTACTTAGAAAAAAGCAAATTGAAATTAAATAATCACAATAAATTTGATTACTATAGGATGAATCATCAGTTTCACTCCCTACTTGAAATCAAGACTACCATTGGAAACAAGAAATGCTTCCTTTACTCCATCAGTTAAGTGTGAGGTGATACCCAAATCATTTCTTGGACCATTTGCCGTTATCAATCTGACTTCCAGGAAGATTGTCCAGAACATGCGGAATATGTGTTTATTCAAAAGAGAAAAGCATAGAGCAACCAATAAGCAGAGCTGTTGCCCAACTATTGTACAACCACAGATAGAACAGGCACAGAATAATATCTGAAAATCCCTTTTTTTAATCTTTGCATTTTTGTCAATACCACAGGATGAAAAACCAGCTTGTTTTGTTTCATCAGCAGTCATGGTTGCTACATAGCACTTTTCTTTTAAATTATAGCAATATCTGCCATACTAGTGTATTCTTTGGGGGATAATAAAAAAATATAATTATGACATTTCCTACCTTATTGGTATATTCACTGAGGAATTCATTGTGGAGAGATCTTGGTAATGATGACTGGAGCTGAGACAAACAAACACTACAAACTGAAAACTTCCAGCTGCCTTCCTTTGTAAAATGCTTTACTTTCCACATCTCTGCTTCTTATTCAGACTTTCTGTTGCCTGCTCTTATGCAAGAACAGTCTCTTCTTGTTTTCTTAACCACAAAGGGGGAATGGGATTTCTTATCTCTTGCCCTCTGTGTCCCTTCTAGAAATATTTCCTAATTAATTTACCTTATCCTCCCAACCTTGGTGCCTTAGTAGAACACTGCCTTTGAAAACAGCAGTGTAACCACTGACTGAGAACTAGGCCCTGGAAGCAATCTACCTGGATTAAAATCCCCATTCTACTGCTGACTAGCCAGGGGCGTGATCTTGGGCAAGGCACTTGGTCTCTTTGTAGTTCAAGTTCAAGGAGTCTAATAATATAGCCTACCTTATAGATTTCGTGAGAATTAAATAGATAATTTATGTAGTGTGCCTAACACATTACTGGTCACATAGAAAATGCTTTTACTTTTTAATGGGGGATAAGGGGAGGGGAGGGAGGGTGTCAGGCCAGGATTCACATGTCACATTTAACTGCCACATTTTGTCATTCTGGGAAAGAAGGCTGGATCCAATCCCAGCTGAAAAGAAAACTCTCTAGGATGTTAAAGGAAGTCAAAATTAATTTCCTTTTGAGATTTTTTTTTCTCAACTGGTGACACTCTGCAGCGGTCAGGGATGAGCCAGGGTATTAGAAAATCAGGGCAGAAAGTGCTCTGGGGACACCGATAATCACCTGGCTGTTTAAGGACATGATACCTCCAGAAAGCAGCTTCCTGTCAGGCTGGCATTTGGTAAAGGCATATTTCAAGTTCATGTAATTTTCTGTCATGTAAGTTCATAACTCTTTTGATAGCATGCACTCTGATGTGGTCCAGCTTTTTCTTTCCAACTCAACAGCTGTCCAACCTGTCTCAACAGTCCTCATTTCCCACCACGCTTAAATGCTGTGTTTTCTAGCTCCTGGTTGCAAAGAAATGTTAAAAGATCAAGAGCAATCACAGAGGGGAGCAAGGAGACAGAGGTGTTTGTGGCCACCCAAGAAAGCACTCAGAAAAGTGATTCCTCTTGCTCTGTGGACGGCAACCTTTGAGTGGTCTGTGCTTTTTCTTCCTTAAGAACAGGGAATGCCTCACCTTTTGCTCAGTGGGGAGGTGTGTACCTCCTGCCTTCCTTTTTTTTTTTTTTTTTTCCCTATTTCAGCATCTTTAACGAGGGAAAAGTTAGATTGGCACATATAAAAAAAGCAGCACTTAAAATAAGTATATATTTCAATGTGCATTAAAATGTGTGAAGAATAGTTTTGATGGACTCCTGCAGTCCAATCCATTGGCATTTTGAATTAGCACATTTCTTCTCTTTATGCAAGTGGCTGTCTCAGTAGAGCAAAATTATGCTTATTATTTCAATGATTATTACCAATTTTTATTTTTATGAGCAAATGAGTCTTTAAAACATAATCTGGGAAATATAATCTGGTCAAAGACTTTCATTAGGTTTAGAAATTATTCATATGTCTATAGTTAATGCTATAAATCATTATCTAGAAGCAGCATACTTTCTACCAATGTTTAATATTACATTTATACACATATATATATTTTCACACACATACATACACATACACACACACACACACACACACACACACACACACACACACACATCTATTAAAAAGAGCAAAAAAATAAGCTACTTGACTTAAGGAATGGTATCAGTTCTGACAGGGCCTACTAGATGTTTAACCAATATATTCTGTCCTTTTTTTGTTACTGCACACCTGACTTGGGGATGGGGGGTAGTAATATACCCAGCTAATATATCCCAGCCTCCCTTAAATAAGAATGTAGTCATGGGACTAATTTATGGACAGTCAGATATATAAGAATAAGTGTTAGGAGTACTATACTGACCTCTGAAAAACTCCTTCAGAGCAACATGACCCAAGCCTTCCTTCTTTTTCTGAAGTCTAGAATGTAAATGAGATGACTCCAAAAGTCATCTATAGGAGATCTAAGAATGGAGAAGCAAACAAATGAAAAAAACTTAAATCCCTGATAACTAACATTACCAGTCAAGGATTGCCACCATCAGACTTATTGTTACTGAAGAAGAAATAATCTATTTTGCTTAAACCTCTATAATTTTGTTATATGTCATGTTATATGAGGCTAAACCTAATCCTTACTGATATAATCAGTATCATGATTTCCCTGAATTTTATAGTCTGATGTTTTCTCAAATACTTCTGATTTTGTTCCTAAGTCCTTAGATACCTTCTCAAAGAGAAAGTACAGAATTTCTTGTATTTTATTTATCTTATTTCAGTCTAGAAGATTTAATAAATTATAAGTTTATGACCTATTTTTGAAATTTTTGAAAAATTTCGTTTTTTAACCTAATGTAAGTATAGTATGAATATTATTCTAATATTGTAAATATATATATATCAAAGTGAACAGCAAAATGAAAAATTTATTTTTTTCAAATTAGAAAAAATAATTTTAAAAACAAAATCCAGATCTTACTTATGACATATTACCTCTTGTCTTAAAACTACCCACCAAGGCAATTTCTAATAATCACACTAAATGAAAAATCAAATTAGTGTGTAGATTTTCACAACTCTATTTCTAGGGAACAATGCAGCTTTTGTCTGTCTTTCGACAGATAACAGACTATTCATTCTCCAGCCCTCATTGTTTGCCTCTGGAACACTGTCAGAAGAACACAAAACTCCAAAGGCCAAATTTTGTTGTTGCTGTTCATTCCCACACTTTGTCATTGTTTAGCAACATCACGGCATTCTCCCTCCCAACACGAGCATTTCCTGCTTCTTAAAAATGCCTTGAAAATGGATAGACTCTGCATCAGGGCAGAATTGTCTCTCCTGAAGGTATTTACGGCAAATTGATTTCGTAGACCATGTGTGGAAATGGAAACCTCTGCAGTTTACCCCGCAGCTCAGCAGAGAATTGCACTTTGCAGGTCTGTCGGTCCAGGCTGTCCGATCCTACCACACCCATCAGGTTATGCTCGGTCGGTTTAAGAGCTATGCTAATGGGATGCACCTGCCAGTTACCGAGCAATGGAGGGCACACACACATTTGTTACATTAAAAATTTTTTTTCACAGAAATGGAAAATTGATTAGAGTCTGAGTCAATTTATGCTACATGAAAAACTGTGCAGTCAACATTTTATGACTAGGCAGCGGAATTTATTGATTGTCAGGAATGAAATAAACAGGGATAGAGATGCTTGCGTGCGATGTAAATTGCCTTCATTTTATACAATGGTGGCAGCTCTTCAGTGAAAGGGTTTTTGTTTAGACAACGGATGTGCTCATACTGTGTTTTTTCTAATATTTTTGTCATTCCATGACTTTGAGCTTGAAAATGGCTTCCTATTAACCTGAGGATGAGACAAGAACTGCTGAAAATGTGCAAACCTGGCATGGGCAGACCTCAGCTCATTAAAAAAAAAAAATTAAAACAGCCTCAAACTGTAAGCTCTGTGAATGTAGAGATCATTTCTGCCTTGGAGCAGCACAGGGTGCCTGCCACGGGGTAGGCTCTAAAACTTTGGCTGAATTGTAAATGATTTTAAAGTTCTTCAGAATATTCATCCCGTCTGTTACCCTGAACCTACCACTGTGCCTATTACTTATGAGATAGTCAATAAGTCTTTGACAATTAAAAAAGTAAAATGATAAAATAATCAATGAACAAATACTCTAACCTGGAACATTTCCAAAAAAATATGTCCCAGGGTACACTAGTGCAGTAAGGTTTATTGGGCCTTCTTTTGGAGGCTCTTGGGCTCTCTGACCCAGCTGCAGTTTGACAGGTTTTAGGCAGAGAAAGAACAGGCCATTCATATGCAAAAGCCGATGCACACAGCTTGGGTGGGGTTGTAAATTTGTGGGGTGGAGTCTCTGGGAATCACTAGGGAAGAGCAAATAGCAATGGCTTTAAGACAAGCCCTGCCCTACAGAGTCCCTGGTTCTCCATGTCCCACACCCCCATGCAGGAACAAGCACCTCTGAGAGAAAGCCGTCCTCGCATTCCTGTCCTGATGCCAGACAGTCCAGTCTCTCCCCATATGTGTCTAGAGTTCAGAGCAAACGGGAGCTTATATCTTCCTCCCAATTAAAAAAAACAAAAAAAAAACACAAAAAACAAAAAAACAGCACATCCAGGTGCCAACACTTTTTGTTCCTCTGCACCTCTTACCAGTCTCAATGTGTTTTCTTCACCTCTCTAGTTGGTTCTGGCTGGTAGTTGTTCTGTCTTTTAGTTGTAATTTTGATGGTTGTGAGAGGCAGCAAGTATAGGTGTTCATCTATGCCACCATCTTGGTTCTCCTCAATTCTTTGTCTTTTTACCAAATGATGACCCTTCAATATTTTCAGTGTCCTGAAAAGTACACAACTTTGATAAGAAACCACATGATCATTTAATATTAGTGTTCACTCTTAAAATTTATAAATGCAAGTTAAGTTTTATATATTTTATTGAAACAACTAAACCTAAAAGGATTGACACTTTAAGAGATAATCAACTCACACAACTAAATGATTTCTTAGAGGAAAATATTAATTCAGCAAGTGAGTATTTTTAGAAAGTGTACCAATTATTGCAGAATTAATTATTCAAAGTAAACTGGTAATTCCAGTAAACTCATGGTCTGTGTCTATGACTTGGCCACTGAGATCTAGAATTCCTGTCACTGCACATTTGTGAGACAAAGATTAAAATCGGGGAATAATGAGAAAGAAACAGAGGAAAGACAGAGAATATTCCTGAAGATTATAGTTTGTAACCAAATCCTGACGTCATATATACCTACATTGCATTAAGATTCTCCAATGTGCCAAAACCGGTTTGGCTGAATGGATAGAACGTCGGCCTGCAGACTGAAAGGTCCCAGGTTCGATACCGGGTCAAGGGCATGTACCTTGGTTGCAGGCACATCCCAGTAGGGGATGTGCAAGAGGCAGCTGATCGATGATTCTCTCTCATCGATGTTTCTAACTCTCTATCCCTCTCTCTTCCTCTCTGTAAAAAAACAATAAAATATATTTAAAAAAAAAAAATTCTCCAATGTATCTAACATCTGTATGCTCTTCACCACATTGGGTATTCCACATGCCTTACTTATCCCTATCCTTGAGAGCTAAAGAAAAACCCAAAGCTAAATATAAACAGTCTTAGATGATAAAGTTATGATTCCAATTTGGCTGGAATGGTGATACTGTAAACTCTGGATTTGAATATAAACTTCAAAAGGGAGTTATAAACTCACAATACCAGGGATATGGTTCATATCTCAAAACTTATGAATTAGGCACACAATGATTCCTGAAGGGCTATTTGAGTTCTTATTTTCCTAAGAAGACCATGTTATAAGGCTTACTGAAAATTGGGCTCCTGTTTATTTCTGAAACTTAAAAATTTGAAGAGCAAACAATAATTTGCAAAAGTATTCCTATTAATATATTTCAAAATGAATTTTTTTTCTATAGACTAAACTATAGACAAATGCAGGCATATTTTTAATTCCCTTGTTCTAATTATAACACTTTAGTCCTGAGTAAGGGATTTGCTAGAATTAACTCTTTCTTGTCTCTGCTGTTGATCAGTCACTTTCGAGCAAAACTGGTGTGTTAGCAACTTGTAAAGTTAGCACAGTTCTTCACAAGTCAGCATTTTCATGCCCATTTTGATTTGCATCCATGACTTCACACCTGGCAGGGAACATCCAGTCTTTTCCAGAGGGCAGAGCTAAATATTGCACCTAATGATTCAGTCTCAAAAATGGCATTTTGTAATTCTCAGTGCCATTCTAAAAGGGCCAAGAGTATTCTCGAATCTCATCTTTTTTCTTCTTGTGTATTAAATCAACTTGAAATTGTTACGGTGAGACTCTTTCTGCCCCAAGACTTAAAGCTCTAGAGGAAGAAGAGCTGTCATAAGGGTGAGTGGCCGATAATTCTGCTCATTGGAGTGTATCCCTGTCAGTCTCCTGAGTACACAGTTTAACGCATGCCTCCTTGACAGCAAACACCAAAGGGGGCTTTCCTGAAGGAATATACATCCCTGTGGCTGCTCTGCCGAGAGCGTCCCCTAAGTACTTGTCAGGGTTGCTATCCTAACCAGAGTGGAGTTGATTTTTTCTTACACTGCTATATCCATGGCATTTTAAATTTGACTGCCCTTGTAAGCTTTAAAAAAGACAGTATTTAAGAAATATTTGTTTCAGAGGTCTCTGGTTCATAGATTATAAAACTTGCTCTTTGTCTTCATTACTACCGTGTTTCCCCAAAAATAAAACATCCTCCAAAAATAAGACCTACTTACAGGTTTTCTTCTGAGTGAAATATAAGGTATCCCCCCGAAAATAAGCCCCCCCCCCCCCTGGGTTCTGTCTCAGAATGAAAATTAATTTTCCGTAAACTGGTCGCTAGGGCCATTGCTAAACATGAAAGATTTGGTCCACTGATTCTGAAAGAAATGGACTCACAAGAAATTCACCAGGAAATTCAGGAATTGGATTGTTATGATGATATTCCAGAAGATGATGACATGATTGTCATTGAATAAATGAGTAAATTCTTGATACTGTAGGATTCACAGTTTGTCTGGTTTGTGTTGACAACTACCATACTACCGTACCATATACAAGTAATAAATTTCCTTTCTTTTCATTTAACAATAAATGTGTACCATATTCTTCTTCATGGAAAAATAAGACATCCCCTGAAAATAAGACCTAGCGCATCTTTGGGAGCAAAAATTAATATAAGACACTGTCTTATTTTCGGGGAAATGGGATAGTATTCCTCTGTTCTCCATGATTTGTTAAAATAAACAAACTCTTTTAAGAAAAGAGCATCTTTAGGGTCCTGGATTTTGAGCTACTGAATTTTAAATCAGTATAGCAAAAGAAGAATGGAAAACCCTGAAAGCCATTTCTCCCTCCTGTTATAATTATTGTGGAATCAGGCAATTCCCATCCTGAATATCTAAGGACTTACAGTGCCTCTCTGCCAACATCCAAAAGCTTTTTTGGTTAGTCAACACTTGCCCTGTGGAATAGGAGACCATCAGAACACCTGTTCAAAACACAAAGGGCTGCAAATTTATGGGTATATTAAATGAAGTCTAATTATAACTTGATTAAAAAAAATCCCCTTGGCAAAAGTCTATTTTCAGAAAATCTGCTTTTTTAACAACAAACTTATACAAATTACATCCCAAATGTGCGACTTGGTACAATGGGAAAAAGTGTCGCCCAAAGCATTCTTGAATGTAGAAGCAAAAGAACAACACCTCTTTTTCTTTTCATCCTTCGTTCTCTAGAGGAGAGTAGGGTGCTGCTTCTTAGTTGACTCTTTTTTTTTTTTTTTTCAACGTAAAGAAGTCTTTTTAATTTCTCCTCATAAATAATCAGAGGTCCAGAGGTTTGTTTTTTAAACTTAGTTGACTCTTTATTCCTTCAACATCTGCCTGCTGTTCATTAATGAACTTGACCATTTAAGCAAACTCAGATAGATGTTGTTTTCTTAAACCCTCACATCACTTCATAGCTGATTAAATTCAATGTGGCCACGTTGAACTATTAGAGCTTGTTCAGTCACTTGTGACTGAAGGTGAACAGAGACACATCTGGGTTCAAAAAGGGAAACAACCAGTTGTGTGACCACAAGCCAGTCACTTCACCTCCTGCACTTCACACTCATCACCAGCTGCTGGAAAAGTTGGAGTAGATGATCCTCCTTTCCTTCAATTATTTTTTATTCCAATCAGACCCCTTAAATTGGCAATAGGAGAACTATGTTCCCATTACTGATTCAAATGCAATTCTATTTTGTGCCTCTTTTATTATAAGTCATTATACAGTTCATTATGGAATGGTAAAAAGAGTAGGTATTGAATGCTTGCAATCTAGACATTGTTCTAAGTGCTTTATATAGGATATCTTATTTTATCCTCAAAAGAGCACAAATGGCAGCTATTATTATTATCCCCATTTTATAGATGAGAACATTTAAAATGTATAAAAGTAAAAACTAGTGTGAGAAATGACTACTTAGCAGCAGAGCTGTAATCCAAATCATTTAAACCTGAATATAGAGCCTGTACTTTTATTTTTTTAATATATATATATATATATATATATGACAAAGGGATGGGGAGAGAGTTAGAAACATCAATGAGAAACATTAGAGGCTGAAACCAGTTTGGCTCAATGGATAGAGTATCGGCCTGCAGACTGAAAGGTCATGGGTTTGATTACAGTCAGGGGCATGTACCTTGGTTGCGGGCACATCCCCAGTAGGGGCTGTGCAGGAGGCAGCTGATCGATGTCTCTCTTTCATCAATGTTTCTAACTCTCTATCCCTCTACCTTCCTCTCTGTAAAAAAATCAATCAATAAAGATATATATATATATATATATGTATACACACACACACACACACACACACACATATATATATATATATATATATATATATATATATATATATATATATATATATATATATATCACTAATCCGCTGCCTCCTGCACACCCCATATTGGGGATCAAGCCTGCAACCAGGGCGTGTGAATCAAACCATGACCTCCTTCATAGGTCGATGCTAAACCACTGAGTTAAGCCATCCAGGCTGCTCTTAACTTTTATGGGGTACTCTGAATCCCATGAATTTGTCTCAATTACACAGATTCCATTTTATTGTATTTAAAGCAAAATCTAATCATGAAAGAGATTACTAATTTTTTTAATAGAAACAGAAATAACTGTCTTAAGTATAATAGCTCAAGTATGAAATTATTGGTCACTGACCAATTCTTATCTTCTCAAGAAAATGTTATCTAAAGAAACCCAGACATTTGGGGAAATGTGTTAATTATCAGTTATGATTTGTCTCATTGGCACAGAAAGTTATTATATTTGACATCACTGTGCTTTAGTATTAGAAATCACCTGGAAAATTATGACATAACAAAGATGGTTTAATTATGTCATTTTAATTGTAAGAATACACATCCTATAACTTATTCATTTAACATGTACTAATTAAGAACTTATTATGTGCCAGACCTGTCCTAGATGATTAATCAAGCACAGCAAATAGAACACACATATCTTCTTTCCTCGGTGAGGCTTAACATCTACAAAGGAGACAGGGGGGGAAAAAATAATAAATAAATAAATAAACAAATTCCAATTGTGATTGGTGTCGTGGAGGAAATAAAGAGAGGGCATGATGAGAAACAGCAGAGTAGTACTTTCCCAGACAAATGGTCAGGGAGGGGCTCTCTGAGACAGCCAATGACATTAGAGTATGGAGGACAAGACAAAGGTGCCATGAGTGACGTCAGAGAAATTAGCTGAGGCTAAATCATTCAGGGCTTTCTAGGTCGTGGTAATGAGTTTGGATTTTCTCCGATATCCAATGGTAAGCCATGAGTTTAAATACGGGAGTGATTTGGGTTTTTAAAACAATACTCGGGTTTCAATGTTGGAGAGGGGATGATAGGAAAGTAATGCGGTGATCCGTATAAGAAAATATGTTTTCTGAGTAGAGTGAGAAGGAATTGGCCTGATTCAAGTTTTATTTGGATGTAGATTCTATCAGACTTACTGTTAGATTGTGTTGGGGGTAAAGGAGAAGGAGGAAACAAAAATGACTTCCAGATTTTTAGATCGAGCAAGTTAGATAATAGAATGCTTTACTGAAAAGTGAGAAGAATAAGCCTGGGGTGGAAACAGGAATTCAGTTTTGCTTCAAATGCCTGTAGAATGTGTAAGAGGAGAGGTCAAAGAGGCGGCTGGATATTTCATTTTGCCTTAAAATGAGAGGCTTAGCTTACAGATATGAAATTGGGAGTTTACAGCCTATAGTTTTAAAACTCATGAGATTATACGAAATCAATTATGAAGAGAAAGGAGAGAGAGTTTACATTCTGAGAGCTTCAACATTATTAATTTAGATAGAGAAGAAAGAAGAACAAACCAGTGGAGACTGAGAAGATGTTTTGAGAAGGAACAGAAAAACCTGGAGAGCAAGGTATCACACAAGCCCAGAGAGCTTCTTTACCAGAGCCTATCTCACCCTTAGCCCACTAGTCTTCCTGTCTCGCCTAGGGAGAGGGGGGAGTGAAAAGAAAGCTAAGAAGCATTTGCAGAAATCACAGCCCAGGAACACAGCCTCCTCCTAAAAGACTGAGATATAACCAAAAGGATGTAGACGACACTTCCACTCCACAGCTTCCCCATGTGTCCAGTCTCCAGCATGATAACGGAGCTTTAGAGCTGAGACAGCTGCAAGATACACTCTCTCTGGGGAGAAGTACTTGGGGAGACTCAGTCAAAGTGGAGAAGACACATATATTGACACTACAGAAATTTGAAGCTTCAGCATCTACAGCTGCAAAAACACTGCTAGTAAACAAAACTCAGCTCCTAACCAGATCCACATAAAACTTTACACTGGAAGCCTTCTACCCTAATTCTTGTTTCACGACCCATCATGTCCCACTTTCAACAAAAAAGTTAAAAGGTGTGCTAAAGAACAATAAAGAAACACATAATCTGATATGGATATGGCACAGCTATATGAATTATCAGACAGAATTTTTTTTTAATCAGTGAGACATCATTTCAAATCATACAGAGATTGAGGATATGATGAAGTACTTCATGTCACTATACATGAAAAATTATATAAACTGCACAAAGTCTTAGTAAAACATGATTAATTAAAACTGGCATAAGAAAAAAATCACATTGCCATAACCGGTTTGGCTCAGTGTATAGAGTGTCGGCCTGCGGACTGAAAGGTCCCAGGTTTGATTCCTGTCAAGGGCATGTACCTTGGTTGCGGGCACATCCCCAGTAGGGGGTATGCAGGAGGCGGCTGATCGAGGACTCTCTCTCATCGATGTTTCTAGTTCTCTACCCTCTCTCTTCCTCTCTGTAAAAAATCAATAAAATATATTTTTTTAAAAGAAAAGAAAAAATCACATTAATGATCCTGTCATTAAATTCCTCATTAAATATTTTCCCACTAAGAAAGCTCAGAACTCATAAGCTTTCCCTGGTAAACTCCTCTGAACATTGAAGGAAGAAAAGCTCTTCAAGTGAATAAACAAGAGGAAAAACATTCAGGCTCTTCCTTGAGGTGAGCAGTCTAGATATTGAACTTGATAAGAACAATAAATGGCAGGCCAATCATGAATATTGATGCCAAATCCTAAACAAAATGGTAACATCACCCAGCAACACATAATATGGAAGCTGGTTACACATTAGATTTGTAAATTTTTCTATGGTATACTTCAATAGAAAGTTAAAGACCAGAAAATTCATTGTCTGAATTCTCAACTTTCACTTCATCCCTTGTCTTAATTATCATAGAAGGTTAGAGTGCCATTTGGTTACATTGCAGTCACTTATAATTTTTACATATTTTCTCCATTTCTTGCTTCTTGTCCATAACACAGTCTGGACACGTATTTGCCACCTCATCCTCACAGAATGTTAACTAAAAGAGACATCAACAGAAATAACCTGCCTCATTTTAGATGAATGACTGAAGTTTTATATTTGTAACAAGGGAGGAAAAATCAGTAACAAAATTCTCCACTCAGAAGAGAAAATCACCATCTGATTACAAACTGGTTTTAATTTAACCAAGATGCTTAAGGTTAGTCTATGTTTAGGAAAACAAAGATACAACTGGTCACTATGGACATTATAATTCCACAGAGTGTTCAAATATGGTATTCTTTTTTTATAAAATACTTCTTTATTTTGTGAGTTCAAATTATTGTCAGTATATTTGTTGACAGGTATTGAATGAATGTCACATGTGGTTGATGGGATGCCATAGTGTCAGAAGCTGTAGGGAATACAAAACAAATACAGTCCTTACCCTCAAATGTATTGTTTTGAAAGGCGGGGATGGGGTGAAGAGAAGAAAATATTCTTCTCATAAAAAAAGTCAGAGAATGATACAAGGCCAAATTATAGCAAAGAGCTGGGTCTTATTCATCTTTTTTGTCACTCAGAGTTATTATGGTTGTGATTTTCACATACTGTGCTAGTAGACTAATAAATGTGCCAAATAAATTACATTAAATTTGTGTGCTATGGCTGACTGAGGGATATGCTATCATTCCTCAAGCAACAAGAATCCTAATGAATCCAATCCCTCTGTTACTATTTTGAAAATCTTCATTCTATGATAACTGCTCCTTCGTTTTTTCTCATACAGTAATTATAGAAATGATACTTTTATATAAGTAAATGGATCTGATTTTTTTCTGATTTTTAAAACAATGACTATTGCCATTGTTTAGCATAAATTCTTTTTTTAATATGTTTTTATTGATGTTAGAGAGAGAGGAAGGGAAAGGGAGAGATAGAAACATTGATGAGAGAGAAACACTGATTAGCATAAAAATCCAATACTACTAATAGCAGCCTATGTTTATTGTTGAACAATTTATATGACTCTATTCTTCTTTTCTTTTTTTCATTTCATTAGAGGTTTTATTTTCTTTCCATCTTAGGTTCCCTCAGGAGCATACAAAATTTCTATTTCCCCAGAAAGCCAGTAGAGAAGATTTTCTGGCAGTGAAATTACTGGGTCAAATTATAAGCTCCTACTTAAATTTTAAAGATTTTACCAAACTACCCTTCAGACAATTTGTGCTCCCACCAAAACCTTAGAGGGACTTTCTTCAAAATTTTCTAATTATGTAGAATTTAAAAAAAAATAATCTCACCATTGTTTTCATTTGCATTTCTCTATTTCTAAGTGTAGTTGAGCAATGTGTCCATTGGTCCTTTGTATTTCTTGGTAAATCTCCCATGTATATTTCATGTCCATTTATTTTTATTTGTGTGCAATATGTGCTGGAGCCAATGATAACAATAACTTGAAATCAACTATGATAGGAATACTTACACCATAAAAATCAACTTAAGCTACAGATAAGAGCTTCCCTCACCATACCCCACCCGCCTCTGGAGAGTCCTTAGATAAACATTTGCTAGCATAACACTGCTCACATTGTTTATTCTTGCCTTCTGTTTCTGAATGATTTTTTAGTAATTAGGAAAAAATGCATTTGATGGTCATGTGTGTTGTGATAAAAGGAATTTCCCTTCTTTTCCATTTGTCTTTTTTAAATATCAGCTTTATTGCAATAAAATTTCCTACTATAAAATATACAATTCAGTGCAACCATCACCACCATATAATTTCAGAACATTTTCATCATCCTGAGAAGAAACCTATATTCTCAGATTTCACTACCCAATAGTCCCTTGTCCTGGCCTGGTGGTCACCACTAATCTACTCTCTGTTTCTATGAATTTGCCTATTTTGCACTTTGTGGCTTTTTCTCACTTAGTATAATTCTTTAGAAGTTCATCCATGTTGTAGCATCTGTCAGTACTTCATACAATGTTGGTGGGATTCTAAAATGGTATAGCCAATTTGAAGAACAGTTTGGCAATTCCTCAAAATATTAAGAGTTACCAAATGGCCCAGAAAGTCTACTCCTAGTATATAACTAAGAGAAATGAAAACATCTGTTCCCACAAAAATTTGTATAGGAATATTCAGAGCAGCATTATTTATAATAGCCACACACAAAAATGGAAACAACCCAAATGTACATCAACAGAAGAATGGGTAACCAAAATATGGTATACCCATAAAATATAATTCATTTGTCTTTTGACTTAGGTTTTCCACTGTTTTGGCATAAAGAAGCTTTCTAAATTTTAATTAATCAAATTGATCATCTTTTTTTTTTTTTGCTTCTGTTTATTATATCTAATTTAGAAAGATTATAAATACATTAACCCATGCTTTTCATTTCTAAAGCTGTTACAGTTTCTTAAACAACAAGAAAGCCCACAGCATGGGAGAACATATTTGCCAATGTTATATCCGATAAGGACCTAATCTCCAAAATTTATAGGAAACTCATACATCTTAACAAAAGGAAAATAATCCAATCAAAAAATGGACAAAGGACTTCTTTTCAAAAGAGGACAAACAATAGGCCGAGAGATATATGAAAACATGCTCAAAGTCACTAATCATCTGAGAGATGTAAATCAAAATGACAATGAGGTACCATCTCACTCACACCTGTCAGAATGGCTATCAACAAATCAACAAACAACAAGTACTAGTGAGAATGTGGGAAAAGGGGACCCTCTTGCACTGCTGGTGGGAATGCAGAATGGTGCAGCCACTGTGGAAAACAGTATGGAGCTTCCTCAAAAACTAAAAATGGAACCCCATTTGACCCAGAGATCCCACTTCTAGGAATATATACTAAGAAACTAGAAACACCAATCAGAAATGACATATGCACCCCTATGTTCATAGCAGGACCATTTACAATAGCCAAGATTTGGAAACAGTTATTTAATTTTTTATCCAGCTGCAGTTTAGTTGGGGATATGGATTAAGTTAATGAATCCTCTTTTATTCTAATGATTCATTCAGCTATAATATTTACTGATTAATCCTCCTTTTTCTCACTAATTAAAAAAGACATTCATCATAAAAAGCTTCCAGGAATATTGTATCTTATTCTGAACTCTCGATCCACACCTGCATACATTTTAATTAAAATTGGATTGGGTTGATAAAATAATTTAGTGGGAATTGACAAATACAGTATATTAAAACTTCCTGTTCAAGAACATCACAGATATTTCTCCTTACTACCATGTTTCCCCGAAAATAAGACATCCTCCGAAAATAAGACCTAGCGCAACTTTGGGAGAAAAAATTAATATAAGACACTGTCTTATTTTCGAGGAAACAGGGTAGATACTTAAGTCTCTCAATGATTTTAAAGTTTTCTTTATTTAGAACTTGCCTCTTATCTATTGTACTTACCTTGCCCTTCGTGACAACAGACACAGGAAGGAGGTTCATGCAGTTGTTCAATAAATCTGAACAGAGAGCTGCTTGGTGCCAGCCACTGTTCCTAGCGCCTGGGACACAGCAGAGAACAAAAGTGACGACATCCTACCTGCATGAGCCTTTCAGTCCAGTGTAGGGGGAGCCTGTCCAGTGCAGTGGTCTGCAAACTGCAGCTCGAGAGCCACATGAGGCTCTTTGGCCCCTTGAGTGTGGCTCTTCCACAAAATACCACGGACGGGCGTGCAAATACAGTGCGATTGAAACTTCGTGGCCCATGCGCCGAAGTTGGTTTTCGGCTCTCAAAAGAAATTTCAGTCGTTGTACTGTGGATATTTGGCTCTGTTGACTAATGAGTTTGCCGACCACTGGTCTAGTGAAGTGCTAGAAGGTAATGAGTGCTGTGGGAAAACGAAACAAGTGTGCAGAGAAGAAAAAGAGAGAGCATAGCTATGAGCTGGAGGAATCAGGATGGTTTACAAGATTTAAAGTTTTATTTTTTTTTATGGTGAGACAACAGACTCAGATAGATCAAAGGAAGAACTTTTGGTTACTTACAACTCCGAGCGAAAGAAGGTTGCTACCAGGGACACACTTGAGGTTGCACCAGGGACGGGAACCAGCAAGCCGAGCTGAAAAGTGCTGGCTGCTCATCTGGTGGCTGAGGGGTATGGGAGTTAGGCCTCCAGGGCTCCCTGTGCGTCGGCTAATTTGAATAGTTTCATGTCCTCCAGCTGCCCCTGTTGGCTGGTACCTGACCCATGCAATGAGGGCACGTGTAGGCATCTGGAGCCCTACCGGGGGCGTGTCTGGGGGTATTGACTTGGCTGCTTAAGAAAGAAACTGACCGTCCTGTAATCAGGACTTCAAAACTAGGTCAAGACAGCGTTCTTTAAATTGTATCACACAGAGAAAAGGTGCAATTACTAGTGTATGTGATGGGCCAGACAGGCCTCGGTGAGAAGGGGTTAGAGCAAACACTGAAGGTGGGAGAATGAGATGGAAGGTGAAGAAGTGTTCTGGCAGAACTCAGGTAATTCTGGAGCTCAAAGGAAGTGTGACTGTGGCTGAGAAAAAAAAATAATTACATCTTTCTCCACCTCCAACAGAAATTTAACAAATTCTTAATTATGAATGCCAGCGCCAAACCACAGTAGTATTGACAGTACCCGTGACTCTGTCACAGAGAGAAATCAGGTCCACTTATGTACATTACAATTATTATACATCACCTTGCAATATTTTTGTGTTCCTCACAATTTGAAATTGCTCTACTTATTTATTATACCTATTGCTAGATCTCTTTATTTAAATGCATTATAAAAGAAGCATAATTTCACTTTATTACAAACTTGTTATATTTTATTAGCTATATTTCCAAAAAGTTGGTTTATTTTATATTCCTATGAATTTTAATTAATTAGAAAATTGCTCTGAAGAGGTCTCCATGGACTCCGCTAGATGGCTAAATGAGCTCAGGAGGCAGGTGTACCTGCGCTTGCACAGCCACACGCACCCACACAAAAGTCTGCTCTGGGGGACTGCCTCACCCATCTAATGTTAAAACCTCATGAAGGCCCAGGTCTCCGGCCCGCCAATGGAGGCTCACGTCACCACGACAGAATCTCAGCAGCAGCAGGGCCAGCTGAAAATAAGATCCTGGAAGGAACAATTTAAGTTTGCTTCCCCTACATGGAAGAGGAGAGCAATCAAGAAGGAATATTACATCAGAAGTGGCTTTTGGGCCAGATCTGGAAATAAGGGCTGTAGCCCCAGGGTTGCCTTCATTGTAATGTGTGCTAATCTTTTGCCCCTTTTGCTCTGAGATCCAGGTCTCAAATAAGCAAACTACATTTTCCCCTGCCAGGGAAAGGCCCTGTTTGGGGCCTGGAGAGAAGGAGGAAGAGAGAAGCCAGAGTGTTTCTCGCAGCCTATAAGTAACTGTGTCTACCATTGGCCCCAGGTCCTGTCTCCCCATTCCCTGCCGTGGTCCCCTGTTCTGATGAGTGGCCCTCCCCATGGGCCCAGCTCCCTCTTTTACAACACGTCTTTCCTTTCAGCCTCAGCAGTTGGTGGGTGCCTTCAGCTGTTCAGTTGTTGCTAGTCCTTGGGTGACCTCACTGTTCCCCGAACGTCTTTCCTGTCCCCCTTTTATAATCAGTTCCCTATATCCCATTTCTTCCTCTGAGCCACCGCTTGTGGACTAAGTGGGCAGCAAACCACAAGGAAAATAACTCAGACTTTCCTCTCCTTGCTGTTGTCACCTGCAGCCTGGTCGCTATGTAAAGCACTTGTGTTTAGTAAATGTTAAGACTCAGTTCCTAACAGGACAGAATCACAACATAGTGAGGATGAATGGCCACTAGGCTGAGCTCTTGGACTTGGAACAAAGTGCAATTAAAAAAAAAAAAAAAAAAAAAAAAAAAGACTTTAAGAAAACTCCATTTTGGACAAAAGTGCAACTTTTTTATATTATATAGAGTATTGTTATATTAGAAGGAAATTTATATTTGTTTTGTTTTTGTTATTGAGGTATAATTGACATGTAACATTTTATTAATTTTAGGTATACAATATAGTGATTCCATATTTTTATGTATTATGAAATGATTACCACAGTAATTTAGTTAACACCATACATAATTACAGCATTTGTCCTTATGATGACAACTTTTAAGATCTACCTTTTAGCAGCTTTCAAATATGCAATGTAATATTACTAACTATAGTCACCATGCTCTACATTGCACCCCCATGACTAATTGTATCTTCTTACCTTCTTCACCCATTTTACTGAGCCCTCACCCCACCTCCTCTGGCAACCACAAATCTGTTCTCTGTATCTATGAAGTCTGTTTCTGTTTACTTTTGTTTTAGATTCCACATATAAGTGAGATCATGTGATATTTGTCTTTCTTTGTCAGACTTATTTCACTTAGCATAATGCATTCGAAGCCCATCCATGTTGTCATAAATGGCAATATCTCCTTTGTAACTGCTGAATGTATTCGTGTTTGTGTGTATTTGTATGTGTATGTATCACACTTCCTTTATCCATTCATCCATGGATACTTCAGTTGTTTCCATATCTTGGCTTTTGTAAATAATGATACAATGAACATGAGAGTGCATATTTCAAGTTAATATTTTTGAAAAAATACCCAGCAGTGGAATTTCTGAATCATGGGGTAGTTCTATTTTTAATTTCTTAAAGAACCTCCATAATGTTTTCCATAGTGGCAGCACCAATTTACATTCCCAACAATAGTGTACAAGGGTTCCTTTTTCTCAACAATCTCACCAACACTTTTTATTTCTTGTCTTTGTGGTAATTCTAACAGGTGTCGGGTGATTTTGGTTTGAATTTCCCTGATGGTTAGTAATGCTGAGCATCTTTCCATTTAGCTTTTAACCACCTGTATGTTCTCTTTGGAGAAATGTCTATTCAGATCCCTAGACCATTTTTAAATTATTATTTGCTTCTCCTTTTTTGTATATTGAAATGCATTAGTTCTTTGTGTATTTTGGATAATAACCCCTTATCAGATAAATGATTTGCAAATGTGTGTGTTTTTTTTCCCATTTGGTCGTTTGCTTATTCATTTTGTTGATGCTGTCCTTTTAGTCTGATAGAGTCTCACTTGTTTATTTTTGCTTTGGTTGCCTTTGCTTTGGAATCAATTCCAAAAAATCATCCCCAACACCAATGTCAAGGAGCTCACAACTCACATTTTCTTCTAGGAGTCTTATGGTTTCAGTCTTACGTTCAGTCTTACATTTAATCCATTTTGAGTTGATTTTTATGTGTGGCATAAGATAGTGGTCCAGTTTTATTCTCCTGCATATGGCCATCCAATTTTCCCATCATTTATTGAAGAAACTGTCCTTTCTCCATTGTACATCCTTGGCTCCTTTGTCATAGAAGGAAGTTTTGGTTTAAGCATACAAGTACGAGAAAACTGGTGCATGTTGACACTGGGTAACCAAAGGTCCGTGAGAGACATTCACTGCGTGTTATGTTTTGCTTTTGTTCTTGTTTTTGGTTACACAGCACCTTTCTATTTATGTGCACATTCATGGCCTAGGATAGGCCAGTGAGATGCTTTCCCCAAGACTTAAATGCTAAGGAAATAATCCAAAGGCAGAGTGATATTTGGAAATTATGTGTAACTGAGATGGCCACATAGCTGTCCCCAGTTTTAGAGATCCAGCGCCTACATCCTAACAACACTGTTCACACAATGTGAACTTGGCTATGTTCGAGCTGCCCAGATTCCTTTATTTCTGCCTATGTCCCCCACTGGCTCTCCTGTCTTTCCACCAAATCTATGAGGTAGTCTATCTATCTGCCCACAAATTGCGTTCCCACATGAGATAGCCAGAGTTGGTTTCTGTTGCCTGAAACTGAGAAAACTAATATAATAAATGAAGTTTTATTCCAGGTATTTCATGCTATAGCAAATAAAATATTTCATTTTATTAACTTTCCTGATTGTTGTTTTCATACTGTTTCTCTAACTCTTAATCTTCTAGTCATTTTTCATGGTTTTGTTTACATCATCATTTGAAGCTAGCATCTGCTCACCATTAGTACAAGAAGTCTTGGGCCTATTATGTATAACAAGATTTGTTCCATTCAAAAATAATACTCTAGCATGATTTTAGAGCTCCCAAATTCTTTCTTTTCTCCCTCTCACAAAGTATATGTGGTTTTTTTGATAAATCATCTTTATTATTTTGGGTACTTTTTCATTTTTTTGCTATTTCTAAACTGTTTCTACACCATACCAAAACCAAAAATGAAAATTACAGTTACTTATTCAGAATATATCAATATATGTACACGTGTGTGTGTGTGTGTGTGTGTATGTATGTGTGTGTGTGTGTTCCCAAAAATTCAAACACTTAAAAATTCTTAAAAACATACTGATCTTTTTAACCATATTATTTTATAAATACTATTTTTCACTCATACACTCATATTTTTTACCTAATTGGAAAATAATTGAGTTCTCACTAAAACCTATTTATTGGTAAATTCACTGGTATATATTGAGTACCAATTAAGTTTTTGGCACTGTAAGGCAATTAATAAGTTTATATTTCTTCTAAGCATGAAAGAGGGAATATGGAAGAAAGAATGTGAATCCTACCAATTTTTACAAATCTATGACCCAGGACTTGGGGGAGGGGGAGCAGGAGGGACAGGAGGGGTATGAAGGGAATAGAATAAAATTTATGAAACTAATTTGTGAGGGGTACTAACTTTAATAATATAAAACATCTTCCCATGTTTGACATTATTTTAATCATCCAACGTCAATGATATTCCAGCCATCATTAGAAAGAACACAGCTTGCCCTAAAAGGTTTGGCTCAGGGGATAGAGCATCGGCCCATGGACTGAAGGGTCCTGGGTTTGATTCTGGTCAAGAGCATGTACCTTGGTTGCAGGCTCAATCCCCAGTAGGGGCCATGCAGGAGGCAGCTGATCGATGTTTCTCTCTCATCAATGTTTCTAACTCTCTATCCCTCTCCCTTCCTCTCTGTAAAATCAATAAAATATATTTTTTTAAAAGAAAGAAAGAAAAAGAACACAGGCTTGGGAATCAAATAAACCTGGATTTAAATTCTGACTCTTTCAGTTTTTAGCTCTGTGACTCAATCTCTCTGAGCTTTAGTTTCTTCATCTATAAAACAGGAATATAAGAATAACAATGTTTCATTGGAGTTTCTATAAGAAACAAAGTAATTCAGATACTGTACCAAGCAACTGAAACATAGTAGGTATTGCAATTGCTATTGTTTTATTACTTTAGAGTATATAAAAACATAGAGTATTTATAAATTTTCAAATGCATGGCTCACAAAATAATAGATTAAAAGGCTAAAAGGTACTTCCACAGCACTTGAATGATGACCCGCTCCAACCTTGATATTTCTTAAATTCTTAACTAGAAATCCACTATCAAGAAGAAGCTCATGAGTTAGGACTGAGAAAAGTGTTCCAAACACATCAGTTCTAGAATACACTGTATTCCAAGTATGAAATATCTGGGGATTTTATCACGATAAACTACAAAGCATATTTAATCTGGTATAAACTGAACAGTTTATGTAATGTGGATTATAGATACATGGTACAGGCTACCATTCCTAACATTTATGCCATAAACTATAATGCAGATGCTACAATGTGACTCAAATGTACACTTCATGGTACTGCAAAAACCCTGCCAGCATCTGGTTTAGATTTAAAGCAGTACTTTGAGGAGCCAGAAGATGGCACTAATTTCTAAGAATTATGAATCTAAAAAGAAGGTGCTACTTTGAATTCTGATCATTTCCCATTTCCTTGGTGGATGAGAATAATGATGCTCTACATTTTCATATTCTAATGTAAAATTCTGCTTCATCTCTGACAGATGAAGAAGTGAGAATGGTAGGAATTACATATCTACATAGACCGTTTGAATGATTTAGTATCAGCAGGAATTGGCAATCAACCGGTGATCTTTATTTCATGTTTTTACCTGTGGCTGAAATAAATATTGTATACCCATTTGAATAGAGAAAACTTGATTGTGTTGAGTACCACCCTGGTTCAGAAATGATAGGTAAGTGTGTGGTTTTCTGTACAAGCCACAATCACCTATTACTCTTAGTAACATCTCAGAAGAGACTAATTTCTGTTTCTTTAAATGAACATCATATGTGTAGGTTACCACTGTTGTGTTTGTAAATGATAATGCTGAACAGCGTGGAAGCACACCCCACAAAGAGCTTGTTCAGCAGCAGAGATAGAAACAATGATTGTGTACATGGTTTTTATAACCCAATTGCATTTGTGCAGGATATGGAGCTAAATCTATTTCTATGCTACTAAGAAGCTACAAACTAAGAGAGAGGAACATTGTTTATACCCAAATCTACAAAAGAAAGCTAGAGAGGCAAGCAGTAGTCTTGTGTCTTTTGCAGATTTATCCATCTGCCTAAGGGCAAAGGTGTTTTCCTGATGAAGTAAAATGTATGTTTTGAGGTACTATGTGCTGCTGAACACCGTGCTTGCAAAAACTGGCATACTGGAGTCTTCCAAATCAGCAGTTTCCAGGGGGAAAATCCATCCACCATCTGCTTGCTTCATTAAAATACGTGACAGAGGAGGAAGAACTGATGTGCATTTTCACTGGCTCAGCGCTCCCTGGTGTCCACTCTGTGGAGGTTACACACAACCATATAGAAAACAGAATCCAGGTGAAAATCAACCCCAGTTCTTGTCTTTTGTATTTGTATAGAAATAAAGCAATGGGCTTTTTTTTTTTTAATATATTGTATTGATATTTTACAGAAAGGAAGGGAGAAGGGATAGAGAGCTAGAAACATTGATGAGAGAGAAACATCAACCAGCTGCCTCCTGCACACCCCCCCCCCTACCATGGATGTGCCCACAACCAAGGTACATTCCCTTGACCAGAATTGAACCTGGGACCTTTCAGTCCACAGACCGACGCTCTATCCACTGAGCCAAACTGGTTTCGGCTAAGCCAATATGTAATGCATATGAACTATTATTAATAAGATGGTTCACATTCTTTTCTCTGCACTAAACCCATCTAGGTCAGGCCTCGCCACCGTTCAAGTGCTCCATGGTCACATGGGCAGGCTGAAATGCTACCGAACAGCATAGCTTCAGACTAAGGCGAGTGACAGGCCCACTCCTGTGGGCTTTGTTATCCTCCTGTTTCAAAATACATTGTACCTCTTTCGACGAGTGTAAAACTGTGTCATAAACTTAAGTCAGAGAGCACTGTTTATTCAGATAAACATCACACCATTACCTTTTTTTTTTTAACAAGTTACCCATAAATTGTCTTACATTTACAGTTCAGTATAACCTTAACTCATGGTCCTATTTCTTGACATCATCAAAGTCCTGTTTTTCATGTTGACCAGAGCTTCGTCCTCCAGCTCTCTCTTCTGATCTGAGCTTCCCATGTCATCACCCAAGGGACAGATCTAAAAGGCCACTTTGGTCACCGCCCGCCAACCCAAAGGTGGAGAAAATAGAATGCCCTTCGTGATGAGACTCTCGCCTGGCGATGTCGTTTCATTTGCTTGCTCTCTTCCTTTTTATACTTTGCAGTTTGCAAACTCCATGAGTTTCCTGGGTACACGCCATGCTGTTCTGGCCTCCCCGCTTTGGGACATGCTGTTCTTTGCATCTGAAATGATTTTCCCCTTTCATCTGTCGGGGGAATTGCTGCTCAGCAGCCAAGCCTCAATTTTCAGCCCGGTTCTGTTGAATAAATTGGCCACACACTAGTTCCTGGAGGATGGGAATCCAGGAACTAATGATCGCGTTATCTGTGCTTTGTTGCCTTTGTGTCACTAGCATCTAGCACAGGGTCTGACGGTGAAATACATGTGATAGATTTGTTGATATAACCTAAATGTACGGTAACTTTCAACTCCACTGTAAATTACAAACAGGAAGAAATGTTTTAAGTCAATCCTCTATTTTATTACTACATTTCACTGAATTCTATTTTCACTGTTTGGATTGCCAATGGTAAAACACTGTCAGTGTTTTTACTTTATTTCGCTTGCAATACATTTCACTTCCCTGAACTACGGAGAGTGGAAGAGCTGATGGGAAAAGTCTCATTATTTCTGGAACACAAGCCACCAGATAGAAAAATAAATGTGAAAGGCGACAGGTCTCCAAATCCCACATTAGATTTTGGTGAGTTTTCCAGAAAAAAAAAAAAAGAAAAAAAAAAGTTAGGCCACACTTCCCAAAGAATAAAATGATCAGATTTTAATTAGATATTAAATATTAAAATGAAGCGTTCAACTTACTCCGCACAATTACCCGATTTGGATAGTTATATGAAACAAACAGAAATAAAAGCCTCCGATAACTTGCATCATCTTTCCCAGGATAGCACAATCATCTGCTATATAAACAGTTATAACCAGACATAACAAGCTCTTCCGTTTTAAGTGTTGGATACCAGAATGAGGCTATTTCTTAAGGCTTGTAAAAAGTCTAGCTTTATAGCTTCCCAGGAGAGCCAGACATCTCTTGAGAAGAAGTGAGCAATAAAAGGTAATCAAAACAATCTCTTCTTTCCTCTGGCAAACTCTGGAACCAATATAAATAGATCCTTAGGAACATCCTTTAACCTGGGAACCCCATTCGTAACAGACGGGGGTGGGAGTGGCAATCCCCCTTCCTGCGGCCCTCTTGGCCTGGGGAAATAGAAGCCAGCTGGGCCTAGTGATGAAGGAAACAGCAGTGAAGGAGAAAATGTGGGTGCAAGATCAGACAGAGTTGGGACGAAAAGAGCGGCTGGCTGGTTGATAGCACCCCTCAATTCAATTCTATTTTGTCCGCACTGTCCCCTGAACTTCTGGGATTTCTTTGTGTTTTTTGTTTGTTTGTCTTGTTAATCCTCACCCTATCATATTTTTTCCATTGATTTTCAGAGAGAGTGTAGGAAGGGTAGGAGGGAAAGAGAGAGAGGGAAACATTGATGAGAGAGAGGCCCATTAAATTGGTTACCTCTCGCACGTGCCTGGATCAGAGCTAGGGATTGAACCTGCAACCCAGGTACATGCCATTGACCAGGAATCAACCCTGTGATCTTTGGTGTGGGGGAGGGGGGGGGGGGGGGGGGGGGGGAGACAGATGCTCTAACCACTGAACACACCAGCCAGTGCTGAACTTCTGTTTCTTACCACTTCCTGTTTCTATGAAGGCTTTTTATTGTTCCAGGCCTATTGAAACCCATGCTTTCATGATCTAACAAACAGCACAGTAGGGATGAACATTTCTTTTAGACAATGGCTTTTCACTTCACGGAAAGTTCTCATCATTCACGGAAACTGATCACATTCCCTTTTTGGCTTTCCTGCCCCTGACCTAGGGCTTCCGCTCTGCAAAGGGGCAGGATCCGAAGCACACGGTGTGTTCCAAGCTGTGAACTCCTCTCTTAGTCCTAGTCAGTGTTTGGATGCCAAATCCTGTTTACAAAGCACCTGGGTCAACCCTTGGTCTGCCAGGGATCTTCTCTATTTCTAAAATTAGTCTTCAAACTATAAGGCTTTGCTCTTTTAAGCAAACTCTCCATTATGTAGAAAGGGTTTGGGAGCGGAAGTATACACACAGGATCCCACAACACTGCCCTTCCTTGGTTCTGGTTCTGAAATCCCCTGTTGAGTCCCTCCGTGGCTCAGTGCTGAGGGCACTCGAGTGTCATTAATGTGACAGTAAACAGACCGTCTGGCCAGCTGCATCAGCAAACCCTCCCTTCACAACTTCATGGGGACAGGTTTATTTTAACAGTTGGGCTTGGATTTTTCCACAGCTATTAATATCACTCAGCCCAGGTCCAGTGGCATGGATGCCTTCGGATACACTTCATTCCTGGCTCATCCACGGATCCCAGACATCAGCTTCGATTATGAATTCCACCTGAAGTTTCAGCTGCCAAACAACCACTCGGCACTGCAAAAAAAAAAAAAAAAAAAAAAAAAAAAAAAAATGTCATCTTCTTCACCGGACAGAAGGCCCTGGTAAGATTAATTGAACCCTCCAGGACCTGCTTAGCTCCTTTAAGAAAACTTTGGAGATTTTTCGTGGAAAACTCTAATTGGCTGCGGATAAAGGAGACATTTGCTTAGATGCAGCCTCCTCCTGTTTTCTGCTTCCAGCAAGTTCCTTGCAGCCCCAGGTGTTCAGCAGTTCCCTGACCTTCTCTGTAACCTCGCTCACACCAGGGCTACCTGTGATGATCAAGGGCAAGAATCCCCGCAGGCAAACAGGAGGGCTGGGAAGGTGACCCAGTCAGGTGAGACGTGAGCTTACTGCCTGGTCCTTCCCTCTGACTGTGTCACATGTAAGGAGAGAAGGGAACGTCTCCATAGCAACAGCATTTGACCGTGTGTTGGGAAATGAGAATTGTTGCCCTCAAAGAAAGTTATTTTAAATCAAAGGGCTGGCGTGCCTCCATGGTTGAGGGTCGACCTGTGGACCAAGAGGTCACGGTTCAGTTCCCGGTCAGGGCACACGCCCAGGTTGCGGGCTTGATCCCCAGTGTGGGGCGTGCACCAGGCAACTGATCAGTGATTCTCTCTCATCACTGGTGCTTCTATCTCTCCCTCCCTCTCTCTTCCTCTCTGATATGAATAAAAATATATTTTTTTTAGATGAAGAAAGTTTTCAGTCTGTACCAAAGTACACCAGTGCCCTAGAATTGGTGGGAAATAACCTCACAAGTTAAATTTGTCTGTCTTAAGTAGAAAGCAGTTATGCACCTGTGAAGGTCAAGGAAAAGCACATCCGTTTTACTCCCAAGTAAACAACTAACTAGTTAGGCAATTAATCACTCACCTTCCCTGAGCTCAGTGTCCTCAGCTGTGAAATGAACGCATGCACAGGAGAGAGACCTTTCTGCCACCCACCCACCAACCGGCAGTGCTATGGTGCTGGGGGCAATAGCATTCTGTTCTTTCCAATGCCCTCAGGGACTCTCCCCTTCCTGCAATTGGTTTCCATAGTAACACCCACTGGAAAGGAGCCTGCCCCTGGGGAAGCATAATGGGCCGGCCCCCACCTCCTCCACTGGATGGGGGCACGTGATCATGGGAGGTGCTATTCATTCTACCTCCAAAATCTGTTCCGGTGTCTTCCCCATCTCTGTTGCCAAAATCTTGTGACCTCTTCCTAACTGGCCTTCCTATGTCCTTTCCTGCCTGCAATCCATTCTCCAAGTTGCAGCAAGAATTACCTTGTTAGAAGGCATCTCATCACCTGAGAAGCCGGCTTAAAACCTGCCCGACTTTCCACTGTGCTCAGAATGGAATCCAAACCTTCTTACCTTGTTCTTGAAGGGCCTCACCTCAACTCTAACTCCCCCAGGCGCTCCCACTATCTCCGGGCCGTTCCCCACAGGTCTTTCCCAATGCCTTAGTCTCCTGGCACTTTTTCCTGCCTCGGGGACTTAGTGCATGCTCCTCCCTCTGCCTGGATAGGGAATGGCCATCAGGGTGTTCATGAGAGCGGGTTCTGGGGCCTGGCAGTGTAGACTTACCGTATTTTTCGGACCATAAGACGCACTTTTTTCCCCCCAGAAGTGGGGGGGAAAAGTCCCTGCGTCTTATGGTCCAAATATAGCCTACACATATACTTTTAAAAAAAAGTTTTTTTACTTGCCCGGCTCTGTGTGGTCTCTGTGTGCTTGCCCGGCTCTAAAATGGTTCTAAATGCTGCTGTTTACTTTACAGGGTTGATTACATGTGTTTATGACTGTGATGTTGGGTTTTAATGCACATAAAATATTATAGGACACTATTTGTTTCAGAATCTTTTTTTCTTCATTTCCCTTCTCTAAAAACTGGTGCGTCTTATGGTCCGGTGCGTCTTATGGTCCGAAAAATACGGTAAATCCAGTTTCCACCACTTACCAATTAGGTGTTGTGACTTAATGTCTCTGTGCCCCGGTTTCCTCACCTGTCACATGGGCATACTAATGGTACGTTCCCTGGTAGAGTCGTGAGGATTAACATAGTTAGCACATGCAAAGCACTTAAAATAGCCTTGAACACAATAAACACAGTAGCTTGTATTTTCTTCAGGAGGCCTTCCCAGACACCTTCACAAAAGTAGGTCTGATCCTACCCCACCAAGTTATTCTCTCCCTCACCTTCCTACTTATTTCCTGCAAGCCCTTACCTCAATGTACAATTCCTTTACCTATTTCAGGTAGTTGTTTCTTGTCTGTCACTAACTATCAGAGAGTCGGAGCTCCTTGCGGACACAGACCAAGCGGTCCCCATTTGACTTTGTATGCCCACACTTAGCGCACTGCCTGACGCATACTGAATGAATCAGTACTGAATGAATGGATAAGAGAACCACAGTAAGTTCAGATAATTGTTTCAAAAGAATTTCACAGAACAGACAATGGTATGGTCTGTAAATAGGCAACACGGTTGGACAAAGGTACGTACTTAAGAAGTAGCCTTTATTAGGGGCTCCAGGTCAGGTGCCATCCTCTCCATTAGGATGTCCCTGCAGGCTACCCTGCCCCATCTCCTTTGGGCACTGATAGCCTGCCCAGCACGTAGGGCTTGGACCCTCTCCGCCAGGCCGTGGTTGGCTAGATAGTTCTCTCTTATGGGAATGGTGTTCCACTTATCACCATACCAGTCACAGAGCTTCCCCCCCGGGGGGGGGGGGGGGGTGTTTAGTCTGTAGAATGGCTGCCAGAAGTCACGGAGGGAGGAGGCGAGAAAGAAGTAATTCCTACCCCTCACTCTTTAATCCTCACACACTTCAGCATGTTAATCAATTATATCCTTTTCATTACACACACACAAAAAAATGTAGCAAATAAAAAATTCAAAGGAGCATTACACACCCTGAGCCCTTCTTATTTTAAAACGTATCTTCTGAATCCTGAACGATTCCCAGAGGGAGAACTCAAGCAAAGCATCAACACTTGGTCCATGAAAATACTGCACCAAATAACTCTTCAGTACTCTTCTACTAAACACTTCCAAAATTCTTAAATAATAAATAAAATAAAACAATAGCTAATGTTTTGGCCACAGTTTTTCTAAATTGTGGAATGTCACATATAACATTTTCTGGGTTTCTCTACTCATCTTATTTGGATGGAGAGGAATGCTAATTCTGCACTTGGCATTTGTCGGTTGGCAGCATGGCTACCTAAAAGCAGATGAACTGGTAGATAAGTTGTGGAGCTCTAGTTTCTAATCAGTGACAGGAACTCTGAAACATGCAATTCCAAATTATACCACCTGAGGGAGCAAGAACACCAGCTAAAAAATGCAAGTAGCACTAAACTGATTTTTAAGGCAATGCTTCTCCAAGTAAGATCACATCACTTCATGTCTGTATCAGAGTCACATGAGGGTGTTTGTTGAAAGGCTAATTCCCGGGCCCTCTTGAATTAAATAATAGACTGTTATCAAGCACCTTTGGCACTTTTTACACAACTAATATTTGAGAGCACCCTCTGAAAACCTTTAAGGACCATCTAAATTAGACCATGTGTGGGGATGGTCATTGACCGTAATGTAATATGTAGGAATGACTTGTCCACTTGTGTGTCACAAAGTTATTCATTCAAGAGATACATGTTTCTCTAAAATATTTAATGATTAATATTAACCACACAATTTGAAAATTATCTATTCTACATAAAAATCTATGATCCAAATCAGTTTGTTTTTCATGGTGGTATTAACTCCACATTTAGGTGTTATTCTTTCCTTTTTAATTTTTTTTTTGTTATTGTGAATTCTTACAGAAGGATATTCTTTCTATTGAATTTTTAGAGAGAGTGGAAAGAAGGGAGGGGGGGGGAGAGAGAAAAACATCAATGTGATAGAGTCACATTAATTGGTGGCCTCTCACACTCACCCTGACAAGGTCTGGGGATGAACTGCAACCCAGGTATGTGCCTTTGACCAGGAACTGAAATCACCACACTTTGGTGCACAAGTGGGTGCTCTAACCAGTGAGCAACTGGCCAAAGCTAGGTGTTAGTCTTTTTTTTTCTTTTTCTTTTTCTTTTTTTTTTTTTTTTTTTTAGTTGTTATTCTTGTTTAGTAGCCTCAATCTCTGATCTGAATACTGGTTGTTACTATTAAAATTACCATTCCATATACTGCCTTTATCTTCCTTAGGTTATAGATTCACAAAGCCACCGAGTTTCTATAATAACTTGAAATGTAAGCCAACCTCTAATTCTGACATGTCTGCATAAGAAGGCAAGGGACCTTCATACCCCAGCACTGATTATACTCTTTCCTGAGCCTCCCTAAGCTGCCCACCAATTTTTCCATACTTTGTTCTCATTGAACTCTCTGGACAAATTACCCTTTCAAACATTTCAGCTTGAAAATGTCTCTCTTGACGTGTGATTTTTAACCTCCCCTAACCTAATCCTCTTCCTGTGCTCCTGCAGTCATATTTGGCATTTCCTTTTCATCATCTCTTTTTCCTTTTCTACCCACACCCTTATATTGTATGTCCTGTGGCTTATTCTTCTGGAAATCGCCTGCATGTCCAGCAGTTCACAGATGAATACGGACGTTAGTGTCCTCTCCATGTCCCTCCTTTGGGACTGGCATAAGACTCTGCTCCAGCTAGAAGCCCAGGAGGCCCCTGGATATTCATCTCCCTTTCTCTCATTTGACAACTGCTTCCTGGGAACCTAGATGAGACATACTTCAAGGTGGTGGAGAGACAGTTATGAACAAGATAGGCAAGGTCCTTGTCTTCTCTCCATGTTATCCCCCATGTTCTACCAAATGCCATTGCCTATGCATTTTACCTAACTGTTACTTTTTTTTAACTTCTCTATCTTCTTTCTTCTTCTCATTACCCCCAGCTTCTCTGCAATAGCCTCCATTCCAATTCCTCTGCCCAGTCATATTCCTCTTCCCCTCTACTCTCCACTTTGCTCCAGGGAACCTAACATATAAGTTCAAACATGCTTGATCATTACCTATCTTTTGCATAATTACACAGAGGTTCACCCATTCCCTTTGTACAATCTGTGTTTCCTTTGATCCAGTCTCCGCTCAGCAGGATTCGTGCATGTGTGCGTTTGGGGTCGTGTGGCTATGTCCTTGCTTCTGTGCTTTTGCACAGGCTGTTCCATCCTCCTGAGCTAGGCACCCTTCACTTGTGCCTCCAAAACACTTCTGTCCCGTAAGCCTCTGCTGGAAAGATCATTCTTCTTTGACGTCTTTAACTTCCAAGAACATTTAAGACTTAATTTCACTGCAGTTGGCTGGTAACAATTACAATGTTTTACTATAACTATTTGGACCTCTTTCAGAATTGTACCATGGCTTTTCTTTCTTATATCAATAGTGGCTGCCACATATAAGCACTCATTACAGTTTTTGAAAGATGTAATACCAAAACAAACAAAAACAAAAACAAAAACTATGGTCCCCATCGCACTAAAACTTACAATCAATTTAGGGAGGCACAACACATCTGCTTAAATTTTTCTTAATTAACAATCCTCACCCAGAAGTCAGAGACCCTGTCTGGTACTCACAGCACCTGTCAGAGTGTCTAATGCATGACCAGAGGCATCGCTGAAAGAGAAGAGGTGCATAAGTGATGAAAAAGATGACTTTCCGAAAGTAGAAACCCCATCCAGCGAGGACAGCCGGGAACTTTGTTCCCTTTTGTGTATTTCTCGTCCTTCCCTTCCATTAGAACCTCTACAGGAAGTGCCACCGCAGCCTGGCTGCATTTCCAGTTCCATTCTCCCCCAGTCTGGGCCCAGTGAATCCCCAGCCAGCAGCTATAACAGCCGGTTCATTCCACCCAAGACCCGTCACTCCCATTCCCTCCACCTTCACAGCTTCCTCCTGCCTGGAAGGCTGTTCCTGTTCATCACCTCTTCCAAACTACCCATCATGCAACATTTCCTAATGAATCACTGTCTCCTTATAGCTAATCTACACAAAGCCTGTGTAGAACTTTCAATTTGCATGCCATAAGTTGATATCTAATTGTGTGCTGTTTTGTCATCCACAATCCCTACTTTCAATCATATGTAGTCACCATTGTCATAGTCAGAAACATTAGAATAACAATTTCATCATTTTAATCTTGTACCTCAGCAAGATTAATCTTAAATTCTGTTTGAACAAGCCTGGCCTCATGACTTCAGTTTTCTTTTGTATCCGTAACTGTATCATTCACATGGCCCATACCGAGTGAGAAATCAATAATTACTTGCTTATTGATTCTTCCACCAACAGAAAGACTCTGTAGATAAGCTATCCTGGTAGCTAATAATACTGTGTAGACATAGATTAATCTGGATTATAGTGAAGAAGTTAGGACCTAAATAAAGCAGGGAGGGGAGACATGTATCACTGTTTACATCACAAAATGTAAGTTACAATCTGAACATTAGCCCTGGCCAGCGTCACTCAGTGGTTAGAGCATTGGCCTGTGCACCAAAGGATGGTGGGTTTGATTCCTGGTCAAAGGCATGTACCTGTATTGCAGGTTCAATCCTTAGCCCCACTCAGGGTACTTTCAGGAGGCAACCAATAAATCTCTCTCTCTCTCTCTCTCTCTCTCTCTCTCTCTCTCTCTCCCTCCCTCTCCCTCTTCCTCTCCCTCTCCCTCTCCCTCTTTCCTCTCCTTCCACTTTCTCTAAAAATCAATGTAAAAAAATATCCTTAGTTGAGGATTAACAAAACAAGAAATCTGACAATAGCCTGTATTAAAAAGCTATAATGTCACAAAGGAATATTTTAGAAAAAAAACAAAAAAAACTGTAACATAATGATCTATGTGCCTAAGCCTTTTATGCATGTAGCTTCCTGTCAGTCACCAGCATGTAGGCCTTCTGTGCTGCGGTAATTAGGAAAGATCGCCTCGTATTTCATGCCAACTAAGTTCTTGTTTGCTTCAAGCCCTTAGTTATTCACTATGCTACAAATAAGACTGCATAAATATAGCTTGATGTTTTTCTGTGGAAATAAATGAAATGAATGTCATCCACAGAACGAAAAAAGAAAAATGACGGGAGGAGTGTCACAAAATCCAATTGGCTCAACCTGTGGTTTTTTTTTTTTTTTTTTTTTATAGAACTGTGGTATAAATCAGGCAGAAGGAAGATCCCTGATGAATGAGAGAGCAGGCTGCAGCCAATTCCTTCATATAAAACCTCTCCCAATTCCACAGGGCCGAGGCATTTTATAAACATAGCTGACAGTAGATGCTCACATTCAATTTTTTTTTACAACAGAAAAATGCTCATTATCTTCTCCTGTAATCACATCAGAATGGACTGGAAATTGTGAAAATTTCTTCCTAACAACCTCAAACTATCCAATCTTAGTTTTCGTGAAATTAAATATATTTGAGTTTAGTAAACTAATTCACTTTGCTAACTGAGAAATGTATAAGATTATCATATTTGACCAGTGCTCAAACAGGGTTAAAAATGACAAAAATATGTAAATTCTCACACAATCCCCTTTTACTACCACCCCCTTTTAATGGACACGAAGAGTGAATGTTCATTTAAGCATAGTTCAGTGGGGTTAACTGGGTGTCATGGAAGAACATCCAGAGGGCAGGAAAAAGACAAGAGCCAAGTACAGATCAATAAACTACAGCCCACATTTGCACTGTTTTTTTCTACACTTCCAGGAAGCACATATGGTTCCATCTTATGGAAATTCAAGTTTACCCATAAACTAGTACTTACATTCCTTGTTTTCATGGTCTTATCTCAGACAGCAGACAGCAAGAGAAAAACAGACTTTCTACTTTTTCTTGTTTCAGATACTTTTGTTCAAGAAACAGAAAAGGGTGGGCCCTCTATAGCCACAGGAAATGCATTTTGTCCCATTTCCATGTGCTCTGAGCACAGCAAGGCATATGCGTAATATTACTGTCACCCTGGACCCACAGTCTGCACCAGCATAGCTGGAAGTCGGGGCATGGTCTTGATTTGGCTACATAGTCAATGATAAAAGAAAATCACTAATTAGCTGCTTCCTATAATGTCCCTTACTGAGGACTAAATTTGCAAATCTGGCATGGAATTGCAGCAGCCAGTTTACATTGCCCACATTTTAATTGAATAATTGAATCCCTTGAAGTAGGCACTACATGGTCTCCACTATACACAGTGACAAATGAAGACACATCGTGGACATGGCTGTGTACGGTTCTGATGCTTTCAAAGCTCTGGACTATCCATAGTTTAACAGTTCCATCAACATTACAGGAAGCTGAGTACCGGTCACTGTGATTAGAAGCCATACAGATCTTAGAATCAACAGACTGTATGCTCCTTAAGAGTTCATCGAAAAATCTCCAGTCATCTTAGTTTTAGTTGAGTACCCACTAAAGCAGAGACTGTCACAGATTGTCACTGACTATGGAGTAAAAATGTCTAGAATCCTATACCACTCAATATGTACTGCTCTGGTAGGTGAGATTTCATTCAACCTAGATATACACTGAGTGGCCAGATTATTATGATCTCTGAATGTGTAATAATCTGGCCACTCGGTGTGTGTGTGTGTGTGTGTGTGTGTGTGTGTGTGTGTGTGTATATATATATATATGTATATATATATATATATATATATATATATATATATATATATATATATATGAGGCCCAGTGTATGAGTTTATGCATGGGTGGGGTCCAGCCAGCCTGGCCAAGGAAGAGGACATGGGCAGTTGGCCAGCCTGCCTGCTGGTCGAACTCCTAGTTGCATATTTTGTATATTAGCCTTTTATTATATAGGATATACACTGAGTGGCCAGATTATTATGCATTCAGAGATCATAATAATCTGGCCACTCAGTGTATTTTTCCTTTGCACCCCTTTATCTTTGATTCAAATTCCATAAATGTCTTCCATTATTTTTCTAAAATCATTCACACTTATCTAACTCTTCATTCATATTGCCTTAACTTTTTTTCTAAACTCTGAATATACCCTCTCATAGCCATGAGCAGTCAACTAAAACTCATCTTAGTTTATGTTAGTGTCTCCGTGTCAGCATCCTTATACCACAAAGTCAAGAATATTTGATAAAATGGTAGTTTCTGTCTTTGGGAAATCTAAAAGTGTTACAGATGTAGAACCATACTCAAAAATTCCCACGACGCGAGTCTGCACAAATAATGGTTCTTTCAGAAGGTAGATCCCTCTGAGAGTCAGGAGCCACTCAGCAAGCAGATTCACGAGATGGAAAAGTCAGAGCATCATCTCATGGCTCCTCACCCGCCTTTTTGTTCACTAAGGATGGAGAGGAGGAGGGGAGCGGCAAGACCCACTTGCCACTTAGAGTTTCTGAATCCATTTGAAAAGATCTTTTAAAACAGTAATTTATTGCTAGAGACAATCCTAGGAAGTGTTATTATTTTCATTACCATATTTTCAAAAGAAATAAATAAGAGGATGTGAGTGGCCAGAAATTACATTAGCACAAAGGCCAAGATTAAACACATATCTTTGTAGTATCTGGGACTCTGCTTACCTCTGTTGCAAGTCTATCATCATTTTTAGAGGGCTAAACTAGAGGGCATGACATTATTTTACCATATTGGGAGAATAGTTTGAAGAAATAAAAAGTTACATTCACTCTTTCTCTACTAAAAAATTGAAATTTTATTCTATATTAAATACTTCAGAAAGTTTAATTTTTCTTTCTATTGGAGTTAAAAGATTGTTGGATCAGGAGGATGAGAGCTATCAGATTTCTCTCCTGATAAAGTCACAATATAACCTTTAACTAGAGGCTGCTGAAATACACCTGGATTTCATAGTGCTGCCTATATAAGTTTTATTTTTTTCTTATTTTTTATTTTTTTAAAAATTTTCAATTATAGTTTAAATTCAAATTGTCAGGTATTAGTTTCAGATGTACAGCAAAGTGGTTAGAAAATTATGTGCTTTGCAGAGTTATGTAAATGTTTTAGACTCCCAAAAGGCTCCCTCAGAACAATCCAAGGAACGGCCCGAACCAAATGGTGCTGAGCCCTCAGGCAGGCTCCTGAGAGTGAGCTTCGGCCTCTTCCCAGCTCGTAGTCCCAATTTCTGAGGGGTCCTTCCACACAGAGCAAGTGAGGCACCACATGTGCGGCTCCATGGTTTAAACACACAGTGACTGACTAGAATCAGTGGGAAGAACAGAAATTCCCTCCAATGCGCGGGCTTGAGTTAATTCTTCTGTTCTTGAGTCTTATTCTTCCTTTTTTGATCTTCATTAGGAATCCATGGCTCAATGCTCTAGCTACTCTTCTTCAGGTCTCCCTTCAAATTAATGCTAATTACTAATACTTGATTTGAATTTTGTTTTGGGGAGTTGTTTTTTTTTGTTTGTTTGTTTGTTTTTTCAGAACTCCATTACAATTACCATGAGATGGCAAGGTTACTCACAGTTCTGTCTCTCTTTTCTCTTTGTTTCCCTCTTTTTTCTCCAGATAAAACTCACCTATGTGATTTCTCCTGGGCTTACTATCTGACACCTTTGATACCCTTCCTCACTCCTATATAACCAATTTCCTCTTCTTGGCCATACTTTCCAACTAAAATCTAAATCAGAGACAATACTGACAAGGTCCAGCCAGGATAGAGAACCACTGATATAAATAGTAAAACCTTGCCAGGCCAGCTTGATTCAGTGGTGCGTCTCAACCTATGAACTAGGAGGTCACAGTTTGTTTGTTTTTTTGTTTTGTTTTTATTATTTATTTATTTATTTATTTATTTTAATATATTTTTTTTTTTTGCCCCCCTCCCTCCCTCCCACACATCCCCTCCCTCCCTGGAGTTTTGTGTCCATTGGTTGTACTTATATGCATGTATCAATATATAAGTCCTTCGGTTGATCTATTATCTCCCCTAGATCTTCCTCCCCTCCCCGCTGTAATTTGACAGCCTACTTGTTGATATACTGTCTCTATATCTATCTTTTGGTTCATCAGTTTATAATGCTCTTTATTATCCACAAATGAGTGAGGTCATGTGGTGTTTCTCTTTCATTGATTGGCTTATTTCACTCAGGAGGTCACAGTTTGATTCCCAGTCAGGTCACAGGCCCAGGTTGCAAGCTCAATCCCCAGTGTGGGGCATGCAGGAGGCAACTGATGAATAATGATTCTCTCTAATCATGGGTGTTTCTATATCTTTCTCCCTCTCCCTTCCTCTCTGAAATCAATAATAATATATATTTTTAATACTAAAACCTTGTCAAAACCGGTTTGGCTCAGTGGATAAAACGTCGGCTTATGGATTGAAAGGTCCCAGGTTTGATTCCGGTTAAGGGCATATACCTTGGTTGCGGGCACATCCCTAGTAGGGGGTGTACAGGAGGCAGCTGATTGATGTTTTTCTCTCATTGATGTTTCTAACTTTCTATACCTCTCCCATCCCCTCTGTAAAAAAAAAAAAAAAAAAAAAAAAAAAAAAAAAAAATCAATAAAATATATATATATTTTTTTTTTTAAATACTAAAACCTTGCCGAAACCGGTTTGGCTCAGTGGTAGAGCATTGGTCTGCAGACTGAAAGGTCCCAGGTTTGATTCCGGTCAAGGGCATGTACATTGGTTGTGGGCACGTCCCCGGTGGAGGGTGTGCAAGAGGCAGCTGGTTGATGTTTCTCTCTCATCGACGTTTCTAGCTCTCTATCTCTCTCTCTTCCTCTCTGTAAAAAATCAATAAAATAGCCGAAACTGGTTTGGCTCAGTGGTAGAGCGTCGGTCTGCGGACTGAAGGGTCACAGGTTCGATTCCGGTCAGGGGCATGTATGTTGGTTGCGGGCGCGTCCCCGGTAGGGGGTGTGCAAGAGGCGGCTGGTCGGTGTTTCTCTCTCATCGACGTTTCTAGCTCTCTATCTCTCTCCCTTCCTCTCTGTAAAAAATCAATAAAATATATTTTTTAAAATCAATAAAATATATTAAAAACAATAAAACCTTTAGGCTTAAAAACAAACTATAAGCAAGCAATCCAGTAAATACTTCTAAGTAATTTAGGGAACAAAATGCCATAAACTTAACAATTATTACCTGCTTGTGATGCAAGCATTTAATTTTATTATTTTTCTCCAAAGTTTTTATGTATTTTGGACCTATTACCATCACCACCACCCACCCCTACTGCATCAGACAATTCTTTTTTTTTTTAATATATTTTATTGATTTTGTACAGAGAGGAAGGGAGAGAGATAGAGAGCTAGAAACATCGATGAGAGAGAGTCATCCATCAGCTGCCTATTGCATGCCCCCCACTGGGGATATGCCCACAACCAAGGTACATGCCCTTGACCGGAATCGAACCCAGGACCCTTCAGTCCACAGGCCGACGCTCTATCCACTGAGCCAAACTGGTTTCAGCTGCATCAGACAATTCTAAGAACCATCTGAAACAGCCTGGAATGGCCTGGTGACTCTCTAAGCCTTTTTCATCTTTCCGTCCAGAATATCCATGGCTACCAGTACATCTTCCACCTTGCTTATCATCACCGTTTTTTGTTTTGTTTTGTTTTTTTATCATTGTTACTATCACTACCATCCCTGTCTTCAGACTAAGTTCTTGTTTCATTGCTAAGCACTGTCCTCTGTTTGTGATGAGACCAGATGATATTCTGACCACTGCATCTTATCTCCCATGAGACGATTTCCTCTAACCAACATTATGAGTTGTTAAAATGCCAAGCATGGTTCACCACAACACACCACTTCAGAGCTCTCTGCCTAGCAGGAACTGTAGCATTCAGTTATGGCTTGTCTTTCTAGCCAAAGAGAGACCAAATTTGTTTGTTTGTTTGTTTGTTTTTCTGTACATTCTGAAAGAAATTTTACTCACTTGCTAGATCTCATTGCTCGTAACTTCTATTCATCTAAAGTCATTTCTTATTGTTTTCTTCCTCCCCTTTTATCGCTTGCACAACATAATTTTTCTAAACCCTTCCTTCTAGCATAAGCAGATAATATCCAACAACTATCCTTTGCTTCGTCAAGAAATATTCTTCCTACACCTGGTTTCATTGAGAGTCATTGTGGGTTTGTGCTCTGCATGCCAAATGACTTAATTCCAAAATTTTCATTTAAAAAAGAAAAGAAAATGAAAAAAGCAAACATCTCATTATACCATATATTTCTCAAAGTTACTGAAAAGAATAACGTTCTAGCAAAATACTGAATTTGAGACTAAAAATAATGGATAGCATAGGTGGCTGTTTGAAGTAAGGCTTTGCTTATATTATTAGGTGTTAAGCCAAGAAATTCCAATTACAATAAATTACAAGATAGTGACATGAGATGTGTAAATGGATGGTAACAAACTATAACTTCAAGTCACTTTACTTGATCTTCGTGGTTGACTCTCCAATTTTTGTTGGGTCAGAGTGATTCACTGAAACAAGGAAGACTACTATAGCTTTAAGGAAGGAGGAGAAAAAAAGGAAAAGGAAAATTCTACTCCAAAAGTTAACTGGGACCAGATGTGAGCCGCAGCTTGGGGACCAGCTTTGTATTATGAAGCAGGGGAAGAAAGTGGAGTTCACAAAGCTAAGGGCAGGCCACAGTGGAGAGGAAAGGAATAAAACAGGCATTTATTGAGTACCTGTTATGTGCTAGGTCAGCAGGTGCTGATATTTAATATTCAATATCACTGAATTTTGAGGAATTGTTAGGAGATACGATTGTCCCCCTTCCTCCTCAGAAGGGAGCACTCGGGAGAGCTGGTGGAGGGAGCTGACGCTGCAATCAGACACTCTCCTCTCTATCTCTGCTGCATGGGTGTGGGTTCTGCAGTCACACTGTCTGTCTCAGGGGCAGGCCCAGCCACCCAGCAGCTATGTGACCTTTCGAGGCCCCCGTGCATCACCATCACCCCACAAACCTTATAGATTTCCTGCCCCCACGAATCTGTGTTTCATCTACTTACCGTCTCCCAGCAACCTCAGAGGCACAGGCCAATTGAGTTTCGTTTTGCTCTTCTTTCCTGGTTTGCTTTATAAAGGCAACAAAGGCCTCCCTCACAGACGGCGACATGCTCTGTGGGGCTCGTTGCAAAATGAAAATGGAGGGCTCCTTGTCCAGGAAGCAGAGAAACAATGCCATGAAAGGTACTGAAAGCATTTTGCTTTCCTTCAGTGGTCTCTCAACTTTTTACGGTGCCTTTTCTTTATTATTTATGTGAGTCCACATTAGGAAGAATTAAAATGTGAAATTATGAGCATGAACTTTACCGTTCATGTTTATATTCTGCAATGCTAGTTTGAAATGCGCATATGAGAACTTTTCACTCATAGGCAGGATCACTGAAACAGCACAGCTGGGAGTGCACAGTCTGTGCAGGCATCCGTGCTTCTTTCTTGTCAGAACAGTAGAGGCACTGCACAGAATTGTCAGCTGTGTCTATTTCACCCCTTCACCCATGCACATCTGTCCACACGACCTTTGGCCTACTATTGGGTAAGGAATGATGCAAAGGAAAAACACTAGGGACTTCCTTCTCCTTCCCTTTCCCTCTGCCATCCTTTTTGGTGTAAATAATTAGCTGATACCGGGAGAAAGAAAGGAATGCGAAGGTCCTGCTTATTCGTGTTTCTTAGACCACCATTGCCTTTCTATGCTGGAAGTAGATTCCGGTTCAGTTGGAAAGCATGTCCTCTGAGAACTGTCAGCACCTCTACCTCCTCAGCTGTTAGATGAGGATGCTTTTCTTGCACTTGGTGGAATCTCCATGAATTCCTGGGATTGTGGGGATTCTGTTCTCATGGGATATCACAGACATTACATGTCAATAGGGTGGCAAGAAACAGCCAACATTGCATCTCTGATCCACTGTCCCATGGCATTCACTTTCCAAATACAGTTCAAAGAATTTCAAAGAGTGACAGCGGAGCATTGAACCAAGGACAGGATCCTTCTGAGCATAGAGCCCTGTGTGACAACACAGGCCACAGGCCCTGGCCCTTCTAGGGTTATTGCCATCAGCCGAGCTTTGTGTAAAACCAGATGGGGAGCCTGCTAATCAAGTATTTCCAGGACCTAACTTCAAGGATTCTCATGTAAGTTCTAGAATCTGTATTTTTTTAGCCAAAACCAGTTTGGCTCAGTGGTAGAGCATCGGTCTGCGGACTGAAGGGTCCCAGGTTTGATTCCGGTCAGGGACATGTACCTTGGTTGTGGGCACATCCCCGGTAGGGGGTGTGCAAGAGGCAGCTGGTCGATGTTCCTCTCTCATCGACGTTTCTAGCTCTCTATCTCTCTCCCTTCCTCTCTGTAAAAAATCAATAAAATATAGAATTTGTATTTTTTATAAGATCTCTGTGTGGTTGGGATGGATGTCTAGGTTTGCAAAACACCCGCTAGAGAAATCCCAAGCCCTTAAAATATGTCCACCTGCCCTAGCTGGTTTTGCTCAGTGGCTAGAGCATTGGCCTGCAGACTAAATAGTTCCAGGTTTGATTCAGGTCAAGTACACATGCCTGGGTTGTGGGCTTAATCCCCAGTAGGGGGTGTGCAGGAGGCAGCCGCCCAATGATTCTCTCTCATCATTGATGCTTCTATCCTCTCTCCCTCTTCCTTTCTTTCTGAAATATCTGTAAATATATATGTAAATATATATATGTAAATATATATATATAGTTCTGCCACCTACCAGTTCTCCACCTGGAAGGCATAAGTCTGGAGTGGAAAGAGTAACAAAGGGAAGGAAAACAACCCTGATAGAGCCATGGGTTGTAAATAAACACTAGCACCATGCTACTGTACAAAGGCATGTCTGTGGTTCCCTGTCTTTGGACAAATAAGAGGCAAAGAAATGTTGATCTGGAGAAATCTGCAGGCTCAAGGCCAACCATCCCACATAGGGGAAGAAGAAAAAAAGATGCTGTCATCTGCTTGAGAGTCTGATTGGCTCCCTGGCTCTCTGATGCCCACCCCTTGCTCTGTAAGCAGAGGTGTCTGTGCACTGACTTCGGCCTCTTTCCCCAGGCTGCTCCTGTCTGAGGCCCCCAGCCCTGGGACCGACCCTGCCTTTCCACCTGGCTCTTTCAGCCAGCTTCTTCGGAACCACCTTCACCTTCTCCCTCTTCCTCAACTCTTCACTCCAAGTGGATCTGGTCTTTCAAATTTTCCTGCCAGATCACACACTGTTGCCTTGCCTGCTCCCTTAGCCTCTGCTATTGTGCTGAACAAGGTAAAGGAGAGAAAGACCTGCAGGCGGTGTAGGGGGGTGGGCTGCCTAAGGCACTGGAAAGCAGAAGACAGAAACATCATTAGGCATGTTTAAACTCTGCCTCTGTTTTTCTGGTGACTCTGCCCTAGACCCTGCCTTGACAATCTTGCCTCTTGAGTTTCTTGAATGACCTTTCAATGAGACTCCTTATCTGCTTCCATGTCTTCCCTCAACATGGCTTTGAGATTCCTTTAAAATTCAGCTCTAATATAAATCTCTTATTCAAAATCTTTTCATGGTTCCTGAAACTCTCGAGAAAAAAAAATATTTAAATCCTTTATTGTCCGATGTTAGGCCCTTAAAGAGACGGCTGTTTCTGTCACGGACACGAAGTGCCCGCCAGGCCCCACGCTCAGCAGGTCTGGAAGCACCTGTTCTCTGCTCTCCCGGGGCTGTGGCAATGTGCTTCCCCCTGCTCTGAGCTTCAGCCCTGCCCCTTTCCTCATCCACCAGTCAATTCTTGTTTGTCGTTTTATGAGCTGGCTAGAAATCAACTTAAAAATCACCTCCTTTTCAATTTCCCAACCCTCCTCTCCACCCCATCTTAATAACCGTCCCCCGTTACTGCTTCTCCTCTGCTCCCCATGGCACTTTCAGACCAACCTCCTGTGTCCTCCCAACCAGGCTGCGAGGACCTGGAGGAGGAGAATGCGGTTCCTGCAGGAAGGAGGCTGTCAGCCACTGGGGACAGAAGGAGTGGCAACAAGACCCGAAAGAAGGGTGGCGAGAATAAATCTGCTCTCCCACCACCTCACAGCTCAGTGGGCAGAATACTGTCCCATGCCTACCCCCTAGACCAGTGGTTGGCAAACTGCGGCTCGACAGCCACATGCAGCTCTTTGGCCCCTTGAGTGAGGCTCTTTCACAAAATACCATGGCCTGGGCGAGTCTATTTTGAAAAAGTGGCGTTAGAAGATGTTTATGTTTAAAAAAAAAAAAAAAATGGCTCTCAAAAGAAATTTCAATCGTACTGTTGGTATTTGGCTCTGTTGAATAATGAATTTGCCGACCACTGGACTAGACCATTGGGAGAACAATTCGGATGCCCACCAGAATTTCTCAAAAAGACCACAGACCACTCGCCTATCATTCTCCTCTCCAGCCCTCTCTCCCTAGGGCTTCTACATCTCCACAGCTGCCTGAGAGGCTGTCTCCAATCTCTCACGGAGGTTTTCTCCTTTCTGCCTAACCGCCTTCCTGAATCTATGCTTCCTCCTGGGAGCTCTTTACACTTAAATATACAACCCAGATAGCCTGCTGCAGCATTACAGGTGGAAAGAAATCACAAAAGAGATGAGAGAGGAGAGAGAGAGAGAGAGAGAGAGAGAGAGAGAGAGAGAGAGAGAGATTGATTTGCTATTTGTCCCCAACGTGCTTACACAGTGGCTCTCCACCTTTGTTGTATATTAGATTCACCAAAGGAGCATCCAAAAATAACTCAGCTCAGGGACCAGGGAAGAGTTATTAGAAAAACAGAGGCAGAGTTCAAACATCTCTAAATGATATTTCTTTTCTTTTTTTTAATCCTCCCTCAAGAATAATTTCCCATTCATTTTTACAGAGTGGAAGGGAGGGAAAGAGACAGAGAGAGATAAACATCAATGTGAGAAAGCTTGCTTCCACATACGCCTCAACCAGGGCTGGGGATCAAGCTCTCAACTGAGGTAGGTGCCGGAATCGAACCTGGGACCCTTCAGTCTACAGGCCAATACTCCATCCACTGAGCCAAGCCGACTAAGGCTAAATGATATGTCTGTCTTCTGCTTTCCAGCACCTTTGGGAGCTCACCTCCATACACTACCCCAGTCCTGCTGGTCTTTCTCTCCTTTACCTTGATCAGCCCAATGGCAGAAGCCAAGGGAGCAGACAAGGCCCCACCCTTAGCGTTACAGGAGAGGGTTGGGGGGAGGGCGCTGTACATATGATAACAAATTCCATCCATGTCCCAGAACTCACTCCTGTTTTCTGCCTTTTCTTTCTATGGGGTCCTTACATTCTTCTTCCAAGCAGAAGTCCTTGCTTCAATTCCCTACCTGCAAGCCTCGGTATAAAGGTCTACAAACACAGCTTTCAGAAACCGGGGGATTTTTTTTTTTTTTATCCCTTTTCCCTGTCAATAGATCTTTTGCCCCCACCTAGTTCTAGAAGCTCAGTCTTTGCCTAGGTGTGTTCTACCACCTACCAGTGCTTCACCACCTGCCAGGTCTTATACCCTTAACCATCCCCGGCCTTCCTAATGCCACCAAAACTACTGCTGGAACCTCTCCTGGTCCCTGAGGCTAAGTCTCTCTCAGCCATCTCCCTTTTTCCTATGGGTCTCTCTCAGCGGTATCCTGGATTCTCCGGGCACTGGAATTCCCTGTGCTGGAGGGGGATCTGCACTAATGGGGGAGAGAGAGAACAAGAGCACAGAAGCAACCCATCTCTTCCTAGTCGTGGTGGCATGGCCAAGAGCTTTTGCAATAGAACAAAGATAGCATACCCCGAGCAGCTATAGAAATAGATCTTCTTTATCCTCCCCTCAAACCATGGAGAGAATTTCAAAGCCGATGCTAGGTTTCTCCATCGTTTGAATCTTGTTAACTACCAGAGCAGCTTTACTCTTAGAAAGACCTACTCATTGTACAATGTGCACGAAATTTCACCAGACAAAAAAAGAAAGAGCTTTTCTTTTTTTCTTCTAAAATATATTTTATTGATTTTGTACAGAGAGAAAGGGAGAGAGATAGAGAGTTAGAAACATCGATGAGAGAGAGTCATCGATCAGCTGCCTCTTGCACACCCCCTACTGGGGATGTGCCCGCAACCAAGGTACATGCCCTTGACCAGAATCGAACCTGGGACCTTTCAGTCTGCAGGTCGATGCTCTATCCATTGAGCCAAAATGGTTTCAGCAAAGAAAGAGCTTTTCATTCCAACTTTTTAGGTATTAATTATATCCCTGGGTGACGAGAATCCTCGTGGCTTAAAAAGGAAAACACCTCTTGGTGCTCAGACAGTTTCCATGGGTATGAATATAACTATGGGCAGTCACACACATGCCCAAGTGCTGAGGAGAGGCTGGACATGTTCAAACTCCCTGCCCTGCTCTGTAACTCAGAGGCAGCCAATGAGATGAGGCTGGCTGGGCTGCTCAAAGCCCTCTGGTGAGGGTGCCTCCTGATCTTCTCATTCCAGGGCTGAACGGCCATGACTCCCTGGCAGTGGGTTTGTGCAGCAGCCGTGTGGTATACAGTTACAACCTGGGCTTCGGTGTCGCAAGTCTCAGCAGCGATCCTCTTGATCTGAGCCTTGGGATGCACATGGTCCGTCTGGGGAGGCGCTTTCGAATGGGCTGGCTGAAGGAAGAGTCATCCCTTCATCTGCTGCTCAGATTTCTCGGTGCCAGTGCAGAATTTGGGCGGGTCTGTGAGAAGGCCAGAGGCCATGCCGCATGCCCCCACGAAGTTCACATAGGGATGATGTCAACTAAGTGACATGGGAATAGGTAAGGGGGTGTGTGTGTCTGATATAAATAAGAAGAGAGAACTCATTCAGAAGATGCTTCCCCGAACAGGTGATGTGTGAGCCTAACTGGTAATAAATAGAAGTTTGGAAAAAGAGCAGCCGCCAATGTGGACTTCAAGAACACAAGTAGTTCTGTGTGGCTTTCAGGTGAGGGGAAGCAAGAGATATGTGATTAGAGGTAGACAGGGTCTGAACCATCAAAGGACTTAGATGTCACGCTAAGATTCCATCTTTATCCAGGGAGCTGTGGAGAAGGACTGGGAAATTTAAGAAGGGGGTTAGGCACTATAGTTGGTTTCCACTTTCGGATAATTGGCTCTGGGGGTTGTATTGAAACTGGATGTGAGAGGGAGGCAAGGCTAGAAGGAGGAGGACCAGCAGGTTGCCGGCTCCTACGTCTTTGAAGAACTGTGATCTTGAGTGAAATGCAAAACCACCACTGCTATATTAATATATCCATGGTAACAGACACCAGCAGAGAAGCAAGGAATTGAGTGAAGTGTTTATTTCCTCAAAATTCAGGTCTTTGTCATGCCAAGTTAATGGGAAATAAAAAAGAGTATCTTAGCAGTTCACTCTAGGGAATTAATTCCTTTCTTAATAGGTTTTGATTTTTTTTTTTTTCCTTTTGGAGGTAGATGATCATAAAAATACATCCATCACCTCCCCAGGAAGACTGGTTGGCATCAATGTCTTCAGTCAGTTTTATGTAGGTGGCTACGGTGAGTACACTCCAGCTCTCTTGCCAAATGGAGCCGATTTTAAAAATGGCTTTCAAGGTAAGGCATGGGTGATATTTATACTATACCTGCTTATTTCAAAACTTATAAAAATAAAAAAATGTTTAAGGAGTATACTTCTAGTTCCCAAACCAGCAATTTGGATTGCTTTCTGATTGGACTTGACCAAAGTTTTATTTTAAAGGAAAGCATTTATTCTTATTAATCACTTACTATCTATGTGCTAGGTGTTTGGGATGTTTCAGTGAAAAGAAAAGAAAAAAACAAACAGATTTTTATACTTGTGAGTTTACATTCTAGTTGGTCAAAAGAGGGAAGAGATAATAAACACCACATATAATAAATAAGGAAATTATATAGTGGTATAAGGTGATAAGTTCTGTGGAGCACAAGAAAGGAAAAGTCGAATGTGAGTAGTTTGTTATATAGGGGAATTTTTAATATAGGGTAAGTAGTGTCGACCTCATAGAGTCACAGTGAAAACTGAAATTCCAGCCAACTTTGGAATGGAGTTGATATAAAAGATGAATGACAGACTGCAGCCAACTAACCCATGCCACCACGGTGTGCTCCCACTGAGGCCACCAGAAGCCAAGAGGATTAAGACCCAATTCCAGGCCTGGCCAGTGTGGCTCAGTTGGTTGAGCATTGTCTCATGCACTGAGATGTCACTGGTTCAATTCCCTGTCAGGGCACATGCCCTGGTTTCGGGCTCACTCCCCAATAGGAGCCCTGCAGGAGGCAGCCAATCAGTGATTTCCTGTGTTAAATGTTTCTCTCTCCCTCTTGCTTCCTCTCTCTCACTCTAAAAATCAATAAAATTATATTTTAAAAAAAGAAAAAAGACCCAACACATGCTAGGGTAAATTATCAGATCACCATCATCTGTTTCCTGTGTTCCAAAAGGAACATACATTCAGATCTTTAAAAAAAAAAAAAAAAAAAAAGTGATTTATAAAATAAACATGATTTGAATTGTTATAATAATGCATTTAGTGAAAATAAGCTTTTTGGTGGATCCCTGGTCCCAGGATATTCGGTCAAGGGGCTGCTCAGTATAGTACCCTGAGCCATTCTCCCATGACCAGCCTAATCTCCATCTAAAATCAAGGAACAGGTACCAGGATGTGATGCAGGACCCTGTGAGACATCCAAAGCCCTCTCAGGCACTTGAGCTCTCTGCCTGCCTGGCATCATCTCCTTCCCCACCTTCACAGACTTCTGCCTAAACACTGACGCAGGAGGCCACGCACTTGAAACATATGAAAGCAACACAGCTAATCCAACATAATACAAGGGCGGGTTTCAATACAAGTAGTTCATTGTGCCAGGGCTCTCAAAGAAATGTTTTCTTTGACTATGTAATCAGTGCTGATTCTCAGAAGGGTGTATTAAACAGTTTGAAGCAAGTTAAGGCACTATGCTAAATATAATCGAGAGCTCAATAGTTCTTTCACAGCAGGAGACCGTCTGGAAAGGATTGTGAGGGCATCACAAATCAATGAGTTTTTAAAAACATTCGGTTCAAGGACAAGGATGGGTAAACTTATGAATGTGTAAGAAGCACACATCTTCCATTCACTGAAACAGAGACCCCGTTGGAGAGTCATCAGAACTTGCTGTCATTTTATCACAGACAGGATACTGACATAAATAGTCTGGGTACAGCATCTATATATATAAAAGCCTAAGTAACTGTTACGACTGGACAGCTGGATGACCAGCCGGTAACTGTGACATGCACTGACCATCAGGGGCCAGACACTCAATGCAGGGGCTGCCCCCTTGTGGTCAGTGCACTCCCACAACCAACCTCCCGCGGTCCCTCCCCGGGCCAGCTGGCCCCAATTGGCCCCATTCGGAACTGGGCTAGATGGCCCCAATTGATGGCCAGGCTGAGGGACTCCCCCCATGCACGAATCTATGCACCGGGCCTCTAGTTAAGAATAAAAATGTGGGCTCTGGAACCCATCTGCCTGGGTATGCACCTCTGCCACCAGCAAGCTTCATGACCCTGGCTAGTAACCAAACGTCCCTGTGCCTTGCTGTGCCTCATCTATAAAATAGGATAATAGCAGCACTTGTCTTGCTTGTAGTTCTGAGAGCAAGTTAATGGAAAGAGACCAAAGATTACTACCTGGATTAGAGTGCTCCCTGTGTGAGTGATGATGGTGGTGCTGGTGGCGGAGGTGACATAGCTGCGGTCACACACTTGCTTCTCTTTCTCTTCTGCACAGACGGTGGGTAAGAAAGAGCACAGGCTCTGCTGTCAGGCTGTCTTCAGATTCGGGTCCTGTAGTCCAGCAGCTACGTACGTCCCTCTGAGCCTTTTACTTCAACTCTTCAAACCTCCATTTTCCCTCTGTAAGATAAAAATTCCTGCCCCATAGGCTTCTTGTGAGTTGATCAATTAGCTAAAGCAATGTTAAGTGCTCAACCCAGAGAGCAGCGCCTGATAAACACTCAATGAATGTTAACTGATAGTGGCACTCCATCCTATTGTCCTTGGACTGAAGTTTTCAGATTTACTGGAGTCCAGAGCTTCCTGGTTCCCTTGTGCTATTTTCTCCCCCTCTACTAGGCACTTTTCCTCACAGCTTGATAATGAGAACAAAGAGAGGCTTTCTTCAAAACCTGTCATTTTCCCCTTACGGGTGTTGTGAGCCTGAGGTCAGCACTCAAACAGCTGGCCCTCCTGTCAGACAAACTCAGGATTGCAGGTCCTGAAGGCTGTCAGCAGCCATTGTCCTCAGGTAGGATGCGGATCTTGGGAGGGTCTTCTTGGAACTTGACACTCAATCCACAATCTTACCAAAGCTCTGGGACCTAATTTTATCATTTGACTCTTGAATTCTCTCTGTCTGCCTGCCTCTTCTCAATTATAAATCAGCATTTTCTATGAACTGTAGGTTGTGGACAGTCATTACCAACCTACCATAAATACCAGATAAATCGTAAACCTATGCTTTCCCAAAACTGAACTCTGCTGGTTCTAGAGAAGGATATAGGGTGACTTCTTTAAAATATAGACTTCTGAACCCTACCAGAACTACTTAGTCAAAATCTCCATAATGGGATCTAAAAATTTGCATTTCAAGTAAGCCTTCCCAGATTTGAAATCACTACATTAATTAATCATAACAAAGCAGAGTTATGGCGGAATTTAGTAATTAGCCTGGCCTTAGCCTAATTATTAAATTCTAACATCACTAGCACAAATAAATAAAGCCTACTTATTTCTCTTTAGAATGGGGATTAAATCACACTAAGTACAAGATTATCTGATTTAGGCTTTCCCGTTTCTATAAACACTGCAGATAAACAAGTCTAAGCCAGAACTCCTCAGTCTGAAATACAAGTCATTACCGTTAATGTAGTCCATTTGTTTCTGTTCTGGAAATGGCTTGTCATGAGTCATTATTTTCCCTATAACCTTTAATGGTGATAAAGATATTGACGTTTTTTAACTCTTCTACAGATTAAATCATCTACGTATGCCAAGCTAAAAAGTCATTCCTGATCACCTGTCTTAGTAAAGGGAATTCTCCCCTGTTCTCCAAAGTGGCATCTATTACCAAGCTGCAGGCTCTCAGGTTGAGGGTCAGGGATGGGCTTTAGTGGGTTCCTGAGTGTGATGAAATCATGCATGCAAATGTGTGTGCATTTTTCTAGGAGAAGGCCTATAGCTTTCCTCAGTGTTCTAAGATCTGTTACTTTCACTGACTGGCCTATTTAATCCTGACATAGAATTAAAAATTGCTTTTGATGAGTGTGAACATGGGAAATCTATTATCCCATCCATCTGTTCTTCTAGTGTTATAGCAGCTAGTGTTCTCTGATACAGGGATTATTAAATATTTATTACTTAACTGAACAGAGTGGACATAAAATAGATTCGAATTCATTAACAACACCATAAGGATGTTATTCCAACCTGAAAGTGCCCTACACTGTCAGTACAGTCAGTTTCTTTAGTTCAACTTTTCTCCCTTTCTCTTTTTTAATTGCATGAACTTTTTCAAACCAGAGTCAATAAGGAGGGAAAATAAGTTTACTGCAATAATTTAAATATCATTTTACTGTCCAGAAAAAAAAAAGAAGCCATTACTTATTTGAAATCTAGTATGTTTGACTAGGTTTCAAATATGCACATGGCTCATGGCTCCAAAAATCTTTATCATAATTACTCTAACACCTGCAGGATAGATGAGGTGAATACCTGCTGCATGGTGCTGTACTAAGCAGATTTTATTTCATCTTCAATATTAATAGGAGTGAAGTTTCACAATGTACCTTCTACAACTGGCTCCCACTATAATTGCCTTCAAACTGATGATATGTTGACTGAAAGGAAGTATCTCTCTAAAATAAACACATGTAACTAATTGTATTTGCTAAATGTTTCTCTACATATATCACTGTTGGGTTTTTAGTCAAAGCATGTTTTAGCAGTTCCTCATAACAAAATTATGTCTTATCCATATAAAAGGGGAGAGGTTTTATATGAACAGTTTCAGACATTAATATATATTATAATCAGTTAGCCAAGTGGTGTTTGTTGTTGTTGTTGTTGTTGTTGTTGTTTGGTGCATGATTATAAAAACTACAAAAACCTAGTACTAGGATCCTACAATATTTTGTTAAGAGAAGTTTTTATAAAGTAAATAAAGAATTTCTGAAATAGTGAGGAAGGGGGTCTGGGTGGGAGGTGAAATATAAGGTCTAACTGCCAATCATGATATGGACCAGTTTATGTATGTGACTTTATTCCTCTTAACCCACACAGTACTTATTTTTGTCCCCATTTTAAAGTTAAAAAGGTTGGCACTTAGTTAGGTTTGGGTCATTTTGTGAGAGAGATTGTAATTGAACAGGGACCCACCTGACTTCAGTCCTCCTTTTTGCTCTCTGCTGAGCACATTTTGCTAGGCAGGGGCATGAAAATCCCTACTGTGTTAGTTGAGCTACTTGGTTATTCCATATAAAGCAGTTGGCATTCATTCATTCACTTCTTCACCCAGTATACCATATTAGTGCTTTTTTTGCATAATAGCAGTAGTTGGGTGAAGAACAAAAATTAAATCTAAAGAAGAAAATTACAGTACTCTTATGATAAGAAAAAATTGGTGCAGGCTGAGGATGGTGCTTGTCCAGGAGAACTAGGTTAAAAAGCAAATTCTTGACCTTTCAAAACAAAACCTTTTTTTTTTTTTTTCACTGTGAGGAATTACTTAAGACTTGCTTCAGAAAATGTTTTGGAAATAAAATATAATCTAGCCTATCTGTTATCATTTTCTAGACTCTATTTATGGTTGTTGTTAATATTGATTTGTAGAACATTGTAAATAAACTCCAAGTCCTGAAGGAACTGAGAAAAATTACAGTACAGTTCAGTCTCCTAAACAATTCCATTAGTTAGCTAATGGGCTGCCCTTTTTTGTTATGTTTATTTAATATTGGGGTGGAAAAGACCTTTCTTTTTTCCCAGCTTACTTTATGTGTAATTGACAGATAAAACTTATGTATATTTAATGTGTATAATGCAATGGTTTGGTATATTGTGCAGAGTAACACTATCAAGTCAGTGAACACCTCCATCATCCAATTAATAAAATTTTTAAAAGAACAATATGTTACCTTAAAAGTGAGAAAATAACTGTCTTTCTATTTTATCTATTCCCTCCATTTTTTATATGAAGTATTTTCCCTTTTCTTCAAGGTTGCATTTTCACCATTCGGATTCGCACCAGGAAGGACGGCCGTGTCAGAAAGCTGGGGAATCCTGAGGGCCACTCAGATGCTGGCGCAGTGTTGGTCAGTGTGACACTTCTCCTTGTAGCTTAATGAACTGTGGCAATGGAGGGACCTGCATAGACAGTGGAGCTACTGTTTAATAAGTATGGAATTAGGAAGGAAGGTTGCGGGTAATCAGCACACCAGCTGGTACTTCAGTAACACAGACTGACTCTCATATCTTAAATGTTTTCAGGTTGACTTGCTAGATGACTAGGGGACAGATAAAGGAAACTAGAGAGAAATCAACCTGGCATTTGCATCATCTACTTAATTCTTTTAAGTTTTTTTTTAAAATATATTTTATTGATTTTTTTACAGAGAGGAAGAGGAATAGAGAGCTAGAAACATTGATGAGAGAGAGTCATCAATCAGCTGCCTCCTGCACGCCCCTTACTGGGGATGTGCCCGCAACCAATGTACATGCCCTTGACCGGAATCGAACCTGGGACCCTTTAGTCCGCAGACTGACGCTCTATCCACTGAGCCAAACCGGATTCGGCTCTTTTAAGTTTTTAAAAATATATTCTTATTAGTTTCAGAGAGGGAGAGATAAAAACATCAATGATGAGCCCAGCTAGAGTGGCTCAGTGGCTGAGCATTGACCTATGAACCAGGAGAACATGCCCTAATGTTAGGCTCAATCCCCACTAGGGGGCATGATGAGGCAACATTGGATGATTCTCTCTCATTATTGGCATTTCTCTCTCTCCTTCCCTCTTCCTTCGTCCCTGAAATCAATAAAAATATATATTTTTAAAAAGAATGGGAAGTGTCAGTATGAAAGTGAAGGTGAAGGTGCAGGTAGGAAATTCATCCTAACTCCTTATTGTCCCACATGGAACAAAGGCCTAGCTATTTCAACATACACCTGTTGCCAGCAAGATGACAAAACCTCTGTTCTTGTCTTCCTGAAAGAAAGATTTCAATCAAGAGACAAAGTTCAGCCAAGCTAGCAAGAATTTGTTGGCCGCAGCAAAAATACACATAGGATAGATAGTGAGACAAGGAAAGGTGTAGAAGAAGCAACTAGAGAGCCTAGGCTGAGCTGCTTTGGCTCACAGGGAAGTCAGAGTGAAGGGGGCCTTGGAGACAGGTTAAGGGGTTAGCCCAGGACGAGCTGCCACTGCCCAACTGCTCCCTTGATTGCAAGATTTGTGGGGTCCCTTAGAGGTTAGGGGATATGTGGCTGTTGGGGGGATGAGAGGGAGGGGAACAGTTCAGGAGTGCTCCCTTGGGGGAGAGCGCTCACTGAGTTTTTTTGTGTTAGGGTATTTCTCTCTCTCTTTCTCTTGCAGGTGGGAATCTTAGAGGAGGTCTCAGGGGAGGATCTCAATAGAATATTCATCAGCTGTCCAGGTGTGCTTTTTCCAGGGTCTCCTTCTCCACTGATTGTTCTGCACCAGGGCAGGGGTCATCAGCCAGTGCAGCTGGTCCTGAGGCAGCCACAGCAGCGCTTGTCTGGCTTTGTTGCTTTTCTGGGCCTAGATGTTATCTTTAGGGAGGAAAAGGTCAGGGGGAAAGGATACTCTGAGGAGGAGGCTCTTGTTTTCCCAGTTTTGCCCCTTGCTACACACCCAGGGCTACAGCCCTGGCGACCTTCTGTACCTGACACATCATCCTTACTCTGCTCATGTCTGTCCAGCTGCTTATAAGAGAGCCACGTGTGTTGATCTTGGAATACATCAAGCCACATACAGATAGACACAACTATTTTAAGATTATTTTGATTCATGTAGGAAATTTTTTTGACTTGTGATAATAAAAGTAGTATCTTTCAATTGTATAGCACTTTGTGGCCAACAAAGCAACTTTCTGCATACATTATTTCCATTGCCCCTAATTAAAACTTTCTAAATTAGTCAGGGACCATCCTAGCCCCAATTTAATCTATGGGAAACTAAGCCCAGTGATTATGAGTAAACAAGAGGATGTACCAGCATCTTGTAAGGAGTGCAGCAGGACCCAAAAGCAAATTTCCCAGTTCCTGGGTCAAGATTCTCTCAGAACCTAATTAGCAAGAAATTAGTTTAAAAGCGGCTAGCAATTAACGGTAGCTCCTTATCAGCTGGATATAATATATTCTTTTTAAAATATGTTTTTATTGATTTTTAGAGACAGGTAGATATAGAAACATCAATGAGGGAAACATCATAGATCAGCTGCCTCCTGCACATCCCCTACTGGGGATTGAGCCCACAACCTGGGCCTGTGCTCTGACCGGGAATTGAACCAGTGACTTCTTGGTTTCTGGGCTGATGCTCAACCACTGAGCAACACAGGCCAGGCTCATTTATTCTTAATTTTTTTTAATGTTGACATCTTCAATTATAATAGCATTTGCTATTTTCCCCAAATTGGAAGCACCTTGCCTCATAAATCCCGAGGGAAGGGAGGGGTGTCATAAATTTATACTTGGGTGGAAAGCTGTATGAGAAGCTCAGGTTTCAGTAATGGAACCAATATCCCTGACAAGATTTCTTACAGGATTCTTCAATCTTTCTTATCAAATTATGACCACTGCCTGGGACTCCCTTGTTGACATAACAACAAAATATTTACTATATCGATGACTCATGAAGCATTATTGCAGAATGAGAAGTAGTTCTTGTGACTGTTATATAATGACGTTAAAAGGATGGCTCCCTGACCTTAAAAGAGATGGGTTTTATGGTATGTAATTTAGATCTCAATAAAGCTTTTTCAAAATAAGGTTCCCACTCATGGACATTCAACTTCAGTAGCTGCAAAAGTTTAAAGAGAATGTTATTCATTTTGAGTGTTTTGAATTCTTCTCTAATCTCAATAATAAGAATCCTGTTTTTGTTGTTGTTTTTTATTGAATTTATCCTTGTTTTTTAAGGAAAAAGATGTTCTTTGTAATATACTTTTTTTACACCGTTACATTTGTTTTGTTTTGTTTTTTAAATCCTTATTCGAGTACATGTTTTCCATTGTTTTTTAGAGAGAGAAAAAGGGAAAGGGAGAGACAGAGAAACATCCAAGTAAGAGAGACACATAGATCGGTTGCCTCCCACATGGTCCCTGCAAAAGAGATACATGCCCCTGACCGGAATTGAACCCAGGACCCTTCAGTCCACAGGCTGATGCTCTATCCACTGAGCCAAACCGGCTAGGGCTGTCATATACTTTCTAATAGTGTTTGGGAAGTTTTCCTCTACCCTTGTCCTAGTCCCAGGCTCTCAGCTTTGTATGGCTCTTCACTTTTACTTTGCCCCAGTGTGGGTACCCTACTCAGAGTACCCAGATGATCAGGGCCCATTTGCCATGCGCATGCGTGCAGGCGAGGACACAGCAGTGTTATCAGGTGAAAGGCCCCTTTAGGCTACCCAGGTGCGAGGGCAATGACTCAGGAGGCGCAGGAGGCATACTGCGCAGGCGCACCCTCCTGTAGCCTGTTTATGTTAATGTAGCGCGAGCATCACTCATTGGCAGGAGGCCGCGGGAGTTGGGCCGAGGATGTAAGCTGCCGCTGACCAGCCGGGCTCGGCGGCGTTTAGGGACACCTTGAGGGGCTCCCCTGTCTGGTGGCTCCACTGGGGTCTACAGTGAAGTCTCTTCTGTACAACATGCAACGGCTTCTCCTGTCTGCATCCAATACCCGGCGTCCGAGAAGCTGTGCTCCCACCACCGGAGAAATATGGAACTGAATTTCCAGGTAACATTATTGACAGCCCAAAGCTAAAATTCAGTCTTTTCTTGGGGGGAAAAAAATAATAATAACACATGGTAACTTTTTAATGCTCAAGAGGCAAGTCCCAGCCCAGAAGCATAAATTTCAGAATCAATTTTAAAAACAAACTCTCAAAGCCACTCAAAGTGTCTTAACAGCTCAATGGTATAATTTTTTCTTTAATTAAAAATGGAAAATGCTCATTTTAGTTCACTTCTCGCAGCAGCGGGGGCAGAGGGGGCGGGAGGAGGCATTGTTCTGGTACCTAAGGTGAAATCTTGTGCCAAGTAAGAAGGGAGGGGGGCTTGATAAGGCTTGGATCCGGGGCTGGGCTCCGGGAAACTGCTAAAAGCCCTGCTTTCCTGCTCCAAGTGCGTCAGCAGACGCAGATGCAGCTGCGCTCTAATGCAGCCGCTCAGCTGAGGGTATAATAAATCAGAGTTCACGTAAACCTGTGCTCCTGGGAGGCCTGAGCTCTGGTGCAACAAGCGGTAAAATCTTTCTGTTGTTAGTAACCTAGGCTAGAGAAGGCGGGGAGGCTGTTCAGTTCCAACTTAGCTCTATGTGAACATCTGTTTGGTACAAAGTGTTTTCAGGCAAATTTGACTTCATTTAAGTTGTACTTCGTTTGACCTTAAACTGATATCCTGGCTGTGATTGAGGATAATAGGTGACGTGTTCCTTTAAGAGTAAGCACAGTGTAGGAAAACCACAAGTTGCAAGAACAGATGTCAGAATGAGCAGCACAGGCAGTGAGGACAATAGTACAGAGAACATGGACGTAAAATGGGAAATGCATCAGAGATTTATACCACGTTCATAAATGAGGCTGATTTATAGCATAAGTCCATCAGCGAGCACGAAATCTCACTGCTCCAGAGTTTCCTAAACATTTTTTTGACTCACAGATAAGGTCAAAGATTTTTTCAAGATTCATGCAAGCACCAGCAGGAAAGAGTATGTTCTCAAAGCCTTGTCTTGTTTCCATGTAGACACTACACCGTGCATGCCTAAACGTAATAGTCAATTTCTTTGATATTTTACTAAATGAGCAAAGTCATTCACACATTAAGATATATCAGACTGGTTTGGCTCAGTGGATAGAGCATCAACCTGCAGACTTAAGGTCCCAAATTCAATTCTGGTCAAGGTCACATGCCCCGATTGCATTCTTGATCTCCAGTAGGAGGCATGCAGGAGGCAGCCGAACAATGATTCTCATTCTTTCTCTCTCCCCTCTATCTCCTTTTCCCTTCCTCTCTGAACTCAATAAAAATATATTTAAGAAATAAAAGACCAGACTATTTTGGTGCAGGGGAGGAGGTATATGCAGATAAGTAGTGGAAAGGTTTTGTTGATGGTGGTGATTTTGTGTGTTTTTTCCCAAGGGAAAGGAGCAAACCTATGTTTTGGTCAACCCATCACAATAGTGAATGCATGGCTACTCCACCCCACCTCTGTATTCTTCCGATTGCTTCATTTTTCTCCAACTGACTCTCTAGGTTAGAACAAACCTAATTCCTCTTCTACTCTCAGGCAAAGCAGTTTAGTTACTGTATATTCTTTCTGTAATCTAAACTCATACATCAGGGCTACTAGGATCCACCACCAACTCCAAGCAGCTTATCTACAATAATTTCCCAAAAACACCTCCCTCTCTAATAGGAAGTGGGTCCAACTGTTAGCAAAACACAATCTTTTGGCCTTTAACCTAGGGAACAGAAACATTAGAACTGAGGCCCACAGACAAATGCTGGTACGTTGATTAGTATGTAAGGAGTAACTCATCTCATCCTTCTTATACTCTCTGGGATGTCATCAAAGAAAGGAAGTCCATGGGGAGACATCAGCAGGTGGAGTGATTACAGCAACCCTTCCTTATACTCGTGACGAGTGTTGTCATGCCATCAGATGCCAATGTACTGGGAGGTTCCCTTGCTTTAGCACTTGTTTATTTTTAAAAGACTGTATTTTTGAGCATATCATTTGACATCCAGGAATTGTTGGTAGGTAGAAAGAGATCCATCATTTTACTTACACCTCATTCTCCCAACTTGTTACTCAAAGGGAAGTCAATGATGAAGAAAAGCCACTTGACATGAATGAGGCCATCCAACACAACAGGTGGTCTTAGGGCAGTGGTCGGCAAACTCACTAGTCAACAGAGCCAAATACCAACAGTACAACAATTGAAATTTCTTTTGAGAGCCACATTTTTTTTTAATTTAAACTATATAGGCAGGTACATTGTTATTAACTTAATTAGGGAACTCCTAAATTGGCCTTTGCTAAAAACTCAAGGGGCCAAGGACCTGCATGTGGCTTGTGAGCCGCAGTTTGCCGACCACTGTCTTAGGAGAACGAGATTCAGCCATTTCCCTTTTCCTGTAAATAGCAGAGAAATGAGTTCTTTGTGTAGAAGTGGAGTCCTTCAGGCAATGTGATCATTGCTTGCTAAGTAACACATATCTATTCCATTATTTATATGATTTTATTATCACAGCACATTTCATTTTAATTACTATACCTGTGCTTTTGCTTATGCATAGAAATCTGTTATCATAACTATCTTATAGGTCCAGCTCAAGGTAAATTTTATATAAGAACTTTTTATTTCTGCTCTCATCTCACAATGATAATTCTAATACTTTTTCTTCATTATCCTCATTGCATATAAAAGAATCTCTCTGATCCAAAGCAATCCTATCTAATAAAGAGGGAATATACAAATCGACTATCACATCATGCCATCACAAAGATGGCGGCGCCCAGTCCCCTCAGCCCCACCAGAGTCCCCAGTCCTTTCAGCCTCACTGGGGTGGGGGAGAGGAGGCACACAGTACAACCGGACCCACCCTCAGACCCCCCAGCCTACGAGGGCCAGCCCAAGTCACAGGAAAACATTGGATGTCAGCTGCCCAACCGCCCAGGGCGGGCCCAAGGTGCAGGCAAGCCTTGGATGGCAGCTGCCCAGCCACCCAGGGCCACCCAAAGCTCGGGTAACCAGGGCCTGCTGAGGCTTGCACTGCCGGTAGTGGCAGCAGCAGAGGTGTGATGGGGGTGTTACCTTCCTCGGGTCACCGGGTCACCTCCCACTCCTGAGGACTCCTGGACTGTGAGAGGGGGCAGGTTGGGCTGAGGGACTTGCCTACTCACCCCAACCCCTCGCACCCCCATGAATTTTCAAGCACTTGGCCTCTAGTAAGAATATATATCTGATAGGTAAACTGAAAAAATATATTAAGCCCTGGCCTGTGGCTAAGTGGTTAGAACATTGGCTTGCACACCAAAGGGTCTCGGGTTCAAGTCCCAGTCAAGGTTACATACCTGGCTTGCAGGTTTGATCTCTGGCCCCAGTTGGGAAGCTTGTTTGAACGACAGCCAATTGATGTGTCTATCTCACATCCATGTTTCTCTCTCCCCCCATTCCTTTCCTTCCATTCTCTTAAAAAATTTAATTTAAAAAAATAACCTTCAGTGAGGATTAACAGCAACAAAAATAGATTAACTAGAGATATTTTTTTGAGGTTTTTTTTTTTTTAAATCAATCTTTATTGTTCATATTATTACAAAGGTTCCTCATTTCTTCCCCCTTCCACCAGGTTCCCACCCCATCCTCCGCCCCCTCTCCACCCCCCCATTGTCCTCATCCATAGGTGCACGCACAGTTTATGTTCAGTCTCTTCCTCCCTCCCTTTCCTCGAGAACAGTCAGTCCACTCCCCTCCCATATCGCCGACTCTACTACAATGAACCGCTATTATTGTTCATCAGGTTTTTCAATCTCCTTTTTTGTTTTTGTTTTTTTTGTTTTTTAATTAATAAACTTTTACACTTCTAAGAATAAATTTTAAAATCTAATAATTTTAAACCTTGTTTTTTTTTCTGCCCTGGGAATTGAGAGCAAACTTGTTTACATGTAAACTTGCCCTTAGGCTATCAAAAGGTGTAGCCATTCAAGTGTAAATGGACACATTGTTTAAACATAGCTGCTGGTTGGAATTGGATTACCTGTTCTGAGTGGGAAGGGCTTGTCATTCCCTTTCTCCATTAAAATTAAGGTGTTACCATAGTTTTTGGATCCAATCATCTGCTGACGGACACTTAGGCTGTTTCCAAATTCTGGCTATTGTAGATTGTGCTGCTATAAACATAGGGGTGCATATATCCTTTCTGATTGGTGTTTCTAGTTTCTTGGGATATATTCCTAGAAGTGGGATTACTGGGTCAAATGGGAGTTCCATTTTCAGTTTTTTGAGGAAATTCCACACTGTTCTCCACAGTGGTTGCACCAGTCTGCATTCCCACCAGCAGTGCACGAGGGTTCCTTTTTCTCCGCAACCTCGCCAACACTTGTCATTTGTTGATTTGTTGATGTTGGCCATTCTAACAGATGTGAGATGGTACCGCATTGTTGTTTTGATTTGCATCTCTCGGACAATTAGTGACTTTGAGCATGTTTTCATGTGCCTTTTGGCCTTCCTTCTGTCTTCTTTTGAAAATGTTCTATTTAGGTCCATTGCCCATTTTTTAATTGGATTATTTATCTTCCTTTTATTATAGTTGTATAAGCTGTTTGTAGATGTTGGAGATTAAACCTTTATCAGTGGTATCATTTGCAAATATGTTCTCCCACACTTCGGGCTTTCTTGTTGTTTTGTTGATGGTTTCTTTTGCTGTAAAAAAAGCTTTTTATTTTGATGTAGTCCCATTTATTTATTTTCTCTTTAGCTTCCATTGCCCTAGGGGTAGTATCAGTGAAGAAGTTCTTTTGGCATACATCTGAGATTTTGCTGCTTGTGGATGCTTCTAGTATTTTTATGGTTTCCCGTCTGATGTTTAAGTCCTGTATCCATTTTGAGTTTATTTTTGTGAATGGTGTAAGTTGGTGATCTAGTTTCATTCTTTTGCATGTGTCTGTCCAATTTTCCCAACACCATTTATTGAAGAAACTATCTTGACTCCATTGTAATGGAATACTATGCTGCCATAAAAAAGAAGGAATTCTCATCATTTGCAGCAACCTGGATGGAATTGGAGAACATCATGCTGAGTGAAATAAGCCAATCAATGAAAGAGAAACACCACATGACCTCACTCATTTGTGGATAATAAAGAGCATTATAAACTGATGAACCAAAAGATAGATATAGAGACAGTATATCAACAAGTAGACTGTCAAATTACAGCGGGGAGGGGAGGAAGATCTGGGGGAGATAATAGATCAACCGAAGGACTTTTATACATGCATATAAGTACAACCAATGGACACAAAACTCTGGAGAGGGAGGGGATGTGTGGGAGGGAGGGAGGGGGGCAAAAAAAATCAATAAAATATATTTTAAAAAAATAAAATAAATAAAATAAAATAAAATAAAATAAAATTAAGGTGTTAGCTTTAAAACCTCTTTTTGGCAAGAGACCTTAAACTTTCAGAACTTTAAATTTTTCAGATAGTAAATCAGTTACTTAGCATTTTCTCAAATCAATAATACCTCCACATGCCCAGGGATACATTTCACACAAAAGACATTTCCAAATAGATCAACCAACCTCATCCAGACCCCACACAAGGCGAGATTATATATTTTTAAGGCACCGTTTTTCATCTGCACACTGAGGATTAATAATTGTAGAGATATTGTGGAAATTAAATGAGTTAGTACATATAAAGTAATTAAAATAGTGTTTAGCCTTAGTTTTTGGGCTTGGTTTACAGAGTGTTGGCCTGCATACTGAAGGGTCCTGGTTTGATTCTGGGCAAGGACATGTACCTCAGTTGCAAGCTCAATTCCCAACCCTGGTCAGGGTGTATGTGGGAAGCAACCAATCAATGTGTCTCTCTCACATCAATGTTTCTCTCTCTGTGTCTCTCACCCTCCCTTCCACTCTCTCCAAAAATCAATGAAAAAATATCCTTGGGTGAGGATTAACAACAACAACAAAACCAGTCTAGCACTGAGATGAAATCCTAATAAATGTTGAATATTATAGTTTATATATTATATGTTATATATATATATATATTTCATAGAATATTTTATAAATACTATTTATAAAAATAAATATTGTTTTAAATAAATTATCTTAAAGTCTTTGAGGGCAAAACTATGTTTTCTATTTGTATTCACCCTGGTAACAAAGTGGATTGGTACACCATTACTCCTTTTTTGGTGACTATTTAGTAAGCAAGTGGATGATGTTCAAGTGATATTCAAACAAAGAATATTAAATCTTCCATCATCTCATTTTCAGTTAATTTTTATGTATCCATGTTTATCCTAAACTCTAGAAGTCTTAAAATTGGTTAATTATAAGAAAATTAAAGTCTTCAAGTTGAATATCTGTTGTAATGAGAAAAATTAATCCATAGATGTTTCTGAGCCATAAAACTGACAATAAAAAGCAAACACTTTATCTGCAATTTGGGAATTTAGATTCATGTATTCTAAGTGCACAGATGTAAAATAATTAACTATATTAATGAAAACATACTCCAATACTCAACTCTTGATTGCCATTATGACCAGCTGTTACTCAAAACGTCTGACATTTTCTTCTGTGTTATCTCTCTGTGTTTAGAGGCAGAAAAACACACAAGTTGTTCTTTCTGTATTGACTTGGGAGTGCAAAAAATTTTAATGGACATGAGGTGAGAAAATAGTTTATATGTGACGTCAATAATTTCTCAGTAGCTTTTGAATATTCTTAGCTATTATTTAGTAAATGAGTTGGCCCCTTTGCCTGTTATTCTACTTAATTCACACACACACACACACACACACACACACACACACACACAATACAATAGCCCTTTTATCCCTTGCTCTCACTTCCAACTTTGTGTAGCTAAAAGTAGATTTTTATGTATTCCCTTTAATCCATATTTCTCTCTGAATACCCTATTCTCACTAATGGCACCATGTTCTCTCAGTTATGTAATCCCAAAATCCCCAAAGATTTCCATGAGATTGAGAAACATAGAAAAGGCAGTTAATGCGTTGCACTCCCCCTCCCCAGTTACTGGCAATGTAATTTGCTCAACTTCTCTGTCCCTCTAGCTCCTCCCCTGCAAAATGAGGCTTCTATTTATACCCTCTTTATGGGGTCAGAAGGAGGATTCAATGAGTAAATACATTCACAGGGCTTAGAGGAGTGCCTGACACATGGTAAGCCTCAGAAAACACTCACCACTGCTGTCATCTTTCATCGTCTATGCCAACACGCTTACCGGATGCCTCTCACCTGTGCTTCCACCTTTCCAGCCTCAAAGCCATTTCCCAGCCCAGGCCCCTTTGCATTCATCCACTTCCTAGTCTTTGTCATGACCCATTGGTTTACTTATGTATTTATTCCTGGGATACTCACAGAGAAATTACAATAGGCCAGGAACTGTTTAAACCCTGGGACTACAACAGAGTAAAGCAGACCTGGTCTCTGCTGCCATGGAATTAGTTAGTTGGTTCCACAGAGCTAGTGATCTAGTGCAGGGGTCAGCTAACTGTCCTGGGGGCCAAGCGTGGCCCACCACACCAGTTTTTGTTAATACAGTTTTATTGGGATACAGCCACACCCATCCACTTGTAGATTGTCTGTGACTGCTTTCAGTGGTGGCAGGGTTGAGTCCTTGCAAAAAAGTCTTTATGGCCCATAAAGCAAACTGTAAACTGGCCAAGTTGCCAACTCCTGTCCTAGTAGTGAAGATAGAATAAGATCCCACTAAAATTAGAGAGTTTATTGTTACATCATGGAGTCATCCCATACATATGAAATCATTCTTCAAATCTGCCATAATCATTCTCATCATTCCCCTTGTCTGTCACTTAAAAGTTACACTATCTCAGCCTGTTATTCAAACCTCTTGGCCTCCAGTCTCCTCTTTCAACCTAATCTACTGCCCTCACCTTCTGCATTCATTCATGAAGGCAAATCTCAGTGCAGAAGCCTCCTGGAAACTCACTTAAGTTGCTTAGGTGTCCTGCCTGTGGATTCCCACAGTCCTCATTTTAGCACTTGTCACAGTGTAATGTCGTCTGCTTACTAATCAGACCCCTCCAACACACAGCAAGTTCATAAGCCAGAAATGGGGTCTTATGTGCTATGGAATCCTCAGTGCTAAGCACAGTGGCAGACACATAGCATGTACAAATATATGGTACGGGGCAAAAGTAGGTTTACAGTTCATATAAAAATCTATCTATACTAATAAAAAGATAATATGCACCCTAACCAGTTTGGCTCAGAGGATAGATTGTTGGCCTGTGGATTGAAGGGTCCCAGGTTCCATTCCGGTCAAGGGCATGTACCTTGGTTGCGGGCACATCCCCAGTAGGGGGTGTGCAAGAGGCAGCTGATGGATGTTTCTCTTTCATCTATGTTTCTAATTCTCTATCCCTCTCCCTTCCTCTCTGTAAAAATCAATAAAATACATATTTTTAAAAAGATAATATGCTAATCAGACATCTTCTGGATGTCCTTCCAGACAAAGCCAAGTGGCAGGGGCCAAGCAGAGGTGCTCACAGGCAATTAGGCTGAGAGCAGTTGGGGGGTGATCAGGCCAGTAGGAGGGAGCAGTTAGGGGCGGCATGCAGGCAGTGGTTAGGGGTGATGAGGCAGGCAGGCAGGTGAGCAGTTAGGAGCCAGCGGCCTCAGATTGTGATAGGGATATCTGACTTCCAGCAGTCAGACATCCCCAAAGGGGTCCCGGATTGGAGAGGTTGCAGGCCGCGCTGAGGGACACCCCACCCCCATGCACTGTTTGTGCACCGAACCTCTAGTCCTATCTAATAAAATAGTAATATGCAAATTGACCATCACTCCAAGACACAAGATGTCCGACCCCATGTGGTCAAAGATGGCTGACCTCATGTGGATACAAGATGGCCACCACAGGATGGTCTGCAGGGAAGGGCAGTTGTGGACAGTTAGGGGTGACCAAGCCAGCAGAAGAGGGAAGTTGGGGGTGACCAGGCTGGCAGAGGAGGGTAGTTGGGGCAGATCAGGTCAGGAAGGGAGGGCAGTTCTGAGAATCAGAACAGCAGGGGAGGGCAGTTGTGGGCAATCAGGCTAGCAGGAAGGGGAACCCAGGTCTGCAGGGGAGGACAATAGGGGGGACCAGGCCTTCAGGGGAGGGCAGTTGGGGGTGATCAGGCCAGCAGAGGAGGGCAGCTGGGGGAGACCAGGCCAACAGGAGAGGGCAGTTCTGAGAATCAGAACAGCAGGGGTGGGCAGTTGTGGGCAATCAGGCTAGCAGGGAGGGCAGTTGGGAGAGACCAGGCCAGCACGGGAAGGTAGTTGAGGGGGACCAGGCCTGTAGGGGAGGGCAGTTCTGGGCAATCAGGCCAGCAGGTAGGGCAGTTAGGGATGACTGGGCCAGCAGAAGATGGCAATTTGGGGAGACCAGGCCAGCAGGGGAGGACATCCCTCGAGGGGTCCCAGATTGTAGAGGGTACAGGCTGGGCTGAGGGACACTGCCCCCATCCCGTACAAGAATTTCATGCACAGGGCCCCTAGTCTATATATAAAAGGCTAATATGCAAAGTGTCACCACAGGAGTTTGACCCAGAGATCAGGAGTTCTATCACTCTCTATGATGTGCACTGACCACCAGAGGGTGGTGTGGAACAAAGGGAGGCCCCAACCAGCAGCCAGAAGGCCCTGATCACTGGCCAGGCCTAGAGGCTCTATTTGTGCATGAATTTCATGCACTTGGCCTCTAGTAATACAATAATTATCGATACTATTAATACAAGAATAAACTCTGCTCAGAACTGTAAACATACTTTTTCCCCAGTGTGTGTGTGTGTGTTTGGTTTAAATGAATTAATATCTACCTCTCTTTTTTTTTCTACATTTTCCCTTTTATAGGTATGCCACCTCACATACATCCTTCTCCAGAACAGGGTAGTATATATCATTACCCAAAGTGGAGAATAATGAAAAACAATTCAAGACTACATGTCACAGGGTTCTAAAGAAGCCAGGGAGGAAAGAAAAAGAAATATCTGAGCTTGTACAAAATCATCTCTTTTAAAATCTAATGTAAGAAAGTAGTATATGATATTTAAAAGTGATTTTCTAAATCTTTGTAGACATAGTGGATTGCTTCAGACCTAAACATTCTAAAATAAATCATATGAGGGCTTATTTTGTCATTTTTCAAATAAAATTATGGTATCTGTATTATATATATTATATTTAATGTGATTTAAGCTATATTTAACATAAAAATATTTTACCATGGCGTGGCCATGTCTTTCTATAATGCAATGAGATTTTGTTCTTAGCTTTGTTTTTCCCCCAGAAGATAAAAATGAACCACTAGATGGTGCAATTATCATGAAAAAGTAACCACATTAGAATTTTATTTTATATCAAAATTCTTTAATAAGAATTAAAACTATAGTTTTATTTATTTTATGAAATTGGTAAGACAGTCCATTTTGTATAAAAGGTCTTTACATATTTTATGCCTTCTGATTATCAAACAATAATCAAAATTATTACCTAATTTTGTAGCAGGTAATATAACTTTATATTTTGTTTTTCTCCGCTTTGGAAAACCTTATACAACTTTTCAAACTTGTATTTTGTACAACTATCACATACACATACACAAAATGGTAACCAACAGATGTCTCTGAGGATACTGCCATTTCATTAAATACAATGTGTGTATGGCTCACATTGAAGGAAGATTTCTATGCTCATTGTATCGATGTGCCTGTGCCTCTATTTGTAAGTTCCTGGTAGATGAGAATCTTTGCTTGAAAACCCTCCGAGAGCCACAGTCCAACAGTGCGTTGGTGAACATGTGGTGTGATATTATGTTCTCATCCTGAGTTCTTCCCCGTGCTGGCTTCTGGATTCTGGCCACATTCTGTGTGCGACTCCCTGGACTCCTCAGCATATGTTGCCCAGTGGGGCTTTCCCCAGCACACCTCCTCTCAGCCAGCCAGACTCACACCTTACACAGCTGCACACGCTGCATAACCTAAGGTGGTGCTATGCACATCGTGAACACTAAAATAATAATAATGAGGAGGAAGGGGAGGATGAGCATGTGGAGTGGGGAGGAGGAGGAGGAGGAAGAGGAAGAGGGAGAGAAATTTTGGTGAAGCCTAAGTTTGATTAAACTGCCCAATACTAAAAGAAAACACAAGAATTTGAAATCAGTATGTTCTTGATAAATATGTGTAGGCAGACACTAAATCATTTTTATTTTAATAAATAATTGTTGGGTCTCTAAAGAACAAGAAGCGTATAAAAATGTTCCATGTTTCCAAGTATATTTGCACCTATTATTTCAGGAGCATTCTCAGTCACTGAGGTGGGAACGTCAGTTGGCATAGTTATTATGGAGGGCAGGTTGGAACATGTATCCAAGCCCAGAAATCATGGCATTTGAATTTATCCAAGGATTGCACAAAGATTTAGCTACAAGACTTTTATCGCACTATTGTTTGTAGAATGTGAAAGTTTCCAAACATATCTCAAAAGTGACAACAAAAATGAAGTGTATTTCATCCATTCAGTGAAATCATATTCAACTATTACATACAAAATGGTGGGAGGAAAGTTAATGAACAGGGGAAGTCAGTTGAATTTTCTACTTTGACTCCATTAGTAGGCCCTTTAATTCACAAATACACTCTCATTTCACTGATTCAGAGGGTCCACTTCAAAATGCTAACAGCACTCTGGTCTTCAAGACTAAATCCAGCCCCGCCAGTGGCATGAGTGGAAGGTCTCTGACGGAGGTGTGAGCCATCTGCTACTGCCCTCTCCTCAGTCTGTGCCTCGCGCCACATCCTGGAATGGGCTTCCTGGACTCTCACTGCTGCCTGAGAGTTTGGTGCTCTCTGGGCCTGGAGAGTTAAACCAAACCCTTTCTCTATGTGCCCTTAGCATAAGGTGACCAGATTTAGGGAGGGTAAGAGGAGAAATACAGAAAATTCAGATAATTTTGAGTTCCAGATAAACAATAATTTTTAGTGTAAATATATCTCAAATATTATATGGGACTTACTTATAATAAAACTTATTCATTGTTTACATGACATTTAAATTTCACTAGATGCCCTGCATTTTATCTGGCAAGTCTACCTTTAGTGGGTCCATCTGAAACTGGGCTTTTCCAGGATCACTCTCTCAACCCAGACAAGGTCTCTCTTCACACTGGGTGCTCCCTAGTACCCCTCAGATCCTGCCCCAGTCATTAAGCCTCTGCCTCTTACTGCCAAGTTCTCTTCAGCAACCAAGACACCCTCCGGGCAAGATCCCTTTCCTGTGTCCCCAAGCTGAACCTCTCTCAGAGGGCCACAACCCATCCCTGGGACTTGCTACCATTTGCCTCATCTCTGGAGGGGTCTGCAGTTTCTTCTGCAGCCCCAGGGCCTGGGCCTGGGTGTCAACACTGGCACCGAACATCTCTCTGGGAGTTTCTTTTCTCAAGGCTTAAGGTTAGGAGGCAGCAACTCCATTCACAGTCTTCCTCCTCGGGGCAAAGAGAGGGACTTACACTGCTGTTTTGTCCAAAGAAATGACTCCTGTAAAATTCTTTTCATTTCCGTGTCCTGAGCCTTTTAAATTCCTTGATGTGGAGTACAGCAGTCCCATAACCAGTTATTAGCTCTTTTCTTTGTCAGGTGCTCAAATCATGCTGTCTTCTTTCTCAACCCACAGCTGCGACTGTCCCACTGGGTGGAAAGGAGCCTTCTGCACGGAGACAGTTTCCCCCTGTGACCCTGAACACGACCCTCCACACCAGGGTAGCAAAGGATCAACGTGTGTCTCATTGTCTCAGGGATACACCTGCTCCTGTCCCCTGGGAACCACTGGAGTCTGCTGTGAACAAGGTGAGGCAGAATTTCAGCTCATGCTGCCCACAGATTTAAGTCCATTTCCTTTGGGAAAAGTAAAATGAAACATATATGATGATAAAAGATTCTACTCTCTCTTCTCCCCAGGATATGTGGCATTGTAGTTCATAGATAAGAGAGTCCTCACAGTTCAAAAATAGGGCTTTGTTTTCAGAATTGTTTTAGTTTATTAACTCTAAACCCGCTGTCCATTTCGTCTAAACATTCTAGATGTTTTGTGCTAAGTGCAGTCCAATCAAGTGAACTTGGGTTCATAACTCAACTTCAGAGCAAGGCTCCATCTTTGATCTTCTCCCTTCTGCACCTTCCACTTGAAGCGAAACTCTCAGGAGTAGCAAGAGGAAGATACACCAGCTCTGGTTCAAAGGAAAAGATGTTTGAGGGATGAGATGGCCCAAGTCCAGTGGGAATGATAAGGAGCTTTTAATGTTTTAGATCTCATCAGCTTTACTGTTCTTCCTTATGCCTATGATTGATAACATCCTTAACACTGGGGCGAGTTATTACGGCAGTGCCTCTGAGTGCTCCCCACAGTCTCCTGAGTGCTCCCCACATGGGCTTGGCTAGTGCTAAGCGTCCTTCTAGATCTGAGCTAGCTCCCCTTTATTTCGTAGCTTGCATAAGACCTTAAGTTTTTCCTCCACATCACAAGCATGCTATGGGGTAGGAGGAGGTGAATGGAGCAGGGCAGGCTTGTTCCCTCCTTAATAGAGATGGGCCACAGTCATCCCTCCACTGTCCCCCTTGCAGCCCAATAGCTCACACTCCTCTTCCTAGACTACCCACCACTCAGCCAACACTGGCAGAGCAAGGAACATGGCTATCTATTGCCTGTCAACCCCAAACTACACGCAAGAATTCCAATTGCATTGCATTTCCTCCTGTAATTCCCTGACCCCTACCCCAGCATCCACACCCAGCTAATACTTATCCTTCAGGTTTTCACTCAGACCTTAATTCTTTAGGCAAGCCTTCTCCTTCACAGAACTGAGAGCAATAAATATGCCTATTTTCATTTATTGTTGTTGAATTTCTATTACCCATCCTATAGTATAGAATACAAACTTTGTTATATATTTCAGCTTAATACTTCTAAAATAATAAAAATGGATTGGGACGATTTTTAAGAAGTAGTTTTTTTTATTTTAGTGAATAATAAAGAACTCCACTTTACCTCTATAACTTCCATAGGAATGACTACTAGAACCAGAAAGGAATAATAGGACAAGTTAACATAAGGACTAGTGATAGTAACAACAGGGCAAGCCAGATTTTTGAAGTTTAAAGGCACAGTAGATCATCAGCAAAAACACTCTATTTTCTAGATGATAGCAGTCCTTTATAATAACCATTCCTTCAGCAAATATAACATAGGAACCAACAATGTAGAGGTAACATTATATCAACAACAATCACACTCCAGTGGTCTAAGAAAGCACAATCGTTAAAAGCCAAATATCTCCAAAACCAAAATTTGTCTTTAAATAAGTAATCAAACATTAGGGTTGAAAAGAGCCTTAAAAATCACTTAATCCTAATTCTTTTACCTTGAAAGAGGTTAAGATCAAAACTGTGACTGAGCAGGACTGAGTGAGGATTTAAGTCTTCACACCACCAATCCAGTGAGTTTCACATTACCCCATGAAACTGCTAGCTTTTACATTTTGTGTGACAGCCAGCTTTCATATTTTTACTAGGGGCTCAGTGCGCTAATTCATACACCTTGAAAGGAACTGTGGGCTGCGAGGCTGCAGTGGGCACAGGGGCAGATTTCAGCCCATCCTCCACACCCCCGCCCAGCCCATCCCACCATACTCTCCACCCCTGGTCGCCTGCCTGCTGGCAGCCCCGCCCCTGCTGCTCCCATGCACTGATGGCACCGGCCCCACTCACACCCACTGACAGGGCAGAGCTATTGGGTGCGAGCAGCAGCTACTGTCCCAATCATGCCTCAGGAGCAGAGGGAGGTGGAGAAACCCTCAGGGGTGATCAGTAATGACAGCCGCCATTTGCACTTACTGACGGCTTCATATCTGTTCTGGTGCCAGCAGCAGGTGCAAGCAGGGCTAGTGCAGGGTGGGACCGTGGCACACAGGAGCAAAGAATTTTCAGTAACCACCAGAGGCTCACCCCAATGATAGCGGCTGGTGCCCCACCTTGATCCAGCACCCCCGCTCACCTGCTCCACCATCCCATGTGGCTGACGCTCGCCATGTCCCATGCACACACCCCTGGTGGTCAGCACACATCATAGCGACTGGTTGTTCGGTTGTTCTGCCATTGGGTCTATTTGCATATTAGCCTTTTATTGTATAGGATTTCATAATCTAAATATAAAAGCTAGCCATCACACAAAATAAGTAGAAACTTGTGCAGTCTGTGGTATGCAGAATGGATTAATAAAATGTCCTTGTCCTCATATTTTAAATTGTCTAAAACAGTGGTCAACAAACTCATTAGTCAGCAGAGCCAAATATCGACACTACAACGATTGAAATTTCTTTTGAGAGCCAAATTTTTTAAACTTAAAGTTCTCCTAATGCCACTTCTTCAAAATAGACTCGTCCAGGCCATGGTATTTTGTGGAAGAGCCACACTCAAGGGGCTGAAGAACTACATGTGGCTTGCAAGCCACAGTTTGCCAACCATGGGTCTAAAGTATTTTAAAGTATGATCTGAGAAGAGAGTGGCTGGTGGAAGTTTTTCATACTAGCATTCTAATTTAAGTAGTGAAATCTTATTTCGTCTACCCCTTACTCTAAGAATGACTTGCCATTGGGGGAAAAAAGTGATCCTTCAAGTTCCTTAAAACATTCACCTACAGCACATTTTATTTCACTGTGACCTCACCCCAAACTTCTTTGGAATTCCACGAGGTACGGTGCTGTGGTAATAAAATATTAAAAGACCACTTGAACCCAATGGCATAAAGGGTCATCGCCACCAAAAGCAATTCAAAATATCTGAGCCTAGTTCCAGATGTACATGAATCCACAACAGTCACATTGTCCGGCCCAGGCACTAGCTCAGACAAGTGCTTTTAAACACCCAGGAGCCCGAAACCAGCTTTAAAAATGAAACTGAAGGTGAAGAAGGCATGTCAGCAAACAACAGCATCTGAGTTGAATATTTTGCAAAGACTATTGATCTTAAATTAAAAATAAATCATAATAGGCTAAATGAGGGTAGAATATTTTGCAATCTAGCTTAGTCATTAAAACATTCAATTTAGACAAAATTCTGGTTTACGATTATTTTCCAAGATAGAAAATATGTTCCTTTTTTTTTTTTCTCATATACCCAAATCTTGCTCATTTGCTCTTTTCTTCTGTGTTACTGCTCTTTCCTGCTAGAATGTACAAGTTACAACTACATATATAACATTTCCTGGGTCATACAATCTCTCCTCTCCATTTATTTTCCCCCACATTATTGGTGAATTGCATTTTTTCCTTTGAGCAGTTTTATACTACTAAATTCTAGCTCTTGCGTATCGTTGACATTTAGCCAAATTAGATTCCATAGTATGTGTAGTTTTAACTTTTAGCCTACCCAGTATTGAAAAATGTTTCCATTTTTCTTACATTCTTTCCATCTGTGGTGCAATTTTCCTCCCATTCATTTCTCATTCCCTAAGGTAAAGAAACCCGTGCACACACTGGCACTTTGAATGAAACAGGCACATGTTTAAGCTACTTAGTCCCTTGATGTCAAAGGTACTTTATGGTTCAATAAGCCCTAGCGTTCATTGCAATTAATTCAAGCTCATGGAGAAGTTCAATTCTTCCAGCCTTCCTGACACATGAGGTGCTCTCTTGCCAAACCTTTGGTCTTCCTAATGATAGCAAAATGGGTCCAAAGCACTCTAGATGGCACCTTGAGAAATCATTACTGTTCTCTTTTTGTTATTGTTGTTCATTCTCACCCAAGGATATCTTTGATTTTAGAAAGAGTGGCAGGAAGGGGGAGAGACAGAGAAACATTGAGGTGAGAGAGATACGTTGATTGGTTGCCTCCTAAACTGCCCAAACCAGGGCCAGGGATTGAGCCTGCAGCCAAGGTATGTGCCCTTTAGCAGCACCAAACCTGAGACATTTCAGTCCACAGGCTGACACTCTAACCACCGAGCAAAACTGGCTACAACTTTTCATATTTTTTAAATTGTTTTCAGAAAGAGAAAGAGGGAGAGAGAGAAAAAAACAAAAAACCATCAATGGTGAGAGAGAATCATTGATTGGCTACCTCCTGCATGGCCCCCACCAGGGATCAAACCCTAAACCGGACATGCCCCGGAAATCAAACCATGACCTCCAGGTTCACAGATCAAGCTCAGCCACTGAGCTCCACTGACCAGGCTATGTGACTGTTTTCAGGTGCATTTAACCATTTGGTAATGCTCCTGCTTTCTTTATAGGAAAATAAAAACAGCATTAGTCTTTGTTTCCCCACTTTCAATCCCATTGTGATGATTACCAGGAATCCTATATAATAAAATCTTAATATACAAATCGACCAAATGGCAGAACTACTGGTCGCTATGGTGTGCACTGACCACCAGGGGGCAGACGCTCAGTGCAGGAGCTGCCCCCTGGTGGTCAGTGTGCTTCCACAGGGGGAGCGCTGCTCAGGCAGAAGCTGGACTCGTGGCTGGCGAGCACAGCAGTGGTGGCAGGAGCCTCTCCAACCTCCACAGCAGCACTAAGGACCCCAGCGGGGATGTCCATCTGCCAGCTTAGGGAGCAGACCTAAGCCAGCAGGCAGACATCCCCCAAGGGGACCTGGACTGCAAGAGGATGCAGGCTGGGCTGAGGGACAACCCCCCACTGCAGTGCACAGATGTTGTGCATTGGGCCTCTAGTGTGTTTATATGTGTACTAGATCCTCTATACCTACAGTTTTGTAACCCTTTTAAAAAGTAAAAAATAGCCGAAGCCGGTTTGGCTCAGTGGTAGAGCGTTGGTCTGCGGACTGAAAGGTCCCAGGTTTGATTCCGGTCAAGGGCATGTACATTGGTTGCGGGCACATCCCCAGTAGGGGGTGTGCAAGAGGCAGCTGGTCGATGTTTCTCACTCATCGACATTTCTAGCTCTCTCTCTCTCTCCCTTCCTCTCTGTAAAAAATCAATAAAATATATTTTTTTTAAAAAGTAAAAAATAGGCACTATCTATGACTCCTAGTAACACACATTTTAATTCCTTAGTCTTCTTTCTGTGCTTCTCAATACAACCTGCTAAACCATAAGTGAAACTCAATGAGAAAATGCATTATATATAACAAGCTAAAGGTTATATAAACATTTTGCTTCTTAAAAACATATTTTTACTGATTTCAGATGGGAAGGGAGAGAGAGGGAAGGATAGAAACATCAATGATGAGAGTAACTCATTAATCAGCTGCCTCCTGCATGCCCCCTAATGGGGATCAAGCCCAAAACCCGGCATGTGCCCTGACTGGGAATCAAACCATGGCCTCCTGGTTCATAGGTCAACACTCAACCACTGAGCCACACCAAAGGGCAACATTATGCTTTTTGAGTATCAAAAGGAATATATGTTGCTAGTGAGTCTTAGAAAAAAATGTACACAACTGCCATTTCCTACCCTTGGATCTTGGGCAAGTAAAACTTAACTTTCCTGAATATCAGACTTCTCACACGTGAAAAGAAGATACGTAAAAATCTCTGTTGTAGAGGAATTTGGGGCAAAGTTCAGGGATAGTCCATTCTCCCTGCCAAGTCTTAAATTAATGATTACTACTTTTTATAAGGTTCTGAGGCAAAGGTTAAAAACTCCAAAGACTGACATCTACTCGAGGTTTTTCTTCAACAAAGTCCTTTTTATTTTCTTTTTAAGGTAATATTAATAAACAAAAAGCACTCGTGTTGGATTTTCAGCACACTACTGCTAAAGTTTCCTCCCTTGAGTGTTTTACATGTTGACTTATAAATACCTGGTTCCCCATCTTAGACAAAAAAAAAAAAAAAAAAAAAGTTTGCTTACAATCAGTTTCTATGAACAGGACTTGGTTGCCTCTTTCCCAGAAGCAGGTCTGCCCACCTTCTTTAAATCTGAGATGATTGACAGCACAGCAATGAGATCCACCCACAAACTTTGCCTTCTAATTTGGAGAACTGAGAGACATGCTTCCTCTAATTTGTAATAGAAATATTAAAAAGTGACAAGCGAACTTTCTCATGACCAAAGAGGGAGATATAAAGATTGCAAAACATCTCATTATGCTATGCCTTGCTTTTGTTAAAATCTGCATAATTTATCTTAAGAAACCTAAAAGTGACCCTTCCTGTACCACGCTCTTCCAGTGACCGAGTATCACAGGCATTGGTAATGAAGCCGATGGTCTGAGAGGCAGGATTCTCTGTTTCCTAGCACACCTCATAAGGTTGTAACGAGGAGTCTTTGAAATAAAGAGGCCAGCCAAGTACCTAGCACACACCCTGTAAATATTAGCCATCCTACAGAGGAAAGAAAAAAGTGTCAGATTACACTCAAATGCAGGACATGTTGACATAGATATTTTGATCATTTTCATGTTTAAAATATGGATTCATTTCAAACAGATTCTTAAGTTAAAATATTTTAGAAGTCCTGTTTTTATTTTTTTTAAATAAATCTTTATTGTTGAAAGCATTATATATGTCCCTTTTTCCCCCCATTGCCCTCTCCAATCCCCCTTCCCAACCCCCGCCCCCCAGCCCTCACAACCCTACCGTCTGTGTCCACAGGTTATGCATATACGCACATGAGTTCATTGGTTGATTTTGGCCGCCCCCTCCCCTCCCCCTTCCACCCTCCACAGCATTCCCTCTGAGGTTTGGCAGTCTGATCAATGTCTCCATGTCACTGGATCCATTTCATCAGTTTATTTTGTTACTTAGATTCCATTGTGTAGATGTACCGAAGCTTTTTAATCCAGTTACCAGCAGGTGGGCACTTAGGCTGTTTCTAAATTTTAGCTATGGTGAATTGTGCTGCTGTGAACATAGGGGTGCGTATATCCTTTCGGATTGGTGTTTCTCTTTTCTTGGAATATATTCCTAGAAGTGGGGTCACTGGGTCAAATGGGAGTTTTTTAATTTTTTGTGGAAACTCCAAATGGTTTTTGCATAGAGGCCGCACCAGTCTGCATTCCCACCAGCAGTGTCTGAGGATTCCTTTTTCTCCACATTCTCACTATGTCATTCATTGATTTGTTGATAATAGTCATTCTGACAGGTGTGAGATGGTATCTCATTGTTTTGATTTGCATCCCTCAGATGAGCATTTTTTCATATTTCTCTTGGCCTTTTGGGTGTCCATTTTGGAGAAATGTTTATTTAGGTCCTTTGTCCATTTTTTAATTGGATTGTCTTCCTTTTGTTAAATTGTATGAGTTCCCTGTAAATTTTGGAAGTTAGCCCCTTATCAGACGTATCATTGGCAAATACATTCTCCCGTGCAGTGGGCTCTCTTGTTATTTTGTTGATTGTTCCTTTTGCTGTGCAGAAGCTTTTTATTTTGATGTAGTCCCATTTGTTTATTTTCTCCTTAGTTTCATTGTCCTAGGAGATGTATCTTAGAGATACTGCTATGAGAGATGTCTGAGATTTTGCTGCCATGTGAAAGAATTTGAATCACTACATGCTTTATTTTTCAGATTTATAGGTGACAAAGCTGATGTTTTATTATGCAAATTAATGGTTTAACTTGGCATTTTTTTTCTTTTTTGTATAAATGTTTCAAGGGTACACTCTTTTTTAAAAATAACTTTTTATTATTGAATTACATATGTCCCCTTTTTCCCCCCATTGACTCCCTCCAGTTGCCCCCTTAGTCCCCTCCTCCCCGCCCCAGGCCTTCAGCATGGGTTATGATATATACATTTAAGGCCTTTGGTTGTTTACTTCCCACCCACCCTCCCTCCCCCGACTTCCCTCTAAGATTCTGCACTCTGTTCCCTGCTTCCATGTCTCTGGATCCACTCCATTTACCAGTTTATTTTGTTACTTAGATTTTATGTAAGAGTGTGATCATCTGATACTTGTCTTTCTATAATTCACTTATTTCACTTAGCATGATACTCTCCAGGTCCCTCGATGCTGTCTCAAAAGGTGTATAGTAATCCATGGATAAATGTACCACAATTTTTTTATCCACTCCTCTACTGATAGACACTTGGTCTGTTTCCAAATCTTATCTATTGTAAATTGTGCTGAGTTTTTTCTTGTGTATGATGTAAGTTGGTGGCCTAGTTTTATATTTTTGCATGTATCTGTCCATTTTTCCTAATACCATTTATTGAAGAGATTGCCTGCCTCCTTTGTCAAATATTAATTGAGCATAATGGCTTGCGCAGATTTCTGGGTTCTCTATTCTGTTCCATTGATCTATATCCCTATTCTTATGTCAATATCAGGCATTTTGATTACGGTGGCTTTGCAGTATAACTTAAAATTTGGTATTGTGATTCCTCCAACTTTGCTTTTCTTCCTCAAGATTGCTGCGGCTATTCAGAGTCTCTTTTGATTCCATATAAATTTTTGGAATATTTGTTCTAGGTCTGTGAAATATGCCATTGGTATTTTAATAGGGATTACACTGAATCTGTAGATTGTCTTATGAAGTATAGACATTTTAATGATGTTGATTCTACCAATCCATGAACATGGTTATTTTTCCACTATACTTCTATATCTTTTTTCAATATCCTGTTGATTTCTAAATACAGGTCTTCTGCCTCATTGGTTAAGTTTATTCCTAAGTATCTTAATTTTTTTTTTGCAATAGTAAATGGGATTGTTTGCTCAATTGCTCTTTCTTTTTTATTTTTTTCCCTTTTTTTATTAAATTATTATCTATGTACATATTAATTGCTCTTTCTGAGGATTTATTTTTGCTGTATAAAAAAGCCATCAATTTTGGGGGTTAATTTTGTATACTGCTACATTTCTAAATTCATTTACTAAATATAGTAGCTTTTTTTTTGGTGGATACCTAAAGGTTTTCTAGATACGGTATCACATCATCTGTGAATAATAAGGGTTTTACTTCCTCCTTTCCAATTTGGAAGCCTTTTATTTCTTCTTATCTGATCACTGTGGCTAGAACTTTCAGTACTATGTTAAATAAGAATGGTAAAAGCAGATATCCCTGTCTTGTTCCTATTTTTTAGGGGAAATTATTTTAGTTTTTGTCCATTGAGTATGATGTTGGCAGTAGGTTTGTCATATATGGTCTTTATCATGTTGAGATAATGCTCCCTTTATTCATACTTTGCTGAGAGTTTTTTGTTTTTTTTTTCAAGAATGGATGTTGGATTTTGTTAAATTCTTTTTCTGTATCTATTAATATGATCATGTGATTTTTGTCTTTCAATTTTTTTATGTGACATATCACATTTTATTGATTTGCAAATATTGTACCAGTCTTGCATCCCTAAAATAAATCCCTCTTGGTCATGTGTATGGTTTTTTAAATATACTGCTGGATGCATTTGCTAATAGCTTGTTGAGGATTTTAGCATCTTGTTTATCAGTAATATTGGCCTGTAATTCTCTTTCTTTGTAGTATGTTTATCTGGTTTTGGAATTAGGATAATGCTGGCCCCATAAAAAGAGTTGGAAGTGTTCCTTCCTCTTGGGTTTTCTGAAATAGTTTGAGAATATAGGTGTTAGTTCTTCTTTGAATGTTTGTTAAAACTCCCCTGTGAAGCCGTCTGGACCTGGGCTTTTGTTTGCTGGGACTTTATTTTTTAATACTGCTTCTATCTCATCAGTTGTTATTCTCTTATGCAGATATTCGATTTCTTCTAATTTAGTTTTGGAAAACTGTATTTTTCTAGGAATTTTTCCATTTCATCCACATTGTCCAGCTTGTTGGCATATAGTTGTTCATAGTATTTTCTTACAAATCCTTTGTATTTCTGTGATGTTGGTGATTACTTCTTCACTTTCATTTCTGATTTTATTTATTTGGTCCTCTCTTTGTTTCTTGATGAGTCTGCCTAACGGCTTATCAATTTTTGTTTATTTTTTTTTTCAAAGAACCAGCTCCTGTTTTCATTGATTTTTTTTTTAATTATTATTTTTTTAGTCTCTCTGTTTCTTATTTCTGCTCTAATCTTTATTATTTTCTTCCTTCTACTTATTCTGGGCACTTATTGTTGCTCTCTTTCTAGTTCTTTAAGTTGTAGGGTTAAATAGTTTATTACTGATTTTTCTTGTTTTTTGAGATATACCTTTAGTACTGTATACTTCTCTCTCAGGACTGCTTTTTCTGTGTCCCAGAGATTTGGGGTTGCTATGTGTTCATTTTCATTTGTTTCTAGGAAGTTTATTTATTAAGAAATAAATAAACTCATTTGTAACCCATCTCAATGGTAACCCGTTCATTGTTTAATAACATGCTATTTAGCCTCCATGTGTTTGAATGTTTTGGGGTATTTTTACTGTATTAAGTTGGCATTTTTTAAACACCCAAATTCTGCTTCAGAAAACATGCAGTCGAATACATCTCCTTAGAAGATTTTGAAAGCAGGAATCACCAGATGTCTCTAACTATCATAAAGCAATCAAGTGATTTTATAGAGTACTTAATTTTTAAGTCTAATGCCCCATCTTGAGGTCTGCAAAGATTGTTTAGATCAGAATGGCCACCCAAATAACTGAGTTAAACAATTAAAGAAAGTTGTTCAGCATTATCCATCTGGGCACTAAAGAAAGCCTGACTAAAGGGATAATTTTTATGTTTTCAATAATTGACACTTAAGCATTCCTTCTGTTAGCAATTAGCCAATAAGTTCAATTGTTTGTTCCCACCACTCCCAGTAGGTTCTGATAATAATCCAGCAAAGAGAAAGGATGTTTATTTCCCATTTTTGCTCCAGTAATGAGGTGTGTACTCAGTTAAACTAAAATTTGTCAAACAGCTTATGATGAAATAGAGAGGTAATGTCTTAAGACTTCATATACTCGTAGTTAAGGATAGAGAAAAAGGTTATTTTCTATCCATTAGATTTTTATTGTAATAAACCTTTAAAGGAGCACTTATGAGCCAGGAAGCCACGGTAAAATTGCATGCACTTACTCATAGACCTAAAGGCAAATCATAGGTTATTAAATGCTGCAAAAAGTCTTAAATTATTCTCCTTTTCTTTTTCTTTGCTAACTGAACGGAATATAGCTCTAGCACAGCAGAACCTTGGCTAAAGTCAAAACGTAATGAGATGGAGGACATAAAATGAAGAGCCCTAAATCTATAATTCTCCGAGAACAGAGCAGATATGCATCTGTGAGGATCATCAGTATAACCTCATAGCTTATAGTATGTGAAGACTGAAAGCTATTTGTTTCTTGAATAGACTATGGTTTGAGTTCATCATAAAAAACAAAGCTCTGGGCCCTGACCAGGTGGCCAACTTGGCTGAAGTGGCATCCTGTACAATTAAAGGTTTCAGGTTCGATTCCCAGGTCTGGGTGCGTACAGGAGGCAATGACCAATAATTCTTTCTCATATCAATGTTTCTCTTTCTGTGTCTGTCTCTCTAAAATCAGTAAACATATCCTCAGGTGATGGGAGTAAAAATGCTCTTGGAATTAATGTAATCTATTGTAGAAATCTTGAGGTCCACCTCTCAGAACAAGATCGAACACCTGGTAGCAAAAGACCTTCAATGGGACTTGCTCAATTTAAAGTGATTAAAGAGGTGTACCGAAATAAGCAGACATCCAAGGAAGGGAGGTGATCAAATGTTGAATGTATGAGGGGACTCTTGCAGAGCTTTAGGTTTTAAGAAAATTTGTGCTTTAAAAGCAAAGATGTGGGTCAGCAAGATGACTCACTAGGAAGCTACAAATGCTTCTCTCACAAAGACATCAAGTTAACAACTATCATACCTTTGTGAGAACTAGCAGTTCAGAAACTGAGAGAGCTGGAAAATTATCATTGTGCATCTAAGTAATGACTGGTTTAGACTAGACCCACCAATGGATATTAAACCTAGGAGGTAGTTTTGATTAATAGTAGATATGCATGGTTTTATAGTATCTCCCACAGATTTCATCTGAATGCAAGGAAGAAAAAAAAGCCATAATTATAGAATGGAATAGTATACAATGGAAAAAGTCAGTAAAAACCTTGACCAAGGTGATCAAAATTAACTTCACCAATGAGGGACAAATACCTATCATACTCCTTCATATATGATACCCTGCAGGCCTCGTCACCCCCAACTGCCCTTCCCTACTGGCCCGATCACCTATAACTCCCCTCACTTGCCAGCCTGGTCACCTCTAACTGCCCTACTCTGCTGGCCTGTTCACCCCCAACTCTCCTCCCCTGCAGGCCTGATTGCCCACAACTGCCCTCCCCAGCTGGCTATCTTGTGGTAGCCATCTTATGTCCACATGGGGGCAGGATCTTTGACCACATAGGAGCAGCTATTGTGTGTTGGAATGATGGTCAATTTGCATATTACCTCTTTATTATATAGGATATATAGATGGGTGTTGGATTTTATCGAATGGTTTTTCTGCATCTATTGATAATGATCATGTGATCTTTGTCTTTCAATTTGTTTATGTAACATATCACATTTATTGATTTGCAAATATTGTACCAGCATTAATTGTTTCTATCTCTCTTCCACTCCCTTCCTCTCTGAAATCAATAAAAAATATTTTTTTTTAATAAGTAAAATTGCCCTAACCAATTTGGCTCAGTGGATGGAGCATGGGCCTGCGGACTGAAGGGTCCCACGTTCGATTCCATTTAAGGGCATGTACCCTGATTGTGGGCACATCCCCAGTAGAAGGTGTACAGGAGGCAGCTGATCGATGTTTCTTTCTTTCTTTCTTTCTTTCTTTCTTTCTTTCTTTCTTTCTTTCTTTCTTTCTTTCTATATATATATATATAGATATAGATATAGATAGATAGATATAGATATAGATATAGATATAGATATAGATATAGATATAGATATAGATATAGATATAGATATAGATATATTTTATTGATTTTCCACAGAGAGGAAGGGAGAGGAATAGAGTGTCAGAAACGTCGATGAGAGAGAAACATCAACCAGCTGCCTCCTGCACACCCCACATTGGGGATGTGCCCGCAACCAATGTACATGCCCTTGACCAGAATCGAACCTGGGACCCTTCAGTCCGCAGACCAATGCTCTATCCACTGAGCCAAACCAATCTCGGCTGATGTTTCTTTCTAATTGATGTTTCAATAAAAATTTTTTTTAAATAAATGAATAAGAAAAATCAGACACTGTAAAACCTGAAATGTTTAATGATCTCTTCCTGGGGACTATGTCTTTTGAATTTTCTGAGCCTCATCTATAAGATCCTTCACATAAGCCTTAGGCAGTGGTCGGCAAACTGCGGCTCGAGAGCCACATGCAGCTCGTGAGCTGTGGTTTGCCGCTCTGTTGACTATTGAGTTTGTCAAACACTAACCTAGACTCTTGATTCCAATAATTACAGGCTGTTGTTGTTCCTTGTGACTAAGCCCCTATCTCAGTGTTCAGCAAACTCATTAGTCAACAGAGTTACCATTACATAGAGTCACTCAGGCAGGATCTGATGCCCAACCACACAGAGCATTTAAAGAGACTCTGGTAACAAAGTAAACTGGAATAGGGGTACACAGGACCTGGGATCACTAACAAATTACAGTCTACAGTTGATTCCCATTGAAGTGCAGTCCCAAATTTTGACATTTCAGCAATATGAATTTTAGTAAGATCAAAGTGACCATATTCTGCAAACTTTAAGTTGACGAAAGATACTGCTAAGGTTCATCAGCCTTGTTCAGAAGTGCCCTGGCATGGAAGGACACAGAAAGGTCCAAAGACTGTCTGTTGTGAGAACATTAGACAGCTCAGACAGACGACAAACAGCAGCAGACAAGAAAGACCCTTCTGGTCTTATCACTGATCCTGTGTCACTTTGGAAGGCAGCTATGCTCACCACTGTACCACCAACGCCTTCTGTGTCATTTTGGAAAAGTTAAAAGCAGAAAAGCAGCAAGGTGAAGGGGGAGAGCAAGTATTAGCACAAATAAAAGACAAAAACAAAACACCCCTTTCTCCCTGCTTTCATTTTCCAAGTTCAAGTGAGATCTGAGCTATGGAGATCAATTCAATTTGAATTGATTCAAATTGAATGGGATTTTTTAATACCTGAATAATAACATTTTATGTGACTTGAAAATGATAAAAAAAAAAAAAAAAAAAACCTAAGGAATTTGCCCAGAATATCACCTGGAATGAGAACAAAAGATCCCAAAGAGCATGTATAAAGGGCAATCACAGGAGAATAGGTCAAGCTATTACTTTCTGAGTGCCTCCTATCAAGTTCAGCCCTTTCAATAAACCATTCCCAAGTCCTCACATCTTTCCCACAATCTTTGATAATAGGCTAGCCGGTGCTCTTTCTGAAGCCTAAAAATGTCTTCCTCTGATGTCTCATATCACCTACTCTGAAATGTTTTGAAGAAATCTACAGAGGTGGGAGGAAATAGACTTACAGTTGTTCATATAGAAAATAATACAATAATTAATAAATAGTAATATAAGAATAAACTTCATTTGCATTCTCAGAACTGTAAACCCACTTTTGCCCATCTCTATATTTATTCAAAATATTGTTGTTTTAGCCGAAACCGGTTTGGCTCAATGGATAGAGCGTCGGCTTGGGGACTGAAGGGACCCGGGTTCAATTCCGGTCAGGGGCATGTACCTTGGTTGCGGGCATTTCCCCAGTGGGGGGTGTGCAAGAGGCAGCTGATCGATGACACTCTCTCATCGATGTTTCTAGCTCTCTATCTCTCTCCCTTCCTCTCTGTACAAAAACAATAAAATATATTATATATATATATATATATATATATATATATATATATATATATATATATATATATATATTGTTGTTTTAGAAATCTATGGATTCTTTTAGTCAGGTGGTGGACCATTGCAATCCAAGTGTTTACATCAACCCAAGAATCAGCCCATTCTGCTTTCTTTTCTTTTTTCTTTTAAATATGTTTCTATTGATTTTAGAGAGAGGAAGGAAAAGGGATAGAGAAATAGAAACATTGATGAGAGAGACACATCAATTGGCTGCCTCCCGCACGCCTATCCCACCCCTTCGACCACAGATGGAGCCTGCAACCTGGGCAAGTGCCCTGACCTGGAATTGAATCTGGAAATCTCTTGGTTCATAGGTCAATGCTCAACCACTGAACCACCCCAGCCAGGCCCATTCTGATTTTTCTTCAGATTGCATTGGCCCGGTTTCAGTCAATGCCATGTTGTGAAACAGCGGTAAATATAAGTAATTCCTCTAGGAGTCCTTTTTATAACAAAGAAGGTCATGAAAGTGAGGTCATGAGTGAAACTTGCGTGATGTAGAAGTCATGAGAATCATTAGCTATTATTCCTCTGAGAATTATCCCTTCTGAAACTGCCTCTCATGCTGACCAGCCCTAAGGCTATTGGCCAGAACCCAGTGAATGAGTTGTCCAAGACAAGGGGTGGTGGTGCTTTTTCTTAATTAACCTATATTGATTAGCAACATCTAAAGATGATTCACTGTCAGAATGACTGTGAGTCACTGGAAAACCTGGACTTTTCCCAAATCCTACCTCAGAGTGAAGAATAGTGGACATGTTCTGCAGTTAATTTAGGAACGATAAAGATGACTTAACCAGAGTTCTTTCAAAGCCCTCTGTCTAGCTTCTACCTGTCTCCACAGGCAGACCCACACATATCTACTCAAAACTTTCAGTATCCTGCTTAAGCTGTAACAATTTAATGTACAAAATTATCATAATTCAGAATATCTATGCATTGAAACAATAGGCAAAATGTGCTAAAATCAAACTTTCGTGAAAATACATTATTGAGTGAAAAAAGTATCTGATGGCTCAGCCAGTGTGGCTCAGTGATTGAGCATCTCGACCCATGCACCAAGAAGTAACAGGTTCAATTCCAGTTAGTCACATGCCAAGATTTTGGCTTAATCCCCAGGAGGGAGCATGCAGGAGGCAGCTGATCAATGGTGGTGTTTCTATTTCATGTTGATGCTAATGTTTCTATCTCTCTCCCTCTCCTTTCCAATTCTCTCCAAAATCAATAAAAACATATTTTCAGGTATATGATGCATAGTGTATCTATAACATGGTTTCATTTATGTGAGCAAATAAGATACTACTAGATATGCATTGAAAACTAAAGTCTGACTATCTATTAACAGGAGTTCTTGAGAATTAAGAGAGAAAATAGCACAATGAAATTTCACCTTTTTATCTTATACACTCTGCTGTACTGTGTCAGTGTCTTATAATGAATATGTTTTACTTTCGTAATTCCTACAAGAACAATTTCAAAAGGAAGCCCACTTTTTAACCTGTATTCTTTTTCTTAATTAAATTTTATTGGAGTGGCATTAGTCAACATGAACATATCAGTTTCATGTGTGGATTACTAAGTTATAGGACTATGTGCCCACCACCCAAAGTCAAGTCGTCTTCTGTCACCTCATATTAAGATCCCTTCCTCCTCTCCTACCCCCCTCCTTCTGGCAACCACCACACTGTCTGTTCATAAGTTTCAGTTTTATATCTCACATATGAGTGAAATCATATAGTTCTTAGCTTATTTTGTCTGACTTACTTCACTTCGTATAATGTTCTCAAGGCCCACCCATGTTGTTGTAAATGATGCCATTTTTTTAATATATTTTATTGATTTTTTACAGAGAGTTAGGGAGAGGGATAGAAAGCCAGAAACATCGATGAGAGAGAAACATGGATCAGCTGCCTCTTGCACACCCCCCACCGGGTACATGCCCTTGACCGGAATCGAACCCGGAATCCTTCATTCCGCAAGCCGACGCTCTATCCACTGAGCCAAACCGGTTTCGGCTAAATGACTCTATTTCATCCCTTCTAATGGCCATGTAGCACTCCAATGTGTATACATACCACATCATCTTTATCCAGTCCTCTATCGCAGGGCACTTTGGCTGTTTCCAAGTCTTGGCCACTGTGAATAATGCTGTAATGGGTGCATATATCTTTGCGTATATATGACTTGGAGTTCTTTGGGTATATACCCAGGAGTGGGGGTGCCTGGTCATGTGGTAGCTTTATTTTTAATTTTTTGAGGAACCACCAGACTGCTTTCCACAGTGACTGTACCAGTCTACATTTCTACCAGCAGTGCATTGAGGGTTTTGCCACAACCTCTCCAACACTTGTTGTTTCTTGTCTTGTTGATAATGGACACTCTAACTGGTGTCAGGTGGTATCTCACTGTAGTTTTAATTTGCATTTCTCTAATTGCCAGAGAGGTTGAACATCTTTTCATATATTTATTAGTTGTTTATATGTCTTCTTGGGAGAGATGTATTTTCAGGTTCTCTGCCCACTTTTTGATTGGGTTGTTTGTTTGGTGTTGAGTTTTATCAATTCTTTATATATTTTGAAAATTAAACCTTGGCCAGAGCTACTGTTTACAAATATCATCTCCCATCTGGTCGGCTGCCTGTTTGCTTTGTTATCCATTGCTTTTTCTGTGCAGAAGCTCTTCTGTTTTATATAGTCCCATTCATTTATTTTTTGCCTTTACCTCCCTTGCCTTTAGGGTTAAGTCCATAAAATGCTCTCTGCCATCCAGGTACATACATTTGGTACCTATATATTTTTTTATATGACTTATAGTTTTAGATCCTTAGGTTTAAGTCTTTGATCCATTTTTAATTAATATATAATATGTGCATGGAAACAAACTGCAATCCAGTTTCATTCATTTGAATGTGTCTTTCCAGTTTCCCAGCACAATTTATTGAAGAGACTATCTTTACTCCAATATTCATTTCTGGCTCCTTTGTCTGAAATTATCTGTCCAGCCAGGACCAGTTTGGCTCAGTGGATAGAGCGTTGGTCTGAGGACTGAAAGGTCCCAGGTTCGATTCTGCTCAAGGGCATGTATGTTGGTTGCGGGCACATCCCCGGTGGGAAGTGTGCAGGAGGCAGCTGATCAATGTTTCTCTCTTATGGATGTTTCTAACTCTCTATCCCTCTCCCTTCCTCTCGGTAGAAAATGAATAAAAGTTTTTTAAAAATAAATAAATAAAATTATCTGTCCATATACATGTGGTCACTCTCACCACTCTGGTTTGACATAGTACTGGAAGTGCTAGCCATAGTGATCAGACATGAAGAAATAGAAAGCATTCAAATTGGAAAAGAAGTAAAATTGTCCTTATTTTCAGATGACATGGTACTGTACTTAGAAAACCCTAAAGACTCCATTAAAAAACTACTAAACTTAATAAGTAAATTTGGCGATGTTGCAGGATGCAAAATTAACACCCAGAAATCTATGGATTTTTAATACACCAATAATGAACTCACAGAAAGAGAAATTTTAAAAATCCCACTTTCCATTACAAAAAAATTAAGGTACCTAGGAATAAATTTAACCAAGGAGGTAAAGGATCAGTACTCAGAAAATTACAGGATACTAAAGAAAGAGATAGAGGAATAAACATATTCTTCCATAAACAAATGGAAGAATATGCTGTGTTCATGGATTGGTAGAATCAACATCATTAAAATATCCATATTACTCAAAGCAATCTATAGATTCATTGTAATGCCCATTAAAATACCAATGGCATACTTCAAAGATCCAGAACAAACTCTCCAAAAATTCATCTGGAATAAAAAATAAATAAATAAATAAATAACCCCAAGTAACTGCAGCAATCTTTAGAAAGAAGTACAAGGTTGGAGGGATCACAATACCAGATTTCAAGCTTTTTATAAAGCCACTGTTCTCAGAACAGCCTGGTTCTGGCCCAAGAACAGACAAATAGACCAATGGAATAGAATAGAGAATCCAGATATTGACCCAAGCCATTATGCTCAATTACTATTTGACAAAGGAGGCAAGAGCATACAATGGAGTCAAGACAGTTTCTTCAATAAATGGTGTTGGGAAAATTGGATGCATACATGAAAAAAATGAAACTAGACCACCAACTTACACCATACACAAAAATAAACTCAAAATGGATTCAGGACTTAAATGTAAGGCAGAAAACCATAAAAATCTTAGAAGAAGCCATTAGTAGCAAAATATCAGACATTTGTCGTAGTAATGTCTTTACTGATACAGCTCCTGGGGCAATGGAAAATAAGGAGAAAATAAACAAATGGGACTACATCAAAATAAAAAGCTTCTGCAAAGCAAAAGAAACCATTAAAACAAGAGAACCCACTGCATGGGAGAACATATTTGCCAATGTTATCTCTGATAAGGGTTTAATCTATTGATAAGATCATATGATTTTTTCCCTTTCTTTGTTATTGTGATGTATTATGTTGATTCATTTGCAATTGTTGAATTATCCTTGTGCCACTGTACTAATGCATGCATCAGGGAGCAACCCTTGGAAGACAAGGTTAAGTGATAAAATCTTGAGTTTACTGCATTGATGCATTAATGAGCAAGATTGTTTTTTGAAACTGGTTTTTGTCTTGTTTTGTTCTTCAGCTTTATCTATAAGTGATCCATCTTTCGGAAGCCACGAATTATGATGGATGTCATTTGATTCCTTTCATATTCATAAAAAGACACATATTCAAATGCAGTGCCAGGCTTTTTCTACAGATGGCATCCTATTTTATGTGGCACAACACCTAACAGCACAATCAGGTAAGGTTAAGGTTGGCAGGATCTTTGGGGGGGGGGGGGGGGGGGGGGCGGTCCTAATGAATTCCTGATAGTTCATTAGTGATAGGTGATGAAGTTTTTTTATTTAAGTCACCTCACCTATCAATATGTAATCACTTTGATACTTTCATGTTCTATTGTTACTGTGAGTGTTATATTTATGAATTGACTCCTTAAATATAAATGTTAATAAAATAGCAAGAGCTTTGTTAGAATTAAAGTTAGCAAAATCCAAATATAGCATACCGTATTTTTCGGACCATAAGACGCACCAGACCATAAGACGCACCAGTTTTTAGAGAAGGGAAATGAAGAAAAAAAGATTCTGAAACAAATAGTGTCCTAAAATATTTTATGTGCATTAAAACATTTGACAGTTACCGGTATAATAGTATGAAGAGAAATTCTGACCCAGCGGCGTTATCAATCAGGGCATCCAGCAGAAGGGGTACAGGCGATGATTACGGTTTGGATTACACAGTTACCGTCCACCGCACCTGGGCTGACATGGAGATATGGCTGCAGCGAGGGCATGGAGGCTGACTACCATACATGGGAACTCCTCTACCACTCGGGGTTTACAGAGCGGGGCAGACACTCTGGGCACGGAGGAATGGACAGTGGCTGCAGCAAGCACACAGAGCCGGGCAAGCACACAGAGACCACACAGAGCCGGGCAAGTAAAAAAACTTTTTTTTAAAGTATATGTGTAGGCTATATTTGGACCATAAGACACAGGGACTTTTTCCCCCCAGGGAAAAAGTGCGTCTTATGGTCCGAAAAATACGGTAATCTCAGATTTATAATAATCCCATCAAAAAAAGGTTGAAGCCATATCGAATTTTCTCCGTCAAAAGGAACAAAATATGCATATAACAGATTTGTATTTTGTTTTGTTTTTTTTAAAAAAGAAGAAGGCATGCTGATGTTTGCCAATAAATCTGTCCACATTTACAGCTCCAAAAAATTTTCTTTAAGTTGTTCTGTCTTCTAAATGGTAAAAATGTAGGATCTACTTCCCAAATTAAGTTTATAAAAAATATTAACTATAAAATTTGCATATCTATTAGAAAAGAATATGGAATAACAATAGCTAAGTATAATACTATGCTTTAGTTTTAAAAATTAATATTTGAGTTTTTACTTTGTTCTTAATTTACTTTTTTATATTGTTCTCCAGAAGTTAAAAAAGATATTTGCATGCATTTTTACTACAAAATCTTTGTAAAATTTTACATTTAGGATTTTTTGTTTGTTTTTCAGAAAATGAAATTTTTGTATTGAGAAATAACTAATTTAGTTTTCTTCTCATGGTCAACAGAAATCATACCTGATTTTCACAATCTAATCTAATCATTTTATGGTGCTTTAATATGTTATTAAATGATAATATTAGAGAATTAGACCAAAGTGGTTCCGTCTCAATGCACTGTTGAAACACCTTCAAAATAAATGCAAGGAGAAATGATACTTTCAAAGAAAAAAGATAACATGATTGAGCTACAAAATATACCTTGGAAGAAATTTTTCTCCTGAGATTTAATATTACTATATTTGGTTTTAAATTTATGATTAATTTAAATATCTGTGAAAATGCTTAATGAGAAAATTTCTGTTTATAAATCTGGAGATATTAAGAGGTAATTGACTTCAGTTGTATTGCTCATTAAAAATACCCTCAGAGTTAACCTTTGTACAGTAAGGGCAGAAAATCAAGAACTATTCGGGACTGGCTAAGAATGCTTTACCATAATTTTATAATCAGTAGCTACACTTCACAGTATATAAAATTAAAAGCTCATACACATTAATAATCATAGGAGGCAAGAATACTTTTTTGTTACATGTTATTAGAAGGCATTGTATTACAGTTCATGAAAGTCAAGATTTTCCTTTTACCTTCTATTAGACACTATTTACAAAGAGAACTAAAAATAGACTAATTAGTGTTATGTCCTGATTGGTGCTGTTTCTGACTTATGTAAGGAAATAATAAAAACTTTAAAATGTAAAAAAAAAAATATCTAAGCTCTAAATTTGCAGACTTAGATTAACCTAAAGGTAATTATCAGTTGAAAGCCATATACTTATTTATTAGTAATCAACTGGTGTAACAAGGGGTGAAGTATAATTCACTTACTGAAGGTTGCATAAAATAAAGGTGATTGTCCTGTACTTTGTCCCTTCTCTAAGAACCACATCTTATGGAAACATTAACTGAGCCTTCTAGCTCATCCTCTGCTAAAAGGAGCTATTAATAAAAATTAAAAAAAAATACCCACCCTGGCCAGTGTGGCTCAGTTGGTTCAGTGTTGACAGTGTCTGTCTCTCCCTCTCTCCTTTCCTCCCTCCCTCCCTCTCTCTCTCTCTCTCATTCTCTTTTTTCTCATTCTCTTTCTTTCTCTCTCTCTCATTGTCTTTCTTCCTCTCTCTAACTCTATCTCCCTCTCCTTTCCTCTATCTCTAAAAATCAATAAAAACATAATTTTTAAAAATACCCACTTAATACATAATATCAAAAATCATAAATTTAGATTTTCAACAGCCAATTAGGTTTTCATAAATGCCAAACCAAGTTCTTAATTAACAAGGTTTTTGTGTCTTTTGTGTCTTTTTAGAGATAAAAAATTGGAATAATTTCGAATAGTGTAAAATTTAAAACAAAAGGATCATTTGAAAATTACCACAGTTCATTTTAGATCTCTGATTTTGGAAAGAGATAAGTCTATGGCACCTGTTTATCTGTTTTTGCTAAATATTTACTATCATAAAATTAGTTTTGACACAAAATTATATTGTTAAGCAAGATTTAGTCACAGATTGCTGAATTCCTCTTGATATAGTTATTATCCTCCCAGACAAATGTATATTAAAAAGCCTAGTCAACTATAATATAAAGTTAAAGCATATCCAAACAACTGAACGATGGAAGTTATATTATCTTTGTTTTACTTTCCTGGAGAAGTATAAAAATTTCCCTAATAAGCTGTCTATAGTCTCTTCACAACTGTGAGGTCCTCCCAGGTTTCATTGATCTGTGATGCATGGTGAGGGCAATGATAGCACAGAGGAGGCAGGCAGGGCCTTAGGCCTGGTTAGACATGGTTCAATAGCCAGAGCGCATTCATTCACTTAGGAGCTCACTTTTATGTGAGGACCATCCACTAGTGTTGAGCCTTTAACATTCATGTGCCCTAATGCCAATTTTACTCATGATCCATGCCTACAGCACCATTTCCTAGTCAACTAAAATAAAAGGTCTGGCCGAAACCGGTTTGGCTCAGTGGATAGAGCTTCGGCTTGGGGACTGAAGGGTCCTGGGTTCGATTCCGGTCCAGGGCATGTGCCTTGGTTGTGGGCATATCCCCAGTAGGGGGTGTGCAAGAGGCAGCTGATCGATGACTCTCTCTCATCGATGTTTCTAACTCTCTCTCTCTCCCTTCCTCTCTGTACAAAATCAATAAAATATGTTATAAATAAATAAATAAATAAATAAATTAAAAATAAATAAATAAAATAAAAGGTCTGCGTGCCAAAGAGCTGCAAATACAGCTCAGTGCAATTGTAGCTCCCAGGGCCACAGAGGGAGAGAAAAACCCCTTCTTTGTCCATTTTTAAGAATCTACCAGCAAAGCCATGTTAAAATAAGTAGTTCTCCTTACTTTTCTTCCAGTTGGCAACTTGACCAGTGATGTAATAGATCACAGATTTCCTAATCATGTTGTAGCTACTTTTTATTCCAGTGTAGCGCTTCACTGTGAGATTGTTTGCTATAGGACATTACAACAAAGGTAGCAAGAGAAACGTCTCCCTCTGTGCTGTGAGAGAGAATGGTGTCCACGTGCAAGGCACAAAGTATATTCAAAGTGCTATGGATTTTTTAGTTCTTTTGCTGTTGTTGTTTTGTTTGTTTGTTTGTTTGTTTGTTTTAGAGGAACAGAGGGAGAGAAATATCCATCAGCTGCCTCCTGCATGTACCCCAACCACGGATTGAACCCACAACCTGTGTATGAGCCCTGACCAGAAATAAAATCTGCCACCTTTTGGTGTAAGGGACAATGTTCCAAACACCTGAGCCACACCAGCCAGGGCCAGAGTGCTATAAATTTTTAAGACTTAATATCAATTGTTTCATTATTTTAGTTTTTTATGGTATACACATTTTAAGGAATTCTACCTGAATTTAATATTATCTTGTAAAATCTGTTTGCAATGTTGCTTCTCTTTCTTTAGACTTCACATGTGTTCATGTTAGAAAACAGGAAATAAGTTGAATTTCTCTCTCTTTGGGGAAATTAACAATTTAAACATTTACATGTTATAGGAGTTTAATGCCAGAAAACCAGTATTTGGGAACTATTCAGTAATCTCACCCCCCACAACTATACAAATGTATTTCTTAATGCAACAGCTGCTTACTGAGTATCATCTCATTAAGTGCCAGGCACCATCTCTAGTTGGAGGCCAACTGTTGGGCCAAAACAGATGCAGCCCCTGTTCTCATGAAGCTTATCAGCTAGTGAAGGGGGCAGCTATTAAATAATAGATTTCATGACACAGATTATGTCCAGAAATTATGAGAAAATGTTTGAAGCAAGAGAGCCATCCTTTGCATTGTCTCAGGTGGAAATGATACGGACAGGACCACAGAGCTGCCAGGTCTCCGGCCCGCCCAAGAGTGGTCTGGTTGTGGCCACAAGGGGGAGAATGAACATTACTGTAGACGGAGATGAGGTGGCCTGGCACTTTGAAAGGGGAAGAGGGATGCCGGGACCGGCTTGGCTCAATGGATAGAGCGTCGGCTTTGGGACTGAAGGGTCCCGGGTTCGATTCCGGTCAGGGGCATGTACCTTGGTTGCGGGCACGTCCCCGGTGGGGGGTGTGCAGGAGGCAGCTGATCGATGACTCTCTCATTGATGTTTCTGGCTCTCTGTCTCTCTCCCTTCCTCTCTGTACAAAATCAATAAAATATATTTTTTTAAAAAAAAAAAGGTGGAAGAGGGAAAAAGTAGAAGCAGGTGCCACGTGTTCTTGAGTAGGAGAGGGAAAAACGTTCAGTGACCTGAGATGACAGAGGAAAGGGAAATGCTGTTTTGAGGAAGATTCCCGAGGGGTTAGGTGCACCGCTCGCCTGCCCTCTGGAAACAAGAGTGTGCGCTAAGGCCTACGTCGTTTTCCCACCCGTGGACAGTTGCGTTTACTTTTCCTCTGGGTACCTCCCTGCCACTTCATAAACACACGCTGGCTCATTTGTTCAAAGACTGTATAATTATGAGATAAATATTGTGAAGAAGAGAGAGGCCTAATGCTATTAAAACACTAGTAGGAAAACAAAACAAAAATCCCTGACCAAAGAAGACTTCTCCAAGGGAGTGGCATTTGATCTGAGAGCTCAAATGAGGATGGGAGTAGCCTAGGTGAGGTGGAGGGGTGTTCCAGTGAGACAGCACGTATGCGTGCGAGGGTTCTGAAACAGGAGGATGACACTCCCCCACAAGGTCAGTGTGGCTGGAGTCAAGTGGAGGGACAGGGAGCGAAGACACTCCAGGTAAAGAGGGGCCCGGAACCTGCAGAGCCTTTGTCAGTGTGTCAAAGATTTTAAGTTCTTGTCCCCACAGTAGTTAATGCCATTAAAGGTAGAATAATAGAATTTCATTTGAAATGATCACTTGAGCTTCGGTGTAGACTAGAAAATCAGTTGGAAAGGGAGAAGAGTGAGATGATAGTCGATTTAAAGTGGCAGGAGAGAAGTGGACAGAATCAAGATGTTACAATGAACCTAAATGCTAAAACATCTGTTTGATCAGAGACCCCCGTTTGACAGGTTCTGATCGGACCAAAGAAAAGATGGATCCAAGGATCACACCTAAATTTCTGGTCTGAAGAACGGGATGGAGGGAGTGGCTCACTGAGTTGGGGAAAACTAGAAGAGGCCAGGTGTGTGGGAGGGAATTCACACACTGAGAAAGACTTGGAGTCTGAGGCACCTTTAAAACCCAGAGATCTCAGCTAGGGGTCTGTGTGCTTGATGCCAAAGACATGGCTGAAACACATACACTATAATAAAAGGTTTTCAGAGCATAACTATAACTGCTCATTTCTTTTACCTGCCTCCCCAATCTGTCAAAAGCAAAGTCGATGGCTTGTAGCAAACACTGCTTATTTTTACACATTCACACTTTACTAAAATTATTTAAAGGAACGCCTCACTTTAAGTTAGTACCACCATACATTCATTCACTCAATGGGGAATGTAACTATGGAAAACGTATGTAGCCAGTTCCGGAACAAAAGAATACAGACTGTGAATGAATGCATACACATATACTTGATCTGTAAATGGAAAGAAAATTCTTTACCATAATTATGACCAAGACTTGTTACCTTCTTTTTCCAAAACCAAATCTTATTCAAGTGGCCAGGAAGAGCAAGCGTTTTTAATGGAGAAACACTTCACTGTTACTAAACTGGTTTTCTTTCTCAACAGGTGATTTTTTATATATATATATATATCTCTTCAGTAAATGGTGCTGTTCAACTTCACTACAATCTGGGTGACATAACTGCCATTCTAGAAACTCTCCAAAACGTAAGTACTAATGGAAGCACTTGGCATGTGATTAAGGCAGGAAGAGTTGGTGCAAGAGGCTACCTGGGTCTGGATGAGGATAAATGTAACAGAAAAGGCCAACGCTATAATGAGCCCCCTGGACACAAATGCCGACTTTCATATTGGAGGAGTGTCTCCCTTAATTCTTGTAAATCCCATGGCAACAGCCAATGGGCCAGTAGGTTTTCAAGGCTATGTCTGAGAAGTTAATTATAAATAATCAAGAATTATAATTAACTGAACTAGGAGCGAAAGGTGGCTCCAATGTAGGTGACTGTGATGGGACAGCCTGTGGGTACACCATGTGCAGAAATAGGGGTGAATGTATGGTAAATGGCACCACTTTTTTTTGCAGATGTTTGCCACACTGGACTGGAAATATATGTGACCAGTCTGTGTACTGTTTGAATAACCGTTGTCTCCTCCAATCTCTATGTATACCTGACCGGTCATTCTCTTACAGTTGCGTCCTTTGGGTTGGGTGGGAAGGTATTGTGAAAACAAAACTTCATTTTCAACTGCAAAATTTATGGGTAATTCTTACATTAAATACATTGGCCTACATTATAGAAAAATCTCCAGCTCACTACTGTATCCTTAAATTTCAATATTACTGAAAGAGAAGGCTTAATTGTGTGGATAGGAAAAGCTAAAAATGAAGAAAGTGATTTTCTGGCAATTGGTCTCCATAATCAGTGTTTGAAAATAGCATTAACTTAGGAGAAAGTGTCTCTGTACCGATGATTTATAGCAATGGTACATTCTGCTGTAATAAATGGCACCATATCAAGTCAAAATCAAACTCTTATTAAGGCCTACCTAGATGGCAGGCTAATTCTGAGGCTATTGACCCACACAAAAAAATTGTTGCTCTGAACTATGATGATATTAGTTACCTAGGGAGTTTTGAATACTAAAGATGTATTTTTTCAGGATTCAAACAAACTTGGGTTAATTGAATCAGGGTAGTGTTTATAATGGAGATGGACACAATTAGGTTACACAAACTTATAGTAGTTATTTAATATACTATATACTGATATGTAAATGTGTTTTGGTAGTTATTTAGCACATTGTTTGCTGAAAATCAACTGTTTACTATTATCTGAAATAGTCTAAATGCTAACACTTTTGTAAGCTCATATAGCTAAATATAGATTCTGGTTCTTTTTTGACACCAATTCATCTGTAAGTATGTTGTTAAATTTTTACTCCATTAGTTCATTTAGTGTTTATTAATCTGTGAATTGTTTTTAAATAAAATTTAGGTGGGAATGAATTAGTGATATACACAAAGAAAAATAAAATAAGCAAGTGTTATTAAAAAGAAAATTATATAAGGAAATATTCTATTATATAGCTCATCTGTAAATATTCACGATTGGCAATGTGAAGTTTGAATACTGACTTAAAACAAAAATTATGTGAATGTGGGAAGGCGGGGAAGGAGTTGGCTGGTGAGAGCTAAATCCTTATCTTCCACATTAAGTCATCAATAAAGATTGGTTTTTGTAACTAAATAGCATATAACTATCAAATGTGAAGGCAAATATCCTAATGTGTAAGATACTGAAGGTCAAGTCTATAGGTCTCAAAATTGGGCAGAAAAAGAGGATCTAAATAAAGCCATTGTAAGTTATTTTCTTGATATCTGTACTGTTAAAAGGATAACTTGAGAAACTCAATTTTGCCCAATACCAGTGATGGATGTAATTGTGAATAGCATTTTCACCCCCACCTGCACTCCACCACCATTATTGCTGTTGCTACTTAATGTTTTCAGTTTGATATTTATAATTTTGCCACCAAGAAAGCAACTGATAACACGTGATTGACACAAAGCACTAATAGGACTATGAAGAAAAGAACTTAGTAACAAACAGCATGTAAAATTTAAGAGGAAAAACATGTAATTATCTGTTAAACAGACTACAAAAGGAGGGCTGGTGCAGTTAATGTCTAAATGCAAAATCTGCCTGTGTGGGCTCCAGGCTACACTACAAAGACACTAGGTAAGTAATTTGCCATTTGAAGAACTTTATGGATAATTTTTTAGCCTTATTTTTGCAATCAGAAAGTGATAGACATTCTTGGAAGGCCCTAGAACTAAAGCTGAGAACTTTGGCACTATTGTTGCCAGGCATACCATTCTTATTAACATTGAAAAGTGTGTGAGCAAAATATGTGGAATTCCAGAATGTCTATATATTGATTCAAAGGGGGTTTTGTTTTTAAAAGAAACCACAATGTTACCTGAAAAACTGACCTAAACCTGTTTTGGTCCATACCACTTCATTTCACAATTGAGATATTAATTGCTTGGGAAAAAAAAAATCCTTGATAATGATAATGAAATCTGACTTTTTTTTTTAAATATATTTTATTGATTTTCTACAGAGAAGAAGGGAGAGAGAGAGAGAGTTAGAAACATCGATGAGAGAGAGTCATCGATCAGCTGCCTCTTGCACACCCCCTACTGGGGATATGCCCGCAACCAAGGTACATGCCCTTGACCGGCATCGAACCCGGGACCCTTCAGTCCCCAAGCCGACGCTCTATCCATTGAGCCAAACCGGTCCCGGCTGAAATCTGACTTTTAAAGGTACACATTTTATGGCAAGAATGCTGTTAAACCATTTTCTATTGTTGGTGTTATTTTTCTTAACATCTAAACATATTTACTATGGCCTTAGACATTTTATAACTCCCAATTTTTAAGATTAATTCACCCACAACTAAGCTACAATTACTGAGCCAAGAGCTGTGATAAGTGGAATGGGCCCCAAAGTGGTCTACATCGGAATACCTGAAACCAGTAAATACGTTAGGTTACATGGAAAAGGGGAATGTCACAGATGGAATTCAGGTGCCACCTTGGATGATCTGGGTGGGCCCCAGGAATCACAAGGGTCCTTAAAAGTGGAACAGGGAGCCTCAGAGACAGCTGAGACTGGGGCCCATATTGTTGGCTTTGAAAAGAGAGGAAAGGAGCATAAGGAAAGGAAAGTCCGTGGCCCCTGGAAGCTGGAAAAAGCAAGAAAACCGATTCTCCTCTAAGCCTCCAGGAAATGCACCATCTGAGACATCTTAATCTCAGCCCACTGAGATCCACAGCAGACTTCTGATTTACAGGTATTAATATAATAAATCTGTGTGGTTTTAAACCACTAAGTTTGTAATGTTTGCCATAAACAAGAAAAATAAGGGCTGCAGAATTAAGATTTGAAATGGAAAACTTGATAAATCTGTACAAGAGAACTCACAAGTTTTTGGTTGTATCATCCTGCTCACTTTAAGGAGTGGACTGCTCTGCAGTGTTTCAAATAGGTTAGCAGGATGGGGAGGAAAGGGCTGGGAAAGGCAGAGAATAACCAGGCTTCTGACCCTCTCTCCGGCTCTCAATTCTCAGAGCACAGCTGCCACACATTACTGACTTCGGAGAAAAATAAAACTCAGCTAGAATCCCAGCCATGATCACAGCAATCTAACTTTTCCAAGCACCAGTTTCCTCAGTTCTAATATAAATCTTTACCTTCCAGGCTCAACAAGGTTTATATAAAGCATTCAGCACAGAGGGTTCATGGAGGCTTTCTTGTTGCCACAAGGGGTGGACTTTGTAGGTACCGAGACACCCTGGTACATTTTATTTCAACAGAGGTATGTATAAAACTATCTTTGGCATTAAACTTTTTTAAAGAGCAAGTTTTTCTTAAAACAGGAGAAAAATAAACTTCGTATAACTCGGTAGTTGGTAGAAGGCTGGCTGTGAGACTTAAGGACGGAGAATGGCTATGGATCTACCACTCATTGAAAACTTTTCTCATTTCCCCCTTAACTCTCCCTACTTGCCAGTTTCAGTGAACCAGGGGTTAGGAGATACGGTTTGAATCCTTAGTAGCCCCATAATCCCAGGAGATGGTTATCATTAATCATCCTAGAGGATGTGACAAGATCCAATGAGATATGATTAAACAATTATTAAACCATCACAACAATATATTATAATAAACTACTGGCTAAGAGACAGGCAAAACTGACTAAGGTTTTCTTCGCTGATTAACCCATTCTTGTACTTTGCAACCAAAAAAAAAAAAATCTGTTATCTGATCAACCTCCTACCAAATAAATCAGTAAAATCAAATTTACTAGCAACATACTAGTACATATTTGAAATTAAAAGGCTAATTTTGGAGGATTTGGTTGTGTGTGGGGGTTTTTTTGAGGGGAAAAAGGGAAGGAATTCTTGACAATTTTTTCCTTATTATGCAAAAGATGACCCACCAAATTAAGTTTTGTTTACAGTTTTTAAATAAGTTCGTTTCCAAAAGAAAAACAGACTAAAATTAAACAAATTTTACTTAAATACAAGTCGTTTCAGAACTTTTATGTTGAAAAACCTCAGAATAAGGACAAAAAAGATGCAAAGTGTTAAAATTAGACAAAATGTGTGGTTTTGAATTTCCGCTTCTCTCAGCAGAGAAATATGTAACAAGGTTGATTCCATTTAAAACCTAATTTTTAACTCTTAAATCCTTAAACTTTTTAGGATATCAAACATTACCCTTCTTAATTTTGTGAAGCCATTTATATTTTTCTTCATTAATATAGGTAAGTGAAAGTACCGGTTTCTCTTTTTTTTTGTTGGCCTCAAGTATTAATCAGTTGGTAGCCAATGCTTTAAATTATGTCAATACAATGTGTAGTTTATATTGTAATTAACTTTATATTTGTATTAACAATAGTCTCCATATGCTTTCTATTTCAAGCAAAACTGCAGTTACCTCCAAACCAAATTAGGGTTAATTACACATTTTACAGAGATTCACAACACATTTCTCATAAATTTCTGTGGTCTCACCATGATTAGTCAGCATACCAAATTTTGAGTGACAAGTCTTCAGAAACATACCTACAAAGTGGGCTATTCGCTGCAGTTTTTCATTGGTAGTTCAAAATTCTCCCTCTTCAAATCATGATTTTTTTTTATCAGCAACCTCTAAGACAAAATGGTTTTCCCCTCACCTAATGCCTGACACAGATAGCTATGCATGTTCTTGGCTGAGTAAAAAAAAAAAAAAAAAAAAGGTATGAAAGTAATCAGAGCTTTAGAGAAGAAATTCTTTTACTGAATTTCAAATCACACACACAAAATAGGTGAGAAATTCTTTTATCATATTTAGAATCAAAATATTCCTTAAAATATTTACATTTTACAGTAAAAAGGATAGCAAAACACAAGATCATGTACAAGCTTAAGTATTCAAGTTCCTGAAGAGGCAAAAGGAAACTAATGGTCTACCACAAAGCTGTCATATACATGGTAACACGTGCCCTCAGGAAGTGCAGATCAAAGCAGGAAATGTTCTCCTTGGGCTTCTGATTCTTGGTCAGAAACTGCCCAATAAACTGATTAATATAATCTGATTATGAAGTTGCTTGCCTTTGTGTTGCTTCTCTAGTTTCTTTAAAAACAGTGCAATTTAAACAAACTTACAGAGTACACATTACTCTCAAATTAGTCATAAAGAACATTCACTAGAGGCAGTAAATATATTCCAGAGTTAACTATATTTACCAATTAAGGAATAAAACTAAAATTTCTAAGCCTTTATTGCATATTAATAAAACAAATCTTTGAATATACAGCAATGTAAAACTTTTAAAAATATTCCTATAACTAGGACAGTTGGTATGAAGAAGGGGATGATGAGCACTGGTACAGAACACTCCGCACCAACACACGGAAATTATTCTGCAAACCACCAATAGTAAGTCTGAAAGATGGCACAATCCTAGCAGGCAATCAAAGTCTTTAAGATACAACATTTAACATTTACTTAAGAGTAATCTTGAAGCAGCTCGCAGATTTTACCTTTTGCTTTTAGCTCTATCAGTGTGGTCCCTATCTTTGTGGTACCTATCTCTGTCCTTCTCTCCTTCTCTGTGTTTACTTTTCTCTCGTTCTTTGTCCTTTTCATGGTCTTCAGTTTTAGGTTTGTCTGGTTTCTTGTCTACATTCCTACCATCTCTGCTTGCTTTTCCATCTGTTCCGCGATCACTGTGTGACAACCGTGGCCTCTCTTTATCTTTGTGCCCTTCCTCCCTGCTTTTCCTGTCTCTGTCCTTGTCTTGGGATCTGTCTCTGCGTCTATGCCTTTCAGATTCTTGCTCCCATTCCTTTTCATGTCGCTCTCTCTTCATGTGGTGTGAATCACTATAAAATCTCTGGCGATCCCCTTTCCCCCTATTAAATGACCTATCTGGTTGCTGTTGGTCTTGCCTATTACCCCAAGGATCACTATGGCGCCTTTCTGGTCTTCGAATGTCTTTAGTCTGGAAAAAATTTGGGGGGCCTACATATCTTGATGTTTGTGAAAGGGGACCCATCATACGTTGAGGTTGGCCTGTCAGGTGAACAGGTGGCCAGGGAACTATGGGATTTTGAGCAAAGCCAAAGCCGGGAGGGGGAAGTAATGGAGGTGGCAAATGTGGTGGAAATCCAAACATGCCTTGAGGGGGAAAATTAGGAGGCCCCGGAAATGGAAATCCAGGAGGACTAGACTTGAGATGCTGAAGGTTGGGTTGCTGTGGCCTCATGGGTGAAAAGTTCGCACTTGTTCTGGGACTGCTGCTTCTGGAGGTAAAGTTGAGGCTTTTAGAAGGAAATTCTGATTGACTTGTGTTTTCAACTTCAAAATGAGATGGTGGTGCTGCCGATCCTCTTCGAAACGGGTGCACAGTTTCAATATTTTGCGTTGAAATATTCTCCTCTGAGGGTTTTGCTTGTTCTGTTTGAGAAGTGGGTTTGTCTTCTGATGCCAAGTTTTGTGCAAACCCTGAATTATCCTTCTGCTGAGGACTTGAGTTCTTCTCTACAGAAGACAACTTTTCCTCTGCATTGGTTTGTTCTGGTGAGTGCTCCTTGTGTGACGGCCCAGGCAGGGTGTGCTTTTCTCCATTCCCGCAACTATCTCCTTCTTTGCTTTCTGAAGCCGTTACCTGCTGACTTCGTCCTGCTGCCTGCCTAGGATCCCTTTTCAGGTTGATAAACTGTGGGGACTTAGCTGTGTTAGCAGCAAGGTTTTCACTGCCACTCACACTGCCATCTGTGTTTCCTTTTCCTATATTCGATTTGCATGGAGAACTGGTATCTGAAGTCTGATTATCTTGCAAATTATCCTCTTGATCTTGCAGCAGCTGGCTTTTTAATGGTCTCTCTTTACTCTCCACAACTTCCTCTTGTTTTGACTGAATTGACAAATTTGTTAGGAATACTTCTGTAGAAACATCGGGTGGTTTGCCTCTGAGACTAAGGCTCACCGAAGCTCCAGGAGAAATGGAGGAGGGCCCCGTTCCTGGGGTTTCTTCGTCTACTGGTACTGAGTTACCTGAAGATTCTGAAAGATTATCTACTTTACCCTTTACCTCCTTAGCTTCACCATCCATTGCTACTTTATCTACGTTCTCTGCTTTGGGGTCAGCTTGCTCACTGATAAATGGAATTTCGTTAAGAGTGCTTTGTTCTGTCGCTGACTGAGCCTGTTCATACACTTCACCAGTAGTACCCAAAAGGCTCTGAAGTATATCGTCCACAGGAAGAGGCTTATTTGCTAATTCCAAAGTGGAAGGCTGATTTTCCCAGCCAATCAACACTCCAGGAAGGAATCTTAAAGGTTTTGGTGGCTCCTGTTTGGTGACTTCCACTAAAGGTTCCACTACAGCTGCAAGGTCTTCCTGAACAGCTTGCTGAGGCTTAGGTCTCTGTTTGTGTAATACAGTTGTGAAAGAATTGAAAAAGTCATTTTCTTCCTCTGGTGCCTCCTCTGAGGAAACTTCCGTTTTACTTTTTTTTTCAGGTGGCAATGCTACAGGTACATTTTCAGAGGTCTCAGCAGTGTGGCTGGCACTAGCACTGTGCTGCCGCTTCAGTTTTTGGCGAATAATTAAGCCCAACAACAGATTGGGTCTATGTAGTTCAAGCCCTGCATAAAAAACAAATTAAGTCAGTTTCGATTCCTAAAATAAAAGATAAATTTCCCTGGCTGGGTAGCTCATTTGGGTAGAGTATCATCCCAATATGACAAGTTTGTGGGGTCGATCCCCAGTCAGGACACATAGGAATCAACCTCTAAATACACAAGTAAGTGGAACAACAAATGGTTCTGGCCCCTCCCTCCAGTCTCTCTAATATCAATAAAAAAAACAAAGTGTAAACATTTACATGTAGCATATTACAGCCTATTAAGTGGGTGTTCTTCCCTGTCAGGTCAGCTCTAGAGACCTGAATCCCAAGACAACAAGCAGAGTCAGTTTTTTCACTCTGGTCCCACCTCCCACTTTGTTTTATTCACTCTATTAAAATAGATACCTACCAGGTCCATCAAAAGGCACGAGAGGGTGTGGAATTTTATCCGTGGCACCCAAAGGAATAAGGTACATGTCTTTAACCTGCTTCATGTTGTTAGCAGCTACCCCATAGCGTTTTCTGCTGCTGAAGTATGCAAACAGCAAAGTGTAAGAGATTTGATCTTCTTCCGTAACAGGTGTGAAGCGAACCACACAAATCTCCTATTCAAGAAGAAAATAAATGGTATTTAAAACCAAGCTATCGTTCAGGTTATAATTTTAAACAACCATTTCTTAATCAGTTGAATTGTATAATGATGATTACTAAATAACATGGTATACCAACTTAAATATAGGGAAGAATACTAAAACAACTCTTGGGAAAAGATTTTTGTTGACCCATTGATGGACTTACCTAAAGGCATCCAGTAAGAAATTACATCCCAAGATAATTAATGTGTACAAAATGACACGCTTCTCAGTGGCAGAGATTTTTAAACCCAAGACTTTCTATATCAATACTATATCCCGATTTTCAATGTTACAACCTCCACAGAGGGCTGACTGTATTCTCACCATACAGCAAATTAATGGCATCTACCATGTACACATACCCACAAATTCACTGATAATCCAAACTACAGGGACTAAATTTAGGAATTTTATGCACGTAGACCATATAATTTGGAAAATCATTTGGTTTACTCAGGTACCAATGTGCTTGCCTCTGGGTTCTTGGTTTTGTTTCAGACAAGAGTCCCAATTTAATAGTGTAAAAAAAAAAATTTTTTTTTTAAAGATGTTTTTTCACAAAGGTATACTGTCAAAATGGGGGAAACTAGATCTGCTACAAGCTTAAATTGATGCAGATCCTACAGAAACCATGTGATGAGCTGAACTATGGCTCTACCTCTTAGGAAAGGTCTGTCATCTAACTGTCCTCTTCTAGAGGTAACAACTAGTATGTTTTTGTCAGTTCAAGATGGAGGCATAATATACAGTGTTTGGCAACAATATAGGAATAGATCAAGAGGGATTCCCAAAATGTCTGAGTAATACTACTACTAAATACTTTCCCATGCCTTCTGCTGTCATGAAAAAGTGACAGCAAAAGAAAGTACCGTATTTTTCGGACCATAAGACGCACTTTTTCCCCCCCCAGAAGTGGGGGGGAAAAGTCCCTGCGTCTTATGGTCCAAATATAGCCTACACATATACTTTAAAAAAAAAAGTTTTTTTACTTGCCCGGCTCTGTGTGGTCTGTGTGTGCTTGCCCAGCTCTAAAATGGTTCTAAATGCTGCTGTTTACTTTACAGGGTTGATTACATGTGTTTATGACTGTGATGTTGGGTTTTAATGCACATAAAATATTTTAGGACACTATTTGTTTCAGAATCTTTTTTTCTTCATTTCCCTTCTCTAAAAACTGGTGCGTCTTATGGTCCGAAAAATATGGTAGTTAATTTTTTTAGACCTTCAAAGTTCAAATGTATTCTAATACTATCCATTTCAATTCTAAAATCTATATTGGAAAATATTCTTTTTAGCTTAAGATCCATTTTAGATTACTTAAAAAAAATGTTTGCTTACTCAAAATTTATCTTTTAAATGTCTATAATATGCTAGGTACTATCATCCTTGGTGGGAGAAACAACTTCTTCTAATGACTAATCTTTCCTGTATAGTACTGACAAAAAAACAAAAATTATTGTTAAAGAGTCTACTAATGACCTCCTAATATCTATTCCCCTCTTTTCCTCCTATTACAAAGAGAAGCCCTTGACTTTTATTTAGCTAGCACATGGCCATCCAATACTACAATACATTTCCAGAGATTCCATTTCCAGCCTTCTTAGCAGCTATGTGACTAAATCCTACCAATGGAAGGTAGAAGAAGTGAAATGATAACTTGCAATTTTTAGGTCTGGACAAGCGCTGGCCAGTGTGTCTCAGTTGGTTGGGTGTTGCCCTGTGCACTGAGAGGTCACTGGTTCTAATTCTGCATCGGGGGTATATACCGGGATTGTGAGGGGATGGGAGGTGGGGCAGGAGGCATCCACATGATGTTTTGCTCTCATATCGATGTTCTCTCTCTCCTTTCCTCTCTCCCCAAAAATCAATACAAATGTGTTTTTTTAAATAACTGGTTAGGCATTCATTTTTGTCACTGGTGCTGCAGGTAAGTCAGCTCTGACCGTGCATGACTAATTAGGACAAGTTTTAGAACCGGGAAAGTAACGAGAGAAGAGGCTGGCTGGTCTCTCAATAATGTGTAGAACCAGAGCTGCTGAAGCACCCTGAATGAATGGCCTTCCTAACATAATAAAATAAAAATACTTTTATATTCTTGAGGAATTATATTTTAGGGTTTTAACCCATGCTCTAACTAAAACAAATGTCTATAATCAAAGAAAGGTAAAATTCCAAGATGAATCTCAATATTTACTCCAAAACATTTCTTTCAAAACATTGAAGAAGTCATTGAGAAAGCACACCAGGAGGGAAAAAACACACAAAAGGAATAATGGGCTATTCTGAGCTTTAGTAAATGGCTTTAATTCAGTTTTGTTAACCGTATTATTTAGATTTAGAATTTGTTCTGGTACCCTCCCCAAGAGACCGTGTATAAGAACTCAATGGTTTACTTTCCAAATATTCTCTCAAACCGGTATAGTGAAAAAAGTTTTCCTTACCTTGGTTCCTGATGCTTTAAGTTTTTCCACATAATCCCAAACTGTCTGAGGTGATATTCTGCCACCTACTTGAATACTATCTGGTAGATCCTGTGGTAAAAATGAAGGTGATTAATATGTAAACATATTTATTATACGCATAGCTCATACAAGTTTAGCTCTATGACTAATTTGAAATAGTAATATAAATTAAGTAAATAAAAAGATTGTGAACTGCATCATCGGAATGCAGACAGTAATTAGGCCTTACCTCAACTGTCAGTTCCAAATGAATTAGGTGGATGCCCAAAATACAGTTAAACAATTTGAGGTCATGTTCATTTCAGAAGGAAAGAGAAATAATGACAAACATGACAATCCAGGAAAAATGCAGACTATTCGGGGAGACTTTTTTCCCCCTCCCATACACCTGGTCCCTTATTTGGTGGTAGTGGACGGAGGTATGCCTTAATCATTAACAGCTGATGTTTGATGATAGTATACATTTTTGCACAAAAAATATCACTGTAGTAACATAAGGTTCACTTTTTTTAAAGGCACAATTTTTCTGAAAACAATTACAAGTAAAATCAATTAAGAATATTTAAAACTTTGCCCTAACTGGTTTGGGGCTCAGTGAATAGAGCGTCAGTCTGCAAACTCAAGGGTCCCAGATTCGATTCCAGTCAAGGGCATGTACCTTGGTTGCAGGCACATTCCCAGTAGGGGGAGTGCAGGAGGCAACTCATTGATGTTTCTCTCTCTCCCTTCCTCTCTGTAAAAAAATCAAAATATATATATATTTTAAAAATATTTAAAACTTAAATCAGAATACTTCTATTTTTCCCATGGACTCAAAAACCAAAAAGTATAATTAATTAATATTAAATTCAATTCAGTTTAAGTTATTAATTGCTTTAAATATTTTATTTGGGCTTGTTGTCCCAACCAAACTAAAAATATCCAGAAAGCAGAAATGGAGTTCTAGAAAGTAATCACATAGAAAATGGCTCATCACCCTGGCCCAGTAGCTAAGTTGGTTAGAGCATCACCTTGATATACCAAGTTTGTGGGCTCGATCCCCTGTCAGAGCACATATAAGAATCAACCAATGGCTGAAACCGGTTTGGCTCAATGGATAGAGTGTCGGCTTGGGGACTGAAGGGTCCCGGGTTCGATTCCGGTCAAGGGCATGTACCTTGGTTGTGGGCATATCCCCAGTAGGGGGTGTGCAAGAGGCAGATGATTGATGATTCTCTCTCATCCATGATGATTCTCTCTCATCCATGTTTCTAACTCTATCTCTCTCCCTTCCTCTCTGTACAAAATCAATAAAATATATTAAAATTAAAATAAAAAATGGAACTACCTTTAAAAAAAAAAAGAATCAACCAATGGATGTATAAATAAGTGGAACAACAAATCGATATTTCTCTAAATAAAACTTAAAAAAAGAAAATGGCTCAGAAAGTAGAATAATAGTTGTTTAAAATCTAAAGGGTTCCATAGTTCAGCACCTAATTATCCATTTTTAAAAAAATATATTTTATTGATTTTTTACAGAGAGGAAGAGAGGGGGATAGAGAGTCAGAAACATCGATGAGAGAGAAACATCGATCAGCTGCCTCTTGCACACCCCTACAGGAGATGTGCCCGCAACCAAGGTACATGCCCCCAACCGGAATCGAACCTGGGACCTTTCAGTCCGCAGGCCGAGGCTCTATCCACTAAGCCAAACCGGTTTTGGCCTAATTATCCATTTGAAAGAAGAGGGATCTTCACATTGGACTGATCAAAAACTAAGTTTTTAAATAGTTATGGTCAGAAAGAAGAGCACCATGGGTCCACTTAATTTTTCGTATAAAAATGACAAACCATATGTAAAAATAATATTCATTAACAAAAAACATAACCAGTAAATTGATCAATATCAGATAATCACCATTACTAAAAATCACCAAACTGAGTTTAACATCAGCCTAATACAAAGACAACTAAAATGTATGATAGTCTTCAGAAGAATAAACATAGCCCGGGCCAGGTATGGCTCAGTTGGTTGGAACATCGTCCCATATACCAAATGTTTTGAGTTTGATTTTTGGTCAGGGCACATAACTAAGTTGCAGTTCAATACCCAGTTCGGGCACATATGGGAGGCAACCAACTGATATTTCTCTCTCACATTTATGTTTCTTTTTCCCATCCTCTCTCTAAAAATTCCAATGAAACAACAACAAAAAGAACAAGCACCCAGCCAGAGAGGCTCAGTGGTTGAGCGTTGATCCGTGACTCAGTTGGATTCCTAGTCAGGGCACATGCCAAGGCTGTGGGTTTGATCCCCAGTAGAAGGGAGGTTCAGGAGGCAACCAACTGATGATCCTCTATCATAATTGATGTTTCTATCCCTTCTCTCCCTCCTCCTTTCAGAAACCAAAACATTTTTTTTTTTAAACTTCTAAAAAAGAGCAAGCATATATATGATTTTGGCTTACTGACTTACTGAAGAAATTTATTTTTAACTTTTGCCTTTATGGTCAGTGGACTGAGAATGGAATAAGTTAATGTTAGACATGAATATGATTAATAGAAAAATATACAGTAAAGGATCATTGATATATTTTCCTCCAGCATAAACATGGGGAAAAAACAAGCTTCAGTGTTTTAAAAATTATCATATTTTCTCATTTATCATACTGTATATAATATTACAGCTATTTATTATCCATAAATATTGCATCATAGTTCCTATTCCCTCAGATAAAGAATAGCCAAGCTCTTGGCCCCTCCTCTCTTGCTGCTCAAGCACAACTCCTGGCTTGCAGGGCTCTCAAGCTCCCACACACAACAGACTGATGGCCTGGAAGTAGTCTGATGCTGTACTGGATCCAGCTTCACCATGGAATGGAAACTCGGGTCACTGGCTTTGCTTTTAGCTCTACTAAAGCCCCAGCTGCACCTTTTCTAAGACTGGTGTAAGGGAAATGGGACTTTGAAAACCAAGGGTTATAATTTCACGCTAGTTAAGCTTTCTATCATATCTCAAAAAAACAGTAATAAAATAAAACCAGCCAAGGAAACACTACAGCATCTATGGCCATTGGTCTCATGGGAGTGTCAATGAGCTCTAAAGTTTCAACTACAGTCTATATCTCACTCACAGAAACAGGCAGGTAAGAATTGTAGTCATGAAGCTGAAAAAGCAAGCAGTAGGAGAATTAGAAGGCTGTTAACAATGAAAAATCTTCCTGAAAGCTATAATATATAAACAAAAATTGTACTTAACAAAATCTTAAATATCCATGCATATTCTAATGTGGATTTAACACTTTCAGAGTACAGTTTTCTATAGTTCTAAAACTCCATTTGGGAACTCATAATTCCATTAACTGAATGGTTGAAGGATCAATGTCAATAAATATTTTTATTCTGAATAAAAATAAAATATTTTTAACATTTTTTGTGATTTTTATTATGTTGTTTCCTTGCCTAGTGCTTTCAGAAACACGTATGTCAAGAAAGGCAGAAAAGTTCAGTTACCTCTGTCAAGTACTCAGGGGAACCAGACACTGGGTAGGCTTTGGTAACAAATTTTGCAACAGAAGGCATGTTGATAAAACCTTTCCAGATGAAGTTCAATCGAGCCAAGAATGTAGACTCAACTTCAACGGTTCCAGGCATCTCTGGACTAAAAAAATGACATAAAGAAGTTTTCAGCCTAAAGATATATTCATGAATAAATGTATTTTCTACATAGTCATCAATTATTTCTCTATTTTAACATGTCAAAAAGGCTAGACTATGTAAAGACTATTGATTAAAAAAAATTTATATTTTCATTATATAAAATTATACTCATATTTACATAGTCATGCTTTACAATGTCATCCTTCTTAGTTGGCTTAGATAGAATCAATGTCCAGAGAAATGCAAACAATTTTACTTTAATGACCTTTCTCCTGCCTTTTGGCATGAACATAATTAAAGGGAATTTTATAGTCAAGTCCTCACATATTCTTACCACTAACTTTCCCAGTCTTGTGTTTATCTCAATTAATTTAGAGCATGGGGAGATACAATTATTTTCTCAAAAGAAAGGATCCTAAAAGAAAGGTTCCTAAAGAAAGGTTTCTGTTTTTGAAGAACTCCATATAAGTTGGCAAATATTTATAATGATTATTATAGGTTATACTAAGAGAAAATTACCGTGGAGCAGGAGAGAATGTTGTTGATTTTGGAGACTCTTGTTTCTCTTCCTCAAAGAATTCAGAAGCCAAAATATTTGAGGTTGAAAACAATGCATCTGCTATACTTTCTGCTTCATTGTCTGAATGTTTACGAGATACTCCAACAACAACTTTCACCTTTTTTGGAGAAAGATCATCTACAGGTGGTGCCATTCGACCTAAAGCCAGAAGACACCAAAATAAGCTATATTTGTGAATTTAAATTTCTGTAACTTCATTTCTACTCCTAAAGTTATTCAGTTTCTCTGACTGAATTGTTGCATGACCATACATTTCCTGGAGTAATTTTTAATAATATTTATCATACTGACATATTATACTTCTATGATTAATGTGAAAAATTAGATAAAAAGAATGTTAAGCAGCTCAGATAAGCTGAAATGGAAATATAAGTAGAACTTAATATAGGTTTCTTGATAGCCTAGCAAATTTTTAAAACTAAACTACACCAAATTCCAACAGTCTTCAGAAGTAACTTAAGAACTAAGTAAAACAAATCAATATTCTACTTTGTGTAACATGAGTAGTTCATGTAATACATGCATAGTGCAGTGCAACTTCATTACTAAACATGAAAAATATTAGTAAAGTTTAGAAAATTATATTGCTATTATATCAAAAAGCAAAAAAAAAAAAAAAAAAAAATCCCTAAAACATTCAGAAAATAAGTCTAATAGCATTCATTAACCAATGTTTCTGCGTTACCATTACCAAACAATTGCCGTGAAAATATCTGAAATTAATATAAATAACTAAGAGTACTTTTATTAAGATTTTCCCCAGATCCCCGAAACCAACTTGGCTCAGTGGATAGAGTGTCGGCCTGCGAACTGAAAGGTTCCAGGTTCGATTCTGGTCAAGGGCATGCACCTTGGTTGCGGGCACATCCCCAGAAGGGGGTATGCAAGAGGCAGCTGATCGATGATTCTCTCTCATCGATGTTTCTAATTCTCTATCCCTCTCTCTTCCTCTCTGTAAAAAATCAAAATTTTTTTTTAAAGACTTTTCCCAGATAAAAGAACTAAGTGGGTATATTTATATACTAGTAAACACCATGGATAGCTTTCTTTAGGGATAACAATGTGTAAAAAACACTCTGACCTTTAGTCTTTATCATTGTACAGAGACCGCAAAATATGTTAATACACCTAATTTTGGTAAGATTATTATAGGAAAATTACATAACATATAATAATTTTATCTAGTCTCTGTATAATAATGGAGAGCAACAATCAACTAACTTAAAAGACTTTTTCATGTTCTGAACAAAGTATCATTCCTTCAGTATACTATAATAAAAATATAAACATCGAGAACTATTATCTCAAGTTTAAAAAACAAAACAAAAACCTCTTGATTCTTCACCTTAACGAATAAATTGAATGTAAATGTAAAATCTTCCTTAACACATTACCATTTCTTAGGCCCTAACTCCAGTCAATCTCCAAAATGTGTTAATATTACTAACTTGGGTATTTTCTCAAAACTCCTACTTATTTCCATCTCCAATGCTACCACTCTTAATTAAAATACCACCATCTCCCACTTGGACTCTTATCTATTCTTCTTCCTTTCTCTGTTGACTTCGACTGTAATCTCCAGGCAAAGTCAGATGTATCTTCATAAAGTTCCAATCTTATCATTTCCCTTCTAAAACCATCAAGTCACTATCCACTGTTCTTAGGTTAAAAAAAAAAAAAAAAATCTTTAATGTGGCCTACAAAAGTAGATTTTCAGCATGTTTTATTATCTCTAAAGTAATATTTTTACATCATGACCCATTAGTCACTACAGGGGTGTATGTACATGTACATATACCTTACAGATATGCGTGTATTTATGTCTGCATTTTTTCTTATATATAAACTAGAGGCCTGGTGCACACAATTATTGCATCAGGGATGGGGGGGGGGGGTCCTCCTCAGCTCAGCCTGCACCCGCTCCAATCGGAAATGCCCTCAGGGGATGTCCAACTGCAGGTCTAGGCAGGCAGTCAGCCATCCCTCCCCTCTTACAATCCTGGACCACTGGCACATAATTGCTCACCTACCTGCCCGCCAGGTCACCCCCAACTGCCCCCCCACGCTCCCCCTGATGACCTAGTCACCCCTTACTGCCCCCCGCCAGCTTAATCACCCCCAATTGCCCCCCATATCAGCCTGGTCGCCCCCAACAAGCCCCCCTGCTGGCCTGGTCACTCCCAACTGCCCCCTCTGCTGGCCTGGTCACCCCTCATGGACCCCCCACTGGCCTGATCATTCCACACAGCCTGCTTGATCAGTCGTTTGGTCATCCCTAGGGCTGGCCCTGGGCAGCTGGACAGCCAATATCAGAGGCTTGCCTGCGCCTCGGTCCAGCCCTGGGCAGCTGGGAGGCTGAGGAGACTGGGGGACTGACTCCTGGAGGTGGGCGCAGCCGTGCAGTGCGCATGCCGCCACAGCAAGGCTGAGGGAATTGGGCGCTGCCATCTTCTGGCTGTGGACGCCCCCACCTTTGAGAGCGTGGCAAGCAATAAGCATATTCCCTCTTTATGAGATAGGATACCTGCTTTTCCTTGAAATTCTAGTTGCTAGATTTTATTTCTACTCTTACGTCTGCAGTTTGAAAGCAATTGCTATAAGATACTATGAAATCTGATTTCTAAATATCTCTTCAAACATATCATGTGCCTTTCTCCTTGAATTCAAGTCAAGCTCATGCCATTCCTAGTAGAACGGTCTTTTCCGCTCTTTGCAGGCATAGTTCTCAACCTTCATGTCTCAGTGTAAATATCAATTTCTCAGCCAAACCTCTCCTAACAATGCAATCTAGACCAGGTCTTTCTGCTACCCAAATACATTCGTAACAACTGTACCTCTGTTAATTCATCACTGTCTTTTCCATTGAACTACAATTTCTCTTAAACACTGGATTAGCATCTGACTGTTTCACTATATTCCTTTCTTCCAGCAAAGTGCCAGGCAAGGAGTAAGAACTCAAATATTTATTAAATGAATGACCAAAAATACAAATATTAGAGAAGCCATAGCCAGTTTGGCTCAGCGGATAGTGTGTCAGTCTGAGGACTGCAGTGTCTGTCACAAGCTCAATCTGCAACAGGGCACTTGCAGGAAGCAAACCAATCAATGTCTCTCTCACATCGATGTTTCTCTCTGTGTCTCTCCTCCCCACTTCCATTCTCCCTTTAAAGAAAAAAAATCAATGGACACATATCCTCAGGTGAGGATTAGCAACAACAAAAAAAGAATACTAGAGAAAAAGGGTAATTTCTGACATTACATTTATTACATATAGTAATACAATATGAATATTATTTCACTCCTTCACTTACTAAATGACAGTACCATCACCACTGTCCACAATTTCTGAAGTCTATTGTAATGGTTAAATTTTAGTCATATGACACTGGATAGATAAGTTCAGATATTATATAATACAACTGATTCTAGACAGGAAAGTACACAATAATATTAAATCACATGCCAAGCCTGAAGAAGTCACACACAAAAAATGTGCCATTGCTCAAAGGGAGTAGGTAGGTGCTTTACCAATTATACTAGGAAAACAAAAAGCTACTTAAATTACAAATACAAGTAACCCCCTTTCCAAGTGAAAGCAACATTTTAGGAAGGAAAATTCCATTTACCTATGCAAATTTTGCAGTTAAGATCAAAAAGATGTTGTCTGTGTTGACTTGTGGTATCTGTAGACATAGAGTCAATCTCCTCCTTTTGTTTTTCAGATCCTTCAGTTTTCTCCAAAGACTTGTTACCTGCCGGTTCCTAACAAAAGTTAGAGCAAAATTAGTTTTAGCCTCAATTAACATCAACTTATATTTCATACTGGCATTTTTCTAAAATGAAACTGTTCCATTTACAGTTTGTTTTTAACTATTGTACTTTGTTAAATAACAAATGTTTAAATATTAACTGACGTAAACATTCCTTTCTTCAGGATGTCTAACAAGATTTCATATTATTTCCTCACTAATAATTAAAAATAAGAAGTTTCACCAGCTCTCAAAAAGCACTTACAGCAGGGTCTGATTTTGCTCAGTGGATAGAGCATTGGCCTGCAGACTGAAAGGTCCCGGGTTCAATTCCAGTCAAGGGCATATACCTTGGTTGTGGGCAAATCCCCAGTAGGGGATGTGCAAGAGGCAGCTGATCGATGGTTCTCTCTCATCGATGTTTCTAACTCTATACCTCTCTCTTCCTCTCTGTGAAAAATCAATAAAAGATATATTAAAAAAAAAAAAAAAAAAAAAAAAAAAAAAGCAGCAGCACTTACACACGTCAAGGCCTACTAAGAAATCCACTACACCATGAAGACCCCAGGAATAAACATTTTAACAATTGCTTAACAGCTGCCCATAATGTAGATAGTCTACACACTACATACAGAGAAAAGATACTTTAAACACTCCCAGAAATCCTTTAAACCAGAGAAAATAGACTACTTTTAAAAATATACATTTTTTGCTGAAACCGGTTTGGCTCAGTGGATAGAGCATCCGTCTGCGGACTGAAAGGTCCCAGGTTCGATTCCAGTCAAGGGCATGTACATTGGTTGCAGGCACATCCCCGATGGGGGGTGTGCAGGAGGCAACTGGTCGATGTTTCTCTCTCATCGACGTTTCTAGCTCTCTATCCCTCTCCCTTCCTCTCTGTGGAAAATCAATAAAATATATATTTTAATATATATGTATATACAGTTTTTAAGATTCTTCTACTTTAAGACCATTAGGCAAAGAAACCTCTTCTGGTTCTATATGCTTTGAGCACTATAAAACACAACATTTTTATTATCTTTACCTGCTGAATCTCCATGACTGCTTCCTGTTCTTTCATTGGAGCATCACTCTCAATTTCTATTTCACCCTTATGAGTTATTTTTGTGATTGGTCGTCTTTCCACTTCTCTCTGCTCTTTCTCAATCATCTCTATGGTCTAACAGAAAATATTTAAAAAAAAACCACAAAGCTCAGAAATAAAATAAAGTTTAACAAGAACTAGTAAAAGGTAGATGAGAATGGAAGAGGTTAAGAATGGGTAAAAGATGGGTCTGATTATTTAGCTCACCTTAGTTTAATACAAATCATCATTTAAAGAAATCAGGTACAAGACCTAAAGATAAAACAAGCTGGTCTTTACTACAGATGATACTTGCAGCCTAAGTTTCAAAGAAGAAAGGCGTGTGCATATTTTTGGGTTTTGGAGAATAAGAAGAGGAGATACTATTTTCAAAAAATAAAACAGCCCTGGTTGGCATGGCTCCATTGGCTGAGTGTTGTACCATGCACCGAGAGGTTGCCAGTTAGGTTGCTGATTAGGTTGTTGGTTTGATTCCTGGTCAGGGCATGTGACCAGGTTAGGAGTTTGATCCCCAGGAGGGGGTATGCAGGAAGCAGCCAGCTGATTGTTCTCTCTCATTGATGCGTGTGTCTCTCTCTCTCTCCCTCTCCTTTCCTCTCTCATTAAAATAAAAATAAAAAAAAATAAGTAAAAGAACAGGAGAAATTATACAGTCTGAAAGTAAAGAAATACTTGAAAAAGTATAATATATCAAATCAAGGCCTTGGGTACTTCAAAATAGATTTGGCAGAAGATCTACTTGGAAGCTTAATACCTAAGATGCAGATAAATATTATGAAGAATCAGGTAAATTATGTAGTTAATATGAATTATAAGTAACCAGAACTTCTAGAATAAAGGGCTAATATTCTGAGACCACTGTAATAAAATAGTGGATGATGGGCTACCTCATTCCTCAAGTCACATACATACTTAAATCTTTAAAGGTACTTTAAGTTCACAACCTTCAACTAAAAACTCTTACCATCAGTGACTTTTAGAATTTTTTAATTTTAAAAATTTAATATGATGCACATATTGTATCTGTTACATAACATTCCAGTTAGTGCTACTTAATTAAATACACAACATTTCTGTGAATACACTAAGACATAGCAATTCAGGTCAATTTTATCAGTAAATTTGTTAGAGGAAAAACATTTTTCAAAGCTTTTGGCATTTGAAACTTCAAGTGAATTATGAACCTACAAAATTTTCATTCTGGCCGAAACCGGTTTGGCTCAGTGGTAGAGCGTCAGTCTGCAGCCTGAGGAGTCCCAGGTTCGATTCCGGTCAAGGGCATGTACTTTGGTTGCGGGCACATCCCCGGTAGGGGATGTGCAAGAGGCAGCTGGTCGATGTTTCTCTCTCATCGACGTTTCTAACTCTCTCTCTCCCTCTCCCTCCCTCTCTGTAAAAAAATCAATAAAATATATATTTTTTTAAATTTTCATTCTGAATTAAATCCGGATCTACAAATTGCCAATATTCATAATACAGGGCTTCTGAAAGTCAAGATGTGACTAAGATAAGATGCACCAATTTTTCCCACCATCTGATTTACAAATTATATAACAAAACACAAAGTATTTATGGTAACCTAAAAACTTAAAATGAAAAAAAGCAGAGATCAAGAAAAATAAAAGATAGCATTTAAGAACAAGGATAAACAACTAGAAGCCTTAAAAAATATAGACTTTGACGAAACCGGTTTGGCTCAGTGGATAGAGCATCGGCCTGTGGACTGAAGGGTCCCGGGTTTGATTCCGGTCAAGGCATGTACCTTGGTTGCGGGCACATCCCCAGTAGGGGGTGTGCAAGAGGCAGCTGATTGATAATTCTCTCTCATCAATGTTTCTAGCTCTCTGTCCCTCTCTCTTCCTCTCTGTGAAAAATAAATAAAATATATTAAAAAATAGACTTTAATATAATCAAACACATATTCATGAGTAATCTTACATGTCTGTTTTCTCTTCGTCTCCAAGCAGCTAACTCTTTCGAAGCTAGTTCTTCTGGACTCATTCTTATAAGATGATCAGGGGTTACTTCTCCTTTCAGTACTTTTTTAAATAATATCTAAAAGTATTTAAAAATGGGAAAGGGAGAAATACATTTTCAGAAGGAAAAAAAAAAAAGGCTATCCAAAAACTTGTAATAAATAAGATGCAATTTTGAAAACTGACTTATAATTGTTTTATAATTTACATATTGCCTACCACAAGACTAAATAACAGCCTTGTACTGTAGCTTAGGAGCTTATCTAAGGCAGCAAAATACACATCTCACAAAAAGCAACACATGATGCTGGAAACATTACAACATCTATCCCAAAGCTGTATTATGTATTCCTAAGAACATATTGTCATAACAAAGTAATTTATAAAAGACCTTTACTAAATTTGATGTCTTTCATATTTTTAAGATTGCATATGTTTAAATCTTAATAGGCCTGGAGGAATTCCAGAGGGAAGAACCAACTGCAAGAAAGAAACCTATAAGAAATAATTTCTTATCGAAGAAAAACTTCCAGATTACACAATTCAAAAAGTAGCCAAGAACCTGTTTGGCTCAGTGGGTAGAGCATCGGCCTGCGGACTGGGGGGTCCTGGGTTCGATTCCAGTCAAGGGCATGTACTTTGGTTGTGGGCACATCCCTGGTGGGGGGTGTGCAGGAGGCAGCTGATCGATGTTTCTCTCTCATCGATATTTTTGGCTCTCTATCCCTCTCCCTTCCTCTCTGTAAAAAAAATCAATAAAGTATATTAAAAAAAAAATAATAGATCCCCTAGACCCGTGGTCGACAAACTGCAGCTCGCGAGCCACAATGCAGCTCCGCTCTTTGGCCCCTTGAGTGTGGCTCTTCCACAAAATACCATGGCATGGGCGAGTGTATTTTGAAGAAGTGGCGTTAGAAGAAATTTTTTAAATTTGGCTCTCAAAAGAAATTTCAATAATTGTACTGTTGATATTTGGCTCTGCTGACTAAGGAGTGTGCCGACCACTGCTCTAGACCATAACGTAAGATTCTGCACTGTAGAATTCTCTTAAGTAGCAGTTAGAATATTTCAAGAAAATACTTAAATCACATACTACAGCAAATATAGGTATGCAGACTGACTAATTGCTATCATTTAAGTGAAAGCTTTGTCAAATTTAACCAAATATGCAAGGCATTTGCATCTACACACACACAACTTTTAAATTCCAAACCACAAACAAGAAATCCCAGGAAAAGTTAAGGTTTCATTGTGAATGTTTACGCCACTGCTAAAAGATATTTAGAACTAAAGTCATATTTAATGTAATAAAAATGTCTTAAAATAGTTTTTTTAATCTAAATGCAATTTATTTTAAAGAATGCAGTTATTTTTCAATTTAAATCAGAAGTATTAAATAGTATTGTCAATTTTAGATTAATCATTTTTTAAGAATACATATGAATTCTTAACAAATTGGATTGAACAAGGAATAAAGAAAATTCACATAAATCAGATGACAGATTTAGTATTTTATATTTTAATAAGCTCATTTTATAATACTAGTCACCACTAAGCAGAATTCAATCCAGAAGCAAAAGACTATTAAAATTCTCTGGTCTCTCGCCGGCACCGGTTTGGCTCAATGGACAGAGCAACGGCTTGGGTACTGAAGGGTCCCGGGTTCGATTCCAGTCAAGGGCATGTACCTTGGTCGCAGGCATATCCCCAGTAGGGGATGTGCAAGAGGCAGCTGATCAATGACTCTCTCTCATCAATGTTTCTAACTCTCTATCTCTCCCTTCCTCTCTGTACAAAATCAATAAAATGTATTAAAAAAAAAAAAATTTCCCTGGTCTCACTTCAAGAAATTATAGATCTATTGTATTACAATCTTAAATCTTTATGCATTCAGTAAAGTAGGAAGCATAAGTATCTATGAACATGAACAAAACACACTTACATTGTTTTTAGGATCTTTCAGATTGAACATCAAACTTCTATATTTGTTCTTATATTTAGCATCTGTGTCCCGAAAAAAAGAGAAAAGCTCTTTTTCAATTTTTGTGGCAACTTTTGCTGCCTTTTCCTCTGGTACCTTCAAATTTGAATCTGTAAGTCTTAAAATTAGAACAATTCAATTATTTTTCAAATATGAGAAGCATGTATTATTCAATCTCCCACAACAGTAATGTGTGTTACCTTTTCATCAGGATGTCTTTGAGAGAGTGTCTGACACTCTGTCGGATCTGATCTGCAGAGGGCTTGGCAGCTGGGGCAGCAGGAGGATGCACATTAGGTGATCCTTTTTCAATCTTCTTCTTTTTTACCTCTTGCTTCTCATGAGCACCTAATTTAAATAAATATCATATCAAAACACATTACTTTGTTTTTAAAAACATTTTTATTTTTAATACAAGGGTATATTTATAAACAAAATAAACTGATTTAAAATGACTACTTATTTCTAACTGCTCCATATTTAAATATTCTTGACATTCTAAACCTATGTATTGTGACAGATGTTAATTAGACTTACTGTGGTGATCATTCATAATATACAGAAATATTAAATCATTATGCTGTACAGCTAACACTATATAATGCTGTGCCAGTTATACCTCAGCTTTAAAAAAATTCTAATTAAAATCAATTTTAATTAGAAATTAAGTGACTAACACGTGGCCCTAAAGCTTAAAAAAACAAATATCCTCTTTTCCATTTTAAATAATGGCTTTTAAAGCTAGTTACTTTTCACATATATGTATTAACTTTTTTAAAAACTATTTAGAAAATGTGGCTGAACTTATTAAATGAGCGAATAATTTAATGATCTTTCTACCACCACAAAATTCACAAATCTCCTCTGGTTTTAAAACAAATGTACTTGATTGATGTTGTAATTTGAATGCTCAGCTTTTCAAATGACTTCCCAATCCACCATTACTAATTCGTGTGCATCTCCAAAAAATGTCTTACATTCCACTGCTCTGACCTCCTATTACACCAACTTATTTATTCTAAAGTCTCCTTCCTCATTCTTAAACTATCATTTTTATCATCTATGCCCTCACTTTCCCACAAAACCAACTTTGATTAAATAGTCCAACGCTATTACTGCTCCTTAGCATACTTAATGCCTTTATTCTCTCTCCTTTAAACTTCTGCATTGGCAAAATCACAACACCAGTGAAAACCAACTTCTATCCTTCACCGGAATAACCTACAAACAGCTGAAGATACCTGGAAAAAAAATAAATTAATAAGCTCTGGTGTGGACAGGTCTCACTTTAAATGTATAAGCCACAAATCTTAAGTTGATAACTCAATCTGTTGCCTTAATCCTATAAAATTTTCTCAGAAAATTTCCTCTCTACTTTGAAAACATCTATTTTACACTGTTCTCCTCTCTTTTCAAACCAACAATCCCGTTCCTCAACTTCAACCTCATTTGGTTTTCTCACTTCATATTTTTACTGAGAAAACAGAAAAATGTCAGCTATCACATCTTCCCATCACTAAATCAACTTGTATCTGTCCTATCACATACAATCTTCCTTTTCTATGTAACCCTTCAACGTGAATCCCAACCCCTCATCTCATGGATTTTTTTAACCTCATCTATCACATAATATCTCCTATATCACCAAATTCTCTCTCTCTATGGGATCATTGCCATTAATGCTATAAACCTATATCTCCTTAAAAAAAAAAAAAAAAAAAAAAAAAAAAAAAAAAAAAAAAAAAAAAAAAAAAAAGCCGAAACCGGTTTTGCTCAGTGGATAGAGCGTCGGTTTTCGGACTGAAGGATCCCAGGTTCGATTCCGGTCAAGGACATGTACCTTGGTTGCAGGCACATCCCTGGTGGGGGGTGTGCAGGAGGCAGCTGGTCGGTGTTTCTCTCTCATCGAGGTTTCGGGCTCTCTATCCCTCCCCCTTTCTCTCTGTAAAAAATCAATAAAATATATATATTTTTAAAAACTCCTGGGGCAGGCTATAAGAGGTCAATGGGACAAAAGGGGACACATGTAATACTTTCAACAATAATGCTTTTTTTAAATAAGTAAAAATAAAAAATAAGGAAGTGCTAGATCCCACATCCACTTCCAGTTACCACACCATTTCTGTTCCCTTACACAGCAAAATTCCTTGAAAGAGTTATCTATAATCACCACCTTGTTCCTCACTTTCCATTCTTCCATAAGCCACTACAATTGGCTTTTGTTCCCATTGCTCCATCAAAATCATTCTAAATCAAGGTCACCAAGAATTTCTATTTCACTAAACCACATACTTAATCTGTGTTAATCTTATTAAATGTCCACACCAGACAGCATTTGACATGGTTGATTATTTCTTCCAAGCCACCAAGGTCTCTTACTGGTCCTCTTATCTTACTGGGCCAATTGTCTCTTTTTCCCAACTTCTAAAAATGTAGATGTTCTCCAAGGACTTTGCTTCTGGAGAGCCTCTATTGAACTCTGTATATATCTAAGTTTGGACTTTAAATTACTATACACTGATAAATACTGTGATTCTCTATCCTATCATTCTATCTTTTCTTCAAAGTGTCTAAATTCTGTTAAATAGCATACCATTTTCTTATCTGTCTTCTCCCATTGGTATTTAAGTGCCATGAGGGAAGGTGCTGTATTTTAAATTCATTAGTACTTTCCCAGAATTTAAAATCATCATTTTTAATTTCAAATAAGATTTATCACAAAAACATTAAAATATTAAAATTTCCCTGAATATTTTAACTGATAGTGTATGAAATGAAATATAAATACATTAGTATGTAATAATTTTTACTAATCTCACTACCTGGTTTTGAAGTTTTTTCTCCTGTGCAAATAACAGTTGTGGAATCTTTTGGTATTTTTTCACTTTTTTCTTCTGAGGATCTCCGAGGTAAAACTGGTTGCCCCATCTTTCGAAGAGGAGTTAGCTGCCATTTTTTCATTTCACTATCTCTACAGTCTGATGAGTTTTTACCTTCTCCAGATTCCTGGGGGGGAAAAAAAAAAAGGTATTTAATTCACTAGAATTAAAACTTCTACACCAACTTTAAATATAAAGCAAGCCTCAAGAGATATATATGAAAAAAATGAAACCTTATTAGTATTACAACCTATAACAATAGCAAACATTTTCTATTCTTTGTCCCAGTTAACTGTTTAAAGGGTTTTTTTAAAGATGCACAAAAAAATAAATTAATAGCAAAAAGCAGAATCACCGTTCCATTCAAAACCCATAAGCAACTGTTTTCTACAGAACACATACTAGACTATTTAGTTCTTTTATATAAAAGAGAACTAAAAAATAGAGACCACATTACCAATACCAATATTAAAGAGAAAATTAGAGATATAAGTTAAGAGTTCCCTTAGTTGACTGTGGATATGTGAAAAGGAGGGGAAAATTATAGAGAAACTACAATATAAATCTATATCTATATTTTTCACTATTTTCTAAAACAAATCAAGTTCTAATCATCTATAATAAGTGTATCGGTTATGTTCTCAGTGTACCAATTGTGGCAATTTTAACTCCCGTAAGGTAGAACAAACCTTCAGGAAACCTGCAACTCTTATATAACCCAGAAAGAACTGGTAGTAAAACTGGCATTCTGAGAACCCTGGGAGAAATCAGTCACATCACACTAGTGTTTAAAAAATGGGGAAGCCTGGCCTGCACGGCTCAGTGGTTGAGCGTCAACCTGTCAACCAGGAGGTCACAGTTCAATTGGTCAGGGAATATCCCATTTGTGGACTTGGTCCCAGTGTGTGTGAGGGGCATGCAGGAGGCAATCGATTGATGATTCTCTCTCATCATTGATGTTTTATCCTCTATCTCTCCTCTCCCTCTCCCTTCTTCTCTGAAATAAAATAAAAAATATTAAGTAAAAAAGATGGAGAACACTGTATATAGACATAGAGTACATACAAAAACTGATTTTCTCCAGACTAGGAACCTTCTAATTTTATTTATTTACTTTCTACCTCCCCAATTAGATTTACGTAAGAGCAGGAACATATTTCAGTCAGTGCTATAAACCCAAGTCTGATATCAGGCTTGGCATACAATAGAAACTCAAATGGTTCGACATAAAAATCTAGGGGTAACAAGTGGTTTTTAAAGAACAGATTTTATAAACTAAAAGCAGGCAAGATTCAATGGCTCATCGAAAAGGAAGCGATTATCACTTGGATAGAACATGCATTTACAAAATCAGACTAGGTCTTTTTCCAGAAAGAGGGTGTTTCTCAAAACATTTACAATGTTAGTGTTTTTTTAAATGTCATTTTATAATAGACAAGATGGAGACAACTCAGCTAAATGAAAAAACAATGAGCCATATTTCTAAATGGCCAAAAAATTGTACCCAAGAAGTGATGAGTAATAGTTAATGATAAAAGAAGTTTTCCAAAAGTGTGTTATAAATTCTTCTCAATGGAGCTTTCAGTTCTGTATCATCAATTACTTTGGTTCTAATCAGATCAACAGATAAAGAAACAACATATATCAGAAGGACATAATTTGATTCTCAAAAAGTCTTGACAGACAGAAAACAGTGGATACATGGATTTAGCAAACTGGAACTTAATCCAGATTTGTTATATAAGGAGTGTCTGAAAGAACTGAGTTTATAAGTAATAGAAAATTTGGAGAAAACATGCTCATGCTCTTAAATTGAATGGCTGGACTAAAAGATTTCCAAGATTCCTTTCAACTCTACAATTCATGTTCATTGTCTTTTGGGTTATTATACTTAACTCTCCCATGTACATTTGTTGCCACTATGTTTCCTCCCTAGCACTATCTATAAGAATAACTAATTAGAAAAATAAACAAGTAGACAAAGGTAGACAAAGAAAATTTAATCAGATAATGTGCTGTGTCCTTTATACATTGCTCCAATAACTGATTAAATATCTTTAAATATCTATTTACAAAATACTTTTAGAAGATATTAAAAATATAAAAATGAGGGGAAATTGACAACTTTTTTAAAGAGTCCACATTTAAAAAAGAAAAATTATGAGGTGAGGGTTCCAAGCAAATACTAGGACAAAGGTAAAACAAATTAAGATTACTTTTCCTTACAGAGAAAAAAAAAAACACAAAAAAACTCATCCATTTGAAAATAATGCCAAAAGTAGTTTAAGGATTAATAGACATTTACAGACTGAAAAACTTTTTTAAATTTTTTATATTGATTTCAGAAAGGAAGGGAGATAGAAACATCAATGATGAGAGAAAATCCTTGATCAGCTGCCTCCTGCATGCCCCACATTGGGGATCAAGCCCAAAACCTGGGTATGTGCCTCAACCAGGAATCAAACCGTGACCTCTGGATTCTTAGGTCAATGCTCAACTACTGAGCCTGCCAGCTGGGCTGAAAAGCTTTGTAAAGAAATTTTATCAGTAAGCACAATTTACAGTTAATACCACAAGATCGATCGATCTCTGTATCTCTCTCCCTCTCTCTCTCTCCCTTTCTCTCTCTCTTTCTCTCTCTCTCTCTCTCTCACACACACACACACACACACACGGAAAATCCAAGTACCAGAGATTAGAAATAGCAAAAATAAATAAAATTTGTATCCTATATAATAAAGAGCTAATATGCAAATGGTCCTCACTCCCTAGCCCCCTCGCGCCAGGCCAGAGACATGAGGCAGTGCCCTCCCCCAACCCAGGGGATCTGAGGCTGCACCCCCTGCACTGCAGGGCTTAATGGGGATGGTGCTAGCCGAGTCTGGGTCTCACATGATTTTGAGGCGTGCGCAGGTAGGCGGGGACTTGACTCTGGGTTCCGTGGCACACCCCAGACTCTGACAGGAGGGAAATTTTCATATACATTTTACTAATTTTCTTTCATCTCTGACACTTCTATTATAGAGAAAGGGCAAATAGCAATAGTAAAATATTTTCTCCAATTCCCTTTTAATGTGCATGAATTTCACGCACTGGGCCACTAGTATTAAATAAAAATCCATCCACTCTTATAGAAAAATAAGTTTGAAAATGTACACTAGAATAAAACCTAAGGAGAAATTTTAAATTCTAATGATCAGCTTATACAAATTTCTTAAGATAACAAAAGAATGCATCAGCAAGCTCACCCGTTTTAAAATTTTGACCTTGTGCTTCACTGTATCATCTGTACATTTGGTTTTGTCATTTGTTGATGTGTGCTTTGATAATCCAAGCTTTTCACAGTCCATTGTTTTATCTTCAGTATGGACTTCAACTTTAGCTTGGTTTTCCAAAATATCTGGATCTGTTACTTCAGTCTTTTTATCTTCTTCAGCACAACACTTCACACACACATATTCTTTGTCTTCCTCTCCCATTTGCTGTGCTTGAGAAAGACTTAACCCAACACAGTCACCATGAAACCAGTCATCACATCTTCCACAGCCCACCATAAACCTGGAAGGAAAAAAAAATACTTTGATACATTTTCTTAAAAATCAATGTCAAAAAGCCTACATTTTCAAAATTTTAACTTTTTTTTTTTTTTTGCATGTTTTCTATCTTTAACCCATTCTATCAGTTCAACATGGAGCAAATTTTCAAAAAGAATATTCAATGAAAATGAAACTTTTCTCCTCTGGTAAGAGAAAATACTGAAAACAAACAAACAAACAAAACCCTCTAAAGTAAATGGGAACTGACAAGTATAGAATAAGATCTGTGATTTGATCATAATCCATCAAAGTTACATTGAACAAAAACCTTTTGTCAAACATAAAATTAGAGAATAATTATCCAATGGGTAATTTTAAGTGACAAAAAAGCAGAAAACAAAAATGCAACTCAAAAACTAACATGATGAAGTATCTCAAATTGTTTATTAACCATCTTAACTATGTAACTATTTTTTATTTTTTTTTTAGCTCAAAACATTGCGGTTCGGGGTATGACATTGATTTTGCTAAAAAAAATAAAAATTAAAAAAAATTAAAAAATCCTATGTACTTTTGAGTGTGGACTTCCTTAATTCTGACCAAATACTTCACCTAGTAAACTTTTTACAAAATAAAGATCAATATTGTATGTTAATGTTAAAAAAGGCTTTTTAAAAAAATTTCTAAGCAACGTCCTTATAAAAGTTTTCCCTTTCCTATACTTTATCTAAGAAATAACTCCACTAACCTATGAAAATGTCCAGGGACATGAGATTTATGACTCTAAAATGGCAAATCAGCAATTTGAGGGAGAAATTACATACTTTACAAACTACTGTTAGGAAAACTATAAAACTCAATCATGTTTAGCATTTTCATTTTTCAGGTTAGTAACTCATGCTATATTTGGAAAATTAAGATAGAATAATTCAGGTCTATTCTTTAATGAGTTAAAGTCTTTGTATTGATTTTGGTAGTAATAGTGTTACCTCATGTCAAGTTTTTTGGTTTTTTTTTCAAAACTCCTTTTAAAAAACTGTGGTCCAATAGGAAGATATTAAAGGTAAAGCGGTTACATGGCCAACTCTCCCCTAAATACACCAGAGGTCCTTTTTTAATATTGGAAGTATAAAAATAATAGGTTCATTCTTTACATGGTATCCTGAAAAAAGTTATCCCAAATATCTCATTCCTCAATAGCAGGACTCTTGTTTTGTGTCTATTGTAAAGCAAGCTACTGCTGTGCATGAACGAAAGATTTCAAGTCTGTAATTCACCATTCTTTACCCTATCTGGTAATGCCTGTGATGGCTTTATAAGTCATCATTTCCCCAATGATCATTTAAGAGGAAAAAGCAAAAACTCTGTGCCTTATGTAAAAACAAAACTAGAATGTCTGGATTCATAACCCTATTGTGTAAACTTTTAAACAATGCAGTTAGTTTGCAATATAGAAATTGTTTGTGTGGGGAGATTTTTGATGGGTCCATGTTTCAATTACAAGAACTTGCAGCCACCAGAAAAATACAGGTGCTTAGAAGTTCTACTTCACATTGCAGCCGGAAGAGCTACTATTTCTTGAAAGCAATGTCTTTGAAATATTAAAGGAAAGCTAATATTGATTTCCCTTTATTTCCATTGTTATTAGAGCTATGAATTCAAGTCTGAATACTTTCAGTAAAGCACTGCCTAAATGCCTAGATTAAAACCAGTTCTAGTGTAGATTCACAAAGACATATATTTCCTTCCCTTTTTTGTATTATTTTCATTGGGGGGGGGGGGTGCGGAGGATGAGTATAGATCACACAGCTAACAGTGTTACTCTCCCGTTTTCTGCTGTCCTTGATATGGTTACTAATAGGTAAAAAATCACTTAAAAGACTACACCCTGGACCCTGGCCAGCTTTGCTCAATGGTTAGAGTATTGGTCCTTGGACTGAAGGGTCATAGGCTTTATCCCAAACCCCATTTGGGGTGCATGTGGGAGGCAACCAGTCGATGTACCTCACATTGATGTTTCTTTCTCTCCCTCCCTCCCTCTACTCTCTAAAAACCCTGGGGGAAAATATCCTTCAGTGAGGATATAACATCCAGGTTAACTCTTTCACTAAAATCAAATGTGTGTGTGTGCGTGTGTGCGTGTGTAGCTTAGCTCTGGATTAAATGGACCAGTCAGCATATATCAATTGAAGAGTCTGGAAATATTTTTCTATGATAGGTTCATACACAAAGTTTTAAATAAAATTTTAAAAAACTAAGATCTACAATAGGATAATTAGTAATTTAATATTCTAATCTTTTTGGCATAAGCCAAAATATATTCTTAGAAAATTTTCAAGTTTTTTCAAAGTAAGCCACAGAGGTAAGACTAAACTCCTGTTCTTAACAAATTCATGTAATTCACTGACAATGTAATTGTTACAAGATGGGCCTTCAGTTAAGTGACAAATCTAGACATTTCTGTGAATATATATATATATTCTTTTCTAAAAAAGTTCAGTCCACATAAACTATAAGTCTATGTTTTTGTCACTAACAACCTAATCTGCAGAGAAAAATACTTTTCAAACAAAGTCTTGGGGGGGGGGGGCAATCATTTATTCTAGGCAAAAATTTCCTTCTCAGAATAAAAGGTTGCTTAGATTATAAAGCTTTGAATCCATTCAGCTAAAATTTCAGATTTCATCCAATAAGCTAATCTTCTATAACTGAACAAGAAATTGTAATATAAAGATGCAAATGTCTTCAGGACAACTACAAGGTAGAAAAGACTAGATTTGTTCCTTCTTAAACATTAACTGGCTTATGTTTAAAAGTAGTTCAAGCCAAAACCGGTTTGGCTCAGTGGATAGAGCGTTGGCCTACTGACTGAAAGGTCACAGGTTTGATTCCTGTCAAGGGTATGTACCTTGGTTGCAGGCACATTCCCAGTGGGGAGTGTGCAGGAGGCAGCTGATCGATGTTTCTCTCTCATTGATGTTTCTATCTATCCCTATGTTTTAAAAAAATATAAAAAATAAAAGTTCAAAAGTGACATTTTTTTAAAAATAATAAACAATGTGTATGCCTTTGTTAGAAAACTACAAAACCCAATCATGCTGTGCTTGAGAAAGGCTTAACCTGACACAATCAGCGTGTTAGTGCTTCATTTTACCCCATTCCCCAAATCTTCAAGAAAACAGAATCTAAAATATGAACAAATGAAAAGACAGGCCAGCCCTGGCCGATCCGGCTCAATGGATCGAGTGTCTGCCTGTGGACTGAAGGATCCTGGGTTCGATTCCAGTTAAGAGCACGTGCCCGGGTTGCGGGCTCGATCCCCAGTGTGGAGTGGAGCATGCAGGAGGCAGCCGATCAATGATTCTCTCACCACTGATGTTTCTACCTGTCTTTCCCTCTCCTTTCCTCTCTGAAATTAATAAAAATATTTAAAAAAAAGAAAAGAAAAAGAAAAACCAGGCCAGCATGATGTGTCTATTGTTAAGAGTCAATACTTACTGTCTGTAGGACATGTATACAAGCTGCTTATGGTCAAATATTACATTTAGCCATATCATGAACAAATTTATTTAAAAACGTAATTTCCACTGGAACACATCCAAGAAGCTAACCTCTATTGGAATAGATGTAAAATGCTGAAGACTTATTAAAATAGTCTTTACAAAAGCAAAGCTGTCTTAAGTGCTAGAAAATGTCATATTAGCAAATAACTTTCAATTCAATGGGCTAATGCATTTAATGAAAAAAGGTAGATGAAAATTATTTCCAGATATGCCCTTCCTAATGAATTCAGTCTTATGCATGAATTAAAGAAAATTACATGCTGCATGACTGGAACATTGAGTAACCTCAATAAATATAAGCACAATGTGTCAACATAGTGAAGGTTAGTTAATATGTAAAGAAAAAAACCAATCATTTATTTAGGGTTCTTTATTCACAAAATTGAAGTAATGTGTAATGGCTCTTCCAAAGCTGACTGTTTCCAATGTTGTTATTCATATAAACTACATAGGATTAACTCAAATCCCTGTACTGTCATTTTCCAGACTGAAGCAAAGAAATTCTAGGTCTTAGAATAGAGCCAAAAGGCAGCACTCGATAAAAATAAAATAAAATAAATAAATAAATAAATAAAAATAAAGTGGGACTTAATCTTCACTTTAGGAAAATAACTATTGATGTTGATCAAGTGACAGTCATCATTTAAAAGCCTGAGCAAACTACTAAGGACCGATCATCAGAATAGAACTTTATCTGCAAAGAAAGTTACATAATAACACCTTTAACCTGGCTTCCAACTGTAGGCCAAAGTTTAATTTTAGAAACTCATTCACTCTAAGACTCCTAATTCCATTCCTCTGATAACATGTCACTGGGATAGTTTAGATGATTCTGTAAGAAAGACAAAGGGGCTGGCATAAAAGAGCACTTATATGTACCATCCGGCCCCCAATTCTCTTAGACCTAAAAATTCAGCAGGCCCACTTTAGAATATTTGAATACGGTGTTTTAAGTTTAAAAAAAAAAAAAAAAAAAAAGCATAAAGATATAAGTGAGGGCAAATGTAACACTACATTCAAATAAGTCACAACTTTTAAAAGCTGAAATATGTTATAAAGTAACCATTCACACCAAAAATAGGCCACAGGCTGAATCAACAATGAAGATAAACTTGAATTATTTTTTACAGGAATAGCCTCAAACTACCCACACACTTTCCCCAATCACATTTTCCCACACTAAAATAATGTACAACACATTTTACTGAACAGTCCTCCCCTAAATAGTTTCACTTATGTAATCTGATAGTGCTGTGAAAGTCTTAACATTTACTTTCATGAGTAAGGAGAACATTACAATGTGTAAGTTATAATGTTCTTTTATCATTATTAATGTTGATAGAAGTCCCAACAGCAATCTGAACACTTGAACAGGATTAAAATCTTGTAGCTGCAATATCCACTTCACTTCTTGTTTTCCTTTCTTAAAAACAAGCAAATAAAATAGATGGACCTCGCCGAAATAGGTTTGGCTCAGTGGATAGAGAGTTGGCCTGTGGACTGAGGGGTCCCGGGTTCAATTCTGGTCAAGGGCATGTACCTTGGTTGCGGGCACATCCCCAGTGGGGATTGTGCAGGAGGCAGCTGATCGATGTTTCTCTCTCATCACTGTTTCTAACTCTCTGTCCCTCTCTCTTCCTTTCTGTGGAAAATCGACAAAATATATTTAAATATATATAGAGAGAGAGGGAGAGAGAGAGGCTAGGATGGGGGATGGAGGAGTGCGGGGGTGTGCCATAAAACTATAAAACACAGAATCCCAAGGAAGCAATGCCAAAGGACAGTGTTAAAATCATTTCTTAAAAGATCAGAATTCACAAGAAACCTCCAAATCACTAAAAATTTCCAAAAAAGAAATAAATGTTTTCACTCCATTCCATGATACATATAAAATTCACCTGTGTAATATAAGTTGTTTTAGCTATCAAGTTTCACTCCAACTCTAAGTTTGATAGTTATGAAGTAGTTGTAGTAAGTTAGTGTGCTTCATTTAACCCCCTCCCCAAATCTTCAAAAGAAAAATAGAACTTCCACTATGACCTTCACACTTTATTACTAATCCTTCTCAAGCCAAATAAAATATATACAGACCCAAGGCAGTATAACCATTTTCTGATTAACAGAAAAGTTTTTTTGCTCCATATGTAAAGACTAAATTACACCAACTGGTTACAATGACAAAACATCTCCACATATACCACGCTATAGGTACTTTTTAAAATATGCTAGAATAATATATTTGTAAATTCAGTGGCTCCATCTTTCTATAACTTATCCAGGATTGATGAGGGGGTTTTTTTGTTCCTGCAAAAGTCTTTGATGTTAATTTCTTTCTATTAAAATGTTCCCACTAATCCCACACTAAAAAAGGAATGTCTGTTCAATGTACACATCACACACACAAACACACACACACACACACACACACACACACTCACGCACACACACACACCACACACACCTGTTGCCATGGGGTTTTTTGCAAAACCCACACTGCTTGCTGGGAGTCCACATATATTTGTTTTCAAATGAAGAGCCATGATCTGAGCCTTCTTTTTTTATGGTAGCTATGTTATCTGGAATGAACAATGGTGGCTCATCCAAAGAAAAACTTTTGCTGCTTCTTCTTTGACGGGGTTGTAAGTTCTTCTCAGGTTTTTTTTGTTTCAGTTTATCCTCCTCCTTAAAATGCTCTGCACCGCCTGCATGTTCAAGCTCTTCCTTCGCATGACTATTGGTTTTTACTGCTGGAGCCAGCTGCTGGGGCTTGTGGCACTGCTTCTGGCAGGAATGTAATAAATGTCCAGTTTGTGCAGGATGATGAGGTTCTTTAGAGCAACCAGGCTGACCATGAGGCTTATCACTCAACCAATGTGTTACAGGTTTGGAAATCTGTACTAAATTTTGATCTTGAGTTTTTTTCGAATTGGAATGAGCTTGATTTTTCACAGACTTAACCCCAGAATTGCAACTCTGAATCTTTGAATCCTTATCAACTTGTTTTTTTCTCACTTTGACTGGCCTATGAGAATTTTGCTGAGATTCTAATTCATCGGCATTTCGTTTCACACTTTTGACACTAGCTTTAGTTTTGTTGTGCATTAATTCATGCTTCCCTGCAACAATTTTTTTCAGAGTATCTGTGCTCGTGTTTTGCTTAGAGTGAATTACAGGTTTTGTGTGTTTGGATTTTATGTTTTTTGATTCTAAGGAAGAAACACTATTTGATGGGCTGTTTCTGACATCCTGAAGGGTTGCTGTTTCATGAGACTCCATTTCAATACTTTCAACAATATGCAACTGTTTTAAATTTTGGTCAGGCACATCACAAATAGCATTTTCTACATTACACTCTGGTTCAAAAGTATTAGTATCAACCACCTCATCAAAGTTTGGTTTGTCAAATTCAGTGCTCTCCAACTGTTTATGATTAGACTCTATGTCTTTACAATAACCCAATGGTTCTAGTTCATTTCTATGAAGAGAGTTCTTAGCTTGATCAAATTCCCTGGTATTCTTTAATTCCAAATGGCATTCATTTACTTCACCCACAGTGCTAGACAAACCTACAAGGTTCTTTTCGGTCTTATTTGGATTTGCATCACCACAGAAAGCAGCAGAGGATTCTGGTTCCTCAACAATTTGGTCACCTTCATGGGATAATTTGATCATTTCCTTTGATTCTTGTTCAACTTTTCCCTTTGCACTCATTTCTTCTACCATAGTCTCATCCACTTTATCTGAAATAGAATCATTCTTTTCATGTTCTTCTTTATCTGAAAATGTAAACAATGGACTAATAGTCTTGATTTTACATTCAACCAGAGGTTCATTTTTCTTTTCTTCAATACTATCACAAGTCTCTGAAAGGAGTGGACAATTTAATTCATGAGATGGCACATTTGCTTTATCTTGTTTATTACACTTCTGCTTAGAATCTAATCCAACTTCATCCTTCATTTCAAGACAAGATGACACTGAAGAGTGACTTGAAGGTACTGATTCTTCCGATACTTCAGTTTGTTCAAGTTGCCGACTGCTCCTTCTGCTCTCTTTATGATACTCAGATTTCGGTGATGTACAAGCTTCTTCTTTTGTCTGACACCTTTCTGGTTGTTTCCCCCCTGTTTTAGGGGCAGACACAGTCTTCACAGGTGCTTTTTTTGTGCTATTTAAAGGTGCTGCATTTGAACGCTTGGCAATAGTGCTTTGTCGCAAACTTCTTACTTGTTCTATCACAAGGGAAAAAAATAAAAATAACTTAGCTATTTCGCCATGTATTTTTATTTCAATACAACTTAAATATACACTTCTTTATTCTGAGCTACAAAATGTATATTTCAATGAAAATGTCCTGAACAGTTACTCATAATGGTGATTTTAGATATATACATATATATGTTAAATTTTATATTTTTCAAAGTTCTATAAATTCTGGCAGGGTGGAAAACCTCTAAAATGTAGGCTATTATACCTTATTACAAAACAAATGTTTTCATCTTTTTCTTTTTTAATATATTTTTATTTATTTCAGAGAGGAAGGGAGAGGGAGAGAGACATAGAAACATCAATGATGAGAATCATTGATTGGCTGCCTCCTGCCCACCCCCTTACTAGTGATCGAGCCTGCAACCCGGGCATGTGCCCCTGATTGGAATTGAACCCAGGACCTTTCAGTCCACAGGCCAACACTATATCCACTAAGCCCGTGGTCGGCAAACTCATTAGTCAACAGAGCCAAATATCAACAGTACAACCATTGAAATTTCTTTTGAGAGCCGAAAACCGACTTCTGCGCATGGGCCACGGAGTTTCAATCACACTGTACATGTGCACCCACATGTGGTATTTTGTGGAAGAACCACACTCAAGGAGCCAAAGAGCTGCATGTGGCTCTTGAGCCCCCGTTTTCCGACCACTGCACTAAGCCAAAGAAGCTAGCGTTCTTTTTCTTTTTTTAATCAAGTCTCTTTTCGATAAGAAACAAGTTGGGCCAAAACCGGTTTGGCTCAATGGATAGAGCGTCGGAAAGGTCCCGGGTTCGATTCCAGTCAAGGGCATGTACCTTGGTTGCGGGCATATCCCCAGTAGGGTTGTGCAAGAGGCAGCTGATCGATGACTCTCTCTCATCGATGTTTCTAACTCTCTATGTCTCTCCCTTCAAATATATTAAAAAAGAAAAGAAAAGAAACAAGTTGGGGAGGGTAATGAAAGGGGGGGGGTAAGAACACATGGGTAAGAACACATAGGTAATAACTTAATCAATAAAGGGGGGGAAAAAGAAATTAGCTGAAAGTAAAATAAATAAAAAGCATCATTTACATCAATACCCATCCTAAAACAAGACTGTCATACCATTTTAAACAGTACATATTTTAAATATATAAAACCCAAACAAAAATTCAAGTACCAATAAAATGAACTAAGCCACCTATTACAAACAAGCTCTGTGTTTCAAAGCACAACCTCAAAAGAACTCTAATTTCTTTTGAATGCGCTTCACTTATATCACCATTTTAGTATCCAAACTATTTCTAAAAGAGGAAATAAAGTATACACTAGAGTAGGGGTGTCGAACTCAATCAGAGAAGGGGCCAAAATCTAAAATCCAGCCTAAATCGTGGGCCGAATGGTTTACTGAACAGTCATAAACTGTCATTGTGATGGAAACGCAGCGGAGTGCAGTGATGACAGCGCGGTGCGGGCCACATTGCAAGGCCTGGCGGGACGGATTTGGCCCGCGGGCCTTGTGTTTGACACATGTGCACTAGAGTATCACATCAATAGAAAAATTACAATGAAAAACACTTAAACCAAGAAAATGTATCATAAAAAAGAGTATGAAAATAATTTAATAAACTTTCTCACCTTTAACAAATTCTAATTTTAAAAAAAATCTAGCCGGGACCGATTTGGCTCAGTGGATAGAGCGTTGGCCTGCGGACTGAAAGGTCTCAGGTTTGATTCCAGGCAAGGGCATGTACCTTGGTTGCGGGCACATCCCCAGCAGGGGGTGTGCAAGAGGCAGATGATCAATGATTCTCTCTCGTCGATTTTTCTAACTCTCTATCCCACATGTGTCAAACACAAGGCCCGCGGGCCAAATCCGTCCCGCCAGGCCTTGCAATGTGGCCCGCACCGCGCTGTCATCACTGCACTCCGCTGCGTTTCCATCACAATGACAGTTTATGACTGTTCAGTAAACCATTCGGCCCGCGATTTAGGCTGGATTTTAGATTTTGGCCCCTTCTCTGATTGAGTTCGACACCCCTACTCTATCCCTCTCTCTTCCTCTCTGTGAAAAAAATCAATAAAATATATTTTTTTAAATCTATTAATTTTCCTCCTTTCCCTATCTGTATATTTTATCCAGAGGAAGGAGAAACACAAAGTGTGAGAAAATAAGAAAAAGAAAGCTAAGTAATGCACTAAGTTAAAAAGAAAAACAACCCACAAACTAAATAAAATCAAAAACTATTTCCAAATCTATGCATATACAATACTTCTGAATCAATTCTGTATAACTATACACTACTGATTTTTTTAATTCCCTTTCCTTTCAATGCAAAATCCTACTATGCACCAATATTTAGAACACTTTCCTAATTTGTCATTCATCACTAAACTGTGAGACTCTTAAAAAGTATAAATGTCCCCATCTGTCTATAGCAATCCTATGTGAGAGCATGCCCTTCCACTCTCAAGTGCCCCAGCTTAGACAAGAAATTATATGGTCACCAAATCTATAATATTTGAACATTAGGTTAAGTACTCAGTAAGTTTTTTCTTAGTGGATTATGAACTGTTTATCACATGTTCAACTATATTACACTGTTAAATAACTAAATTTTAAAAAAGACATATCTTATTGATTTTTTACAGAGAGAGGAAGGTAGAATAGAGTCAGAAACATCAATGAGAGAGAAACATCAATCAGTTGCCTCCTACATACCCCTTACTGGGGATGTACCCGCAAACAAGGTATTTGCCCTTGACTGGAATCGAACCTGGGCCCCTCAGTCTCAGGCCGAAGCTCTACCCACTGAGCCAAACTGGTCAGGGCAATAACTAAAATTTTAATGGCTGATTATTAGTATTAAGATAATTTATAAAGTTTTAAAGACAGCTTTTAATAATTTACAGCTCTATTTTATTCACCTGCCCTGACATAAATAAATGAAGAATGTTTAATATCCATTACCTAAGTGGTTTCTAAAAATAAATTAATAGCATATTTAACTCAGGAGGTATTCAGATTAAAAAAAAATATTGGCCCTAGCTGGTTTGGTTCAGTGGATAGAGCGAACTGAGTGGACTGAAGAGTCTGGTTTTTATTCTGGTCAAGGGCACATGCCCAGGTTGCAGGCTCGATCCCCAGTAGGGGGTACCAGAGGCAGCCAATCAATGATTCTCTCTCATCACTGATGATTCTCCCTCTGTCTTCCTCTCAGAAATCAATAAAAAAATATATTTTTTAAAAAAATGGTTTTGTGCCGAAACACTCAGGGGATAGAGCGTCAGCCTGCGGACTGAAAGGTCCCATGTTCGATTCCGGTCAAGGGCATGTATCTTGGTTACGGGCTAATCTCCAGGCGGGGCTGTGTAAGAGGCAGCTGATCGATGATTCTCACTGGTGTTTCTAACTCTCTATCCCTCTCTCTTTCTCTCTGTAAAAAATCAATAAAAATATATTTCTTTTAAAAAATGGTTTTGCAATAGTAATTGATTTGTTGAGCAAAGGATAAAAAGTCCCTTTTTCTCCTCTAAATATCAACTGCCTTAGTTTGAAGCCTCACTATATAGGACAATAATATGCATTGTCTATAATATGCATTCTATTTTTTTCATTTCTCAAAGTCACAAGTATATACCAAATAACTGATTTAAAATATAAATTGAGAAAAAGTTGACAATGTAAATATATGCACCTAAGTCAATCCACTTTTCAAAACTCCACTAACGCTATAAAAAGCCAAATATCTAAAAGGAAAGAACAGAAGAGAAAACTGACAGCTTTGGAAGTCAAACAAGGGATGATCAAGAAGCTACTGATGGTGTGCTCAGTGGTAAAGCATCAACCTATGAACCTGGAGGTCACGGTTTGAATCCCAGTCATGTCACATGCCCGGGTTATGGGCTCCATCCCAGTTGGGGGCATGCAGGAGGCAGCTGATCAATGATTCTCATCATTGATTTCTCTATCTCTTTCCCACTCACTTCCACTATGAAACCAATAAAAGTATGTTTTTAAAAAAAGAACTGCCCTTAGCTGGTTTGTCTCGGTGGCTAGAGCATCGGCCTATCTTGAAGGGTGCCAGGTTGAATTTCAATCAGGTGTGCATGCCCAGGTTGCACACTCAATCCCCAGTAGTGAGTGTGAAGGAAGCCAATCAAACGATTCTCATCATTGATGTTTCTCTCTCTCTCCTTCTTCCTTCCTCTCTAAAAATCAATTAAAAAATTAAATTAAATTAAATTAAAAAAATAAAAACCTCAACTCTAAAAAATAAAAAAGGAACGAATGAACTGAAAAATCCAAAATAAGACCAACACTAAAATTTGACAGTGCTGGCAAAAACCAATACCATTAACCTGTTAACCGAGCGGGACCTATAAATATGTCAAACGTAAACAATATCGGGAACAGGTAGGACGTATGAATACATCCTTGAAATATATGTTGCACCCTGAGAGGGACGGTATATATTTTTTGTAATCTTTATAATTGTTTGTAAAATTCATAATTTTTTAATTCAACGTTTCCATTTTTTTGTTGGTATTCTTTTCTATTTGTTTGTAATTTTGTATTTTCCTTTGTGCTTTATATATAAATAAATGAAAAAATATATATTTCATTTATTTTAATTAAGTATAAATAAAAAATAATAATAATATAAAATTACGTCCACTGGGCGTGACGTACTGACACGTCCTAGTGAAAAGAGTATGCACCCATTGTACATTGCATAATTAAAAAGGGAACTCCCGGTTAACAGGTTAACACCTCAAAAGGCTTAGGAATTGGTGACCTCAGAGATTCTAATGTGGGGGATGAAGGAAGGTGGTTAAAATTAGGATGAGTAGGAAAGCTATTAAAGAAGTCGTTAGATCCCTAGCTTCCTCTCCCAGACTCCCATCTTGTTTAGGCAACTCCCCTTCCCTGGTCCTACTCCAAGACTGAAAGATTTATTCTGTGCAGAGTGTAAAACAGAGTTTCTAGGCTAAGGAACATCAGTCACAGATAAGAGTTGAAGAGTTAAGTACACTGAAATTTGTAAGATTAAGTGAATGTATATATACAGAAGTGTGATACATCCCAGTCAATTTCTCTCAAGAGCTCCCATAATATATAAGTAATCTAATGAGCCTAAGGGGAATAACCTAAATTCTGACATCAGAATTTCTAAAAAACACACACACACACACACACACACACACACACAGGCAGATCACCATACAGCAATGCTCAGAGTTATTAACAAAACCCAATCTCCACATTAAAAGGTTCCATACAATTTTAGTTCCCTACTCCTAAGCATGAGCAAACAATCAAGGATCAGACAACTCTCTATCATGAAAGACTGAAGGAAAAAAATGAACTATAACTAAAAAAAAAGACAAACTTTTTAAAACACCATAAATAAAACAAGATAAAGCATACATAAAACAAGACTAAAATGCTACAGAAAGACTATTCCCAAAGTAAAAAAAATAAATAAATAAAATAAAAAAGAACATTCACAATTATAAATGCAAATCTTAATGGAAAAGTCAGAGGACAAATATGAGAAAATTTCAGCAAATAGAGGAAAAAGAGACTGAGGTGGAAAGTAGAAGTAGGCAAGATGAAGAAAATGGAAAGCCTAGTCCCTGCTACCTAACACTTTAGAATAATAGAAGTTCCAGAAAGCAAGAGCAGAGAAATGAAGAAGGGAATTACCAATGAAACGATTCAAGAAATGTTCCCAGAATTGAATAATAACAGTTTCAGACTAAAAGGACTTACCAAGCTCAATATATAAAACATACCTACACCAAGATGCACCAATATCAGAAATATTAAAGCACTAGAGCTGATGAGGAAGAAATTCCACTAAGTTCCAGAAGAAAAGTAGCTAACATACCCTCCAAAAAAAAAAGGAGGGGGGGGGGAGGAGTGATGTCAAAATAAGCTTCTCAATATTGAAGTTAGAAAAAATGGCACAGTTTTAAATTTCCGAAGGAAAATTATTTCCAACCCTGAAGTCAATGCTCAACCAGACCATGACTTCAATGAGAACAGATTAATCACATTTACAAACATACAAGGAAGAAATGTGTCACCAAAATGAAGGCATTAAGCCAAAAATGAGGAAACAGAAACTCTTAACACAGAACAGAATCCTCAAAATGGTAAGGGGAGAGCCCTTGATAATAGCTATGCAACAGGAATATAGGGCTAACACATCAGTCCAAATAGGAGCAGATCAAAGTCTCCCAGAGATATTTCTTCAATGAAATAATATGACAGAATATCTGATATACACAACTGTCTTTAGGAAAAATTTAAACAACTGGCAAAGTGGTTGAGGTGTAATTATTAACACGTACACAAAAGCTCTGAGTAGAGCCTGACCAGCATGGCTCAGTGGTTGAGTGCCGACCTATGAACCAGGAGGTCAAGGTTTGATTCAGTCAGGACACAAGGGTTGTGAGCTCAAGCCCCATTGGGGGCATGTGGGAGAAAGCTGATCAATGATTCTCTCTCATCATTGATTTTTTTTCTCTCTCTCTCTCCCTCTCCCTTCCTTTCTGAAATCAATAAAAATATATTTTTTAAAAGTTGTGTGTACAAATAGATAAAGCTATAAGCAAATGAAAAACAAAAAACAAAAATCTTACATCAGAAAGATAAAAAGATGTACTGGGGGGAGGGGGGAGGAGAGTAACCAGTTTACTAAATAGATCATCTTTGATAGCATACAGAATCACAGTAAAACTGCTCTATTATATATAATAGTATAAGGATGAGAAAATGTACTTGTGTGTGATAGGGACCAGAGAAGAATGCTAAATCATAATCCACAGTGGGAAATCAATAAAAATACCTACATCAGAATAATCATAAAGTAGCAATATACATATCACTCAGAGACATGGAATAAATGTCTCTGGGGAAAAGAAAATAAGTAGTGAGTACTGGAAACTCTTAGAACTAGTCAATTCTTTAAATTATGTAAATGTATAATTATGTCAACAAATTGGTATAAACTCAAAACACATCAAAATGCTCAGCAAGTTGACAATGTCTCACATCTGTCCCTACACCTTTGATTTTCTAGGTAACCTTTGAGAGGATTACCTTGTGCCATTAAACGAGGTGATTTTCTTGGTGATCTCACTGAATTTTCTTCTACTTTGTCCCTCAAATTCCTGTTAGGTAAAATCAGTTCTTCTTCATCAATGGTATCATTGCCACTTTCTTTAACAACTCCTTCGTCCATAATATCGTCAAGACCAACAACTAGAAAAAAACAAAAACAACCAAAAAAATTACTTCTAAAAAATACTGGAGGTGTTAAGTACTTAATGGCCTTAATTTATTGTGAGAATTTAATGCAGTAATACATAGGCTTGAAATCTAGGTCTATTCCTACTATGTGATATTGCCACTACCTAGCTCCCAATTCAGGTTTACAAACTTCCACCTTATGAGGCAACTAGGAAAGGCTATAATCTTTCTTGATTTGACCTCCACTATCACTGTCACTTATTCACTGTACCTTTGTGAACACAACAAGCAATCGGTACCTGATTACCGATTTTTGTTACAGTAGTACAAAAGAGTTTAAATCCTAAAAAGCTTGTGATTCTAGGTTCGTGCTAGAACCAAAAGATTCTAACTTTATATGCTACATGTGTAAAAGTATTATAGATGTACTTTTCAGTAATACACAGACACAAATTAAAACATTGTGAAACTTTCCCTTCCCTCAAATGCTAGAAAAAATGGTAGTTGTTGCCCACCTGGCATAGCTCAGTGGTTGAGCACCAACCTATGAACCAGGAGATCACAGTTCAATTCCTGGTCAGGTTATATGCCCAGGTGTGGTCTCAGTCCCAGTGAGAGGTTGTGCAGGAGAGAGCCAATTAATGATTCTTCTCTCATCATTGGTATTTCTCTCTCTCTCCCGCCCCTCCCTCTTCCTTCCTCTCTAAAATCAATTTAAAAAATTTTTAATGGTAGTTGTTTAATATAGCTATATAATCAAATTATTTTCTTCTACTCAAAAGAGAGTGGAAAGATATGGAAAAGGATTGAGAAATACTGAAGAAAATATAAATACTGAAACACTATACTTACACTGTCACTGGGTTTATTTCTTGTATAATATATCTTAACTAGCTGACATATAGCAATTCTAAATATGTAGCCGCATGAAATCTAGTAAAATGAATGTGATTATTTTTATCAAAAGGCCCAAATTCAAATCTCTGCTAAAATATACATATACATATAAATAAAAAGATATAATATGCAAATTAGGCCAGAATACTCTAAAGGTCATGACAGCTCAGGATGGGCCTGGTGCAGGCCCAGGGCCTGAGAGAACAACAGACAGGACGGTGGCCCGAGACTGGCCCCGAAGAGAACAACCCGCAGGGAGGTGGGTTTGATTCTGATCAAGGGCATGTACCTAGGTTGCAGGCTTCTGCCTGGGGGGGGGGGCTTACACTGATGTTTCTCTCTCTCTTTCCCTCTCTCTTCCAAGCTCTCTAAATATCAATGGGAAGCCCTAACCGGTTTGGCTCAGTGGATAGAGCGTTGACCTGTGGTCTGAAGGGTCCCAGGTTCGATTCCGGTCAAGGGCATGTACCTTGGTTGCAGGCACATCCCCAGTGGGGGGTGTGCAGAAAGCAGCTGATTGATGTTTCTAACTCTCTATCCTTCTCCCTTCCTCTCTGTAAAAAAATCAATAAAATATATTTTAAAAAATAAATATCAATGGGAAAATATCATCATATGAGGATAAAAATAAATAAACGTCATATCCTATGAAACTTGAAAACGCCTAAAGAAAGTTGTCATTTTTTCATTATGAAGGGACAAGAGTCGGTATTGATGAAAACACGTTGGCAGCTGAGGCAGCAGCAGCAGCAGCAGCAGGGTGATGGTGGCGCCTTCTCCTGATCAGCCCAGTTGCCTCCCACAGTAGGACATCCCCTGAGGGCTCTGGGACTATGAGAGGGGGCAGGCTGGGCTGAGGGATGCGACCACCCCCCCCCCCCCCACACACACACACACACAAATTTTGTACACTGGGCCTCAAGTCTATAATAAAAGCATAATGTTAATTAGACCAGATGTCCTTCCGGAAGGCGGCAGGGGACAGGGAGCAGGGCAGGGTGCCAAGTCAGAGGAGGCCGAGGCAGAGGTGGCACAGCTAATAAATGATTTTTCCCTCATCATTGATGTTTCTATCTCCCTCTCACTTCTCTCTGAAACCAGTAAAAATATATTTTTAAAAGCCTGCTTAAAAAAAAAAATTGTATGTGGTAACACTGAAATTCAATTGTAAGAATGACAGAGTATAACTTCTTTTCAATTCTGTCAAGCACAGATAAAACGAAAGGGAGAGCTGGATACTCCACTCCATCCTGTTAACTTATAACACGTATCTATGGAAAACGACTAGAAACCTGGTAAATTCAGCCGAAACCGATTTGGCTCAGTGAATAGAACGTCAGCCTGTGGACTGAAAGGTCCCAGGTTCGATTCTGGTCAAGGGCATGTACCTTGGTTGCGGGCACCTCCCCAGTAGGGGGTATGCAAGAGGCAGCTGATCCGATGGTTCTCTCTCATTGATGTTTCTAACTCTCTATCCCTCTCTTCCTCTCTGTAAAAAATCAATGAAATATATAATTTTTTTTTAAAAGAAAACTAAAACCTGATGAACAATATTAACAATATTAATCAGAGATACGGGAGGGGAGTGGACTGACAATTCTCGGGGAAAAGGGGAGTGGTGGATGCGGAAAGAGACTGAACATAAACTGTGCACCTATGGATGAGGACAATGGGGGGTGGGGAAAGGGCAGAGGGTGGGGTGGGAACCTGGTGGAGGGGGGAAGAAATGAGGAACCTTTGTAATAATATGAACAATAAAGATTGATTAAAAAAAAAGAAAGAAAGAAACCTAAATTCAAAACATGAAAATCTAATTTCATAAAGTAATGTAAATATGTATCAGAGATATCATAAGGGCTAAAAACTTACTAAAGGTTTTTATTTGTCTTTAACTCCCAGGCAACACTGATTATGATTTTAAGGAAAATGCTGAAATATACATACCAAATTTTCAATTGAATTAGCTGTGTCTCAATGTTTCTAAGAACAAGCACACAGAAAAGGCACTGGGACAGCCACTGACCAATTCTGGAAAAACTACAGTGACCAAGGTTAACACTGTTAATACAAGCTTGTGTGTTTGCTAAGCACCAGGGAGTATTATACTTAGGTACGTACGTAAGAGAGATACATCAATTGGCTGTCTTCAATATGGGCCCCACCTGGGATAGAACCTGCAACCTAGCTATGTGCCCTGACCGGGAATCAAACCTGTGACTTTCTGATGCATGGGACAACACTCCAACCAACAGAGCCAAAACAGCCAGTGCTAAATCTTACTTTTATTTCTTATGTTTTTCTTTTTAGATGGGAGAGCACATGGGAAATCATTGTCTTCACAATTCATTTGCATAGATCACCAATTAAGACTCACTTGTATAAAACTATGAATGTAATCATGTAAACACAACCCAAGAGGTTACTAGAACTATTTATTATTAACAATAAATAGATTTTAATTTGATAAAAAGGACTAACTAATTACTACTTAATGTATGTATATCTTTCATTTACTATTTTCCTACTTGGAATGTATTTCACTGACCAGGATCTTTTTGTTGCTGTTAATCCTCACCTGAGGATATTTTTCTATTGATTTTTAGAGAGAATAGGAAAGAGGGGGAGAGAGAGAGAGAGAAACATCAATGTGAGAGAGATGCATCGATTGGTTGCCTCCTGCATGCACCCTGACCAAGGCCAGCGATCAAGCCCGCAACCAAGGTACATGCCCTTGACCGGAATCCAACCTGGGACCCTTCAGTCCAGAGACTGATGCTCCAACCACTGAGTCAAAGCAGCCGAGGCACTGACCCAGAATCTTCAAAAAGGCTGGCCATTTCTTATCTCTAAGGATGCTGCTACTCTTAAGGTCACTTACACAGAGGCCTGCCCTAACCAGCCCAAATCAAATAAACCATTGCCTCCCACTGCCAATCAACCAACCACACATTTTGTATCATCTTAAACTTTACTTAAGCTCCATAAGGACAGGTACATTGGTCTCAAACACCACTGTATCCTCCCAGCAATGGAAAGAGTCTGGCATACAATAAGAATATTTGTTAAATGAACTAATAGTACCAAACTACTTTTATGCCAAAAGAAATCATTTTACCTCACAATTGTGAAACCACGAGCCAAATTGTTCATACCTGGAAATGCTATTTAATAAGAATGTTACCATAAAAAGAAATCCGTTTTTAAAAATGCAATCCTACTCTTATAATATGAATCTCATCATTATTTATTGGTCTCATATGTCAAAAAATCAGATCTCAACCAGGCACTTTGGTACACTGTGTTCAATTTTACTCAAATAAAAGAGAAAAAAACAGAGACAATGCTCAAGAAAAAGTTCTAAAAAGATAATATCCCTAATCTGTACCAGCACAGGAAAAGGTTTTAATGGGATACACAATATTAAACAGAACAGAAATTCTATGAGGTCAGGAATTTGTCATTTTACTTTCTGAAATATCCCTAATTCCTAGAAGAGCAGCTGAAACATACAGTACCTGGTGTTAAAAAACAACTCAAATTTTTTAAAAATGCATGTATACAAAAATGTCATAGTTCCCAAGTTCTATCTCAAGAGATTAGAACCTCCACATTAAACTTCACTCCAAGCAAGAAGTTACCCTCTACTCCCATCACAGTAGTGTTAACTCCTTGCAGAACGCAGAGTTAGATTGCAATAGTTTAGAAAACAGAGATTAGAAGGAAGTGTCCCAACATCAAACAACCAAACAACAAAAAAGCTCCTCACTCACCAGAAAGACACCATTTTTCAGGGTATGTGCATAGCAACAAAGGACTCCCTAGAGCTACAATTAATAAAATCTCTATCTAAAAAACTTAGATCAAGTACATGAAGACATAGTAAAGACATAACCTCCCATTAACAATACCAAGGAGAACTTCAAGCGAACCAACATCAGAATTATGGGGGTCCCCAAAGAAGGGGAAAGGGGGTGTAGGGGGTGCGGGAAGAGACTGAACAAAAACTGTGCACCTATGGATGAGGACAATGGGGGGTGGGGGTAAAGGGAGAGGATAGAATGGGGACCTGGTGGAGGGGAGCAATGGAGGGGGGGAAAAAGGAACATTTGTAATAATCTGAATAAAGATTTATTTTTAATAAATAAATACAATACAATACAATACAATACAATACAATACAATACAATACAATACAATACCAAGGAGATGAAAGATCTGCTCACTAAAAACAATGAAAGAGCAGAAACCGGTTTGGCTCAGTGGTAGAGCGTCAGTCTGCGGACTGAAAGGTCCCAGGTTCAATTCCGGTCAAGGGTATGTACCTTGGTTGCGGGTGCATCCCCGGTGGGGGGGGGGTGCAAGAGACAGCTGGTGGATGTTTCTCTCTCATCGACGTTTCTAGCTCTCTATCTCTCTCCCTTCCTCTCTGTAAAAAGTCAATAAAATATATTTTTTTAAATAAAAATTAAAAAAAACAATGAATGAAACTGAAGACACACATACAAGAAAAAGGAAAGATATCCCATGTTCATGGATTAGAAGAATTATATTGTTAAAATGTCCACACTACCATTCTGTACTGGTGACTCAATTGATTGGAGCATCATCCTATACACCAAGAAGTTGTGGGTTTGATCCCTAGTCAGGATGAGTATGAGAGGCAAATGACTTCTGCTTCTCTCTCATATTGATGTTTCTCTCTTTCAAAATCAAGAAAAACATATCCTCGGGTGAGGATTAAAAAAAAAAAAAAAAAAAAAATGTGCCCTGGCTGGTAGTTCAATTGGCTAGAGCATTGGTCCAGTACGCCAAGTTTACAGATTCGATCCCCACAGTCAGGGCACATACAAGATGCACCAATGAATGTATAAATAAGTGGAACAACAAACTGATGTTTCTCTTTTTTTCTATCTCTAAAATTAATAAATATAAAAATTGTAAAAGTCCATACTACCCAAAGCAATGGCATTTTTCACAGAACTAGAAAAAACATCCCTGGCCAAGTAGGTCAGTGGTTGGAGCTTCCTCCTGGTATGCAAAAGTTGCAGATTAGATCCCTGGTCAAGGCACATGTAAACTTCAGCCAATGGAACATTTGTTGTTCCACTTATTTATTCTCTTTCGCTCTCTCCCATCCTCCTCCCTCCCTCTTTCCTCTCTCAAAAATATCAATAAAAAATTCTAATACTTATATGGTACTATTAAAAGAATCCCCCCCAAAAAAAAAAAGCAAAGCAATCCTGAGAAAAAAAAATAAAGCTAGAGGCAGCACACTTCCTGATTTCCAACCATAATACGAAGTTATAATAATCACAATAGTATGATATTGACATAAAAAGACACGTAAGATCAATGGAATAGAACAGAGTCCAGAAATAAACCTAGCATATATGGTCAATTAATTTATGTCAAAAAAACTAAGAATATAAAATGAAGAAAGGACAGCCTCTTCAAGAAATGATGCTAGGAAAACTGGAAGCCAGATGCAATACGGAAAATTGGACCCCTTATCTTACACCATACCAATAAAATCAATGCCAAAAGAAGATAGGAATTAAGCTATTTGCCATCACTGTTGGCAATAAGTTTTTAGATTTGACACCAAAAGCAAAGGCAATAAAAGCAAAAATAAACAAATGGAACTACATCAAATCAAAAGGCTTTTACACAGCAATGGAACCATCAACAAAACAAAAAGTCAACCTATGCAACAGGAGAAAATATTAGCAAATCATGTTTCTGATAAGTGATTAATATACAAAATGTATAAAGAACTCATACAAGTCAACAGCAAACAAAAAAATGTGTAATAGGCAGATGAACAGAATAGGAATTCCTCTAAAGACAAGGAAATGAATAAGAGATGTAAGAAAAGGTGCTCAACACATCACTGATTATCAGGAAAATGCAAATCAAAACCACAATTTGGTAGCATCTCACACTCTGTTAGAATGACTACCACCAAAAAGATAAAAGTTACCGTATTTTTCGGACCATAAGACGCTCCGGACCATAAGACGCACCAGTTTTTAGAGAAGGGAAATGAAGAAAAAAAGATTCTGAAACAAATAGTGTCCTAAAATATTTTATGTGCATTAAAACCCAACATCACAGTCATAAACACATGTAATCAACCCTGTAAAGTAAACAGCAGCATTTAGAACCATTTTAGAGCCAGGCAAGCACACAGAGACCACACAGAGCCCACACAGAGCCGGGCAAGTAAAAAAACTTTTTTTTTAAAGTATATATGTAGGCTATATTTGGACCATAAGACGCAGGGACTTTTCCCCCCCACTTCTGGGGGGGAAAAAGTGCGTCTTATGGTCCGAAAAATACGGTAAGTGTTAGTGAGGATGTGTAGAAAAGGGAACCATTTGTGCTATTGACGATATGTAAACTAATGTAGCCACTATTAAAAACAATATGAAGTACCTAAAAATATTTAAAACTAGAACTGCCACATAATCTAGCACTCTCACACCTAGGAATAAAGATGTGGTATACATACACACACATACTAGCATATTATTTAGCCATGAGAAAGAAGGAAATCCTGCCATTTGGAAAAAGAAAAAAAAGAAAGAAATCCAGCCACTTGGGTTAACAGGAATGAACCTTGAGGGCATTATGCTAAGTGAGATAAGGCAGACAGAAAAGAAATTCTGCATGGTATCACTTTCAAGTGAAATCTTTTTAAAAAATCAAATGAAGGCTAAAAAACGTGATTGGGGGGGGGGAGAAGAGGGGTTTGGGGGAAGGAAATAGAGTAAGTCTGAGAATTTAACGTAACAGGGTGACTACTGTTGATAACCACTGTATTGTACATTTGAGAGGACTAGGAAAATAGAACTTAAATGTTCTCACACTTACAAAATAAGATAAATATGTTAGGTGATACTTATTAACTAACTAAATGGGGGGATCATTTCACAATGCATATGTAAACCAAATCATCATAATGTACACTTTAAAAATATCTTGCAATTAACATGTGAATTACACCTCAATAAAGGTAATTTTATATATATATATATATATATATATATATCCCAATATATATGCTTGATATTAAAAAATGTCAATTCTGCAACAAATTTAGAACATGTACTAGAATTATTAGAACTTGGAACACAAGGAAAAGAATTCTAATAAACCTAAACATACCTCAAACTTAAATATCCTTAGGTAAGGTTCCTAATTTAATGACAAGAAATGAACTGATACTATATGTATTTAGTCTTGAAGCAACTGTATATACAGTAAAATATCTCATTCCATTCCACAATGTAGGTTTAGAAGTCAATAAATACTTTATCTTCAATAAGTCTCTGTTGGCTCTTATGAGCATTTTGGACTGGGTGGTCTCTTACCAGGTTCATTTCAGCCAAGATTCTATTTTGAGCCCTTCATAAGAAAAATGAATTAACAGAAAAATAAGGCTTATTTTTGTTATGTACACCTTCATAAGCATCTACCAGCTTTTTTTTTTTTTTTTTTTTTTTAATTCTCACCTGAAGATATTTTTTCCATTGATTTTTAAAGAGTGGAAGGTAGGGAAAAGGAGAAGAGAAAAGAGATAAATATCGTTAGACACATTGATTGGTTGACTCCCACACTCGCCCCAACTGGGGCATGATCGAACCTGCACTCGAGATACATGCCCTTGACTGGGAATTGAACCTGTGACCCTCGGGTCCCCAAGCCGACACTGTAACCACTGTGCAAGATCGGCCAAGATTAATCCCTTATTTTGTTTCACGTATTTTTAATAATCTGTTTCCTAGCCTCTCAATTAGATGAATGAATATACTAGCTGGCATGGTTCAGTGGTTGAGCACTGACCTGTGAACCAGGAGGTAATGGCTGATTCCTGGTTGGGGCACAGGCCTGGGTTGTGGACTCAATCCCCAGTGTGGGGAGTGTAGGAGGCCAACAATCAATGGTTCTTTCTCACATTGATGTTTCTCTCTCTCTCTTCCTCTCCCTCCTTTCCTGAAGTCAATAAAAATATTTTTAAAAAGAAAGATACACTACTAAGTCCAAAGACATTTCACAGAAGGTCTTTGAACAAAGTTCATCATTTTATTATGAAACATTAAGAACTTAACTCTTGTTTATATATTAACCAGCCTATAGTAAAACTGGTTTCCTTATACAATCTTTCCCTTAAAGGCACAAAACCTATCAATGATGATAAGGAGGACTTAATGTATTTTTTAAATCCATGAACCCACCCTACCAAGTTTGGCTCAGTGAATAGAGCATCGGCCTGCCGACTGAAAGGTCCTGGGTTCAATTCCAGTCAAGGGCACATGCCCAGGTTATGGGTTCGATCCCCAGTAGGGCCGTGCAGCAGACTGATCAATGATTCTCTGTAATCATTGATGTTTCTATCTCTCTCCCCTTCTCTCATTAAAAAATAATATAAAATCCATGAACCAATACGGCAACCTAAAATATCAAAAAGAGCCAAAAATTAATAATAATTTGCCACCTCTGGAATTAGATGTGATCATTTCACCAACTCTTTACTTTGTAAAATAGTAATAAAACCTCAATTCTCTAACTTTAATCTGCCTCTTTAGTAGGCACTGCAGTACAGAGTAAGCAGAAAATGAAATTTTTTCTTTACCAGAAGAATGCCAACAAATACATGTAAAAGAAAAGAATTAAAAAATCATCAATTTGCTACAACTGATTATCAATAAATGCATAAAACCATTAGAGGAAAGGCTAAAGAGGAACTAAAGATTTTCATGTTGCCAAAGTTATATACCCTTACAGAATACTTGTTATATCAAGTATTGGGAAGAAATGTTTTGGCTGTTGCCATCTTAACCCAGTAATAGTTATTAATCTTTATTTTTGCTGATTTCAGAGAGGAAGGGACACAAAGAGAGAGATATCAATGATGAGAGAAACATTGATCAGCTACCTTTTACACGCCCCACACTGAAGGATCGAGCCTGAAACCCAGGCATGTGCCCTAACCAGGAATCAAACAGTGACCTCCTGGTTCATAGATTGATGCTCAACCACTGAGCCATACCCAACAGGTGCCACAGCAATCCTGAGAAAGAACTAAGTTGGGCCAAGATCGGTTTGGCTCAATGGATAGAGCGTCGGCTTGGGGACTGAAAGGTCCCGGGTTCGATTCCAGTCAAGGGCATGTACCTTGGTTGCAGGCATATCCCCAGTAGAGGGTGTGCAAGAGGCAGCTGGTCGATGACTCTCTCTCTCATTGATGTTTCTAGCTCTCTATCTCTCTCCCTTCCTCTCTGTACAAAAATCAATAAAATATATTAAAAAAAAAAAAAAAAAGAAGTTGGAGGGATCACAATATCAGATATCAAGTTATACTATAAAGCCACAGTGATCAAAACAGCCTGGTATTGGCACAAGAACAGGCAAATAAATTAATGGAACAGAAAAGAGACCCCAGAAATCAGCCCAATCTGATTAACATTTAATTAACATTTGAAAAAGGAGTCAACAACATATAATGGAGTAAAGACAGTCTCTTCAGTAAATGGTATTAGAAAAATTGGACAAGTACATGCAAAATCAAAAGACTAGACCACCAACTACACCATACATAAAAATAAACTCAAAATTAATTTAAGATGTGAAACCATAAAAATCCTAGAAGAAGCTATAGGCAACAAACTCTCACACATCTCTTACAGCAGTATGTTTGCAGATAATCTCCTATGGCAAAGTAAGCTAAGGAGAAAAGTAAATGGAACTGCATCAAAATAAAAAGCTTCTGCTCAGCAAAAAAAAAAAAAAAACATCAACAAAATGAAAAGGGGGCCCACTGTATGGGAGAACATAGTTGGCAATGATACATCTGATAAAGGGTTAATATCCAAAATATATAAGGAACCCATACAATTTAAAAGGACAAACCAAACCAATTAAAAAATGGGCAAAGGCCGAAACCAGTTTGGCTCAGTGGATAGAGCATGGACTGAAAAGGTCCCAGGTTCGATTCCAGTCCAGGGCATGTGCCTTGGTTGCGGGCACATCCCCAGTAGGGGGTGTGCAAGAGGCAGCTGATTGATGATTCTCTCTCATCAATGTTTCTGGCCCTCTATCCCTCTCTCTTCCTCTCTGTAAAAAAAATCAATAAAATATATATATATATATATATATATATATATATATATATATATATATATATATATATATATATATTTTTAAAAATGGGCAAAGGACCTAAATAAACACTTCACCAAAGTGGACATAGAGATGGCAAGAGAGATATGAAAAAATGCTCAAAGTCATGATCATCATAAAGAAGCAAATTAAAATGACAATGAGGTATCATTTCACACCTGTCAGAATAGCTACTATCAACAAATGGCAAGTGCTGGCAATGGAGAAAAGGGAACCTTAGTATACTGATGGGAATGCAGACTGGTGATGCCATTATGGAAAACAGAAAGGCATTTCCTAAAAAAATTAAGTATGGGACTGCCATTTGACCCAGAGATCCCACTTCTAGGAATATATCCTAAGAAACCTGAAACACCAATCAGGAAAAAACATGTGTGGACCTCTATGTTCATAGCAGCACAATTTACTATAGCTAAGATCTGGAAACAGCCCAAGTGCCATTCAGTAGATGAGAAGATAAAAAAGTTGTGGTACATTTTACACCATAGAATATTATACAGCAGAATAAAAAAGGGGTTTCTTACCCTTTGGGATAGAAAGCAGGGACCTAGAGAGTATTATACTAAGTGAAATAAGCCAGTAAGAGAAAGACAAGTATCGCACCATCTCACTCAGATGTGGAATCTAATGAACAACATAATCTGATGAATAAAATACATCCAGAGATACAGAAGCATGGAACAATCAAATCTCAGAAGGAAAGCAAGGGTGGGTGGATGGGATGAGATCAACCAAAGAACTTGTATTTAGATATGCATATCCCACTGACACAGACAATGGGTGGTGAAGGTCTAGGGTAGGAACCCAGGGAGGCTATAAAGGGACATATGTAATACTTTTAACAATATCAATTTTTTAAATTCACATCTATACACAGGTAATAAAAACCTAAGCAACCATTATGGCAGAATGACCATAATGACCAGTCGCAATGATATGCACTGATCACCAGGGGGCAGACTCTCAATGGAGGAGCTGCCCCCTGGTGGTCAGTGCACTCCACAGGGGGGGCACTGCTCAACCAGAAATCAGGCTCACAGCTGGCGGTGGCAGGAGCCTCTCCCACCTCTGTGGCAGTGCTAAGGAGCAACGAGCTGAATGGTGAGGAACAAATAGGCGGACAGTAAGGATCGAGGGATCCCAGACTGTGAGGAGGCATAGGCCAGGCTGAGGAACAATCCCGCGCCATACCCCCTCCGCACACCCCCACCCCCCCCACCCCCCACCACCAGTGCATGAATTTTGTGCACCGGGCCCTTAGTGTAAAAATAAAGCTACACAATCTTGGGAGCGAGTTTTTTTGTTTTTTGTGGGTTTTTTTTTTTTTTTTTGGGGGGGGGGGTATATATTACCACAAATATTTACCAGTTTGACACCCTTACATAGCAACCTTTCATTAAACTTGAAGTACACTCACTTAGGTATTCTTCCAAATAAGTATACATAACTAAAGGGATGCACACAAGCCCAGCAGGCATGGTTTAGTGCTGAGCATCAACCTATGAACCAGGAGGTCAGTTTGATTTCCAGTCAAGGGTACATGCCCATGTTGTGGGATTGTGACAGTTTAGTAATGGGTAAAAAAATTATTTCTTTCCTAAAATAATATGGGCTAAGAAAACTGATGCTTAGAACTGTTTCTATCATTCTGTGGTTTCTGACTAAAAATGTATTGTGGCACCTATAAAAACTCTTAATGGACACTTAAATTTTTCCCAAATAAAAAGACTCAATGGACAAATGGAAGGCAGAGTAGGAGGATGCTGCAAGGACATGCTCCCAGGAACAAGATGGAATTACAACTGAAACATGGAAAGGCTTCCTGAATAATCAATAGAAAACTCACAGGAGAGAACCTTAATACCCAATGACCAAAGGTAAAGAATGCAGAGACTGGTAGGAGGGGTGGAGGCATGAAAGGGCTGGTCGGACACCCACAGACAGTAATTGAAGACCTGGAGAAATATCTCAGCTGTGGGGGGGAGCCACAGAGAACTCTGGGCTCTAATCCCAAAGCTGAGCTCCCCAGCAGAGAGCATCAAACTGAGGAGGATACCCACATAACATCTGGCTATGAAAAGCAGTGGGTGTTGCCTGCCAGGGAGTGGCAGCTGAATGTTCAAGCACCCTCTGAAAGGGCCAATGCACAAAAATTCCCTGTGGAGCCACCCACCTTGTGCTCTGGCAGAGGGAGGGTGAAGGGGATTGGAGCTGTGAGAGCAGAACCCAGTACAGAGGTCTCAGGGGATAGAGTACAGAAGGCAGACATCCCAAGTTTTCTGGGCTGAGTCATTCCCTCACATAGCAGACATTTGCCTTGCCTGGGGTAAGACAGTCAACACATACTGGAAAACACCTTGCCCAGAGGCCATTTAAGAGATTAAAAGTAACAATTAACCTCCAGGCAAAAGCAACTGCCACATCCAGATGAAAAAACTCTCGCCACACCTGAGGTCGATTGCCTGGGGCTATTCAAGTCGGGATAGTCTTATAGACAAGAGGTCTCTGGAGGCTTTGTTTTTGCCTGATCCAATTAGAAATAGCCTTTAACACTGTCCTGCACTAGAGATTGCAGTCACAAACCCAGAAAACCAAAATGAGTAAACAAAAAAACAACCTCCAAATGAAAGAACTAGTGAATTCTCCAGAAGAGATAAATGAAGCAGAGATAAGAAATTTACCTGAAACAAGGCTCAGAGTGATGATGTTCAAAATGCTCAACATTATGAAAAGATGTAGTAACTAAGAAAAAAAGAACAGTCTGAGAGAAAGAATGACAACACAAAGAACTCATTGGAATGAATACACAGCAGATTTGGGGAAGCTGATGATCAAGGAATCAGTGAATTAGAAGACAGGGTTGAAAACATCACTCAATTTGAGCCAAAACCGGTTTGGCTCAGTGGTAGAGCGTCGGTCTACAGACTGAAAGGTCCCAGGTTCGATTCCAGTCAGGGGCATGTACGTTGGTTGCGGCACATCCCCAGTAGGGGGTGTGCAAGAGGCAGCTGGTCGATGTTTCTCTCTCATCCACGTTTCTAGCTCTCTCTCTCCCTTCCTCTCTGTAAAATCAATAAAATATATTGATATTTATAAAAAAAAAAAAAAAAGAAAAGAAAATATCACTCAATTTGAGAACCAAAAAGAAGATAACAATTAATAAACAGGACAGCTTAAGGGAGCTGTGGAACAATGTGAAACATAACAATATTAGAATAGTAGGTGTGCAGAAGAGGCAGAAAGGGAGAAAGGAATAGAGAAGGTGTTTGAAGAAATAATGGTAGAAACTTCCCTAACCTGGTAAAGTCACACTAATTCAGGAGGCACAGAGAACAAAAAACAAAAACAAAAAACAGAACCCAAAGAGACCCACACCCAGATACATCATAATTAAAATGCCAAAAATTAAAGGCAAAGAGAGAATCAAAGGCAGCAAGAGAAAACTGTTACCGACAAAGGAGTTCCCATAAGGCTGACACCTGATTTCTCAACAGAAATTCTACAGGCCAGAAGGGAATGGCATGAAGTACTCAAGGTAATGGAAAGCAAGGATCTGAGACCAAGATTACTATATCCAACAAGGCTATCATTCAAAATAGACAATTCAAATGAAGAGCTTCCCAGACCAAAAACAAAGGCTAAAGGAGTTCATCACCACCATACCAGCATTACAAGAAATGCTAAAGGGATTGCTGTGTAAAGCAATGATCGTCAAACCACGGCTCGTGAGCCACATGCAGCTCTTTGGCCCCATTTCTTTTTGGTCACACCTGTACAGTGAGATTGAAACTTCGTGGCCCATGTGCAGAAGTCGATTTTTTGGCCTGGGTGAGTCTATTTTGAAGAAGTGGTTCTAATACCGAGCCACACTCAAGAAGCCAAAGAGCCGTATGTGGCTCACAAGCCATGGTTTGCCAACCATTGCTGTAAGGCAGTGTTTCCCAAAGTGTGGTACGGGAAGAGTTTTCCCAGGGGTACGGGAAGAGTTTGGTGGGGGTATGTGTTGCACCATAGTTTGGTGGGGATACGCACTGCACCGTGCTTAGCTGCACCTAATTCTACGTTCTCATGAGTACGAGTGGTACTCAGCGTTACGAAAATTATAGAAAATTATGTCAAGAGTTTGGGAAACACTGCTGTAAGGGAATGCTGAGAAGAAATAGAGAGAGAAACCTAGCCATACAGAATTTAAATGGCTATAAATAAGTACCTTTCAATAATAACCCTAAATGTAAGTAGATTAAATGCTCCAATCAAAAGGTGTAAGGTAGCTGAATGGATACAAAAACATGACCCAACTATATGTTATCTACAAGAGACCCACCTCAAAACAAAGACACACACAGGATGAAAGTAAAGGAATGAAAAAAAATTTTTTCCATCCAAGTGGAAAAAAAATAAAGCTGGATTAGCAATACTCATATCCAACAAAATAGACTTTAATAGCATCATGCTAAGTGAAATAAGCAAGTCAGAGAAAGATAAACATCAAATGATCTTACTCATTTGTGGAATATAATGAATAATATAAACTGATAGATAAAAATAAAGCCAGATGGGGGGAAAATATTCTATAATAGAAGTAATCCTGTTATTTGCAGATTTTTAATATCTCCTACAACTTTTGTGCTATCATACTATGTTAGTACAATTTTTATATTATTAGACTTAAAATCCTTTTATTCTTAAAATATTAATGTTTATTGCATGTAATATTATATGTAAGATCATTTTTCTTAATTGGTATCTACTGCATATAACATCATATTTAAAATTGTTTTTGTTGAAATATTCATGTTTATTGCATGTAATATATGTAAGAGCATTTTTCTTGAATAATTGGTGTTTACGGCATGTAACATTTAAAATCATTTTTCTTGAGATATTAAAGAAGATTCAGAAAATTCTGAGCTCAAATGGTAAGTATTTTAAAACATAGACTTCCTATTGGTGTAGAAGAACACCAGACACACTGAAGGGGGCAAATATGTTCCAATGCAGCTTTAAATAACAGACTTTATATACTCAATAAAACAAAACAAAAAAACTAGGCTTGTGACTTGTTAGTAGAATAAACTTTTTCTATTTGAATACATGTATCTTTTCCATCCACCACAGTCATTAAAGTCAAATTCAACTTAGAACCAGATGTATAAAAGATTGTATCAGAATGACAAGATGAAATTTAAAAAAAAAAAAAAAAAGTTAAAGACCATAAACCCTCGATTTTGCAAAACTCCATTTAACGGATTTCGGATTTAATGGACAAAATTTCCCGTCTATATGTCATGTGAAAATTAGCACCCTGTTAATTTTTAAATGACTTTAACCAAGATTTGCTTAGAAGTTAATTCTTAAAGTGTAAATACCACTTACGTTTTCTATAGCTAATCATTTTAATCTTTTTTATAGTTAATTATTTTTAAGTACCTATTGTGTGTTACATTGGACAGTAATAATTAGCACAGTAGGAAAATATTTTTAAAAATAAAAGTACTGATAAGTACTCAAAAAGATCTTATGATAAATATACTTAATGAAATGAAGCATCAAGTACACAATTAGTGATTTTGACACCTACCCCTTCAAGGTGAACAAAACAAGAATCTTATCTCCCTCTAAAACTTTTTTAATGTTTTGATTTTTAAAGAGGGACGAGAGAAACAGCAGTGTAACAAAGAAACAGCTGCCTCCCACACACACACTATCACCCCATCCCCACATTGAACCTATGAAGAGACCAGGAATTGAACCAGTGACCTTTTGGTGCACAGGATGACAAAACCAACTGAGCCACATTGGCCAGGGCCCTTCAACATTTTTAATATGAGCAACTGACCATGATCGATGAACAGAGATCCGAATTTACAAACTGAGACCCAAGCAAGTTCCATTAGCTAGGAATAAAAAATAGATATGGAGCATAGAAGTTTGTGACAAGTGAAGCAGAAACAGCAATGAAAACAAAACCAGTATTCAAACCTCACAGGATGACCTGTTGAGGTGGGGTCAGCTTACCAAGTAAAAGGTCCTGATCTTAATCTAACCTCTCCAAAGTAAAAGTACAGAAGCTATGCTTGAGATGGTTAGCTGTGGCCCAATATCCATTCAGCCATCCTACCTCATTTACTAGAATACCTGTTATTTACATGGTCACCCAAAATAAAGCCTACACTATGCAATCTAACTTATTACTAGATGTAGCCACAAGTTATGGCCAACTGAAATGTAAGATAAAATGGTACATGCAACTTTCAGGATATGATGGTAGAAAAAGGAGCATACCTTCCCCTTCCCCTTTTCTCTTTTATTAACTAGAATCCCAACTTAACAACTGGAGGAGCTATGTAAAACTATGCAGTGAGCCTGGAAATCAGGATCATACATGTTAGTGCAGGTAGAGGAGTTTAAATCCCTAACACTATGGAGCTCCATACCAGCTTTCAGTTACTTTTTTTAGTTAATACTTGACAAAATAAACTTATTTCTTTATAGCACTGTTATTTGAAGTTTTCTGGCACTCAAAGCTAAACCTAATCTTAAGCCAAAAATGACCCAGAAAATTACAATCCATGAGAACCAAATCATGATAGCAACCAACTAGGAAAAGAGCCTGGAATAGAGAAACCATTTCTTGGGTCAGCCTAAATGCTGAAGATACCTAGGTCTGGTTTAGGGAAATCCAGGTAACTTAATTTTCCTAATTTTCTGTAACAACAGGAATCGACAAACAAGGAATTATAAAATTCAACTCTGGGTGGAAGGCAAATACACCTGTTAGACATGAAAGGTCTAGGGTCCTATTAACAAGCTTATTAATTTTTCTCGGCCCATTAAAAGTCAGCTAGTCTCGCCGAAGCCAGTTTGGCTGTGGTAGAGCGTCAGTCTGCGGACTGAAAGGTCCTGGGTTCGATTCCGGTCAAGGGCATGTACATTGGTTGCGGGCACATCCCCAGTAGGGGGTGTGCAAGAGGCAGCTGGTCGATTTTCTCTCTCATCGACGTTTCTGGCTCTCTATCTATCTCCCTTCCTCTCTGTAAAAAATCAATAAAATATATTTAAAAAAAAAAAAAAGTCAGCTAGTTTCATCCTAGAGATCCCATAAGAATAATCACAGATGCAGCGCTCCTTTACAAGAATTCCTTTTTAATCAACTTTCTCAACAAAGGGCTTCGAGATTTTATTATTCATATTTCTTACTAGCTGGGAGAAAAAACAGAGTAAAAAAGTATGGGTTAATGAGACAAAGGAATAGAAGATCAAGGTCAAGGAAGTATTTGCTCAAGGATCCTTTCTTTACACCAAAATTATTTTTGAATTTTAAAGTAGAATAATTCACTGTTTTAAAGATTCAATAAGTTGCCGAAGCTGGTTTGGCTCAGTGGTAGAGTGTCGGTCTGAGGACTGAAAGGTCCCAGGTTCAATTCTGGTCAAGGGCATGTACACTGGTTGCGGGCACATCCCCGGTAGGGGATGTGCAAGAGGCAGCTGGTCGATGTTTCTCTCTCATTGACGTTTCTAGCTCTCTATCTCTCTCCCTTCCTCTCTGTGAAAAATCAATAAAATATATATATTTTTTAAAAGATTCAATAAAATATCAACTTTTGCACATCTAGTATGGAATAATATTCTATTATGGAAAAACAAGTACATTTGATCAAGTTGAAACTACATTAAATAATTAACCAAATTAAGAATCTTAGCCTTTCAAATTACAAAGTCATAGTTCATTTAGCCTTTCTACCCAAATACTATCTATTATCCACATACTGTACCATAAATTTTTTAAATGTTTTTTTATTGATTTCAAAGAGGAAGGGAAAGGAAGAGATAGAAACATCAATGATGAGAATCATAGATTGGCTGCCTCCTACATGCCTCCCAACTGGGGACCAAGCCTGCAACCCAGGCATGTGCCCTTACCAGGAATCGAACCATGGACCTCCTGGGTCATAAGTTGATGCTCAACCACTAAGTCACACTGGCCAGGCCATAAAACCTTTTTACTCCACAATTATTAAAATGTATAAATATCCAATAATTGCACAATCATTTGCATTAGAAAACATCCTCTTTTAATAATACAAATAGTTCTGGAACTGTTAAAGGGCTATCAGTCAAGTATAAATTGGGTATATATTAGTATGATAAGCTTCTTGCTTAAATGCTGACCTGAAATCATAGACAAGGTATACTGATAGAGTAAGCAATTAATTCTGAAAGGAAAAACCTTATTTTCAGATAAAGAATGAAGCTGAAAGGAATTCAGCTGGGGGAAAAAGAAAGAGACAGGTGATAGAACTCAGGAAATAAACTGTAAAATGGTCAACAAGCATATTACACACTTCAAAATGTTCCAGGATACACAAGCATATTACATACTTCAAAATGTTCCAGGATAAGAGTTTAAAAACAATTCTTTTTCATACTTCTGTACAAAACCAGGACTCAGTGGTCAGGCTCATTCTATTATTATTCTAAAACAACAAAGTTACAGGTTTTAAAAAGCATGTGAAAGCTACTTTGAAAATATGACCATTCCTAACCTTTCTAATGAGAAATTTCAAACTTACATATCTTTAGAAATGACTCATAGCTGTTTCTTAACTATAACTTGATAAAATTTAAGATGTCTTTAATACCTAACATATATTCTCTACAAAATGTTGTGAGCAATGTTGTGTAAACATTTATAAATAAGTGCTTCCTGACCAATGACAGCTATGAAATGATCAGATTATAAATTAGAACCTTTGCCTTTCTAGTCAAAACACAGGCATTTAGAATACGTCATCATCAGATGGTGGGATGGCAGTCCGATAACCAGATAACAACCTTTTTAAATTTTATTTTACATTTTAGTGAGGAAGAGAGAGAAACATTGGTTATTCCACTTATTTGTGCATTCACTGGCTGATTCTTGTATGTTCCCTGACTGAGAATCAAATCCACAACCTTGATATAGTAGGACAATGCTCTAAGCGACTGAGCTACCAGGCCAGGGTCAACAATCTTGTTTTAGACTAGTTTCGTGGTCAGCAAACTGCAGCTCTTTTGGCCCCTTGAGTGTGGCTCTTCCACAAAATAGCACAACACAGGCTGGGTGAGTCTATTTTGAAGAAGTGGCATTAGAAGTTTTAAGTTTTAAAAATTTGGCTCTCAAAAGAAATTTCAGCCAGAAACTGGTTTGGTTTGGTGGATAGAGCATCACCCTGAAGGGTCCCAGGTTCAACTCCAGTCAAAGCATGTACCTTAGTTGCAGGCACATCCCCAGTGGCGGACATGTAGGAGGCAGATGATCCATGTTTCTCTCTCATGTTTCTAACCCTCTATCCCTCTCCCTTTCTCTCTAAAAAAGTCAATAAAATATATTTTTTTTAAAGAAACTTCAAACGTTGTACTGTTGATATTTGGCTCTGTTGACTAATGAGTTTGCCGACCACTTGCACTAGTTTTTCAAAGCAATCTTATGAGATTTATCAAATGTATCGTTTCTCCTACTTAAGAAAATTAAAAACTAAAATAACCACATTATGCCTTGGCCAGTGGCTCCGTTGACTGGAGCGTCGTCTGGTACACAAACCCGTTGCAGGTTTGACTCCTAGTCAGGACACAAGCCTAAGTTGCAAGTTCCATCCCCAGTCGGTGCTCATATGGGAGGCAACTGATCAATGTTTCTCTCTCACACTGAAGTTTTCTCTCCCCCTCACTTTTTTCCTCTCTCAAAATTAAAACACATCCTCAGATAAGGATCTAAAAAAATAATCACAGTATGATCAAGTTTCAGACATAATTCTGAACAAAAATATCTATATATATAAATTATTGTTCACTCTCTTAAACTATCCCATGCTACTGTCCATTCACCTTAGGGAGGAAATTCACATGTTCTCTGGTACCTAGTACATTGTGCATCCAACTATTAAAGTGCCCTCATGCTAATCACAGAGTCTGGCTACAGGTAAATACTAGGTGAACCAGTTAATAATGTGGATTTTTTTGAATAGATGGGAGTTATGCATATGTTGATATATAGGCGATTTGATATGCTATTTTGTTGTATTGACAGCAAGCTTCAAAACTCCTTACGTCAAATTTGCTGAAGGTGTTAACATCATAGATATTTTTATGCTTAAAAATGTCAAATTTCATGCCAAAAAAAAAAAAAAAAACATTTGCAGAAAGTTTTAATTCATTATTTTATTTTGAAGAAAAGTGCTGCTGAATACTTCGGGAAGCTTATGGCGAACATGCTCCATCTCATGATACTTGTCAACACTGGTTTAAATGCTTTAAAAGTGATTCTTTTTATGTGAAAGACAATGAACACCCAGGTCAATCAAAAAAGTCTGAAGACCAACAATTACAAGCATTATTGGATGAAGATGCATATCAAACTCAAAAACAACTTGCAGAAAGATTAAACACTTTCCAATCATTTACAAGCAATGAAAAAAGATTTTAAAGGAAGAAAAATGGGTGCTACAGCAACTGAACGAAAGACAAATGGGAAACCGGAAAGTCATCAGTAAAATGTTGCTTCAGTGGTACAAAAGAAAGTCTTTTTTTGCATCGAATTGTGACTGGTGATGAAAAATTGACTTATTTTGAGAATCCCAAACACACAAAATCACTGGTTGATCCTAGTCAACCATCAACATCAACTGCAAGGCCAAATCGCTTCAGAAAGAAGACAAGCTCTGCATTTGGTAGGATAAGGAAGGTGTGATGTATTATGAGCTTCTAAAACCAGGTGAAACCATTAATACTGCCATCGACAACAAATAATCAATTTGAACCATGCTTTCATTATGAAATGACCAGAATGGGCCAGAAGTAATTTTGGGCCAGAAGCAAAGTAATTTTGCTTCTTGATGACATACACCATCACACACTTCAAAACCAGATGAAGACACATTAAAAGATCTTGCCTGTTAAGTATTAACCTACCGGCTGTATTCACCAGGCCTTGCTCCTTCAGATTACCACTTGTCCTGATGGATGGCACATACACTTTCTAAGCAGCATTTCAAAATATACTAAGAAGTGGAAAATTAGGTCTCTGAATGGTTTGCCTCAAAATAAAAAAAGTTCTATTGGGACGGTATCCACAAATTACCTGAAAGATGGGGGAAATGTGTAGCTAGTGATGGATATTACTTTGAATAAAGCACTTCTGATGTTTCTCTTGAAATTACCCTGTTTCCCCGAAAATAAGACAGTGTCTTAGGTATATTAATTTTTTCTCCCAAAGTTGCGCTAAGTCTTATTTTCAGGGGATGTCTTATCTTTCCATGCACTAGGTCTTATTTTCGGAGGATGTCTTACTTTCGGGGAAACACGGTATCATGTTTTCTTTGTTTACAAAATCCGCCATTATTAACTGGTACACTTAGTAGCTTTACCAGGAAAACAGGAATTAGATCAATTATGCTTAGAAGAATGTCATCATTTTGGATATTCCTCTGCTTGAGTTCACTGTCCTATGACAATTTACCTCTTTTCTTATGTAAGTATATATATGGTAACTAACTTGTCATTCAAGAAGCAAAGACATAAAGTCTATAATAAAAGAAAATCAAAATTAGGGAAAGGTGATACTTTAAGAAGGAAAGGACAGCAAAGGATAATACCAATGTAGATTTAGTTCAAAAATCTTTTCAAAACATTCTCCAACTAAGACAAATAATTATGGAATGGATAAAAAGTACAAAGTGTAGAAATAGAAAGCCCTGGTTTAAAGAGTTCCGAAGGAATCCAGACAATGATTACGGTGAAAATGTGAACAATTCTGCCACCACTAGAGAAAATAGCAAGAGTAATCAACTGGAACTAAAGATGATAGAATCTATGAATTTTACTCAACAAGTTGCCATTTTATATATGGCCTATAAGACAAAAATTACCTATGGCAAGATTATCTTCATTTATATCTGTAATTATGAGGCTTCTCCCGACCGTTTATATATTACACAGGGTCCCAAAGTTATTTTCTGAGAAAAATCTTGACTCTGTCCTCCTTTGCTCAGGATGAGCAGAACAGCCTCCTATTCAAATAAATGCCCCCATCATAGCCTTTAAATCTATATAATCCCATACATAGCACTTTGTCTTTATAAAGTTTATACCCATGCACTTAGTTGGAAAAGGGGGAGGTGAGGTTGCATTACCAGCAGTTCTCAGACAGTATTATAAACTCACCTTCACATCTATACACTTAAAAATCTGGTGGGAGAAAATGATATCCAAGAAGTTGTCCGAAAGGTAACTTAAGCCCTAGCCAATTTAGCTCAATGAACAGAGTGTTGGTCTGTGGACTGAAGGGTCCCAAGTTTGATTCCAGTCAAGGACATGTACCACTGGCCCTGGCCAGAGTGCATGCAGAAGACAACCAAGAGATGTGTCTCTCTCACATTGATGTTTCTCTCTCTTCTCCCTCTGCCTTCCACTATATTTAAAAAAAAAAAATCAATGAAAAAATATTAACTGTTGAGGATTAACAACAACCAAAAAAAAAGTAACTTAAAATCTAACCTGTGATTAGGCCAATCCATTATACTAGTCCTATAATATGTGGATACTGTGATGCATACTGAGAGTTATTATAGAAAAAATGTGCCATGTTCATTAAAAGCATGTTAAGGATTTTTATTATATCACACATTATGATAAAACTACATGAAATTTCTTTATGGTTTTGGTGTCAGAAATAGTTTTCCTTTTCCTGGGCACTGATTTTGTTTTTTACTTCAAAGACACTAATGTTTCACTGTGGAATGTTGTCCTCTCACACAATGACTGCTAGAAATCTGAGAGCTAAAACTGTGTCCCACCTGCAGCAAATATTTTACTATTTTTTTTTAATATATTTTATTGATTTTCCACAGAGAGGAAGGAAGAGGGACAGAGAGCCAGAAACGTCGATGAGAGAGAAACATCGACCAGCTGCCTCCTGCACACACCCCAACGGGGATGTGCCCACAACCAACGTGCATGCCCTTGACCGGATCGAACCCAGGACCCTTCAGTCCACAGACCAACGCTCTACCCACTGAGACAAACCGGTTTCCGCAAATATTTTACTATCTTAACTTCTGGTTCTACTACCTAACCAACATTTTTCCTATCCTTGTTTTTTTTTTTCCAATAAACAAGCCGTTGTTTTTTTGCTGGACGATGTTGTCTTAAAAATGAGGTATGTGGATCTGATACCTAATTCCCAATGAAACATCCCAGGCTGGAGGGTCATATCCAGCAAAAGAGTAAATCCCATATTCCCACAGGGAACCTATTATTCTATTCGGGCGAATCCTAAGTTTCTTTTAGTCAGCAAAACTTTGTCCCCCTCCACCCCCCACCCCCAACTGCTACATATTGAATCTAGCTCTTTCCTGTTATCCATAAAAAAGGTAAAATCCTCTTGCCAATGTGATAAACTTTCAACATCTCTGGCTGCTAGTAAGTCCTACCCTTTCCACTTTCCAGCATTTTCTCATTTTTAATTCTACAAGTTGTTTGCCTCTCTTCTCTGTTCGCTCTCTTCTAAACGTACTTCACTTTCACCAAAATCCCTTTAAGTATAACTAAAAATGATTATTTAATATTAATCATCAACCTTACTGAAATAAATTTTTATTCTTAAAAGTTATGCATGTTCTTTTTTTTTTTTTTTAATATATTTTATTGATTTTGTACAGAGAGGAAGGGAGAGAGATAGAGAGAAACATCAATGAGAGAGAGTCATTGATCAGCTGCCTCTTGCACACTCCCTACTGGGGATATGCCCGCAACCAAGGTACATGCCCTTTACCGGAATCAACCCCGGGACCTTTCAGTCCCCAAGCCGACGCTCTATCCATTGAGCCAAACTGGTTTCGGCTATGCATGTTCTTAAAAGGCTAACCAGTTACTCTTCTCTAATATTCAATTAAGAGTATACACTGCCTTAACCAATACTAATATATTTTCATCTCATTTGCATGACTACTCCACATATATTAAATTTTTATTTTTTTGTTCAAATATAATTCTCAAAAATAAGAACAATGGTACAAGAGGTTTACTGAAGCCCAGAAGCTAAAAAAATTTTTGAATGACAGATACTACTACTCAAAATAATGTGCAGTTAGATCCGTATGTGTACAAATTTGTACAAAAAGTTTGTTACCACTCACAAGTAAAGTACAAATAAAAATAATAATTCTGAAAACGAATTTTTTGGACCAGAAGCCCACTATGGTTACTTCAAAGTATTGTCTGAAAATACTATCCAAGAGAAGTAATTTGCCATAAAAACTTGTAAACACCTTTTAAACAAATCTCAGTGATGCACTAAGGATACTAATCATTTCTCCAGAACAAGCACAATATAAGTTTTACAATATTACAGATAAAACCTGCCTCTGATGATAAAGCCCAAACTACAGATCTATGATTAAATATTAAAAATTTGTGTGCCAACCCAGCCAGTGTGGATCAATGGTTCAGTGTCAAACCTATTAACCAGGAGGTCACAGTTCAATTCCCAGTCAGGGCACATGCCCAGCTTGCTGGCTCTAGCCCCAGTAGGGAGCCTGCAGGAGATAGCCAATCAATGATTCTTTCTCATCAGTGATGTTTCTCTCTCTTTCTCTCTCTCTTTCTCTCTCTCTCTCTCTCTCCCTCCCTCCCTCCCTCCCTCTATAAAATCAATAAAAATATTTTTTAAAACAAAATCTGTATGCTAATAAAGGGACCAAATCACACTACTACTGAGAACATGTTATTACAGTACTTTGCTTGGAAGGAAGCAGTGCATGCTAATAAAAACCTTATTAAATAACTGCCTGATGTCATGTATTACCAATGTCATTCACGATAGGGAAACCACCATTATGCTAGCACAAAGTTTCCTTTACATTTAAATACACAATGAGTGAACATTTAACAAATATCCAAGATACTGTAATGATTCCATGACTTTTTGATGTATTTAATCTCTAAAAATCCATGCTACAAAAGGGCTATTATTTTTTAATTTAGTGAATGATAACTTTGCAAGCCATGGTGTAGCTTGGAAAAGACATCTTGGTTTTCCCTGAAGGATGCAGTACCTACAAGTGCTTCTAAAGGAAAGGCTGCTCTGAATATCCTATGTCTACAGTGTGTTTGTCTTCCTGGTCTTAATGTAACAAATCAAATTATAGCTACTGGACATTTATTTTCAATATATCATATAAAGAAGTGGATCATAAATGCAAGACTTGTTCCACATTTATGAATCATAGCTATTTATAAAATGAGAAAAACATTTCTTCATAACACTATAATGCCAGGTTTTCAAATACCATTATAATGACTTTAAATACATTCCTCAAGTGGTATATATAAACAATATATTTGGTACCTTGAACATACTTGGAAAAATCTAATTTTCATTTTAAAAATACCAGGATTTTTTTAAAAACACCAGTAACCGCCGAGACCGGTTTGGCTCAATGGATAGAGCGTAGGCTTGGGGACTGAAGGGTCCCGGGTTCGATTCCGGTCAAGGGCATGTACCTTGGTTGCGGGCATATTCCCAGTAGGGGGTGTGCAAGAGGCAGCTGATCGATGACTCTCATCGATGTTTCTAACTCTCTATCTCTCCCTTCCTCTCTGTACAAAATCAATAAAATATATTTTTAAAAACACCAGTAACTGATTTGATCAAGATCTAATACCATGTTTCCTGGAAATTAAGACATCCTCCAAAAATAAGACCTACTTACAGGTTTCCTTCTGGGTGAAATATAAGGCATCCCCCCGAAAATAAGCCCACCCCCCCAGGCCAAACATGAGAGATTTGGTCCACTGATTCTGAAAGAAATGGAGTCACAAGAAATTCACCAGGAAATTCAGGAATTGGATTGTTGTTATGATGTTCCAGAAGATGATGACATGATTGTCATTAAATAAATGAGTAAATTCTTGATACTGTAGGATTCACAGTTTGTCTGGTTTGTGTTGACAATTACCGTACTACCGTACTGTATATAGTTAATAAATTTCCTTTATTTTCATTTAACAATAAATGTGTACCGTATTCTTCTTCATGGAAAAATAAGACATCCCCTGAAAATAAAACCTAGCGCATCTTTGGGAGCAAAAATTAATATAAGAAACTGTCTTGCCGAAACCGGTTTGGCTCAATGGATAGAGCGTCGGCTTGGGGACTGAAAGGTCCCGGGTTCGATTCCGGTCAAGGGCATGTACCTTGGTTGCGGGCATATCCCCAGTAGGGGGTGTGCAAGAGGCAGCTGATCGATGACTCTCTCTCATCGATGTTTCTAACTCTGTATCTCTCTCCCTTCCTCTCTGTACAAAATCAATAAAATATATATTTAAAAAAAAAAAAAAAAAGAAACTGTCTTATTTTCGGGGAAACGGTATTTCTCCCACATGTAATGATTTTCCTCACCTGGAGTTTTTAAAAAATATATTACTGGGCAAATCTAATATATATATATAAATCACAAATATATATATATATATATATATATATATATATATGTGTGTGTGTGTGTGTGTGTGTGTGTGTGTGTGTATATATGTATGTATATGTATGTATGTATGTAACCGTGTGGTGATAGGAGTTATGGGGAGATAAATGGTGATGGAAGGAGACCTGACTTGGGGTGATGAGCACACAATACAGCGTACCGATGATATGTTGTGGAATTGTGCACCTGAAACCTGTAATTTGTTAACCAGTGTCACGCCAATAAATTCAATAAAAACCATATGCAAACATTGTAGTTAAAGAAACACTGCAGCGGTCGCCAACCTTTCAGATCTCACGGACCACGAGCTGGCAACCGCTGCTCCAAAGATTTCCTTAAGTCAGTGCTTACCAACCTTTCAGACCACCGATGGGCTGCTGCTTTAGAGAGTTTCTTTAACAATTATTATCCTAACTTTTGTGCATATGACAGAACACTAGACTTAATTTTCCCTTTTTCTTTCTTATTTTTTAGACTTCAAAGTTCCTTCTATGATTTTTTAGAGACAGCTTAAATACAATGCAAGCCACTCAACTATGTTAACCAAAATATTGATCTTTAACAATTACAGCAAACCAATCTGGTTCAGCATACCCTGTTTCCCCGAAAATAAGACAGTGTCTTATATTAATTTTTGCTCCCAGAGATGCGCTAGGTCTTATTTTCAGGGGATGTCTTATTTTTCCATGAAGAATACGTAACGTCACTGGTTGCTAGACGCCAGTCGGGGCGGCCCTAGCAACCAGTTTATGGTAAATTAATTTTCATTCTGAGACAGAGCCTAGGGAGGCCTTACTTTCAGGGGGATGCCTTATATTTCACTCAGAAGGAAACCTGTGAGTAGGTCTTATTTTCGGAGGATGTCTTATTTTGGGGGAAACACGGTAGTAGAGAACAATTATAATAGCTTAGCACTACCAAAACCAAATGTTACCAAATAACCATAATATATAGCTTTCATTGGCCTGAGGAATACTGATAGGGTCATTTCCCTGATAAGCTTCAGTTAAGACAATTAGTAAAAACCTATAGGTCCAGATACAAACATCTGTATAAGAACTATCGTATAGAGCAAAAATTGAAGTAGTTTCTGACTATCTGAAAATTATACAAGTTGCCCACATTGGGTTTTCAGTAAATAATTTACAATGAAATTTCTTTGCAATGCTCTTAAATCTAAAATTATTTCAAAACAGAATTTAAAACTTCTTCATGTATTCCACCACTTTGCTATTAGAAAATAGATAAGCCTTTTACTGAACCAAATATCCCAATGAACACAAATTTTGAAGCAATCACGATAAATCCCATGCCTGATGGCACAATGAGATCTAAATAATTTTAAACAGAAAAGCTTTATCTGAAGTTTCCCCCCACATATTCCTTTGTATACCTTAAAACCATGTACTATACATATATTATACAAACAGTTCTGCTTCAGAACCAAAATAATTGTAGCAAACAAACTTAAGATATTTAAATAATTTTACTTAAAATTCTTAAGTAAAAGTTTACAAAATAATAAAGTAGCAAATAATCATATCTCAGAAAAAGTTTAAATATGTGAATAAAGATGCTCAAATTATTCTATTAGCAAAAGAAATGTTCACCAAAACTGAAGAAAAAGAGGGGGAAAGGGGTTGCATTTAAAAATACCAATATTACTAAAAGGCTGGAATTCTTAAGAAGTCTAAGAGGATGTTATACTTGCCAATTCCAGGCCTAATATAACATCCTTATGGATAACTACATTCCCAGTAACAAACATTTAAGCATTCAATAAATGTTTTTACTGAATTTGGACTAAACTATGAAATTTTGTACATACAAATAAACATTGTCAAAGGTGCTTAACCATAAAGATAATTCAATATACTGTACTGACACAGAAACCAAAAGTAAAAAACTTGAACAATGCATATACATAAAACAAGCTTTTTACAGCTTTAAAACATTTAGAATACACAAAAACAATGTAAGCCTATGCAATAACACAAACAATGTATATAATTCAGAGATACATCATTAACAAACAATTCAAAAGATACAGTAGTTAGAATGAAAAGATTCCTATTAGCCAAATGTCAAGGTTTTTAGGCAGTTATCTAATAAATTTATGAATGAATAGCAGGTCACCTAATCCAAAACTTTAAGTATTATTATATTAAGTAGAAACAGTTAAAAGAAAATGAAAAAAATACATTGAAAACCTGTAATGCAGAGGAAGTCTAGAGTCACTGAAAAATAGACCAACACAACCTAAACCTCTGAACTACTCTAGGGAACAGTGAAGGGACAGCTTAACCTTCTCCATCTAAAGCTGATTTTCCTTACCTAATTCTAGCTTACAAGATAGGCTAATTGAACCAAAGTTTGTTGTAATATTTTCTTTGCATTATATTAGAAAATCTACAGATTTTTCCACACATAAACATATCTCCAAAATAATTTCTAATTAAGAATTAGTTTAGTCCTACAGAAAGTTATTTTCTTCAATCTTTCTTTCATTGACTTCAACTACAATACATAAGAAATCCTAGAGCAGTGCTAGCCAACAGAACTGTAATGTAAGCCACATATTTAATTCTAAATTTTCAAGTAACCACTTTAAAAACAAAAGTAAAATGTTAAAATAAGGTGAGCCCACTGGCATGGCTCAGTAGCTGAGCAATGACCTATGAACCAGGTCATGGTTTGTCTCACATGCCAGGTTGTGGGCTTGACCACCAGTGGGGGATGTGCAGGAGGCAGCCAACCAATGATTCTCTCTCATCATTGATGTTTCTATCTCATCCTTCTCCCTTTCTCTTGGAAATCAAAAAATATGTATTTCAGAAGTTGTTATTAAAAGTATATATTTTTTAGAGATGAAATGAGCCCTACCTGGTTTGGCTCAGTGGATAGAGCATCAGCCTGCAGACTGAAGGGTCCCGGGTTTGATTCCACATGCCCGGGTTGGGGACTCGATCCCCAGTGGGGAGCATACAGGAGGCAACCGATCAATGGTTCCCTCTCTGAAATTGATGTCTCTATCTCTCTCCCCCTCTCTCTTCCTCTCTGAAATCAATAAAAACATACTTAAATATATAAAGGTGAAATGAATTTTAAAAACTTATTTCACAAAAAATATTCAAATTATAACCTCAACATGTAATCAACACTGAAACATTTTTTATGATATATTTTACATTCTTTTTTTTTCATATTGTTTTTAAAATATGGTATGCATTTAACAGCATATCTCAATTAGGACCAGATCCATTTCAAGTGATTAATAGTTAAATGTGGCTAGCAGTTACTATGTTAGATAGCACAGGTCTAGAGTTCTTACTCTGGTTCTGGGGTACTTGTAAAAATACCAAAAGATCTGATAGGAACACACAATATTTAACTTGAAAGGCTGGAAAGGGCAACAAGAAAGGTCAATTCAGCTGTTCGCCTTGACTCCAGCAAGCCTAGGGTGATGTCCCAATTTGCTAGGCAAAGTCCTAATGACACCTGTTGTGATGATGTGATTATTAGCAGTATCCCCTGTAATTCTCAGTGTCCCACTTAGGATGATAAATTATATGGTTGTCCTATCTATATCTACAATATCCTCAAAAATAACTCTACGCTCCTTCGAAGGAAATTTAGTTTAAATTCTAATTCTGATGCCTAGAATATCTAAATTCAAAAGTAAGAACCCTAAATTCACTTCCCTCATCAAAAAAAGAAAAAGGAAAAAAAATGCTGCTAAAAATTCTTTTTATTTTAAATTGCAGACTTAAAAAAAAAAAAAAAAAAGGTTAAGAATTACCTGTTGAACAAGGCATCTGGAAATTGGGATCATTGCTATCCAAAACAGGCAAACAGAACTGGTTACTTGCAGATCCTAGCATAGGATCCTTATCGCTGAGCATGTTCTTCAGCGAGTCCTCTAAGACATTTTGACTTGTACTAAAATCCTCACAGACTTCATTCTCCAGGTTGGATCCTAGAAATAGGGCATCATCTAAGTGTTCAGTAGGAATTAAATGATTAAATGTATCAACTATATCCATGAAGACTTCTCTGTGTGTCTTTCAACCCTATAGAAAGACAAAAAAAATACCATAAGAAATAAAGCTACCAATTGATAATCACCTAAAAACCAAATTATTTTAATAGTTCTGAGTCTAAGAACACACTTAGTATTGAATTGTTAAAAAAAAAAAAAAAAAAAAATCCTCAGTTTCCAATATACATTTGGAGATGTAAAACAAGTCATTACTAAATGTTTCTGCATCATGCATGTAGAATATCATTGTACCAGAAACCCTATTAAATGTTTACTCACTCTTAGAAAAAGAAGAAAAAAAAGAAAAAACACTATGTATATACTCCATTAATTTCACACATTTGAGAGAACTACAAGACTTAAACCACAAAAATCATGTTTTCAACCATATTTCCATAAATTAAGAATCAGACATTGGTTTTATAGTAAGTCCATGTAAAAGAGCTAAAGTCAAATCATTTATTGTCCCATACATATAAAATAGCCTTGTTTTATTTATAAAGCACTTAAAGAACAATAATATATAGAGAAAAAGATTCTTGGTGGGGTAGTGGGGAGGATAAAAACACACTATTAAAACTAAATCCAACAAATCAAAACTCATTCAGGAACAGATGTGCACATACACAAACTGAGGGGGGAACTCTTTTAGGATACAATGAGATAAATGGCAAGACAATAACAAATCAGAGACTTAAATTTACTTGAGTGAATTATGTGAAGCCCATACACATATCAAACTAGTCTCCTATATAAAGTGTACCATACTAGGTATCTATCACTCAGTAGAAGTCATTTATACTCTAGAGGAGCCTCAATTATAAAAAGCTGAATTATTTTCAATACTGGTTACAGAGAAAACTGAAGTGATGTACTTTAGGAAGCAGGGGAGTCAACAAAAATCTAGTAATGTTCAGTTAGCTAGAAAATTCCACTAATTAAGCAAAATTCCAAAGTTTTTTAGATTAGCCCCAAATCTACCAAAACTTCCTCAAACTGTCATTGAATTATCTTCTCTATAAAAATGAGGGGGACCCTGGCTGGTTTGGCTCAGTGGATAACGTTGGCCGGCAGACTGAAGGTCTGGATTCGACTCCGATCAAGGGCAAGGGCACGTACCTAGGTCAGGTTCTCAGCGGGAGGCAACCAATTGATTTGTGTCTGTCTGTCTGACTGTCTGTCTCTCTCTCTCCCTCTCCCCCCCTGTTTTCCTTCCAGTCCCTCTAAAAATCAATGGAAAAATAAAAATAAAAAATTATAAAATAAAAAAATAAAGCATAATCTCTATACAGTAAAAAGAAATTATAAAATAAAATAAAAATTAATGGGAAAATATTCTTCGGTGAAGATTAAAAAAATAAGAAAGGAAGTTGAAAGACATTCTACAATTTACTAGGTAAATCGCTACTAAACAGTTTACCTATATTTAATTAATTTATTTCCAATCAGAATAGACTGTTTTAAGAAAAAATGCACTTAAATAATTTAAATGTCTTCCCTAGTCACAAAACACAGCCAAGATTCAAATAGGTTTACAAATTCCACAACCCAAGGCCATAATCCTTACACACTGAGCTACCGAGCTAAAATTGACTAGATTTGATTCATTAAAGGATCTTGTTTTTTGTTTTAAGAATAGTCTATGATTTTTAGAGAGTGCAGAAGGGAGAAGCAGCACTGTTGTGACAGTGTAACATTGATCAGCTGCTTCCTGCACAACCCCTATCGGGAATGGAGCCCCTCAGCCCAGGCATGTCCCCTGTCAGGGAAATGAACCAGCAACCTTTTAGTGCACAGGATGACTCCCAACCGAGCAACACAGGCCTAGGGTAAAAGCTCTCCTTTAAAAACTATTTTTCCTAATTTTCTAACAAATCAGTGGTTGCCTTGGGCCTTGAATAAGATAGGGATGGACTGCAATGGAACAGGAAAATACTTGGAAATTTATAAAACTATCCTAAATCTTGATTGTGGTAGTAATTTCATGAGTGTATACAATGAGTGCCCAGATTATTATGATCTCTGAACACATAATAGTCTGGCCACTCTGTGTGTGTGTGTGTGTGTGTGTGTGTGTGTGTGCGCGCGCGCGCATTTATTTTTTTAGAGGCCCAGTACATGAATTCATGCATGGGTGGGGTCCAGCCAGACTAGCCAGGGCAAGGGGATATGGGTGGTTGGCAGGCCTGCCTGCTAGTGGAACTCCTGGCCAAGGGGAAAATTTGCATTAGACTTTTATTATATAGGAAGGATATACCCGAGTGGCCATATTATTATGCATTCAGACATCATAATAATCTAGCCACACAGTATATATATATATCCACCAAAATTCATCAACCTGTTCATTTTAAATGGATACACTTATTGTAACTGAAGTTTAAGTTTTTTAAAAAGGAAATTTTTCTCAGAAAAATTAATCCTTTTCTAAATAGACAGATGTCAACATCTCTTCTACAATGTATTTACACTAAAATAAGGCAATGAAATAAAATGTAACTATTTGATGACTTGATAATTATTTCACGTGTATTCTCTAATTATAAGATTAAGAGAAAGTTATAGCTTACAATGCTGGTGAAAAAGTCAGGAAAAGTTTTAATTCCCTAAAACTATCTAATCCCAGTGCCTAAGTAAGGCTCAATTATCATACATCACCAACACTCCCACTGTTTTCAGGTTCCAAACACATTTTAGTATAATAAATTTCTGGTAATTAAAAATAATTTACAAAAGGTTACTAAATCTTTACAAATTATGTAGCCAGAATGACTAATGAATTTATATAGCTAAATGTGCTGGAACTCAAAGTTCACAACAGGCCAAAACTACCTCATCTTTGGAGCTGCATCCGAATTAGTAATCCTCTTTTTCTCAGAAGAATCAAAAAAGACAATTCCAGCTCTAGGGGGAAAAAATGATTAACACTCCTTCTAAAAATGATATTGCTCAATTCCTAAAAACAAACTCATTGCCATCTTGCCATAATATCATGTGTCTGGTAAACTCTACAAACTTCACCTGAGGTCAACCTTCTGTTACCCCAATACTGTCTGTGTGTGCTTTCAAATGGTGGGAACATTCAGAACATTCAAAAATTAAGATTGCACACACAGCTTGAAATCACACAGCTATAAGAAATACCAGCTCATTTAAAATATTGACCTAGATGAGAAATATTTTTTCCTCAATAATACTACTGCTATTAGTGAGCAATCCCAAAACTAGAAGTATCTTCAGAGCCTATGGAATATTTTTAAATCTCAACAGTATACAATATTTACTCTTTAAAGATCAATTAAGGGTCCAGCTGGTATGATCAATGGTTGAGCATTGACCCATGAACCAAGAGGTCATGGTTCAATTCCAGATCAGGACACGCATGCCTGGATTGGCAGCTTGATCCCCAGGAGGGGTGGGCAGGAGGTAGCCCATCTATGATTCTCTCTCATCATTGATGTCTCTAGCCCTCTCTATATCTCTCTTCCCTCTCTCTAAAATCAATAAAAACACATTTAAAATAGAAGATCAATTAAGAAAAGTAGTAAAGCACACTGTAAATAAGATGGGTGAAACAAAACTTTCCAATTATTTTTTCTTTTTCTTTTTTGCCAAAACTAGTATGTAGTATGACTTATAAAGTGTGTTCTCCTGGATTTAAAAAAGCATATTGGGGGCAGGGAGGAGGCCTTCAAACACCGAGAAAGAATAATATACCAGAAAGTTATATTTCTTTTTCAACATATGTTAAGCAGTTACCATTGTGTGAAACACCTTTAATAGGCCAATAAGACTGGGAATGTTCACAAGACAAAAACAGAGCAAAGCAACTCAAACCTATGGGTCTAAAGATGACAATTTCTACAGGAAACATAACAAAAGTAGTATTTTGTGAAATTATTACAAATTAGTAAGACTGATTTTTCATACAGACATCCCACAAAATTATATTGAAAGTAAGATTTAATGGAGGAATGAAAATTTATTTTTAAAAACCAGTTTCAGATATCAAGTGCTCAGTATGAAAAATAAAAACCCACATGCTAAATTAAAAACAAATGTTAGCTAATATAGAAATATTAACGCACATTTAAAATGAAATAGAAAAAGGACAGTAGTTGGAAAACTGGTAAAATCATAAGGTCTGGAATTCAGTTAATAGTAATGTACAAATGTTAATCTCTAGTTCTGATAAAAGCACTGGCATGCCAAATAAGACAATAAAAGAAACTGGATAAAGATATATAGAAATTCTATACTATGTTTGCAGCTTTTCTATAACTCTAAAATTATTCCAAAATTAGTCCTTTAAAAAAATAAACATAATCTAAAATATAATGCTCTGAGATACCTAGTAATGTAAATAGACAAAAATAGTCACATCTAATTAAGAAAGCTTGAATTAATTAAACAGACTATTACTTAGACAACTGGATTTAAACAAATTCCTAATTCTTACATTGAAGTTTTACTTAAATTCTTCCTATTTGATATTATAAATTTAATAATTAAAACGTAACAAGTCTAGGGTCTATTTTAGGTGGCTAATAATATTTACATATCCAATTAGACCAGTACATATATGCTAAAATCAGAAATTATTTCCAAATTCAGTTACACCTCATGGTTATAGATAATTATCCATCTAAACCAGGAAATTGGATAATCTGCTTAATTCAAAATTACTTTTACTCATAATGTACTTGTTAAGCATTATAGGTGCCAGTGAAACAAACCCATCTCTAACTCAAGGAACACACACTCCGAAACAGAGAACAGACATAAAAACTAATACATATAAATATCACAATATGAAAGTGTTACAGTGAATTGCTGCAGACGGTATCACAGAGAAAGGTGAAAATCACTGAGAAAAGAAAAGCTAAGCAGGTTATGTGAGTGTTGGCTCCTAAAAGTCCAGAAGATACTCAGGCAAAGAGAGGAGCATCTGCTAATCACATACAGCGAAGTTTGATTCCAATGGACCATTTAGAAAAATTCAAATAAGTATTAGTACTAAGATTCTGAATAAAATTCAACCTAAATCCAGAGATAGTTCCCACTTTAAAATGCTTGTTTCATCTGAACTCTCTAAGAATTATACTTTCGTTTATACTCATGAAATCAGCATACATTGTTTTCCAAGTGTTTTGTGTATGACAGAATGTAAAAAGATTTAAAAAGTACCAACAAAAATGCACTTCTACAAAGATCCCTTTTAAATTAAGAGTGATTCAACTTTTCAGAAACATGTTCAAGTAAAACTAGATATCTTCTTTAAAATATATATATACATATATATATCACTATTAAACCGCTAAAGCAATCAAAAGGCCCTAACAAGTTATTATATTAGGAAGCTGTCTTGTGCAGACTATAGTCTGGTGGCATGAAGGGAGCGACAAATATATATCAACAAATTACAAAATCTAGAAAGAAAAACAAAGAAGGATAATAATGATTTGGGAAGGGGTGTTAAGGTTAAGGAGGGGGTTTTGTAAATGAAGGACCTGTTAGCAGGGAAACATGTGAGTCAAAACTTGAAATGAAGAAATGATCCATGCATAAGAGAAACAGCAACCCAGCAGGCTAAGACTTAGGAATGAAACAACTACTTGGTGCCTTCCAGTCCCTACATCACAGTTTAAATTAAGCCATCAATTAATTAAGCATGCTTATAATGAACAACTTTCTAATAGGCAGTAGTAGTAATAGTAGTAGTGGTGGTAGTAGCGCTAATAGCAGAAGGAGAAGAAAAATCAAAGTACCGCTACTACTAATAACGACAAAATGTAAAACTTAATGTGCTCTAACTTCATGCCAGGAACTGCTTTGCATCAGTTTTTAATCAGAGGTGATTCATCCCTCCAGAGAACATTTGGCCAATCTGTACAATCTACTATGCCATGCAAAATCCTATATAATAAAAGGCTAATGACCAAATGGTGGAATGACCAGTCACTATGATGTGCACTGACCACCAGAGGGCAGACACTCAACACAGGAGCTGACACAGTGGTCAGTGTGCTCCAACAGGGGACGCACTGCTCACCCAGAAAAGCCGGCTCACGGCTGGCTAGCACAGCAGCAGTGGTGAGAGCCTCTCCCACCTCAGCAGCAATGCTAAGGATTTCCAACTGACAGCTTAGGGGGCCTAAACCGTCAGTCGGACATCCTCCCTCTGCCCCCCTCCCAGGCTCCTGGACTGCGAGCGGGCACAGGCCAGGCTGAGGGGACTCCCCCTAAGTGCATGAATTTCATGCACCAGGCCTCTAGTTGTCTAAAAAAGACAGACTGGCCCTAGCCTGTTTGGCTCAGTAGATATAGCATCGGCCTGCAGACTGAAAGGTCCCAGGTTTATTCTGATCAAGGGCATATGCCTGGGTTGCAGGCTTGATCCCCCAGAAGGGGGTATATGCAGGAGGCAGCTGATTGATGATTCTCTCATCCTATTAATGGCTAAGAGATTAAAACTCCTGTGTAATATTTTAAAGATTTTATTTAACTATTTCTCTTTATCCCCTCCTCATTATTCAAATGATCATGAAAACTTAAATCCCTTGACCATTAAAAGATAATCTAAACTACACATGGAATTGTACGGAGACATTTGTGGTCATAGCAACTGGAGAGGGCATGCTGACATCTAATAAATATACTACAATGCACTAAGAAAGACCCACAACAAAGAATTAACCTGCCCCCCAAAAAATAAATGCTGAGATTAAAAAACTCTGCTCAACATTTATTAATATAATCCTCACACCAATGCTGTATTATAATCCTAATTATACAAAAAAATAAAAGTGGAATCAAAAAAATTATTTGAGCCCTAGCTGGTTTGGTTCATTGGATAGAGCATCAGCCTGTGGAAGGGTCCCAGGTTCAATTCTGGTAAAGGGCACATGCCTAGGTTGCAGGCTCAATCCCCAGTAGGGGGCATGCAGGAGGAAGCCAATCAATGACTCTCATTGATGTTTCTCTCTCTCTCCTTCTGCCTTCCTCTCTTAAACCAATAAAAATAAAATGATTTGACATAGGAAGTGGTAGAGATGAAATCTGAACCCTGAATTTCATTCAAGAGTCAATGCATTTAACAGTACCCTATATTATCTCTTTGTAAAGTTAAATTGAATGTTTATTATGTGTAAGGCACTGTGCTAAATTCATTTAAGTGCATAATGTCATTTAATCTTCACAATCGCACAATTAGGCAGGTACTATTACATTCTCAATTTATGAGAGGCTAACGCTTAGCAAAGTTATACACAATATTACAAAGTAAGTGGCAGAATTGGGACTCAAATCCACTCTGACACAAAAGTTAGTTCTTAATCACCATGATATGGTAACATCAAAAGGAAATACTAAGTTACCCTTCCAATGTATAGTCAAGGAAAATCACGAATTGTTAACCATGTGATATGACACAATTCCACACACTGATACAACCTAATCACCTTCTCTGCACACCCATCTTAAATTATGGTCCAGTTTCATTGGTTAGAATCTATTAATAATACTTCATTAAAAAAAAGTCAGAATCAAACTTCTTTTCTTATCAGGAAAAATTATAAAAATCGAAGGAATATGACTTTTAAGACCAAAGCAGACCCCAGAACCCAGAAAAAGAGCTCTCAAGTGCATGTTGAACACTACTAAGACTTAACTTCAAAGTTCACAACTATCCTGGCCGGTGTGGCTCAATGGTTGAGCTTGAGTATGCGCCCATGAACCAGAAGATCATGGTTAATTCCAGGTGAAAGCATATGCCTGGTCTGAGCACATGACAAGGTTGCTGGTTCAATCCACAGTAGGGGTGGTGTGCAGGAGACAGCTGATGAATGATTCTGTCTCATCAATGATGTTTCTACCCTTCTCTCCCTCTCCCTCAATCTAAAATCAATAAAAACATACTTAAAAAAAAAGTTTACAACCATATCCAATTGACATGAGAAGCATTAACAGTTTGGATTAACCATGAAAACAGTGGAAGCAACTCACCAATAAAACTATAACCTAAGTAATAACAGTTCAAACTAAGATGTATTTAGCAGGTTCATATGCTAGGCCCTATACATTATCTCACTAGTTCCTCACAGCAACACTGTGAGGTAAGTGCAATTATTATTTCTATTTTACAGATAAATAAAATGAGATCCAACCATTACATAATTTGCTTAAAGTCACATACCCAAATCAGAACCCAGGCAGTCTGATTCCCAAGTCTATACTTTGAAACTACTGTACTTTATGCACTCTGCTTGCTTAACATATTTTTATGTTAATACTATTGTAGTACACCATTAATGAAACCTTAACAAAATACTGGAAACAGTCCTAGCTGGTTTGGCTCAGTGAATAGAGCATGGGCCTGTGAACTGAAGGGTCTCAGGTTCAATTCCAGTCAAGGGCACATGCCCGGGTTGTGGGCTCAATCCCCTGTAGAGGGCATACAGGAGGCAGCCAATCAATGATTCCCTCTCATCATTGATGTTTCTCTCTTTCTCTCCCTCTTCTTTCCTCTCTGAAATCAATAAATAAATAAAAATACTGGAAACAAAGTGATGTACCCTTGTCCCAAAATAAATTAGGAAATATGCATTTAGCCACTCCCTACACATAAAAAATAAACGTTTTACAAATTACCAACTATAAACTCTGCCATTCATTTTCAACCTACAATTTTAGAATGTCTTTATGAGGCCAGCTCACACAAATTATGAATGAATTAAAACTATAGCCAGCTGACATGACTCAATGGTTGAGTGTCACCTATGAACCAGGAAGGAGGTCACAGTTTAATTCCTGGTCAGGGCACATGCCCAGTTTGTAGGATTGACGCCCACCAGTGGGGATTGTGCAGGAGACAGATGACAAATGATTCTCATCATTGATGTTTGTGTTTCTCTCTCTTCCTTCCTCCCCGAAATCAATAAAAATATCTTTTTTTCTTTTTTTTAATATATTTTATTGATTTTTTACAGAGAGGAGGAGAGAGGGATAGAGAATTAGAAACATCGATGAGAGAGAATCATTGATCAGCTGCCTCTTGCACACCCCCCACCGGGGATGTGCCCGCAACCAATGTACATGCCCTTGACCGGAATCGAACCTGGGACCTTTCAGTCCGCAGACCAACGCTCTACCACTGAACCAAACCGGTTTCGGCAATAAAAATATCTTAATACATTTTTTAAAAGACTAAAGTTTTGCCTTTCTGTACAATCTACTATTTCATGCAAAACTGTCTGATAAGTTAGATTTGTGCTAAGATATTAATACTTTTGTGAAACAGTTTGAAGTTTTTACTTAACTATTTCTTTTCATCCCCTCTTCATTATACAAATGATCATAAAAATTTAAATCCCCTACTACAATATGAGTTAAATGCACAATGTATAGAAATGTTCAGTCCATATTCTGGGCAATCTCTCATACAATAGCTTTTAACTATTAATGTTATTTAACAATTCATTTCTCTAAATCTTTTTTTTTTTCTCTCTCGATCTAGAATATGTTCCTTGAGAGTATAAACAGCACCTGGAGCTCAAATATTTTGAATCAATTCAATCCTCTCAATATTTTTCCATCACAGGGCAACAATTTAAAAAGAATATTTCTGCTCCCAAAAATGCACCAGTATCTTATGTGCAACCATTTGCCAAATCAATTTTATAGTTAAAATATAAAATGTCTATGCTTTTGAAAAATACTCCAGGATCCTCAGAGGGTGCTCCAGGAAATAAAAGAGAAAGAGAGCCCAAGAAAAGAGATCCAGCAACCAAATGTCAGAATTCTTAAAGTGCAGATGCATGAAAATATTGAGCACTCAGCCGTGGTGACTCAGCGGTTACCTACTAGAGGCCCTGTGCACAAAATTCATGGGGGAGGGGAGGGTCCCCTCAGGAAGCCTGCACCCTCTCCAATCTGGGACCCTTCAAAGGATGTCCTACTGCTGGTTTACAGGGATTGGGCCTAAACCAGCAGTCGGACATCCCTCTCGCAATCTGGGACTGCTGGCCCCTAACCACTCACCTACTTGCCTGCCTGCCTGATTGCTCCTAACCACTCTGCTGCCGGCCTGCTCGCCCCCAACTGTCCCCCCCTGCCAACCTGCTTGCCCCCCAAATGCCTCCCTGCCAGCGTGATCACCTTCAACTGCCCCCCCCACCCCCGCCAGTGTGCTCACCCCCAACTGCCCCCCTGCTGGCCTGCTCACTCCAAACTGCACACACACACACCCCGTCCTAATTACCTTCAATTGACCCCCACTGACAGCCTGCTTGACTCACCTCCAACTGCCCCCCTTGCAGGTCTACTTACGCCCAACGGCCCATCCCCCATCAGCTTAATCACCCACAACTGCCATCTCATCCTGACCTGATCATCCACAGCTGCCCTCCCCTCTGGCCTCTAACTGCCTCTACCTCCGCCCTGACACCATGGCTTTGTCCAGAAGAACTCTGGAAGATCTCCTGGAAGGTCTCCCAGTCTAATTAGCATATTACCCTTTACAGTTCAATTCCAATCAAGGCATACTATTTTGCCCAGATTGTGGGCTAGATCCTAGCAAGGGGCATACAACAGAAGGTAGCTGATCATTGATTGATGTTTTTGATGTTTCTACCTTTTTCTTCTTCTCCCTTCCTCTCTATCAATAAAAATTTTAAATCAATGAAATTTTATAAAGGAAAAAAAAAAGAAAACAGGACTCTTAAGAACCTTGAACTCCCTACAGTGTGTGGTGAAGTAATTATAGGGTAACCCACAAACCTAAAGTTAGTCTAAGTTAAATGCACAATGCATAGAATTGTCCAGTCCATACTGAGGGCAATCAATAAAACTCATTATCCCCAAAATACAGAAAAGATATCCCCAAACCTTAAGTAAAAAGAATTTCATGAGAAATCTTTCTGAAGACAAAACAGCACACTTAAAAAAGTAAAATGTACCACTTGGCTAGCATGGCTCAGTGGTTGAAATCAATATTATGAACTAGATCATGGTTCAAATCCTGGTTGGGGCACATGCCCAGTTTGCAGGCTCTATCCCCAAGTGTGGGGTGTGCAGGAGGCAGCCAATCAATGATTCTCTCTCATCATTGGTGATTCCCTCCCTCTCCTTTCCTCTCTGAAATCAATAAAAACTTAAATGCCATATTACCATGTCAAGGAAGATAACCATTATGTATATTTTAGAACCCTCAAAACAGAACTGCATACAAAATTTACACTTACAAGTTTTCCCAAATATAATTCATACAATGTAAAAATATAAACTCTTAAAAGATAATTTTGCACTAATCCAAATCATCACTTGCTTCCTTCCAACTTTGCTTTATTAATAAGCTATTACATAAGCAAAAATTTACTTTTCCTAGCTGATTCCAACATTAAGTACAATTTAAATTTTAATAGTATGGTTATAAGTAATTAACATACAAATTCCTTTCAATTTCCCTATCCTGAAATTTGAATTTGCCTAAAACTATTTTCCACCTACATTTATAGGAACCACTTCTCTTTAGACTTTAGGTATCTGAATATGCAACCCGTTGCGTATACTACAGGATCATCTAAAGTTAGGTGAGGTCTATCCAAACAGCATGGAATGCATAATTCAGTGTGATAAAGAAGTTCACTATCCTCCATAAGGATGTAATAGCAGTATAATAAATTACACGTTCATGCCCTTCAATAAAGGGACCTACAAAGCATGCAAGGAATGGGAAAACTGGCCCTTATCACTATTTTTTATCCTTTTGAAATTCACCAGTACAGCTATCAAATAAAGCTCAGAACCTAAGATTCTAATTCTGCATCCTTAAAAAGTGGCCAACTTTCTGCTGCTAAGGAATCCACTGAACTGTGTGTGTTTAAACGGAGCAATGACAACTCCTAAAGTCCCCCCTTTAAATTCTGTTACTGCCTTGGGGAAATGGAGTACGCCGTTAAAAGCAGTAATAGTGAAGATGGTGGAGGGAAATTAATATATGGTCAGAAAACAAAAGAACTGAAAAAAACACAGTAAATTAAGAAAAGGTCTAAGTGGCAGTGAACGTTAAAAAAATTACTATTCTAAGTAACAATCTTTATACACCACCTTTTGTGCTCTGGAACGGAGACACAAGTTCAAAAATAAAAGACAAAGGTCTCCTGGCTCTTTGACTCATGTCTCTCTTCTATCACTAACACACATTCAAACATTTTCACAATTCCCAACACCTCAGTCAAATATATATATTTTTTTAAATGGTAGGAAATGAATGAGCAACGGAGGCGTCATTTTTTGGAAGATCTCAAACCACCAGTTTGGAAAAAAAGGCAGGCAAGCTCGAACCTCAACTAGTAACCAAATAGAACTTAGTACTTAACTATCCCCTAGTAGTTCGCTGAATCTTTTCTTTTTTTTTCCCGTTTAGCTTAAAAACAATAAGGCAAATTTCTCTGGTGAAGGTTCCATTACCTATGCTTCCTTGTAAATTAAGCATCTCTCTGCACGTGATGAAGATTAATTAGGGCCGAGCAGCTATTACGAGCAGCTATAATGACTATCGATAGCCAGGACCATATTCTGCGAATGATTCCTGAATAGCACCCAAAAAAAAAAAAATCAGACTCAAAGAACCTCGAATCACAGGAGTCTAGGAAATGGCATTTCCCACCCGCAGACGGGGAGGGACCGTGCGCCGCCCCAACATCCTCTCCCTTTCTTCTCGCCCCCGCCCCCACCCCGGGTCAGGTGATGAGTTGCCGGGCTCCATTAACACGCACACGGCGACAAGTGGTTCCGTCAATTACACGAACCCTCCGAAGGCCAGAGCCCTGGCTTCTCCTCCTTCCAACCCGAGCCAGAGGCGTCGACAGTTTGGCTCCCGAGCACAAAAGCGCGCGGCAGGAAAGGGATGGACGGACGGATGGATGGAAGGATGGAGGGAGCGCCAACTCCCCCATCTCTTATCTTCCCAACGCGGGAACCGCACTCGGCCTCGCAGCCAAGGCCCGCGCCGGCTCCCCGGATCCGGGGCCCAGAGCGCCAGGCCGGGCGCCGGGGCGCCCTCGGAGGACAGAGGCCGGAGCGCGCAGGGCCGGGGCCTGCAGGCCGCGCCTCCTCCGAGGCCTGCGCGCCCGCGCGGCTGCGGCGACGGGGCTCACTCACCCCCCGGGCGAGGGCCCCGGAGCGGGAGCGGGAGCGGGAGCCGGAACCGGGGGAGAGACCGCCCGCGGCGCCGACCCTCCGCCCCGGCGACCTCGCCACCGCGGCTGGCTGGCTGGTTCCCTCCCTCCCTCCCTCCCTCCCTCCGTCCCCAGCCCGCGGTCCAAACGGTCCCGGGCGGCGCAGGGAGGCGCGGCCCGGACAGGCCGAGGACGTTACGCAAGAGGCCGGAGAGGCTTCCCCGCCGGAGGCCGGCGGGCGGCGCGGAGTGCGGCCGCGGGCGGGGCGGGGAGCGGCGCCGGGCCGCCGTGCGTGTGGCCGGGGCTGGGGGAGGGGAGGGGAGGGTGCCCGTCTCGCTGGCCGCGGCCTGAGCCGCACACTCACCCAGCTCCGCCGACGAGCGCTACCACTGGCAGCCAGAGGAAGATGGTGGCCGCCGCCGCCGCGGAGGAGGAGGAGGAGGAGGAGGAGGAGGGGGCCGGGGGGTGCGCGGAGAGGGGGTACGCGCAGGACGTCGGCGTCGCTGCCACAGCCTCTCTTCCTCACGGGGTCGGGCGGCTGCTGCTGACGACACCGGCCTGGCTGGCGCGCCGCCCCCCTCCTAGGCCTCGTTGCAGCAGCCGCCGCCGCCCAGAACGCGAGGGTCGCTCGCCTCGTGGGGACTGTACGGCGGTGCGAGACCCCACGGCCATCGGCGTGCGGCGGCGGCGGCGCGGGGGGAGGAAAGCGAGCTGCGTCACGTGACCCTCTGTTTACCGTTCCGGGGCCGCGGCCGCGCCTGCGCACCGCGCGCCTCCCGCGCCTCTGCGGCCCCCGCGGCCGCGCTCCACGCGCCTCCGCCCGGTCCCGAGGCTTTTAAACGCCCGCGCACCGCCCGCGGCTTCGGGCTTTCACCTGGCCGGCGTGGGGGAGAGGCTGAGAGACGGTCTCTCTTTTTTTTTTTTTTTTTTTTCTCGGCTATACTAAGCACTAAGGCGTCATCGTTAATGTCATGTTGATGGGCAAATCTGCACCCCCGCCCCCCCCCGCCCGGGTACTTTTTACCTTTTGTGTATGTGATCAAGAATGGTAGAGAAGAGGCAGCTGATCCATGTTCCTCTCTCATCCATGTTTATAATTCTCTAGCCCTCTCTCCCTTTCTCTACGTAAAAAAAATAATAATAATTAATAAATAAAATATGAAAAATAAGTAAGTGCAAGATTCGTATAAAATATATATAAAATGCTGAGAGGCAAAAAAAGAAAGACTTTAATACATGCAAAGGTTTAGATCAGCTTCAAAAGTTTATTAACACTATTTGTTAAGGTATTGAAATATACAGTAAACACTTTTTTTACTTTGCTAATGAGAGTATACATTGTTACAACCACGAAGAAATAAATACTATGTATAGCCATTTCAAATAGACATTATATGTAGCCACAAAAAAAAAGGATGGTAGAGAAGAAAAAAGAAAGAGCGGTGGAGGACGTTGGAGGAAAGCCTCTTGCCCAAGACTCCCTGCCGGCTCGACACCAAAGTCCCCTCATGAGCCACCTTCACCCTCAGCAGCTGGTGTGCTTCAGGGCCCAGGCTGCCGCCTCCAGGAAACATTGCTGGCCTAAGGACCCCCCTGAGAGGTCCCCAAGACTTCTCAGAGAATCTTCTGTTCTTTTGTATAAGGTCAGAATTTTCTTGATCTTTTTAAACCAAAACAATAAAGAAGAAAATGTGAGAATGCAGCCATCTGATAAGCACACATTGAAGAAATTTGCAAAAATGTAAAACAATGCCACCCTATTACATTTTGGGAAAATGTTTTCCATAATAACTATATGTGATAACGGCGAATTGTTTTTAAATGTCATTTGCCTTAGGTTTAATTTCTAAGGGGAAACATGTCAATAAATACAACTAACCTATATAAACAAAAGCTTGTGGAAGACCCTCAATAATTTTTAAGATTGTGGAAAGGTCCTGAGACCAAAAAGTTGAAAAAATCCCAACAAACTCCCTGGCCTAGGTTATGTGTCTAGACTAGGTTATGTGTTTTCAACAGCAGTTTGGACTGACCCCTATCGCAGCCTTTACTGAGCACTCCAACTAATTTTCTCATCATGCTAACCAAAATGAACTTTTTTTTTTTTTTTTCAAAATGAATGCTTTAAGGACAGGAATTATGTCTGCTACCTGCAGGGACCATTACAGTGCCCTCTAAAGAATGACAGCCAGCCTTAACTGGTTTGGCTCAGAGGACAGAGTGTCAGCCTATGGAATCTAGGGTCCCAGGTTGGATTCAGGTCAAGGGCACATCCCCAGTAGGGGGTGTGCAGGAGGCAACTGATTGATGTTTCTCTCATTGATGTTTCTAACTCTCTCTCTCTCTCTCCTTTCCTCTCTGTAAAAAATCAATAAGATGTATTTTAAAATAAAATAAAGAATGACAGCCCTACTGTCAGCAATTAAATGACACCAGCACTTGCTGTGCTCTTCTAAAAGCTTTATTTGTTTATTTATGCCTCATGCCAACCACAGGCCACATTTTAAAATTTGTACAAAGTAGAATAGTCTACAGTAGGGGTGTCGAACTCAATCAGAGAAGGGGCCAAAATCTAAAATCCAGCCTAAATCGCGGGCCGAATGGTTTACTGAACAGTCATAAACTGTCATTGTGATGGAAACGCAGCGGAGTGCAGTGATGACAGCGCGGTGCGGGCCACATTGCAAGGCCTGGCGGGACGGATTTGGCCCGAGGGCCTTGTGTTTGACACTTGTGGTCTACAGGCATGTGGTGAAGATCTCTTCTGTAACTCTCTTAGTCTGTTATTTCAAGTACTCCCAATGCTAAATGCTTATCCACAAAGGAAATTTAGGTTGTCCTAATTCTACTGGAATCCTAGAGTTCCAGCCCCTGCTTTAACTCATCAACCCTTCAAAACTTTGACAATCTTTTTTTTAAATTGTTTTTGAGCCTTGGCCAGTTTGGTTCAGTGATTAAGAAATGGGATTTTTGGCTGAAACCGGTTTGGCTCAGTGGAAAGAGCTTTGGTCTGTGGACTGAGGGGTCCCAGGTTCAATTCCGGTCAAGGGTGAAATATGGTAGCATGTGCCCTGGTTGCGGGCACATCTCCAGGGCAAGGTGTGCAGGAGGCAGCTGATCAATGAGTCTCTCTTATCGATGTTTCTAGCTCTCTATCCCTCTCTCTTCCTCTCTGTAAAAAATCAATAAAATATATATATATTTTTTAAAAGGAAATGGGATTTTTGGACTGGAACATGCAGTATTACCCTGGGAAGACTGGTTCCTGGGATGAATTTTCGGACAGAAGGTGGTATAGCAAAGGTGGAAATTTATTCAAGAACAAGTACCGACTCCCACATGGGGAAAGGAAAAGAATTCCACTGAGTTCCTTTTTCCTACAACTTGTAAGGGTCTTTGTGCCTTGATATCCTCTCTGATTGGTCATTATTCCCTTAGACTAGTTACAAGGGTAATAGGAACTCCTGGGCTCAAAGGTCTAATCTCACATTTCCTTCCCTCCTTCCTTGTTTTCTTATTCCCTCTGGGTTTTCTTCTCCTTCTGGGTGTAGGGCTTCCTTCTCTTTATTTTGTAAATATAGACCTTTTGCAGTTCCCAGCTTCCCTATTCTATGGAAATATACCTTCTGCTGCTCTGCAGCCCAGTGCTTTTTCCATGGCCTTCTTAATTTCTAAAATTTCCTAAACCTGTCTTTTTCACCCCTAAAAATTCCTGTTTCCATTAGAGCCCTTGGACTTGAAGGGTCATGGGTTCAATCTGGTTAAGGGCATGTACCTTAATCCCCAGCCCTGGTTGGGCCCATGGGAGAGGCAACCATTGATGTTTCTCTGTTTCAATCCCTCCCTTCCACTCCCTAAAAAAAAAGCTTTTTGAAAAAGGAAAATAGAAATGAGTAATTTAAAAATGTTTTTTACTTAAAATGTCTGGAGTGAACTGCAAAAATAAATCTAGTTTTATCTTTATTCTTTTTCTGGACCTCAAGGTGAAATTTGAACAAAGTGATATGGGATTTTGGGACTGGAACACGCGGTGTTCCCCTGGGCAGGATGGCTTCCCTGGGTTCTTTGTCCATCTGTGTTGAAGAATGAAACCACGGGTGAAAGGTGGGATAGTAAAGGTGGGAATCTATTGAAGAGCAAGCACAGAGTCCCAGGTGGGAAGGGGGAAAGAATCTCACATCACAGACTCGCACATGTGGAAGGGGAAAGAGTCCCACTGAGTTCCTTTTCCCACGGTTTATAAAGGCTGCAGGTTTTTGTGCCTCGATATCCCCTCTGATTGGTCACTATTCCCCTTTGATTTGGTCACTATAGCAACTCCTGAGTTCAAAGGTCAAACTTCATATGGGATGGTGAGGCCTTCCTCCCTCCTTGTTCTCCTATCCCTTTCGGGCTTTCTTCTGAAAGGGCAGGGTGAGGCGAGGATGAGCTCCCAACTCTGCCCTGCAAGGCGGAGTTATCCCTAGCCCTCACCCAACCAATCAGGGTTAGCCGAGGCAGTGACATCACCACCGACCGGAGTAAAACCCCTGGACTGGGAGAAATTCGAGCTCTCTTCCGCCATGCTGCTGGCGTGGGTGGGAGGAGCCCATGTTAGCATGGAACAGGCTCTTTTGTTTATTGCATCGGACTCGGCTCCCTGGTGGTCCTTGGGGATCACGAAGTCTGGGCGTAACACTTCCTTCTTTATTTTGTAAATATAGACCTTTTGCTTCTCTCAGTTCCCTTGTCTTATGGAAATGTAACTGTTGCCTCTCCAACTCCCTTGTCTTATGGAAATATAACTTTTGTAGCTCTGTAGCCCTGTGCTTTTTCCATGGACCCCCTTAATTTTAAAAATTCCCTAAACCTGGGTATTTCACCCCTAAAATATCCTGTTTCAAAAGCATTAGGACACATGTGTCAAACACAAGGCCCACGGGCAAAATCCGTCCCGCCAGGCCTTGCAATGTGGCCCGCACCACGCTGTCATCACTGCACTCCGCTGCGTTTCCATCACAATGACAGTTTATGACTGTTCAGTAAACCATTCGGCCCGTGATTTAGGCTGGATTTTAGATTTTGGCCCCTTCTCTGATTGAGTTCGACACCCCTACATTAGGAAAATATAAGATTATTGCTATGAATAAAATCCAATCCTAACAGAATTCAATAGAGTAGAGCTCAAATGAAAAGTCATTAGATGGAAAATCCCTTTAGACAAGCTGGGGAAAACTTACCCTATTAGAGAAATTTTAGTAAATTTATGGGGGGGGGAAATGTTGGCCTGGCTGGCATGGCTCAGTGGTTGAATATCAACCTAGAAGCCAGGAGGTCAAGGGTTTGATTCCTGGTAAGGCAATATGCCCAGGTTTCAGGCTCAATTCCCCAATTAATGACTCATCATTGATGTTTCTATCTCTCTCTCCTTCTCCCTTTCTCTCTGAAATCAATAAAAATAAATGGAGGTAAAAATTGAATGTAGGAATTATAAGGCTGTCATATTTACAAAACAAAGATTTTTAATCCTAAAAATTCCAAAAAGCTTGTCATAAATCATAATGTTTTGATTCTATTATTTTTGAATGAGCCAAGCGCTCAAGTTTCACATTTGTCCATTAATTATTTTTGCATTTTGCTTCCAGATATAAATACAATACATGCAAAATTTGCTAAAAGAAAGAAACAGCATAACATTGGGAATGGATCTAACTGCATGCAGGACACTGTTTTAGTTAAAAGACCTATCAGAAAATCAGATTATATTTGAAAACTCCAAATTAATTCAGAAAATTAAATTTGGCAGAAAACAAGACAACCAACAATGGCTAATACTGACAATATATTTGTAAGTGACTTAAAAATTATAAAAACTGACAAAATTTGGATTTTGTAAACTTTACCCAAGAAAATTGAGCCTGAAAGAGATTGAGGCATTGCAAGACATCTCACGATACAGATACAAAGGTTAATATTGATATGAAAAAATGTATGCCATTACTGAAACTTTAGTCCCTACAGTATCAGTTTATTAAAGATCAAAGAGGGAAGCCTAACTGATGTAGCTCTGTGGGTGAGCATTGACCTATGAACCAAGAGGTCACGGTTCAATTCCAAGTCAGGGCACAGACCCAAGTTGCAGGATTGTGTGCTCAATCCCCAGTGGGAGTTGTACAGGAGGCAGATAGCCAATGATTCTTCCTCATCACTGATGTTTCTCTCTCTCCCTTCCTCTCTGAAATCAATACAAGTCCTATCTAATAAAAGGGCAGTTTGGGGGGGCGGGGGGCCTGCAGGGGAGGGCAATTGGGAGGGACCAGGCCTGCAGGGGAGGGCAATTGGGAGGGACCAAATAGGAGTAATCAGGCCAGCAGGGGAGCAGTTAGGCATTGATCAGGCTGGCAGGAGAGTGATTAGGGGGTGATCAGGCTGGCAGGCGGAAGCGGTTAGGGGCAATCAGGAAGGCAGGTAGATGAGCAATTGGGAGTCAGCAGTCCTGGATTGTGAAAGGGATGCCCGACTGCCAATTGGGATTGCAGTCAGACATCCTTCAAGGGGTCCCAGATTAGAGAGGGTTCAGGCTGGGCTGAGGGCCACATACACCCTGCCCCCGTGCATGAATTCTGTGCCTCAGGCCTCTGGTATATTTATAAAAAAAGAAGAAGAAAAAACTGCTAAGCAGAAATGTAAAGCCTCGCCCACTGGTCAGCAAACTGTAGCTTGAGAGCCACATTCGGCTCTTAGGCCCCTTGAGTTTTTAGCAAAGGCCAGCTTAGGAGTACCCTAATTAAGTTAATAACAATCTACCTACCTATATAGTTTAAATTTAGAAAATTTGGCTCTCAAAAGAAATTTCAATCATTGTACTGTTGATATCTGGCTCTGTTGACTAATGAGTTTGCCAACCACTGGCCTAGCCTAAGGTAAGAGGGATGAAAAAAATATGCAGCCTCCAGTTGAGAGAATTGGAGAGCAAATATGGTCCTCAGGGAATAACCAGAATTCATTTACTAGTAAATCAGGAAGGTAAAGGTCAAATGCTGAGAGGCAGTTAAATATAACTTTCCACTGGTTCAAGACTCATCTCCCAGTTGAGAGAACAGTGATTTGCACTCCAAGAGCATACAGAACCAGACTCATCAGATAGGATTAAGAAAAAAGTTAAGTTTCGTTTGGCCCCTGGCACAGTGGGAAAGCTAAAGGGCAGGTCCTTAGCCCAAAGGCACAGGAAGGGTAAGAGCCCCATCCCCCCCCAAGGGACAAAGAAGGTGGTGATTATCCTCCCAAAAACTTGCAGTTTCCCAAGGTGCCCTGAGTCATGTCACCAACAGTCATCTCAGCAAGTTACAGCAAAGCAGAAGGCAGGTCCGTTAGGTCAGACCGCCTCAGAGTAGGGGCTAAGGAACTTTTTTTTTTTTTACGGCTTTTCTCAAAGGGAGCAGTCCCAGCATTCCCTGGGCTAGACTGCGCATTCACGACTCTTTCCAATTATATCCCTCAAAGCTAATCACTTGTTTATCATTTGTATTTGAATTCAAACTATTGAAGAAAAAGTAAGAAAATTGTGTTTAATTTATCTGCAGATCGGAGATCCTAGAGAAAATACAGCATTTGCTAGGAGGGTCCAGGCCTAGGAGAGTAGGCCCAGGTAGTCCGGTCAATGAAAATATGTAAGAGCACAAACTGGAACGGTGGGAAGAGAGGACCCAGGAAGAGGATTTCATCAGACTAGAGGAGGGACTGGGAACTGAGGGGATGAGACTGTGGTTCTTCACTAATAACCAAGGAAGTCAGAGGAAGAGGGCTTAATGGGAAGGAAAAGCTAATCCCCAAACTCCTTGGTAGTAATGAATTTGGGATGTTCTAGAAAAAGAAAAAGCTAGCGTGGCTGAATCATAAAGTATGAGACAGGGAGCTGAGAGATTGGCAAGAATCTGGTAAGCTAGAATCTGTTGCAAACAAAATTGGAAGCCATTGGGAGATTTTTAAGCAAGGAATGACATGATCTGTTTTTTTGTTTTGTTTTTTAAAATATATTTTATTGATTTTTTACAGAGAGGAAGGGAGAGAGCTAGAGAGCTAGAAACGTCGATGAGAGAGAAACATCGACCAGCTGCCTCTTGCACACCCCCGACCGGGGATGTGCCCACAACCAATGTACATGCCCCTGACGGGAATCGAACCTTTCAGTCCACAGACCGACGCTCTACCACTGAGCCAAACCGGTTTTGGCATGATCTGTTTTGTTGTTGTTTTGTAGCAGCTTTGTTGAGACTTTACATATCATAAAATTCATCCATTTGAATTGCACAATTTAATTTTTTAAAGTCCATTCATAAAATTGCACATCAATACTGTAATTAATTTTAGATTTTTGTGAACGGTGCCCTAGCCTATTTGGCTCAGTAGATAGAGCCTCAGTCTGCAAACTGAAAGGTCCCAGGTTCGATTCTGGTCAAGGGCACATGCCTGGATTGTGTGCTCCATTCCCAGTAGGGAGCATATAGGAAGCAGCTGATCAATGATTCTTTCTCATCATTGATGTTTCTATCTTTCCCTCTCCCTTTCTCTCTGAAATAAATAAAAATATATTATTAAAAAAAATTTTTTTGTGGATAGAAAATGGGCTACATACTAAACCTGACAAGCTCAGGGAAGGCCTGCATGCTGGGTCTTGCCAACTCAGAGACCTAAAGTAACCACATATGATGAACATTTCTATTTTTTCTTTTTATTGATTTCAGAGAGGAAAGAAGAGAGAGATAGAAACATCAATGAGCCGAAACTGGTTTGGTTCCGTGGATAGAGCGTCGGCCTACGGACTGAAAGGTCCCAGGTTCAATTACGGTCCAGGGCATGTACTTTGGTTGTAGGCACATCCCAGTGGGGGGTGTGCAAGAGGCAGCTGATCGATGTTTCTAACTCTATATGCCTCTTTCTTCCTCTCTGTAAAAAACCAATATATATATATATATATATATATATATATATATATATATATATATATATATTTTTTTTTTTTTTTTTTTTTTTTTTTTTTTTTAAAGAAACATCAATGCCGAGAGAGAATCATTGAGGGGCTGCTTCCTGTATGCCCCCAGCCCTCCCACTCTGGGGATCAAGCCAGAAACCTGGGCATGTGCCCTGACTGGGAATCGAACCAGTGACCTCTTGATTCATGGGTCCATGTTCAACGACTGAGTCAGGCAGGTCAGCCAAAGGTCATTCTTTACAATTGTTATTGTGTTAATTGTTATGTATTAACTATCCAATACCCACCAATGTAAAAGAAATATGTGTTTCTCTGTTTTACTTTTTTGTCCAATCCCAGAGAATTCCCCACTTTGCTTTCTTCTGCCTTCCTAATCCAACACTAATGAATTTCATATAACCCCTTTATGTCTCCTTCTTTTATTCTAATGCATAAAATAAGGTGCAAAACTATCATTATCTGGAATACTTTCTCAATCCATTGAAATTTTGCTTCTCAGCAATTGTTGTCATTTTGGCTCAAATATACTCATAAAAATTCTTACAGGTTTGGACATTTCTCACTTTGACATTTTCATTCCAAAAAGAAATCACTAACCTTTTAGCCATCACTACCCAACCCCCATCCTCCCACCAGTCCTAAGCAAACAGGAATTACTTTTCTCTAATCTACTTCTTTTCTCTACAGATTTGCCCATTCTGGAGATTTCCTATGAACAGAATCATAAAACCACCTAATCCTTTGGTTTCAGTTCAAACATCACTTCTTCCCTACATCACTGATCCTCTTTTTTTCATAACTCTTACCACTTAATTATTTAATTAAGCATGTGTAAATTAATTACTTAATGTTCCTCCTCTCTTCTATAGTACTCTTCAAAAGAGCAAAAACTATATAAAGCTGCTCAAACCTTTCCTCATACCCAGCACAAATTTGGCTCATAATAGAAATTTAATAAACATTCCTTGGCATACTTACTCAAATCTAGCAAAAGTGGATTTGCATGAGGACTTTTACCTCTAAGAAAAGATTTTTGTTGTGTCTCACCATCACCTTTTACTGTCTTTATCCAATCATTACGCTCCAGCCTCCCCAAAGCCAGAGGTCAAAGAGAGTGGAGACTGAACAATGGCTATTGGTTCATGAGCCAGGTAGGCCCAGTATAATTTTGTCCCAATGCTTCTCCAGGAAGAAGCCAAAGGAGTTGTTTTCAACTGAAGGAGTTTGTGAAATGTGAAGTTACAAAGCACTGTTCCTAGATATTCAGAAGACCAAGCGTGGTATAGAAGGAAGAGGAGGCATTTCCTCTATTTCTGAGTTGAACACAGACAGCTTTGACATCCACCAGACTTCGGGGGATGTGTTGCTTTGTTAGCACCTTGAGGGTTCACACTTTTGACAGCCTTGGGAGATGTGAACTTCAGTCTGGCCATCACCATTATCATGGTGCTTCCCCTTCCGCAAACACAATAGTTTTTTGATTTAGTAGGCGATGAATGTGAAGAAATCTGGGGCAGGATAATAAAACACTGTGAGCTCCTGTGAAACCCGTTAATCAGGTTAAGCTTGATGTATATAAACCCAAACTTAGCCATTGGTATTTCTTATGGGATCACTACACTCTTGTCCCCCCACCTCCACCCCCAATAAAGGTGGCAAGATCAAATCTCTGTACCTTATATAAGAACTGGAGCACACCAACTCCAGCAGCAGTAGGAGGAACTGGGTATCCCTTTTACGTGACAATCGAATGAAGTACACATTTAGTCATGCAGAGATTAACATTTTAGGCAAATGACAAATGCTTGCATGGTAGTTAATATTTAACAAAAACTGATGCCAAACCAAAGGGCACCTTAAAAGAATAAAATTCTAGAAAACAATAATAAAAAAGTTATTGTTATTATACATTTATTATAAAAACTGTTAGCAGTTTAATTTTAAAAGTTTGATAATACAGGTCAGGAAAAATCACTGTTAAACACACAGCAATGAAGTTGCTTTTATAGTCCCTGTGTTTTGGTTTCTCCACTAAAAATAGAGATAATAGGAGCACCCATCTTCTAGAAGAGTTCTGAAGATTAAATAATGTAAGGCTTTTAGAACATTGCTTAGTGTTGTCATGGACTACAGGAAAAAACGGGTCAACACAGAAAGAAGGTCGCCTCCTGCAAGTCAAAGATAGAGAGCTCAGGAGAAGCCACGAGCTGGCATCTCCATCTTTGCTGTCCAGGTTCCAGAACTGTGAGAAGAAAAAAATCTGTTGTTTATGTCATCCAGTCAGTAGTATTTTGAGATGGCAGCCTTACCAGAGTAAATAAGAAAGAAAAGAAAAGATATATGGTAGATGTTCAGATTCTGTCAGCTCTTATTATTATCTATTATTTCCCAAGCCCATGAGGGGCCCAGAACCTCTCCTGTTAGGTTATCAATATTAAAAGATTATTCTGTTTTTCGCATGTACCCACTCCCAGGTATTACTTTTTATAGTTTCCTACTCTTCAGTCTTGCCTTTTATTTATTTAAATGGTTAGCATAGTATTTTTAGAGTCTGCATTTGGTAATTCCAATGTCTGAATTCCCTGAGGATCTGCTTCTTGCTCATGGAAGCAGATTGTCTGTGGTTGCTGTGCATTGTGCTTGCAAATAAAATACTTTAAAGTTACTTTCCTCCAGAAAAATTAGCATTTGTGTCAGGCTGGGTATAAGTTCATAGAAAACCAAGTTCATGTCTTGAATTTTTTGGATGTCCCAGAAGTTTCTACTGGGCTGTAATTCTACATGGGTTCTTTCTTAGTTTGAAAGTACAGCCCCTACCCTAGTCAGTTTGGCTCTGTGGATAGAGCATTAGCCTGCAAACGGAAAAGGTCCGGGGTTCAATTCCAATCAAGGGTACATGCCAGGGTTTCAGGCTCAATCTTCAGTAGGGAGCGTGCAGGAGGCAGCCGATCAATGATTATCTTCATTGATGTTTCCATCCTTTTTCCCTCTCCCTTCCTTTTTTGAAATCAATAAAAATCCACTGAGCCAAACCAGTTAGGACTAGACAGTGTGCTTTTAGAGAGAGAGGAAGGGAGCAGGAGAGAGAGAAACATCGATGTGAGAGAGAAACATTAATTGGCTCCTGTACCACCCACGCCCACCAAGCCCTCACTGGGGATCAAGTCCACAACCTGTGCATATGCCCTAATCAGGAATTGAACCAGCAACCTTTCTGTGTGTGGGATGACTCCCAACCAACTGAGCCACACAGGCCAGAGACATTTAGTCATTTCTTCAGAGCTGTAGTTATGGTGTCAGAGTCCTTTGTGTCTTGTATTAATATATAAAATAAGAGGAAAAAATCGCCTCCCAAGAATGGAAAACTTTGCAGACCAATAATCAATCTCATGTTAATATTAACACTTGGTATGCTTTTGGTAAATATGATTAAGACAAATAAATAAAATTAATAGGTTGAGTGCACTTACTGTTTCTCCCTCCCTAAATATCATTGAAATAATAGTAAAGCAATACAAATGGGAATAAAACCATAGCAGTAAATAAAATGGGAAAGCAGTTGATTAATCAGAATTATCAATGGATTTCTGGAAGAAGGAAAACGGATAGTAGTTTGTTGACAATAACACAAAGTAGAAGCTTCAGTTTAAAATACAAGCATGGGGAAGCTACAGAAAGGATCTGAACTTACCAGCGGAAGACTCTACAGAGGCTTCCGTTGTGAAATTGTCACCTTCCAACACGATAGCTAGTAAGTCTACTTCTGGAACAACTATTCTGTTTGTTGTATCCCTCTTTCTGAAAGAGGAGAGCAACTAGAAGCCCCGAATTTACCAGTTGGCTAAGAATGGGAGCAGTTTTACAAAGACATTTTTTTTTTTAATTTATTTATTTATTTATTTTACATATTTTAATGATTTTTTTTTGCCCCCCTCCCTCCCTCCCCCATATCCAAAGACATTTTTAAAAACTTCCTAAGGAAGCCTAAGGCTTCTGCTATGAGAGTTACATCCCAGAGCAGTCTCCCCACCCCCATTCTGACTCTCTGGTAGTTCTCCAAACTGTCCTCTTTATCTCTACCTGGAAAGCCTGCATAAAGTTGGCCAACCGTACTCTCACTCATTTGCTTATATATATATTGCTACTAGTCTGGGGTGAGGCCTATGGGAGGAACAAAACACAGCAGTAGAAACCTACAGTATATCAGCATTTATACTAAGTAACCTGGCATTTTATTTTGTAAATATATTGTAAATGAAAAAGTACATGAATGTAAAAGACTACGATGAACAACCAAACAATCAAAAAAAAAAATTGGTGGAAACAGCCAATTTGGGATGAGAAAAGAACTTGTAATACTGGCAAAACTGAATTAGTACCCTCTGAAAAGTTCAGAGTGATATTTTATCCATATGCTAGATTTTTACAATGCTAGAAATTATTAAAAACAATCAGAAAACACCAAAAGCTTTGGAAGCAGAAAAAGAAAAGGACTACAAGGAAATCTCCCAGAATGAAGAGGAAAAAGATGGAGATGGAAAGATGGTATATAGAAGATCAATCCAGAAACTCCAATAATTTACTTATATATGTATGTCACAAACAAAGAATTAAAGAACTAGAGGACAAAAGATTATAAAAGAAATTCGGGGAAAAGAGACTGAAAATAAAGCTTTGTGTGTGTGTGTGTGTGTGTGTGTGTGTGTGTTTTAAATATATTTTTATTGATTTCATAGAGGAAGGGAGAGGGGGGGAGAGAGAGAAATATCAATGATGAGGGAGAGCCATAACCAGTTTGGCTCAGTAGACAGAGAGTCAGCCTGCAGACCAAAGGGTCCCAGGTTCGATTTCGGTGAAGGGTATATATACCTTGGTTGCAGGCTTCTCCCAGCCTGGGCTCTGGTCGAGGCTCATGCAGGAGGCAACCAACTGATGTGCTTCTCTCACATCAGTGTTTCTGTCTGTCTTTCCCTCTCTCTTCCACTCTCCCTAAGAAACAAGCCAAAAATATTCTCAGAAACATCCATCAGCTGCACACCCCACACTGGGGATCTACCCTACAACCTTGGCAGGTGCCCTCACTGGGACTTGCACCATGCCTTCCAGGTTCATAGGTCAATGCTCAATCACTGAGCCACACCAGCCAGGCTGAAAGCAAAATACCTATGAAGAATCAGGTAGCTGTATAAAAAATACAATAAAATATACATATATTTTTCCTCATTATATTTAACCTTATCAAGGATAAAGATAAAATTCTAAAAGCTTTTATAAAAAAAATAATAAATAAATAAAATAAAAGCTTCATAAAGAAAACCGAGGTTCATTCACTTGTAATAGTAATGAAAATCCAACTGACATTTGTCTTTTCCCCCCCAGCACGTTGGTTTGATTCTGGGCGGCACAGAATTTGGGAAAGGACAAAGACTGAAGAACAGAACACACTTTGAAGAATTCTGTGCTGGGTTTACTCTGTCCTCACAGCCAAGGGAGACATTATGAATGGGAAGAACTAAAGCGAAGATGAGCCACTGCATGATTATTATTATTGTTGTTGTTATTACAAAAGGTCATACTTAAATGTACAGCAGGCTCCAAGAAAACACTTCATTCCAGCTTTAGGCGACAACAGATGTGACGGCAGGAAATCCAAGTGTTAAACAGAAATGGGCTAATGGATCATCATTGCCCTAGGCCAGTGGTCAGCAAACTCATTAGTCAACAGAGCCAAATATCCACAGTACAACGACTGGAATTTCTTTTGACAGCCATATTTTTTAAACTTAAACTTCTTCTAAAGCCACTTCTTCAAAATAGATTCACCCAGGCTGTGGTATCTTGTGGAAGAGCCTCACTCAAGGGGCCAAAGAGCCGCATGCGGCTCACAAGCCGCAGTTTGCCGACCGCGGCCTAGGCGCAAGGAACAGCTCACTTTTTGCCAGATTTCTTCGTTCCACCTGTGGCCAGCGGGCCCTTCCCCAGGGCCTTCGCTGTTAGCAACCAGGAGTTTCTTCTGTTTTTGCTCCTGCTCCAATGCCTTATTTCCTCGTTCATCTCCTTGGCCTGCTCCTTGGGCTGATTCAGGGGCTTCCTGTTTTGTTTTTGTTTTGTTTTATCAGCAAGGCAAAAGAAAAGCAATTAGAAATACCAGTAAAAATTAAAAGCTTTATGAGAAACAGTGGTTTAAATATAGTAAACTGAAATATAGAATTACTTGTATAATTGGTTGAATGTAAGAAGAGAAAATTTTTTAAAATATCAATATATATTTTTTATTGATTTCAGAGAGGAAGGAACAGGGAGAGACAGAAACATCAATAATGAGAGAGAATTATCGATTGGCTGCCTCCTGCGTGTCCCAGATGTGTTATCAAGCCTGCAACCCCAGCATGCATGTGCTCTAACCAGGAATCAAACTATGACCTCCTGGTTCATAGGTCCATGCTCAACCACTGAACCACACTGGCAGAGCAGGAATAGAAATATTTGTACACTGCTAGAAGAAATATAATCATTTCCATTACTTGGGAAAATAAAGAAAGCTCTGATTACTAAGTTTTTATCAAAACCATTCTTCTCTTCTTTCTGGACATACAGCTAGGCTATCTTTCCCAGCTTCTCTTGCATTTAGACGTGTAACAGAGTGTTACCAGTGGAATGAAAAGTGATGTGCTTCGTTCACAAAGTATGGTGATTACCAGAGGGGAAGCGGGGTAGGGTAGAGGGAGGTAGAAGAGGGTATGGGGAGATAAATAGTGGTGGACGGAGCCTGAACTGTGTAGTGAACACACACAGCAGGATATAGAGGATGTATTATAGAATTGTACACCTGAAACCTATACATTTTATTAACAAATGTCACCTGAATAAATTCATTTGTGTGTGTGTGTGTGTGTGTGTGTGTGTGTGTGTGTGTGTAAGTGATGTGCTTCTCCATGTACTTTTCCATTTATGGCTGCCTGGGATGGCAAAGCACAGGGAAACCTGGAAAGCACATGTTAAAAATGGCAGAATCCCTGGCAGCATGGTTACCTGAATGCTGCGTGGAGCAGGGTCCTCTTCACCCGATCCACTCTGCAAGTGATAAGTAACTAGGAAGGTCTGAGCACATGCTGTTGTAAGCTTTTAGGTGAATGAGAAGTAAACTGCTATGGAACTGAAGCAGGACATTTTGGGGTCTATTTATTACTGTAGCCTAACCTACCCTCAAGATGCAGTTTTTTGTGTTTTTTTTTAATATATTTTATTGATTTTTCACAGAGAGGAAGAGAGAGGGATAGAGAGCTAGAAACATCGATGAGAGAGAATCATCGATCAGCTGCCTCTTGCACACCCCCTACTGGGGATGCGCCTGCAACCAAGGTACATGCCCTTGACCGGAATCGAACCCAGGACCCTTCAGTCCCCAGGTCGACGCTCTATCCACTGAGCCAAACTGGTCCCGGCTCAAGATGCAGTTTTGGCTATATTTAATACCTACATATGATCATTGTCAGCAGTTCTGTTTCTGGGTATATGTATTCCCTAAAGAAACACAGTCATGTCAACAGGGATGCCTGATGAAGGGAACCAAAATTTTCCACCCTGAAACTGCTTATTTGGATATTGATTTTAAGCTGTTTATTAAGAAACAAAATACTTAGAAAAAAACACACAATTTATTCATTCCTGTATGAGAGTCGTTCATTTCCCCCCTTTTTCTCTCTATTGCCATCAGGGTTGCAATGAACATCCTAGAACAGTGTGGGGACAAAAATAATTAATACTTTTATCAGACTGAAGGCTACTGTTTGCCGAAGCACTTCAAAGCCCAGTAAGACACAAACAGGAGCTTGCAGCCAAGGAAGTAAGGATTTATTAAGCACCTGGCACCATGCCCAGAGCCACAGGTAGCTCAAGCTCAAAGACCTGGCTTCTCAATGGCTTTTAGAAGATGGATTACATAAAGAAAAAAAATCATTAATCACGGTGACTAATAGAGTTAGGGTTGTGGTCTCTGCTGATTGATTGGTGCTAGGGTAGGGGGTAATTGATCATTGCATTTGGTCCCGATGTCAGCCATTGAGTTGTTTTGACCAGTTTTGCAAGGATTTGCTTTGTGGTATCGTTTTGCTTTCCTGGGTCCAGAACTAAAACACCACTGGGGCCAAAATTATGTTGAGTTTGCTTGAAAACTCTGTCTCAGTAGTCAATAGACCCAGGACCTTGTTTCTAAGACAACTGGATGCTCACCAGAACCTCATTGTCCTGAGAGCTTAATGATTAGGCAAGGAAGAGGCAGGCGAATGAATCAGGGTGCCAGGGGAGGCCCGTTTGAGTCCAAGAAAAAAAAAAAATCAAAATAAAGGGCTAGGTTAAAGAAAATAAGATAGAAATGGTAACAAAACTTTTTTCTCCCATCTTCTCTAAGTTCTTTCTAACTGTGCTAATAATCAAATTAACAGAGACAGATCAACAGAAGAAAAGAAAGTTTTTAATATAAAATTCACATAAGTGCCAGAACCGGTTTGGCTCAGTGGTAGAGCATCGGTCTGCGGACTGAAGGGTCCCGGGTTCGATTCCGGTCAAGGGCATGTACCTGAGTTGCGGGCACATCCCCAGTGGGGGGTGTGCAGGAGGCAGCTGGTCGATGTTTCTCTCTCATCGACGTTTCTGGCTCTCTATCTCTCTCCCTTTCTCTCTGTAGAAAATCAATAAAATATATTAAAAAAAAAAAAAGCTAAAAAAATAAATAAATAAAATAAAATTCACATAAGCATGAAATGCCAAAGATGGTGAGGCACATTGGAGATATATATGTATATATACACATATTTAGACAAAGGAGAAAAGGAGAAGGGTGTGATAGGGTATAGATTAGTATTCAGAAGTGATTTACAGGTAGTTGAGGAAGAGAGGATCATATATGGCAGGAAAAGCCTTGATAGGCAACTCAGAAGCAATGGGACCCATGGGGACTCATAAAATGGAATACTTTAGAGCAGTAATAATTATTTAGAAACACATGTATTAACATGGATAAGGGAAGTAAAAAAACAAATTGCAAAATAATTATCTATGTAAAAATTTCAAGGTCAGCATATGAAGAACATCCTATATAATAAAGAGGTAATATCCAAATTGACCCTCACACACTCATGTCACAAGATGGCCACCCCATGTTATCACAAAATGGCTGCCCCCACATCATCATAAGATGGTCTCTCCCACAGATGCCTGCAGAGGAGGGCAGTTGAGGGGGACCAGGCCTGCAGGGGAGGGCAGTTGGGGGTGATCGGGCTAGCAGGGAAGCATTTAGGTGTCAATCATGGCAGCAGGGGAGCGGTTAGGGGGCTATCAGGCTGGCAGGCAGAGTAGTTAGGGGCAATTAGGCAGGCAGGCAGGTGAATGGTTAGGAGCCAGAAGTCCCGGATTATAAGAGGTGTAGGCCTGATCCTGCAGGGATCCCAGGGGTGCCCGATAGGAGAGGGTGCAGGCTGGGATGAGGGACACCCCCACCCCTCCAACCACTAGTTTATATATAATCCTCATTTGTAGTGAAAGTATAAAAATGAGAATAATAATGAAAATTACTAATTTCAGTACATTAATACTGGGGCTGCCATGTTTAATTGTGTTCTGCTTTGCATGACTTCTGGGCACCATTCTTGCAAACTACAATGATTACAATCTGCAGTCTTATATGGCAGAGCTAGGAAAGGGAAGGTAGAAATATGGGGATGATTTTTTAATTGTATCTAATTTAGAGAAAAGAGAGAGAGAAAGAAAGAGAGGAAAGAGAATGGGGGAGGGAGGGAGCTGATGTGGTCAGATATTTACTTTTGCTCAATCTTATGGATCATTAGTAGATGCATATTTATTTTCATACTTTTTTATATGCCTGAAGAGTTTTATAATTTAATAAAAAATATAAAGATGTAACTAGAGAAAATCCCAAGAGCAATTTTCTTTATGATTTCCTATGAAGTATTTCTGAAAATATAGAACTATTCATAAGCCACTAAAATTTCTAATAAAAATCTAGTATATTCAGTGATAATTTTATACTTGTTTGTTGACTGTGAAATGTCATGCATATATTGTGGTTTACCTATAGTGTATGTACCATTAATAGGAATATCAGATACACTGGCTACAAAATGATTGCTATGGTTTGTAGGGATCTCTATCAAAAAAGAACTCATTGCCGGGACCGGTTTGGCTCAATGGATAGAGCGTCGGCTTGGGGACTGAAGGGACCCGGGTTCGATTCCAGTCGGGGGCGTGTGCCTTGGTTGCGGGCATATCCCCGGTGGGGGGTGTGCAGGAGGCAGCTGATTGATGACTCTCTCTCATCGATGTTTCTGTATAAAATCAATAAAATATATTTAAAATATATTTAAAAAACAAACAACAAAAAAAAACCTTAAAAAAAACAAACAAACAAAAACCTCATTACTATCTCTCTCTCAAAAAAAGAACTCATTACTTCCACCTGTTTTTTTTTTTTTTTTTAATCCTCATCTAAGGACATGCTTTTTAAAAAAATTGATTTTAGAAAGAGAGAGGAAGGGAGAGGGAGAGGGAGATAATATCAATGTGAGAGTGAAGCATCAGTGGTTGCTTCCTGGACATGCTGAGACCAGTATCAAGCCCACAACCTGGGAATGTACCCTGATTGGGAACTGGACCAGCGACCTTTCAGTGTATGAGATGATGCTCTAACCAAATGAACCCCACCAGCCAGGGCACTTCCAGTTGTTTTCTTTATTTTTTAAAAAATTTATCTTTACTGTTAAAAGTATCACAGATGTCCCCTTTTACCCTCCTCATTGACCCCGTCCACACTGCATCCTCACCCCTGGCCTTCACCACACTATTGTCTGTGTTCATGGATTATACATATGCATATAAGTTCTTCCACCCATCCTACACCCCCTCCTTCCCTCTGAGATTCTACAGTGTGTTCCATGCTTCTATGTTTCTGGATCTGTTTTGTCATCAGTTTATTTTGTTCATTAGATTCTACATATGAGTGAGAGCATGTGATACTTGCCTTTCTCTGACTGGCTTATTTTGCTTAGTGTAATACTCTCCATGTCCCTCCATGCTGTCTCAAAGGCTAAGAGATCCTTCTTTTTTATTGCTGCATAGTATTCCATGATGTAAATGTACCACAGCTTTTTCATCCATTCATCAACTGATGGGCACTTGGGCTATTTCCAGATCTTAGCTATTGTAAATAGCACTGCCATGAACATAGGGCTGCATATTTTCTTTCTGGTTGGTGTTTCATGATTCTTAGGACATATTCCTAGAAATGGGATCACTGAGTCAAATGGCAGTTCCATTTTTAATTTTGGGGTAAACTCCAATTCACTTATGTGAATTCTCCATGTACATGTATTAAACTTGATTTTCTCCTATTAACCTGTCTCTGTTGATTTGATTATTAGCCCAGGTAAAAGAACTTAGATGGTGGGAGGAAAAGTATTATCTTTTTGGTCCCCACAAGGCATTAGTGGGAGTTTTCGGACACTTTATGATGGGCATAGATATCACTAGTGGGATGTGGCACCCAAGACAAAATACATTGTGTCCTAGGAAAAAGAATATTTTAGAATATAATAGAAGTAATCCTGTTATTTGCAGATTTTTAATATTTTCTACAACTTTAAAAAAATGTTATTTTTAAAACATGTATTATTTATTTTTTATATTTTCTACAACTTTTATAATATCATGCTATGTTAGTATAGTTTTGTTAATATTATTATACTTAAAATCCTTTTTTTCTTGAAGTCTGTACAGAACTCACTATATTATAACCCAGTGATATTTGAATTTGCAAATATAAAAGCCATGTATTTGTGTGTGTGTGTGTGTGCATATATAATCACAATATATGGTATTCTTGAAATGACCCCAAAACCAAAAGGTAAACATCCATGTATCTATATAGTCAACATATTATAGGCAAGATTGTTCTATGATATGTATTAGAATAATCCAGTTTCCTAAGGATAAAAAGATGATTTTGAACCCTGTTGAATCACTAAAGAAAAAGTAAACAGTATTCCATAAGATGTAAAGGTTAAATATATTTTTGAACAATTGCAAAACAACCCAAACAAACAACAACAACAAAAACACACACATTGTGTCTTTCATTTGCCTTATTAGTTGCCCATTGATACTTATAAGAATGAAAATGAAATCCGGTATTCACAGTATTAAGGTCAATCTAGAAGCACAAAAAGCCAAGTGCACATTGAAGGGCAGCCTCAGTGTGGCAGGCTATATTTTCTTTTTAAAAATATTTTTTTTATTGATTTCAGAGAGGAAGGAAGAGGGAAAGAGAGAGAGAGAGAAACATCAATGAAGTGAGAGAACCATTGATGGGCTGCCTCCTGCATGCCCCCAAACAGGGATGGAGCTCTCAACCCGGGCATGTGTCCTTGACTGGAACCAAACCCGGGACCCTTCAGTCCACAGGCCGATACTCTATTCACTGAGACAAACTGGCTAGGGACATTTTCCAAAGATGTTCACAAGAGCATTTCTCGTTCCACCTACTCCTCTTACATCATGACTTTTTCTCTCCTTCCATTGAGAGATGGTGCCTAGGCCATGACTTCTATCCTCCAACCTGGGAAGAGGTCCCTGTATCTGCCTTGACAGTGTATGTAGAGGGACACTGTGTGACTATCCAAGGCTAAGTCATAAATATACCCCAGATGTTCATCTTGATCCCTTAAGATGCTCATGCTAGGGGGTGCCACCACATAAACAATTCAAACACTCTGAGACTGCCAGCATGTCCCGAAGCCTAACTAACCCACATCGAAAGACATGAAGAAACCCTGAGACTACAGGGAAAGGGAAATGTCTGACCCGCCTCCAGCCCATCTAGCCTTTACTCTTCTAGCCATTCTCTGAATGTAATTGCATTAGAGACCTGAGCAAGAACCACCTAACTAAGCCCTCCCTGCATTCCTGATCCACAAAACCATGATTGTTGTTTTTAAACCACTAAGTTGAGTGTGTGTGTGTGTGTGTGTGTGTGTGTGAGCTCATGTATTAATTAAAAAAAAAATGATTTCAAAGAGGAAGGGAGAGGGAGGGAGAGAGATATAGAAACATCAATGATGAGAGAGAATCGTTGATTGATTGCCTCATGCACGCCCCCTAACTTGGGATAGAGCCCACAACCCAAGCATGTGCCCTTGACTGGCCCTTGACTGAAATGAAACCTGGGATCCTTTAGTCTGCAGTCCAAAGCTCTATCCACTGAGCCAAACCAGCGAGGGCCAGTGTATAGGTTGACCTACAAGTTTAAGGAAATTGGTTTTCATTTATAATCAGAGGGAAAGGCACGGTTGTAAGGGATAGTTAACTTGTATCATTTCCAATTTTTTCTTTATTACTGATTTTAACCACCAAATTTAGACTTTCCAGAAGGATTACACCTTATTTTTTTTTATTTTTTTTTTATCCCATTTCTTGGCTAAGGTTGAGAACATTTCCCAGAATCCCCTTTCCTATATGGTTCCAGATTAGAATTGGATAAAAGAAGAATTTGTATGAGATTGGGAAAGTATGTGAAATTGAAACCATTTTGCCCAGAAAGTCATTGCTGCCAGACTGGGTGACAGTAGAAGCAGAGATGCCCTGGGATCGTCTTTCCTGGTCTCCATTCTGTCTTGCCTCTCTCTTGCCACCTGCTGGTCCTGCCAAATAATAGCAGCTCCTGACCTAAATGGATATTCAGCTCCAGACCCAGAAAGGATAGCTGCACAAAGGCAACTGTTTTCCTGGAGGGGACACTCTGAAGAGCCCTCTCCTTGAGCACTATCTTTGCAGACCCACTTTGGGAAGCAGTTTGGCTTGTTTTCCTGGTTTCTCTGCCAGGTCCAATTTGCCCACCTCACACCAGTGCTGCAGATGGAATGTTTAGTTCTTTTTAAAAAAATATGTTTTATTGATTTTTTACAGAGAGGAAGGGAGAGGGAGAGACAGAAACATCGATGAGAGAGGAACATCGACCAGCTGCCTCCTGCACACCCCCCACCAGAGATGTGCCCGCAACCAAGGTACATGCCCTTGATCAGAATTGAACCTGGGACCCTTGAGTCCCCAGGCTGACGCTCTATCCACTGAGCCAAACCAGCTAGGGCAAGATAAATTTTTTAAAAAGTGAGAGTAGCTCTAGTTGATTTGGCTCAATGGATAGAGTGTCGGCCTGTGGACTGAAGGGTTCCAGGTTTGATTCCAGCTCAATGTTTCTCTCTCATCGGTTTCCAACTCTTTATCCCTTTTCCTTCCTTTATGTAAAAGTCAATAAAAAATAAAAAGTGAAAACTTCAATGAAGTAAGTCACCAAGTAAAGAATTATGTTCTCTTCTGATAAATTTATAAGCAATATTTGTAACCAATACATCACAGATGCTTGAAATGGATGACACAACATTTTGCCAACAAAAGAAAAGTTACTGGCACTAGTTTTATTTATAACTAGTCATAAAACTAGTCATAAAAGATGAAATTTTCAAAGAAAGAAAAACAAGTCAGAGAAAGAAGCAGCTTTTATAAATTGTACTCTCAGGGTTATTAGAAATGTCATAGTTGCCTTTAAAAAAATTCATCAAGTAGTAGAATTAGTGGGTATAAACATTTTCCATGTAAAAATTGTTGGTTATTTCAGATCCTCCATAAGAACAACTTGATTTGCTTGCAACCAGTCAAGCAACTCAGTGCCAAGTGTTGTACTTGGAAGATCATCCTGTCAAATTTTTGTTGTTGGAGCTGCACTTCCGTGATGGGTTTGAGTCTTTAGATGCTCCAATGAGCCCTATCACACCTGGCAGTATTAATTTGCATGCACAGCATATGTATCAGGCATAACTACAACTATCATTTAACGAATGTATAAATACTTCTTTACCTGAATCTGTTTTTAATGGCATTCATCTGATAGCTACCCATGAAAACTTTCTGAACATATGTATTTTTTTTTTCTGAAAAAAAAAATATTTTATCTATTTCTTACAGAGAGGAAGGGAGAGTGATAGAGAGTTAGAAACATTGATGGGAGAGAAACATCAATCATCTGCCTCCTGCACACTCCCTACTGGGGATGTGCCCGCAACCAAGGTATATGCTCTTGACCGGAATCGAACCTGGGACCCTTCAGTCAGCAGACCAACGCTCTATCCACTGAGCCAAAGCAGTTAGGGCTGAATATATTTTTGCAGCAGAGGCATTTAAATATACTTTCTTTCCTCCCCCCCCCCCCCCAATCAAAATCTTTAGGAAGAGATTGTATATGTTTAGATACACTTGTTTTGGTTATGCTATACTCAGCAGTTCAAGTTTAAATTTTGATTGGCTGGTTTAAATTTCATGAGCACAGGGACCATGTGTGTCCTCATCAGTTTGTCTTCAGTGCCAAGTACATGGTACATAGTGCTCACTTCATGAGCAGCTATGAAATCAGTGCACATTTCATGATTCTAGTTGACTACAATTTAGAATATGTATGTATTAAATTGATGAAAAGAATCTAATAATCAAATTTGGCATTCAGTACTTGAATGAATTCTAGTGAACATGTCAATTAAGCTACATATATAAAATAGGAACTAATAAAAATAGAACAGACTGTCTTACAGGCCTATTTTGTTAGTATGCTGATTTCCTTATGATTGAATTCAAAGTAGGGAAATACCCTAATAGAGATTTCCCTAGACCACGGTTGCTTGCAAAGGAAATAGGTATTTAAATATGTTTAAACTAGAAGCAAGACTAGTTACAGGTTTTATCATGTTACATAGTTTGCATTATGATGAGTTGTTTCCCTCAGGCTGAATTTTTGGTTGTTGGTGAAGTTCTGTGGGATCATCTTGGTAACAGTATTGGTGGACTTGTAGCATGAGCAAATTTCTAATGAGCACAGACAACAGAATGGAATAATTGTGAGTTACATCTATGCAGGCCCCATTAGATCAAATGGGAGCTGAATTCTATTGCTTATTTCTTCAGGCTAGGACTCTTTTGGGTCCCCATATAAATTTTTTTCCCTCTTCGTTTTTTTAATTACGGTATTATATGAGTACATACCTTACCAATCCTCCCCCCCGCCCCAATCCCACATATGCCCTCCCTCCCCATAGTTTTTCGTCCATTGGTTATGCTTATATGCATGCATACAAATCCTTTGGTTGATCTCTTATCTCCCCCATATCTCCCTACCCTCCCCGCTGTAATTTGACAGTCTGTTTCTTTACTGCCCATATAAATTAAGTTCTAGGGAAACAAAGGTATCGTATTCTCATTAATAAACACTCACTTATAAAGTTAGTTTATAAGAATTTCTCAATTCACACTAACATGTGTATTTATCACAAACCCAGTTGTAATTTTCTTGCTAATCCATGTAGCCAATAAAACAATGCAAACAGCCCTGGCTGCTGTGGCTAGTTGGTTGGAGCATTGTCCTGTTCACCAAAAAAAGGGCAGGTTCAGTTCCTAATCAGGGCACATATCCAGGTTTTGCAGGTTTTTCAGGTTTGATCCTGGGTTGGGGCAAGTGCTCCATGTTTCTCTCCCCCCACTCCCCCCCACCGTCTTATTAATTAAAAAAACAACACTGCAAACATATGCAACTGAAATTTAAGTTTCAGGGTTGTATGAAGTCAGTAAAAGAGAACTGCTTAAATCACAACAAAAGTATTATAAGTAATTGATAGAGCTAAAACAATTTAAAAAGGAAAATTTATATGGATGCCATAGTATAAGCTTTAAGCCAAATTGTCTTTGAGATATTTACACAAAAATGGCCAACACTGTGATCATAGTGCATAAGCCAAAAGTGAAATGGACTTTATGTTGTTTATCTTACCATTTTGTTGGTGAAACTATACTCCATTGCCCCTCCTCTCCATCAACACCTGATTCATTAAATTGAAATGGAATGAATGAGCAGTTTCATATTAGTGTAGATTCTTCCATTGTCACCTTTTAGAAATATGTGTTTGTGTGTATCCATTTGGCTATCTTTATAAATGGCTAATGTCAAATGTTCCCAAAGTGAATTCTGCAGAACACTATAGTCCAGGTCATCTGTGGAAAAAAAAAACAAACACCAAACCCAAGACAAAACAAAAATACACACACAACACAAAACAAACAGAGATTCGCAGTTGTACAGGATATTTTCTGTTTTCCTCTCTCTAGTCTCCCTTTTGCTCTGTGCCCAAAGGGCCGATGTAGGATACTGCAGCTCTCTTTGCCCCGTGCCTTCCTCGGGGACGGAGGGGGAAAGAAGAGACTAGCAAGACATTAAAGAGGATGGGAAATGAGGGTAGGTATTTATTTCTTGCCTCCCTCCTGCTGGATTAACACTAGTTCATCGGCTGTCTCATTACTAAGGTCACAGCTTTGGTGAGATTGTCCTCTCCATGTCGCTGTTCCTCCAGTTCTGTTAACTGCTCCCTTCTCTTGCACTTGAAAAAAAAAAAAATAAAATATATATATATATATATATATATATATATATATATATATATATTTTTTTTTTCCATCAGAGAGGAAGGGAGGAGAGATAGAAACATCAATGATGAGAATCATTGATGGCTGCCTCCTGCATGCCCCCTACTGAGAATCAAACCCACAGCCTAAGCATGTGCCCAAATTGGGAATGAGTGTACACTCAACCACTGAGTCACACAGGCCAGGCCACCCTTGCATCTTTAGGTCTAGAGGTGGTAATAGTACTGTATTCTCCCTTGTTGGTTTCCCTCTAGTAAATGTTTCTCAGTTCCCACTGTGAGTGTGCCATGTTTCCTTCCAGGATGCTGATTTATACAATGGTTAAATATTATATTACCTTCTTGGAAGGATTAAAAATCCACATTAGCAGTGTAAAGACTCTAAATAATTTTGCAGTAAATAATGTCTAAGTTTAGTGTTTGTCAACCTTAATTATTCATGGCTCCATTTTACTAACAACATACCTAAAAACATCTGTGAACATAAGAGACTATAATTGGACTTGCCTTAAAATAAACAAAGCCAAGTGCTGACACCCCCCCTCTCCCCACCTGGAGAAGCGACGTCTCCAGCTGATTGGACACCTTCATCAACCCGCCATGGAAACCTCAGCAGCAGCAGCAGCAGCAGCAGCAGCAGCAGCAGCAGCAGCCCTCGGCGTCCAAGATCAGGAACCTGCCCTGAGTTGAAAAATCCCGGCCACAGACACGGAGTGATCTCATTTCTCATCAGGACATTTTGAGTACCATTCAGAAGTTTATCAGTGAAGACTGATGGCCACACCTGCTTCTCTGTGGTCTTCCAGGGACAGGAAAGACATTCACCATCCTGGCCTGTGCTAAACAGCCGTACAAAGATAAAGAACTTGGCTCCATGGTCTTGGAACTGAATGCTTCAGACGACAGAGGAATGGACACTGTTCGGGGACCAATCCTGAGCTTTGCTGGCACAAGGACAATATGTAAGAAAAGCTTTAAGCTGGTGATCCCGGGTGAGGCGGATGCCATTACTCAGGACGCCCAGGATGCCTTGAGGAGAGTGATTGAGAAATTTACTGAAAACACCAGATTTTGCCTCATCTGTAACTATCTGTCAAAGATCATCCCCGCTTTGCAGTCCCTGTGTACCAGGTTCCGTTTCAGTCCCTTGACCCCTGAACTCATGGTCCCACGCTTGGAACATGTCATAGAAGAGAAAGTTGATGTAAGCAAAGATGGAATGAAAGCACTTATAACTCTTTCCAGGGGAGATACGTGATGGGCTCTGAACACTTTGCAGAGCACCAACATGGCCTTTGGGAAGGTGCCTGAGGAGACTGTCTTACACCTGCACAGGGCACCCACTCAAGTCCAGACATCACCAATTATATGGATTGAATGTTGAATCCAGACTTCTCCATGGCCTACAGAAATATCATGGAGCTGAAGACTCTGAAGGGGTTGGCATTACATGACATCCTGACGGAGATACACTTGCTTGTGCATAGAGTTGACTTTCCATCTTCAGTTCGAATACACTTATTGACCAAAAGGACAGACATGGAGTACAGACTTTCTGTGGGCACCAATGAGAAGATTCAGCTGAGTTCCCTCATTGCAGCTTTTTAAGTCACCAGAGACCTGATTGTATCTTAGATGCTGAGGACCATTTGCTGCAGTCTCAGGCCAAGCAGTTACTAGAGAACAGGGGGTTTGGTTGTGGGACGAACCATCAGGAGATGAAGCCACAATCATCCAAGTCTTGGAAAATTCTTTTTTTTTTATTGATTTTTTTTAAAGCATAAATTATCCATTTTTATTTTTAAAAAAATATATTTTATTGATTCTGTACAGAGAGGAAGGGAGATAGTTAGAAACATTGATGAGAGTCATCTATCAGCTGCCTCTTGAACACCCCCTACTGGGGATATGCCTGCAACCAAGGTACATGCCCTTGACCGGAATTGAACCCGGGACCTTTCAGTTCCCAAGCCGACACTCTATCCATTGAGCCAAACCGGTTTCGGTGAGTCTTGGAAAATTCTTGTTCCAGGCATGGGTACGCAGACATAGAAAAAGTACCTTGTTTGTGGCTGTTTGGAGCAGAGTGTACAGAATAATTTTAGTGGACAACGGTCTCTTTGCACTGCCCACTTGCATTTTATAGGTAGAAAAAGGCAAACACCTTAATTGCAACTGTAAGGCTTCTACCCTTTAGTTGCTTGGATTACAGGAAGTTCACCTCCTCAATGTCATTTTGGACTACAAGGCTTTCAAATATAATATGGCCCCTGTGTCTTCCAACTCAAGATGAACAGAACATCTCCAAAATTAGGTAGTTTGTGACACTGTGTCTACTTAGAGATATACCCAAACTGATATACTCATAAAATAGACTCAATTCTCTTCCTTTCAAAACTGGTTTTTTATTTCTCCTCTTAAAGCAGAGTACTTACTTAGCAGGTTCCTAATTGTGGATGGACAGTAGAGAAAACATTCATTTTTTATGCCATTAGGAGCCAGAAGTTGTATAATACGTTCTTCCTGCAGGGGGTAGGGGTAGGGGAAGCAGCACAAGATTGAGCCTGACTCTACACCTGCCACTGGGAAGGAAAGGCCTGGGTGCAGATGTGGAAGCTCACTACAGTAGTCAATGCTGCATTGATATCACTCTTCAGAATTAAAATAAAGCAGCTTTTTGTTGGTTGGACTAAAAGAAAATAAACAAAGCCAAATACAATGGTTTATAGTCTTGATGACTAAGGATAATCCTTAGCAATATCTGTAATTGTTCTGTGCTGTGTGCAACATTGATGGCCTGAAGGTCTACTGAGGTATTCAGGCCTAAGGCTTTGAGTCATAGTACTGAGTGTCCCAAAAGGCTGTGCCTTTTGGATTCAGTTTAGTTATATAATCCAAGTCTCTCAATATCCAGTTGACAAGTATATCTTACCCATATGCTTCTTTCCCCTGTGCTCTGCATCTTACTAATCACCTCTAGTCTGGTAGGAAAACAAATTATCAAAATTAGATAAAAGTTATATAAAAAATATTAAATATGCTTAAATAAGCACCTGATAAGCACTCATTAGTTCTTAAACTTCCTGTCTGTTGTGTTTGCTTAAAAACTTTGTCCCCTTATGCTTGATATTTCAGTTACATGGAATGATGCTGTGGATATACTCTTTAAATCCACTTTTAAAATTCAGATGTGGTAGATATGTATATTTCTGGCATATCAGCACATGATAGGATTGCATTTTCTTTGCTGAATGGTTATGTGACTAGCTCTGCACAATGCATTGAATAGAAGTGTTATGATTTTTAAAGAAATATATATTTTTATTGATTTCAGAGAGGAAGGAAGAGGGAGAAAGAAATAGAAACATCCATGATGAGAATCATAGATCAGCTGCCTCCTGCAAGTTCCTGACTGGAGATCGATAACACAACCTGGGCATATACCCTTGACTGGAATTGAACCTGGGACCTTTCAGTTTGAAGGCTGACACTATCCACTGAGCCAAACCGGCTAGGGCACGTTATGATTTTTTAGTCAAGAACTTAATTGTGAGAAACTCCAAAGCTACCCCCACCTCATTTTTTTTTTTTTTTTTTTTTTTTTTTTTGTCACTAGCTCTGTTCCACAGAGTAGATGTTCCATCAGTATGGGTACTATAATGTATGTGAAGCTTAAGTGAGAAATAAACCTAAGTTACTTCTGGATTGGTGTTTTTTAGCCTATTCTGATTTACTTCAAAAAGGTTTTTCTGCAAAAATAGAAAAGGGTTCGATCTAAATGAAAGTGATAACATCACATGATTTTTTATGAATAATTAAGGAAAATGAGCATGAGTTACAAAAGCAGTTGAACTCATACAAAATTTTAACTGGTTTCATAAAAAATCATCAGACACGTGTAGTCATGGCTGTGTGTAGTGAATAGTCACAGTTTTACACTTGAGTTCTACCACTTATTAGTATTATAGTAATCTACCTAGAGGCTCAAATATTTTATGTATAAAATTGGGTAATATAGGATTATGATGTAATCCTATGTAACAAAAGCCTAATATGATATGCTAAATGTTCGGTTGACTGATTGGCTGTTCAACCAAAGCATAATATTCTAATGATATGCTAAGTCCACTCAACTGTCGCTATAATGTGCAATGGCCACCAGGGGGCAGATGCTCAAACTGGTAGGTTAGCTTGCTGCTGTGGTTCAGCCAATTGGGACTGAGTGAGACCAGCCAGACACTCTCTGGAGCCTTCCCACAGTTCCTCCCTGGCTGGCCAACCTCTCGTGTCTCCCCCCAGCCCAGAATGTGCACCAGTGGAGTCCCTTGGCTTGGCCTGTGCCCTCTCACAATCTGGGACCCCTTTGGGGGATGTCAGAGAGTCAGTTTGTTTGAACCCGCAGGCCAGGCCGAGTGACCCCACTGGTACACGAACTTGTGTACTAGGCCTCTAGTCAAATTATAAGTCACCTGATACTACTCAATTCATTACTTAATATATTAATCAACTAGTCTGGCAATATATATCAAATTATAGAATTACTGTTAATTATTCCACTCAAAACTTAATGCATACAACTGGCTTACTTCATTGAGCTCAAATATATATTTTCATGCCTGGCTGGTGTGGCTCAATGGTTGAGCATCAACCTTTGAACCAGATGGTCAAAATTGATTCCCAGTCAGGGCACATACCTGTTTGGGTTTGGGGCTCAATCCCCAGTAGGAAGCGTGCAGGAAGCAGCCAGTCAATGATTCTCATCACTGATGTTTCTTTCCCACTTCTCCCTTTCTCTCTGAAATCAACACATACACACACACACACTTAAAAAATAGTTTCCTTAGCTTTTCTTCCAATATTCTGCTTAGGTTACCCCACCATCATGCACAAACATTGTCAGATCCTTCAAATGCAGTCTTTAATTTTCATTCAGGTATAAGGAGGCATACACACACACACACACACACACACACACACACACACATTCAAGGAATCAGGGAATGTATAGCACAAATATGTACAGCAAACATTTCATTTTTTTCTAACTAAAAACTTCATTATCTACTCTATGTGCAAAGAAATTTTGCTACTTATGTTCCCACTTCACTTTGAAATTACACTGCCGGAAACTTGAATAGGAAACATTCTTAATTATGAAAAGGGCTGGGGTACTATTAGTTTGTCAAAATCTGGAGAGCACCTTTTATATTCAGTTGGTCAAAATCTGGAGACCACCTTTTATATTCTCTGCCATAAAATTACATTTAAAACAGAATCCAGAAAATGAGATTCTGTAGCCAGCTTTTGGGACCAAAATACCCTTTTGAAGTAGTCTGGCTGGAAGGGGATAGGATTTGATGTGATTGCATGCCTAGGCTGTGAAGTTGTGGGAATAAAAAAAGCACTTAGGAAAAGTGGTTATTGGGAGGAATAAATGAAGGTTGCAGTGTGTTGTAAAATGGCCAATGGCATTTGTAACTTTTTCTTTGAATTAAGATTGCATTTTTCTGGCTTTGCTTTAGTAATCACATTACTTACAAGTCAGCAACATTATGGTTCCTATAGATAAGTCTTGTCAACTGTATCATCCTATTGAGGGAAATTGTCCAAAACCAAATAACCAAATTTTAACACACCATCTGATAACTTCTTATGTACAAGGTCTCAACTCAGTTTTTTAAAAATTATTTTATTGATTTCAGAGAGTAAAGGAGATAGAATCCAACGATGAGAGAGCATCACGGATCAGTTGCCTGGGGGATCACTGGGGATCGAGCCCGTAACCCAGGCATGTGCCCTTGCCTGTAATCAAACTTGGAACACTTGTCTGCAGGCCGGCACACTATCCAATGAGCCAACCCAGCCAGGGCATCATAGTTCTTTATTATTAGGTACTAGTGACTGGTACAAGGAACTGTGCACATAGAAAGGAAATTAGAAGGTGGCTGGCAGGACAGGACTGGGTGAGACAGGCCTGACTTGCCCTGGAGCCAACCTCCTGTGGTCTGCCCCCAGCCAGCACTGCTGTGGCTCCAAGGGGCATCTGTGGAGTGAGTGAGTCCCTCTGGCCTGGCCTGTGGAGAATGGGGCCAAAACTGGCACCGACATCCCTCAAGGGGTCCTGGAGTGTGAGGGCACTCTGCAAAGTTAGTGTTGTACAGGTTGTGGAATGCAAACACTAAGTGTACAGTAAGCCTGATTTGGGGCCAATAGTGCCCCAGCAACATAACCCACAGCCAAAGGTGGAATCGGGCTCCTTCCTCCCTGGTTTCGAAGTGTTGTCACCCGAGAACCATTGCTGCCAAGTCACTGCAGTGCACCAGCTCCTGGTCTGCCCCTTGGTGGTCAGTGCACATTATAGCAATCAATCTGACAGCACGTTAGTCTTTTATATATATAAAAGATAATTAATCTCGCAGGATATGTTTTCCTATAAATCATATTTATAAGATGGAAAACGTTTGGATAGAAAGCAAATCTCAGTGTATACTATACAGATGAGGTTTGAGATTTTTAGCACCATATACACAATCTAACACTGCAGACTGTTTCAAACTCAGTGTTTCATCCTCTCAACACAAATGCTCCTTTTGGGGATATGTGATATAGAAATTATCATTTTGTAATTACATAAAATTATCTTAAGAGGAGGCTACATTAAAAAAAAGAAAAAAATAGCCAGGTTAATTAACTTAGCCCTATCACAAAACATCAAAGATTTAAAGAGCCAGGGATATCAAGGCTCCCTCTTATCCTTTTTACCCTGGCCTAAGTTTCAAGAATGGAGTATGGTAAGTGCTGAACTGTCCTGAACAGATAGAAGCAAATCTTTAAAACAAATATTGTTTATCACTCAAATTTGAGTCTTTTGGTTCTGTTACTTAAAAAAGAAACACACAAGGGACCTTTTAAGATGAGCTATGTACGTATGTTTCAGATTACCGAAAGGAACATTTATCAAGCCCTCTTGTGCTGAATACTTTAGTCAAAAACCTATAGTTATAGAATTGCCCTCACCGGTTTGGCTCAGTGGCTAGAGCGTTTGTCTGTGGACTGAAGGGTCCCAGGTTCGATTCCAGTCAAGGGCATGTACTCTGCTTGTGGGCACATCCCCTGTAAGAGGTGTGCAGGAAGCAGCTGATTGATGTTTCTAACCTTATCCCTCCCCCTTACTCTGTAAAAATCAATAATATATTTAAAAAACACACACAACCAAACCAAACCAAAACACTATAGTTAGATAATTGAGAAAACTGAAGATGAGTTGACCCTAACCAGTTATTTGGTGGAATTAAACTTCAAACCAAGGACTTCCCCTTCTATGTATACTGTTTCTCCTCAGTACAGAATAGTACATAATGGTTCAAAACTATCTAAATTTTTAAAGAGCAGTTTACTTTTTAAAATACATTTTATTGATTTTTTACAGAAAGTAATAGGGAAAGTTAGAAACATTGATGAGAGGAACATCAATCGGCTGCCTCCCACACACCCCCTACTGCGGATGTGCCCGCAACCAAAGTACATGCCCTTGACCGGAATCAAACCTGGGACTTTTGAGTCTGCAAGGCTGATTCTCTATCTACTGAGCCAAACTAGTTAGTGCTAAAAAGCAGTTTATAATGAAAAGCACTTTTAATAGTTTTCATGACCCTAACAAATTGTCTATAAGCTTACTAAAATGACTTCATTTAAAATTCATTAAAAACACACACACCTTTCTTCAAATGGTGCTCGTTACTAAGTGAAATGCAATTCGGTCTCAACATGTTCCCAAGTAACTTTAAGCAAAAACAGTGTCAGTGATGATAAATGCATCTCATTTATTTAGATGTTTAAGCTCTCGCACTAAATTTTTACAAGCTGGTGAACACTGACAAATTATTTCTCCCACAGAACTATAACCACACATTCCCAAACAGTATAAATATATGGTTGAACTAACATCAATACACATCACCATTTTATCAATTACATAATAAAACAAATTATCAAGTATCCAAATATTAAGTTACACAGCTCAAAAGGCATATAAAATATTAGATGTCTGCTCAATTCATTAGCAGAAACCCATTTTTTTTTTTTGCAAGAGGGTGGGAAGGAAAAAAAGAAAAATCACACTTCCAAACAAAAATAAGTTGGTAAACTTCAGAATGTATGAAAAAAAAAAATACAAGAATTCAGAATTTTTATGATTAAGAATCATTTCAGCTACAACAAAGCATGTCTACCTTTAAAAAAATATTTACCAAAGAGCATATTCTACATGTTCCACACAAGACAAAGGCAACATCTTACTAAAAATACTTAGTAGCCCCCTCTCAATCTTTCCTCAGGCCCTCCCTATAAGTTGCACATTAAGTGCAAACATTAAAATTAACTGTAAGGCTTTTTGTCTGGAAACATTAAAGACATGTGCTTCTATACAATGTAGATTTTCAAAATGGAGGCTTTCCATAACAGCACAAAATGAGACTTATAGAAAGACATTAAATAATAACCAAGACTTTGTATAAAAATCAAAAAGTTGAGCAAACCTGATGTATACTTGTATGAATGTGGGAGATGTAAACAAAGTGAGCAGGCAAACAATCACATATAGGCCCTACTTTCTATGTTTGAAATGACTGAAGGGATAAACCACATAAGGTCCAGAGTGTTCATAGTTCCTGGGATTTTAGTTCTGTATGAAACTAAAATATACAAGTATTGTGCTGGGTATTTTGGCACCTAATCTTTCTAAATCTTTTATATATCGTTAAGATTCTGACATGGGAATAGATTTATTAAAGACATAACTCAATACTGCATGATTTCAGGAAAAGTAAATTGGTACAAATGATAAGCAGATTTTAAATGCTGAACAGTAAGAATCTTGCCAAGTGTCAAAATAGGTTGATCATAACCCAAACATAGAGGTTGCAATTCTGTCAAGCTTGTGGCTAGATAAAACTGCTTTTCAACCCTCTTTTGGAAGCTTCATTAGACTTATTCACCAAGCCAACATGTTGGCTAATATATATGACAAATTAGGTCCTATCTCAAGTTCCACTTTCAAGGCAATGGCATCAGGCACCCGTTTTATTGAATGCAACAGTTGTTTCTATGACCAGTGGACTCTTTGAAGCGCAGCCGCATTTTCGGACGATACTTCTCCAGATACAGAAGCTGCTTGCTGTTAAAAGCTCCACGCCGCTTTCTGAAAAGGAAAAACAAAACATGGAAGTGATTAAAGCAGCAGCCCTCCATTAATAACATTCACTGTGTTATAGGCAGTTATGACTACTCTTGTGGCACTTTATCTTTTGATTATTACATTGTGACCTAATGCAGAAACATGGATAGGCATACATGTGTAAATGGAATGCAAAAAGGAAAAAAGATCTTTATTTTTAGATTTTAATACTATATTAAAAATGGTCAGATCAGCCGGGACAGGTTTGGCTCAGTGGATAGAGCGTCGGCCTGCGGACTGAAAGGTCCTGGGTTCGATTCCGGTCAAGGGCATGTACCTTGGTTGCGGGCACATCCCCAGTGGGGGTGATGCAAGAGGCAGCTGATCAATGATTCTTTATTACTGTCTTTTATTTTTTTTTACAATAGCTAAGATTTTTTTTTTTTAACTATTCCAAATAACTTTATTTTTTAAAATATATTTTATTGATTTTTTTTGTTTGTTTTGTTTTTTTTGCCCCCCTCCCTCACTCCCACACATCCCCTCCCTCCTATTACTTACTGTCTTATGAACTGTACTGCATCTTCATATTTCATTCCACCTTCGATTAATGCTAGGGCAACAAGCACTGGAGCTCTGGTAAGGCAAGAATTTGATAAATCATTTTCACAAAACCAAGCCTGGGATAATTCAATATCCCAAACACTAGAGGCCTGAGACTAAATTTTGTGGGGGTTGAGGGGATGGGGTGGGAGAGAGGAGAAGGTAAGTCCCTCAGCCCAGCTGCACTCTCTCCTATCTGAGACCCCTTGAGGGATGTCCGATTGCCTGGTGGAATCGGACCTAAATGGGCAGTTGGACACCCCCCCTCACAATCCAGGATTGCTGGCTCCCAACTGCTCGCCTGCCTGCCCCTAACCACTTCTGCCTGCCAGCTGATCACCCATTAACCACTCCCCTGTCCACTTGATTGCCCCTAACTGCACTCCCCTGTCGGCCATCTTTGACCACATAGGGGTGGCCATCTTGTGTATTGGAGTGATGTTCAATTTGCTTATTATCTCTTTATTAGATAGGATTCCCCAATACAATACTATTATTCATTATACTTCCTATATAATACCATGTAGTAAATGTTGATTTACGCTAAAAAATTTAGTACCAATATTTTCATATTAAACCTAGAACCAAAAATGAAATATGCCCTTAACTATTACAAATTTAGAAGTTAAAGCTTGTATTATTGGAAAAGAATCTTGGAAATATTTAGGAGAGAACATAAGTCTTGATAACTGCAGACAATTTTATTTTTCTGAGTTCCGAGCCCTAAAAATATTTACCACTTAAAAATTTTGTTTTTAGCCAAAACCGGTTTGGCTCAGTGGTAGAACGTCGGTCTGCGGACTGAGGGGTCCCAGGTTCGATTCCAGTCAAGGGCATGTACCTGGGTTGCTGACACATCCCCAGTAGGGGGTGTGCAAGAGGCAGCTGGTCGATGTTTCTCTCTCATCGACGTTTCTAGCTCTCTATATCTCTCCCTTCCTCTCTGTAAAAAAATCAATAAAATATATTAAAAAAAATGTTTTTAAATGTCATTAACTCCTTTCTAAAGACCTCTAGAAATGTGCTTTCTTGGGTAAGAAGTTACTACTGAATCAGAATCACTAGGATCCTATCAAAAGTACACCATAAGCAAACTACCTTAGAGACAAATTCACAATCCTCTTTCCTGATATTAACGACGACTCCAAAAGCTTGGATATAACCTAGCACACAGGAGCCAAGTACAAATTGTAGCTATAGCATTTTTTAGTTCCAGCTGTGCTGGAAATACAGTATTTTGTTACAATTTATCCATTTTTAAATTTACAGTTCAGTAAGTAATTTAACAAAGAAGTGACTCCTGAGTTTTTGTTGTAGTATCAAGTTTTACTAAAAATAAGACAAATGTCATTAACTGAATTTAAGAAATTCTCTTACCTTCCAAGGCCTGCAACACAATGTACAGCAATACAACAACCAGGTTCTTCACGAAACTTAATTTTTACAAGATTTATCCAATCATCAACAATCTGGTTGGATGGTGGTGCACCATCGTCAAAAGGCCAATCCTAAGTCAAAAGAAGAAACATTTTAGATTTTTAATATATCACTAATATTTTCTAAAATTTTAACACTCAATTGTTTTTAAATACATCCTAATATATTTAAACTTGAGTTTTGAGACTCCAATGTCAATGAAATGTAAATAAATGCCAAATCTTTATAAAAATATTTTATTACTCCAAACCCTTGGTTGGCTTCACCTTTATTTTGAAATTAAGATACTGCATAATTAAGGTTTAATTCAATGATTTATTTCAATAAACTTTTATAGCACAGTATCATAAATGCATAGGAATTATTAGATACTTACAAGAACTTGGATGCCTTCTTTCTCCACAAGAGTAGTGTCATAAGTTGCTTCACATACTCTTACTATTGTGGTAACACCATACTTCTTAAGTTCCTGGATAAAACACATAAAAAAAAAAAAAATACTCAATAGTCTTTATACCATGTCACTATTGCCACCATTTGCCATTATGAATATCTCTCCAATAGATATTGAGGGTTACCAAAAAATCATGAAATAGCATAGCCTATGTATATTTAATAGAGAAGTGAGATCTTGTTTTAAAAATGACAATACTAAAATAGCATAAAAGAATAAGGCAATGTTAAACATTACATGCTTTAATAAATTAAAAGTTTTAAAAAAATATTCCCAGCCCTAGCCAGGTTGGCTCAGTTGACAGTGTCAGTTTGAGGACTGAAGCGTTCCTGGTCTGATTCCAGACAAGGGCATGTACCTGGGTTGCAGGCTTGATCCCCTACCCTGGTTGGGCATGTGGGAGGCAACCAATTAATGTGTCATCTCTCTCACATTGATGTTTGTCTCCCCCACTCCCTCTCACTCATTAAAAATCAATGGAAAAATATCCTGTGGTGAAGATTAACAACCACAAAAATTCCCAGGTCCTTCATAGTGAAGTTTTGTTTATAGTTATGGTGTCCCACTGGTTAGTTGGAGATGAAGCACTAGTGAAAGAGAATTAGAAGTGATTCATAAATAAAGGTAAACAGAACTAAAGGAATCTCATAAGTCCTTAAACTATAGGCTTCAAGATTCATACTGCATTTACTAAAAATCTTAACTCTCCTGTCTAAAAAAAATATATATATCTTAATATAAAAACTATCCTATGATCTGCAAGGCCAAGTTATTGTTTCTGAGTATCTGCACATATCTGTAAAACACATATACATCCAAATACATCATTCAGCATTACATTCCTTCCTGATAGGCAAGAGGCACAGAGTGAGACACTTTTGGTGACAGCAACCCTTAGGAAGCAGTAGAATTGGTTAACTGAAAATTGGATTCTACATATCAAATGGGGTCCAAGATAAATATTAATTTTGTTTTGTGGTATTAGCCATTACATAAAGCTGATATATTAACAATCCATGCAAATGGAAACCCTCCTCCTATAAATTTCATATAAGCAAGAGCCATACTATTAACACTGTCCACATAAATCTAAAGTAAGCAAACTTCAAGTACATGTTCTTTGAATGTGTAACAATTTACTTTTAACCTAAAGACAACTCTGATATTTCATTTCTGGAACTTGGAATTGTAGGCATATATCTCAGAATTTCCCAAAATATTCTGTTAAACAAAAAGCTCCACTATCAAACTGTCAAGTTTAAGAAACATTTTTTAAAAAGTATCAATCAAAACTTACCTCTATGAATTTGTTTAAGGTCGCATTGGTTGGATTGTGTGTAATAAGAAATCTCATGTTCTTGTATGTGACTTCCACAGGAGCTGGGCGGTTCATTCGAGCCATGATAATTTAGTTAAAAAACACTCAATAGGGTTATGAAAGAATTTAAAAATCGAATACAGAAACGATGCAAAGAAACTGAGTCTACTTCAATATACTCCACTTGAAATTCTCAGTGCTTTGAGTGACGTTGGGAGTAATGGGAAATGAAATGAACCTCCTAACAAGAAGCAGCAACTCTTCAATCCAGTAATACTGAGGCAATAGAAAGGAAGTGCACTGAGGTTTACCCCATCCAGGTCAGAACTTGTAAAATGCTCTGCAGTTTTCAGTTCAACACTTCTGTGTCCAGATTAACCACTCATATGGGGGCTTCTTGGTGGAGCAGTAATGAATTTCTACAGTTCACTTGTCTGCATAGAGGTCGTGCTGTGCCTGGCAATAATCTCCACTGCCCTTCAGAAACTCCATAAATGTGTGACCAAGAACACCACAGAACTGCTGTTTAAAAAAGAAAGGGAGAGAGAAAGAGAAAGTTATTTTCCAATTCAAAAGGAACATATTATTCTATTAAAGTACTTAAGTGCACAAGGATCTTTTTAAATTTTGGCCCAGGCTACTATTTTAACTTTTATTTGAACTAAAAAAATACAAGAATAATTACAGGTCTAATCAATAAACAAAAAACAAGCATTCACAAATTACTGATCTAATGCACCCCCTCCCCAAAGAATATCACTATCATATCTGGTCAATGTCCCTTTCAATATAGTCAGTTGTTTTACATTGTTACAAAATACATGTACAACTTTCCATACTGATTTTTCCAACTAATAAAGTATTTTTAATATTATAAGTTTATGAAAACTCTGAAGCTGTTAATCTTCCCATAATTTACTTTTCTAAAGACAACCAATATATTTTTGAAAAACAAATAAATTGGTTCTCAAAATGATTATATGTAAATTATCTCACTTGATCCTTAATAACCAATTAATTTATCATTTTTTTTAAAAAACAGATTTTCCTCATTTAAGTCTCTGGAAATTACAAAGTTGTTATGTGAAGTATTATAAAATGTATGTTTATAAATGAAAACAAAAAAATTCCCATTTATAACTATAAACAATAATTTCAATAATATTCTTTATCTTAAAATCAAAATTTCATTCATCCAGCTTTAAACAATATCTAATTCAAAAGGGTAGAGAAGCCAAAACCGGTTTTGCTCAGTGGATAGAACATAGGACTGTGGACTGAAAGGTCCTGGGTCGATTCCCATCAAGGGCATGCACCTTCGTGGTGGATACATCCCCAGTAGGGAGAGTGCAGGAGGCAGCTGATCGATCTCTCTCTCTCATTGATGTTTCTAATTCTCTCTCTTCCTCTCTGTAAAAAAATAAATAAAATATATTTAAAAGACAAAAACAAAACACAAAAAACCCAAATGGCTAAAGAAGTGGTAAGTAGTGAAAACCACTCTACATTTTCTTTCATAGGTCTCAAAAGCAAGGGAACTTCCATCACCAATACATAAATTTGTATTTTCTCCAAGTTCCCCTTTAAGAACTAAATCAGTTTTGTTACTATAAAACATTAAACGAATACACACAAGCTATTCTCAGAATATGTACAAAAAAAGCATCAATGTCAGATGTTATCTCCTCCCCAGTAGTCTTGTTCCTAAGAAATTTGCTTACTTAGAATAAGAAAAGAAATATTACTAGCAGGTTAACAAGAGCACACAGTGCCAGCCTGCCACTGCTCCAAAAAGGTTATATTTATTCTTACAAGTTAATGTCAAATAAAATTAAAAATTATAACAAAAGTTTCAATTAATTTTCTAGATTTAAATTTAAATATAAGTATTTGAAGTCTTACATTTAAACTATGTGCTCCTATTTTCACTTACATCTTTAAATAGATTCCCATGTTAGTCATAGATTCTAGAAAAACTTAACTAAAATTTGAATAACCCACACAGAAACTAGCAGAAAACATCCAGTCAGAAACCAACGTCGTTTTTCTGCCAAAACAATGGGACAAAGGTCTTTCCGTAAGATAATTTTCATTATTCCAAATTTGTTCAAATGAGCCTTGGAGGTTGCCATTTCACTTGCTAGCTGGGTTAAAAAATTAGTGACCATATTATCACTAAGGATTCTACTCTTACAGTGAATAGAGGGCAACCTGGAAATAATTCCAAGTCTAACCTCTCATCTCAAATCCTAAATATAACTTTCCTTGAATTAAAAAACAACACATGACGACATACCCTAAATTAAGGAAGCCACTTGTAAAGCTGTTGAAGGCAATGAGTCTTTTCAGTATTCTGATTTCCAGGTAGTACTATTTATTCTTTTGCAATTATAAGCCAATTTGTAAGCAGTTTTATCAGCCAGAGGAGAAAACAGTATAGAAATAATTCACTTGGTGAATGTTATTTTTTTACAGGGGAGCCAGCCAGCGGTTGAAGGTGGGTAGGGGGTCGGGGATTGGGGTGGGGTGGGGGGCACCTTCCAAAGCAGCAGTGACCACTGACTGACACCTATCCTCTTTCCTTTCCTTCCCACACGCCCGCAGCCCTCCCTAATTTCCCCCGTAAACGTCCTGTAACAGGCTGCCCAGAAACACCAGCCAATTTCTCTTCTTATTTGAGTTGCATATAAAAACGGGGGGGGGGGGGGGGGGGGAAGAGCAATTTCAGAGGCTTACGTCAGATGGCAGAGTCCAGGCAGTTCAATCTGTCTAACAGCTTTGCAGAAACACTCAGCTGGAGTCTGTCCTACACCTACTTGTATTCTAGGTAACGCATCCAGCACAAAGCCTGTAGGACAGACAGGCTGCCTACTCTGGGGAAGGATCTAGCTTTTTTTTTTTTTTTTTTCCCCCAACTAAAATTCACTACCATCAGGCCACCCCCCCACCCCCCAAGGCCCTCCAAAAAACACTTCACTTTAAAAAGTTTCAGTGGAGCATGGTCGCAGCATCTGGATCCCAAGCGGGGCCCGCGGCTCCGAGCACACTCGTGGCCAGTAACTTCCTACGTGCTCCGGGGAGGAGGGGGGCTGCCGCGGACGGAAGGCAAACCTTGCCGCCCCGGCTCAGGCCGGCATCTGCAGCCGCGAGCCAACAGAGGGGCAGGCCCCACGTTAGCGACACCGGAGCGACAGCAGCAAAGCCCCGGGGAGAGGGCGCCGGCGGGCCCCGCGGGACTGGCAGGGGGAGCCTCCGCGCTGCCGCCCTGAAAGTTTCCAAGGCCATCGCTCGGCCTGCCCCCCCCAAAACCCAAAAGGACAAGACGCAACTTGTCTCCCTTTATGCCGGAGCCCGGAGCGGGCGTCCAGTCCGGGGGCAGCTCCCATCGCCAGGCGGGGACGGAGGAGAGCGCGCGGGGCGGGGAGCCGGCGCCCTCACCTCGTCGTTGCGCTCGGGCCCCCCGCGGGGCTGGCGCGGCCTCCGGACGGTCCGTGCCCCGGGGCCCGCCCGCGGCACCCCCTCTCCGCGCCGCAATCACGGGTTCTCGCGGCGCCCTCGATCAGTCCGGCGCGGGCGCCGAGGCCATCTTGTGTGGAGGCGCCGGTGCTGGCCGCGGAGCACGAAGGTGGCCCCCCGGGAGCTCCGGGCCGAGGCCGTGTGCTCCTCCCCCGCGCCCGGCCGGCTCTGGAGGCGACCCCGCCGCCGCCGCGCCCTGCCCGCCCCGGATCCGGCTCCGCAGTGACACGCGCGCCCCTCGCCCCACCCCACCCCGCCCCGGGCCACGTCTGCCGGCGCCCCGGGCGGGCCCGCTGTCTCGGCGGCCAAACAAAGGGGCCTCGGGACGCCGCGGGGCCCGGGCCGGGCGCGCCGGGCTGCAGGGCCGAGGGCGGAGGCGGCGGTCACAAAGCGGCTTTTGTGCCGCCCGACCCGCGCGGCGCAGGCCCGGCCCCGCCGCCCGCGCCGCCCCGGGGCTGCTCGGAAGGACGAGGAAGCGGGTGCCTTCCGCCGCCAACCGCCCCCCCTTCCCTCTCTCCTTCCACCGCAGTCCCCGCTGTCCGCCTCCCCCGGCCGGTCGTAGCCCGGCTCCGTCCCACCCGGGGGGACCCATCGACAACGGGCTCCGAACAAAGGCGACGACGATGGGGGCCGGAAGGGGGGGGGGATCCGGCCGCGGCGTCCCGGCCCGGGCGGCGGCGGCGCGCCGGGTACTCACAGGAATATGTTTACTCATTGAAGATTGTGGCCTAATCATACAGCCGGTCCCGAGGCGGCGGCGACCCAGACGGCGGCGGAGAAGACGGCGGCAGGGCAGGGGGCGGCAGTGCAGGCGGCGGCGGGGCGGCGGCGGCAGTGCGGGCGGCGGCGGGGGCACCACGCGACCATGCAGGGAACCGCTCCGGGAGAGCGCGCAGCCGAGCCGGTCCGCAGTGCACGGGGCCAATACGCGCGCCGAGGCTCCCGTGCGTCACAGACGCCGCCCTTTATAGCCGGCGCGACGTGCGAGGCGCCGGCCGCCAATCACGGCAGCGGGGGTTGGTGGGAGGGAGGGCCGGAGCGCGGGGGGGGGGGGGGGGGGGGGGCGCGGAAAGCCCGCCCCCTGCTGACGTCACGGCGCGGCGGCTGCCGCCGGCGTGAACCGGTTGATGAATGGCGAGGCGCCCCTGGGCGCGGGAGGGAGCGGGAGGGAGGGGGCCGTACGTAGTAGGACTCGGGGGGCGGGGGCTCTCGGGGGGGGGGGCGGAAGGGATGGGAAAAGCTTCCGATCGGTGGATTGGGGGTGGGCCGGGGGGGAGGGCCGGAGAGGAGGAGAGCGAGGATCGCGCCGCAAACCCTGGGTCATGTGAAAACCACCGAGGGCGGCACAGGTTACACAGAAGGCATGGAGTTTGCCTCCAACTTAAAATTGCACAATCCCTTTGGGGCTGGAACCGTGTCTCAGCCCGGATCCTGCTGCTGGCGTCCACCCTAAGTCCTAAGCGCGGTCATCTGGTCAGCGGTGCACCTGGGCACCGGGGCCTTCCTCCCACGACCTCCGTCATCGCATCATCTCTATGTCGCCTGACTGCGGAGCCCGGTGACTCAACACCTTTCCCGCCCCGGCCCGGGGCTCCGTCCCACTCGGGGAATTCTTGTCGCCGGGGGTGGGGGGGTGGGGGTGTGTGTGTGTGGGGGGCACATGTCACTTTCCCAGCCTAGTCGTTTTAGTTAGACCGGGAGAGGGGTCTGGGATGCAGCTAAACTAAAGCCCTCTGCCCGCTCCCGTCTTTTTGGGGTCACGTCTCCAATACTTGGGGTGCTGGCAAGGGCAACGGGCTCTCCCGTGGCCTTTCGAAACGACACGCATCCTTTGTCCTGCCTGATGTGTTTTCACAGATCATGAGAGGCTGCTAAAAGGAAGCGCTTTTAAAAATAATGTTTCGTTTTGTCAAGGACTTGATTAATCCTCTTGCGTCAAAGCTAAAGCTTTTTGTTCGCGTTCAGTCCTGTTTGGTCCCTCTGTCCTCATCACTGAGGGCCTTACGAAGTAGAGCCTTATCAGAAGTGTCCTGTGCCACACACAAGGGCGACTCTGTCCTTGGCTATCTGAGAATGCCTTTCTCCTCCTCTGCTTTCTGGAAGGAGTCAACAGGGCTTTCACCTGCCTGGAAGAACTCAGTTTTCCACTAACACTGAGGCCTTTTGTTTGCTGTTTGCAGATTGGAGAGGTTTTTTATGGGATCAAATTGTGTCCTCGGTGTACTGCAGCCTCTTAAGATTTATTAGCACTTATATTTAGACAGTGTGGTTGCATAGGTATTCAACTTTTTAAATAAACATACACTCTTACAAAGTACTTTCAAAAAAAGAATTGGGTTAGGTGTTTACAGGAACGAAAGTCTACTCATCTTCATTTTAAAGAAATTACTTGCCTATGAACCCATCTAAGTCAAAGAAAGCTAAAGAGTTTGAGAAATATATGTCCCTTCATAATGAAGTTATAAAAGGAGTAAACATTTTAAAGTCTTAAGTCCTAAAAAATATAAGAGGATTCAAAAGAGATCCTGGGGTGTTAGGGGCTTTATAACTAAGTAAGTCAGAAAATAAAATGGTAGATAGATGTTATTTTAATATAAAATTTAAAACTATGGCAAAAGATGTTTGGCAAAGTTAAAATATTAATGTCACCCAGGAGAAAATATCGGCAATGTATCATGAGCAGAATTAACATCATAATAAAGAAAAGGCTTGACCGTCATTTATAGCAGTGTAGTTAGAAAACACATTATTGTCAGCTACATGCACTATAAAAGTTGGTCAGCACAGTGATGATAATTGGAATATGAAGTTTTTCATATAATGACTTTTTCAAAAAAAGGGATTTGGTGATAACTAGATACAAGTTTAGCAAATGGTAAGCAGGACCCAATCAGTATGACAGTTTCCTTGCACTAGTGACTAGTAGAACTTGTGATTCAGGTTGTGAGCCTTGTGATCCACAGATCCTGTAATTACCACAGCAGTGCTGACAGGACATATCTAGCCAGTTACACTGCAGGCTCTACCTGGGAAATTCTCTACTTCCCCGAAAGCCATAGATTAATTCTCTTAATGAAGCTTTCCTGACCTCTTCAACAACATAAGTAACCTGTTCCTGTGCTTCTGGGGTATCACCTTTTACATAACTGTATTGCAGCATTCACTGCACTTGAATAATCATTTTGTAAACGCCACTTGTCTCCCTCATATCCGATAAAGCCTTCCAAAGCAAAGGCTACATCCTTTTCATTTTCCTGTGCCTAACACAGTACTCGGCACAGGGTAGGTTGTTTATGAGCAATTAGTATATTTTGTGCTAATATTGTGTCACGCTTGAATTAAGGATCTCTGGAGGATAGTGCTGGTATTTGGTAGACAGAAACCCTGAGAAATAGGATCTGGAAGCAGACAGTGAGATTAGAAGGTGAAATCAAGAAAGTGATTTAAGATAACAGCCTGGCTTATCTTGGATACTATCACCTGAGAGGACAGATTGTTTATTTAGTTTGCAATGTTTGAAAATTTCTCCTAAGAGACTTTTAATAATTCATGTTTACATCATTGTGTTAGAATAATCTTACTCCCCTGCCTCTTAACGTGAATAACAAGACAAAAGAATGGACAAATAGTGTCAGTGACTCAGGAATAAATTATTGATCTAGTACAGATTCACCCAAAGTGATAGTGACATGCTGATCTCTTTGGCAGAGCCTTTCACAGAGAATTCTAGACTTTACTTCCTTTCTGCTGTCATCCTCCCTTTTGTGCATTATAACCACACAAAAGCCACACCCTGAGAAAATACTTAACATGCCAAACCTAAAGCAAGTTTACTGTAATATTTTTAAATTGTTGTATTTTATTAGTATAAGTAGACTTTTAGATTTGCAAAAATGTAAATTTGAAGACTGGACTAACTTTTTGGAAATTTAAGGAAAATATAAATTTCGTCTTTATTTAGTTGTACCAAAGAAATGCTAAATAATATTGATGTTTAATTGAGGAGTATGGCATGGGATCTGTGGACTGTTGGGTAATTTCTAAAGACATTGCTGACAGATCAGTGGTAGTGATAGTCCTTTAAGAACAGATTTTTAGAGAGAGTGGAAGAGAAGATAGAAACATTGATGCGAGAGAGAAACACATTGATTGGTTGCCTCCTGCATGCGCCCTGACCTGGGAGGAGCCTGCAATCGAGGTACCTATCCTGGACCAGAAACTAACCCGGGACCCTTCAGTCCCCAGGCCGTTTCTCTATCCACTGAGCAAGACCGGCTAGGGTTCAAATTGAAACTTTTTAATGAAAAAAGAATTTTATAACACTTTTAAAAATAAAGATTAAAGAGAAAAAGAAACTCATGTACACAATTCTAAAAAATAAATAAATAAATAAAACATTACAGATACATTTAGAAACATTCCCACCTCCATTTGTATCCAGGTCTCACTCCACCAAGAAAACCATTGTCAATAAAGCTCCAGGAGCTTGACTTTAAGGTCCTTTAATCCACAATTGGCTTGGTGTACTCACCCTCTTTCTAGCTGTCCTCTTGGGTTAGGCCTGACTCTCTCCCAAGAAAAGTTCCAACTGGAGAACCCAAGCCTCCCTCAAGCCCTTTTATACTCTGAGGGGTGGGCAAATTTTTTAAGTTTATCAGATTATCTCCTTCTGGCCACACCTCTCCGTTAATACGAAATCAGGAACGGACCCACAATGCTCTTGGTTTTAAGTCTATTATACACATTCACAAGCAATCACTATGGGTTCTATGTGTGAATCCCATTTCCCAATTTAATTTTTTTTTTTTAAGCTTTCAAATCTTGTCAACATTTTTTTCCCTGATAAAAGTAATTAAATCAAGAGTGTGAGGGCCGGAGGAGGTAAGAGATCAACCAAAGGACTTGTATCCTTGCATATAAGCATAATGAATGGATACAGACACTAAAGGGGTGAGGGCATGTGCTGGGGGGTGGGAGTGGCTGGGGAGAGGTCAATGAGGGTGGGTGGGAAGGAGATATATATATATATATATATATATATATATATATATATATATATATATAATACTTTAAACAATAAAATTCTTTAAAAAAGAGTGTGTTTCTATTAATTCAATAAAACTTTCCTGAGTTTTTATCAGGTGCCATGGACTGTGCTGGGTATCAAGAATGTGAGGCAGAACAAAAGATGGTCTCAGGCTCTCTAGCTCCCGGGCTGCGATGGAGACAAACAAGGACACTGGAGTCCATCTGTGGGAAAGCAGCCTGGGGCCATATTAACACTGCGACTAATAGCAAACGCTCCCAGGGGTCAGTGTGCGCCCGGAAAGTGCCACAGGAGGGGAAAGCGTACGTGCCAGGGGAAAACGGAGAGGGGTATCAACTGAGACTCAGGAAGCAGGAGAGATTTCAGGGGGAAGTTATGACTTCCAGCCTGAGCTGTGGAAGGGAGGTGGATCTAGGAAGATGGGGGAGATGTACAGACAGTAATAGGGAAAACTTGGTGGGGTCAACAAGTCCATGATGGTGAATATGTATCTCATGTCAACAAATACAATAAGCATTCCGAGAGAATGGGGAGCATTGGCCCTCGAACTGAAAGGTCCCCGGTTTGATTCTGGTCAACGGAATGCACAGTGTTGTTTTCCAGAAGGCTACATCAATGTGCTCTTCCACCAATAGGCACAACCATTCCTGTCTCTTCCGGTACATCAAACCCTGTAACAGTTGGCATTACCCAGGTTCTTAATTTTGCCCCCCCCCCCCCTTTTTTTTAACTTGCCCTAACTGGTTTAGCTCAATGGATAGAGTGTCAGCCTGTGGTCTGGAAGGTCCCAAGTTCGATTCCGGTCAAGGGCATGTACCTTGGTTGTGGGTGCATCCCAGTGGGAGGTGTACAGGAGGCAGCTGATCAATGTTTCTCCCTTATCGATGTTTCTAACTCTCTATCCTTTCCCCTTCCTCTCTGTAAAAAATCAATAAAATCTATTTAAATAAAACAACAACTTGTATTCCTCTGATTATTAATAAGTTCAAACATATCCTCATGTATTTGCTGAACTTTGAGTTTCTTCTAAAATGCCAACTCCTAGTTTTTGCCTATTATTTTTTTAAGTGTAGATTTTTTATTGATTTGCAGTAGTTTCTGGCAAACCATAAATAATAACAATGAAACTTGAAGGATAATGACTACCCCTAGCATTGAAGTTGGGAGAGGAATGGTATCCAGAAAAAATGACATAGATTTCAAATCATTGTAATGCTTAATTTTTCAGGTTAGGTGGTAGGCCAAATATATTTATTTTTAGGTTAGGTGGTGGGCCAAATATATTTACTCTCCATCTCTTTGTAAATCTTTGGACATGCTACAATGTACTCTGTATTCTAAACCAGAGCTTCTCAAATGTGATCTCCAGAGCAGTGGCATTAGCGACACCAGATAATTTATTTAGAAAAGAAAAATGGCCGGCAAGCCAGACCTCTAGTTCCAGAAACTCTTCAGGTAGGACACAGCCACCTGTGTTCTGAGAAGTATACTATTGTTGTAGAGAAAAACTAAAGCATAGTTTTGATGCTATCTTAAAAATAAATTATACTCTTGAGACCCCTCCCCACCCCCAACTATTTATTTTTTTAACTGTTTAAAAAAAATTTTTTTTTGTGTGTGTGTGCTATTTCTTGGTATCTGCAGAATTTTATATGTTGGGACAAAAATTTTAATAAGTTATTATTTATAATGCTTAAATTCTGGGACATGTATCTACAGCACTAAATGTCTTTCACTGAAAGTAGAATTTCTAATTTCTTTTAACTGAATATCCAACATTCACTCTTCATAATCCAATCAATAAATTATTCAGACTCAGTTTTACATGCCTATTCTTTTTTAATTTTTGAGAGAGAGAGAGAGAGAGAGAGAGAGAAAGGGATGGGGGAAGACAGAGAGAAACATGGATGTGAGAAAAACACATTGGTTGCCTCTCACCCTCACCCTGACAAGGGCTGGAGATCAAACTTGCAACCGAGTTATGTGCCCTTGACCAGAATAGAATCCCAGACCCTCAGTCTGTGGACCAACATTGATGAGAGAGAATAATTGAAGGGCTGCCTCCTACACACGCTACACTAGGGATGGAGGCACAACCCTGGCATGTGTCCTGACTGGGAATCAAACCAGCTACCTCTTAGTTTATAGGTCAATGCTCACCCACTGAGCCATGCTAGCTGGGCTCCATTAGCTTTTAGAGAGACTGGAAGGGAGGAAGGCTGGGAGGGAGGGAGAGAGAGACATACAATACACACAACGATGTGAGAGAGGCACAGAGATTGATTGCCTCCCCCACACAACCCAACCTTGGCCATGACGGAACCTTCAACTCAGGTATCTGCCCATTCAGGGGGAATGGAATCTGAGATTCTTCTGTGCTCAGACCAACCCTCTAACCACTTAGCAACCAGCCAGGCCATCTGTCTCTTTCTCTTGATGCCAGGTCCCAACTGGAAAATTGGGAAACGAGGTCTCTTGAACAACTAGTCATTTCCCTCCCGGTAAACACCCTAGCTCATATTCCGAAGAACTTGATTGGCTGAGATAAGTGCTTGGAAATTTGCCTGTACATTTAATGTCAGCAACTTTTGACAAGCTTCCCCACTATTTTGCAAAAATAATTTCAGAGATCATTTATCTTTATATCTGAGTAATTTCCATTTGGTTGTACAAGGCTAACTTCAGGTACATTCTGATTAATGCAGGAGATTTGTCTGGACACCATATCTGCTTTTTGTTATTTTAAACCCCTGTCTGGGCCTGCCTGCATTCCTATTATAGGACTTCCCCACCTCCGACCCCCACCCACACCTCTAGAGCCTGGCTCTTTCTCCAGATCCTTGGCTGTTGAGATGTTCTCACAGTGTCTTATGGGTCCTTTCACTCATACCAAAGAATTTTCACACTTCTTTTAAGAAAGTCTTTCATTGAAAAAAAAGTAAAACAACCCTGGCCAGGTAGCTCCTTTGATTAGTAGGGGTGTCAAACTCAATCAGAGAAGGGGCCAAAATCTAAAATCCAGCCTAAATCTCGGGCCGAATGGTTTACTGAACAGTCATAAACTGTCATTGTGATGGAAACGCAGCGGAGTGCAGTGATGACAGCGCGGTGCGGGCCACATTGCAAGGCCTGGCGGGACGGATTTGGCCCGAGGGCCTTGTGTTTGACACATGTGGATTAGAGATCATTCTGATACACCAAGGTTCTTGGTTTGATCCCTACATTTAAGAATCAACCAGACAAAAAATATAAAAAAATAAAGAGAAAAGAAAAATACAAAGAATCAACCAATATCTTCTCCCCTCCCCTCCCCTCCTCTCCCCTCCCCTCCCCTCCCCTCCTCTCCCCTCCCTCTCTCTCTAAAGAAATTTCCTACTCTATAGAAAGTATCACTACGGGGAGGGGGGAACCTTAATTATTATCCATTATATTATTTATGTATTATTTCTTTTAAGATAATAATAATAAATGTAAGGTTTGGGGTGTAATAGTAAAGTATTGAATAGGCATAGCAGTAGAGGGCCCTTTAGTTAAATTTGAAGTGTTCTCCCCCAAAGTACTCCAGACTACAAATTCTCCTCTGAGCAAACTCTGTGTGACTCTAACTCTCAGGATTGGTGTTGCTACTTCAAGTGGAATATTTTTAAATTGCATTTCCACCTAATTATAAAAGATCACATATGAACTAAGTTAGGGAGTGCCTTTGGTGGGGGAGGAAGGGAGGAAATAGGAGTAGGGATTGAGAAAAATGGTGAAAACTTTAAAAAACAACAACACTAAGAGAAGAGCTTTTATGGACTGATAAAGTGGAATGAATTCAGGAAAATAATGTTCTTAATTGTCCTAAATTTTAAAACTTATTTGTAAAAGGGAGGGTGGCAGTATTTTCTGAGGAGGACAAAAGTTACCTAACACAGTGGCTTTCAAGTTTTCACCGGAGCAATGGCTCTCAAAATGTGATCCTGGTCAGCATCAGCATGCCCTGGGAATCCTTAGAAATGCAAATTATCAAACCCAGTCCCAGACTTAAAGAACCAGAAACTCTGGGGTGGAGCCCGCTAACCCTGTTTTAACTAGGCCCTACAGGTGATTCAAATGCATGATAAAGGTGGAGAACCATATTAGTAACACCGGGAGTTTTTAAAACTACCAGTGCGTAATCCCAGCCCGACCAATTAAAACAGAAGCTCTGGGGCTAGGGCATTGACCTCAATATGGTTTTCAACACTTTCCAGACGGAGAGTCACTGCCTTGGAGATCCCCTCTTCACCCCAGAAAGGAGCCAAATGGCTGAGCTCCAAAACTAAGCCTCCTTCAACAGGATGACTTGACTCGAATTACTCTGTTTTACCTTTTTCCCCCTGTAGTGATACTTTCTATAGAGTAGGACATTTCTTTAGAGCATTTATTATTTATTTATTTATAAATATATTTTATTGATTTTTTACAGAGAGAAAGAGAGATGGATAGAGAGCTAGAAACATCAATCAGCTGCCTCCTGCACACCCCCTACTGGAAATGTGCCAGCAACCAAGGTACATGCTCCTGACCAGAATCAAACCCAGGACCTTTCAGTCCACAGACCGACGCTCTATCCACTGAGCCAAAGAGCATTTATTTATTTATTTATTTTTTAATTTTTTAATATATTTTTATTGATTTTTCTTACAGAGAGGAAGGGAGAGAGATAGAGAGATAGAAACGTCGATGAGAGAGAAACATCGACCAGCTGCCTCTTGCACACCCCCTATTGGGGATGTGCCCGCAACCTATGTACAGGAATCGAACCTGGGACCTTTCAGTCCGCAGACCAACGCTCTACCGCTGAGCCCAACCGGTTTCGGCTGTAGAGCATTTATTATTCTGAGGATAAAACACAAGTTATAGCCGGTAAACACTGTAAATCATTCAAAGATTATATTTAAAACTGGATAAAACAATGCAGATAAAACACAAGTGATTCGTTTCCCATGGAGTTCCTGGGCTCAGCTGGTTTCTAATCTCGTTGTTTTAATCCAATCTTTTATATGTATTTTACTCTCTCAGCAAAGTTAATCAGCTATCCTTAAACCTTGGTGACTGGCTTTCAAATACCAGCGAAGCAGAGTAATGAAATGACCTGTGCCAAAAATAAACCTATGTATTGATTTTTCATGAGCCATTATGTTGGTTGTCAGCTTTCTGATCCTTTGATATATTTGGGGCACAGTCCTTGTGACTAACTCATTAAAGCTACTCTGTGTTTGTGATGTTGCTGTGGGTATCACACTAATTTTTATAAATAACTCTATATTTCTTTTATCACATACTAGGTGTCCAGCGGGTATGAAATTGTGCGCGGCTAGGGTCCCTAGGCCTAGCCTGGCCTCTGTTGCTGGCCTCTGCTGCCCTGTGACAATACATGAAGCTCCCTGCCCCTGGACGCTCTGTGATGCTCATGGCCCCGAGAGGCGCCCCCCACCCCTTGACTGCTCTGCAAAGCTTGCTGCCGCCCTGTGAAGCTTGCTGCTGGACCCTCCGCAAAACTCCCCCCACCCCACCACTGCTCCACAAGGCTTCCCCCCTCCCTGAGACTGCTCCATAAAACTCTCCCACTCCTCAAAACTCGCCGCTGCCTCCGCTGCTGCTCAACAGTCCCCAGTCCTGCCCACCTCCACTCCCCCTGTCATGGAGAGGGCTCAGGGGCGGGTAGGGGCTGGGGGACCAGTTGTCCTATTGGTCGAGATGGCACCTAGCTCTTTCATATACCGTATATCCCCGAAAATAAGACCTAGCGTATGGAAAGGTAAGACATCCCCTGAAAATAAGACCTAGCGCAACTTTGGGAGAAAAAATTAATATAAGATACTGTCTTATTTTCGGGAAAACAGGGTATTAGGATTGACCTTAGAGAAATTTTAATGAGACACAATGATTTACAAATGCTTTTAATTTTAGTTATGTAGTAAGTGAAATCTACTGTTCACTTAAGGAAGAAAATGCATATTATTGCTGTGCTTTTAATTCTTCTAAACCATCTTTTAACCAGTCACCATGCCCTTTGCATCTTATTGCCTGTAGTACTTGGTGCAATGCTATGTATGAACTAGAGGCCTGGTGCATGGAAATTCATGCACTGGAGTGGGAGGGTCTGCCCCCTTTCACAGTCTGGGAGCACTGTGGGATCCCTTAACACGACCCATGTGGTTCAGGGCCCACTCAAGGTCCGGTTTCTGGAGAAGGCCACACACTAAAGTGAAGAGACTGGAAAAGAGCTCATTTTGGGAAAATGGGGGGCCAGACAGGAATCCACCTCTAGGGGGAAGACTACGGCTAGGCTCTGGCCTTGCTATCCCTTTTATTGAGGCTAAGGGATACACCCATTACCCTTAAGCAGGTTTGGGAGACACCCATAGCCCTTAGGTAGGTAATAAGTGGATTATCATGTCAGTAAGGATTTACACTATTACAAGATGGGGAAGTTGCCTCAGTTACCATTGTCTCAATTAGATAGGGAGTGGTTGGCTCTGACCTTTCAGAGATTCAAGGTTGACCAGCCTTTTACATCTTTCTATTAGTGAGACAATGATTGGTTTCTGGCAGAGCACTTAGGGGCGGGAGGTGAACTGGCATTCAAATGAAGGCAATGCCTTCATCACACCTCTGCTGCTGCCACTGCTGGCAGCACAAGCCTCAGCAGGCCTGGGTTACCTGAGCCTTGGGCAGCCCTGGGCGGCTGGGCAGCCTCCATCTGAGCCTTGCCCGTGCCTTGGGCCAGCCCTGCACAGCTGGGAAGCCACCATCCAAGGCTTTCCTGTGCCTCAGGCCAGCCCTGGGCGGCTGGGGGGCTGAGGGGACTGAGGGACTCCTGAGGCAGGTACAAGGAGTGGCCAGACCTGCCTGGGGGCTGAGGGGACTGGGCACTGTCATCTTGTGGCTGTGGGCACCACCATCTTTGTGAGGGTGTGACAATTAGCATATTTCCTCTTCATTAGATAGGATGTGTTATAAATAATTGGTTAAAGTGACTTAGACCCAAGTTTAGGTCCTCTGTGCCACTGTTCTGACATTCCTTCCACTCAGAGAAAGCTGTGTAGTCAACTCTCCTCAGAAAATCGTTTTTTCCCCAAATTAGAGTAAACCTTGATCCAGGAGAGATTACACAGTACTAGATGTAGTGAGAAAGTATATTATTTTCTGTTTCCTTCCACTTTCATTGTTATTAAACTACCCTCCAAAATGAAACATTTGAAAAATGTAATTACTATACTCACTCAAGTATATTCAATTTGTGATGGATGGTGAGTTCTGTATTTAAAATAATGTTTGTTCAATAATTTGTTATATGATTTTGTTTAAAAAAATTCCCATGTGTGCTTCCCCACACATTTCTCAATGCAATTGCTCATCAGTCTATTTATATGATTCTTGTTCCACCTCTTCAAGGTCATTTAAAATTCTAATCCTGTCCTCTAAAGTAATAACCACTTATTCCAATTTGCTATTATCTATAAATTTAATAATCATGGGCCTTAGTCCATGAATCACAAAAGTGATGAGAATGTTAAATAGCCTTATATCCAACATGAAGCAATGAATGCTATAATTTGGTAGCACTATTCCTTTTAACCAAGTATTTTAAAGCAGAAAATGGATACCTTTACATTTGATGCTCTCATCATGTCAGCAGGGCGTGGTGACATATAGGGTATTCCTCCCCAAAAATGTACACACACACACACTGAATTATTATAAAGGCAGTGTTTATTAAAATAATAAGTTTATTTTCAAAATTAAGTTATCAGCTGTTACAGTGGGTATACATTTTTTGAGATACCCTGTATATCTGTGTCTATCCCCTCCTTCCTTATGCCATTGGATGTAGGCTCACATCAAGAATGTAATACATTACCTAATTATTATCCAATTAACCAACGAGCAGATATAATTTAATCATCATCATAATAGTAAAAACAATGTGCGCTATCTTGTTTTTTTCCAGACAATAGTTTTTGATTAGCTTGTTCCCCCCCCAAAATGCACTCTAATGGGATCTTGACACTGACTTAACATGTGTTTTGTTCAATATGTAACAATTGGCCCTGGCAAGTGTGGAACATTGCGGGGTTCAAATCCTGGTCAGGGCACATACCCAGGTCTTGGGTTCAATCTTGGGTCAGGGCAAGCATGCGGGAGGCAACCAATGGATATATATCTCTCAACCAATGGATATATACCTTTCTCTCTCTAAAAAGTCAACAAAAATAATTGTAACAATTGGATATTTTAATTTTCACCAGTTAGGACAGAATTTTGTTTCTCTCTCCAAATTTCCCTTCATCACACTTGCCCTTCAGTGGGGTGATGTGCAGTGTGCTAGCGCACTTTTGGGATCTAATTAAGGTGATGGTGAATAGAGAATATTTTTTGTTTGGGTTTAATGGCATATATTTACCGGGTTTGCAATTACTCCCATGTACTGTTAGCTGACTTGGTGTAGAAATGGCTTCCAGAAATAATCTTATCATTCACCTTGCTGTGCCAATCTAGGCATGGGATGTATGCAGTGAAAGGCAGACTCTGTAATAGTGCATGGTACTGCGTGTATGTGAGGCTTAGGGGAGGGTCAACATTTGAGAAGTATGGATCCAGAAGGTAGACTGTGGAAAATTCTTTCAAATTTTATAGACATATGTGAAAAGAAGTTCTAAGTAAATTTGATAAGATTCCTGAAAAATTGTATGACTTTACTGATAACAATTGTGATGCTTAGAGAAAGTTTGAAGTTATCTGTAATGAAAACAATTTCAAATTATAGATGTTAGAGGAAAGACAATTATATTTCTATTTTTAAAATTAAATATTACACAATTGCCATACAAATAGGCAATAAACAGGTGCAGCCAAAAAGTGTAGAAGAAGGTATATATACTAGGGTATGTTAGGATGTTAATTAATAAAAAAGTTGCTCTTTTTTTCTGAATTCTGGAATATCTATGACATTTTGTATTTTTTCTAAATTTACCATTAAAAAATGTTACGTAAATGTTCATTTTCATCAATTTGTACTTTTTTCATTGTTTTACTTAAACAGAACCTCCAGATTATGTAAGGTTCTTATGTATCTTATATAGAGGAAAAGCAGATATTAATTATAATATTTTTGATACTCTGGAGAACCTTGGTATCTGTTGAAATTATTGGAAAGCTCTGTGAAGTTATTAATAAATATGAAATAAACCATGTTCTTCACTACAAATTCTCTATGAGAGTGCCACTAAATGTGTAAGTTTCATGCCTCACAAAACCTGTATTTGTCATTGATTCCACCCATTCCCAAGAATGTAGTGGTGACATAGTGATCCCTGGTCCACATAATCCTGATGAACCTAAATCAATCCCTTCCTCTTGAGCGTGATTGGTTTAGGGTTAGACGAGCTCTCTTTCCATTGGCTGTAAACAGAAATCTGGTGACCCCAGTTGCCGCGGACAAGCCTGAGATCTAGACCGAAGTCAAACCCTGTAGGTTGGCAGCACTGAGGGAACTATGGATGAGCAGTATACAAGCTCTCTAGCACTTATGGTAAATTCAGGGCTTTCAGAACCAAAGCTAAGCCTTATATTTTATTGAGTAATTTCCATCCATATTGAAATCATTTAAATTCTTACATCTTCCACACTTTATAATATTGAAGCTATAAGTAGTATCATTTTGGATGTTTAAGCTACTGATGTATTAAATGTTGTTAATTTACTTAAAAAGATGCCTATTTATTCATGTGAAAATACAGAAAATGATGAATAAGAAAAAAATAAATTCAGTCATACTTCCAGAAATTTCATCATTTTGGTATAGTAGTATCTTCTGGTTATTTTTTCTGTCTTTTTTTTTTTTTTTTTTTTTTTTTAGAGAGAGATGGGAACTGAAGATGAAACTTGAAACCTGGGTATGTGCCCTGACCAGGAATCAAACCTACCACCTTTTGGTGTATGGGAAGTCTGTATTTATGTTTTATTAAAAAAATCATTTTCCTACTTTACATATATGAATATATGTATGTATATGGTATATATCCCTATATTTTCTTTTAAAAAATATATTTTATTGATTTTTTTACAGAGAGGAAGGGAGCAGAATAGAGAGTTAGAAAGATCGATGAGAGGAAACAATGATCAGCTGCCTCCTGCACGCTCCCAACTGGGGATGTGCCCACAACCAAGGTACATGCCCTTGACTGGAATCTAAACCTGGAACCTTACAGTCTGCAGGCTGACGCTCTATCCACTGAGCCAAACCGGTTTCAGCTCAAGAACCATTCTTTAAACTATAGATGTGGGAGTAAAAAGCAGGGCAAACCCTTCTGGCTGCTTTCCAGTAACACCAAATAAATTCAATATTTAGCCTTTGTGCCTTTTTCTCAGGCTGGCTTTGTCTGTAGCTGTGTCCCACAACTCTCCCCTTACCTGGCTACACCTATATCTTTTCTTCACCTTGGGATAATCTGCTGACTCCAGTGGATGAAAAAGAGTGTTAGGTAAATTAACCTCATGGCTGTCTTAATGATTGCATTTCATCGTTATAGCATGTTACATGGTTCCAATTTGACTTATTTCTGGCAGATTGTTTGGATTGATTTTCTATGTGCTCATTTTCAGGAATCGACACTGTTATTATCCCTGCTCTAATCTCCGGCAAAAATTAATCTTCATGATTCTAATCTTCTTTTTGTGAGAAAATGAAATATTGCTCATAATCCTATAAAGGCACCTAAATAATGGCAAAAAACAAAATTACGTAATAATTTATAATGGCAAAATATCATATTTCTCTAATAGTAAAAGTACTAACTTCCAATAACTGTAGACACATTTTTACACTTAATTTATAATTTTTAGTTCTCTGATAGTTTCTGTCAACTCCTCTTAAGCATATATTTCTTACCAATATAGGATGTGGGAAGATGCGGAATTACTCATAAAATCTGTACCTAGTTCTCTGCTGATAGCATGAACTTGAGGCTGATGGACTGTACAATAAATTTTATAACTCTCCCTTCCACCCTTGGTTCAAGAAACTTTTAGTTTATGCAAACAGGATTGGCTCCTAAGACTAGGCTTTAGAGCGAGTGCAACAAAGCAATTTCTCAAAAAGCAAAGCCCCTCCTTCACAAAAGGAAAGAAAGGGTGGGGAAATTAGAAGGGAGCTAGGTAGACCAAGTGACTAGCAAAAGGGCAGGCGAGGCAAGAGAAGGCAAAGAAAGAGAGGTGTGGGTGAGAAAGATTAAGCAATCTGGGACATTCTTTTGCTTAAAAGTTTGAAAGACATTATCTACTTGAACGGATGCAGGTAATTAAGCTTCACCAGGCTTGTCTTGGTTCTAATCTAATATTTGTCTTGCAATAAGGCCATTTTATGTATCAGATATTATATAGAGAAAAAGTAGATGTTAATTATAATATTTTTGATACTCTGGAGAACCTTGGTATCTGTTGAAATTATTGGAAAGCTCTGTGAAGTTATTAATAAATATGAAACATGTTCTTCACTACAAGTCCTCTGTGAAAGTGCCACTAAATGTGTATATTAGTCATATTTTCAGAGAGCTCAACAGGAGTGGAAAATATATTCATTGTCCTCAAGCCCCTCTGTGTTGTTGGTGTGTTTGAGATTTTGTGGGCCAGTAAGACTTTATGAATGAACACATAGGACTGAACTACCCAGCAACCACTCTAAGCTTTAAGATGAGAAAGAGGGGGACAGGGGGAAGCCACACTTACCTCTCTGCTGTCTGCCTTCCTCCTTCGATAGCCATGCTCTTGGCTGGGTGATGGAGATCCGAGAGCCGAAGTCCTAACACCAACCCATTGGGTTCCTCTTATGCACATGAAGATGCTTTTCTAAATCCAGCAGAAATCTGACTCCCTGGCCTGATGGTTATGCGCGTGTGGTAGGAATCCCAGCACACAAACTGGCACTGCTGCTGGGAATGGTGAGTCACTCTTTTCAGGTTGCTGCTGGTGTTGAAGTGAGGCTGCAGAGGAAGAGGAGCAATCTGTCAGGTGAGCTCATCACTGTCAGCATCATTGTTTAAGCACTAACTTCCTGAGAGACCATGCGAAGTGTGTGAAAAGAGTCCTTGTCCTATTCTAGGAATATCACTGTCTCATTATGTGACCTTGACAAGGTCATTTCAGTTCCCAGAGCCTTAATTTCCTTGGTTAAAATAGAAAATGGTTCCACAGAGTTGGCACCAAAATTTAAGCATTTAATGTATTATGCAGATCTAGACAAATGTAAAAATATATATTTTTTCTTTTCTTTTTTTACTCTCCTCCCCCTGCCTTGTAAAAAATATTTTGTAACCTTGTGACTATAATATAAAGCATATTGAATATTATTTTATATCCCACAAATTTGCAAAAGAATTAGAAACATCTACAACATAGTAGAGGAGAAAGAAATGACTCACAAAAAAAGTAGATGACCATTCATAGGTCAATTATTCACTCAACAAACATATTCAAGGTCTGTGAGGCACTGTGAGGGTACAATAGGATTAGAATACATAGCTTGTCTTTAAATAATTTATAATCTAGGAGGGAAGATTATACATATATTCAGGCAATTCACAAGATAATATATGCTGTGCATAAAATGTATACATCAAGTAACTGCTATGGCAGTTCAAACAAGGATAATTTTGAGGAAAGCTTAATGTAGAAGGAAGGCGATGGAAGCCAGTTCCAACATGCATTGAGTTCCCAGTCAGCTCATTGCTTCAGTCTCTGAATATTCAGAGAAAACTGCCCGAGCCGAGGTAGGGAGGCAGGAATCTAAGTATAAGGTGTGGCAGGGAACAACTAGCATGGGCAGAGGCAGAGCCCTAATAAATATGATTGACGTGGGCTTGAAGAAGTATGAAGGCATAATTTCATGGATGGCTTTGCATAGAAGGCCAAGGTTTGGTCTTCATCTTGCAGATAATGCAAGTGATGCTTCCTATGGGAAGCATTAAGAAGAATAAATAGAACTGGATTAGTTCTGAATCTGGGAAAGATTATGTAACATTTTTTTTTTCATTTTTGATAACAGAATTTCAACCTTGTTGTGTGCTTATCTAGGGCCCCAAACTTCTGGAAATTTAAAAAATATATATATTTTATTGATATTTTACAAAGAGAAAGGGAGAGAGATAGAGAGCTAGAAACATCAATGAGAGAAACATTGATCAGCTGCCTCTTGCACACCTCCTACCGGGGATGTGCCTGCAATCAATGTACATGCCCTTGTCCGGAATCGAACCTGGGACCTTTCAGTCCGCAGACCGATGCTCTACCTCTGAGCCAAACCAGTTTCGGCTGGAAATTTCTTAATGTAATATGATGTAGTAGTTGAAGCTCTTGGTACCAGTCTTTTATTTATTGGTACCAAAAGAGGACTTTAAACAATTGATAACCGAGAGACGCCTTGGCTAAGCGATATGTAGTCTCCTTAATCTTCTAAGCCACTAAAACTCAAGCTTTACCATTTGTTATCATGCAGGAAAAAAGAAACCACATCAATTATTTTAAGAGGGAATTGGTTATATAGGTGTTGGAGGAGTGACGGGTAAAAAGGAACAAACCTAACACAGAGAGAATACTTGCAGGAGACAGTTACCCCCACTAGGCCTGGGGGAACAAGGGGAAAGGGTTAGATCCCAGAAACGTGGAGGAGGAATTTCGACCTCTGAGATGATGAGGGAGCTGCCTGGCTGGTGCTGGTGCCTCAGAAGCTCAGAAGAGAATCCAGTGAAATCTGGAGCCCAGATTTTAGAAGGTGCTATTGCTCTGTGGGGCACCTTGGGCTGGTTCTGGAAGGTGGAAATAAACTGGAAATTGGAACCAACTGCCACCAGAAACAATTAGAACTGCTGAAGTGAAGCGCCGAAGCTGGCTGACGCTGACAGGAAGGACAGGCAAATTGTAAGGAGTGTGGTCTTCTAACTCCTTGTCTGTGTTGTCTCTCTATTTGGCAGAGCTAAGCAGGGTCTGGAGAGCAAAGAAGAAGGTGGTTCCCAAGACCCAGCCTCAGCCTCAGAAGGCCAAATATAAAAGGGTGAGGTTGATCCTGAGAGATTATTAATAACCAGCATTGTATGCATACAATTCACCTGGATAACTTATTTACAATTGAGATTCCTGAGGTCCACACCTGAAATCTTGATTTGGTAGTTTTAAAGTGTGGCCCAGAAATCTTCATTTTTCAAAAGAAACATTGAATAATCTGATTCAGGTGCTCTCACAAGTTCAGAAATACTGCGCTAGTTTTTTCCCCCCAAGCTGAATTCCTGAATCAAGTTAGAACAAGAGGTTGTGAAATACTCAACCCTACTAATTTAGTTCTTGGAGACATGAATTAATTTTGCTTCCTTAATTTTTTTTTTCCATTTTAAGAAATGCTAATATGAAGACTGCCTCTGTGGTATCTACAAAGACTTCAATTGAAAGTGTTGTCCATTATGGTATTTAATATCTGTATCTTTTTGCATTCAGATATGATTTTTTTCTTAGAATTTAACACCAAGACAAGAAAAATATATTTTTACATGAATTTGTATATTTTCTCTTATTAGACAAAAGGATAGGAAAAAAGTAACACCCTGAATTTATCTTTTGCTTTAGCTACCAAAAAGCTCAGGGTTCTGTTTTAATAATTTTGTTTTTATATACTTTTAAATTATAAGTTGTTTAACATTTGTTTTCAGTAACTTTTTTTGGTTTCACATTTTATTTTGCTTGAGACAGGGTGGACATAAATAAATACATACAATAATTAAAATTATACCTATTATATTTTTTCAAAATGCTTTTAGATATAGCACCTTAAAGTTCCTCACTGATTTAAGTCAAGATGCAAAAGGCCAAAGTTGATGTTGGAAATGCATCTGCTGTGGCAGTTTTGAGAAGAAACTGGGCTTGAATAAGGAATTATTTTTCATATAAATGTGCATTGCTAATATGTCTCCCAGGCTTCTGTGCACTTTATAAACCAAATTAAAATGCTGTTGGTAAAATTCTACTTTTTCTATATCTGGTTTACTTCTACTGTTTTCATAATCATATCTTGGAAACTTGGGAATGACAAAACAGTATTTTCTAGCCATTGGTGATCAGTTTAAAATCCCTACAGGGAATATTCTTAGGCAGATAAGACATCTTGATCCTGTTTTGAGGAGGCTTATTAAAGATTGATGTAGGATTTCATTTGTAAAATACATTGTGTACCATACCCAAGAAAGCGTGTTATAAGTAGTAAAATGTAGTAAACATCCTGGGCCCTTCATGGTTGTTTTCTGATGACTCTGAATCTTTTAAAGGAGACCACGTAACTACCTCTATGTCTGAACCCTCTTACTTTGAATCTTCCACTGTAGCAAACAGCCCTGAATCTTCCACTGCAGCAAACAGCATAATCTTATCACCTTCACTGTCCAAGGAATACCAACTCTAAATAAATACAGGAGCAAATGCTTGATTTTTTGGCCATTACACTATTTTACACCACATTGCTATTGTGTTCCTTTAACTAATACACATGATATTATTTAGAGAAATACTTAACTTACAGAATCCTTTTCCAGCTCAAAGAGAAAGTGCTTCTCATTGCTCTTTGCTTATCCAAAGCTTGTCATTGCAATAGTTTTGGTGAGAGTGACAAAGAACTCTGGCATTTGCCAACACCTCATCCTATTCTGTCTGGGTCATAACTGGAGTCTCCTAACGAGACTTATTTACTTATTGTTTATCATCTTTTTTCTCTCACTAGAATATTTTTTAGCTGATAGGTGGAGGTCCTTCTTACACCATGGATATGGTTTCTGAAACTGTTATCCTTATAATTACAAAAATGATTTAGCCAAATTCAAATAAATAGCAGAAACAATAGTTTAAATTGGAAGTATAGCTCTTCAAATGCTTTTGAGAAAATGGGATGTAATATCTCATGAAACTGCCGGGCCATCGTGGCTCAGTGGTTGAGCCGACCTATGAACCAGGAGGTCATGGTTCAATTCCCAGCCGGGGCACATTGCCCAGGTTGTGGCCTCTATCCCCAGCGTAGGGCATGCAGGAGGCAGCCGATCAATGATTCTCTCTCATTATTGATGTTTTTATTTTTTTATTTTTATTTCTCTCTCCCTTCCCCTTCCCCTTTGAAATCAATAAAAATACTTTTTAAAAAATCTCATAAAATCAGTGGTTGGGTGGGAAGAGATCAACCAAAGAATTTGTATGCATATATGTATAACCCATGGACACAGGTAATAGTGTGGTCAAGGTTTTGGGTGAGGGCAGGGAGGGTTAGAAAAGGTCAATGGGAGAAAAAAAGGGGACATATATAATTCTTGCAACTACAAAGATTTTTAAAATACCTCATAACATCAGAAGAGCATACATGTAGCATTGGAATAAGGAAACTTGAGAGCCCAGCGTGGAAGACAAAGGACTTAGCCACCTATTAACAAAGATTCTCTGCCCATATGATGTGATCAAATCCGGGAAACATAATCTGAGGGAGCCTGTGGGAAAGAGCACTGGGCAGGAGTTAGCCGACTTGAACTCTAGTCTGGACTCTGCCACTGAATGACTGTGTGCCCTTGAACAAGTCAGTACTCATCGGCCATCAATTATTCTATCTAAATAACCAGAGAATTGGGTCAATACATTTTATTGTAAGATTTCCATTGGTCTAATCGTCTGTCCCTAAGTACTCCATAAAAACACAAGAAGGTATCTATTAGTTACCTGTTTGCTGAAAACTAGCTTGAAGGTATTTAGAGTCCATTCTGTTTCAAATACGGGACAGGGCAGCGAAGGGCCAGAAAGTAGGTGAGCATAATTTAAACTGTTCATGAGTTATTGCAGGGGAGACAGGAAAAGAAGGCATATCTGTTTCTTTTGCAATTTATGAAGGTCAAGGGGCCTTTTCTAAAATATGTGCAATGTCCAAACTACATACTTTTGGGAAATAAATAATTTTGATGGCTAATGGTAATACTGCTAAAACTTAGTTATGGCATTTAGCCATCTGTTATTTACTCTTTTTACAGGTGTTGTTTGTGTCTATTCTGTTTTTGATGTAATTAGCTACTTTTGTACATTTGTACACAGAAGTGTGGCTGCCTCCTCCTTGATGCTACATAAACAAAAAATTAGATTGAAAGGAAAAATTGAATTGAGACTGATAAATGGTTGATTTTCTATGTTAGGATAGGGCAAGTCAGACATTATTTTCTGAGCAATAATTGAAACCTTATTTGCTTTTTTTTTCTTACGCAGTTTTTTTTTATTGTTTAAAGTATTAAAAATAGGAGTACATATGTCTCCTTTTTTTTTTTTTTTTTTTTTTTTTTTTTTTTTTTTTCCAATTGACATTCCCCCTGTCTACGTAGCATAGCCTATGGCACATGGGGTAATTAAGTGGTCTCTTATCACTTGTTTACTAGGCAAAAACTCAAAAAGGACAGTAATCATTGTCAGATAGCCAATAATACCATAAACACAGGTCACAAGTTTATTCAGGGAAACAATTGGGCCCAAATCTTTTTCAGATGTCTACTTTTATTATTTTCTTAGTTTTTAGCCACATTGAATGATAAATCTGAAGACCAGGGCCAACATATTTCAACATTTAAAAACAAGAATCATGTACATCTAATGGGAAAATATTCCCAGATGTAGATACGAGGAAGACTGAAGATAAAAAAAAATATGCACAGAACCCTGTCCAGTTGCTCAGTGGTTAGAGCATTGGACTGTGCACAGGGTTGTGTGTTCAATTCCCAGTCAAGGTGTGTGTGAAGGCAACCAATCACATCTCTCTCTCTCTCTCTCTCTCTCTCTCTCTCTCTCTCTCTCTCTCTCTCCCTCTCTCTCTCTTTCTTTCTCTCCCTCTCTCTCTCTCTGTCCCCTCCCTCCCTTCCACTCTCTCTTAAAAAAAAAATCAATGGAAAAAATATCCTCAGATGAGAATTAACAACAACAAAAAAGAGATGTACGGAGAAAAGGATACAAAAAGTGCAAACTGGAGTAAAATAATGTAAGAGATCCAATAGTAAATGTTTATTTGATAACTATATGCTTACTTGGTAATTTTGTAGTTTTAAAATATGTTAGCCCTGGTATAGATGCTTCTTATCAGATGACAAATGATGACACATTAAATCACTCCACAGTTTTATACAATTATAGGGTAGAAATTGTTTGCTGAATTGATTGTTTGCTGAATTTTAATGGATTAACTGTTTATTTCAAGTCCCTTGATGGCATATTGATTATTGAATTTTGGGGACCAATAAGCTAGTTGCAGCACCTCTTAATTTTCTCAATTGTTTATTTGCAAGTTAAGTGTAAATGTTGCAAGTTAACTATAGTTTTGGCCATGAATTAGAATAGTCACACGGGAATTACTTAATAGCTTACCTGGATTTTAGTAGAATGACCTGTATTTAATTTTCATAGCCTACTTTTTAATTCAAGTGGGTTGCATAATGAACTGTATTTGAGTCACACAGCAGGAAACAAACGTGTGCCAAGTATATGGCACAAACTTGGCATAAGTATCTTCACTGTTCAAGGAAAGTCAGTTCTGATAAACCAGTCAGTCATTTTATCATTAGTATTTCCATCTCCTGGCAAGACAGGTCATTCTAGAGGTCCAAGTCCCTCACCTGCAATTAGGAAATCCAAATAGCTATGAAAAGAGGAAGTATTTTAGAAAAGCAAAACCTGACCTGAATTCATTTAGCAATGTAAACTACTTTTTTTGGTGACTTTTTTAATTTTATTGATTTTTTTGGAGAGGAAGAGGGAGAGGGGAGAGAGAGAAACATTGATTTGTTGTTCCACTTATTTATGCATTCATTGGTTGATTCTTAAATCTCCTGGTTCTCCTGGAGATCGAACCCATAACCTCCTGGTGTATCGGGACCACCCATTAACCAACTGAGCTATCTTGCCAGAGCTTTACATGACTTTTGTAGTCTTTATCACTCTTAGTGTGAATATTTATTTGCCCTACTTCAGAAGTATTTGATAATGGGGTACTGTTCAGATCTTGCTGGAAGTGTATTATAATATATAATATAAATTATAATATATAAATTATAATATATAAATTATAATATATAATATACAATATACAATATATAATATATAATATATAATATACAATATATAATATATAATATATAATATATAATATATAATACATAATATATATATATATATCCTATTTTCTTTATAAAATCTGAAAGATACTGAATTCCAAAACATATTGGTTCTTAAGTGTACCTTTTCTTTGATCAGAATTCTCTTAGCGAATATATCTCAGTGTTGAATCATCTTTTTTATTTTTTTTGCAACTTCCCAGGTACATTCATGATTTTTTAAATTAAATTATTATCTGTGTACATTCATAATTATTGCATCACTATTTCAAGCATTAAAGGAAAAATTCTGCTTTTATCCTCTTTGCTGTTAGTACCTGGTAGAGGCTAAATGGTTTGCTGGAAAGAGCCCTAGCTATAGAGTTAAAGAGATCTAGTATCAAATCCTGGTTGGGCTGCTCACAAGCTGTCAGACCTTGGTCAAATTATTTAACACTCTGAGCATTTCATTTGTTTCTTTATAAGATTTTGATGCTGATACCAACATTCTTTTTTATTTTTATTTTTATTGTCTCAGTCTCAAAAAAGCATGAATCCTGATGAGGTGGAGTATGATCAATATCTTTACACCATTAGATTCCATTGCTAGTTCTTTCTTTGTAATGCCTAAAATGCTAATTTTATACTTAGCAATTATAAAATCAATTTTTGCCTTTGTGTGTGTGTGCGCGCGCCAGAGATTCAAGATACCTAGGCTATGAGTTTAGGTACAAGTAATTATAAAAGCAAAACCAACAAAACTGGTACTGCAATTACTATTAGGCAGAGTAAAATAGCAGTCTAAAATGTACTGTGGTAGCAGTAGGGTTATAAAAAAGGTTAAAATGATGTTAATGGATACTTTAAAAAACTATTTGGTTGCATTATTAGAAACGATTTTAAGACAAAATTTTGGACATAGTGTATGATTGGGGACAGAGGGAGGTTGCCCCAGTATTTTCAAATTCTCCATCAATATTTATAATACTTATTATGTAATTTCAAATGGTTCTTGACAATTTTTATGTTATATGTAATATATATAACATTTATGTATTTGTATAATAATTAATGTCCCTCATTTTGAGTTTTTAGAGTTATTTCTTTTTCCAGAATTGTTCTTTTGTGCAGTGTTATTATTGTTAATTGAGGTCATCATTAGACGAGCCATCACCCTTGAGATGATTTTGTTTCACAGGCTGTTACATGTACAAGTCTTTTTTTCCATTTAAAATTTCTCATTATATTCAGGGTCCTTCAGTGAGAACATTAGGCAACACTCGGTGTAAGAAAATATGTGGTTACCAGGGGGATTAGGAGCTCACGAAGGTCTGTTTGACCTTTTTTTTATTACAGGTAATTTATTCTAATAACGTCAAAAGTTGCTTCCCAGAAGAGAGTTTATCCTTTGAAAGGTGTCTTCATAATTCCTTAATGCCACTAGTCTGAAAAGTAAGCCTTTTTCCCCCAGACATATTTTACTCTCCTGATTATTTAGCCCATATTATTTTTTAACAACAACAACAACGTATCATTTGTGGTGCACTTACTATATAGCTGGCACATGATCTCATTTGATTCTCAAAACTTTTCTTTGTGGTAGTAATATCAATTGGAATAAACACTGACAGAGAGAAGAATTAAATACCCCCAAACAATGGCTTAAGTCAAATGCTTTATTTTCCTTTCTGGTTCAGATATCTTAGAAGCAGTCAGTCCAAGGCAGATAAGACATGTTGGCAAGAGCTCAGTATCTTTCTGTCTTCTTTCTTTTTTCTTCCTTTCTTTTTAAAAAAATATATCTTATTGATTTTTTACAGAGAGGAAGGGAGAGGGATAGAGAGCTAGAAACATCTATGAGAGAGAAACATCGACCCCAGCTGCCTCTTGCACACCCCCCACTGGGGATGTGCCCGCAACCTATGTATATGCCCTTCACCGGAATCAAACCTGGGACCCCTTAGTCCGCAGACTGACACTCCATCTACTGAGCCAAACTGGTTTAAAAAAAATTTTGTTGTTGTTGTTGTTGTTGATTTCAGAGAGGAAAGGAGAGGGAGAGAGAGATAGAAACATCAATGATGAGAGAGAATCATTGATTGGCTGCCTCCTGCTTGTTCCACACTAGGGATCAAACCCACAACCCAGGCATGTGCCTTGACTGGGAATCAAACTGTGACCTCTGGGTTCATAGGTTGACACTTAACCACTAAGCCATGTTGGCTTGGCTCTTTTGGTCTTCTACCTCTGACAGATGTAGCTTCGACTCCCAAAGTGACTTCATGGACAAAGAATGCTGTTAGAACTCCTGCCATCATGTCCATCTTCCAACTATAGGAAGAGGGGTGAGGAAGTTACACCCCCTTTCTTTAAGACTCTCCCTGAAAGTAGCACATGTCATTTTCATATGTATCCCACAGCTATACTACAATACCAAATTGTAAGAGAGATTCTGTTTCAGTCATTTGTGTGTCTAGCTAAAAATTAAGAGTTTATGCTAAGGAAGAAGGGGAGAATTGGTATTGAGAAACAGACAGCAACTGGCCACACTTGAGCTATTATTGTACCCATCTCACAAATGGAAAAATTGGATCATAGAGAAGTTAACTTGACTAACAGCTGGTAGAGCCAAGAGTCAAGTCGAGATCTAACAGACTTCAGAGCCCTTAAGTACTACTTTGAAGTGCTTTTACCTTACAACAGTTTATTTGACTTTTTTTTTTCTGTCTCCTCAAACTAAATTAGTATAAAGAAAACCTTTCTAAGTTGCTAGGTCGATCTATGACAATGGATCCTTTATTTTACCAAGCATTCTTGGCAAAGAACTTGGTACTGGTATCAACTTGTGCAACGAAGCCTTTACTTCTGCTGACCTTTTGGATAGGTGGATTCACAGAATTTAGTGACGGGTTTAGGAACTCTCTTGGCTAACAGATGAAAGTTTTATTTTCAGCCTTCTATTTGTTCAGAGTTGCATAAATAGAAGGCTTTGCTATTCTATTGAAGGTTTAGATTTTAAGGAATATAATAAAAAACAAGGTTCTCAAAAGGGTTAATAAGAATAAACAGGACTAAGTTATACACCATACGAAAATCACAGCATTATGATTTTTTTTCTCCAAAGATATATTTTTAAGTTATGACAGCACATCTTAGAATAAACCAGGCCTATTACTTCTAAAATGATTTGAAAATTATTAAATCTAGATGTTTTTTTCTGTGATTCTCTAATATCTTACTTGAGGAAAAAAAATCTAAATCATAGAACACAGTATGAACTAGACTTGCCTTCCTCCTTTTCTTTTCAGAAAGCTTAAATTTTTTTTTTAGCTCCAGTTTTACTTAGGTTTTTGTATCTGCCTAACTTGTGAGGATTTTTAATATTTCTTATACCCACCTAGCTTGTTGCTTTTCTAGCACTGAGAGAGAACATGTGAAGATGAATGAACAAATCAACAAACAAATAAGTACCATGTTTAAGATATGTCACAGCTTACTGCTGCTTAAACTTTCAACATTTTAAAGACCTCTGTATATTTATCAATGCTTTTCAGGAATGCTATTAAAATAAATAATATATCTCCATTATTCAACAGAAGTCCTTCACTTAACCAGCCACAACAACATTAGGCATGCTCAATGGCCAATGAATGACAGGGTGTAATGATTTGATGGTTTGCCTAGAAGTGAAGAGAAATGTTCACTGATGTGACAACTTGCAGAAAAGGTACTTCAAAATGAAGAAACACGATAAAAAGCCGGGGAACAGTGTTCGATGAAGAGATCAAGAATCAGCTCAGCAGAGATTTCTTTTTAATCTTTGGTCTGGTGCTTTGCAAACTTTAAGCAAGAACAGAACAAGTTGGCTCAACCATGCCAGTAAAGACCCAAGTTCAAATTTTTATGTCTTTATGCTTCCATCCTTACTGTGGTGGATTAGTCCTCAAATTTCGTCTTTCATTTTGGCAAGATGACTGCTGAAGGTCCCCAAGAAGAGGCTGATCTCCTTCCTTACGCCACCTTTTCTTAGGGAATCATACTTTCTCCAAGGTCCCCATCGGGCACATTGCCTTTTGTGTTCAGGTATAAGTCAGTCATTGTGCAAAGAGTCTTAGACTACTGCGATTTCCTTGGACCAATCAAGACTGAGTTTTCTGGGACTGGAGAGGAGTCTATCCTCCCTTAGATAATGTTTTTAAGGGTAAACAAATCGGGCATTTTGTTAGCAAGGAAAAAAGCAGTGTATGGCAAACAAAATTTTTATTGCATATTTTGTTTTCAGAGAAATTATACTAAAAAAAAATCAACATAAATTACCACCCACAAGTTTAGATATGATATTTAGTCTCTGATCTAAAATCCATTCATTCTTAATATATATATATATATATATATATATATATATATATTTTTTTTTTTTTTTTTTTTTAAAAGCAGATTTTATATATATATATATAATCAGAAAGGAAAGGAGAGGGAGAGAGAGATAGAAACATCAATGATGAGAGAGGATCATTGATTGGCTGCCTCCTGCACACCTCACATTGGGGATTGAGCCCCCAACTTGGGCATGTGCCCTTGATGGAATCGAACTGTGTGCAGGCCGATGCTCTACCCACTGAGCCAAACTGGCTAGGGCCACACATTCTTTATTCTTAAAAAAATATATCCTTTGACCTCTTACTACATGTCAGCCACTGTCCTCAATACTAAGGCTAGAGAGGTAAACAAGACAGACATTTATCCACATTAGGGATGCTTTCAGCAACCAGTAACACAATAGGCATGTAAAAGTGTTGGGAGCCAGCAGAGTTGAGGCAAGCAACTCAGTCTTAAGGAAATAGAATTAAGTTCCTTCTAGCAGAAGTTATGTGGTGCCCTGAGGGCTTGGCCAGAAGATAAGATTAACCTGCTGCTTAGCATCTTCCTGCCGCTTCCCCTTCCTGATCCCCCCCCCCCCCCCCCCCTAGATAGCCCAGCCTTGGAATGTTGCACCTTGGAATGTTATGCAAAGACCCCTCTGCATAAGCAACCCTGCCCCCCTTTGTTTCTGTTGTATACATACAGCCATTTCAGAGAATAAAATTGAGGCTTGACCAGAACCTTGTCTTGCCTCCATTCTTTCGCGTTCCTCGTTTGCTTTATTCTCTTAGGTGGTTCCTGCATGCCCCCATTGTTGCCCCGTGAGTCGGGACATAAAAGTGGCCTAGCCTTGTCTGGGTAGCTCAATTGTTTAGACATTTGTCTAATATGCCAAAGTTGAGAGTTTGATCCCTGGTCAAGGTACACATAAGAATTAACCAAGGAAAGCATACGTTAGTGGCAAAACAAATCTCTCTCACTCTAAAAACCAATAAGTAAATAAAAAATTTTAAAAAGTGGCTTAAACCATTGGGACATGTGATGTTTACCTAACAGAAATTTATGAGAGGCAGTCCATTGTCCAGCCCTCTAAAATGTTACCAAGGATACAGGTTCCTTTTTGTCTGTGTTCTTAGCATGCTGGCTTTTGTCTTCATTCTTGTCCTCTCATTGTGTCATGGTTGCCATAGCTCCAAACATCTCATCTGCTTTTAAATCAGAATGAAATGGCCAAGGAAACTCTTTCTTATTCTTATCCTTTTTACAAACATAGAAAAACTCTCAGAACAACCTCCCCCCCCCCTGCCCCCCGCAGATTTTTCTTGAAATCTCATTGGCCGAACTGTGCCATGCTGGTGTCCTCAGTAGGAAAGGAGTTTGGGAAAGTAATTATCTTACAAAGTATTATAGGCTGTACACATTGCTACCCAAATAAAATTGAGATTTTATTCATAAGGGGAGACATGGATGATGAGTAGTAAATTCCATAGTCTCTTCTTTATGAAATTAATTCTCTAGCTGCTTCATGGAAAGATAGAGATAAATCAGGAGTATATTTTATACTGAGTGGCCAGATTATTATGGTCTCTGAATGCATAACAATCTGGCCACCCAGTGTATATCCTATATAATAAAAGGCTAATATGCAGAAACCATCAACAAAACAACAAAAAAGCCCACGGTGTGGGAGAACATATTTGCAAATAACACCACTGATAAAGGTTTAATCTCCAACATCTACAGACAGCTGATACAACTAAATAAAAGGAAGATGAATGATCCAATTAAGAAATGGGCAATGGACCTAAATAGAATATTTTCAAAAGAAGACAGAAGGAAGGCCAAAAGGCACATGAAAACATGCTCAAAGTCACTAATTGTCTGAGAGGTGCAAATCAAAACAACAATGTGGTACCATCTCACTCCTGTCAGAATGGCCAACATCAACAAATCAACAAACGACAAGTGTTGGCGAGGTTGCAGACAAAAAGGAACCCTTGTGCACTGCTGGTGGGAATGCAGACTGGTGCAACCACTGTGGAGAACAGTGTGGAGTTTCCTCAAAAAACTGAAAATGGAACTCCCATTTGACCCAGTAATCCCACTTCTAGGAATATATCCCAAGAAACTAGAAACACCAATCAGAAAGGATATATGCACCCCTATGTTCATAGCAGCACAATCTACAATAGCCAGAATTTGGAAACAGCCTAGGTGCCCGTCAGCAGATGATTGGATCCAAAAACTATGGTACATCTACACAATGGAATACTATGCTGCCATAAAAAAGAAGGAATTCTCATCATTTGCAGCAACCTGGATGGAATTGGAGAACAACATGCTGAGTGAAATAAGCCAATCAATGAAAGAGAAACACCACATGACCTCACTCATTTGTGGATGATAAAGAACATTATAAATTGATGAACCAAGAGACAGATATAGAGACAGTAAAGCAACAGGCAGACTGTCAAATTACAGTGGGGAGGGGAGGAAGATCTGGGGGAGATAATAGATCAACTGAAGAACTTGTGTACATGCATATAAGTACAACCAATGGACATAAAACTCTGGGGAGGGAGGGTATGTATGGGAGGGAGGGAAGGGGGCAAAAAAAAATCAATTAAAAAATAATATATATATATATATATATATATATATATATATATATATATATATATGGCTAATATGCAAATTGTCCCCTTGACCAGGAGTTCGAGCAGCAGGCAGGCCAGCCAACTGCCCATGTCCCCTCCCCCAGGCTGGCCGGATCCAACCATGCACAAAATCCTGAATCAGGCTTCATATATATAGTGGCCAGATTATTATGTGTTCAGAGATCATAATAATCTGTCCACTCAGTGTATATGCTAGTCTTTGAAATTATGTCCAAGGAATTTGTATACTAAATAGTCTTTACTGTCTGTTTTTGCACATTCAGCTAGAAAGCTATTTGTTTTTAAATTTGTCATGAATTGGGGACTGGGATCTGTAAGACTTTGCTTGGGTTAATCTTGTGAATCTAAGATGTTGTACAGAAGGATGGAAATGAAGAACCAGACACTTGTGTTAAATATTAGCTAATACTTTCTCCTGGGGCAAAAAGTGCCGTGAGCAGAACATGATTTTCTTATAATACCAACCACACCTTACGCATTGCCATCACCTGCTTATTTGTCTAGCTGGTCCACTAAATAATTAGCTTCTTGAGGGAATAAACTGTGTGTTACTTATTTCTGAATTCATAACCCTGAGGTTGGTGTCTGGCACAGAGTAGGTATTCGATGAGGGTTGGAGTTTGGAAATTACCTTTCAGGGAGTAGAATGTGGAGAGGAAAGTTCTATTATTAGACATTGAGGAATTAAAACTTGAAGTATTTAAAAATGAAAAGTAGTCAAACAGTAGAAACAAGTTAGGTGGTAACTGGAACTTAGAGGATTAATTTGTCTCCTCTCTTTTTTTTCTCTCCTCTGGGAGGTACAGTTGAGGTCATGTGGTGTTTATCCAAATGGCTTGGGTCTACATGGCACAGAAGTGAGGCTAAAGTGCAAATGAGGTGGAACTCAGAAACAGCTTGTCAAAACAAGCATGATTTAGAGCAGTTGCCGCCTATATTGTACCTTTTTACGTGGTGGAAAGCAGCAATGAAGGACTTTATTGCGGTCACAAGTTACCTTTACTATGTTAGATAAGTGAATTCAAGTAGATTTTCTAGAAGTTCCAAGTTGTTTGTTGCTTCCTTTGTTTAGAAAATTAAAGTAAAAGTTCTCCAATATTAATTTTAACATTTGCTTTATTAGATTGCTATTGCATTACAAGCTTATTTTTCATGGGTGACACTGCTGAATTATAATCCTCACACACCCCCGCTTTGAAAAGTCGGTGGAACTTGCCTTAAAGAGCAAGGCTTTGTGCTCTGCCTCCACTCAAGGCAGGCGTCAGTGTGACAGGGAGGCAGAGCCCTGTGCTGGACCGGGCCTGTCCCAGCTCTGACTAATCCTGGGCCTTGGCAAGTCAGTTCACTTATCTCTGCTTGGTTTCTACATCTGTAAAATAGTGATGTGTTGGAATATGATTTCTTATTATTTCTTCTAGCTCTAAAATTTTACAGCTATGATCTATTAGATGCCTATGTTTTAGGAGCTAAAGAGGGTGAAGGGTTAACATTTACCCTGTAATCAGGTTTACCACCTCATCCTTTGCAATAAAACTTTCATCTTACAAGTTATTATATTGTACAATTAAAAAAAATATGGTAGTTGTATAAAACAGGGAAAATAAAGAAAGGTATAATTCACATTTGGTTTTCTTTTTTGAATGCCTATTTCTACAAATATCCAACATGTACATATATATGCATCATTGGAATCATACTGCGTATGAATTGTGTATCTTCCTTTTCCTCACTTAATTCTATGTTGTATTTTTCCATCTTATTAAAAATCTTTAAAAGTAATTTTATTTCTTAAACTATTTATATTGTTAAATGCAATGCAAATATAAACTGCATAAATAATTATAAGGCAAACGCTCTTGCAGCCACCACATTTCTCAGTCACCCCAGAAGCATACTTCTAACATAACTCTCTCCCTCCCCACTGAAATCTATAGCCCTAGTAAATTTTATGGTAATCATTTCCTTATTTTTCCTTATATTTTTACCAACCACTTTGCATCCCTAAATGTTATTTAATGTTGTCTAAAAATATAACTTTAATGAATATTAATTGTTCCATCATGTAAAGTTACATTAGTAGATCAACTAGAGCTTATTGGATTATTTACTTTCATTCTTTTTTGAAAATACTACCTTTTTATAAATGCTATCTTTTAAAAATATTTTAAATTAATTTTAGGGAAAGAGATGGGATGGTGCAGAGTGGGGAGAGAGAGAGAGAGAGAGAGAGAGAGAGAGAGAGAGAGAGAGAGAGAGAGAGAAAGAAACATTAATCAGTTGCCTTCTGTATGCCCCTACTGGGGATGGAGCATGAAACCCAGGAATGTGGGTTGACTGGCAATTGAACGACAACCTCTTGGTACATGGAATAATGCTCAATCAATTGAGCCATACTGGTCATGGCTATTTTCATCCTTGACAGCTATTGCTCTATTTTATTTTTTGAATAGATATCTGTTCACATAATGCAAAATTTCAAACGTTTAAACAGAATGCAGTGAAAAGTCTCCCTTTATTTCTGTCCTCTAGGCATCTTGCTGTCTCTATTGCCAGTTTTTAGGAAGTTGTTGTGGAGGACAAAGGGGCCTTTGAATGGTATTGCTATGCTTTCAGTTTGAATGTCCTAAAATAATCTAAATAGCTACAAAAATTATAATGTAATTCATAATAAAGTATGCAAAATCCCTGTAGTTGATTTTCCCTTTATATGAAAATGGGATAATTTTCTGGAGTAAGTTATGTAATTTTACTCTTAGGTTAGCTAAATGCATAATATTGAACCATTGTGTGAATTGGATGTAAACTAGCCACAGAAGAAAGTCCAGGGTCAAATTAGATGTAAATAGTGTTGTAGTGTTTTAGTTTGCTTTACTGTACAACTGAGAGACTCAAGTTACTTTCTTTGCCTCTTGGACACAATGGAAAGTGTAGTTTCTTTATTTTAACACAGTGGTCGGCAAACCATGGCTCGCGAGCCACATGCGGCTCTTTGGCCCTTTGAGTGTGGGTCTTCCACAAAATACCATGGCGTGGGCGAGTCTATTTTGAAGAAGTGGCGTTAGAAAAAGTTAAAGTTTAAAAAATTAGACTCTCAAAAGAAATTCAATCATTGTACTGTTGATATTTGGCTCTGTTGACTAATGAGTTTGCCAGCCACTGCTTTAACAGATGAATAAATAATGTCATAGTGAGAAAATATGTAAATCAGTTTGCATAAATAGAGGAATTATCTAACTTGGTTGACCAATATAACATTTTTATGCATCACAATTCTTTGGTTGCAAGAAACAAAAGCAGATTCTGCTTAACTTAAGTAAAGGGAACTTGCTTGAAGGATTCAGGTACTCATTGTTTAGCAGAATGGCTGGAGAACCAGGCTTTTACCTGGACAAAGCCAACACAATTTAGGAGGCCCAGGAATTGGAGATGACAAAAATGGTCTCATATAAAAATTGGCTCTGGATATTTTATTAGATTCTAGTAGAAACTGTGTACCTGGCCATGGATCTTCAGGTGACTACACAACTAAAGCTGCCCATCATGGTATAATGAGTGGAAAGTTTGGGTGAATATATCCGCAGAGTTATGATAGAAATGAAACATTGGAATCCAACCTGAATATATGCAGAAGGCATGAATAAATTACACATACATATATCTCAAACTCTCATGTCACCTGCCACTGTTGCACCAATGCACCTCCCTCAACTTACTATACACCTATGGCCTCATGTGGGGGTGGTGAGTGTGGAGAAAGTGGGTGGCAGCCTGTGACCAAGTGATGGAAGAAGAGACAGCTTGAACCTAGTTATCACACAAATTCCCATGATACATTAGTGGGAAATGGATTGCCACCACATTACAGTCTCACCCAGGTATGGGAAGACAGTTTTGAAAGAAAATCCTTCCTGTATGCAGTGTTATGAGTAGTACAGACAGTCAATAACTTTGTATGGATATACTGGGACTCTGGGGCAGGCAGGAATGTCTTAGTGTTTTTGTCAGGGGTCTGGTGGAGGTAAAATGGAAAGATTGTCCTGGTAAAGGCATCACTGACTTGGCTCTCTTACACTTTTTTCTCACTCTTCTTTTCTCTCACCCCTTCTGCCTTAAGACTGCAAGGATGCTAACTAGTTAGTAGGCCATGAGCTTTGCCTTAGCTGTGAAGGGAACCAACCTCTTAGAAAAGGTCAGTGAATCATTTATGGGCCACTTAGACTCCCATAGAGACTAAGTTACGCATGCTCTGCCCAAGCAATGGTATATGTCAGTGATAGCCCAAACTGTTCTTACGGCTGTTTCCATATTTGAGAAAGAAAATGAAGGAATGCTTGTCCAAATTATTTCAGATAACTTTTAAGAATAGTCCTTCTCTGAAAATATTTATAACTTAACCATTTTAAAATAGCTGAGCTAGCATTCAGAGATAGAGACCTGATTAATAACAGACTAGATAAGAAAATTGTCTCATCAACAAAATAACAGTTACTTTAGTTCTTACCCTGAGAAAAATAAATACGTAATAAATCATTTTTTTTCCTTAAAGCTACTCAACAGATTGAATTGGACTATTTCTCAGTACTGTCAACTATCAAAAACCTAAGCAAAGAACATAAAGTACTTTTAAAGTATTTCTCTTACGAAGCTCCTTGATGAGCCTGAAGCTATTAAACAGCTGGTAATTGTTCTCCTTAGTTTAGCACAGTTGGCACATCTTTCTAAGGACTTCCAAGACACCTGTGTCCCATAAAAATAAAGAATGACAGGATTTTGCCGAAACCGGTTTGGCTCAGTGGTAGAGCATCGGTCTGCGGACTGAAAGGTCCCGGGTTTGATTCTGGTCAAGGGCATGTACCTGGGTTGTGGGCACACCCCCAGTAGGGGGTGTGCCGAGGCAGCTGGTTGATGTTTCTCTCTCATTGACGTTCCTCTCTGTAAAAAAAAAAAAAAAAAAAAAAAAAATATATATATATATATATAAAGAATGACAGGATTCATTACTAAAGAAATAGAGAAAAACATAGAAACATCACTGGCCTTTCTTTACAATGCTTGGTTGTGTGGTGAGGGAGATCTTGGTAAGGTGGAAGAAGCAAGTTAACAGCAGAAACAAGAAAACACTAGGGAGAATCAAATATGGGATGAGGCAAACATTCTGCATCCTGTAGAACAACAAAGAGGACTAGGAAGGCCATGTCATGTCCATGGTGGTGACTGGCCAGTTTGGAAGAGAAATGAATCACAGTGGATGTTATCATTTTAGGTGACATCATTTATACTTTCCACTATGACTCAACAGAATGTGTGACAAACAACTTTCTCATCAAATCAGCTGATTGTGTCACCGCCAGCCATGGTGAGACACTCAGGTAAACTCTGGTTTTGTTAATATACAGAGCTCCCGCCACACTGAACTCCAGCTTGAATAAAATCCACTTAGTACTTCCTATATTTCAGACTGAGGTTTTCAAGCAAATGATAAAGAGCTCCCTGGGTTTTTAGAATGGCTATAAATAATTATTTTTTTAAAACATGCATTGAAAATAGGTGTATGCACATATACAAAAATGTGGTTAAGAATGGTATATTTGCTATCTGCAATTTGTGACTGATCAAAATTCATTTCCCCTTCTTAACAACACCACATTTATATTAAAGGAACTATAATTATATTTATTATTATTATTATTATTATTATTGTTATTATTATTATTATTATTAGCAGCAGCAGTAGTAGTGGTAGTAATAGTAGTAGTATTAGCATCATTATTTTGGATTCAGCCTGATGGATGGACTTTTACTCCAGGGTTCCCATACGTTCTTAATCAAAGTTTAAGTTGAAACTTTTTCAATACAGGTAAAACTAGGACAATCAAACATTTATTCCCTGGAATTTAAATCTTGGGCAGAAGATTAGAGGTGGAGAAAATAATAGGAATCCATTTAATGCAGGGGCTAGGTCCTGGATTTTTGCCACCATGCCACCATTCTCATCATCCCTGTATCTTGCACCACTGGCCTCACCGATCTCTGCACATTCTCAAGTCTAATTGTCTAGCCTTGCTGCCAGATAATGAGGTCTGATATCTTTCAGAAGTTTCCTTTGTATAAATTAACTAGAGCTTGTTTCTGTTGTTTGCATATGTAGACTCTGACTCATTCAGAAGGTGTATCTTACCAATTAGACAGGTTAAAGGAAACTTGATTTTATTGCTCTAAGATAACTAGGATGAAACTATGCCAAAAGTAATGCCATAATTATTTAAACAGTTTTTTAAAACCTGCAGAAAGTATTTATTAATAATAAATACAAAAATTTTATAGAGAAAAATCTAGACGAAAAAAATTAAGTAATATTGAACAATAACAACAAAACAAAACAGAGAAGACACCAGGAAGGTGTTTTTAATAATTATCTTATGGCAAAAATATGAAATAGATGACAATAGGTTTAAAAAAAATATCAAATATCGAATGATTGCTTAATTAACAAATGAGAGCATAGGTCTTATTCTAGCTGGAATTATTTCTTCATTACTACTTGTTTTTTATTATTTAAGTCCCACATAAATATTCTGGCTAGATTTGTATTACTAAATGCAGAAGTGTAAAATTTCAGGCTTATGGAACTTGATTTGACTCAAATTTTTCCAGGTATGAGGATCATATAGTGAGTTTATTCACATGGGACAAAGTTCAGGATTATTTATTTTTCAGTTTAATGGTTCAGCAACATTGATGACTTTGTGTGGGAAGAATGTCTTGATATGTCATATTTAGAAAGTGAAGGCCTGATTGCTTGTCAATTCCATCTGTAACATTATCCAATAGAATCATCAGGTGTAATCCTTATCAACAGACTTAATATATCATAATTTCCTTAATATATCATAATTTTCTTCATGCATTTTTTTTCTTACAGAAATTATGTAAAATAGAATAGAATGAGTCATATCAAATATCATAATCTTTATTACAAAAAGACTTTGAGAATTATTGCCTTAACAGGTGTCCAGTTGGTATAAAGAAAAAACTGAATGAAATTTGATGTGACAATATACCTCGAATTAGCTCACTGCTTTTTCTCAAAAGAGCCAACACTTCTACCCAGCCATACAAAATCTACTTTGCTTGTTGTTTCATAGTCTCAGAATAGTTGCCACAGTTCCATGAGTTAATTCTACATTGAAAGCAAGAAGAGAGAAGGGGTAGTGACAGTAAGCTCTTATCTCTATTTTTGTTTTAAATTTCTTTATTATTTAAGGTGCTACATATGTGTCCTTATTCCCTCATTACCCTCCATCAACCCCCCCCCCCCCAACTCATGCCTTCACCCCCCTGTTGTCTGTGTCCATTGGTTAGGCTTATATTCATGCATGCATATGACTCCCTTTTCACCATAGCTAAGATTTTTTTTTTTAATCCTCACCAGAGGATATGTTTTTTTATTTAATTTTTTTATTTTTTATTTTTTTTATTTTAGAGAGAGAGGAAGGAGGAGAGAGAAAGAGAAACAGTGATGTAAGAGAGAAACATTGATCAGTTCCTCCCATACAGTTCCACCCAGACATCTAGCCTGCAACCCTTTTGGTGTATGGGATGGGATGATAGTCCAACCATCTGAGCCACTTTCTTTCAAAGAAACAAAGCTTACAGAAGCCTTCTATCATATTTCTGCTTATGTTCTCATTTACCAGAATATAGTCTCACACCACCCTAAACCAAATCACTGGTGAAGGGAAATAGCATTAAACTATGATTGGATAAAACCAACTGTTATTTATCTCACGAAGGGGAAAAGGGAAAAGGGGGGAGTTCCATACCATTAAGGTATCCGTGCTGATTTCCAAAACAAATAAATGATTGGAGAGAAGAAAAATATTACTCCATTATTCTGCATGGAGTAATATTTTCCCACCATTTGCCCAACTGGTTCCTTCTCATTCTTTTTTCAAAAAATATTTATTTTTTTGATGGAGGCTAATTCCAGCAGGTCATAAACCTTAGGGCTTCAGTAGGGCTGAATCATATTACCTGCTGCTGAAATAGCTGAAAACATTGCCCCAAACCTGAAGATCTGCATATATTATTACCTGCTGCCACACAGCTGAAGGCAGTTCCCCCAACCTGATAATCAAACCTAACCTTTGATATGTATATCTACTCTTCTATAAGGCAAAATATGTTAATAAAAAGCAAGGGGTCCAGAGACTCAGAGAACTTAGTTACTAAAGCTAGGTCTCATCTGGCTTCCCAAAAAATACCTCTCAAATTCATATTTCGTGTCTAGTCTCTTTAACAATTTCCTCATAGCCCCTTCTCCAGATTCCTGAACTCTAGTAAATGTGGAAACACCCTGGCAATTTTAAAATTGATTTTGGGAGATGAGAAAGAGAGAGAGAGAGAGAGAGAGAGAGAGAGAGAGAGAGAGAGAGAGAGAGAGATCAGTTGTCTTCTGTTTGTTTTATGAGATATTGCTTTTAACAAACTGAGCCACACTCACACTGGTCAGAGCTCCTTCTTATACTTTAGGTCTCTCTTTAAATGCTATCTTTTCAAACAGGCCTTTTCTAGCCATATAATGTTAAGTAGATCCCCTGATGATGATGATGATGATTATTATTATTATTATTTTAAATGATATTTTTATTGATTTCAAAGAAGAAGGAAGAGAGAATTGAGAATCATTGATTGGTTGCTCCCCTGTTGGCAATGTCCCCTATTGGTGATCAAGCTCACAACTCAGGCATGTGCCTTTGACCTTCAGCCCAAAGTCCTACTGAGCCATATCCACTAGAGTTCCCTTGATTATTTTTTTTAATCACAAAAAATACCGATACCATTCTTCTCAGTTAGTAATTATGCATTTATTTATTTATTTTATTGTGTGTCTCCTCTTTGCCCCCATCACCCCAAGAATGATACCTCTTTGGGGAAGATTCACTTTAATGAAACTTGTGGTTTCCAGAGCAAAATAGAACCCCTATTCTGTTATTGGGGGATACAAATAATAAACAGCTTCACTGATCTACATAATATTAAAGTTGTCTTAGGGCAGAGGCAGGCAGATTAGTTTATGGAATGGCAAAGATGATTTTTCTTTAATCTTTGAATCTCAGACCAAATTGGAGATTTGGACTTGAGGGAAGAGAAATGATAATGCTATCACAGGAGGGGGTTAATCCCTAGAAGAGGATAAGATAAGATAAGATAATATAAGATAAGATAAGATAGCTAAATTTTGAGTTATTACTATTTGCCAGACACGATTTATTTAATTCTCACAAGTTCATCAATTAGAGATTATTCTTCTCCCCATTTTACAGACTCTGGCTGCCACACAGCTGCTGAGCAGTAGAACTGGGAGGGCTGGTACAGCACTCTGGCTTTTATACAAATTCCTAAGGTTCTCTTTCCAATGGGAGGCCACACAGCCTACATATTGATGAGAACATTATTATAGTTTAATGTTCAAAGTAAAATTCTGTGCATTGCATTGTGTGTCATATATTGAGTACATGCCATGGACAGATCACTGACTAAGCTTGTGAATCAGACCTGATTTACCTTCGGGTGTGGCACAAAACATCCTGGAAACAATGTGTGCATGAAGATCTGCTTGAATTTTACACATTAAAAAAAAAAAATTCCCTGAAGAATATAGGAAGTGGGAAAGAAACTCTAAAGATGTTATATTTCATGTAATTTTCTTGTTAAAACATGTGTTTTTGGTAAGGGCTGATAATAAGTTAATGAATTTATTAGTATAAACTCAGTATAAACTCAGTTAAGTATCAAATGACTTTTTGGTATGCTGCTGCTCTCCAGTTTGCTTTGTGCATTATGCCACACTACAGTCTTCCCAGAGTTGCTCAATCCAAAAGCACTTTTCACTGTTGGGAAGAGTTTCCTTTAAAGTTCCCCGATTCACTCCTGTTTTCTTTCATTTCCTGCCCACATTACCTCTTGTGAATGAGCAGTTATCTCCTAGCCAGAACAGTGGGAGGGGAAGGAACCACATGACTCCACTGTTGTGCACTTTTTAACCATCATGTCCACGGTCATTGATGAGTCTACAGGCTTTGGGGATTTGGGTTTCAATAATTTCTGCAACAAACCTTGATTGATCCACCAACCAGATCTGAAATGGCATGGCTGACATGTACACATAAGGAGCTATTTGACATTTAAATTAGGACTCAAAAGAACTGTTTGCCCAGAAAGGAACTCACTACAGACTGATTCATTTGCCTCTCAGCATAACCATTATGGCTTGTCTCAGTTTAGGCTCTTACAAGGGTATTTCTTAGATCATATGATCTCACACATCTAGAGGAAATGAACAACATAGACTGATGAACAAAAACAGACACAGAGAAAGAGAAGCAGTGAACAGACTCTCAAACCTCAGAGGGAAAGTAGGGGAGGGTGAGGTTAGGGGGAAGATCTCAACCAAAGGACTTGTGTGCATGCATATGGGCCTGGTCAGAGGCCATGGACAATGGGGGTGGGGGGGTGGGGGGATGGGAGGGTGGGGTGAGGGCATATGTAGGGAGGGGTTTGGGATGGGAATGGTGGGGTGAGGACAATTATGTGATACCATAATCAATAAAAAATAAAAAAATAAAAATTAAAAACGAATAAACAAACAAACAAACAAAAAACAACAACCTTGATTGAGTGCCTACTACTTGCCAGATATTCAGTAGGTAAACAGAGAACAAGACTAACCCCCACCTCTCCCGCTGTGCCCCACCCCCATTCTTTCTCTCCCATAGCTGTTCTCCCCACCCCAGCTTATGTTCCAATGGGAGCAAATAGAAAATAAGCAGAATATAGATAAGCCAGCGAGGGTGGGAGGTGGGGAGTGTTGGAGTATTCGGTTGCCAAAGACAATAGAAGGTGAGATAAAGAGTAATCCAGTGGGGTGACTGGAGTCCGTGCAGCCAGGTAGGGAAGGTCACTCTGACTGGGTTCCCTTTATTCTGGAATCTACCTGACAAGATCAGGCTTTGAGCTGCTTGTACAATCTATCTTATTAGGGAGAGACCACTGGATAGTCCCTAAAACTCTGAGTCTCAGTTTTTCCTCTACCACTAAGAAACATGAAAACATTATAGCACTGTGAAGAACGATGAAGCAGCTTGTCAAATAACTGTATATGTGAAGAGAGTTACCATATTCAGCCATTGACTTTAGAATGTACATTATCTCACGAAATGTAATTCTCACAAAATACAAATGTCTATACAAATGGCTGTTGTTGTTCCTTTATTATTATCAGACTCCACTCCCCTAACCCCCAGACAGAGTCTTCTGTGGTCCTCCTTTCCTAAGATGCCTTCCTGGGAATGTTCTGAAGGTGACAAGCTGAACGTGGAAAAAATAGCACAGTTGCTCACTTTCCCTCTGTATTTTTCCCATTCCAACTTTCTGTGTTAGGCAATGCTATAACTTCCTAACAACCCAATCAAGATTCTTATTGCCATCCTTGAATCATTGTTCTTTTTTACTCTTAACGCCCATGTGATGTTCAAAGTACTCTTGGATCCTGTATACCCAATGGCAGAATTAAACAGCATGAGTTCTTTCTTTTCTTTTTTTCTTAATTTTTTTTTTTTTTATTGATTTCAGAGAGGATGGGAGAGAGAAGCATCAATGATGAGAGAGAATCATTGATTGGCTGCCTCCTGCACATCCCCTACGAGGGAGGACTGAGCCCACACCTCGGGCATGTGCCTTTGACCAGAATTAACCTGGGACCCTTTAGTTTGCAGGATGACGCTCTATCCACTGAGCAAACTGGCTAAGGCCCACATGAGTTTTTGATACAACACTTCCTATCTGGGTGATGTTAAGTTATTTACCTGTGTTTCATCCAAGAAGTGGGGATCATAATAGTTCCTACCTTGTAGGATTGTTGTGATAAAGAGTTATGAATATTTCTCTTTTCCAAGTCTAGCATGGCTAGAGAGGTCTGGTTCCTGAGTGGCTCCTGAGTAGGGGCAGCTGGGGATTGAGAAAATGAAAGAAAGAGACAGACACAGAGATGGAAGGAAGAAGCTGGGGCTGAGTGGGACCACTGTCCTCTGACAGGGACAGGGACCTGGCGCCAATAGAGCCTGCTTATCTTATACAGCAAAAAAACCAGGAAGTTTTACTAAAAGTCAAGACAAAGGAGACTATGCACATTCTTGGGTGGGCCTGGTTGTATTCATTCCTGGTGTTTGGCTGGATTTAAATAACAAAACCCACCCCCTGGCACCTGGGCTGAAGGTCAAGCTGACAACACTCCTGCCTCTGGCTAAGTGTGTTTCCAGAAAGTGGCTCTGTCGATGTCACTGGATTCAGCTGACAATTAAAGAAATGCCCATGTGCCTTCCCAGGCACTGTCTACAAAGAGTAAAGGGTTTAATACCTCTAAAGCACTTTAAATATAAATACTTCATAAATGTTGCTTACTTTATAACCTACTTTCTGACTCTATCTCTTCTTTCTTATCTATTTTATCCAGGCCTTTGCTATCTCACTTATGCTATTGCCACTCCTTTGTGTATAGCCATTCCACAGAGCCATATGCAAAATTGTCTTAATTACCCATAATTTTTTCATTCATGCACCCACAAATATTTATAAAGCTCTTACTATGTATGTATCATTAGCTGCGATGGCAGATTCCTAAAATAGAAAACACAATGTGCCATTGGTGAGTTCAGAATCCAGCTGAGAAAGGATTGGAATACATGCAAAATGCTGAACAATAATATGCATTAAGTAGCTTTATAAATTAAAACAAGAGGGGCCACAAGACATTACCTGTGAGATTCCCATTTAGCACTCATACATGCAATCTTTCATTCTACTGCTTTAATAATTTAAGTGCATATTTTCAGGTATAAGCAGTATTTATTCATTTTTTTTTTCTTTGATCCTTGTACTAATCCTCTCATTAGATTGAAGTACATTTGAGAAGAGGGAGCAGACCTGCAGCAGAGTTGTAAGTGAATAGGTTAGGGGGGGACCCAAGAGGGGCAAAGAACTCCTGCTCTGCTACTTGCTAACAGAGAAGTTGGGAAAGTTGCTCAGCTTCTTTGCACCTTATTTCCTCTTTACAAATGGGATAAAATGGTACTTTTTTGGTTAATATGAAGATTAACCAATATAATCCTTAATGCAAAGTCTGGAATTTGTAAGTGCTCAATAAACATAAGCTGTAGTCATAATTGCTTTTAATTGCTTTTTATAGTAAGTAGAAAATCAGTGTACTCTATAGGGTGTGTAAGTACAATGTTTTATAGATAGTAGGCAGTGAATTATTGTTTTCATTATGTAAAGTACAGACAGTGAGATCCCTCTCCCCTCACTCTCAAAAGCTCAAAATGCATGACATTTTAATATTTACTAAAACAAGACATGAAAACTTATACAGATAGGGATTATTGATATTGAAACCAGTAATCAATATTCTCCTAGCAAGTATCTTGTTTCAGAACACTCTTCTACTCATGTTATCTAATTTAGTAGAATATCAAGTGTTTATTACCAGACTTTAGTTGAAATAAACTGATCAGACTCTATAGAATGTAAAAGCAAGGTAAAAGTTTTTTTCTATAACACACCTTTTCTTTAGAAGTAGAGCAATATGATGTAGAAATTCTCAAATGCTATTTCCTTTTAGAAATTGGATGGTAGGCCTTTAACTAACTGGTGAGATGCTAATTCTTAAATAACTTTAAATGTGGATCTATAATTAAAATTAGAAATTAAACCACCTATAAATATGTTGTTGATAGGCTTCACTATTTTTTTTTAAACTTTTCTTATTCTTTTACTTCTCTATTGCTCCCATGTATACAGGGTATCCCCCAAAATGTACACACTTTAGCATCTGATATGATGCTAAAATTTTCAATTTTGAAAATGAAATGTCTTTTAATAAACAGTGCCTTTATAATTATTCAAAGTGTGTGTATGCATTTTTTTGGGGGACACCATCTATTAATATATATATAAAAGCCCAGTGACTGGAATGGCAGAGTGACCAGAATGACCAGAACTACCAGAACGACCAGTGGCTACAACATGCACTACAGCAGCCAAGCAGCCTGATCTGGGCCCTGATCACATGTGTTCCTCCTCCCCCCTCCAACGTCCTCCCTCGGAGCCAGCCCAGACCTTGATCAGCCCCCAATGCCTCAATTAAGGATGTGGCCATCCGCCAACTACCTGCAGGGACCCTCCCGCCCACCCCCCGGACCGGTACAATAGAGTCCATCAGGGCAGGCCAGCTGGACTCCACCCATGCACAAATTCGTGCATTGGCCTCTATCTATCTATCTATCTATCTATCTATCTATCTATCTATCTATCTATCTGTGTGTGTGTGTGTGTGTGTGTGTTTTGCTTACTCTATGGAACAACATATATATTGCTTACGCTACATCTTTTATATTGAGACTTAGTAAATATATAGGGCTTGTCATTATAAATTGTAGGCTGCTGCTTTGGGATAAATATGAGAATCCAAGGAACCATAGAGACGATTCCTTCTCTCTTCCTCTGCTCCAAGGGAGGCTAAGATCCAATGACTCACCTTTTCCCTTGCTGAAAATTAAATCTGCCTCTGAAAAGCAATTTTGCTTTTATAAAGTCATAGTTTATAGAATGTCAGAAATCATTCCCCAGGGGCCACTTGAAAATGAATCATCAAAGATACCCAAGTCAGAAAAGGCGATCAATCATGGGGCCCAGGCATGTCAGGCCAGCAGGCTCATGACTTTGCTTTGCAAGAAATGGAGAGCAGGAAGAGATAGGTGAGGGACCCATGTCCTTATACAGGCAAGGTCAAGGGGTGGAGTCTCCCCTTCCCTGGAGTTACCATCTTCCAGGGAGACCAGAAATCCAATGTACACAATGACTCAGTATCACAGGGGTGGCCTGGACATTTCCACACCTGGATTAAATAGCAGAAACCAAGTTATCAGACTGAAAACCTGGAGAGTCCTAGAGAGGTGCTAATCCCAAACTACCCGAGTTGAAGTAGAAGGAACATTTTTCCCATCGAACCTGAAGAGTGGGGAGAAGAAAAGGGCTTTGTAGTCTGACTCAGACTGCTGATTGCATGTTATAAAACTTGGCTACAAAATCTATGCTCTGCAAAATCATTGCTTTCTTCACTTTTCGCCTTTTCTTTTTACTTCCCTTTAGTTTTATAAGGAAAAACACTTTTCATTTTAAGCCCACAGAGAGTCTTTGTGACCTCATTCTCCCGGGAGTCATTGCTGTTAAAGCAACTAAGCAAAGCAGATATGCAGAAAAATAATGTGATGGCAAAATAGGCCCATTCTCTCATCAGAGAGGGATTTGGGGAGAGGAAGGAGGAAAGCATAAGACATTGGAGAAATGTCAATTAAAAGCACTTGTATAAACATTAATCCGAGATGGAACATTCTGGATATGTGATGTTCAAAGCCACATCAGCACTTCAGGCAAAAATGACATTTCTTCCTTAGCTTTAGGAGCTAAAAGAATCCTGAAGGCCATGCACCTTCAAACACCTTTAAAAAGTGTAGTCGTTTCTCAAAAACTCCGCCTGAAATGTGTGATTTTATATTTGGATATAAAACTCAAGCCATTACACCTGTGTGTTTACTGAACTTTTTATAGATGTAGATTTACTGGGCAACCATTGATATTGTCTTCGGTGAGTACACGCTGTTCTGTGCCTGGAAAAGGTTTGCTGTGTCTATGCGGTTGCTTAAATGTCAGAGCTGCTGCTGCGGCAACCCCTCCTACCTCAGGGGGGCCGTGTGCAAACCCACTTGCCTTAGTAAAGAAGCAAAGCTCTAGGAGAACAGAGGAAGGATAGTAAAAGGTCCTTTTGTGCACCAGCCCTGCCAGAGAACTCTGTCTGCCTTGACACCGAGCTCACTCAGAGCTTGAAACATGCAACACCAGTTAATCATACAATTGCTGGGAGATGCACAGTCACTGTATAATTAGTGATATTTTTTTTCAAAGGAATTAGCATGTAGTTGCTACGAACAACATGCTCTATTTTGTGGAAACTATGCAATTAACCTGTTCTGGGTTAATAAATTAAATGTAGCATAAGCTCGTATAACAGCTGCTCAGAAGGAGGGGCTGGCTGGCAACGCGTTTACCGAGATTACTTTGAACTTGTTAGCCTTTATACTCACTGTAGAGATAGGTGTGTCCTGCTTTAAGGAAGTTATTCTCATCTCCACCTTTACTAAAAATATATTTGAGGGAGTTTGAACATGCTTGGATCGGGGAGAGAAAGTGTGAAATAAGGAGGAAAAACTAGTGAAAATGATGCTAAATCATTGGACACTAATTTGGAGTTGAAATAGAATGACAACAAAATATATAGAAATCTATACTGGGGGTCCATACTGGCACATGACACATGCAGAGATTCAGTTTATAGGCAATTTATCAGGAATACAATTGGGGGAGATAAGAGATCAACCAAAGGACTTGTATGCATGCATATAAGAATAACCAATGGTCGCAAAACTCTGGGGAGGGAGGGCATGTATGTGAGTGGAGGGGGGATTGGTAATGTATGTACACATATAATACCTTAAAAAGATTAAAAAAAAAGGAATACATTGATTACAATTAAGAAAACATATCCAGGAAGTTTTGATTATTTATGATAGATTAAAAGACTCATTAACTCCTCTGTCTTCTGCCCATTTAGATTTAGTGATAATAATTAACTTAGATTTGTTTGAAAAATAGGAAACAGTCCTCGAGGGTTTACGAGGGTTCTGAAGGAGTTTATTGATCCCATTTGGACCCCTTTTAGAATTCAGCTTTGGTGTTTTTGAAGATAATTCCTAGTGCCTCCCAACTTAGGTAAGAATTGCTAGAACTGGAGGGCTGAGACCCTAGTGCCAGTCCTTCGATGGATCTAGGACATCTGGGATATCTTTCAGCTACCAGCGAGGGGTACTGTCCGACCTGTGACAAAGAACTCTGGTTGGGGTGTGGTTAAAAGCCAGGCTCAGTGACGGGAAGGAAGAAGTTTCTTTCTCCAAGTCTTCTGCTTGACTGGAAATCACAAGCCGACCTGATCCATTCACTTTTGGAGGCAGGTGTCACACATTCTTATTCTGACACTGCCCCTCCTTTGAGCGTTTCTGCAGTTGCCAATCCACGTGAGCACCAGTGAGAAAAGGGGAAGGAGGTCTGATGGTTATCTCCCTGGAAGTGAGGCAGTGGCCTATGCTCTTCAGGCATCGGTGAATCAGGGAACTAGGCAACTGTGCAAAGACTTCAAACCAAGTATTTTACTTTTGATCAAACCTTCAACACATGGATTGGAATATGTTTTGTTTTTTTTCTTCCCTGTGTAAAAGAGTACATTCAATAGACTAAAGTGTCATTTCATGGTTTTTCACTGAAGTACACCCATGGCCAGTCTAATAACAAAAGGGAGTGCATGACTGATGGCATTTTCTTGACTATTTTTATATTTTAAAAGTAAAATCTAGATTTAATTAGTTTCTGAATAAAGAGAAATCTTTTTCTTGGCTATTTAGACATACTCATAGCAGAACCATAAGCTATATAAATATGGCAAATAATGCTTTTATGTTTTTAGCAGAATATAATTATTGAATATATTTCATGCAACATTAATTTTGTGAAGCAAGAATATTAAATTAGGTTAGTTAAACTATTCTATGAATTGATTTTTATAATCCTTTATTCCTGAATATGTTACATTTTAAAAATGATCCAAAGATATGCATTTTTGTTTAGTACTACATCAACACTATTTTAATGAACCTTAGTAAAAAAAATATATGCTTGTACCCATTCTGGTGTCTGCTACATTTATTTGCTATCTTCTTTAAGTTCAAAATTGAAAGAGAAAATTCATCTTCAATAAAAGTTTCTGTCATCAACATAAAGATAAAAATTATTTCATCTGTTCAAAGTTTGTTAAGATTTAATGCTCTTCGAATTTGCTCTGCCAATTTATTTCCTTTCTTTATTGCAGAAGTCTTTTTGAATCACAAAGAGGGAAATCCATACTCCAAGTCACATATATTCTCATTTCTCTAGACGTTATTTTTTTAAAAAAATACTTTATTGATTTTTTACAGAGAGGAAGGGAGAGGGATAGAGAGTTAGAAACATCAATGAGAGAGAAACATCTATCAGCTGCCTCCTGCACACTCCCTACTGGGGATGTGCCCGCAACCAAGGTACATGCCCTTGACTGGAATCAAACCCGGGATCTTTTAGTCTGCAGGCCCATGCTCTATCCACTGAGCCAAATCGGTTTTGGCTCCAGATGTTATTTAGAAAAGAAAAAGGTAGTGAACTTCCTGGTCAGAGAAGATGAAAGGAGATGAGTTTCCGTTTATAGTAAAAGCTAAAAAGATAGCTGGGAAAAGAGGTGCTGGCAGGGCTGTCTGTTCATCAAGCAAGGAACAGGGCTCTGAGGAGCCTGGGAATGGGGATGGACAGGCCTGGGCTCTGCCTCCCAGTTCTGGCAGCATGCTGGAAAATTACCCAACAGCCCGACCCACTCTTTTCTCACTTGCAAAAGTAGGATAGTCCTTTACTCATAAAGTAGCTATGAGAATTCAACTAAATGATGTAGTGTATCTAGAACACTTAGTAGACATGATCATCATTTTTGAAAAAAGGTGTGCATTATCCATATCAAGCTTCTAGACCCTTCCCTGAGAAAAACTATTCTATGCTTAGGTTATGTGTGACTATGAGGTTATCTTGTTAGAAAAGCAGTTGGATGTTTTTAATATGGAAAAGATTTCTCGATGCACAGTTTGGTTAGCTAATCAGAAAATTTGAAGATTTTAAGAGTATTTAGAGTTTATGAGTTAATGCCTTCAAAGCCAGTTGTAGATTCAAAAAACAAAAGTATCCCTCAAGCCTTTCTTTCTTCTTCACCCCAGAGAACTGCTGCGCATGCTCCAGGGAACTGTCTCAGGCATACAAAGTCAAGCAGCAGAATCATCATAAAAACATATCATACCCTCTTAAGGCTCATGGACGTAATTTCTGTAATTACAAACATTATGTAATTGTTACTTATATAACACTTGCTTTTATTTATCCCTTCTTTGATTTGGACATGTCTTAATCACTTTTATATACCAACAATATATATTTAGCGGGTTACCAATATCAATATTCTTGCTGAGTAGAATAAATGAGTGAGTAAGTAGACGAGTACAGAAAGGAGTGTTACTCGTTGAGGCCGCCCTTGGATATGTTTCCTGTTAACAGAAACCAAACTACTTGCCTCTGTGACTTAGGGATGAATGAGAGCAGCTTTCTCCTGTCTGCGCCGATGCCAGGAAAAACTGTTTTTTATTTATTCGAACCTGTGTAACCCTTTTCTCATTGTCTGATAACCTACCAACCTGCTGAGGAGTGCTAGTAATTACAAAACATCACTTTTCAGTATAGTGATGGCTTTTAACTGTGTTTGGAGGAGAAGGACTTTTTGAGGATGCTCAGAGGCCAACATGGACCAAAATCTAACTGAAGGAATACACAGAAGGGGGCACCACTTCTTTTTTTTTTGAGGGAGTAGGCCTGCTTTGATCTGTTTTATGTAATGAGGCTCCATTCAAGATCCTGCCTGGGCTATAGGATACTCCATTTAAAAGATCCGAAGCCGGAGTTCTTGATGACACAAAGTATTAAGAAGAATTACCCTCTGAAGTCCAGGAAGCAAGACAGGCTTGAGTTCTCCTAGGCTACCCTGTGAGACACGGAAGGAAGACATATAAAAAGGGCGTGCTGAGTGATGAAGCTGGCCTCCCGAGCAAAGAGCACGGGTAGCTTTGTTTAAAGATATCTGTGAAGTTGCTTCAGGCAGGGAGCAAATTTGCTTATTCTCCAGGATAATAAGGTAGTTTTCCTGCTGCTTTGGAGATAATCCAGGGTAATAAAGATAATATCTCCCTCTGAGTCAGCAGGCAGATTTGTTTTCTGATCAGGATATATAAAGATAATGTGGCTCTCTGTAGGGGTGGATGAACAGGTTTCCTAATAGCTCCTTTAATAGCTTAGTGTTTCCTAAACTGGAGGTTCCCTGCCTATGCTCTATCCACAGGGCATGCAGGGCCTAGCTGGACCTAAGTCGTCTGCATCACTGTCATGGGACTTGAGGGGCAAGAGGAACCACTGTGAACACGAAGCTCATGCTGTTTGCAGTGCCAAGTGTAATAAACAGTTCACATCCACGTGGGCGAATTGTCTCTGTACTGGCTGCACCTATGGAAGCTTGGCAAACTGACCTAGCAGCTGCAATGATGGCTGCTGTTCAGGATCAGCTTGGCTGCTTGACAGGTAGGTCCTTCAACTCTTTTTTTTTTTTTAAATATATTTTTATTGATTTCAGAGAAGAGAGAGGAGACAGAGAGAGATAGAAACATCAATGATGAGAGAGAATCCTTGACCAGCTGCCTCCTGCACACCCCCTACTGGTGATCAAGCCTGAAACCTGGATATGTGCTCTTGGCCATAATTGAACCCAGGACCCTTCAGTCCACAGGCCAATGCTCTATCCACTGAGCCAAACCAGCTAGGGCAACTCTCACTCTTACCTATGCTCTTTACTTTATAGGAGAGCCCCTGGTCATGTGATAGACTTTAGTAAGAGTATTCATAATAATATTTGGTTATGCATCATGACGTTTGGAATGTATGCCCTACATATGCACCATGTTTGAAACAAAACTAATATTTCTCTTCCTTTTATCTTAAAGAGTATTTTTAAAAAATCTATCCACCAAAGTAAATATTTTGCAGCTTTTAAAAAATATATATTTTATTGATTTTTTTAGAGAGAGGAAGAGAGAGGGATAGAGAGTTAAAAACATCGACGAGAGAGAATCATTTGTAGGGAGTAGGGGTGGTACTGGGTAGAAAGGGTCAATGGGGAAAAGGTGTCTATCTGTAATATTTTCAATAATAAAGATAATTTTTTAAAAATATATTTTATTGATTTTTTTACAGAGAGGAAGGGAGAGAGAGAGTTAGAAACGTTGATGAGAGAGAAACATCGACCAGCTGCCTCTTGCACATCCCCCACAGGGGATGTGCCTGCAACCAAGGTATATGTCCTTGACCAGAATCGAACCTGGGACCTTTCAGTTTGCAGACTGATGCTCTATCCACTGAGCCAAACTGTTTTCGGCCCAAAGTAAATATTTTGGATATGAAATTCTGGTCAACTGAAAACAATGCTCCTGATGTTTTATTGCACATATGAACTATAATACTTGGAGAGTTTGGTACAAAAGCAGATTACTGGATTCCGTCCCCAGGGAATCACATTCAGTGGCTCTGGAGAGCCAAGCTGTTTTCTCATAATAAGACCCCAGGTGATTCTCTCTTGCTGGAAAAGGTCACACTTTAAGAAACAAGATCTTAGAAGACATAATAGTGTCCTTTTAAGTAAAAAGAAAAAGTGAGATAACATCCACAATTTCCTTCAAACTCTGAAGGTTTGATTGGTGAGGCAGGGAGGGAGGAGCAAAGTGTCCACATTGTGATACACTGACTCAGCACTTCACCCCAAATTCAATTCTAAAATACTGGAACCACTTCAGGGGTCCCTTTGTAAAGGCCTCACTATCACACGCTCCCCTTCCCACCCTAACAATGACAGCAGGTATTACTGACGTAACTGGCCCAGAAATTATTCACCCTGGGGAAAACTGATTCTTCAGTATAATGTCTTGGACAGTAAATCTTTTTTATTTTATTTTATTAAATCAGTTTTTATTTTAAAATTATAGTTGACATACAATATTATATTAGTTTCAGGTGTATACCCCAGTGATTAGACGTTATATAACTTACTGAGTGATCATCCTGATAATCACTCCAGGATAATAAGGGTCATCTTTTCCTTTTTTCCCCTTCTTCTTAAAGATGCTTTCTACCTATGCTGAGCTTGGAGGTGGCCCAGGAGAGGCCAAGGTGCATACCAAGGCCTGCTGCTGCTAGTGCTGGGCCTGGGGCCACTTAGAGAGAGCTACTGGGCATGATGAGGCCAAATGCTGCTTGTTTGAGAGATTTTAGGAAAGTGAAGCATGAGCCAAGACAGGCAATTTGTATGAAAAAGCTACTGGAAGCAGGTTGGGTGGTGCCGAAAGGAGGGTGGAGTGAGGCTTCAGGGAATCACCAGGGTGGGGTGAACAGTGTTAGCCAGGTTGATGGAAACTCAGATATGGGCATGTACCTGCTGGCTCTGTGGGGGAAGGGCTAGTCAAATGAATAATGGCTTCTGCAGAACTTCTATCTGGGAGCCCAGCCCTTCTGGCTCAGTGGTTGAGCATCAACCCATGAACTAGGAGGTCATGGTTTAATTCCTGGTCAGGACACATGCCTGAGTTGTGGGTTTGGTCCTCAGTATGGGGCATTCAGGAGGGAGCTGATCAATGATTCTCTCTTATCATTGATGTTTCTCTCTTTCCACTTCCTTCCTCTCTCTGAAATCAATAAAAACAAGAACAAAAAGAACTTTTGTCTGTGAGAAAGCTGCCCTTCCAGCTCTTGTCTTGATGCCAGATAATTCATTTCTGCCTCATATGTCCCTGGTGCCTTTTGAGCTGCGATTGCAATACTGGAGCTCGGAGTGAGTGAATGCAAGTAAGTCTGTGTGGGTCCTTTAAGATGAACTGCCTGGGACTCAGGCATAACACCCCCTCGTTTTTATAGCCAGAAATTATGGGGTCTTCTCTTCTCAGCACTGGGTCCCTGGGCTGGAATACCTGGTGTGGGGCTGGGATCCATCACTCTTCACAGGGGCAGAGATAGCCTTCCTAATTTTTATCCATCACTTGTGCGTGGGACCTGCCTGTTCTACATGTCTGCCCTCCTACTAGTCTTGATGTGGCTTCTTCTTTAAATCTCTACTTGCAGGGCTTATATTCAGCTAGATTTCAGGAGGTTCTGAATGATGGTTGTTCTGTAATTTAGTTGTAATTTTAAAGTGGTTGTGGGAGGAAGTCTTCTTGTAATATGTGCCTTGGTGCAGAGTGAAGATTTGCAGTGCCAATTTGAAGCTAGACTAAGCCTGTCCACCTGCCAAAAGACTGAAAGTACTCCCGTAAGGCTTCCTAGTCCCTTTATTATGTTCTGTCAACTAGTTTTCACATCAGGGCAGCCTTCTGGAACTTTCCATGTGGGCTGATGCTCATCTATTTTGCAGTACATTTGTAGTTCGTGAATTAATTTTAACATCTATTTTGTTATTAATCCTATTTGGTGTTAACTCTGGTTAACATAATTCATATATTGAAGCCCTAACCCCTAGTACCTCAGAATGTGACTGTATTTGGAGATGAAGTCTTTAAAGGGGCAATTAATTTAAAATGAAGTAATTTAGGTGGGCCCTCGTCCAATATGACTGGCAGAGGAAATTGGACACAGACATTTCAGGAGACCATGTGAAGACAGGAAGACAACAGACATCTAGAAGCCAGGCAGAGAGGTAATCCTGTGTACACCCTGATCCCTGTCTTTTAATCTTCTGAACTGTGAGAAAATAAACTTCTGTTTAATCCACCAGTTTGTGGTACTTTGTTGTAGCTGCCCTAACAAATGAGTACATTGAGTTTTGTTTTTTGTTTTTTAATGGCCTCTAAAGGCAGGTCCCTCCTATATTAGAATAAGTTTGATTGTAATCCTTCTTCTAGCATTAGAGGGCATCTTTAGTGGGTCAAACCTTAGACAGCACCAATTGATATTAAGATCCTTGTTTTATTCTGCTCATTAAATCTTTTTGGATAGTACCTAAGAATCTCAGCCTTAAGCAACAGAATTACTAGATTGTCTTAGGGGGTATTTCCCTCAAATGAAGGGATCTAGGTGGCAGACAGATTTGTCAGAAATTGTATATTCTAGGTGATGTGGACATATACATTTGTACTAAAGTTCAGACTCTCACGAAACTTATATTTAGCATGTGTGATGTATGTGTGGGTCAGGAGAATATGCCAAAACTATACACTTAAATGAAAATATAACATGTCAAGTGGTAAAATAGCAGGGTAAGGGGAAACAAAGACTGGGATCTTGTATAGAACCTAGGAATGGGGATGGTATTTTATAAAGGGTTGTCAGAAAGGCCTCTCTGAAGTGGTAACCTTTATGCAGAGTCTGCATGAAGCGAGGGATTCATAGATGTGCCTTTTTCTTTCCTCAGATTCCCTTCCAAAGAAGCACTTTCTTCCCCAGTTGCTGGAAAGTTGTCACCAGACAGCATTCAATGTCAGGACTCTCAGGGATTGCCTCAGCTGGAAAGAGCTGCTCTCTCAAGGATGTGGCCTTCCTTCAGGTAGCTCACATCCAATGATGATCAAGCTGGGTGTTTAAAAGCTCATACAGGACCTACCTGACAGAGTCCTAGGGCCAGCTGTGGCCGACCCTTCCTTGCTTCCTTTTCCTTCTTTTCAAAGCTGATTCCAAGAACACCCCTCATACCATCCTTTGTGCAGATGTCTGTTTCAGGGTGGGCTTCCTGGAGGACCCAATCTGTGACAGGGAGGGAGCCATGAGGACATCTAAGGAGGAGCCTTTCCTCAAAGAAGAAACAGTAAGACCTAAGATTCTTAAATACCACCCTACGGCAATGACATGGCTACACAAAGAACGGATGGAACAAACCTGCTTGGTTTTGTGTGGGCATCCCAGAGACACCAGATAGAGGTAACACAGAGCTGGCCAAGGGAGGCAGGAACTTCCTTCTATGGAGTAGTCCAAAATTTCTTCAGTCGGAGGAAATTAAAAAAAAAAAAAAAAAAAAAAAAGACACAGAAACAAAACTGGCTTTGGTTTTGAATTAAAATATAAATCCAGCCGAAACCGGTTTGGCTCAGCGGTAGAGCGTTGGTCTGCGGACTGAAAGGTCCCAGGTTCGATTCCGGTCAAGGGCATGTACATTGGTTGCAGGCACATCCCGGGTAGGGGGTGTGCAAGAGGCAGCTAGTCGATGTTTCTCTCTCATCGACATTTCTAGCTCTCTATCTCTCTCCCTTCCTCTCTGTAAAAAATCAATAAAATATATTAAAAAAATAAAAAAATAAATAAATCCAGCAGGCTTATTTGAGACCTCTAGGGTAAAGAGGCATGCGATTTCTCCCACTGATGAATAGTCAGGATACTCCCCAATCTCAGGGATGTGCTGAACCAGTTTTCAAGCCCAAATCCCACATCTGAGCTCCAACTCACTATAAGCCTTTTCCTCTTTCTCCTCCTCCTATTCTTCTTCCTCTTCCTCCTCCTTCTCCCCTTCCTCCTCCCCCTCCTCCTCTTCTTCATCCTCTCTTTTAAACATAATCTTCTCATCCACCTTCATTTTCACATTCAAGGCTCTCAGAGGGGAAGGAGAACAGGTTTGCTCAGGATAACACACTAATTGATCTATTTGGTCTTCAAAAATGCTGTTAGTTAAAAAGAGGTTATGGAACTTAATCATAGAAAACAGACAGTACCTCCTTAACCGCATCCCTCCCAAATAACAACACGAAGCACAATGCTTGAAGCAAGTTTGAGGAGAAGATGGAAAAGAACCCAATTTTCTTTGCCAAAGAAAATAATTCAAAAATCGTCTTTTTATTTACATGGGACATAGGGAAGAAAGTGTGCATGAAACTGACAAGCTTAAATGGATATCATTAAATAAAACCCCACAGTGTGAGGTTCAAATAATTATTACAGTTCTTTCTACTTATGTCTGTAATAGGATTTCCAGTTCATAAACCAGTCAACACCTCAATTGTTTACTCAAGATTGTGTTAGATTTTTGAGGGAGTAAGTTTAAATGCCTGGTTATTTAAAGTACAATGAACTATGATCATTTGTATGACTAGAATGAGCCATACATGGGGATGGCAAGCAGCACTTTCATCTCCAGATTATTTTTGGCTCTTTGTTCTCGGGAACAATTTTTTTTCTTCTTACTGCTCACAACCCCACAAGGTCTGTATCACAACCTGCTTAGGATAGATAATGGAAATTTAGGATTTTATCAGAATATAAGCCAGTCCTAGGCCCATAGTGTTGTTAGGGAAAATACTAGAAAACTAGTTGAACCTTATCTCCAGAACATTTTCATCACCCTAAAAAGAAATTTGCACCCATTACCCTTTCCCTAGTCTCTGACAACCACTTAGCTACTGTTTGTCACTATAGATTTGCCTATCACCTACCTTATATTTGAAATCTCTTAGTTTATTACTCTACTAACCTTCTAAAATTCTCCCCCTTTGCACTAAATAGCCTTTTAAATTTAATTGTACTAAGCTGAAACTCTTCTAATTTAGGGAGGTTCAGTGAAGAACCATGCATTTAATTCCATAAATCCTTTGAAGGTACATAAAGCTTCATGTTTAAATTTTTCCTCTTTTTTTGTGATTTCTCTTTTAGATAAATCCAATTCAAGGATACAGATTAGTAAAGAAAGGAAAGGAAATATAAGAAGCACATAGAGGAGGAGGAAGTGGAGGAGGAGGAAGGGGGAGGAGAAGGAGAAAGAGGAGGAGGAGGAAGCGGGAGGAGAAGGAGAAAGAGGAGGAGAAGGAAGGGGGAGGAGAAGGAGAAAGAGGAGGAGAAGTCAACTGAACAGTCCTGGTTACCTCAGACTGCTCTACTAGCAACTTCTGTCACATCAGGCCTTCTATGACATGACAAGGTTGCTGGAATTGCTAGGAGAACCCAGTCTGAAAACTTTCAATAAACAAGTCATATAATTATGAGGCAGTACTATAACACCAAGGTGAATTTTTTTATTTTATTTATATTTTATTGATTTTTTACAGAGAGGAAGGGAGAGATATAGAGAGCTAGAAAGAGAAACATCGACCAGCTGCCTCTTGCACACCCCCTACGGGGGATGTGCCTGCAACCCAGGTACATGCCCTTGACTGGAATCGAACCTGGGACATTTCAGTGTGCAGACCGACGCTCTACCACTGAGCAAAACTGGTTTTGGCACCAAGGTGAACTTTTAATGATTCTATTGCTTAGTGAAGAATCTCCTTAATCCTCTATCTCTTATGTCTTCATTACATCTCACTCTAAAAAATAACCACTACATAATAATGTCCTTTATCTCTACTGCACCCTTAATCTGAAATATGTTAGCCTAAGGATTCGGTATGCTACCTGTTTGAACTTTGCTCCAGACCTGTGCTTTCTCTCTTCCTGGGAAGGGCTGTCCTTGATTACAGTACTCCCTGGGCCTGCCAGGCGTTCAGCACCCCTGCTCATAGTTGTTTCTAGGGCAGACTGTCCTGAGCATGGCCTGCTGGCATCACAACTGGTGCATGACTAAGTGGTGTAATCTGCCCAAAATATTTTCTGATTTAGCCCAGGTTGCTTATGCCGCTGCTGCCTCTCTCTCCCTCCACCTCCTCCTTTTTGCCTAATCAGTGCTTGGGGGATTTCTTGCCCAACTGTTAGAAATGTGTTCCTGCCACATCCATCAGCCATCCCCTGTCCCATCTGGAATTCTCTATATCAAATTTGAAACATCCTTCAGTCCTTATTTCCACATAGTTCTGCACTGGTCTAAAACAGGAGACAAAACGCACCACCAACCTGTTTGAAATACTCAGTATAAATGCCTCATTTATTTTTATTTAAAAATTATCTTTATTGCCGAAACTGGTTTGGCTCAGTGGTAGAGCATTGGTCTGCAGACTGAAAGGTCCCAGGTTTGATTCCGGTCAAGGGCATGTACCTTGGTTGTGGACACATCCCTGGTAGGGGGTGTGCAAGAGGCAGCTGGTCGATGTTTCTCTCTCATCAACGTTTCTAACTCTCTCTCTCCCTTCCTCTCTGTAAAAAAATCAATAAAATATATTTTTAAAAAATTATCTTTATTATTGAAAATATTACAGATAGACACCTTTTCCCCATTGACCCTTTCTACCCAGTACCACCCCTACTCCCTACAAATGCCTAATTTTTTAACTTATCATTAAGTCATTGAGTTTTACTAAGCTTCTCCAAGTATACACATATCATTTCTCCATGTTTTGTAGTCACTATTGGATGACAGGAGTCAGTGATGGGGGTAGTTAAGTGTCATTTCCTTTTCTTTTCTTTCTTTTAAATTAAAGTATAGTTGACACACAATATTATATTAACTTTAGGTGTACAACATAGTGATTTTGACATTCATGTGGGTGTCTGTTCTTTTTCTAGATTTATTCTTTTAGAGCATAAGTGACAAACTCAAAAGTCAATGGGGTGGGATGCGTGATGAAGGTGGAGGTTAGAGTGCAGAGTGCTGTATGAAGAGCTATATGAGTGAGGGCAGTCAGCTTTGTGAATGTATTTCATAATAGCATTACAACATCCCAAAACAAATCTCTTTTGACACCTTAGTTTTTTAAAAATTTTTATTTCTATTTATTTTTATTTCATCTCACTTGTCTTTTTTCTTTTCTTTTGTACAGAGGTCATAGTTCATGTAGTGGCTTGTTTTATAATATCTTAATGTGAATGTCTTCACTTAAAATACACTTTTCACATCATATCTGTGGAAATAATTTTTACTTTCACCAAAAAATGTCTCATTTCTTACAAAATCTGTGAGGAAGTCTATCTATTAGACTATTCCCCACTATTGATATAGGTTGGAATGCAAATAAATATTTCTGCATTATAAGAAAATCAATGCAAATATAATGATAATGCAAATATATAAATGGCAGTTCACATTTGGTTTGTATATTAGAGAGAAAACAGAGGGGTGATTATTGGGTTGAAATGAAAAGGGGACCATGCTCCTCAGCTCAGCTCTGGGCCATATGGGAATGTCAGAATATGGGCCAAGCTTTGCCAGATCTTCTGATTTTTCATGAAAAAGTGGACATTTGAATAAAAATCTTCTGATTTTTAAATATTGAAATCAACCAAGTGAACTTATAAACAAATCCATAGGTCAAACAAGGCACACTGCAGGCAACACATGGCTTGGGGCTGCCCATTGGGGATTTTAATTTTAGAGAATGTGTCTATATCTGAATCTGGAAGGTTATGAGATGGAATTGTAGTTCCTGATTTTTCTGTGTAATAACAGCATATATTATTTGCAGCTAACACTGACAAAGTATAAGCAAGGACAATTTTTTAGAGACAGAATGAGCCTCAAATAGGAAAGAGACATCAAGAACTGTGTGGAACAAATCCCATGTGGCATATACAGAGGGAAATAAATGGAATGAGGACCACCTGGACCTCAGTCTGAAAGACAGACATCAGAGACTCTTCTCTTAACCACATTGGCCAAGGGTTACTTCACCTCTTTCATAGTGATGAGGAAGTAAAAATTGATATCAAATCTGTATGATCTATTTCCTCCAAACAATATATATGGGATATGTGGTAGAGGCAGAAGAGTGGCCTGGTGCCACTGAGTTGTTGGTCCAGGTCTGAACTTCAGCATGGGCTGGAGTTGGGAGTGGATCAGTGATAGACCTTCTAATGGAAACAGTCTTTTGTGGCTTTCCCTCAATCGAGTCCAGGACAGGTGTCAAACTCCCTTTCCTCGGGAGCATAGCTAGTTGGTGGACTTTTCCCTGGTTGACCTGAGAGGTCCATCCCACCCTTCACCATACCCTGATTGGTAGAAATGCCAAAACCTTTAAAGGATAGCTTGGAACTGAGTGTGATTTCTAAGGAGAAGGCTGCCTTTTGGCCTTTACTGGTTAACAGAATCAGAGGCTTCACCCAAAACTGTGAGTTACATACGTAGACTTACACTAGTATCAGAAAGTTCAGGAATTCCATAGCTTGATTTTTGAATCTCTCTAAGAAATTCACAGAGATAAAAGATTCTATTGATTCATGAGGGTAGTGTTTGTTAAATTAATTAAACAATGAGGCCATTAGACCGAGGTGGCTGTACTGTCATGGTGGCCTACATAAACAAACAGAAATCTAAGTTTGTAAATGCTTCAACGTTATGAAATTGAAACTTAAGGGCAATCAATGACAAATAGCCAACTAGGCTTTAAATGACAGCCAGTCAAATAATTTCCTTTCTTTGATTCCACATTTTCTCTGATGAGCCCTCCCTTGTCCTCCTGTCAGTGCAGTGTTCTAATCACTTCCAGTTAGGTGCTGCATATTTGAATTGATTTTTTCTTCAAATAAACTCTTAAAGTATTTAATATGCTCCAGCTTGTATTTTTTAATTCATGTTTGAATGCCTCTACTAAGTCCAATATTGAGGATTTTTAAGCACCAATAAATGTAGTTCAGCCTGGCCAGTGTGGATCAGTGGTTGAGCATCAACTTATGAACCAGGAGGTCACAGTTTGATTCCTGATCAGGGCACAAGCTTGGGTTTCAGCCTGGATCCCCAGTGTGGGGCATGCAAGAGGCAGCTGATCAATGATTATCTCTCATCACTGACTTTTTTTGTCTCTCTCTCCCCCTCTTTTTCTCTTTCTGAAATCAATAAAAATATATTTAAAATATATACTAATAAAAGAGAAACATGCAAATTGACCATACCTCTGCTATGCACACAAGACACCAGCCAATCAGGAGCGAGTATGCAAAGTAATCCAATCAAGATGGCTGCAGCCATGGAGCAAGCAGGAGGCTTGGGTTTCCCCTGCAATGGAGGAAGGCAAACTTCCCCTCTGCTCTGGCCGGCCCTGGCCTCTACTCAAGGATACAAAGTTTTAATTATAGAAGATAAATAAATCCCAGACACCAGGGACTTTGCTTGGGTCACTGGGGGGCATGGCTGGCCTGAAAACCACCATGGGTCCCTTGTTCAGGCACCCCACACTCCAAGGAAACCCCCACCCTGATCTGGGATACCCTTCAGGGAAAACCAGCTGACCCGCACCTGTGCAGCAGGCCTCTATCCTATCTAATAAAAGAGTAATATTCAAATTGACCATCACTCCAACACACAAGATGGCTGCCCCCATGTGGACACAAGATGGCTGCCACAAGATGGCCAGCAGGGGAGGGCAGTTGGGAGGGACCAGGCCTGCAAGAGAGGATAGTTATAGGTCATAAGGCCACCATGGCAGGCAATTGGGAGGAATCAGGGCTGCAAAGGAGGGAAGTTGGGGGTGATCAACCCTGCAGGGGAGGGCAGTTAGGGATGACCAGGTCTGTAGGAGAGGGTAGTTAGGGGCAATCAGGTTGGCAGGGGAGAGTTAAGCATCAATCAGGCTAGCAGGGGAGTGGTTAGGGGGTGATCAGGCTGGCAGGCAGAAGTGGTTAGGGACAATCAGGAAGGCAGGCAGGCGAGCAGTTGGGAGCCAGCAGTTCTGGATTGTGAGAGGGATGTCCAACTGCTCATATAGTGATCGGGCCTAAATGGGCAGTCAGACATCCCTAAAGAGGTCCCAGTGTGCAGGCTGGGCTGAGGGACACCCCCCTCCCCACCCGAATTTTGTGCATTGGGCCTCTAGTAAATAAATAAATCTAGTTCATTTTGTCCTTGGACTATTGATAGCATTTCCCTATCTACTCCCCATCTCCAATTTCTTTCTTTCTTTCTTTTTTTAATATATTTTATTGAGTTTTTACAGAGAGGAAGGGAGAGATATAGAGAGCTAGAAACGTCAATGAGAGAGAAACATCGACCAGCTGCCTCCTGCACCCCCCCCCCCCCCCCCGGGAATGTGCCCTCAACCCAGGTACATGCCCTTGACTGGAATTGAACCTGGGACCCTTCAGTCCGCAGACCGACGCTCTACCACTGAGCCAAACCGGTTTCGGCCCCATCTCCAATTTCTATTTTTTAAGTATATTTTTATTGATTTCAGAGAGGAAGGGAGAGAGAGAGAGAGAAATATCATTGATGAGAATCATTGATTGGCTGCCTCCTGCACACCCCCTATTGGGGAATGAGTCCTCAACCCAGGCCTGTGCCCCCGACCAGAATCGAACCAGGTCCCTTCAGTTTGCAAGCCGATGCTCTATCCACTGAGAAAACCAACCAGGGCTCCCATTTCTCTTTTTGAGTAAACTCAACGAAGCTATGATGAAGCCTGACTGAGTTAAGTGTAGGTTGAAGGGTTGGAGTTTGGCATGGGGTTTCTTTGGACAGGGAACTAGAATAAGGCTTTAGACTCAAGAATTGACAATATTGTGCATCCTTACAACTATAAATAAATACAAAAATTCAAAATGCCAGAGGTGAAAAGAAAACAAACAAACAAAACCTCAAATGTCAGAAGTTGAATGAAAAAGATTGCTAAATCTGTGGCTACAGAGGCAGGAAATGAAGTTAGAATTTGAGAATTAGAGAAACGGAGAGACAGATATATAACACCAGATCAAATTAGGTTGGGACTCGTGGAAGAATAAGAGCGACCCTAACCAATTGTTTGGAACAGTGTGACAAAATTTCTCCTTGGGCTCAGCAGAAAAATATGCAAAAAAACCCCTTCCTGGAACTTCAATTGCATTTAATGACAGAATACATTACATTACTTATTCCATTTCAGTCAAGTGCAAATTTTGCATAAATTTTTTAAGGTAAAATCTAAGACATGAAAGATATTTTACTCTTGCCATGGGCTGTTTTGCTATGCTGTAGCCATCCGGGGCTGCATACCTACTTTTTCTCCTTTGCTGTTATAAAGGATACTTTAGTGGAAAAGTTGGGAAGCAGTTGGAAGAACATCAAAGAGTGGTCTAAGCTTGCTTTAATGGGGAAATACGTTTCTGGTCACATGAGTTGGTCAGCTGACTTAAAGGGCCAGGGACAGAACTTCTTTTGTATAACTTATAATCATTGCACCAATTTCTGCCTACAACAACTCCTGAACATTATCATCAAAAGTGGTGGTTTTAAAAGTGCATTATAATTGTTTAATAGAGCATGAAATCAATTTAGTAGAGTTGTTACTCATATTGAGAAAAAAAGTAGAAAAAATATTTTTAGTGTTATTTTGTGAAGATTTTGTTATAGTTAGATAAGTGGGTTACAATGGAAAATGTATTTACTGTGGGTTTGTTCTAAAATTGTCAGTATTCTAAAATATTTTTTAGTTCATCAAGACATTCGTATCTCATGAAAAAAAGCGTCTTTTTGTCAAGTAAAATTTGACCTTTTAAACAACGTTTTAATGGTGTAAAGGTCCCCTGACACCAATTCCAATGTGTGTGTGGCAGCTCCTGTACCAATAAGGAATTCTTGAACAATTCAACTCATTTTTTACGTTATCCACCAGGAGATAGAATCATAATCCACAGGAAAAGAGCTCAATTTCAAATTCCAGTTGCAAGCTCAGATTGTTACCTGTGCTTCTGACCAACCAGCTACAAATTGGAGGTTTCAATGAGCCCCTCCAACTCAGGATGCCAGTGTTGCTGTTTGTGCTTCTGACCTACCTGCTATAAATCAACCTTCTCCTCGGGTTTGATTAATTTGTGAGAATGGCTCACAGAACTCAGGAAAACCCATTTACTCACCAGATTACTGATTTATTACAAAGGCTCCTAAAGGATACAAATCAACAGCCAGATGAAGTTTCTGTCTGTGTTGAACTTGGGGCCCGGTAAGGTGGCACGTGGAAACATTCTGGTGCCCCAGCATGGAAACTCTCCAAAAAAGGGTGAGCTGTACTTTTTTTTGGCTTTTGTGGAGCCTTCATTACATAGTCATGATTGATGAAGCCATTGGTCACTGGCAGTTGATTCAAGTCCCCAAAACACCTCTCCATTGTGGGGTCAGTAGGAGAGGTTAGGAGGGTGGGGGGCTAGGTAGTGGGACTAAAAGTTTCAACCCTCCAACCTACTAGCCCTCTTTCATAGGTGCTTTCTGAAAGTCACTTCATTAACATAACAAAAGACACATTTATCACTAGCAATATTTAGGAAATTCCAAGGGTTTTTGGCAGCTGTGAATTATAAACTATGAATGAAGATCAAATATATCTTAGAAATATGCTTTGATCAACTGAATGACCAAATGTATATATTTTTTATAAATCACAGTATCGCAAAAGGCCTTTTAAAACTTGAACTATATAGTTGGTCCGAAGGTTGTGGGTTATTGTTAAGCTGATTAAAACTTGAACTATAGTATGTTATTATAGATAGGAAGGCCATAATATTTTCTCACTATATTTGACATAGCATTTCAGGAAACTGGTGTTATGTGGAATGCAGAATAGTAAAATGAACGTAAGTCCTCATTCCATTATGTTGGTTTAGTGATCCTTAGTTAATTGTTATGTCATCTTCAACAAATTCCTAAGTAAAGATCCCCTACTATTATTACATATTGCTATTGTAACAGGGACTAAATCTGCTATCTCTCTATATAAAAGACTAATATGCTAATTGTCCCTCTGACTATTTGACCATTCAACCAGTTGCTATGATGCACACTGACCACTAGGGGTAGATGCTCCAACAGGTAAATTAGCTTGCTGCTGGTGTCTGGCCAATTGGGATTGGGTGAGATGGGCCAGACATGGCCTGGAGCCCTCCTAAGATCCTCCCTGGCAGAGGGACCCCACTGGTGCACAAATCCATGCACTGGGCCTCTAGTATTTATATAAAGCTACCTATATTAATCTTAGTAAATGTTAAACTTGGATTCTTACTCTAATTTTTGATTTTTTTCTCTCAAAACTAGAGATTACATGTTAAAAGTTTCACTTCCTGGGTGAACCTAAGGAGCATCCTGACCTTCAAGGCCCTGGCAAACACGGACTGCACAGACACAAGAATTTACTGATTAAAAAAACAACAATAGCCGAAACCGGTTTGGCTCAGTGGATAGAGCGTCGGCCTGCAGACTGAAAGGTTCCAGGTTCGATACCGGTCAAGGCATGTACCTTGGTTGTGGGCACATCCCCGGGGGGGCGGGGGGGTGGTGCAGGAGGCAGCTGGTCGATGTTTCTCTCTCATCGATGTTTCTGGCTCTCTGTCCCTCTCTGTAAAAAAATCAATAAAACATATTAAAAAACAAACAAACAAACAACCCCACAACAACAACAACAACAGATGGTCTACTCATGGACACTGACCATGAAAATCCATATTGGGACTAGCAAGGACAGCCTGCATATCCACAGCCTCTCCCTCGGGTCTCTTTGTTCTGCGTTCCCTCTCCCTCCTTATAAAAACCTTCACCTGCACGGAGATCTTAAAATAAGTTTTTGAGGACTGGGGAAAGCTCCCCATTTTCTTGAGATGACGGCACTCAAATAAATCTCTTTCCTTTTATCAGAACCTCTCTCATGAGTTTGGCTTTCCTTGAAGCAGGCAGCAGGATCTGGATTTTGGTTTCACTTTCTGGATTGAAGGGCTGAGTATGAACTATGTTCAAGGTTTTGGTATTCAGAGTCAATCACCTCAAGTAAACCACTCTCCTTATAGAATTATCTCTTCATGGTACTTATTTTCATCTGGAGTGCTACTAGCTAGTCATCCCTCAGGATGCTCCTTTTAAGCATGACCTCAAAGTGGTCATAGTCTGCAGTGATATTTCTACTCCATAACACCCCTGGATTTAGGAATAAATTAGCCCTACTTCATTTTTAAGGTTATCAGAGCAAGGAAACAGAAGGGGAAAATAATGCCCCAGTAAACCATGAGAAGCCATAGATCTCAAGAATCTTTACACATTTATTTTTTCAGATTAAAAAAAATGCATTTATACATTTCCTAGAGAATATAAATGAGTCATGTTTTGAACAAGCTATTTTATCTGTACTGTTTATGACTCTCTCTCAGATCTTGAATATTGGTGGTTCTGATCCACCGTGTTTTTTTCTGGGCCTTTGATCTTTACTTTTATATCTAATAGGACTGCTCACGGCATTGCCTCCCAATATCGGAATTGTTTTTTTTAGTAAGGATTATGTAGAATAATCAGCATCAAAGCCTAAAGATGCAATCAAAACAGAGTAATAATAGCCTTTACTTCTTAGAAGGTAGCACAGGGCAGCAGGCCTAGCAGTTCCTAACTCTTCTGTTTGGCACAGGAGTGTTTCTGCTGGCTACTTCCTCACGTGTACATTGAATAAAATTATTAAAAGTAACACTAGGGCAGGCAGATATCCTATAATGACACGGACTTAAAAGAGGATTAACATAACATTTATAGTTAGTATACAGGCCTAAATGAGGATATTTTTTAGAGTTTTGTTAATAAAAACAGTGTCACTGATTGTTATGGACTGAATTAAGTCTTTACCCTGGCTCCAACCATATTCATGTGTTGAATCCCTAACCTGCAATGGGAATGTTCTAGTATTATGGAGATTAGATGGAGATTAGAGCCTTTAAAGAGGCAATTAAGGCAAAAGGGAGATTGTAAGTGTGGGGCTCTAATCCAATAGAACTGCTGGCTTTATAAGAGAGACACTAAGGGATGTGTATGCACAGAGGAACTGTCTTGAGAGGTCACAGGGAGAGGGCAGCAACAGGCGACAGGATCAGGAGAAACAGAACCTCCTGACACCTTGATCTTGGACTTCCAGCCTTCAAAACTATGAGAAAATACATTTCTGTTGCTTAAGCCTCTCAATTGTGTAGTAGTACTGTATTTTCTATGGCAGTCCTAGTGAAATGACACACTGACTGTGCTTCCTTCTTGCTGTGAGTCCTGGAAAAGTCAGAACCAGATGTAAAGTTCAGAGTGACTATACTGCTAGTTCTCACAGTTCACGTATTTTTAGTCTTTCTTTTGTGACACAAACTTTTTTTTTTTTTTAAAAAAAGTCAATTCTATTAGCTTATTTGTTTCATTGTTTATGGTCTCAAAGCCTTTGTAGAAAAGGACCAGGGTACAAAGAAATAAATAATATAAATGAATGCTTTATAGTGTCAGGTTCTTCTCCAACGTTTCAAGTCTATCTTCTCAGTCTCCTGTGCTGGACCCTTTCATGCTGGAGTGTTGCCGGGTGCAACCCTCGTAGACCTTCCCTTTATTCTGTATAAACTCCCTGCATGATCTCATTCAGACTCATGGCCTTAAACACCAGCTATATATCCATTTAGTCTAAACTTTCCCCTTGAACTCACACAGATATCCAAGAAACTATTAAATATCTTTATTTGAATGTTTACTAGGCATCTTATATTTAAGATGTCCAAAGCCAAGCCAGACTCCAAATCCTTCCCATCCTGGTCTTCTCCATCTTGGTAAACACCGATTTTATCCTTCTCAGGCCCCAAACCTTAGAGTCACCTTTGACTTTCCTTTCTCTTACATCTAATTTTCAATCTTTCAGCAAGTCCTATTGGCTCTTCTAACAAGATAAAACAAACATACGAAAAAGCTAAAAGCTGACCATTTTTAACACCTCACTTACCTCCGAGTTGAAAACCACCTTCACCTCTCCCTTGGATTATTGCCTCCTAAATGGTCTTTCTGCTCCTGTGTTTCCCTTTTGTAGTGTATTTTCCACAACAGCCAGAGCATCCTATTAAAATGAAGTCAGATCAGATCAGTTCACTTCTCTGCTCAAAACCCTCCCAGGGTTTTCCATCTTCCCCAGATTGAAAGGTGGTTCTCACAATCATCTATCAGGTGCCACAAAGCCCTTCTTTGTTTGCTCTCTGACCTCAGGCGTTCCTCACTTGGTTCCAGCCATGCTGGCCTGCACTGGCTGCGGCTTCTGCCTGGAACACTCTTCTCCAGGCTGTCTGCAAGGCTCACTCTGGTCTCCAAGTCTCCTTATCACTTTATTCATCGCCTATCACTTTAACAGAGAGGTTTGCCCTGTGGGATGCAGGTAAATGTTTAACAACTGGCTCTCTGGAAAAAAAAAAAAAAAGATGCTAACATGTACATTGTAACACAGTTTTAAGTTTCATCTATATTGTTGACGTTTTATTCATCATTTTTTTGAAGTTTAGGGTGGCTGTTAACACACAATAAACCAAACCCTGATTTGTTGCATTTGTTGAATTTTTTGGTGTAAATACTCCCATGATGGCCAGTTTGAAGCAACTAAAATGATGTTTCTCAAGGTGGAGGTTGCAATGGTAGGTAGCACACATCATGATGTAGCATTTCTACCAATAGATACAGTAAACACAAGTACCTCAGGAGCATGGATACCAGTAAAATGTAATAAAATAGTTAGGAAATGATGAGTTTTAAGTATTTATTAACTTTATTTTTATAAAATTTATTTAATTTTAAGTTGATATAATTTAATTTTAGTGAGGACAGTGTTTCACAACTGGCTTACAAAATTCTTGTAGCCCTGATTGGTTTCCATGAGCTGACATGAGCAGGGTCTGGCATATCACTGGCCTCTTCTTTGATCACGCTATATAAAATAGCTTTCTCCCTCTGTCACTCTTTATTCCACTTATCCAACTACTAGAGGCCCAATGCACATAGATTTGTGCAAGAATGGGCCTTCCTTCCCCTGGCTGCTGGCACCGCCTTTGCTCCAGACTGGAGCTGTCTTTCTGCCTTTGCTCTGGCCTGGAGTCACCTTTCTGATTTCCCATGCTGCCCAGAGGCCTGCCCCGTCCCCGGCTGCTGGGCGCCTGCATATGCAAATCAACCTTCCAGCTTTGTTGGGTTAATTTGCATACACACTCCTGATTGGCTGGTGGGTGTTGTAAAAATGTATGGTCAATTTGCATCATTCTCTTTTATTAGTGTAGATAGTTTTTTTCATTAGCATTTAACACATTGCACACACACATACATCTTTCTTTTTTTTCTTCCTATTAGCATTGGAGCTAGATAAGGCTAGGCACACTGCTTACTTTGTTATCCCCAGTGCTTAGAACATGCACTGAACATAATTTAGGTGCTTATTTATTGGAGGAATGAATGAGTTTAACAATATTTTATTCAAATTGGATATTAGCTTATTACTAAAAAAAATGAAACACCTGGGAATCAGAATAATAATGTCTGCAATAGCTGCAAACAACAGTTACATTCAGCTCATCCAATTCTCACAAATTCCCTATGAGGCAGGTACTATTGTTATTACCATTTTATTAATGAGGAAACTGGGCGCAGAACTGCCCTGTGACAAACAGCAGATAAAGAGCATTGCCAGAGTTCATACTGGGTTCCCAAAATAGCACTTGCAAAAAATACCTTGTTTAAGTTTTCTTTTTTTTTTTCAATTATAGAAAATTAAAGAAAGTGGAAAAAATTAGATAATATAAGATAATGAACCCTAAATATCTATCATCTAACTTTAATATTGATGTATTCCTGGTCAATTTCTTATCATTTATTATTTCTCCCTCCATAGACTTTTGAAGACAATCCATATCATCATCTTATTAATATTTCAAGGTTTACCTCTAAAAGACAAATACTGTATTAAAGCCACATTCTGGTTGAACACTTGGTGCTATCCATTTTTGGCCCAGAGTTGTTGGTCAGTTACTTTATTTTTCTGAAACAGAGTTTCCTCATCTGAGGAAAGGAACATACTAATTTTTCTCAGATTTGTTTGAGTATTAAATAAGATAATATTCTCAAAATACTTTGTTACACTACAAAGCACGATATAAAGGTTGAGTTTTCAACTCATGTGGCATTCATGTCCCACAATGAGTTACTGACACAGTTAAAGTGTCCACATCAAAGTCTAGTTGGGTGAGTACATACAAAGCATGACCTGCTTTCCCCAGGCATTTGGTTTCCGAAATTACACCATGCCTCATAAATATGCCAGAGAGTCAGCAGTCACATGGAACACATAAGCCCTTGATTGCAAGACTATAAAACCTTAAGGAAAAACAAGGTATTACTTTTATATTGTGGTAAAGAGGCACTATTGAAGATCCCAAATATTCACAAGAACCTACCACAACTTGCTTCTCAAACAGGTGTCTGAGCATCTCTAGATGGATGTAGCAATGCACAAGGGTGAGAGAAATGGGGCAAGAAGCATTGGCACAGCTTAGTGGAACCTCATCCTACTGTGAATAATATGAAACATTCTTTTAAATGATAATAGCAATAATATCAACATACACTGCATCATTCTTAATGTGTGTCAGGCACTGTTCTAAATGTGTAACATATATTAATTCATTTAATCCTCACCACAACTCTATGACATAGGTACAGTCATTACCTCCACCTGGATGATGGGGAAACAGAGGCACAGAGAGGGTAAGAACCTTGCCAACATCACATGACTAGTAGTGGCCAAGACAAGACTTAAACTCATGTGTTTGGCTTTGGCCTGTGCCACCACCATTCTCTCTATCTCTCATCTCAAAACAAATCAATATAGCATTATTTTCCAAACAGCTGGCTATTCAAGTACTCTCTTTATAACTTAAAAGTATATATATAATTGACATATGCCATTGTATTAGTTTTAGGTGTACCACATAATGATTTGATTTATGTATATATTGCAAAACAATGACCATAATAGTTTAGTTAACAGCCATCAATCACCACGCATAGGAACATTTTTTCCCCTTGTGATGAAACCTTTTAAGATCTACTCTCTTAGCAAACTTTCACATATACAACACAGTATTGTTTACTATAGTTGCCATGTAGCACATCACATCCTCAGGACTTATCTTATATCTGGAATTTGTACCTTTGGACCACCTTCACACATTGTGTAAAAAAAAAAAAAAATCCATGAAATCAATGGCTTGATTAGCTGGTCATATTTTCTTCTAAGACACATCTGAAAACAAATTCATATTTACTAAAACATTCTAGATGATACAATTGATCACGATCTTGGACACATTATTTTATGGGGTAGATAACAAAATTGAAATAAATTGATAATTAAACTATCAACATTTGAACTTATGGCAAGTTGTGTAGAGATAGGCCTCTGAACCCTCTGGACACATTCTTCTGCCATCAGATATGCAGGTGAGAAGTTTGAAATGAACTGCCTAAGGAATGAGGCTTAGGAAACCTAAAACAAAATCTGGGGATACGTATTGGTAAACAGCAAGTATTAGTCATAGGGGTTTTCAGGAGACATATTATTTCCTGACACTAGGGGTACACCCTGAGTAAGATACAATCTTTGTTTTCAAGTATCTCATAAGCCGACTGGGCAAGACAGACCTGTTGATATTCTTTTTTTTAAAATATATTTTATTGATATTTTACAGAGAGGAGGAAGGGAGAGAGATAGAGAGCTAGAAACGTCGATGAGAGAGAAACAATGACCAGCTGCCTCTTGCACACCCCCTACCAGGGATGTGCCTCAATGTACATGCCCTGACCGGAATCAAACCTGGGACCATTCAGTCCGCAGGCCGACGCTCTACCACTGAGCCAAATCGGTTTTGGCCTGTTGATATTCTTAAGCAAGGAGCTATGGAGGCTAAGAGAGGTTTTAAGGTGGTGATAAGTTGATAGAGTTAATGCTCTGCCTGGGAGAATTAGAGAAGGCCTATTTATGACTTTTAGAGGAGATCTGAAGGTTGCAAAAGAGAAGGAAGAGAAAAGCTTAATAGTGCCAGCCCATTTCCAATCCCAGAAAATGGTTACTGAACAATTGTATAGAGGAGAAACACAGGGGCTCAGGGATCTATACCAGTACTTGCAGAATGTATCTCCATACCCAAGTCTTTCTGTCTCCAAAGCACAAGCTCCCTTGGCTACACATTTACATAGAAGAATTGCGTTGGAACAAAAACTGTGTTTGCTTTAAGGTTCTATCATGTTTGGGCATGTTTTGTGAAGAAATGGCATCGGGCCACCAAGATTCTCTGACACTGAGGCAGTGTAATATGCTGTTTAGGAAGCAGCATATTTAGCATAGAAAACCCTAGAAGGTGGAGAAGAATGCATAGTGTACTTCAAGGTTCTGGGGTCTGAAGACCACATTTAATGCTGGGTTCTGTCACTTGCCAACTATGTGATATGAGCTAATTAATTTAATTTCTTGATGCCTTTGTCATTTTACCTGTAAAATTGGTGGCACCACCTATTCTGGGAATGGTCATAGGGTTAAATTAAGTCATGTCTATGTAAAAAACACTTTGGCAACAAAGAACTACAACAAAATAACTCATCATGTGGGAAGAGAAAGTTCACAATGCTGATGTGAATAAGTCTGGTTTGAGACTGGTCAGCCAGTGTTTGATTATCCCTTAGTTTAAGTTCCTTAGACTAAATTCCAACAAATGGAGAACAAGTGAAAATCAAAAGAGCAGAGATATCTAGGGTGCAAATGGCAATGACAATTGTGGCAATAGCTACAGAAGATAGAAGTTCTTGGGGGCACACTTGCCCTCCCCCCCCCATGGCAGGCATTCGGTGTAGGATTCAGTGGGCTGCAGCAAAGCACACGCTTTGGTGTGGAGCAGTAGAGATCTCAGTGGATGCTGTAATCCTGGCTACTGTTTAGAGTTCAAGGACACTGGGAACATCACTAACAGCATCACTTCAATGAGCTAGAATAGAAGAGAACAGTTGAAAGGATATTTAGAAGAACACATTCTTAATATTTGGGGAGGCTCAGCTTTCCACAGAACACACTGGGACAGAACCAGAAAAATCCCGATGCCTGATTGCCATTGTGATTATTCCTCCCCCCCCCCCCCCCCTCCTCCCCCGGCTGTTCTGTTCTCGGAAACACAATTTCCATTTGAGTGATAATGGAAGGGAAGGAACCAAGCAAACTCCTAACAATAGAAATGAACAGTAAGTGGGAAACACTGTTCAGCATGGGCAAGTGTAATGGTTAGCATCCAGTAATGACTGAGAGGAAATATGATTTCAAGGTAAAGAATTTTGAGATGTAAATTTGAATTCAAGGATGTAGATTTTTATTTAATCATTCACTGCGTTGCTTTAATACAAGACAAGTAGAATATTGGGTGTTACTAGGAAACTTATTGGAATGATGAAAAACAGCATAATTTTCTTTTACTCAAGATACCATAGTGTGTTTTTAACAACATACTCAAGAAAAACAATAACATTAAGGGTAAATAAGTAAGATTCAGTAGGGCAAAGGTAATTAAAAACTACAGAATGAAAAATTTCCACATAGAAGCAGATTTGAAAGACTAGGATTCTGAGGTGGAAAAGGCCCAGAAGGAGATAGGATCAAAGTCTGTTCCACAGTGTGTACGTGGGTGGGGGAAAGGTGGACCTGGTCATCAAATCCCTAAATTCTGGCATTATTCAGTAATCACTAAAGTTTTAAAAGGTTACTTCAGGGTAAATAAAGGGGAAAATTTTAAAAATGCGCGATCTACATGCAGAATTCATCCTGAAAGAATGAGCAGTTTGAAAATTTAAACAGAAAATGTAAAACTTAAAAGAGCATGATAATCAATTTGTAATAAACATTCAGGCAGCTGGGGTGCTTTTCATGTTGACACATGCAGAACAAGTAACATGGCCTCTACCTGTCCACATTCAGAACTGGGGTACTTTGCTGAATGGTATTCCCCTCCTCCCCCATTTTGTTAGAGAATGAAATGGCCTGACATTTTACTGTTTTCTATGTCAGAGGCCGAGTTAAAAATGTGAACCTGATTTCTGACTTCCATTTTACGGTAACTTCAAGGAACAGTGCCTTGAAATGAAAATGTTGTTGATATTTTGAATTATAATTGTTAACAGTATTAACAACAACAATAGATTTGGTCTCTTAGGTTAAATCACCATCTTATATAAAGAAAAGCACTCTATTCTTAAGCAAGCCATAAGCCTCAGTCTGAGAACAACTTGTTAGGCCATTCTTAATGTGATATTTTAGTCTATAAATAAACAGAGGGCTTCACATATCTTTATTGCTCTAGTATAAACTTTACATAATAGTAACACAAAACTGAGCGTAATTAATCTCTTCCAGTAAAAGTATTTTAGAAATTTTCCATTGCCCAATACCTTCCCACAATGGAAAATACACCACATGGGAGGTATGTGTAAATATTTGATTCGTGTTTTACTGATTTCAGTGTCACAACCTATCAATCATTAACACTTCAAAAAAGCATATACCTGCTTGGTTGTTTCCAAAGTACATTCTTTCTGTAAAGGATCTTTTAGAGTTTAGCAGTAGAGGCCTCTGGTGAGCACCTAGTGTAATATTTGAATTTCACAGGTGGTGAAACAGACCTAGAGTGCTGGAGTGACTTTCACAAAGTCTTCCGTCCAACCTGAGCTGTCTCCTGGGCCCACGATCTCCAGGCTCCTAACTCAGTGCTCTTCTCTAAGGAGAGTTATTGTTCACCCTGTGCTCTGAAGGGAGGTATACAGATATACAACAACACTGTCATGCCTGTAGACGTTGAGATAGAGACATTTAGAAAACAGTAGGCACAGCGTTTGTTTCCAGTGCCATTAAATGTGGCTATTTCTTAAAATTGATTGATAGCCTCTATAGAAAACATTGTTGGAATATTAGCTCAATGTGTTATTACTATTGCACAAAATAAATAAAGGCTCCTAACCTATTGCTAAGCATGTGATCAGCATGTAAAAGTCTTAGTTAAATTTGATAGTGATTTGCCGAAACCAGTTTGGCTCAATGGATAGAGCGTTGGCCTGCGGACTGAAAGGTCCCGGGTTCGATTCCGGTCAAGGGCACGTACCTTGGTTGCGGGCACATACCCAGTGGGGGGTGTGCAAGAGGCAGCTGGTCAATGTATCTCTTTCATCGACGTTTCTAACTCTCTATCCCTCTCATTTCCTCTGTGTAAAAATCAATAAAATATATTTAAAAAATTTGATAGTGATTTATTGTATTTATTTTTGACATTTCATATTGTTTTATAGCAGAGGCCCGATGCACAAAGATTCGTGCAAGAATAGACCTTCCTTCCCCTGGCTGCTGGCACTGGCTTCCCTCTGGCACCCAGGACCCGGGCTGCTTTGCTCTGGCCGCCACTGCCACCCACTGGGACCCGGGCTGCTTTGTTCCAGCTGCTGCTAGGCATCTGGGACCAGGGCTGCTTCACTCTGGCAGCCATTGCTACCCACTGGGGGCGTGCTCTGAGCTGCACTGTGGCCACTGGAAGCACGCCCCCAACCTTCGTGTGTGTTGCTGGGGCTGGGGGTGGCACACAGTTCCCTCCAGCCCATCTGCACACGCAGCTCCTCTTGAGCGGTGGGGATGCAGTCTTCTGCTGAGCAGGTCGTGATGCCTTAAAGGTATCCTGGCTAATTTGCGTATTACCTCATATATATATATACATTAGTTTTAGGTGTGCAGCATAGTGGTCAGACAATTATATAATTTATAAAGTGGTCCCCTGATACTTCTAGTCTCACCTGGCACCGTACATAGTTATTACAGTATTATTAACTATATCCCTTATGGTGTACTACTTGTGATTTTAAGAAAATTAAAAATTCTAAATTAAAAAAAAATACCTGGATTATTTCATTGCTAGCATATATATTTTAGAAAGTATAAATACATTTACAAGATGACAAATAATTTAGTCTGAAAAAAAAAATCTATCAAGCCAGCAATTTGATGTAGTGTGGACTAAGCCACCACCTTCTACGTATTCACTGTTTTCCAGGGGTAACAGTTAGGGGAGTGCTAATATCCGGGCTACAGTCCTAGAGGAGTTAGGCATTTAGGCTTTGGAATAAACATTTGTACTGAAGGCTGTTTTCTCCGCATTCAGGTGGAGAAGCAGTATGATTCCCTGAGTAGAAGTTAGGGACTCTAAACTCTTCTATTGAAATGTATGCTCAGGGGAAAGCCTATAGAACTCCTCATTCAGAGAAGCCAGCAGCAATGTGTTGGGACCTGACCTATTTGCCAAGGAACTGTTTCTTCCCTTCTCTGCTTTGATGAAAAGGATTCTATAAAGAACAGCTTCCAAACCCTTGTTCTTTGGCCAGTGCCAAAACTGATGGCTTGTTATCATCTTTTAAGTCTCCCAGGAGCAGAGGCAATGAGCCATGCAGACCGCATTCAAGCTCCAAGCACCTGCTGTAGGATGAGGAGGTTCCACTGAGTCTGTGGGGCAGTGTGGCATATTCCAGGGAATATGTGTGGCATATCGATCACTTCTGAGACGTAAACTAATAACTGATGTGAAGACAGTGTTATTGGTGGGGATGCTGTGGCTTAGTCCCTTAAATAAAATGAAAAACCTTGTATAGATTTTGGCCTTAAACCTGTTATCTGTCAATAAATAAATTATTAGTTTATCTAAACAGAAATTATTGACATATAACAACAACAAAAGTGAGATTAAGATAGCTATCTATAGACAAGCCATAAGAAAATTTATCTTTTTTTTTGGGGGGGGGGGGGGAAGGGGCAAAGGGGAGGTCCCAGAACCAATTCAGGGAAAAGAAGGGTTCCATCTACATTTTTATTTTCCTTGTAAAAAATGCTAATTGTCTAATTGGGTGGCATGGTAGTGATGGGAAAAAGGACATATTGGGATATTTTACTTATATTGGAGTGCAAATAAAAAACATTGTCACTGGAGAGACTGTGACCTGGCCATGTTTGGGAAGAGCACCAGGAGAAGAAGGCTGAGAACTTTGGAAATGGGCTGCTGGCTGGGGAGGCAGTACAGAGTAGTGCTGAACAGGGTGGGAAGACCGGCAGTACAAGGTCACCTCGAGTGCTCTATCTCGGTTTCCTCACATGTAAATTGGAGATGAGAATAGTATTTACTTTACAGTTTGGCCTAAAGATTTTTTCTAGGAATATGTCCATTTCCTCCAGGTTGTTCAGTTTGTTGGAATAGAGTTGTTCGTAGTATTTTGTAACAATCCGTTGTATTTCAGTGGGGTCTGTTGTTATTTCACCTCTTTCATTTCTGATTTTGTTTATTTGGATCCTCTCTCTTTGTTTCTTGGTAAGCCTGGCTAGAGGTCCATCTATCTTGTTTATCCTTTCAAAGAACCAGCTCTTGGTTTTGTTGATCTTATGTATTGGTCTGAAGATTGAGTATAATGTCATGTGTTGGTTAAAATAAAGGAATAAAACAATTTAATGTGCATTTATTAGTTAAAATAAAAGAACAGAAAACAATATAACTGTTTTAAATGTAAGAACAGTTTCTAAATATTTGAAGTAAAACACAGATAGAACTGAAAAGAGAAACACATAAATCACAATTGTAGTTGGAGATTTCAACCTTCCTCTCTCTCTCTCTTTTTTTTAAAATATATTTTATTGATTTTTTTTGCCCCCCTCCTTCCCTCCCACACATCCCCTCCCTCCCCAGAGTTTTATGTCCATTGGTTGTACTTATATGCATATATAAAAGTCCTTTGGTTGATCTATTATCTCCCCCAGATCTTCCTCCCCTCCCCTCTGTAATTTGACAGTCTGCTTGTTGATTTACTGTCTCTATATCTATATTTTGGTTCATCAGTTTATAATGTTCTTTATTATCCACAAATGAGTGAGGTCATGTGGTGTTTCTCTTTCATTGATTGGCTTATTTCACTCAGCATGATGATCTCCAATTCCATCCAGGTTGCTGCAAATGATGAGAATTCCTTCTTTTTTATGGCAGCATAGTATTCCATTGTGTAGATGTACCATAGTTTTTGGATCCAATCATCTTCTGACGGCACCTAGGCTATTTCCAAATTCTAGCTATTGTAGATTGTGCTGCTATGAACATAGGGGTGCATATATCCTTTCTGATTGGTGTTTCTAGTTTCTTGGGATATATTCCTAGAAGTGGGATTACTGGGTCAAATGGGAGTTCCATTTTCAGTTTTTTGAGGAAACTCCATACTGTTCTCCACAGTGTCAACCTTCCCCTCTTAATAGAACAAATAGAAAATCAGTAAAGACACAGGAGATATGAACAATACAATGAACTTGACCTATTTAAAATTTATGGAAAACTTCATGTAACAACAGCAGAAAATATATTTTCTTCAAATGCACATATAACATTCACCAACATTTGTGTTATAACATTCTAGGTTTTAACACAAATCTCAATATAGTTAATTGGGTTCAAATGAAATAATACAAAGCAGTTCTCTGGCTGCAATAAAATTAAAATAGAAATTAATAACAGAAAGATATAGACAATCCCCAAATATTTGAAAATTAAATATTATACTTAAATAAAACATAGCTCAAGCAAGATCCCACATTGGGATTATGAAATATTTTGAACTTAATTAAATACTAATATAATACCTCAAGATTTGTTAGTGTAGCCCAAACAGTACGTGGTGAAAAACTTTTTTGCAGTAAATTGTTGTATTAGAGGAAAAGAAAATGTCAAGTCAATGATCTAAGCTTCAATCTTAAGAACCTAGTGAAAAAGAGAAATTTTAGCTCAAAGTAAGCGTAAGAAAGGAAATTTATAAAAATAAGAAAAAGAATTAGTGATGTAGTAAGTAAAAAAATAAAAGAGAAATCAATGGAAAGAAATATGTTTTACAAGGGTCAATGAAACTGATAAATCGATAATCTGAATGAGAAAAAAAAGAAGGGAGAGAAGAAAGAATACTTCATTATTAGGAATGAACTAATAGAAATTATAGCAGCTACAGGTGCTTTATTTTTATTTATTTATTATTATTTTTTATATTTTATTGATTTTTTACAGAGAGGAGGAGAGAGGGACAGAGAGTCACAAACATCTATCAGCTGCCTCCTGTACACCTCCTACTGGGGATGTGCCTGCAACCAGAGTAGATGCCCTTCAGTCAGCAGGCTGACAATCTATTCACTGAGCCAAACCAGTTTCGGCTACAGGTGCTTTAAAAGGTATAATAAAGGAATATTATGAATAATTTTGTACCAATAAACTTGGAAAGTAGATAACTAGGTGAATTTTCTTGAAGTCACACACCACAAATGTTCATGCAAGAAACAACAGAAAGCTGAAGTAGTTCTAGTTGTATTTATTAAAAACCACAGGAGTTATAATTAAACTCTGTTCTATGAAGAAAATCTCAGTCCCGATGGCTTCATTAGTAAAATCTACCAACTATTTGATTTAAGGGTGAACTAAAACTAGTTCTCCACAAGCTCTTTCATAAAATTAAGATAGGAACATGTCCCAACTCATTTTATGAGCCCAGCATTACTCTGGAAAAGGTATTCCAATAGTCCTCATTATCCTAGATGCAATGTAAAAAATAACAAATTCTTAGAAAATTTAATTTAGTGATAAACATAATACATCATGACTAAATGAGTTTATTCTAGTCATTCAAGTTTAGTTTAAATTTTGAAAAATCAATGAATATATCATGTCAATAAACTAAGATGTCAGATGATTATCTCAATAGATACTTAAATATATTCATGTATATTTCTTTGTATGTTGCTCTTTTAAAATATGTTTTTTGGAATTTTACATTTATTTCAATTAATGAATACTTTTCAAATGGAATTTCTTTTCAAATGGTAATTTATAAAGAGGCTGTCATCCCCTGTCCCTTTTAATTTTTGATTTTTGCTTTTCTAAAAGAACCACTTTCAATTCTTTTAGCTGTTTCTTTCAGTATTTATGCTTGCAGATAATATGCTTCTTAAGGATTTAATTTTTTAGTTTTCGACATTATCAATTTCTTTGCTAAGAAAGGTGATGATTTCTCTCTTCTCTCTCTCTCTCTCTCTCTCTCTCTCTCTCTCTCTCTATATATATATATATATATATATATACACACACACATATATATGTGTATATATATATATGTATATATAAAATTCAGTACTTCTAAAACCTAAAAACATAATTATACTTTTAAAAATTCAGTCAATAATATGTGTTTATATTATTATGTGAATATTATCTTCTGCCAAATTACATATCAATACTATACTTATTCATTTGTTCAACTTCTTGTATTTCCAGGAGTTGGCATTTTTTCAGAATTAGCTTTGTTTCTAATTTTTTCTATAATTTAATCATTAATTCATCCCCAACTTCTATATATAGACTAAAATAAATCTCTTTGAATAGCTTGCACATTAGATATTGATTTTTTTCCTGGGTGATTCTCTTTCATTTTCTTGATCCAGTTTGGAGTTGTTGCTTTTTAGGCATTTTGAACAACTTTCATCTTGGGATTTTATTCACCATTATCCTAGGTATTTCTTTCCCATCTCTCTTTCTTTCTTTGTTTTTCCTTTTATGTCCCCTGCATCATTATTGAATCTCCTGTTCTCTCTGTGGGTTTATTCATTTACATTTTGGTAACTGTCATTTAATAGCTATTTGGGTAAAAGTGAAGATAAAAACGTGGGTTCATGAAGTATTATCTTATGTACAGCTATACAAATAATAGTTTAATGAAAGAAACATACATTTGGAGGCCAATGAGAATCAAATGATTACTGCCAATTTTTTTGAATGATCACAGATCAATGGCATTTAAAGTCTAATCTGCAACTTAGTTGAATTTCTTAGCTTGAGTTAGGAATAAGTGCTATTATTTAATTATCAATAATTTGCTTATAGCATTCTTTTTAAAAATATACATTTTATTTATTTTTTACAGAGAGGAAGAGAGAGGGATAGAGAGCTAGAAACATCAATGAGAGAGAAACATCGACCAGCTGCCTCCTGCACACCCCTCACCGGGGATGTGCCCACAACCAATGCACATGCCCTTGACCGGAATCGAACCCGGGACCTCCCAGTCCACAGACCAACGCTCTATCCATTAAGCCAAACCGGTTTTGGCTGCTTATAGCATTGTTATACCCAAAATCGGCATCTACAAACTAACTCAAATAGGGAGTTCCATGAAGATTGTTCAGAGGTTAGCGGCATAAATAGGTAAAAGATTTTGATGTGAAAAATGTTACTTATAATATTTATCTTGTAAATAAATATTTTCCAATGGTTTCCAAAGTAATAGAAGACCTAAGATTGTAATAAAAGTTTCATATACATGACTCAAATTTTTAACAATTCTGAATAAATCCTAAGAAAATAGAGTCAAATAAGATAGCAAAAGCCTATGTTCTATTTTGTAGACTACCATTTAAATTCTAAATATAGTGACACCACTTATTTGGTAGCCATACTTTTGGCATCCCCAACCCAAACCTGTAGCTGAGAACCTGCACATAAACATAAAAGGCTTCTGAGTCATCACAATGGATGTAAACCCCTTGCCACCCCCAAACAAACAAACAAACAAAAAAAAACCCTTGTATTTTATTTGTGGTAGGGAGATGTCAGCCCTCACAAATGGAATATCACATTTAGCAGATATTTTATTTCACAACTGCTTATAAAAAAGGAAAGGCTGCTATTGGTAGGCATATGAATAGCAGAGTCTACACTATTTTAGAAAGATTTCAAAAAACGAACAAATCTGTTTTGCTAACTACTATTAAGTGGAAGAGCGAGTCTTATTAACTTCACTTTTTTTTTATTTTTATACATAAACTGAATTCTTCTTGGGCCAAATAAAATCCCCAACCAACATCAAATTAAAATATCCAGCATTAACTGAAAAATTCAAGGTCATGTTAACAATGTACCAAAACTCTTAGATGTAGGGAAACTCATGAGTCCTCCATTTTCCCTGCTGGAAGATGTTTGCAATCGGGAATCAGAGAAGCTGTGGAAGATAATGCTTTTCCTCTTTGCATGACCCTAACCCAGTGGTCAGCAAACTCATTAGTCAATAGAGCCTAATATCAACAGTACAACGATTGAAATTTCTTTTGAGAGCCAAATTTTTTAAACTTAAACTTCTTCTAATGCCACTTTTTCAAAATAGACTCTCCCAGGCAGTGGTGTTTTGTGGAAGAGCCACACTCAAGGGGCCAAAGAGCCACACGTGGCTCGTGAGCTGCAGTTTGCCTACCACTGCTAAACAGCACAGCTTAGGTACATTGGCCAGGACTTGAACTTGGAGGCCTGATATAATTGCTTTCTAGTTCCACCACTTAATGTGTGGCCAAAGCAAGGTGGTTATTCTCTCAACTTCTGTTTATTCATCTGTAAAATGGTGATAAAAATGCCTGTCTTGGCTTACTCACAGGGCTATTTGCAAGGATCAAATGGGATAATATAGGTGAAAGTACATTGTAGACTACAAAGCTTTCTATAAGAGTTACACATTATTATCTACTAAGATATTATATCTACTAACAGAAATATATTTTGGAAGACATTGAGTTAGTTGAAGGGCAATAAAAAAATAAAATAAAAAAGACACAATCACACAGGTTGCTTTTAAACCATCTCTAATTGTAAATTGTGTGTAGTAGAGAGTGTCAGGCAGCCACTCAATCCTTCTTTCTCTGCTGTTTTTCTGGTTACTCTAATTATACATCCATCCATGGTGGCATATGCTCAACTCCAGGCAACGGATCATATTTTGCCTGAGTCAGTATGGCTTTCCTGTCTCTATGCCTCCATTCTCTGTTGCACTTAAAGGTCTCTTTGTATCAGTCTGAGTCCTGGCATGAAAGAGAATTTTGCTCAGATGGTCAAATAAAAATATTTTAATGAAGAGTCCATTTACAGAGATGTGGGCAGGGTTAAAGGTATCAATAAGGCAGCTATAGTGAAGGGCTGTTACCACCCCAAGACCTCAAAAGGCCAGTGGTAGAGTGTTGTTCCTAGAGCCCAGAGAGAGCTGGAGCCATGGAGGAGGGTGCCCAGCTGGAGCTGTCGTTATGGAAGGACTTGGCCACTGCCAGTGTTCAAAGGGGACAAAGGGAAGGAACAGGGAAGAAATCCTCTCAACCCTCACCCTCCCATCTTTGCTCAGGTCCCTCATTTGCCCAAACTCATCAGGAGACTGAGGCATAGGAGCTCCTCACATAGATATAAGAGGAAGCCTGTTGTTGACATTTCTGGAAAAATTTAGCTTCTCTGATAAAAGGGTTCAGGCATGGATGGCATTTCCCTTACTCCGCCTTTCCTCCCTTGCTTGAATGACGAGGTGATGGCCAAAGGGCATAATCAATTATCTTACAGTCACGAGGCGACAGGCATGAAGGTGAAGGACAAGGGTCGGAGCTGAATCATAGGAGCCTGGGTCTCTGGTGGTATCGTTAAGCAGGTGAATCAGCTTCTGTTACCACTGTCTTCAACTTGTTTTGTGAGACAACTTGATTTCCGAGTCTCTTTATCTGGTCAAGTCCTACATGATATAGCATATTCCTTTCATAGATCTTGTTTGCAGCTGGTTTGAGGAAATACAATAAAATCTGTCTTATTAAAAAAGATTCCAAAGAAGCGAAGGGGAAAGGATTCTCATGATCAAGAAAATAAAACCATGGCATCTGGGTTTATGTGATCCCAACATTCAAAAAGTGAACCTTGCATCTAGTGTCATATTTTTTTATTTTTGTCTTATATTTTTAAATCTTTACCAGAGGATATGTTTTCATTGATTAAAAAAAAAAAAGATTTATTTTAGAGAGAGAGGAAGGGAGAGAGAGAGAGAGAGAGAGAGAGAGAGAGAGAGAGAGAGAGAGAGAGAGAGAGAAACATCAGTGTGAGAGAGAAATTCAATGAGCTGCCTCTTGGAAGCCCCCCCCCCTCCCCCCCGCTAGGAATCGAGCCCACAACCCAGGCATGTGCCCCTGACCAGGAATCAAACCAGGACTTTCTGGTTCATAGTTTGATAGTCAATCACAGAGTCACACCAGTTGGGCTGGGCTATGTTTTTGTTGATTTTTAGAGAGAGAGGAAGGGAGAGAGAAATATCAATTTGCTGCATCCTGATCAGGGACCAAATCCACAAACTAGGTATTTGCTCTGACAGGGAATTGAACCTGCAACTGTTTGGTTTATGGGACAACACTCCAACTGAGCCACCCAGCCAGAGCTACTTTTGTCATACTTTTTCTTTCTTTCTTTCTTTCTTTTTTTTTTTTTTTTTTTTTACTTGTAATACCTGCCTGATAATTGTCTTTCTTTTACACTTTTCCAACAAGTATTTATTATGAGTTAAGCCATGATTCAGGATCCCAAGATGGGATATATCCAGATCCCCCTCCATCTCCTTGGGAAAAGTATGGAGGACAGAGGAGAGGCGAGGTGGAGCCAGTTCAGATCTTTTCAGGAAATGTGCCTTCTGCCCTGTGATCATCCGAGGCAGACACCCGGGACCTGGACAGAGGGACTAGTACACATGCTAGTACCATTCACACATGGAGACATCATACATTTTAGCGGTCATTTTCTCCTCACAGCAGTGGAAGTCCAGGTAATTCTGCTAACAGCTCCTGATCTGGTTCTGGTTCAGGAAGGGGTTGACAAGAAGGACAGTCTGCTAGTTATTGATTGGGGTCTTGTTGTCTTTTGTCATGCTGCTGACTCCTAAAGATGTCCCTGAAGTAGCTCGCTGCTCAATGTGTTGATGATTGTCTTTGATTAGACAAACTGTACTGTTGGGACCATGCCTGGCTATGCTGCCTGCTCTTCCTCATATAGTACCTAGCAAAGAGTGTGCTCCTAGTAAATAGTTGCTAACTTAAATCAAAAGTTTCCAGAATGATTAAACTCAAAATTGACTTTCCCTCTGCTTTTCTTGACCTTTGCTGAGGTCAAAAAGTTGCTCTACTTTCTTTCTTTTTTTTTTTTTTTAAATATATTTTTATTGATTTTTACAGAGAGGAAGGGAGAGAGACAGAGAGCTAGAAACATCGATGAGAGAGAAACATGGACCAGCTGCCTCTTACACACACCCCCACTCGGGATGTGCCCGCAACCAATGTGCATGCCCCTGACCGGAATCGAACCCGGGACCCCTCAGTCCACAGACCGACGCTCTACCACTGAGCCAAACCGGTTTCGGCTCTACTTTCATTATATGAAAAAATTTCTCAGTCACAGCTTCTGAGACAAAATTTTATCTTGTAAGGCCTGAACATCAGAGACTCTGATTTCTCTCCCAGTCATAAATAAGTGCGGACATTCCTTTGAATGTGAGTGAGTGGATAACAGCAGAAAATTTGCAGATAGTTCTGGGCCACAAGATTGAGTACCTAGAAGTTGTTATGCGGGCTGTGTTGGAATGTCCTGCTTATTTGAAAGAATTATGTGCTTATTCAGTCGTTTGTCCAGTCCTGTAGACAAATACCTCTTCCCCAAGCCACAAAACTAACAGCAGATTTACTTAGGGAGGAGGACACAAGCTGGAATACAAGCAGCATTCTGTGGGAGAAGAAGGTGGGTGGGAGACCTGCTTTATTGTGAAAACATTTTGTTTTTATATTGAGCTGTTATTAATAGTAGTGTTTGTTACAAAAAAATCGAACATCTAGAGCCACTGGAATGCTGGTCCACGTCTGAGGGAAAATCACAAAAATAGCTGTTTTATTTTTCAACAAATTATTTTTGTTGTGAACACAACATAATCTAAATGCTATAATTTATGTTCTGTCGTATGACTTCAATTATATATCAAGTTAAAAATGACGGTGTTACTATTTACTGTGCTATTTGTTGAATATCGGGCTATAGAGGTAATTAGGTGTATGTGAATAGCTTTTTAAACCCACAACTTGAAGAAAACAGGTCTCTGGTGGAGGCTACACTTTATTTGAACTGATGGGTGTAAATTTCATCTACTCATTATACCTCAGATTGGCTTTCAGTTGTGTGCAGAGTTTTGAGGAAGTGAGAGTATTTTTAACATTTAGGCAATTTGGTTATGATAACAGTTTTCTATAATTTAGTCACAAGAAGACAGTGTTCCTTTTCATAATCTTACTTTAACCAAGCTCTCCACAAAGAGAAAAACACATTTATAATAATTTAGTAACTAAAAAAGCACACTGAATTACTAAGAAAAGGATTAGAGTGTAAAACCGAGAACTGACCTGACTGGAAACTACTATGAACTGTTTTCATGCTCTGCATGTTTGTTTTCCAAACATTTCAAATTAGTACATTAAATAAGTGAGACTCTGTTTTGAGACATTTTAAATTGTGGAGGCAGATCAGGAATATCTTCCCCCTGAATTGCCACCCCCTTCCTCAATCTGCCTCTGCTTATATTTTTAGTTTTCTACACCTGAGGTGAGGAAAAATACATATTTGCAGCAGAACAATGGCTATGGTATTCATTATCTTGGGGGGGAAAGAAAAAAAGTGAGAAAGAGAAACACCTCCATCTTTGGTTCCACTTATTTCTGCATTCATTGGTTGATTCATGGATGTGCTCTGACTGGGGATTGAACCATGGGAAGGACACAAACCAATTAGCTACCCCTCCAGGGTCAAGGGTCAGTCTTTACATAACTGTCCCTTCGTGTTGGACCCTCATCTGCATACAAAAGGATAATTAAACTATGAAAGATGTAGAAACGGGGCATGTCTGTTTCATTAGCTATTTTATTTGTAGTTATTCAGAAAGTCACAGTAATCGTTTCTTCTTGACTGGTATTTAATAAAGGAGAACTTAAAATCAATACCTTCATGCAACCCACGGTTCCCTGGGATACATTCTCAGCACATGTACAGAAGACAAGCACTCTGTGTGTGTGTGTGTGTGTGTGTGTGTGTGTGTGTGTGTGAAGGAGGTGCAGGGGTGGAAGGAGGTTGTGGGTTGAACAGTTTCATTATCAATTTTACAGCATCTCTTTATGACTATAATTGCTTTTATGGGGTTTAGTAACTCCTAGTTGGATAGGCATAAATTTAATTTGTATCAGAATTGTAGAATCAAAAGGGAGAACAAAATTCCTGTGGGCCATAAATATTGGATGCTAGGAAGTTCACATGCTTTATGCAATTTAATGTAAAATAACCCTGCTTTGTAGTTTGAGAAAAATTGTGTTGTCATAGTCTGGGACTGAAGACATTGTCACACCCCCCCCCCCCCCCCCCCAAGTATTTCCTTGTCATGTTAACTGGCTGAGAACTGTCATCTTTTCCCTTGCATAAAAAAAAAAAAGTTTTGAAATTAGAATTTTCATTTTGAGTAATTGTAGTTTCACACACAGTTGAAAGGAATAATAGAGAGATCTTTTGTATGCTTTACCCATTTTCCCCAATTGTAACGTTTTGTAAAACTCTAGTACCATCATATCTAAGATAAAGACAGAGTCAAGATACATAACTTCCTATTATCACCAGGATGCCTCATGTTGCCTTTGATATCTATACCCACATCCACCCTTATCACCTCTTAACCTCTGATAACTCTAATCCGCTCTCCATCTCTATAATTTTATCATTTCAAGAAGGTTGCATAATGGAATCAGTATATAACTTTTTCGGATTGGCTCCACCCATCTCCTACATATTATCTGGAGATTTATCCAAGTGTGGCAAGCATCAAAGGTCCATTTTTATTACAGACCAGTATTACATTACATAGCTATACCACAGTTCACTTACTCATTTACTCCTTGACAGATATCTGGGCTGTTTCCAGTTTTTGGCTATTATGAATAAAGCTGCTATAAACATTCACGGATAGGTTTTTGTGTGAACATAAGTCTTCATTTCTCTGGGGTAAATACCTAGGAATGCAATTGCTGGGTTGTGTAGTAATTGCATGTTTAGCTTTTTAAGAAACTCTCAATCTGCCTCCAGAGTGGCTGTACCATTTTACATTCTCACCAGCAATCACTGAGTGATCCAGTTTCTTGAATCCTTGCTAACATTTCGAGTCACTAGTTTTTTGTTTTGTTTTTTAAATGTTGCCATTTTGAAATGGTATAGTTATACTTCATTGCGGTTTTCATGTTGCAATTTCCTGATTGTCGATCATGTTGAACCTTTTTCATATGCTTATAGTTATCAGTAAAATGTCTCTTCATATCTTTTGCCAGTTTTGTAATGGGATTGTTTATTGTTTTTACTGGTGAGTTTTGAGAGTTGTATTTATATTTTCAATACTAGTCCTTTGTTGGATATGTGGTCTGCAAATAATGGTTTACAGCTTTCTTTTCTTTTTTTTCCTTTTTTTTGTACTGTGTGTACCAGGGTAACACTAGCCTTATAAAATAAATTGAGAAGTGTTTCTTCTCTTCTACATTCTGGAAGAGATTATGTAGTTAATTCTTCTTTCAGTGTTTGGTAGAATTATTTAGTGAAACCATCTGGTCTAGAAATTTTTTTTTTGAGAATTTTAAAATTATGAAATAAAATTTTTAAATAATTATAAGAATAATTATATCCTTTTTGATCCATTTTGTACTGTGTTACCATAGTTTGTGCTTTTATTTATTTTTTTTGGGGGGGGAAGAGAGGGTGGTCTTTTAATTGATGTATTTAGACCAATTACATTAGTATAATTATCAATATATTAGGGTTTAAGTCTGCCAATTAATATTTTTGTTTTCTTTTTGTACTCTCTTTTCTCTCTCTCTACTTTTCCCCTTCTTGGAGGGTACTTGAACAATTTTTAAATTCTATTTTTATTTGTCTATGTTATTTTTTAGTCTATTCTTTGTATAGACCTTTGAGTGGTTACTCTAGTATTATGTTACATGTGGAAAACTTAGAAAATTTCTACTGTTTTGCTAGTTTGAATAAAAGAGAGAACTTTATGTTCCCGTACTCTCTCCAGTTAGAATCACATCAGGCATAATTAAATTATGTTGCTTCAAACTCAAGAGAAAAAAAGTCTATTGTAATGACCTATGTGTTTTCTTTCCTCCTTGTTGATATTACAAGAATACTTATTTTTTCTTCATGTCTTCTACTACTTTGCTGACATTATTTCTTTGCTGAGATTTCCTTTTTGAAAAATGTGTTTCCAGTGTGCTTATGATTGCTCTAAAATGTTTTTACGTCTGTTTCTTTAAAATCTCTGTCAGGTAATCCTATTATCGCTGACATCTTTTTATTACAGTTTGAGATCTTCCCGGGTCTGAACGTAGGGTGATTTTTGATGGAAACTTGGACATTTTGAGTGTTCGGATATGAGATCCTGCACCTTATTTAAACCTCCTGCTGTGGCCAGCTTGCTCTGATACCCTCCACCAGTGGAAGAGGGACACCACCTTGCCATTGTGTTGCTGGCTGGGTATGGGAGTTCTGGCTCCTGTCCAGGCCTTCCATACCTCCCTCACTGGGAGGGGTGCTAGCTAGGCTGGAGGAAGGTGAGTTGCCAGGTGCTGCCCATTACAGCAACAAGCCAGAATAAATGCAGCAGTCCAGCCTTTAATCACTTGCTTGTATAGGATAAATGAATTGCTAAACCAGAGACAGTGCTTTTCTGTTTACCCTATGGAACGGGGTGACAGTTGAGGGTCATGTGGATCAACACAGATGTGAGAGTGTGGGCATCATCTCTCTGCTGAACTGAAGGCTCTTGCTATTTTATGGACCCAAGGGTCGGGGCAGGCACAGGAAAGGAGGAAGGGCTAGGAGTGGAAAAGTACTGTGTACTCAGAGTGGAGGAAAGTGTCTTCAGGTCCCCCAGTCAGGAGGCTTCCAGGTGGAGGGGCCTGGGCGAGGATCGGATATGCAGAGGAGCAAGACCGGCCCGGTGGGCCTGAGTCCTCGACTGTAACTCCCTTCAGGATCTGCAGAGCACTGGCTGTGCACCAAGATGGTGAGCGAGGGAGGCAGCTTTCCCTGCCTAGGGCTACCTGGTGAAGCATTTATAATGGCCCGTGATTGGGCCGGAACCTCAGTGCCTTATTATTGATTTCCAGGCAGCTTCCCCTGACCCTGGGGTGGGGGGTTGCCTCATTACTCTGGGCGGTGGGGGTGAGATCCCTGACTCTGCACAAGGCCTCTGCGGGCTGCTCCGCAGTGGGGAAGGGGGAAGGGAAGGGTGCTTTATTACTGCTGGGCTGGGGTGGAAGTTCAGACACCTCACGTTCTCCACTGATACTGCGTGTGGAAGCTTAGTTTTCTGTCTTGTTAGATTGCCCTTTGGCTTGAAGGAGCAGGCTATTGGGGCTTTTTAGTCTGTGCTCGTTGGTCTTTCCCAGTTGCTTCTATTCTACCTCAGGAAAAAGGAAGCCCAAGGATCTCACCTGTGTGTTGTTCCTTGCGTTCTGAGGTTCATAGCCTGTCTGCCTCCTTCTGTCCATCTTCCAGAGCTTTCTTATGTTTGTTTTAGATCTAATGCTCAGGGTTTTTATTTTATTTATTTATTTTTAATATATTTTATTGAGTTTTTTATAGAGAGGAAAGGAGAGGGATAGATAGTTAGAAACATCGATGAGAGAGAAACATCTATCAGCTGCCTTCTGCACCCCACCCCTCCCCCACTGGGGATGTGCCCGTAACCAGGGTACATCCCCTTGACCAGAATTGAACCTGGTCCGCAGGCCAATGCTTTATCCACTGAGCCAAACCGGATTCGGCATGTTCAGGGTTTTTAATTGTAATTAGTGGGAGGAATAGGGAAAAGTAATTTATTCTATCATCCCAAGAGTGAAGAAAGTCTCTTTCCTTGCATTTCTAAAATTTTTAAATTTAACCGAGCAAATGAATAAACTATTAAAAATTAAATGGAAAGACTAATCACCACTAAGTGTAGAGAATCCTCTTGCCTCTAATATTCAAGATAATCATTATCACTTAGCTAACTGTAAATTAATCATACGCACATGAAAGCTGCTGCATAATTTTATAAGAATTACTAACTTTAAAGGATAATCAAAAGTCTTAGGTTTTTTGAGCTTATTATGTTATCCTATTATACTAGACAAATCATTACAGATTTTTAAATATGACAATAATGTAGAAATAATTTTATTACATTTTACTTTCATTTACATAAAGAAAGGTATGCATTTAACAATTCTTATGCAATACACCCTGTAGATGGAGAGTGACATTTTAATTTTGATTGGTATTTTTGACATTCCTGCTGTGAAGGTTGCTTAAGGTTACAGAACTACTCAGAGCTAGAAATACAGCCCAGAAAATTTTATTTCTAGCCCAGCGATCCACCTAGTTAAAACAGTGCTGGCTCATAAAGCGATGTTATTCAGCACAGATAAATCTACTTAAGTAACAAAGAGTAAAAATTAGATGTTAGAAGAAACAATTATTTCTGTAACAAATACAAACTAATCTTTCTTTTCCAACTAATTTTATAATATTATTTATTCATTTCTTAGAAGATAGGTCTAAAATTATATAACTATTCTTGATTATGTTGCCTTTGTTGAGATGCAGAAGTTGCATTTAGAGCTAACTTGATAAAGGCCTAAGGATGTATCCTAAGATTAGATGCCAAAAAAATTAAAGATTATTATTAATATACAGGTGCTAGCTAAGAAGGGGTGCTTGCTAATTCGTAACCTCTATGATATAAGGTATTGCTTTAAATTTTATTAATTTGGGTGTTCAACACTGGTATTTTACCCTAGAAACTGTCTTTCCTTTTTCAGAAATTTTTAATGGTTTGTAGGAATTATAATGTTCTCTAAATTTTTCTATTCTTTCTCCAGTGACTTAAGCTAGAAAATGACTTTCTAATCAATATTCCTTCCTTCTAATTTGCTATTATTTCAAGTCTAACAATAATCCTAAAAAATCACTATTTTTAGTTTTTCTCTTTGCCTTTACTATTAGGTTATAATAAAAACTCATTTTATTCTGATTTATTTTGTTTGCTTACCTTACCTGTGTGCCAGTCTGCTCGACCCCAACTGCCCCCCCCCTTACCCCACTGACCTGATCACCCCCAACTGCCCTCCCCTCCTGGTCTATAGCCCCTAACTGCCGCTGCCACAGCCCTGCCACCATGGCTTTGTCTGGAAGGATGTCTGGAAGGCCTCCTGGAAGGTCTCCTGGTCTGATTAGTATATTACCCTTTTATTGGTATAGAGGCCTGGTCTGCCCCGAAGGGGGTCCCAGATCAGGGTGGGGTTCTCTTCTGGGGGGTGTGGCCAGCTTGGGTGAGGGGCTGAGGGCCATTTGGGGGCAGTTTGCAGGCCGGCCAAGCCCCGAGCTTTGTCCAGAAGGACGACTGGAAGGTCTCTGGAAGGTCTCCCGGTCTAATTTAGCATATTACTCTTTTATTAGCATAGATTATATAGATATACACACATATATGTACACACACAGAGAACCCATAGGATTCATGTACGTGTACCTTCTAATAAGCCAATCCTAATAGAACCAATAAGATGTTTATGCATATAAATCCCATAAGTCCTATTGATAATTAGAGAATGCAAACAACTCTGAGTTTACGTCTGTGCATAATCAGGATGTTGTTATAAAACAATTTATTGAATATATCTATGACCAGGTAGAAACAACCAATAAATATCCAGTTATATTTACATATTAATATATTCATTGTGTATTTTAATAATAGCTTTATCAAATATTTATTAACATTAAATTTGTGTTTCATTATAGATGATATTAATTTGGGGGGATTAAATAACCAGTAATGCCAGTTTAATTGAATGTCCATATGCAATGCCCCAAGACACATTGTTATTCCCTAAAAGGTTATTGGAAATATGTATGCATTTACATTAGAACATTAACAGAAACTAAATTTTTAAGAATGAGTCTTGAATATGTTGATGTGGGGCAGTTGATTGCATCACGTCTTATATTAAGCTAGGGGGATGTCCACTGTTGGCTAGCAAGGTAGCCTGCTGGATAAGGCTCTACTTCATTAATCTTTTGGTAGGGTTTCTGCCATACTCCTACTGTTTCCCACATTCCTGGAATCCTGAACAAGTTTGCAGCTTATAAGGAAATGTTCTTGTCTCTAGGTGAACAGTGTGTTTGCCCAATAGACTCGATGCCCAGGATCCTGCTCCTGCCAAACTGGTTTTATCACTTTTCAGGTTTTAAGCTGAGGCTCTCCTTAGTAAAGTCAACCCAAATGTTTCTGTCATTGATTTGTTTCATGGATTTGATTTGATTGACATCTAGTTAGCACCTTCTATATATCAGGCACTCTGCAAGAAATAAACAAGATAAGGTTTAGTTTTCTAGATAAGACAAGGGAATAAACATGAAATCTACATCAAAATTATGTAGCAATACATTAATAGAGAATTAAATCTATGTTCAAAGCAAGAATATCCTCAAAATAACTAAATGTAATCACAATTTTTGTGTGGAAGGATAAAACCAGCACTGTTTGTGTGTGTGTGTGTGTGTGTGTGTGTGTTTTAATTTTAAATTTTAATGTCACCGTTTTCTTAAAAGAAAGCATATACTGGAAGGAGACCACATTCTCCTATGTGTCCACCATGCCCCGAGACCTCTTCTGAGAAGTTTCCATGTTTATAGCTTCATTTTGTGAAAAGCAGCAGGAAGTGTTTACATACTCACTAGATCATCATGCTTTTGTATCACGTGACTCCTTGTATGGGCCAGCTGACTTAAATTGAAGGGATTAATCCTTGGACTAAGATGGAAAGCTAAATACTGTTCATTAGTCCATGAAGTGGCCCATTACTGCACTCTGCCCAATAAGAATGGTCAATATTGGGTGTTGACCGACTCACAAAGCTGATCTCTCTTTGGAATTCTGGAGGAAAATTTTTAAAAGGGAGCAGAAGCTAAGAGACCCATTGAAACTTCAGAAGTCATAATGCAGTCACAGAAGTAGCAGAAACAGAGATGAAGATCAACCCAGTCACAAGTTGAGATGGAGTCCTTGTCATAGGAAGCCAAGAGGTTGACTACTGAACAGGTTTCTGCAGGTGTTGGGTGTGAGAGCTGTTGTCAGTTCTACAAGGTTAGTATGTGTCTTGATAAACTATACTAGTTTATTTACTATGTGTCTTGAATAAACTATAGTAGTTTCAGCTGCCTGGCTGAATAGTTGCTAAGATGCAACCCGACATCCTTATGTATCTTTAAACTTACAACAACTAAGATAATTTGAAAATGTCACCTTTTTTTTTTTTTTGAGACGCCCATAAGATTGCCTACTAAGGGCATGTATATAAGTCAATTATATAACAGCAAATGTCTCTATTACCATGTGTTTTTTTTTTAAATGTGACATTTAATGTGGCCTTAAATGAGTCTTACCTGTGTAAATATTCTTTTTATTAGCAATACTTGTGATCAGACAATATTTAGTAATGCTGTTTGTGTATTTAACTGAAGCCTGTAATTCAAAGCTAAAGTAAAAATAGTGCATATTTTCCAACTCACGTTGTTAAAATTTGAGTGAATGAAGTAAATTAAGAAAGTTAAAAGATATTATCTGAACTCCTTCAATTCTGATTTTCAATAAAACAAATTCAAAGCCAAAACTGCTTTGGCTCAGTGGATGGAGCATTGGCCTGTAGACTGAAAGGTTCCAGGTTTAGATTCCAGTCAAGGGCATGTACCTTGGTTGCAGGCACATCCCCTTGTGGTGGGTGTGCAGGAGGTGGCTGATCGATATTTCTAGTTCTTTATCCCTCTCCCTTCCTCTCTGTAAAAAAATCAATAAAATATATTTTAAAAAAACCAAATTCAATTTGTCTGTTATAATATACTTCCTGTTAATAATAAAAGAAGTATCACTAGCATTGACAGGGTGGATTTGGCAATAAATCATGTACCTTATGGAGATAACAGTTAACCCAGATTTATAGAATCTTTTTCTTCCTCTTTTCAACTATTCTAAATCTGATTTTTTTTTTTAACTTTAGGTTTTTCGGTTTCTTTCTAAAAGAATCCACCTGCAGCAAACACACTCAGGAGCTTCATAAATAATAAATGCCTAAACAATGCCTACAGAGGCTGATTCACAGAGAAGAAACCTAAATCCCTCAGTAGAGTTATTCTTTCTCTTATGTAGTTTCTGAGACCCAAAGGGTGCTTTCTCTTCCCTTTGCACAGTGTCCCTATTTAGCATTCACAGAAGGTAACTTTTCTTCAGGCTGTATTAATTTCAACCTAGAAAATGTTCTCTTGTTGGAGCGCGGTAGAAAAAGGAGTTAAATTTTGAAACATGTGCTTATCATGAATGCACTTTATTTCCAGAGGGCACTGACCAATATTATTTTTATTTCCAAAAATAATTTTAAAATGATTGCATTTCATGATCTTTAACAATTTATCTCTGTGTGCAGCACCTCTGTGTATTTCTGTACTGGAATAATGGTAACGACATGACCTTTTCCATTGCTAAAGATCGAGTCAAAAAATATTGTTTGTAAACTCGTTTACATACTTCATATCAAAATGCAGCTATGTTTAGAGTTCAGTATACAAATAGGATTTGGGATAACCACAAAGAATCATTGTTCAAAACATAAGCTATGCTCTCATTAAGCTTAAAACCACACAGTTATTCAAATTTTCCTATTTCTTCCTCTCTCCCTGTTATATCAGATTGTGGTGATTTTGCAGTGGGGTCAAGGTAGAAGCAGAAGACAATGGGTTGTTTTGCCAGAATAAGTCTGGCGTGTTATAATTTGAGTGTATGTTACTTTTGCTTGTTTAAAAACAAGCATAGAAACACAAGATAAGAAATGACTCAGAACCATCCCTGGAAATGTAAATTAAGATAAGGCTCTTTTCTATTCCGTTAGTAACAAAATGTGAGAGTAGTACAAGAAAATAGAATTTTTAAACATTTTAATTTAATTTTTCTTGTGATTCTTTCTTATGGACCTGCTATTTATTTTAGCTTTTTCACTTACTGTGTGCTTCTAAATAATTTACTTAATCTTTCTGTGATTGAAGTTTCCTCCTATGCAAAGTGGGGACAATAAGGTACAGTTAGTTCCTCATAGGGTTCTAGAAATTAGATGAGTTAACACTTAAAAGATTTAGTTCAAGCACGTCAAACTCAAAGGCTAACATGGGTCAAATAAACAAGATTGAAGTGTATGTGGGCCACAAAAAAAACAAAAGCTTCAATTTTCATAGAAACATAGAGACATGCTGAATACAAAGTGCTAAAATAAATGAGTCATCATTAACATAAAATAATAAGACATTTTAATAAAAATTAATATTTTTTTCTTGAACATTAACTTACCAGACATGAAATAACTGCACAAATTAATAAGCATAATGCAAATAAACCTATTTTTCTGGTTCTCCAAAAGTGAAATATTTCCTGTTGCGCACACCAAACAAGTCAGTCCAAGACTAATGACTTGGCAATCGGCTGCTAGAATATTCGCTGCTGGTATTAGTGGAGAGAAATGGTGCATCTGTGCATAAGGAGTATAAGGGAAATGAATGCAACACAATTATAGTAATCAGTTATTAGCGAACGTTGTAGTTGATTATTAATAATTATGTATAACAGGATATTGTAAAAATTAAGTCACAACATTTTTATTAAAATGTTTCTTACATACTATTGTCTGGGCTGCAAAAATATTCGTTGTGGGCCGCAAGTTTGACATGCTTGGTTTAGCTCTTTCCCAACTCTTCCTCCTCCTTCTTTCTCTTTTTTCTTCTTCCTATTTGTATTTCATCGTTATAAACTAAGCAGGAATTATTACTTCATGTGTATTGTGCTTAAATATGTGCATCCCAAGATGACTTCTTAGCAAAGGCACAAGGTTTGCATTAAGGACAAGATTTTCTTCTGTTCTGATGGCCTTTTTGTCTGTTACAACCACATTAGACTAACCACAACGTCTCTCTTGGTTTTCCAAAGGCACTCTGAGCCAGTTGTTCCCTGGCCATTATTAATACTATTTATCTTTAACTGTAGGACCTGCATTAGTTAGGGCTGCCATAACAAAGCACCACAGGCTGGGCAGCTTGCACCAGAAATTTAGTCAGTTCAGAAGACTAGATATCTGAGATCAGGATGTCAGCAGGGTTGCTTTTTTTCTGAGGCCTCTCTCCTTGGCTTGCAGGTGGTCCTCACTACCTTTTTGCTGCATCCTCACATGAGCTTTCTTCCTCTACATGTCTCTTTGTGTGTTCAAATCACCTCTTATTATAAGGACACCAGCCAGATTGGATAAGGGCCCATCCATACGATCTCATTTAAGCTTAATTACCTTGTCAAAGGCCCTATCTCTAGATATAATCACACTCTGAGGTACTGGGGATTAGAGCTTGTTAACGTAAAAACATTCAAACCTGTAAATTTTTATGAGTCTATTTGAGCCAGACTGCTGACAATTGCCGAGAAGCAGAATCTCAACAAATTGGCATAATGCTCCAGAGAATGGCAGTTTTTTGTCTGCTTTTATACATTGCAGGGGAATGTAGGTGGGTTACATGAAATCCATTGGTAATAGATTAGAGAGGCTGGAGAACGCAAAGCAAGGAAACCTCTGGGATTGGATAAAGAGTAAAATGGTAGACACATACTTCTTTTACTTAGATGGGTACAGAATAGTTACAAGTCAACAATTAACATGATAACAATCGCAATGAAGGAATTGGTGGCATTTGTCCTGGCGCCCAGGGGTTAGGTTGTGCCCTAAGGGGTCCAGAAAAAGGGAAGTTAAAAGTTACCCAGACATTTCAAGAATATGTTATCATAGAATAAAAAATACAATAAGATTTTTGTCAGTGAAAATACTGGCCTAGGACGCAACTGCCCACCACAATTGCTTTTAGTTAAAGTTTAATTTCAGACCATCCTTTGTGGTTACTTTGGCTCTTTGAGTTTGCAAGACTGCCATGCAGGCCTCCCCTGAGCTTGTCAGGTTAGCATTTGGCCCCTTTTGTCCACAAGCTTCAACACATAAATTTTGGGAGGACACAATTGAAGCCAAAACAAGGTTGGAAAACCTCCCCATTAAGTTTCTTCCATATACTCTTCTCATGTCTCACTGTACAGAATTATGTTATGTGACCATGCTTAAGCCAACCCCTAGTCAAAGAAACGGGGTTGTAATTATTGGCATAGACTTATCAGGATTACCCTTGGAACTGAGAATGGGGTAATCCCTCTTTGGTTCCCGTGATATAATAGAAAGAGGTAGAGACCAAAGGAATTCAAGACCATTCAATCAAGGAAGTAACGGAGGAGGATTGTTAGGAAGGCAGTCAATTTGTACCCATGGTTTATGGATAATTTAGGCCAGTTTAAAGGGTTGGAAGCAGAGGAGAGTATGAATATGGTAAGCACAGTGGCTTCTGGGAAATGAAGCCAGACACTGGGGTGCCTTTTAGAATGTCAAGTTAGAGGGAGTAGTTAAGAGAGAGTTGATGGCCCGGCTGGTGTTGTTCAGTAGTTGATCATTGACCTGTGAATCAGGAGGTCACAGTTCAATTTCCGGTCAGGGCACATGCCTAGGTTGTAAGGGGCATGCAGGAGGCAACCAATCAATGACTCTTTCTCATCATTGATATTTCTCTCTCTTCATTCCCTTCCTCTCTGAAATCAATAAAAAAAAATAAAAGAAAAGAAAAAAAGAAAAGAAAAAAAGAGAGAGTTGGTGTCTGAGAGAGGCTGGTAATCCAATAACCAGACATAAAATGAGGTAGAGAGAATTTCAAAAGGTGGCTCAAATCCTGTGTAGTATAGTTAGCATAGTGAACCCTAAGTAAGTTATTTACCCTTTTCAGAACTTTATTTTTAATGGGGGTGGTAAAGATCAGTTATTTCACAGATTTAGAGGATTAAATATAATACCTTAGGTCAGTGTTTCCCAAACTTCTCGCATGATGAGAATCACCTGGTGTTGTTAAACTACAGATTCCTGAATCCCAACTATAATAAGAAGTGCTAAACTAAAATTTTAAGCACTAGTTAAGTATACAATTTTACCTATATGTTCCCAAAAATTCTAGTTTAGCACTTCTTTTTAAAAAAATATATTTTATCAAACCGGCTTGGCTCAGTAGTAGAGTGTCGGTCTGCGGACTGAAAGGTCCTGGGTTCGATTCCGGTCAAGGGCATGTACATTGGTTGCGGGCACATCCCCAGTAGGGGTTGTGCAAGAGGCAGCTGGTCGATGTTTCTCTCTCATCGACATTTCTAGCTCTCTCTCTCTCTCCTTCCTCTCTGTAAAAAATCAATAAAAAAAATAAAAATATATATTTTATTGATTTTGTACATAGAGGAAGAAAGAGGGATAAGGAGTTAGAAACATCAATGAGAGAGAATCATCGATCAGCTGCCTCTTGCACACCCCCTATGGGGATGTGCCTGCAACCAAGGTACATGCCCTTGACAGGAATCAAACCCGGGACCGTTCAGTTCACAGGCCCGACGCTCTATCCACTGAGCCAAACTGGTCCCGGCTAGTTTAGCACTTTTTAGTTGGGATTTAGGAATCTGTATTTTAAGAACTCCACCAGGTGAGTCTCATCATGAGAGAAGTTTGGGAAACACTGCCTTAGGTGAAAGGAGTTATTAAGCTATAAATTACTATATGGATATTAGAAGTTATTATACTGTATAATTATAACATTTATTCTACTACTTTTGACTTGCTTGTGTCCAGCACAATATAGGAGAGAAGTTTAATTCAGTAAACATTTAGCAGAATTAATGTAATCTGTTATGTCCATTTTTAGTCATAAGGGCATAATTTGCACTACAATCCTCAGATAATGTGGGTTATTTGAATAAAAAAAAAAAAAACCTGTTCAAAATGTTTATCTCTAAACTTTAGTCTAGTCTGTGCTGGTGTATACTTTCCCCGGTGAACCGGTGAATATATACTTGTCACCCTGAGTACAGGGTATGTGTGTGTGCTCACACATAAACATATAATTTTAGATAAGCAGAGTTTTACTGTTGAGATAAATATCACTGTTAAGTATTTATGGTGGGGAGATATTTTATCTGAATGTGTTTAGAAGTATGAAGCTCTCCCCAATGTGGCTGGCATTCTATATATGGTATTTTAAAATGCTTACCTTCTCAATTTAACAGATTTTGCAGAGGAAATACAATATTTGTGAATTCCATTTTATGCTTCCTTTTTCTCTGGAAAATTAAGAGAAACAGTGATAATTTTAAAAGAAATGGCAATCTGAGAATTGCCTTTATTCTTAAGTTACCAGAAAACTTAATATATGTGCTGATAGGTCCAGCATGAGTGTGAAAGCATTATATAATATTTAACTAAGAGCTGTCACCTAGCAAGGAAAGAGAATCTCCCTTGGAATTAAAGAAGCCATATTATCCCACAGTGACTTTTTGTTGACATTCAACTAATGGCAGAGAGAGACATTTCTTCTTCCCTAGAGGACTCTGTGCTTTCAGGTATAAGGCCATACTCTGCGGGCAAGTCTGCGTTCCTTCGCTTGCTTGTCTAGGCTTGGACAAGATGGGCTGATGATGACCACCGTCACCTGCATTTCCTATATGAGTTCTTACTGTAATAAGAGTTATCATGGGCCATAGGTTGATACAACTTAACTTTTTCCAGATGAATGGCTTATGTTGCAAACCTATGGTGATGAGGTAATTTGTAGTAACCTTTGCCTTTCAGGAAAAACAATTTCAAATAGCTTCAAATAGTTGTACTGAAAAGGCTTCCCATTGGGAGATTTTCCCTGAAGAAATGCTAGTCTGTTTGACATTGCTTTTCTGAAGAAGGTAGGTCACAGAAGCGTGGGGTCTAGAGGAAAGGGCAAAGTTTGTCCTGACACAAACATCCCTCTTTCAGTACCAAAGTCAACCTAATGGCGGGAATTAAGGGTGGTGGACACATTTTGAACAAAGAAAGGTATTTCCTCAGCCAGTAAGTAGATCATGGTGTACTGTAACTACCTACGTACTACCGTAAACTCTGATTCAAACAGTTTTCCTGTGACCACAGGCACACATATTATTGGCGAGTTTAAACTGATTTACATCTATCTCTTTATTTTCCATGATAAACTTTTAAGTTGCAAATAATATTCTAATATTTTATACCATCCCACTTAAAAAAACTACATGTGTGCACATATATACAGCTATAGATATAAAGAGAGACAAGGAAATGTTAATAGTGTTTACCCTGATTTATGAGATTATCATTAATACAATGTAAATTCAATTGCAGGTAACAAAATATATTTATTTCTATTTATTTTTTTATTTTTAAAAAAAAAAATATTTTATTGATTTTTTACAGACAGGAAGGGAGAAAGAGATAGAGAGCTAGAAACATCGATGAGAGAGAAACATCGACCAGCTGCCTCTTGCACACCCCCTACTGGGGATGTGCCCGCAACCAATGTACATGCCCTTGACCGGAATCGAACCTGGGACGCTTCAGTCCGCAGACTGACGCTCTACCACTGAGCCAAACCGGCTTTGGCTTATTTTTATTTTTAAAAAAATATCTTTTATTGATTTTTTTTATAGAGAGGAAGGGAGAGGAATAGAGAGTTAGAAACATCGACGAGAGAGAAACATCGATCAGCTGCCTCCTGCACCCCCCCCCCCTCCACTGGAGATGTGCCCGCAACCAAGGTACATGCCCTTGACTGGAATAGAACCTGGGACCCTTCAGTCTGCAAGCCGATGCTCTGTTCACTGAGCCAAACCGGTTAGGGTAACAAAAGATATTTTAGAAAGAAAATTTATGGGAGAAGTATGTGCTTACAAAATTATTGTAAAGGCTAAAGAGGCAGGCTGTTGACTGAGCTTCCAGAAATGACTCCCAGACTTGCCAGGTTGGCTGCTTTCTCTGCCATGATCTTGAAGCTGTTGTCAGGATCGCTGGCTCCAGGACCAAATCAACTCAGCTGAGATTCACACCAGCAGAATGGTACAGTGACTAAGCCAGGGAACAGACATTGTCATCTCTGTTACATTAACACCAAGGGGACTGTGCTGGACAGCAGAGAGCAGAAGTGCAGACACGACCTCTTTCCTTCTTCCAAATACTATGTGTGGGGACATCTGCTGGGTGCAAGTGAAGATATACATGGACACTGAACTCAACGAGCCTTCTAGTCCTCAGCTCTCCATCTTTAAAAATGCTGCAGGGCAGCTACAGGAGATTGGAATGGAATTGTGAACCAATATGTGGTAGTGGTTTCAATCTCATCCTTTGTAATTTGATGTTTCCTAACTTTTTCAGCATTGAGCGTGTATTATCTGTGTGACTGGAAAAAATAGTAAAATTTTATATTAGGGAGTTTCAATGTTATTACATAGATTTGATAGCCGTCACTTCTGATAGCTAGCTACTTGCTTGGTTCTCCATTGGAAAAAGAATGCCCATATTTGTCCTCCTGCAAAGTGAGATCTATTTCCAAACAGTGTTTCTGTGTTGACATAAAGTTACTGAAAATATTTAAACGTGTATGAAATGTAAAGCCAAAAACTCAACATGTAAAAGGAAAATAGAACTTGAGACATCTAGAACGAGGATAAAGGGACCTTTCAATTTGCACACATATTTGGGGGGGGGGGGAGAAGAATACAACTATTTTTCATCTTGATGCAACAATAGCACACAATTTTACCTTGATGGCCAACCTGACAAATAAAAATGCCTCTGCGGAGGAGCACATGAGACTCGGCTGGAAAGTTTGTAAGAAGGACATTCTGAGACAAGGGAAGGCCAAATGCCCTGTTTATTGGAATTCAGGGGAGTGCTGAAGGCGGTGCGTCTAATTATTCCTTAATCTTTCCATACAAGTTTATGCACGTGCAGACCCCCAGATGTTTACTGGAATCCTTATGGGTGTCCTTGCTTAAAGGACATTAGAAAAGCATGTGTCCTCCCAATATTTCTTATCCTACTGAGTGTATCTAAAAGATAAACTTTATCTCAAACTGCTATTGCAATAAAAGCCTAACAAGGCAGGCAATTGAGGCTGCCTGGTTCCTCTAACCAGGCCCTTAGCCCTCTCTTTCCTGGCGAATGTTGTGTCAGAATAATCCATTCATCTGCTGCTCAGGGTCTACTGGTCAGCCCCAGCATATCCCCTCCATAGCTTCCCTATGGGGGCTGAGGAAATGTGTCTAAAAAGTGAATCTTCTCAAGTCAATCACATAAGACTACCTGTCAAACAGTAGATTGAGCTCAGTGATGCTTATGACACTGTCTACCAAAAGAGAATAGCTTGAATATAAAAATAGGTTTGTGCCCTAGGGAGAAATGCTGTTTCTTTCCTTCTGATATCTGTCTGCAAACTTGTCTCTATCCAGAATATCAGTTCAGTTTGATGGTACTGCTTTCTATTCTGTATTTTTGAGCTGTCTGCTGAGTGCTTCCCCAAGTGCAGTGTGGCACAGAAATCCAACAGTGGGTAGGTAAGCTCTCTGGTTCTTTGAGAGAGACACACACATTTACATAATGAGAACAACCGCAAATGACTAGAAGTCATAGTGGCTCTTCAGATAGAAAACAATTGCATGGTGTATTATTCCTAGAGCAACATATTCCAAGCCTGGAAAATTAAAAATAATACAGCTTTATGGGTCCTACTCCTAGAATTTGATTCAGTAAATTGAGTGCATAGCTGAGGGCTTTGTATTAAATATATATATATATATATATATATATATATATATATATTTATTGATTTTTAAATAATATATATATATTATTGATTTTTATGAAGAGGAAGGTAGAAGGACAGAGATTCAGAAACATTGATGAGAGAGAACGTAGATCAGCCACCTCCTACATACCTTCTACTGGGGATGTGCCCTAAACCAGGGTACATGCCTTCGATGGAATTTGAACTTGGAACTTTTCAGTCTGCAGGCCGACGCTCTTTCCACTGAGCCAAACCAGTTAGGGCAGCTTTATGTTTTTAAAAAATCTTCTGAGGAGTCAACTATGAAATATGGTAGCAATCATACTTGGGTAAAAACTGCTGTTTGAATTTTAACCTTGCTATCTGACTTCGACCTTCAATTATTTGCTTAAACAATAGGGTAGTTACAGGAGATTGACTCCCACTGACTCAGTAGCTTCAGGGGTAGAAACTATAGATAACCTTTAGTTCTGCTTTTGTATTATGGGCAAGATAGGGCCACATTCCAATGTCCAGCAGGGTGTGACTGGGAACTAATCCTGCATGCTGCCCCCAGTCTTTAGAATTTAGTCTTTAGGATTTAGGAACAGATAAGGATGGCCAGTTCTTTGTCCTAAGGGGCCAATCAGGGTTAGCCGAGGCAGTGACTTCACCGACCTGAGTAAAACCCCTGGACTGGGCGAAATTCGCTCTTTCCACCATGCTGCCGGCTTGAGTGGGACAGCCCATGCTAGCATGGAGAAGGCTCTTTTGTTTATTGCATCGGACTCGGCTCCCTGGTGGTCCTTGGAGATCATGAATTCGTCTGGGATCCCCAGCCAGGACCATGAGGAACTCCAATCCGGAGAGTCTGACTGGCCGAGGTAGGTGTGTGTTTGTCTGTGTTTTTGTGTGAGCGCTCTGGAGGGACTGCCCCTCCATCGGGGCTCTCACCTGGGTGTTTGCTGGCTGCTGCGTCAGCCAAGGTTTGAGCCTGGATTCGAATCTGTAATAAACTCTAGCTTGCTTAATCAAATTGGCTCTGGTGGTTCATCTCTTGGGGACTCACTTTGTAACAAACTAGATATTGACCACTGGACAAGAGGAGGCAAAAAGGACCTGCTGTCATCTGCTCTGACACATTTCTGTTAATGTCAGTCATTGAGAAAAAATGGAAAAGACATGGTTTTATTGGCAATATAAATAAAGAAATGGCATTAACCACTTATTCATCTTCCTTCCATTTTTCCTCCCATATGCAAGCATTCACCTCTGTGACTGACTGTGGGTGCCATGCTAAGGCCCTTCTTTAACTGTGATCTGATGGCATGGGTGTCTACTAGATGCCTAGGGGAAAGGAATGGACATGCCAATAACAGTAGTTTCTCTTTATATTCAGAGCTCAGGACCCAAGGCGTCGCCTTCATTTAGTTCTACTTAACAAAGCATGTCCGTGCATTCCTGAGCCATCTTTCCCAAAGCTGCTGCATCGTAAGTAGGAGCTCAGTTTTTATTGGGGCATTTGCTCTATGAGGCATTCAAAAGCATATGCTTTTTATTGAGATATGAAGGGTAATCAATTGTTCTCCTGTGGATCTTAATTTCCTAATAGCATTCCTTCCATGGTGACTGCTCTGAACAACCCCTGTCCAATTAGAGAAGACGTGCGAAGAAGAAGGGCCAGTGGGCCCATGGGGCAGGAAACCCTGCAGCGCTATAAAATAAAGATAAAAATGTGAACCCTTGATTATCTTTTTTTAAAAAAATATATTTTATTGAGTTTTTACAGAGAGGAGGAGAGAGGGATAGAGAGCTAGAAACGTTGATGAGAGAGAAACATCGACCAGCTGCCTCTTGCACACCCCCTACCGAGGATGTGCCCACAACCAATGTACATGCCCTTGACCGGAATCGAACCTGGGACTTTTCAGTCCGTAGACCAATGCTCTACCACTGAGCCAAACCGGTTTCAGCATGAACCCTTGATTATCTTGCTCAAAATTCTTCTTTAGCTCTTCATTGCCTTCAACAGAAATCACAAACTATGGAAACATGATGTACAAAGGCCATCAATATCATGACTATACCAGAGACATATAAATATTCTATCTTTTTTCCTAGATTTCTAGGCCCTTAGAATTTTGGCTGTGGGTAGGAGTGGTGTTGGCGAGGCATTCCAGGTATTACAGCTATGAGATGGTGAGTCTCTATCATCCTACATCCCTAAATAGCTGTGTGCACCCCATCACTATTAGCTTGATTCCAACTTACACTGGATATGTATCTTGAGTGAGAATTAACCATTGTTAAGTCAAATCACCGATATTTTAGCATTTAGTTGCTAACTGAGAATAACCTAGATAATCCTGATTAACTTCTCACCCATCTTTTGCTGCTCTTTTCCTTACACTTGAGGCTGTCTGTACAGCCAAACTGAATTTCAGGTCCTTTGACCATGCCTACCTCTGATCCTTTGTACATACTGTAGATTGCTTTTCCAGTTTTTCTTCATTTGTCTAACTTTTCATCCTTTTTTTTTTTTTTTTTTTTTTTCCAGCCAGGACATCATTTCTTCCAGGAAAGTGTTTCTGATTTAAAAAGTTTCATCCCACACAGTGGGTTCCATGGAGAATTAGATAGATACACTTTCTAATTAGGTGCCCTTTATACAGCTACTTGAATTTTCCCTGTACTTACCACACCATGAAGTAATTCCCTGATTAGTTATCCTGGTGTTCCTTTGGGCTGTAAACAAGTGTGGACAGACACTGTATCTATTTTGACTATCATTGTATCCCTAACATGGAGTCTAGTTGCCAGTCACAGGGTAAGTTCTCAACAAAAATGTATTGACTATTTTAAAAAATATTTTTATTGATTTCTAGAGGAAGGGAGAGAGAGATAGAAACATCAATGATGAGAGAGACTCATTGATGAGCTGCCTCCTGCATGCTCCACACTGAGGATAGAGTCTGCAACACGGGCATGTGTCCTGACTGGGAACTGAACCATGACCTCCTGGTTCATAGGTCAACCTTTGAGCTATGCCAGCTGGATTGTTGACTGTTTATTGAGAACAGGAGGTATGAATTCTAGAAACTTCAAAAAAAAAATCTTTCTTGGCTGATTATGCGTCTCATACCAGTCAATTCTGGAACTTTGCCAACATTTATTTTATAGTTACTTGAAATAGGGTATATAATTTATTTCTTTGTTGACATAGAAGGGTTGGATTAAAATATCTGTATTTTTATTTGATGTAATAAAAAGTATTGATAGTTGAGTGATTGAATGAACAAACTCACCAAAGGCAGACCAAGGGGGCTGGCATGGCAACAATTGGAAGACTGCTGAAAATTTGCCTTCGGGGCACATGGATGATGGTTATCCTGCTCTGCTCTACTGCCTGCTTTTTCTTTCCCTGTTGCCTTGCCATAATTTATCAGAAACGTGTTAGTGTCTATTGGCAAAGATTAAAAAATCCAATTGGCTCCTGAATCCTCAGTGGCAAATGTTTACTATAAGCCAGATGAAGACAGGCTGTTCCCTTAGCAGTATTTTGATTCTAAGTAAGAGGAAAATTACTCTAAAATTTGATTGCTTATAATGTAAAAAAAAAAAAAAAAAAAAAAAAAAAAATCAGTGCATACCTGTCTGCTTCATTTTGAAGTATCCTTTGCACTCCAAGTAATTTTCTTAAAATGGGAGCAGTCTGTTCCAGATTAGAAAAGCTGAAAGAAGGCACCACGCACAGTTTATTTTTCTATTGTTCTGTTTTCTTCAGGGTTTGGCAATCCAGGAACATCATTTCTCCTGCCAAGTGATGTTGGGATAAAAATAGTGGTCATTTCTGAATGTACACAGTGGTTGAAATGCACCCTGTATAGTTTAATGAGTTGTTCACCCAGCAACTAGCCAGCAAACTGATTCAAATGCTGAAAGTAGATGAGTTGATAAAAAACAAACACCAAATAAAATACCAATTTCCCACTTTACCTTTCTCTAATGTAAAGCCTATTCTCTAATTTTTTTTTTCATATTTAAAATTCTATTGGGCTCAAGTAAGAGATAGGCAGATAATTAGAAAATGAATGAAAGAGAAATGCAATGGATGGATGTTTTTTAGAAGCCCAGAAAAGGCTGAGTGCATACCTATTACCATTTGCTTGAGTCTATTAGGGAGGTACAGTGCAGAATATTGAATATAAACCTTGTGATTTTTTCTAGATGCCAGAGGGCTTGTTCTTCATCAAGACAACTTTACCCTTCATCAGCTGACCCTGAATAAGTAGAGAGTACTGATTGACAGGAGTGAGGATGGGAATATTTTTGCTGTTTCTTAGGTTTCAAATAGCACCCTTGGGTGTTTGCTATTTGCATCACTCTCTGCTGAGAGCCCCAAGAGGGCCTCTTCAGAAATGCTTTGTGGTCTGACCTTAGTAATAAGACCTTTGGGTAAGTGAAAATGAAAGGTAAAACTTCTCAGCCTTTGAGGAGTATCTGAATTATTACAGGGGCAACACCTAGAAAATTCAAGCACAAGTAGAAAGCAGGAGAGGAACCTGGGGAAGATAATTGGGCATAAAGTAGGGCCTGTGGAATAAAGAATCATGTAATGTGAAGAGAGCATAGCTCAGTGTTTCTGAAATCATTTAGAATTAATGAATTCATAATTTAGAATTAATTTCCCACTAAACTAGAATTAATTCATTTCCAATGTCAGCATTTTCTAGATCCTTTAAAATTCAAATTATGTACCTGCCAAGTGCAGAGTGCCTTTAAAACATTACCCACTTAATCTTCCAAAAGCTTATGAAGTTAGTACTATAGGCAAACTAATATGTACCTAACCACACAAATGAATGTTTGTATATTTTGTTTCATGTGTCAACCTAAAGAATATGAGTAAAATTTTTTCTAAGTTCTCAACTTTGTCCGTAGGTCCTGTGACTTTATGCAAAATGATTTATAATAAAGCCAATTTCACCATAGGTTAATTGATATAAACAAAAATTAAATTCTATGGTGTCTCATCAATGTTATAATGAAATGACATTGAACAAAACAATGCTATTTGAGAACATGCTGAATAATCCAGGTTATTTTGTACATAATTTTAATAAAAACTAGTAGTGCCATTTGCAAAGAAAAATCATATTTGCTATATAATAATATAAATATACATGTAGAATAATAGCTAACATTTAGTAGTTGTCAGGCATGCTTCTAATGTGTGTGTGCATGTGTTAATTTAACATAATTACAGAAAGTCTATACTAATCATGAGTATCACCAATAACCTATAGCACTTTTATTGATTTTTTGGGAACTTTTTTTTTAGAATTTCTTAATTACTAGCATTTGTATCATTGGGTCATCTTAATGGTGAAAAAACACACACAACTGAATTACTATTTCTCAGCAACATGTCTCCTTATTGCCCGACAAATTCAACAATAACAAAAATGGAGCCTCAACAGAGCTCCCATGAAATACTTATTCCAAAGGGTCATATTGCATTCCTGGAGAGATCCTTGAGAGATCAGGTCTTCCTAACATTCTATCACCAGCAACTATTTTTTAAAAAAATTTCCAGTCACAGTTTCTATTATTCACAAAGTCGTATGTTCAGCAATATTTCTTTAAACGAGAGATTGAGAAATCAAGGAGGAACACATGTAATACCACAGCCATGTGAGGTCTGATCAAATGATTGAACTGATATCCCCTCCCCTGGGAACTGACCTTTAGATCACTTCACAGCCAACATAAGTAGGACTTGTTGTCGACAAAGATACGGTGGCAGATAGAATAATGGGAACAACCCACCAGCAGAGGAATGTAGGCTGGAAAATGGGAGGAAAAGGATTTTCCCTTATAGTCTCCAATAAGAATGCAGCCCTGAGGATTCATTTTGGTTCTGATTTCCAGATCTGTAAGAAAATAAATTTGTGTTGTTTTTAGACACTACGACTGTGGTAAGTAATTTGTTGCAACAGCAACAGAAAAGGATACAGATACTAAGTGGGAAAAACATCATTTGCTTAAATCTGATCTCTTCATTTGGTTATTTTGACTAAAATAGGTCCTGGATACTAAGATGCATATTTTTCCCCACTTTTGCTTTTTTAGAGGTTGTGCCGCATCTTATAATCAATGACACCTCACAATTGCTGTCAGTCAGGTAGCAAAGGGTGTGTTAGTCAGACATTACCCACTCTTTTGAGAATCTAAAAGCACCAGCAATAATACCTGCAGAATGAGTGCCAACCATTTGAAAGAAAATGCCAGAGAAACGTTTTTATTTTGAAGTAATTTCACACTTTCAGAAAAACGGAACAAAGAGTTCCCATATAGCTTTGACCCTGATTCCACAAAGGTTAACATGTTACCACATTTGCTTTATCCATCCATTTCTATGTAATACTATCTTGGCTTTTTTTTTTTTTTTCCCCCCTGAATGATTTGAGAGTAAACTACAGACATGATGCCCTTTACCACTAAATAATACTTCAACGTGTATTTATAAAAATAAGGTCATTTTCGTATGTAACCACGGCACAGCTACCAGAAAGAGTCCATTAGCATTGACAAAGTATTTTACGTGCCACCACCATCACTCTGGACATGAGAAGTTACATTGCTCAATTACAGGAACTAAAAAGACCAGAAGTCATTAGCATTGCATCATAGCAACACAAATCATTCCGTTTTTGGCTCTCACGTCTTTAGATTGTGTTGTTTTGAATGCTAGTTCTCATTTACAGGTGATGTAGAAAAAATGTTAGTGACTGCTTCGGCAGCTGCAGGGAAGAAAGAATTATTACTTCCTTCCCTTTTTGGTTCTTTTGAGTTCTCAGGAGGTACAGCAGGCAAATCAACACCAGATGGCTTTGAAAGGAGATTACATTGATTTTTGAAATTTATGCCCTGTTTCTAAAAAGAATTTCCACTGTAGAGACTCTTAATTGTTCTGGATATAAGCCTCCCTAGGGCAGGGGTGGGAACTGTCTGGCTTGCAGGCCATATAAGGTCTGAGAAACCATTTGGTCTGGCCCTGCCACATCATTAGGGGTGAGCTAATTAAATGTTTGACCAAATATAGCAGGATAATTTTTAAGTTGATAATTTTGTAAGACCCTCCAATAATATTATACATATCCAAATGGCCATTGGCAGAAAAACACGGTTCCCCACCCCTGTCCTAAGGGGAAATATCATTTCCATTGATTTACAAAGCAAATCTTCTAATTAGTGGTTTATAAATCCTTATATAACAAGGCCCTCTGACTTCCATTGCTGTGGCAGGGACCTACCCTAATCCTGCTCCAAAGCACCTAGAAGATAGAAATTTTTGGCCCGGCCGGCTCAACCAATGAACCAGGAGGTCACGGTTTGATTCCCAGGCAGGTTGTGGCTCAATCCCCAGTGTGGGGCGTGCAGGAAGCAATGGATTGATAATTCTCCCTCATCATTGATGTTTCTAAAACTCTATTCCTCTCCCTTCTTCTCTGTTATATATATTTTAGAAGAAAAGCATCCAAGACATGTTCTAAGTTATCCTCTGATTTTTTTAGAGAAGTCTGGGTAGACATGTGCTCATTAGTAGTTTAACAACTTGCATTGTTGAAAGGAAACAACAACTGAAAAAGATGAAGAGAATGAACTAAAAATTTTGAGAAGTTTCCTAATCTTTCCACTCTGACAGAATCAATCTATTTATCTCATGTTTTCTTTCTGCTGTTTGCACAAAAATTATGTCCAGTAAAAATCGATGTCTCACAAGCAGGGACAGCTATATAACTTGCAGAGCCCAGTGCAAAATAAAAATTCAGGCTCCTCATTCAAAAAGCAGGGGAAATGTGTTATATTCCCCCCCCCCCCCCTCCCGCACACACACATACACAAGGTTTCTTTCTTTGCTTGTCATAGTCTCTTGATCTATGTTATCTACAGATCTGCTGAATCTTGGGTGGAACAACTAGAAAATCCCTGAGTCAAGCTCGCCGAGGGATGCGAGTTAGCTGATCATAAAACAGCAGACTTGGCTTGCACCTCCCCTTTTTATTAAATACGCCAGGATACATCCCCACCTGTATAAAAACAAATATATGGGCAACACCATTTTGAAGAAATTTCTCTGAATTTCCCAGAACTGTAATTGAAGATAGTGCTCATCATGTTAATATTCAGTTGTGGCCCATCTGGGACAAGCTGATGGCTTTTAATCAACTCTCTTTTAGCACAGTTTCAGGGGTTGCTGATTGATTGTAAGTTTATTTATTAATTTTCATTATTTTTAATCTTCACCCGAGGATGAGAATATTTTTTTCCATTGATTTTTAGACAGTGAGAGGGGAGTGAGAGAAAGAGAAACATCGATGTGAGAGAGACACATGCATTGGTTGACTCTCCCTTGTGTCCCTACCGGACACAGGGATTGAACCTGCAACTGAGGTACATGCCCTTGACCTGGAATGGAACCTGAGACTCTTCAGTCCATAGGCCGGTGTTCTAACCACTGAGCAAGCAACCAGGGCTGATTGATTGTAAGTTTAAATGATTGTTCTTTAAACAAACATTCATTTTGAAGTTAATCTGTGCAAGACATGCTTCTCATGCCAGAGGACATGGGAGAAAATAAAAAATATAAATATATTTGCTTTTACCCGGCCAGTGTGATTGAGCATTGACCTTTGGATTAGGAGGTCACAGTTCAATTCGAGGTCATGGTTTGATTCCTGGTCAAGGGCTGGGTTGTGGGCCCAACCCCCAGTAGGAAATGTGCAGGAAGCAGCCGATCAATGATTCTCTCTCATCACTGATGTTTCTATCTCTCCCTCTCCCTTCCTCTCTGAAATAAATGTATTGTATATATTCGCTTTCCTGGACTTTACAATGCAATAGGGGAAGCAGATGGTAAAAATAAATGAGTTAAACATTAGATTATAACATCTTTGGGACAAGAATGCAGAGAAGGGAATAAGGACAGTGGCGGTGGCTGCAGGGTGCAGGGGTAGGGGTTAATTTAAAATGGGGTAACTGGGAAAGGCTTACTGAGAAGGCAACATTTTAAAAAACACTTGAAAAAGCGAAGCAGCTAGACGAGAAGGCAAGAGGTGAGATAGGGGCTGGGTAGAGGGGGTAAAGGGTGACAGGAAATTACATCTGTAATACTGTCAAATATTTAAAAAAAAAAAAAAAAAAAAAAAAAAAAAAAAAAAGAAGCTATGTTAAAGCCTCAGTACCTCAGATTGTGACCTTATCTGTAAATATGGTCTTTGCAGGAATAGCCAAGTTAACATGAGATGATTAGGGTGGGTCCTAGTCCAATTATGACTGGTGTCCTTATAAAAAAGGGAGATGTGGACACAGACATAGACATACAAAGAGGGGAGCGTATATGAGGAGGGACAGAGAGAATGCCACGGGAAGATGGAGGATTAGAGTCATACACAAGGCAAGGAGTGCCAAGGATTGCTAGCAAATCACCGGACACCAGAAGGCCAGGCGGATTCTTCCGCTGGGTTCAGAGGGAGCAGGGCCCTGCAGAGCCCTGGCTTTTGATTTCTAGCCTCCAGTACAGGGAGGCAATGCGTTTCTGTCACTGTAAGTCACCCTGGTGGGATGTTGTAGCAGCCGCTCTAGGAAACAAACTCCACACCACCTGACACAATCTACCTTTCTATTGTTCCATGTCTGCTGGCCCCTACCAGACCCGAACTTACATGAGGAAAGAGACGTGGTCTGCTATGTTTATTTTTGTACCCAAAGTACTTAGGGCAGTGCCTAGTACTCACTAAATATTTGCTGAAAGAGTGTAGGGATAAAATATTTTACTTTCTCCTTTTTTTTTGGCTACTATTTTCTTTTTCTCTTTCTCTAAAGATAAAGGTAACTTCAGGATTAATAAAATAGAGAAAAAGTGTTCAGTAATTGTAAAAGAGTATAGGGGGAAATTTCACTTCAGATTCTATTATGGTTCCCTTAAAAAAAAAAATACTCCTGTGGTATTAACAAGTTCTCTGGTAGGGGGAGACTTCAACATCTGAGCATGTCCAGGAAGGCAATGGACCAGGGATGGAGATGTTGTGTGCCCAGGGGACCCTGTAGGGCCTTTGGGTTCAGGCTGTCCTGTGTGTGTGTGTGTGTGTGTGTGTGTCTGTGAGTGTGAGTGCACAGGCCACTTGCCTGTGGATTGTGTAACTCCAAGAAAGCCACAGCCAGTCCTGGCCGATTGCTCCATTTCCTTCCCTTTGCTGTGACTGACCTCTGCTGTCACAGAGCAGCGACTCTGCCCGCCTCCTGGGCTACTCTCTGAGTTCCAACGTGGAAAACATCCAGTAACAAACCTCATCGTCCTGGAAGAGAAAAACACCCCGCAGTGACGTCTGCTCTTTATCTCCTAAGATGTCTCCGCAGGTTTGGAAGTTCATGGGTGAGGACCGCGCACAGGGTCACAGGGCCTCAGCCTCCAGTGCTACTGAGAGAGGCAGATGCTGTGTGTGCTCACCAGAGAAAAGGAAACCCCAGGCAGCTTCCTGCTCTGGACCACACAACTTGCTGCAAACTCTAGATATTGGGGTCACACTACAGCTTTTTATTTATTTTTAAGTATTAAAAAAAGAAGTATGCATGGCTCCATTAATCCTCACTCTTATCTAATTCAACCACTTCTTCTGGCCAGCTCCTGTGAGGGAGAAAGATTCTGTCCCTTCATTTAGATGAGCAATCTAATATGACTCATGAATAAAACATTTTAAAGATTAATGATCTCAGCGAAGGCCTTCTGATAAGGTAGCAGCACGATAGTCTAATATAGGATAAAAACAAAGAACGTGTCGGTGCATAAATATCACTCCTAATTCGTGAGTTTTGGAAAGTCCCATATTTCATGAATCATTAGCCTGTTTTATCTTGATGTTATACAATCATTTCAAAAATAAGACCGGGTAGATGTTGCCATCTACTGTTTGCCTGGAAATATGCTATTATAATTCACTTTATATAACAACTCTCTTCCCTCTAACTGCATTTCTTTTTCCGAAGTCACCGTCTTTATCTCAATTCCTTTTGAAAAAGTAATTTATTTACTTACTCTTAAGTACTCCATCTACAAGGTCAAGGTCATTATAAGAAATTCTTCCACTGATCTACTGGAAAATCCTAAGGATTTGTCTTAAATCTTCCCCAATATGGTGAAATCGTTTTCAGGTTTGAAAAGACACCAGTATATGTAAATTTTTAATATTTAAAACTCCATTTTTAAAAATACCCTGGTCTCCAATTGAATTCAAAGAAGTTAAGACAAATAGATTTATTTTAGTTTAAAGAGTAAAATTCAAGATATTTATGAGGAAAGTATCTGCTTTTCCCTCTTATAAATATATTTGTCAGTGGTTGCATGTCAAGCTTTTATTGTTAGGATAAAATACTGCTTACTTCACTTACCAATTGGTTTTCTGAATTGTTTACTTTGTAATCCTTTGATGTGTATAGAACACTATTTTAAGTATGCTGTTGATTCACACCAGAAATAAAGTAAAATTTGTAAAATCTTTGAAACCATATTTCAGGCTACTTGGAATGCCCTGAGATAATCTATGATCTATTGACAAACAACTAGGACTAGACCCAGTAATAATCATCATTAAAATCTGTGAATTATTTGACAGTTTATATATATCTGTATCTACTGGTATTTTTTTAAGTTTGGTATTAGTCACAATACACTGAAGTAAATAGTACTGTAATCATTTCCATATTGGAGACACAGAGATATAAAGAAAGTGAGACTAAAAGGAATCAAGGCACTTGTTGAGTATTACATGGCCAAAATAACTCTAAATATAGTTATCTTAATTCAAAGTTTATTTACTTTTTAAAAATATTTATGAATTAGTTTACTTAATTTACATGATACCTGACTCTTTAAACTTTTGTTTGTTGAGTGAATAATTTTGAAAAGTTTTAAAATAACAATGCATTCACTTCTAAATGTTCGGGCGGGTCTCTAATAACTGAAATGGACTGAAATGTTATTCTTATCCTAGTCTTGTCCAAGCAGGTCCTGAAATGTTGCCTTTTCTAAGTGTACACTGCATCCTTGGTTTAGTAAAGAGCAGGTGCTTTAAAATGATATAAAGCACATTGATATACATTTCATTACTGTAATTTGTTGCTAACAAATTACCACAAACTTGGGGGCTTAAAATCACACAAAAATATGGTATCACAGCTTCTATGGGTCAGAAGCCCTGGCAAGATGCCCTGTGCTCAAGGTACCACAAGGCGTTGGCCAGGCTGACTTCTTGTATGAAGACTCTGGGAACAACCCATTCCCCCTCTTATGCAGGCTGTGGGCAGAATTCGGTCCCCTTTTGCTGTATGACTGAGGCTCCCATGTCCTTGCGGACAGTTGACTGTGGGCCATTATCAGTTTCCACAGGTCACTCATGTTCCTTAGCTCTCCCGTTTTCAAAGCCAGTGATGGAAAAATATTTCCCTTTGTCTAACCCCCTCTCATGCTTTGAATCTAACCTCCCTGGCTCTGATCTCTGGACACAGATTTAAAGGATTCACGTGGGTAGGTCAGGCGCTTCTGGATGATTTCTTCATCTCAATGGCAACTCCTTTTGGATCTTAATGACAGCGCAAGATTCCTTCACGGCAACACCCAGAGTAGTGTTTGACTCGATAACTGGAGACGGTGTGTGTACACCTAGGTCTGGAAATGTGGGGGCCGGTTTAGAATTCTGCTGACCGTGCTTCTCATCTGGGCAGCTATGAGCATTTTCCAATTCGGCCTTAATACGTCCATGAATCCACATCACCACATGGACCCCTCCATAAATCTTCCTAAAGCACAGCCCTGATTAAATTTAATATCTTGCTTAAATCGATAACAAAACAAGCAACACTTTGAAGGCCTCTTCTTGCGTGAAGTATGATCTTTGAAAATCAAGATCTGTCCCCCCCGTTTCTCTCTTCCTTTCCTCAGACGTCATTGAATTGAGAACCACCGTCTGTCCTGAGCACAAACAGCTCAGTGCTTTCAGTTCTCGCCCTAATCCTTACCCTCCTTTTCACAAGTGCAAATCCCAAATGTTATTTCAAGGCTGCATTCCAACGCTAACTCCTCCAAAAACCTTTGTACTAACCCCTTCTCCTTTCCATGCTTTTGTTCAATTTTGTTTTAAAAACCTGTAGCTCCACCTTGGGTGAAGGTAATTAATAAATGCCGCCTTGCTCCTATCAAATGGCGGATTCTCCTAGGCCAGATTGGGATTTGATTCATTTTAGTCTCGCTATAACCGCCAGCAGTACCATGTAAAGATTTTACGTTTAAAAATATTTGTTGCACCATTAACTCAAAATCAAAACAGGAACCAGAAGGTGCCCCGAATTCAGAGCTCTCCATTGTGAATGCTTAATTACAATTCCACCTCTTTTGCAGTTCAGGTTGATAGTCTGGGTTCTTTCTTTTTTGTAGCAAACTATTTTTCAAGGTCACTGATTCCAGAGCTGCTGCTTTAAGTTATGTTAAGGAGTCCAGGGCAGGAGGAATAGGGAAACTGAGACAGGAAAGTTAAAACAAGGCCAACCCGTGTGGGCCATTTACAGCCAGCTTGTACCAGAAAGTAACAAGCCATTATCTTCCCCAGCCAAGGACATGAGAGCAGGAGTTAAAACAACTCCCCAGTGAGAGAATGCAGAAAGGAAGGGGGAGAAGGGGAAGGGTCAAAGGACAGTTTGACTCCCTGAGCAGAGAAGCCAGCAGTATCAAAGTTTGGCAAGATGAAGTTGCCAGGTGCTTCTCACGGTTTCTGGGAAGGCCACAACAAAGTGAAAAGGGGCCTCGAGACTTAGTTTGCATTGAACTATTTCAGCAGAGGAATTTTGAAACCCATAGACAGGAGGATATGTAACGCCTCAAATCCCCACCCAACTTGCTCTTCAGATTAACGGAGAGCCCGTCTACACTTCATAAGCCAGATGTATAGAGTTGCTTGCTTTGCTTTTTCAATAAAGTTGGAAAAGCGTGCTTTAATAAATTGGCTTTTCACAATGCAGTCAAGATGTCTCCTATAGCCTTAACCAGTTTGGCTCAGTGGAAAGAGCATCGGCCTGCAGACTCAAGGATCCCAGGTTCGATTCCGGTCAAGGGCATGTGCCTTGGTTGCGGCCACATACCCAGTGGGGGGTGTGCAGGAGGCAGCTGATTGGAGTTTCTCTCTCATCGATGTTTAAACTCTATCCCTCTTCTTTCCTCTCTGTAAAAAAATAAAAAAATAAAAAAATAAAAAAATCAATAAAACGTATTAAAAAAAGATGTCTCATGTAAATTCATTTATAGGAGAGGATGAGGATCCTCGAAGTTGGGGACAGCCGTCTTCACTGACTCAGGGGGCTGTCCTGTCTGATAACACCTCTCTCGTGTCAGTGAGAGGTGCTTATAACAGGCCAAATTCTTCTGTGCTTAGCTAGTCACTTTTGAGTTGCAATCAATTGCATGGTCCTCTCACTTATCTTTTCTTCTATAATAAATGTTTTTTGTTATCTCCTGGAGAAAAATGTTTTCTGTTTAAATTTAAGAAAACTTTCAAGAACTAGAGACAGATTTAGTTTTCTATCTTATTTTCTCATTCACAGAGAAACTTTTTTTTTTCTAATATTAGGCACTTTTCAAGTCATTCATTGACTAGTGGACTCTGCTGTATGAGTCATGTGTGACTCAACAATTATTTTTTAATGTTGCCATTTATTTAAACAGGCTTTAGAACATGATTAGTCACCATGAGATTCAGCTTGTACATTTCCAGGTAGTGAATGGTTGAAAACAAGAACAGAACAGAAATTTACTTGGTAACTTTCCAAATTTTCAAAGGACTTTGGCATTAATTACCTAATTTTGTTTCATGAAGCATGTGTCTCAATGGTTGTGAAAAACAGTACCTTATCTTAGAGACACCTTTAGCCTTTATTGGAATAAGTTGTTTTGGAAAAATATAGCTGAATGAGTGAATGAAAAAGTGAATGAACTTATGGAATAATGATAGATTATAAAATAAACTGAAGCAGAAAAAATAGACTTTAAAATGGAATGTTTGATCAACAATTAAATCCTTACAATTTAACTAAAAGAACTTCTGAATAAATAATCATATCATTTAATTGACAAAAATGTTGATTTTCCCCTAAATTTTCTACAAATTGATGTAAATTCAAAGTATCAAATAGTTTTTAAAAAATATATATTTTATTGATTTTTTACAGAGAAGAAAGGATAGGGATAGAGTTAGAAACATCGATGATAGAGAGACATCGATCAGCTGTCTCCTGCCCACCTCCTACTGGGGATGTGCCCACAACCACAGTACATGCCCTTGACTGGAATCGAACCTGGGACCTTTCAGTCCGCAGGCTGACGCTCTGAACCAAACCAGTCTCAGCAAATAGTTTTATTTTGTTATGTTTTTAAAGAATACTGGCTTTTCCTGTACATCTGAAACTAATACTGAACAATTTGAATGTAAACTGCAATTGGAAAAACAACTTAAAAACAATTCGAAATTCATCTGTAAGGGAAAATGCAGAGCACAGTTCAAGAAACTTATGAAAAGGACCCATAAAGGAAGATTTGCCCCATCAGGTAGTTAAAGTATACTTTAAATTTTTGTCAAATAAAACAGCCCAGAATTAGTGTAAGCGTAAACAAATAGGTCAACAGATTGGAATATGGAATTAAGAAGCAGACCATTTATTTTTGAAAATTTAGTTTATGAAAAGGATGGTCTTTAATTAAGTAGGGGAAATTATTAAGTAAATGGCATTGAACCAGAGATTGCTAGTCGGCCTGTTCTTTTCTGCTTCCATAGTAATAGAGCTCATGATTTCCAGCCGGGAGTATGGCTGCCAATAATAAAGACAGCGCTTCTCAGCCAACCTTGCAGCAAGGTAGCCATGTGATTGATTCGCCACCAATGGGGTGTAAGCATGAGACTTTTGCTGTGATTGTAAAGTGAAGGCATGGCTACTGCAGCCCTTCATCCTTCCTGCTGGCTGAAACAAGGACACAAGAACTGCTACTTTAAAGCAGCGGCCGGCAAACCAGGCTACATTTGACTTTTATTTGTAGGATTTAGGTTCCCATTTTCTTGCTAGTGATCTGTTGGGGGCTGCTCAAATTGCTTGTCACATGGTTTCTCTCTTCATGCCAGCAATGGTGCACTGCATCCTTCTGGTGCTTTCCATCTCCAGCTTTCCCTTCTGTCTCCCGTCAGAGAAAACACTGTGCTTTTAAGCTGGATTAAATCTGCCTGGATAATTGCAGTATTTTAAAATCTATAACTCAGGATTTTAATTGCATTAGCAAAATCCCTTCATAGTGGTGTATGGATTAGTGCTTGATTGAGTAACCAGAGGATGGAAATCTTGGGGATCTCATTTTTAAAATTCTGCCTACCACAGTAACCAATTGTACTTTGCAAAAGATCCCTCTCTCTCCTGGAAATTCTGAGACTCCTCTTTGCTGCATGATTAGGGAATATCCTCCTCACCGTGTTCCTGGTCATCTGCCAGTTCAAACTCAGTATTGCCAGTGCCGGTTTCCATTACAGTTTCCATGGAGAGCAACTAAGAGTGTAAAGAGCTGGGCATTTGGAAATAAAGGAATTTTGAGTTGGGTAATCCATTTTTTGACATACATATTACTTAAGTTACAGACTTTTGACTTCATTTTTATAAACATGAAATTCAAAATGATATGCACTCTTAAATGCCAGATCATATCAGGTTGATTAAAATAAGTAGGAAATAATAAACCTGTAACTGAAAGTCTACTCTTTTATGTAAAGTCAGGCTAAAATGTGAATATGAATCAATTAAAAAATTATGCAAGCATACATAATGAATTAGCTCATGACTGTTTTCTTTCAACCATCCTAATGGCATAAAATCATAATTAACACTGTTCCACTTATTATATTTCTAACTATGATATGAGTAGGCAAGGCATTACTACAATTAAAGTATAAGACATTTAAAGTCTTTTATATTAAATTTTTAAAATTATATTAGAAAAATCAAGATGTGAATCTGAAAATGGCTCTTACATGTTTGAGAGGGAGCAATGTTTTGATCAATGAGGAGAAACTTTCATCTCACTGAAAGCTGATAAGCCTGAGAGAATGTAAAAGGCAGAGGAGATTAACTCCAATATGTTGAAGGTTGAGAGCTGAAGTGATATCACTGTAGGAAACCTGCTTGATGAAGAACAAATTAGTGCTGTTTGGCACAATCAAACTGATTGGGTTTGGGCCAAAATTTAGAAGGCAAGTAATTACATCTGATTCTCAATGCATGGTTCTAATTTATGTAAAAATGGATAGTATGAAATTCTGTTATTTCTCAAGTAATATTTCTTTCTTTTTAAAATTCTAATTGAATTTATTGGGATGACATTGGTTAATAAGATTATTTAGGTTTCGAGTGGATAATTCTATAATACATCATTTGTATATTGTATTGTGTGTTCACCTCCCTTTGCCACCATTTATACTCCCTTTATCCTCTTCTACATGCTCTATCCCTCTTTCCCTCTGGTAATCACCACACTGTTGACTGCATCTCTGATTGTTTTTTTTTTTTTTTTTTTTTTGTCAGTTTAACAAAGGACATAAAAGACCTGTACTCAGAAAATAATAAGACACTGAAGAAAGAAGTTGAAGAAGATGCAAATACTTGGAAGCATGTACTGTGTTCATGGATGAGAAGAATTAACATCATTAAAAGGTCCATACTACCCAAAACAATCTGTAGATTCAACACAATTTCTATCTAGATACCAATGGTGTATCTCACATAAGTGAACAAACATTCCAGAAATTTATATGGGACCACAAAAGACACCCAAGAGCCACACCAATTTTGAGAAAGAAGAACAAAATTGGAAGAACCATGATATCTGACACCAAAATCTACTAAAAGGCCATACAAATCAAAATAGCTTGGTAATGGTATAAAAACAGACATATAGGTCAATGGGACAAATAGAGAGCCTAGAAACCAACCTTTATGGTCAATTAATATTTGACAAAAAAAAGGCAAGAACATACGATAAGGTAAATACAATCTATTCAATAAATGGTGCTGCGAAAAATTGGTCATATCCATGCAAAATAAAAAAGAAACTCGTCTACTTTCTTACACCATATATGACAATAAACTCAAAATGAATTAAAGACTTAAATGTAAGACCCAAAACTATAAACATCCTAGGAAAAAACATAGGCAGTAAAATCTTGAACATTTTTTTATAATAATATATTTTTCTGATATATATCCTTGGGCAAGGAAACAAAAGAAAAAATGAACAGGTGGTACTATATTGAACTAAAAAAATTTTGCACAGCAAAGGAAACTATCAACAAAATGAAAAAACAACCCACTAAAAGGAAGAACATTTGTGCCAATGTCACATCTAAGCAGGGGTTAATATCCAAAATTTATAAAGAACTTATATAATTCAACACCAAAAAAACAATAGTCAAGTGATATTTTAAAAAGCTGATTTTTGAACTTCCGTAAATAGAATAATACTTCAATGCCTTTAATGAGATTTCATGGACCATAAATATAGTGAGATCACACAGTGATTTACTGTTTGTTTAGCAGTTCTTGGCTACTGACATTGAAGTTCAATTGGTTGACTGAATTAAAAAATACATATATACATATTTAAATAAGGTCTAATATTTTTTTCTTAGCCACAAAGCATAGCTAATTCTCTGTATACCTCTTGTCACATACATCATGTTTATTGAATAGTAGAACACAAGTCATGATTATTTCAAACCCTCTTTTAACTATTTAAAATCATCTTATATGCCAATAAATAAATGGTAAAGTTTGCCGAAACTGGTTTGGCTCAGTAGATAGAGCGTTGGCCTGCGGACTGAAAGGTCCCAGGTTCGATTCCGGTCAAGGGCATATACCTTGGTTGCAGGCACATCCCCAGTAGGGGGTGTGCAAGAGGCAGCTGATCAATGATTCTCTCTCATCAATGTTTCTAACTCTCCATCCCTCTCTCTTCCTCTCTGTAAAAAATCAATAAAATATATTTTTTAAAAATGGTAAAGTTTTTTAAAATTTATTTTTATGTTGAGAGTATTAAGGATGTAATTTACCCCCATTTACCCCCCTTGACTCCCCTCCACCCTATTCCCACTCCACCCTGGCTTTCACCTCACTATTTTTAAAAATATATGTTTTATTGATTTTTTTTTTTTACAGAGAGGGAGAGGGATAGAGAGTTAGAAACATTGATGAGAGAGAATCATCTATTAGCTGCCTCTTGTACACCTCCTACTGGAGATGTGCCCACAACCAAGGTACATTTGACCTGAATCGAACCTGAGACCTTTCAGTCCGCAGGCTGATGCTCTATCCACTGAGCCAAACCGGTTTCGGTTCACCTCACTATTGCCTGAGTCTGTGATTATGCATATATGCACATAAGTTCTTTGGTTAATTTAAAAATGCTATTGCTAATATTCTTTGGATTGAATTAGTTCTAGAGTTACATAAATGAGTATGTTATTAGTTGGGGTTCTTATTGACTGAAATCGACTTTGTTTGATGTAAGCAGAAAGTGGACTGGTAAAGACATTGGGCATTTTGCAGAGTCATTAGGGGAGCTGAACCTGGCCTCAGGAAATGGAGAGGAACAGACTGAACTACGGCTAAAGGCACAGCACAGACCTGGCCCTGCAAAGGTACTCCACCACAGAGCCTTGCATGATGTAACCTGCTCCCCAGCATCACCCGATGGCATCAGAGCCTGACACTTCTGCTTCTGAACACATCGCCTCTTTCAGCTACTGCTACCACCTCAACACACACACACACACACACACACACACACACACACACATACACACCAAACAACAAAAAACAAACCCACAAAAAAACAAACAAAAAACCCTCACTTCTCTGTCCCTGCTCCTTTGCACCAATAGCTTTAGATTGATTGCTCTATCTGGCTGATCAGAGGACAAAAACCCGTTCCCAGATAAGGTACACACAAGTGGCTGTGGTGTGAGAAATGTGAGAATCTGCTATTTTTAGTTTGTCTAGTGAGAGCTAGTTTATTGCTTCCTCCAGGACTCTCAGCATAGGCATCCTCCCGCCTCCTCCCACTCCAAACACAGGAAGGGGTTTAGATGCTGGGCAGTAAACAAAATAAAACAAATAAAATAAAATGGCACCACCATCCATAATAGGGGCTCATTATAAATCTAGTTGAATTGTTAAAGCAAGAGGTAAATTAAATATTTGTATTTTTAATATTCATTGATAATAAAATTTAAAATGACCCTAAATCTAAACATTAAATTCCTATGTGGGATATTGCACCATATTCTGAAATATCTTATTTGTTTCCTTTTTTTTCTTTTGGGTTCTTGAAAAATAATTGGGCAACAGCGAGGGCCTGAAGAGCAGGTAGTTGCTATCTGAAGGCTCCGCCCTCACACCACTCAGTCATGGTGATGCAACGGTACCCAGAATGCTGTCTCCTTTATTTTTTTTGAGACGATTTTGAACTTTCAGAGGAGTTCCAGTATGCTCCTCTCCAAGCTTCCTCTTATGTTAACATCTTACATAATCATAGAACATTTATCAAAATTAAGCAATTACTCTTGACACAGTACTATCAACTAGTTTCCCACGACTGTCCCTTTTCTACTTTAAATCTCACATTGCATTTAAGAAGGCAATTATTTAAAAAAAAATTATTTCAGATGCTCTTTACTCAGAAACGTTGCAATTCCTACCTGGCCTAATCACTAAAATAGGTAGCTTAGCCGGAATTAATTTGTAAAGTCAAATTCCTATTACAACAATTACTGGGTGGGAACAGAAGTCACATAAAACTTGAATACCACAAAGAGCATAAGTAAGTGAGGGAACTGAGGGGGAGTTTCCATTTCTTTAGTATTTTACAGATTCACAGAATATTCAAATTAGGTGGGCCCTGAGAGATCATCTTTACCCTCATTTTACACCTGAAAAAACCAAGATCAAGAAAATTAGGTGATTCGCCTTTTAGGAGCAAGTTGTCATTTAGGACTCAGGCTTTTAATCTCTACTTGCTCCACTGCAGCAGCAGTTCTCATGTCCCCTGGAGACCCCCAGTCCCTTTGAGGAGACTGTGTGGTCAACATTATTTTCATAATACGACATTATTTGTGCCTTTTTCAGTTTCATTCTCTCGTGAGTGTACAGTGGAGTTTTCCAGAGCTTGCATGTCATGTGGGTATTGTAAAAGGAGATATGAAATGCTAGTGATTTTTTCTACTTCTAGATATTTAAAAAATTTGTAAAATTTTAAATGGCATCAAGCTTCTATTACATTTTTTAGTATTTTGAAACATGTCGATATTTTTCCTTAAAAATATGTTACTTATGTTAACGTGTTCTATGTTTATTGTTATTCTATTTTAAAATATAAGTATTGATTGATATAACCTATATAAATGAAAGATTTTGGGGTTCTCAATAATTTTTAAGCCCTGTGCCAGTAATTAGAATGCTGTCAACAGAAAGAGAAGGAAATATAGACACCAAGTATCAAATCTGTTAAATCAGTGATGTTATAAAATGTATTCCGTGGCACTTCCCTTCTTTTCCTAAATATAGCTCTGGCTGCGTTGGAATAATATTTAACTCATTACATGTGAGTGCAAACTCTTTATATGCCTTGGAACTCAGAATTTCATGCTTTCACAGTCATGACTGATTTCTTTTAACTTCATGAAGTTTGTGCTAAATATACAAATGCTTGTAGATATGTGTCAATAATTGAAATGATAAAGTAAGGTGACTTGAACTAGTTATTTATTTTAGCAACTCTGCTTAACTGTCATGTACTTTTTTCAAGGGGTTACATTGTTTTCTACACTGTGCTTAAGTTGATTGAAGGGGCAGATGACAGGAGAAGTTCCTCTCTAGAGCACATGAGAAGGACAAAACACACGCAGGTGCAAACACACACACACACCAAAACAAGACAAAACAGAAAAAAAAATCTCATGTTCTCTGCCAATGTGTATTTCTGTTCCTCCATGAGTTCACTGATACTCTCCTCAGCCCCACCCAAGCTTCACCATTCCCCCAAATGATGTGTTTTAAATTTCAATCCTGTAGACAGGTCTACTGTTTCCTTAGAAAATGAGCTGTTTCTAGGCAGTATTGGGGCGAGGTGGTACTGGGTATGTGAGGGGCCATCTGGGAGCTCTTGTTATTAGCCATTCCAGAGCTTCCAGGAGAGCTCAGTTACTCTTCACAACTTTTTGGGGTCATATTCTCTACAATAAGGGTGTCAGTCACTGTCTTCTGGGTGTCTGTCACAACTGGAAACATGAGCGAGAGAAGGAAACGCATGCAGCGTCCAGAGCAAGCACATGTCTGGAGAAGGACAAAGTGGGATCATCCTTCTGTCGCTGTTGTGATGGCCTATGTTGACCTGAAATCCTGCATCTGTGATTGATGGAGGGGGTGAGAAAGACCATTCTTTTTTTATGGACTGATTTTCACAAATCGGTTTATACCCTTAATCCCATTGAGCATGCTTTATCCTTTTGAACTTTGCGTCTCAACATACTGTTTTATAACATATGATATACATAAACATAAAATAAAACCAGAGCCATTATGGTTTTATTTTCTCCCACTGTTTCTCCTACAATGAAAAAAAAAAGTTCAATCTTTTGTTTAATTTGCATCCTTTGCTCCTCCAATCCTGTTAAATAATTCATCAGAAGGCAGTAACTTTGTGTTAAACACCATACTGTTTTCTCTTATTAGTACTTAGTAAACTTTAGCTTGTGCAATCTGTTCTCATATAACGAACCCCATCATTTGTTTAATCATTTTAGTCGCTCTTCTTTGGATCCATTCAATTAGATTACATATTCAGGCAAGAGAAGTACTTGAGTTTAACAGTCTTCCCATATGCTATCTTGGGAAGTGGTAGGGTAAAGACTTGAATCTTATATTCATGGCTCAATCATTTTGACAGACAGCCTGAATATAGTAGGTTTTGAACAAATGCTTGTGAATGAGAAACGCTGAATACAGATTTATTGACAATTTATTCCCACCCCCACCCCAAGTCATTTACTGACATTTGGTGTCTTGAAAACTTATTTTAAATAACAGTAAGAGTTTTAATGTGTTAATATCATGGATTTGGTTATATACCATATGTCTAGGCACAACCAATGATTCTAATAACTGCTTGTGTAGTTTATGATACAGTGATAAGCCATGCATATATTGAACTGACAATGTTGACAACATGAATAAAGCAATGAAGAATAAACTAGAAAGTGGCAAGAATTTTCCAAAAAGTCATAAAGTATATGCACATAAATGTGTAATAAAATAGTAGATTTTATGATTCACACGACTTGTTTCTACTTTAAAACTTTTAAGAGTGAAATTTAACATTTTATAAAATCTTAATATAATAAAATTCCCTGGTTAAAATTACAATTGTTCTAGAGAATTTGATTTCTTGGACCTTAAATAATACATTTTTAATCAACATTTTAAAGAAAAATCATAAATCACTTTGAGGGGAAAAAGGTATAAACCTCATAAAAGACACAAAGCATATCAGAAGAAAGGAAATTGCATTTAGCATAATAGTCACTTTTGTTGCTGACTCTAAACAGAATGTGAGACAATGTGTTAAATACGAATTCTATCAAGCCCTAACCGGTTTGGCTCAGTGGATAGAGCATCAGCCCGCTGTCTGAAGGTTCTCAGGTTCAATTCCAGTCAAGGGCATGTACCTTGGCAGCTGATGGATGTTTCTAACTCTCTATCCTTCTCTCTTCCTCTCTCTAAAAAATCAATAAAATATATTTTAAAAAAAGAAAGAGCTGTTAAAAAAAAACAAAAAAGAATTCTATCAGGAATATGGACCTAACCAGGAATTGATCTGTGACTTCTTGATTCATAGGTTGACACTCAACCATTGAATGACACCAGCTGGGTGAACCATTATTGCTTTTTATCTGAAGTCTTCAGTATTTAGGAATACTAAATATATGATATCAAACACCACTCCTAAAAACTATAAACCAATTGTGCCCCACTAAAATAGATCGACAATTTGATTTTTGTTACAAGTGGTCAAATAAATTCCTCATTCACATCAGACAAATGTAGACCAAGAAATAAGACCAACAGAATTGTCTTTAACCTTCAGATAAGTTCTCACAAATGCAAAGGGACAAGGGTTATTGAAGTTTCTTCATGTTATTTATGTATATATTTATGTTTTCTTAAATGCTGCATCTTTTTTTAAAGCATGAATTCCCTCCCATCTTGTCCTTCTGGTTGAGAGTATGGACTTTGTCCAGCCTATAAAAGTTCAGATCCTCGTTTGTCCATTTACTAAGCTGTGGGGTGTCAGCAAGACATTTAAGGTTTCTGTGCTTCTGCTAGCACATCTGTAAAATGGGAGTATTAATACCATATTTTTCAGACCATAAGACGCACCGGACCATAAGACGCACCAGTTTTTAGAGAAGGGAAATGAAGAAAAAAAGATTCTGAAACAAATAGTGTCCTAAAATATTTTATGTGCATTAAAACCCAACATCACAGTCATAAACACATGTAATCAACCCTGTAAAGTAAACAGCAGCATTTAGAACCATTTTAGAGCCGGGCAAGCACACAGAGACCACACAGAGCCAGGCAAGTAAAAAAACTTTTTTTTTAAAGTATATGTGTAGGCTATAGTTGGACCATAAGACGCAGGGACTTTCCCCCCCCCACTTCTGGGGGAAAAAAAGTGCGTCTTTTGGTCCGAAAAATACGGTAGTACCCTGTTTCCCCCCAAATAAGACAGTGTCTTATATTAATTTTTGCTCCTAAAGATGCACTAGGTCTTATTTTCAGGGGATGTCTTATTTTTCCATGAAAAAGAATATGGTACACATTTATTGTTAAATGAAAATAAAGGAAATTTATTACCTGTATACAGTACGGTAGTACGGTAGTTGTCAACACAAACCAGACAAACTGTGAATCCTACAGTATCAAGAATTTACTCATTTATTCAATGACAATCATGTCATCATCTTCTGGAACATTATCATAACAATCCAATTCCTGAATTTCCTGGTGAATTTCTTGTGACTTCATTTCTTTCAGAATCAGTGGACCAAATCTCTCATGTTTAGCCTAGGGGAGCCCTTATTTTTGGGGGGATGCCTTATATTTCACTCAGAAGGAAACCTGTAAGTAGGTCTTATTTTTGGAGGATGTCTTATTTTGGGGGAAACACTGTAGTACCTCATTGACTTTTGGGAGGTTAAATGAATGAGCTAGTACATATAAAACACAAGTTCATTTTTACACACTAACCACATAAATGTATACTATTTTTACCTACTACAATAATGTACAGTAGTAGTGCTAAATACTTGTAAATTTTGTAAAGCTTTTGTTGTAATTACAAACTTTTACAAGAAGAACAGAGGAAGTGGTGTGGACATTCCAGCTTTATCTAGATCACAGTTCAAAGTGAAGAGATTGATACACATTGTCTTGGCACAAGGACTTTAATTGAAGAAGATCAATTAATGCAAAGAAAGTTATTTTTGAAAAAAATGTTCATTTCTTTTTCTAAAGTATATCTGCTTAACAAAGACATGTTACTTTAAAATGTATGATGTTAACAGAAGTTTATTTATTTGTGATGGAACATAAAACGTATCAATGGATTTAGATTATCACCCACCTGCCCTTATTATACCCAGGATAGAATGGAAACCAATTTTTCAAATGAGCGTATGCCTTATTATTCTAGTGTCTAATATACTTATTGGATTTATTTTATTTTGTATATAGATTATAATTTTCTCTTTTTACAAAATAAAATTATTCATAAATTATCTAGAATCAGGTAGAAGATACAACTTATCTTTAATTTTGTCCTTGATCATCTAGAAGTAAATATTGTGGGGCTATTGTGTCTAGTTTGTGAATTATTCTTTTTTTTTTTTTTGAGTTTTCAAATCAGTTTTAATTTTACAAATGAAGAATCACATTCTACTTAGAAATTCAAGAGGCATTTTTCCAAGATACAAACAAGAGGAAGTAAAGAGACACAATGAAGGAAGACTACCAGGAGGTTCAGAGATTACTTATAACTTCTTTTTAAAAACATTATTTAAAACTATGGGCAACATTCATGTCCATCCATACAAAAAGGCTAGAATAATGGATGGTGCAAAACTCAGACACTTTCCTGACTGTTTTCTGAGTTTCTATTGTGCCTTTCCCTTCCATATTCTTTATGTATTAAGTGCTCCATGTGAATCATTCTGAATTGAGCATCCCTAAACTGATTTCAACAAACCTGAAATAGGCATAAATAATATAGATTACGCTCTGAAATCAGCTATGTTTGGTATATAAATTGTGTGAAGGGCTCTGACTTTACCTAAAAAAGAATCATGAATGTAAATTGTTATTTATGGGTGAAGATGTCTGACAATAGATGCTTCAGTCCTTTATCTAATAGAAAAAAAGCACTCATGTTAGCTTCAGTGGCTGCGCTGATTGACAGGAGCATAGCGGATATAACTTGACTCTAAGCCATCATAAAAATTTGATTTAGGATGGCAAAAGATACTATATGTTCTTTGGCAATACATACTTAATTCTTATAATAGAAGTCTGGGCATTTTTTCCTAGATAATAAATTTAATCTCTCCCAGATATCATTCACTCACTCAACAGAAGTATATTGATCTCTTATTATGAAACAGGCTGTGTTCCAGGTGCGTGAGTTACAAAACAGAATCAAAACTCTCTAGGCATTTATAGCTTAGGTGGTAGACATAAAGACAGGTAAAAACAGTACAACATGGTAAGCACTGTGTAAAGTTTTGTGAAAGCCAGAGGATAGAGTGACTAACTGTATATCAAGAAATTAAATATGACATTTAAAAAAGAAAGAAAAAAAAAAAGAAAAGATCAAGTAAACACAATAATACAACTTTTGGAAGAAATAATAAAACAATTCACGTCCCTTCTTCCATTTTCATGTTTATTAAAGTTATACATGGCGCAGCTGGTGTGGCTCAGTGATTAAGCATTGACCCAGGAAGTGTGGTTCCATTCCTGGGTAGGGCACACACCGGTTCTGAGCTTGATGCAGGATTGGCAGCCAATCAATAATTCTCTCATCATTGATTTCTCTCTCTCTCTCTCTCTCTCCCCTTCTTTTCCTCTCTGAAATCAATAAAAATCATATCAGCTTTTACAACTCCCGCTGCCCAGAGGCAACCCATTCTCAATTTCTTTAGCTGGATTTCTTTGTCTTAACTCAATATCTCTAAAAATGATACCTACAGTACTATTATTGACTTTTCACATTAAATTAATGAGGCTTTAACATGTCTTCCTCCCTATTTCTTGAATGCACACTTTCAATTTTCCTAATCCTCCTAATAAAATATATTGTAATTTTAATATGATCAATATTTAGTATTTACATTATTATGATTATGTAAAGCTATTCACAGTTGAGCCATGTAGTATTATAATATTATTATTTTTTTCTTGCCCATGGCCTATTTTGGTTTCCATGGAGTTAAAAATTACCTTTTATCCAGTTACTTCGTATCCTATGTATATATTAGAAAGTTAATCTCAATTATTCCCCAAACATTCCAACATAAGAGTTATTTTATTAATTTATTTTTCTTGAAAAATATTTCTTGGGCTTTCTTTTCTGAAAATACCTGACTACTTTTCGTTTAGTATTCAGCTATTGTTCTGAGCTCCAACCTTATCAATTTCTGAGGGATTCTCTTTAATCTCCCCATGTTAGATCTCCTGGTCCTTGGATCTTTGGCTTTTCTCTGTATTAGTTTTCTATTTTGGAGAACCATAGTCTTCATTAGTGTTCTGAGAAAGGGTTTAGGAGTAGTATGTGAGACATCCCTCTCTTTTCACTTGATTGATAGTTTTGACTCAGTATAGAATTATATGCTAAGTATTTTCCCACAGGATTTTGAAAACTTTTCTCTGTTGTCTTCCAGCTTCCAGCTTCCAGTGTTGACATTAAGAAGTCTGAGTTCATTTTGATTCCCCATTTATTGTATGGGTTAGTGTTCTAAGATTTTATGATGGCAAATCTTGATGTGTATTAATTTTAATCTTTTCAGTTAGGCACTCAATATACCCTTGTGTTCTGGAAACTTGTGATCTTCAATTCTGGGAAATTAATATATTTGAATATTTTCTCCTCATATTTGTCTGAAACTCCTATTATTTGTATGCTGGATCTCCTGGACTGGTCTTTTGTTTTCTTTTCTTGTTTAATCCCATATTTTGGACCTTTATTATTTTTCTTCTTTTTTTTGCTCTCTCCCGCCCAAAGGGAGAATTATTTCTGGGAAGTCTATGATGTACACTGCATTGGTTCTTTTTTTTTTTTTTTTTTTCTTTCCCCCTAGGGGGTGGGGGGGCAGTCAAAAGTTAGTGCATGTGTTAAAATCTGATACCTCGCTCATCCACTTTTTAAAGAAAATTTTATGAAAATAAAGAAGCTGTTCTTCCTTAAATAATCAATATTAGTTCTTCAATCAAGAAATCCAGCTGAAATAGGAAATCATAAAAAAAGAGTATACCCTTTATACATATTATTTTAAATTAAGTCATATAATTTGCATTTATTAGCCAATCTATTGATTTCAAACAGTGCCTTTTTTGAGCTTGTATCCATTGATTTAAAACCCATATTGTCTTTTTTTTTGTATAAACCATTATTATAGTGCATCATACAAGAATAAAATTTTTGTAATTTTTTTTGTAATGCAAAATCATAAAGACCATTGTAAGACAATCTGAAAGAATAAGTCTTAATTAATTTTTTTAATTTTTTATGATTGTATCATCTTTACTGAATTTAACAATTATTAGACATGTATGGCTATAGACTGAATTTCTCATGAAATTAGGATCCTTCTAAAAGAGACTTTAGAAAGCTTCCTCACATGTTTCCCATATGGGTACACAGTGAGGCACTGAGTCTTCTGGCACCTTCATCTTGGATTTCCTTACTTCCAGAACTGTGAGTTTCTGTTGTTTATAAGTCACCCAGTCTATGGAGTTTTTGTTATAGCAGCTCAAACTAAGACATGCATCATTTTTAAATCTTTTTAAACATTGAGTTTAGTTTTAGAGAATATTAAATATATATTTTATGTTAGTTTATATAAACTAACGTATTATATAATATTTAATTTAAACTTGTTTTGCACTAACCAGTGTGACTAGAATAAACACTTTTTAAATAAGTTTACAACTACACTGGTAGGAGAAGAAGTTGGTGGAAACTTATTTAAAACAGCTAACCTTGAGGTTTTGAGTCAGGAAGGAGACCAATGATAATGAGGAGAGGCTAAAGACAATTGGATTAGCAGGTTAGGGATAATGGAGCACAGGTCCAGGGAGAACCACAGAATTAGAAAGATGCTAATGAGTATTACTGGAAATGAATATCTCTGACTTATGACGTGCATACTGCTCATGCCATTATTACGCAGACAAGAGTTTTGTGACATGAAAATTCTTCTAAATGAATAAGATCTAACAAGTTAGTAAGATCTAACTGTTTAACTGATTTGTTTGTTGGAAAAGTACCAATCCCATGTTATATTACACAACAATTTTTCCATTTCATCTTGAGTATTAGAATTAGGATTCATTATTAATTTAGGGATTAAGAAAGAGTGTGTGGCTATGGATGTGAACTGCATTTAGATTACGTAAATAATGCTGATTATCTGGAAACTTCAGCTATAATTTTTTACTTTGTCTCAATTCTTTACAATAAACAGATGGGTTGTTAGGTTCATAAAAGAATCAGCTTTTGAATTTTGATAAAATTATGAAAAAAGGTCAACAGAGTGAATAGGTAAATAAGGCCAATTTAATTTTTTAGCTTTCAAGAGAGAAATGAAAACTTTACAGATACTCAGTTTTGTGATAAAAAAAATAGAGAACAAAATGGAGAACATTATGCTAAGTGAAATAAGCCAGTCAGAGAAAGACTAGTACCATATAATTTCACTCATATGTGGAATTTAATGAACAAATTAAACTACCAAGCAAAATAGAGACAGTCTCATAGAGAGCAGAGAGACAGCTCTGGTGGAAAGGGGGTGTTGAGGTGGTGGTGAAGGGATTGAGCAAAAAAGGAAAAAACCCCAGAGAACTCATGGGTAACCACTGTGGTGATTTTGTGTGTGTGGGGTGGGGTGGAGGAGAGGTGGAGTGTAAGAGGGCATAGAGGGGATAAATGGTGATGGAAAAAATAAAATAAAGTAATATAAATAAAAAGCAAAAGAATAGAGAACAAAATTTGTCAGCAATATAGCAACTGCTATAAACAGTATGTTTGAATTTGATATTTTGGTTTGATTAGAAGGTAAACTGAGAAGAAATTGAAATCCATCAGGTGGAAAAGAGGGACAAAGGGAGAGACAGGTAGAAAGATGAACAAAGAAATACAGGAAAAGCAGAGTTGATTACAACAAACATAAAATAATGGCTCGGCAGTTGCAGAAATAGAACAAGACCTGGCTGTGTGGCTGGAGTGCTGGCTTAGCTTCCTCAGGCCTCCAAACCCCAGACAGAAATGACCAGCTATGGAGCCCGTGCACTCATACATGAAAAATGCTTAGAAGATTTGATTTGATTTAGGAAAAACACATCTCCCCTCCCCTCCCCTCCCCTCCTCCATCAATTGTCACAACTGAAGGCAGCAGAAGCATCATTTCAAACACCCTTTGAAAAGCTTCCCTACTTCCTCTGACTGAGTTAGGGTTGTTAATGGGACCATGTAGGGCAGACTGTAGATAGTTCTATGCTCATTGTGGCCAGCTGGAAAGGGCTGGGGTCTGTCAGAGACTAGCACATGGAGAACTGGAAACGCTACGGAAAGATGGCTGCAGTTATATAATGAAGGGCCAGAATTAATTTAGAAGCCCGGAAGGGACCCTGAAAAAGGAAATAAAAACCGGAATTACAAATGAGTAGGTTTTTGCCGTTGGTAAAAAAAAAAAAAAAAAATCTGGGTCACTGACAGCTGTATTTTTCCATTTGTGCTTTTGTCTGGGACTTTGATTGCACAATTGTCTAATAATAAGCGTTCATCATCCGAGTCTAACAATAGATTTCATTCCAGAATACAATTGTTATATAACAAAAATTCAGTGTGTTGGAGGAAAAGCCAATCAACACAGTGTTAGGCTTTGTATGCCTTTGTTTGTAAGGGAGTCAGGCATAAACGAGCATTTGTCATCCAGACTTTTCTAGCGCGGTTCCAGCATCCTGTGCCTGGGGCATGACACATCAGAGTCTGGTGTTCATCTTTTTTTACCTGCCAGTCCCCTCTGGAAAGAACCTCCATGGAATTCATCCTCTACAGTGTTTGTTTCAGGTGTACATATAAATACACGTGCAATGCATTGGTTGGGGATATTGTGGTTTCCAAGGGCAACTTACATAAAAAAGTGCGAGATGAATAATGAAGGGGACCTTCTGCAGGAGGTAGGAAATTAATAATTAAAATGTCATTTACCACAATACTGACAGCCAAGCTTTCTGTCGTTGTCTGTCAGCTCTCTGAGTACTGGTATGAACAAGGGCAGCATGGTTATACTTGTCTTATACTTGCTTTGGAGAAGTTTGTGATGAGATGCTCTTCTCTCCTGCACACTGAGTTTATAAAAAAACTTAATTTAGAATTTGCATTTGGAAAGCTCACTTAGTTTTAATAATCATTTCAAATAACTTTTCGCTAGGCACTGAGTTTCAGAAGCATGAGGACGTTATAAAAATTTTATGCCTATTTTGATTGCTATTAAGAGCATCATCTTTGTTTTTCTCACAGTGCTTGTCTCATTCTAATAAAAATGTTTGAGGTTAAGTGATTAAAATTGAGAGCCGTGGAGGCTAACAAAAATGAATACTCTTCCTCTCACCTTCTAAGTTCTTCTCGCTAAACTAATAATCAAATGGACAGGGAGATTAACAGGAGAATATAAAATTTTAATACATGCACATGGGGAATTCACATAAGCATGAAAATTCCAAAACAGAGATGCAAAACTGGGTGTTTATGATATTTTGGACAAAGAGAAAAGGTGGAAAAAAGGGGTATTAGTTACAAAAGTGACAATGGGCTGGCACACAGTTGGCAGATAAATTATTGTTATGTAACTCAGAAACAATGGAATGAAAGAGCTTATCTAGCTAACACGCCCCTGCCTGAAGCCCTCCTATTTACAGTAGTTAATTCAAATGAGGCTCAACTGAAACCTGAAATCTCTTTCCTGAAGCAGCTTTCTTTATCTGACTCTCCTGGGCAGGGAAAGGGGAAGGGCCAAGGTTCTTTCTGAGTCTTTTTTCTTTTCTTTTTTGTTTCCTCTTATAAACAGCTTAAAGTCAATATATTAAAAGGACAGCTTCAGAGTGGCAAAACTTTGGTCCCTTTCAAGCCTCAGTTTCAAATGTTCAGCATTTTAAATAGGACAGCCCACTCATTTGCTCTAGAATATATTAAAATACTCAGTTGTCAATATGCAGCATTCTCATTATGTGTATGTATTCAAGTTCTACTCTTATTTTTAAGACAGATTATTCTGAAAAGCTGAAATGTAGACTGGGAGGAATGCTGTATTCAGATCTGGGAGGGTGTCAGTTTTCTTTAGATGAAGTTAAGAAAATATAATGTAAGAAGCACACCTACCATGGGTAAGGCACAGTGGTAGACCAATATACTGTTTGGAATAGTGTCATGCAGAGAATAGACCTGGTCCTTACTCCTTCTTCATCTAGTGGACTGATAAAAACCCAAAGAAGCCTGCAGGGAGCGGTTATGGGGTTAAGCCTCGGACTGACCTGTTGGCAAAGCCAAAAACAAGTCCCCTCTTAGAGGGCGCAGTACTCTTAGCATAATTAAGCTTGACCTTATGATGCTCCCTAAATCCTTCCTGGGTAGCTAATGGGCTGTGGGAGGGGCAGCAAGTGCTGCCAAAACAAGTGAAACTCACAAGAACATTACAACATTATATGGTGACCACTGCCTTGTTTACCTCTGGCTATAAAATAAAGGTCCAGCTTGCTGTCTGGATCTGTTCTATGATCTCAGCCAGGCATAGGAGATCCACCTAGACTCAGCTTATTCTCTTTGTCCTTTTTTTTTTTTTTTTTTTTTAATATTTTATTGATTTTTTACAGAGAGGAAGGGAGAGGGATAGAGAGTTAGAAACATCGATGAGAGAGAGACATCGATCAGCTGCCCCCTACTGGGGATGTGCCCGCAACCAAGGCACATGCCCTTGACCGGAATCAAACCTGGGACCTGTCAGTCCGCAGGTGGACGCTCTATCCACTGAGCCAAACTGGTTTTGGCTGTCTGTCTTTTCTTCATCCTTTGCCGACTCCCCTCAGGCTCGCCGAACCCTTGGCTGTGCTGGTACAGCACAGAAGCCCTGGCCAGGGTGGCTCAATTGGTTGAGCATTGTCTCATGAACCAAAAGGTCACAGGTTCAATGCCTGGTTAGGGCACTTGCCAGGGTTGCTGGGCTTGATCCCCAGCCAATTGATGTTTCTCTCTCACATCCATATTCCTCCCCCTTTTGTCTAAAATCAATAAAAACCCATATAGAAAACTTAAGGAAGAATGAGGTGACTGGCATGTACACTGAGTCTAAGCAGTGTGCTTTGGTATGGAGACAAGAATAAGTGTACTTGCCACAAAGAAAGTGGGTAACTATGTGAAGAAAGGATTCACTGGAGTGATAAGCTGTGGCTTATCAAGTAGTGACTGATCCTTGTCAGAGGCATCAAATGATGGATATGTTTGTGTAAGACAACCAATTTATCTGAAAGTAAATGTGTAGCTGTAAATGATGGCTTAGAGAAAGAAAGTAATCAGTATGTACATCATCAGCTTTTTGAAATTTTGGTTTCTAATTAAATCGGAGTAAGTTTTGTTACTCCTGAGCTTATGGTCGAACTGTATTTTCTCCCTTACCTCATACAATTTTGGGCAAGGATTCTAGGCGACCCAGCTTTTGTGAAAATTTTTGAGTCACCTTGTCTCCATATCAGTCTAGAGACCAATGGTTCCCAATGTGGGGCACACGCCTCATGGGGGGTGGAGGGAGATTTGATTTTCAAGGGGGGCAATTAGAGAATGAGCTATTAACAGTGACTTTTTTTTTTTTTTTTTTTTTTTTTTTTTTTTTTTTTTTTTTTTTTTGCATTTCTTATGGTTCTAGGGGCCTCATATACAGTATATAAATATATATTGTGACATATTTCATACATTTCAGTTCTCCATTATGTGTTTTGAAACTTTCTTTGCTATTTTTTCATATCACTTCATATTGTTATTAATTTAACAATTTCTTAGTGATTTCTTCCTCAGTACTTCAACTATCCTTTTGTTCTTTTATTTTTCTCTTTCATGGATGCCATGTTCTTTGGAAGCTTGTTTAGACCAAGCTTTTAGGCTTTCTCCATGTGAATAGGAGTTCACTTTTTGAATAATAAGAATTATATGTCACAGGGGGGGCATCAGAGTTTTAGAGATGCTTAGGTGGGGCATCCCCCTCCCCCCCCAAATAAAAAAGGTTGGGAACCACTGGTCTAGATCAGTGGTCGGCAAACCACGGCTCGTGAGCCACATGTGGATCTTTGGCCCCTTGAGTGTGGCTCGGCGTTAAAACCACTTCTTCAAGATAGACTCGCCCAGGCCGAAAACTGACTTCTGTGCATGGGCCCACGAAGTTTCTGTATAGGCATGATATTTTGTGGAAGAACCACACTCAAAGGGCCAAAGAGCCGCATGTGGCTCACAAGCCATGGTTTGCCGACCACTGGTCTAGACCAATGTTGATGTTCTCTTAGGAAAATAGAAAAAACTAACAATATCATTTTAAAGTACACAAATTTTCACAGCAAGAGACACACTCTCTCTCCGTGATAACTGGGATGGAACGTTATATTGAATAGACGTAATAAAGGTGAGCCTTGGCAGCCACTTGATCTGACTCTCCCCTGAATAAACTCCTTTGTGCTCTCCTGAGTGGAGCCATATTCTCGGGATGAGAAAGTACATGGGAGGAGGGAAGGAGATGGTGTGTGACATTCCTTCCCCAGTTAACTAAAGTCTGGAAAAGGACAAAGATTGTGTTCCATACCAGATGCTCTGGTAACGTGAGCAGCAGTAGCACGAGCTTAACTGCAAAAACACGGCAGCTGAACAAAGGCTTGGTGGATTCAGAAGGGCAGATTGCGTGTGTGAAGAAAATCCGCTAGGATGATCACTTCCCCAAGCAGAACAAATTCGTCGGCAAAATCTCCTGTAAAAAGGAAGTTATTAATCTTAGATTTGGTAGTTCCCTAAAGAATATTTTTCTGAGCTACCCTATGCAAAGCAATGTCATAAAGTCATGCATTCAGCCAAATTCTTAGCAGGGGTGAACAGAAAATAGATTAAAAAACACATTCTTATCACCAAATATAGACCTTATGGGTATATAAGGATGTGAAATCTATCACAATAATTAAAATCTATTTATCAAAAACCTTGCACGTAGCATTGAGCTGGGTGGTACTAGTATATCAAGCAAGTTGGGTAAGATTTGTTCTCTGCCCTGTAGATGCTTATGACTCATCCAGAAAACACCTGCACAGATAGACACAGAGCTGATGCTTCCACAGTGCAGCAGGAACAGATGCCACCTGGGGGGGGGCCAGAGGTCCACTCTCTCTGCAGCCTGGATCTTTCTGTGTGCTAGGGCACTACTGCAGCTCTGTGGGAGGCTATGACCCCAGCTTACCCTACCTTCCCTGCTTCCTGCTATTTTCTGTGCAATTCTACAAAAACTTCCCAACTCTATATTTTTATTGTAAATGCGTTTTGTCTCTTAGGATTCAAAGTTTTGTTTTCAGATCTCAAGATTTTTAGTTCATTTCACATTAATTGTGATTTACCTTAAATCTACCCTTTTCGAGTTCAAGCACCTCTCTCAATGTTAAAAAATAGGTTCCTGTTTCATGCATGGCGGTTGAGAGACTACTCACTGAAACCGGAATGCCTGTGTGTTGTGTTGTAGACTCGCCAGTAATAGCTCCACTAAGTTTTCTTAAAGAGTTTTATACTTTTTCTTTTGCATAGTAGAACTTTATTTGCTTTTGGATATAATAATGATAACAATTATATGTGGTATACATTTATATAACTATTGTAAATACATCTGTATCCTTTTATAGCTCACTAAAGTTTTCCTAAGGTACAGTGACTAGAACTATATTATTATTCTAGTTCTGGGCATATTATATTTTTAAAACATAAAATGTCTTCTCCCATCATATTTAAAATATTCTTTTTGATAAGGCCCAGTTTCATTGTTTTATTTATTTATTTATTTATTTATTTATTTATTTATTTATGTTTAAAGTATTACAAATAGTACATATGTCTCTCCCCCCTCCCCCCCCACATTGACCTTCCTCAGGCCTCCCCTACCCCCTGGCACATGCCCTCACTCCCCCCTCCCCGCCAGGGTCTTGTGTCCATTGGTTATGCTTATATGCATGCATACAAGTCCTTCGGTTGATCTCTTATCTCCCCAATACTCCCACACTGTAATTTGATGGTCTGTTCGATGCTTCTCTGCAGCAGCCCATTAGTTGATCCCTTTACCAACAATTCTATGTTTTTGGATCTTATTTCACAGAACCCATTCTCATAAATATATATCATATACTTTATGTATATTTAAAAATTTCTACAATATCTTAACCAATGTCACCCCAATAAATTCAATAAAAACTAAAAAAGAAAATAATTTGCAAATCTTCCCTACCTTTGAAGTATATTTGTTGCTTTTCTACCTATCCACAAAGCTTTCAGAAATCACATTGATCCTCTCTATACAAGATAAATATAATTTTAGCTGCAAAACCTTAATTTATCTGAAAAACTTAAGAATTTATTTTTCAATTTACTTATAAAAATGCTAAATAAGACCAGGACTAGTACCAAGCTCAGGGAATTCACCAAATTTTTAGCATCCTTTGTTATTTAGCTTCACCTTATAAAAATAACATGGTGCTATATCTGTAGAAAATAATTTTTTTCTCTTTTGTGAAACTACCTGTCAGGCACATTCTCTAATACAGAATGTTCTGTGGCAGATTTTGCATGGACTTGCCCCAGTGGTGGGATTTGCTCTGTGCTTGGTGCTACTACTGTGTATTTTACCATCTTGCTGGGATGGATGAGAGGTCCATCCCATCATTTAACATGTGGCACTTCTTTCACGCAGAGGCTCTTTATAATGATAATTTTTCAATAATTCTCAGATGGATGTGGATATATACGTGGAGCAGGGTCCCAGTGAATCTCCCAACTTGGATTTGGGTTATTTCATGGTAAAAGTGCTGAGCATCTCTGGTGGTAGAACTGGAAACTATCTGGTGATTCATGACATTGGACTATCTCACCCCTCCTCAAATGTGCTTGAGAATGAGAAACATGACACTTTTCCAAGTAGCCCATCTCTTTAATTTCATTTCTTAATGTTTAGAAAATTCTCTTGAAATATCCATATATTAAGTAAAGTTCTGATTTTCTGTAACTTCCAAGAATTTAATCTGTATTTTCCTTCTGTGCTTAGTTTCATCTCAAAGGACTGAATGCTAAATTGAAGTGTAAAGTTAAAAGACAAAGGACTTGAATTTCCTGCTGCATTTTATATAAAACTGCCCAGGATTTAGTATTCCTAAAGGCAATAGTTTTTAGTGTTTTGTTGTCTGTAAAGTTTGTAAGTAGCATGAAGAAATGAAAGAAGAGTTTCAAACCATCTGTTTGGATTCTGTACTTTCTAGGTATGAAATTAGGTGAGTTACTGTATCTTTTAGACTTAGCTGTGTCATCAGGAAAATGGTTCTAGCAATGCCTTCCTCATTTATACAACAAATGCCAACACGCCTTTTTTTTTTTTTTAAATCATTTATATAACAGATGCTAACACACCTTTAAAAATTATGTGTTATATTATCTTCCATGAAACAGCAAGTAATTCATCTATAGTTCTTCGAAAGCATCTAGTAATCTAGGTAATTCATTAAGTATTTGTTGAATAAATGAAAGTAGAGTAGTCCCAGTAAGTCACTTGTCAATAAGAGATGTGAATGTACTATAAATATTCTCTTCAGTTTCTGTTTTTGGTATATTTTAAAATGTGTGTGGTCCCAAGCAGTATTGACACATTAAGCAACGACAAACAACTATTAAATAATTTATATAAGAAAATGAGCCATTACAAGAATTATTTATAATAATAAGAATCAATTCTTTCTAAAAATATTTACTTATCACAAAACAAAAGGTTATAGGAAAATAAAGAACTTTTATTATCTTATTTTTAGTTTTCCATTTTATTTTATGAGTTTCTGTACCTTTAAATTTTTTTTCCAATGAGGATTATTATATTTGTAATAAAGAACCACAAAATCTTCAGAGATTCCATGTATTCAGATGAAGCTTCCTAAAATGCAATAGACTTTAAGGATTACAATTCTTTAAAAATATACAGGTGAAGATCTAGCTTTTAGGATAAGGAACTCTATGGGTAATGGGTCCCTAAAATATCTCATTTTATGTAAATTGGAAATTGGTGGTCTTTTGTATCCTTGTGCATAATGATCTCAGAGATTTCCTAATTTTGTGTGAGACTAAAGGGACTTTGCAGAAACAGCTTGGTTGAATCACTAACTAGGCCATAAATAGGTGTTTTATGTTTTTAAATAAGCTCCAAATGATGCTACTTACCTGACTGGTGAACTAGATATGTAAAAAGGAGAATATTTTGGGCAGGGTCTTGAGTAAGATGTGGAATAGATCAGAGTCTACAAACATAGTTAATTGCCAGGACTGAGCAAATATTTTGTAATTGGTTCTTTTCAATGTTTCTGAATTTTCTTTAATATCATTCCTTAATGTTTAGAAAATTCTCTTGAGATATCAGCATGTTTTAGTTATGCTAAGAGGAGATATAGGAAATAAGATTTTGTCCATGTTTTAAAGGAAGTAATCATCCCTAGTGATAAATTGTGGTTTAGAGGATAAATAGAGGGAGCTCCCCTCCCCCACTAAGAAAAGGTGAAATTAATGATGTCAAGAGACAAAGTTGTTATGCAGCAGCTTGTCACCAGCAGAAACTTTTTTTTTTTTTTTTTTAAAGCCCTTCCTGAGAAAAGTTCAAAGGCATCCATACAATATTTTCTCTAGGAAAGTTGTTTTGATTACATCAGCCTATTGGATTATCATTAGAACCTATGGAGAGACACATAAATCTCATTTGGAATCATTTATGAAGCAGAGATCAGAGTCAAATGTCCCTTCCTACTTTGTATTTCAACATGGTAGGGTTTAGTTGCCATTCATTCATTAGAGAATATTTATTAGCCCTAGCTGGTTTGGCTCAGTGGATAGAGCGTTGGCCTGTGGATTGAAGGGTCCCAGGTTCAATTCCGGGTTGTGGGCCAAACCCCAGTAGGGAGTGTGCAGGAAGCGGCCAAACAGTGATTCTTTCTCATCATTGATGTTTCTATCTCTTTCCCTCTCCTTTCTTCTCTGTAATCAATAAAAATATTAAAAAAAGAAAATATTTATTAAATTTCCATTTTACTGTAGGCAATAGATTAAGCTCAAGGATACATTTAAAATGTATTAACCTTTCAAGAATCTTCAGTCTGTTGACTAGGTTTGCCTTGTCAGTCTTTCCTGTTTTCATTTTTTAGTCCACGTAGCTTGGATTTCATATTTTATTATTCTGGTCTCTTAGTTGCCAATATCTTCAACTTACTTTGTCATTGTCTTCCTGAGTTTATATCCTCAAAAACCTCAATCCTGTGTTTTTAACATCTCAAACAGAGCTTTGCTGGGGAAAAATCATTTACCTGTGTGATGTGGATTGATACCACCACAACTTTAAAGTCTCCAGTTCCTGTGGGACACTCAACATTTTTGTTTCTTGACTTGGCTCTTTCTCATTCTCTGCTATGACTATGTCAAACCAGTTCCATCTTCCTTAAAACTTTAGTTTTCCATATCCCTACTGTCTGAGCCACTTACACCTGGAAGACAAAATTGGAAGCTCCAGAACTGTCTACCTTTCTTGTCCTCCACTTAAGTGACCTTAATCTTCCTGAGGCTCAGTTATGTGATTTGAAAACTGACCATTTAATGTTAATAATTTCCTTTTTCATAATCCCCTCTTCCTCATTTTTCATTTTCCCTCCTCTTTCTTCTAACATTCTTCTTCTTTTTTTTTCTCTTAGAGAGGAAGATATAGTAAAGTTCTATATCTAATTAAGCACCAAACTGCCAAATCTACCTCACAGATATCTGGAATATCCTCATTTTTTTGCCCAAGTGGATATTGGGGATCCTCCCTAGTTCCTTGGTTTATTGCTGCAGTGTTCATTACCTCTAGAAGAGGAAGGCACCTAAGTATACTGCACACATGGTATTTAAGGAATCACAATACTTGAGTTAAACTACTTATTGCCTTTTTATTTGGAGAAAAAAGTATGTGGATGAAGGAAACTTTAATTATACTGATAATTATTTTACAAAGCACTAAATAAGATTTCTAAGAGGAGACGAAATAGTTTACCAATTGTGACAAAAAAGACAATACTTATGATTTATTTGAACAGGCTACAAAGTTTAGTAAGAGGTCTACTTTCACTGGGGATTTAAGAAAAGTAATCATCTTCGAATAGAGTGGCTATACCAAATTGTCCAGAGAGTTGGGTTAATTTTGAGGGTGGTCAGAAAAGTAGATAATCAAAATAGCCTAGGCAAGAAGGAAACAATGTTAGCCACAGAAATGATAAACCCAGTTCTATTAAGATGGAGCTAGAATTTGTGCGTGAAAATGACCAGTTATGGAGTCTACAGAGATTGGTAAGGCTGGTTTATACAACATCTCAGGTAATATTAATTCTAATTTTTTCCAGAAGGTGCTGGGAAATTGTGGAAGTATTCTAAGCAAAGAAATAACAAGATCAAAATTGTTATTTAGAGCAGTAACTTGGGAATTAGTCTAGAGCAGTGGTCGGCAAACTCATTAGTCAATAGAGCCAAATATCAACAGTACAACTATTGAAATTTCTTTTGAGAGCCAAGTTTTTTAAACTTAAGCTATATAGGTAGGTACATTTTATTAACTTAATTAGGATACTCCTAAGCTGGCCTTTGCTAAAAACTCAAGGGGCCAAAGAGCTGCATGTTGCTCGAGAGCAGCAGTTTGCTGACCACTGGTCTAGAGGATAGCAGGAGAATGGTCATGCTGAAAGTAAGGAGAACAGTTTGGTAATGGCTATGTTAATCCATGTGAGAAGATGGGAAGTGGCAGCACTCAATTCTAAATGGTTAATTCACTGAACAGAATCACCACAATGTATTTAACTCATTCTACTTTAATCTATACTGCTTTCAAGTCTTCACTATTATAACAGAGGTGGTACTGGACATATATGTAACTTTACATATTTTGAATTATTTTCCTAGACCAGGTTGCCAGAGTAGGAATAGGAGTTAATAGGCATGGAGATGTTTATATTAGTTGATGCAAGTTTTGATATGCTCTTTGAAATATCACTTCTGTGACTATTTTAAATACATTTTCCTCCCATTTTTTTTGAAGAATATACTTTAAGAAAACTGAAGACACATTCTTTTCAGTTTGACATATTCTTTTAAATTTGACAATCATTGATTCCTTTCCCCCCTGATTTCTAAGAGGTTAAAACTTGTGAGCGTTTCTTAGCTTGCTTTCTTTTTTTGTGCACCTTTATCTTTAACAAAAATCAAAGTATATGAAGGATTATACCTCACATTTATAGCCAGTACACAGAGGTCAAAACAAAGGTTTATTTTAAGTATTGACATTAAAAAGCTAACTGTTAAAGAAAATTAAAAGTAAATGAATAAAGTCAGTGATATTTAGAATGTAAATAACACTGATTATTAAAAGGAAACTTATTAGGTCAAATTAGGTTTTATATTTAATGCTTGGCAAAATCCCTTTAGGTTAAGCCTCTTTTAGTTAATTTGATCAAACTATGGATTTAAAATGCAAAATGACAGCCTTATATGAATCCATATAAACAACTTTCAAAAGAAACACTGTGATGAGAAAAACATGAATTATGAAAATATCTTGTAATAGAAAACATTCTGTAAGGCCATTCCTGTGTATGAGACAACGGAGCCATCTATGGAATGATAGCAGAAAAGCTTCTCAGGTGGAAATGTCAAAAGAAATCAGAATCAACCTGTTGTAGAATTTTGAGATCATCTACATTAAGCATGAATTAGACTTGCATATTTATGCTATGTGACCAGAATAAAACTGAATATCTGTGCTTATGCTCATGGTTCCTCCAAACTGGTTTACTTCATCCATCTCTATCTTCGGCTCAGGTGCCCCCTTTTTCGTTTAAGCTTGGCCTAGTTTCTCTGGCTATCTGAAGACTATTTATAAAGTATTCTACCTGCTTAATAATAGCAGCATTTAGAGTCCAAGTATGAGAATGCTTAATAATAGCAGCATTTAGAGTCCAAGTATGAGAATGTTGGACACTCTGCCCTCTCTGAGGACCCTCAGACTACTTGACATAACCTCACCTGAGTGGTTCCTCTCATTTCTTAAGTTCAGAATTTATAAATTAATAGGAGCTATCTCCTGTAAGTTAGGGGCCCATCTCCTGTAAGTTAGGGGCCCATGAGGTAACCTAACATAAGGTATCTTCCAAACAGAGACCCCCAGTAATGCATGGTGCTTGGGTAATAACAATTAGGACTAACATCTATTTAGTACTTACTATGCACCAGGCACTGCTTGTGCAGCACAAACGTGCAACCAGAAGACCTTTCAGCTGCAACTGTATTGCCGATTGCTTGAGAAATATTTCCAAACTGCTCTAGCTGTCCTACTATTCCCCTAAGGCAGTGGTCGGCAAACCTTGGCTCTCGAGCCACATGTGGCTCTTTGGCCCCTTGAGTGTGGCTCTTCCACAAAATACCATGGCCTGGGCAAGTCTATTTTGAAGAAGTGGCATTAGAAGAAGTTTAAGTTTCAAAAATTTGGCTCTCAAAAGAAATTTCAATAGTTGTACCGTTGCTATTTGGCTCTGTTGATTAATGAATTTGCCGACCATTGATCTAAGGCCCTTAGTCCTGTCTACAATCCATGCACTAAAGAGTTAATACTTGGCCCTGCAGGAGCTCTCTTGAATTCTGCTCTAGCCTCCTAGCACCACAGCTCCCCAGAGGGCAGTCCTACTGACAGTATTCATTTAGAACACATTAAGTACTTGTGCTCTAGTGCCAACTGCCTGGGTTCAAATCCTAACTCTCCTACTTAAAAGATATGTGATTTGAGGTAAATTCACACACACACACACACACACACACACACACACACACACACTAGAGGCCTGTTGCACAATATTTGTGTAAGAATAGGCCCCTGGCTTCACTCCTGACCACCTGGGAGCCAGCACTTCCTTGCTCCCAGGCCACCTGGAGTCGGCACATCCCCACTCCTGGTGGCCCAGGATCTGGCAACTCCCTGCTCCCCGGCCACCTAGGAGCCAGCATGTCCCCACTCCCAGGCTGCCCAGAGCCAGCAAGTCCTGGCTTCTGTCTGGAGCACCACTTCAGTAGCCCTCTCCACCACCCACTTCCCCTCATAGCAGGCTTCACACTGCTCTGTGCCTGCATATGCAAATTAACCTCCATCTTTGTTGGTTTAATTTGCATACTCACTCTGATTGGCTGTGGGCATAGTGGAGTGTTGATTGATTTGTATGTTTCTCTTTTATTAGGTAAGATATTATTTTTTATTTTTTTTACTCAGTTTTCTTCACCTCTAAAATGGAGATGATAATGTATCTATCTCAAGGGATGGGTTTGAAACTAAATGCATTAATATATAGAGAGCATTTAGAAGAGATTTGACTCAGTAGGTATAATAAAAGTGTTATCATCCAAGGATATTTTTCCATTGATTTTTAGAGTGGAAGGGAGGGGGAGAGACAATAAGAGAGAAATATTGGTATGAGAGAGACACATCAATTGGTTGCTTCTGCATGCTCCCCAACAGGTCCTGGATTGAACCTAAAACTGAGGTATGTGCCCTTGACCAGAATTGAAGCTGGGATCTTTTAGTACCAGAGCTGACTTTCTATATACTCAGCCAATCTGGCCAGGGCTACAATTTTATTTTTTTATAACTCTTTCCTTTGTAGTAATTACAACCATTTTAACTCTCTACCAGTTTAAATTTTATCAATTCAAATAATGAGGACTATGGATAACCTGTTATGGATAAGGCAAAAGCAAAGACATAAAAACAAATAAAACATGATCCCTTTCATGAAGAATCCTATATATACAAGTCTAATATGCTAAGTGTCTGTTTGTTCAACCAATCAAAGTGTAATATACTAATGATATGCTAAGGCCATTCAACTGCTAGCTATGATGTGCACTGACCAATAGGGGGCAGATGCTCCAACTGGTAGGTTAGCTTGCTGCTGGGGTCTGGCCAATCAGGACTGAGCAAGACAAGCAAGACATGCCCTGGAGCCCTTCTGCAGTCACTCCCCAGCTGGCCAGCCTCCAACGTCTCTCCCCTGCCCTGATCATGCATCAGTGGGGTCCCTCAGTCTGGCCTGTGCTCTCTCACAATCCAGAACCCTCCAGGGGATGTTGGACAGCTGGTTTTGGCCCCATTCCACAGGCCAGGCCAAGGGACCCCACTGGTGCACAAATTTGTGCACTGGGCCTCTAGTCTTACAATAAAGTACTGTGATGGAATTGAAGGCTTCCATGTGGTAAAGAAAGTGATTCGGGTTGTTCAGTGTTAGCAAACTCAAATTCCAGGCAGAAAATGAAGAGAAACCATGGGCTAGATGGTGAACACCAGAGAGGACATCCCTTTCCAGGAAGGAGTCAACATGTGGCTCTAGCCAGTTGTTGCATGACAAAATATGGTCCCAGTGATGCCAGTTTTCCAAATCTCTAAAGAATGGCAGAAATCTGGATTTTTACGTTAAATTTTATAATTTTAAAACATTGGCAATTACAGTATAAAGTAGAGAGTAAAGGAGAAAAGGAAGTTTCTCAATGACCACATAAAAGATTTCAAAAAGTCTGGAATGCTGCTCAGAGTACACAGAAGTTCTAGAGGGCCCCTGGGCAGAGTGATATCTGTAGTGACTCTAATTTTTCCCCAGCAGTGGCATCTAGAATGGTATTGAGAGAAGTTGGTCAAAATATTTAACCATTAGCACAGTTAAAAAAAAAAACACACAACAAAAATACAACTGTAAAAGAATATATAATTGAAGAAGTTGAGTGAACAAGTTTTTGTGACTCATACAGATGACATTAGAATTGGAACTCCATCTAGTTCAACTGTCAGGCTGTGTGATGTGGGAAGTTTCTTAAATAATCCCATTCTTCCTGGGCCGTTATATGATCTTGAACAAAGCACTTAACTCCTGTGGACCTATTTCTGCCTTAGCAAAAATGTAGGTAATAGCAAATGATCCCTGCATGTTTTGTAAGTGCTGAATGAGACATAATATTATCTGGTTATGAAATGCTTATAAAATGGTAGTGATTCTAGATGAAAATACAAAGGCTCCAGAAGGACTTGCTACTTAGTTGAAAAGTCAGAATTAGAACCCAAACCACATGAATCCTGGCTAATAGTTTTGTTTGTTTTTTTAAATATATTTTATTGATTTTTCACCAGAGGAAGGGAGAGAGAGAGAGTTAGAAATACCGATGAGAGAGAAACATTGATCAATTGCCTTCTGCACCCCCCCCCCCCCCCCCCCCACTGGGGATGTGCCCTCAACCAATGTACAATACATGCCCTTGACCGGAATCGAACCTAGGACCCTTCGGTCTGCAGGTTGACGCTCTATCCACTGAGCCAAACCAGTTTTGGCTTGGCTAATAGGTTTTTTTTTTTTTTTTTTTTTTTTTTTTTTTTTTTTAAATATATTTTATTGATTTTTGTACAGACAGGAAGGGAGAGAGATAGAGAGTTAGAAACATCTATGAGAGAGAATCATAGATCAGCTGCCTCTTGCACACCCCCTACTGGGGATATGCCTGCAACCAAGGTACATGCCCTTGACCGGAATCGAACCTGGGGCCCTTCAGTCCCCAAGCTGACGCTCTATCCATTGAGCCAAACCGGTCTCGGCTAATAGGTTTTTTTTTAATGGAACATCATTCATATTGTAGCTGACTGTAATTAGGTTAAGGAGAATAAAAATACTCTAATGGAGGCAAGATAAAACAGGGATTCACCTAAATTTGTTTCAGTTATTATAGCTATGCCTATACTCTGATTATCCTAGTATATTAGAGAAAGTCAAAAGACTGAACTAAAGGTAATCTTAATCGGATAAAAACTTTTGATTTGAACATCTATTATGGAGTTAGAGGCATGTACTGTGATTTAGTTCTTGGGGTTTTACTGGTGCAGTTCTCAGGTTAGTAACTAGCTGAATTGTCTTTGTTGTTTTCTTAAGAATCTTTTCTTTTTGGTATGGATTATCTGAAGACAGGTGAATGTTACAAAAATAAAAGTTGTCCCCCTTCTTTCGGTCTCCAGAAGCTGACTTGCCCTGGCTTTATTGATAAATGGGGACAACTGAGCCTCAGCAGCGACTCTGGTCATGTATTTATATAACTTGCCCCCAGATATGAAACTTCTCAGAACATGCTCTTCAAAAAGACAATAGCTTAAAACATTTTAGAATGTAGTGTGACCCTGACCCTGACCCTGACACTTTTCTTTCCCTTGAAACATAATGTTTTTGTATAACAACATTAACCATACCAGTGTCAGCCTAAAAAAAGCACAACACTTTAATTGTTTTGTTTTAGTATTGGTGTCTGTGTCCTGGGACTCAGGGGTGAGTCTGTCCTCTGGTAATGAAGACCATGAAGCTCTTCACCTCTTGACCCTTCTAGAAATAGGCCATGTCGAGGCTATCACGGGATCCTTTCAAAGATTATAGGTAGAGTGTAGGAGGTTTGGTTATTTTGTTTAAAAATGTTTTTCTTTACATATCAAGCTATAAGGCAGCTTGGGGATGACATTCATTTTATACTGTAAAACACAGTTACAAAATAATATTAATGCAGTGCTTTTTTGAAGTAAAGTAAATATGGATGCGATAAGTTTGAGTAAGAAAAAAAGAGAGAAGAGAATCAAATCTCAGGTAATTATAGCTCTGGTCAAAGACATTAAAAATGCTGAAAAAGAAGACTTTTGGGCTTGAAATGCCTTTGGCAAAATTATTTAGGAATAAATAATGTAAAATACCCCAGAGTATAAAGTAACAATAGAAATCTTGACTAGTTGGACAAGTTCTTAATTTATTTCATGATAATTCCCAAATCACACGAGAAAGGTGATACAGACTATCCAGCCTGTGAGCGGAATGCTGGGATTTGTAATTTTGAGTTATTCCATTGGATGTGGAAATGACAAAATTTACCTTGTTATAAAGGTCCCCTGTATTAATTTTAAAATTTAGATCTCCAATAATCATACTTTCTTGACAACCAAATTTGGTTGTGTGCATGATCTTGTATTGGACTTTTTGTTTATTAACTATTACAGGATTCAAGAGATGAAGATAATGAGACAGAAGGCAGTAGGATGAGAAAATTAAGAAGGACAAGAAAGAAAGTCACTAAATCACATATTTCTTCAACTGCAATAGAAGAAATGGATATGCCCAACTCAAAAGGTATCTTGTACAACTGTTGGGCTGGTTCAGTCGGTAGAGCATGAGACACTTAATCTCAAATGTCTTGCTATCATTATCCCTCAGGAATGTGTTATCAATGACAATCTTTATTTGGTCCACATTTTCCTAATAAATTTGCTTTTCTTCTATGGAAGAAGCAAAAACAAATAAAATTTATTTGTACAAAGTCAACATAAAAGATGATAAATACAGGGTTACAATGTAAATATATAAAAACAATCAGCCAAAATATTCAGAATTTAAAGGGGGAAGAATGAGGAGATAAGTGGTAAAAAAGAGAGAACATCATAGAAGGAACATATAAGTAAGAAGAGAAGCAGATTTCTGTTCTGAGAATGAGTAAAAAGATGATTATTGAAGATTTGGGAGGCCACAATAAAGGTGGGGGCTCGTCTTCATACCACATGTTGGAATTCCATCTAGACTCTGATGGGTCTGAAACAATGGTGAGACTAGGAGTTAATTTGGACAACAAACTCCATTCTAGGAACAGTGGTGTTTTCCAAGGCAAGTCAGTAGGAAAGGGCAGTGCATGGCAGCAATCAAAAGCAGCCAGACTTTTTATAGATTTTTAAAATTATTTTTAAATTCTCTAGAGACATTGCACCTCCTAATGGCCTGCAACCAGGGTGTACTACGCTCACTGCCCTTTATTTGGTATTTTACTGCCTAGGAATAAATTATTTCCTCAAGCATTTCTCTCCATGTCATAATGGAAGACAGTTGAAAACAATGGCATTGTCCCTTAACATTTTTTCTGTATTACTACAGAAAGGTTCAAAGGACAAATGGTGTGTCACAAATTAGAGGATATGAGCAAACCAGTTGTCGGACCTGGCTCTGATGATGAGGACTCCCAGGATCATACAGCAGAGATGAAATCCTCACCCCTCAAAACATCAGCCAGTGCTCCCGATAGTGAATTCAACCCTGACTCCAGCTGTACTGGTAAGGACCCTGGGGTAAACGGACAAATACTTCAAGCCTCTAGTCCTAAATGTGTATGTGAATTACAGATAATGTGATGTTGGTTGAGGAATGCTAGCCTGGGAGTCAGAATACGTAAGAGAATATCAGCCATCATTGATAAAGTGCTTTACAGTTTTCTTTACACACTAGGCTGCCCATCTAGAAAATGAAAAGGTTGTAATGGATGATCTCTCAAATCTTCTAAAAGTGAAATTCTGTTACTCTAAATTTATGGCTTATTAAATCAGTGATACGGCTATTTTGAACTATGAATGTATTGGTTAAAAATCTCTGAGATCCAAATGAAAGAAACTGGTTAAAAAGAGGTATTTTTTTTCTCCCCATGAGGGAATCAATGTTGAAAAGGTTTAGAAAGTAAGAAAATAGCAGTTTGTGACATTAGAGGTACAGTATTCACCAAACAACGTTTACTTCTGACACTAATTACATGTTTGGGAGTTTCCCAAGATTAGTTTTGATAATTCACTATAAGGAATCACAGAAGTCACTGAAAGTGATTATACTCAAGGTTTATTATTGTGAAAGAATACAGATGCATGAGGTGGGCTGGTCTAGGAAAACAGGAAGTGGTGCTGGCTGTGAGAAACTAGAGTAGAGGGTGACAAACTATAGCCCATGAACCAAATTAGTTTGTGAGCTGGTTTTTGTAAAGAATCTTTATGTGTTGTCTAATGGCATAGTTGGTAGTTGGATACCATATGGCCTGCAAAGTTGCAAATATTTTCTATCTGGCCCTTTATAGAAGGTATTTGTCAGCCCATGAATTAGAGCATGCATGCACCATTCCAGGCTACCTCAGAGCTCCAGCCAATTGTTTGCTAATGAAGACATATCCATCTAGTATTTCAAATCTAGTTTTATCAAGAGGCTTCTCAAAATTTTTATATGAAATTTCCTGATATTAGAGTGTCAACTAATTCAAAATATTTTTCAAACATTGGGAAGACTAATATGAAAACATCTGTCAGCCATCTTAGCTCTTCCATGAGCAATCTGTAACCTTCAGCCAAAAAAAGAAGATGGAATTTTCCATTTCTTAGTCTCAAGTCAAAAAATCTGAGGAAAGAATTTGTGTCATGAGCTGTCTCTGCACAGATCAACTTGGTGTTTGTGTACCATTTTTTGATTCAATTTAGTTAATTCAGAAGCTCCCTCTCTGGCCCAGGGCAGGATTAAGTTTTTTTTTTTAAGCCCTAAGCACCAAAAAGTTTACAAACCCAAACAAAACACTTACACGTGTATTTTAAGTACATAATTTAAAATTAAGCACAAAAAACTAACCCTCCAAATACTAGTAAGTGCAAGGCATTTCAACATTGCCTTTTCTTCTCTATAATTCTTACTCTGAATTTTCATATGTATATAAAAAGCTCCTCCCTCCCTCGGAAATGTGCCCCCCACATTTCCACACGTTATTTTTCTGTCCCTGCTTTGTACCAGGTTATTCTGCCACCTGGGCTTTCCAACACTGCGGGGTGAGCGTGAGGGTGGGGTACATTTGCACTGGCAGGGTGGCGCTCAGAGGTGCCATGTGGATAAAGAGAGGCAGGCCCTGGGAAGGGAGCGTGGCAGATTATCGCCAGCATTCCATAAACTGAGTGCTTATCGAGTGCACTTTCTGAAATAGTATTTCTGAAAGCCCACATGCCCAGCTAATCTTTTATAAGTGACTAGGGCATGCTCTCTGCAACTGAACTATGTCCTTGTTGTCACTGAACACCGCCTTCTAGTTGCTACGGAGCTTGGAGGTTTTATGTGTTTTTTGTTTGTATGTATTTCCTGATTTCTTCCCCCCAAACATTTACACTGGTAAAACTTCCTGTATAAAAGCACACTGATTTAATTTATTAGTCCGCTGAGGGGATGGGAAAGGAGAACACCTCCCAGGAACCACACTGTAAGAAAAACAAATGAGACCCTGAACTGGCAATTATCTGCCTGCTATTCATCATGGGCATCTGGGAAGGGCTGACCAAAAGGTTTAATTGTAACTAACAAGTATGATTTATTTGGAGAAAAGAAATTCAGACAATGATGCAGCGAGATTAGTTACGGCCTTGAAAATGAAATTAGATTGGATAGGGTTCTCATAGTTGGTGAAAGAAATGAACTTTTAAATGAGAAAATGGATACTTAGGAAACATGCAAAAGTATGTGATGTCGACTTTTGCTTCTTAATTAGACAAGGTCAAATCACACAGCATGTATGAATAAATGAATGAATGAATGAATGAATGAATGAATTGACTCACACACTTGCTTATGAAAGCTCTCCAGTGCCTATGATATGCCTGTACTGCTACTGGTACCAGGGTTACAGCAGCAAGTGAAGCTCAGCCCCTGGCCTCTTGGAAATGACATGCAAATGGGAAAGACAGACAGTAACGTGTGTCATAGAATATGCAGGTGGTGATGAGGACTCTAATGAAACTAGAGCTAATTTATTATGGACTAAATTGAGTACCCCCTCCCCCCCCCAATTAATATGTTGAAGTCCAAGCCCCTAGTACCTCATAATGTGATTGCACTTGCATATGGGATTTTAAAAGAGACAATTAATGTTGAGTGAGTTGTGTAGGGTCTCTCCTGAGTCCAATATGACTGGTGTCCAGTACTGAGTCCTTATAAGAAAAAGAGATTAGGACACACACAGAGGGAAGGCCATGTAAAAAGGACACCTGTAAGCCAAGGAGAGAGAGCTTCAGCAGAAACCAACCCCCCCTGACACCTTGATCTTGGACCTTTACCCTCTAGTGCTTAAGAAGATAAGTTTCTGTTAAAGCTACCTGGTATTTGTTATGGCAGCCCCAGCAAACTAATACATATACTCACTATCCAGCCATGGTGAAACTTGGTGATCTTAAACCAAATCAATGGTTGGCTCTGTGCACATTGTGATCAAATCCTATCGATCTAAAACTATTCTAGGTGATTATGTTTTATTCTTTTTTTGTCAGCACTTTTCACCACAAATTATTGTATCTCAGCTTTGCATTCAATGGCATGTTTATTGCCTACAGTTCCTTCATTCAATAAAATAAAGCTGTGTGAGGTCAGGGATATTTCTGCAGCTCCCTAGACTATGTCCAGAATAAATAGTAGTGGTAACTTAAAAAAAAATCTATCTTGAATGGATCAATATTTTTCTTTTTTAGAAATAACACATATTTATTGTAGAAACTTAGAAGATCCAGATAAGGTAAAAGACTAATAGAATTACCTGTAATCTAACATTCTAACTTTTTCTGTTGCTAAAATATGGGAGTGGGGCCGAGGAGTCAATGGGGAAAAATGAAGAAAAAAAGGGGGACACTTGTAATATTTTCAACAATCAAGGTAAATTAAAAAACAACAAACAATATTTGTAGTTTATACTAGTATTTAATTGCTTATGATGTTTAGAACATTGATTATCTGAAATTTTCCATATTTTAACTTGCTTATAAATTTTATTTTCTGTAAGGAGAATTATTTAACTTGGGCCGAATACCCAATAATTCAGAATAGGTTGGGAACACAGCAACTGCTAATTTAGCATGAAGTACTGTAATTGCTACAGCTTAATTGTTTGTGTTAAATGGAAGGTAGTAAAAAACCCTCAGGAGTCTCAGTGTAGCCAAATGTATCAGTAACAGGACATTATCTCTAATATATTTGCATAGGTGAAACCAGTAATTTGTTTTCCTCATGCTTCATGTACTTTCAATCCACTTAATCTATGTTTTAAACGGTTCGTCTTTATGCTTATTTTTAAAGCCTAATTATATGTCAAAAAGGATACTCAGGTATTACTTTAAAATTAAAGCTGCTCAGTGTCAGGGATGTGACAGATTGATGGGTATTCAATACACATATGATCAGAGTACCATTACTAGGTTTACAGTAATGGTGCTCACTTGATGCATTTAAGAAGCACCGATACGGTGTTTACTGTCTCCCAGGAACTGTTAAATAACTTGTTTAATTGTCATAACAAGCCTCTAGGTGCACTGTATCAATGAGAATGCTGAGGCACAGAGAGCATAAGTCTTTGGGGGAAAGGCAACATTGGAAGGTTGGCAGAGGGTCTTCAGTGTTTGTGCTGAATCCCTACAGTCTATCACCTCTCCAAAGGTGTGGATGATAGATAACATTTGTGATGGGTACTACGTGCCTGACCCCTCTATATGCTTTATAATTCATCACCATAAAATTATATATTCAGTTATCCACTGGAAATCAAAGGTTCAGATTTTGGTTTCAATTTTGGCAATGAACTGAGAGTGTGATTTGGGGCACCTCATACCTCTCTGATCCATTGGATTAGATTATTTATCCTCCAAAGTCTCTTCTAATTGTAAAGTTTTAGAATTTGAAGACTATCTTAAACGTCTTGAAAAGACTTTTTTTGGCTTCTAATTTTAGTGATTATTGGTATCTGGGGTCTGCCTGTACCCATTTTGTCATCCCATTTTTTGTTCTCTGGTTGCTTTAGGTTTCTAATGCTAAAATTGAGTACTCAGTCTAGAGCTTTCATCTCCTATACTCTCATTCTTGAAAAATTATTTTGTTTGCTTATTTACACAAATTTTAAATTTGACAGAAAGATGTAGATGCCTTTGATTCAGATGACATGTTAAAGATAAAAAGCCCTATTGGCAAACAGAACAAAACAAAACATACCAGAACTTTTAATTTAGATATTACCAGTTCAAAGAGCTCAAAGTGTTTTCTTTTCAATGGTAGTCATCTATATACAGATTTATATGATGCCAAAGCTGTCTAATTATGCAAATATGTTTTAATTTCCATAAGCAAAGGCATTTTCAGTAAGTATTTACATATGATATTGCTATATACTTATGCAAATGATGTTCACTTTCACCTAGTCCCAAGTGATAAACAATCTCCTTGGCCCTTTAGAGACAATGTTCTTGGGAATACGTGAGGCTAAGTAGGAAGGGTAAGATTTCTAGCTCTAAGCCAATGACATGAATGTCATAGTTAATATTCATAAAGAATAATCTGCTGCTAACCAGCCTCCTTTTGCTTCTCATTTCATCATGGTCTAATGCTTTAGAACCATTCTCTGTTTTACAGATGACACTGGGGACAGCACACAAATTCCAAAGGTACCTCAAGTCTCCTCTAGAATGAAGCACATTAAACAAGAGATGGCCAAAAATCACCTTCAGTTTGTGCGATTTGAAGCAACAGATCTTCATGGGGTGTCCAGGTCTAAGAGTATCCCTGCACACTTCTTCCAGGTGAGTTTTACAAGTCAAGTTATGACTGAATGCAATTTCATGACCATTAGCAAGCCAACGGTCCTTATTACTCTTTCTTATTTTATTGTAATCCACACAGCAACTTCAGCTGAAAACCAATACTTTATTTCGTTTCTTCTCTTGTCCCTTCCCAAACACATTATTGCTCCCCAAGGAGCTGAACACATAATTTCAGCTCCCAAACAGCCATTCCTTTACCCAATAGAAATATAAAACTAATTAAGACTGGTAATTTTAGTCCTTCTGCTTTGAATAATTTCCCTCTACAGAATTATCTTTTCTCTCTTACTGCAATTATGAAGATTATATTTTGTTTGACATGAGAAAATTGCAACAGAAGACCCAAGAGCAAATATAAAAGGGGGAAAAATAATTAAATAGAAAGAAATTTCCTAGATAAAAAGCATGTCCCTTTTAGCTTCTATTTCTGATAAGAAAATACTCTATTGTTGGATGACTTAATGATTATTAAGTTCTCCAAAATAGTGATATTAAGAAATATTATATTTTTAGGTATGTTCTAAGATTGTAAGATTTTTTTCAATTTTATGATGTCTTCATTTTAATGACAGGTACACTAGTATTGTGCAACTGAAACATGACTTTTTAGGAATGAGACATCCCTCATGTTATATAAAAATATAATAGTTAAACATGTTGTAAATTAAAATATATAATTGTTATCACTGTAATATCAAATTGTAGTTTTTCTCATAGGTTTTATGCTGGGAAAAAACTGTGCATCTTCAAAACACCTTTTAAAACAATGCTAACAGATTCAAATTTGTTTCTTAAGAAATTCTTTAGCCGAAACCGATTTGGCTCAATGTATAGAGCATCCGCCTACGGACTCAAGGGTCCCAGGTTCGATTCCGGTCAAGGGCATGTACCTTGGTTGTGGGCACATCCCCAGTAGGGGGTGTGCAAGAGGCAGCTGATCGATGATTCTCTCTCATTGATATTTCTAACTTTCTATCCCTCTCTCTTCCTCTCTGTAAAAAATCAATAAAATATATTTAAAAAAAAAGAAAAGAAATTCTTTAGATCAGCCTGCAGATATTGTTTTCTCTTTATCCAGGCAAGAGCATATGTTGGTTACTTTTGATAACAAAATGTGAAATGTATGTGAAATGTATTGTGGATAGGCCCAGGATCTAATTCACATGACTTTCTTTCAATCAATAAGAAACCATAACTGGCACTTTAGGCACTTGCCAGAGACTTCAATATAAAACTTGTTATTCAGTGTTTTCCAACTTCTAATAATTTAATCTACTAATGGCATCTGAAACTACATTTTTAAGACCTTACTCTAGTTCCTCAATGGAACTCCTTTATGAAAATATAATTTAATATGCTCCCTACATTTGCTGAGCACTGATACAATTGATGTACAGAGAAAACTTCTGCATTCTATTTTTTTTATTGCTATTGAAAATATTTTCCATTATTTTATTCAATGTCTCATATAGAAGAATCACTTTTATTTTTTTTCTGGAATTTAGATAGGGCAATTGCTGTTTATTCTGAACTCCAGTTTTCTAAAATTATTATTATTTAATGATTTTACAGTAGCTACATATTTTTTTAACAAAACAACTCAAATTATTTTGGAACTTTTGAAGGTATAAATAAGGATGAGTATTTATTTGCAGCATGAATATTTATAATTTAGGATTAAATTGTTTTTGGAAAATTTATCATGACTAGACATTAAAAATAGATTAATCTGTGCAAACCAATCTAAACACCATGTGTCTGGCTCAAATGGCATGGCTCAGTGGTTGAGCATTGACCTATGAGCCAGGAGGTCATGGTTCAATTCTCAGTCAGAGCACATGCCCAGTTTGCAGGCTCGATCCCCAGTGGAGAGGCATGCAGGAGGCAGCAGATCAATGGCTTGTCGTATTGTAATCCTCATAGTTAACTGCCTCTCAGAAGTCTACAGTAAAGAATTGGTTCTTTTTCAGTCCTACAACACACACCTGAGCAGCCAGGCCTGCTCACCATTGATGCTTCTGTCTCTCTCTCCCTTCCTCTCTGAAATAAATAAAAATATATTTAAACATTGTATGTTTGTATATATATAAATCTACCTGTATATGTATAGACATACAATTCTGTATGGGAAGTTCATTAAACAAAGAGTGGAGTCAATAATTTGAATTTGCCAATGGCTTAGAGAAAAGTAATTTTAATCTTTATAAAGTAATTATTTTTTTTTCTATTTGGGGAAAATAAAGTATCAATTTGAAAATTCTTGTTAGACCATGGAAAGATATAACATAATTTAATTCATTGACTTCCTTATAGATGAGGAGAATAAAGCCTTGGGAAGTTAAGAAAAGCTTTTAAAAAATAGTACAGGCAGTTAATGGTAGAGCTGGAACATTAGTCAGTGGTTCTTCTCTTCCATTTCCACTGTTTCTCTCTCTCTCTTATTTAAATATATTTTATTGATTTTTGTACAGAGAGGAAGGGAGAGAGATAGAGAGTTAGAAACATCGATGAGAGAGTCATCGATCAGCCGCCTCCTGCACACCCCCTACTGGGGATATGCCCGCAACCAAGGTACATGCCCTTGACCGGAATCGAACCCAGGGCCCTTCAGTCCCCAAGCCAACGCTCTATCCATTGAGCCAAACCGGTCCCGGCCTCTCTCTCTCTTTTTAACTGCACCTTCTGCCTTCAGCTCTGCTTTTATATTTCCTTTTATTGTTAATTTGAGTTAAGTGTTCTTTCTTATAAAATTGAAAAAACATGGATTTTTTTTTTTTTTTTTTTTTTTAAACAAGCCATCTACAAAAACTAGAGAAAAAACTGTTACATAATTGGAAAAGGCCAAATGGGGAACCTTTGAAAATGATGGTATCAACATTTTAGAGAAAACTCACCAGGTGTCCGCCATTATGCTCATTGCCTTACAAATATTAGTTTATTTAAACTACACAACCAACTTGTACTATCTGTTCTATCAAAGGATTAGTTTTTATTTAAGTTATATGCAGATTCTATCTTTGATTTAATCAAAACATGATATAGAACTCATGACTAATTCTTTGGTTGTTTCAAAAGGTGACTTTTAATATGGCCCAAAATGTCAGTGGTCATAGAGATTGGAGCTATTCTGTAAGAATTTTTATTGATTCTCTGGTGATTTATATTGCAGTGTGAAATTGCCCTACTGTTTATATTTTTAAATATAAATAATGTAAGACAACAATCGTCATGAACAATGTCTCTGTGTATATATTTATGTATTTCCCACTACTAATAAAGAGTAGTTTGCATTTTGAATGTTCCTAAAAGAAAATGACAGTTTAAAAGAGTGCTCAGAAAAACACAGATTAAATAACCTGAAGGGTAAAGTGTTCACTTTTTACTATTCTTTAAATTCATGAAGAGTAACATGGCAGCAAGCTGTTCTCTATTGTTCACAATCAAGTGCGTGCAAACACAGATTTAAATTGCAACAACTCTCGGAAGCCGCATGAATAAAATACATCACTCCTCATTCTAGATACAGAACTAACGTACAGATTTTCAAACAAAAATATGACAAGTTAGGGAAATCACATTATTTTCTTACAATGAAAATTTGAATGAAAGGATTTCATTCTAAAGTGCTCTAAAATCCCATAATGTGTGTATGTGTGTGACATGTATATATACAAGTCTATGAATGACTTAAAAAATCAGGCAATAGATGAGCAGTGCTCACCTTACTCAACATTATTACTGCTGAAAGCACATTTGGCCCAGCCAAGTCAAATGGCATTTGAAAGTATGTGTAGAGACAGTGGAAAGGGAAGGAGGCTCACAATCGAAGGCAGAAGAGTGGACTGGTAGATTGTGTCTGCTACATCAACACCTTGGCAACCATGCTCTTGGGGTTTGGAGGTAACATAGGAAACAATCTGGCTTGCAGAATGCCAGTACATTTTCATTTTATTTTATTTTTAAATATTTTATTGATTTTTTTAGAGAGAGGAAGGAAGAGGGATAGAGAGTTGGAAACATCGATGAGAAAGAATCTTCAATCAGCTGCCTCCTGCACACCCCCTACCAGGGATGTGCCCACAACCAAGGTATATGCCCTTGACCGGAATCGAACTTGGGACGTTTCATTCTGCAGACTGACGCTCTATCCACTGAGCCAAATGGGTTTCGGCACAGTACGTTTTATTAACCTCATAAGGCTCAGTGACATCATGGGAACCACACTTTATAGACGCCTTTTTCTCTGTCCATTAATGTAAACTTCAACACATGAAGCCTGGTTGATATTCCTATGACACCATTTCTAGAAATTGTGTTTTTGTGTGTATCTGCTTGACTTTATCACCTCATCCCTTTCCTGTTGTTTGGCACATAGCAAAAGTTAAATAAATGACCAAATCTATTGAACCCAAGAGGGTACATGGCTAAAAGTGCCATAGCGATCACCTAGTCTAGCTTCTGTTTCATAGAGACGGATGCGAAGGTACATGGTCCGAGTTGCCTAACTTCACACAAATAATTAATGTAAGAGCCAGGACTAGAAGTCAGATTTGGTGAGCCCCAGTTCATACAGACTTGAAAGCTATAACGTTTTGGAAGCTGTAATCATGCAGATATATGTTCTCATTCCCAGGCAAGGTTTTTGGGACTCTGAGACTGTGAGGTAGCTCATTCTTAGTGGGTGTAAAAGCGAATGAAGAGAGGAGGGTAGCTGTCCGCAGACCTGGCTTCTCAGGTGTGTGTCTAGGACTGACTACACTCAGCTCTCTGAGGAGGACCTGCAGTTCTTTACTGCAGACTTCTGAGAGGCTGTTTGCTATGGGGATTACAGCAGGACAAGCCCAAAGCAAGCCTTATCTGAAGTATTAGGAACGATGCCACAAAACAAAAAGAGCCTTGGAAAGTACTTCTGGTCATGACCACCCTCTCTAATAAAAGAGAAACATCCAAATTGACGGTATCTTCGCTACACCACAGGCCACACCCACAGGCCAATCAGGGCAAGTATGCAAATTAACCCAACCAAGGTGGTGGTTACTTTGCATATCCAGGCCAGAGTGAAGACTGAAGACAGCTAGAAAGAAGCCAAGCACCACAGAAGGGAGCGAAGCTGCAAGAAGCAAGTGTGGCCAGAACCGGTTTGGCTCAGTGGATAGAGCATCAGCCTGCAGACTTAAGGGTCCCGGGTTCGATTCCAGTCAAGGGCATGTACCTTGGTTGCGGGCATATCCCCAGTAGGGGGTGTGCAAGAGGCAGCGGATCAATGATTCTAACTCTCTATCCCTCTCTCTTTCTCTCTGTAAAAAATCAATAAAATATATTAAAAAAAAGAAAAAGAAAAAAAAAAAAAAGAAGCAAGTGCGGTGGTGAAGGAAGGGAAGCAGGTGGGGGAGCAGAGACCACAGCAGGAAGCCCTGTTGCAGGAATCTTCCTGCAAGGGGCCTCTAGTTCCAAATAATTTCGTACTTTACTTTACCTTTGCCATTTGGTCTCGAAAGACAGTTCCTTAATCATCATACCTTTTATTTATGAAGATTGTTTTCAGATTGGAGAGCCTATGAAACCTTTCAAGGCTAAAAACAATGAGTTGCTTACAAAAGTACCATTGGCGTTTTCTTTCAAAAAAAAAATTTAAAACTAAATTAATGCTTACTAATTGATGTTTAACAGCCCCCCTCCCCGCACCTCCACCCCTTCAACCCTTCCTTGCCCATTTATGTTTGTTTTCAAGTTTCAAAACTTAATCGCTCTATCCGTTCACTTTAGGAAAAAGTGGCCCAAGGTGTTCTCATGCCCCGAGGTTACCTGGAATCGATACCCAATCCCAAGGGCGGCAGCGACGTGGATCACCTCAGGGCCACGTGCTTCCACAGTGACATCGTCCTGCGGCCGGAGCTGTCCACCTTCCGGGCGCTGCCGTGGGCGGCGCGGACGGCGCGGGTGATCTGCGAGCCGGTCACGGTGACGGGGGAGCCGGTGCGGACGTCCCCGCGGCACCTGGCCCGGCGGCAGCTGCGCCGGCTGCGGGGCGCGGGCTTCTCGCTGCTCTCCGCTTTCCTCTACGACTTCTGCCTGTTCGGTTTGCCCGAGGCCATGCACCCCAAGACCGTGTCCTTCCCGGCTCCCCTCCTGCTAGGCGATCACCACCAGCCCTTCCTCCAGGAGCTGGTGGTCGGCCTGGATGGCGCGGGGGCCACGGTGGAGAGCTTCTCCTCCTCCACCAGGCCCGGCCAGGTGGAGCTCTGCCTGCGGCCCGCCTTTGGCATCGGCGCCGCGGACAACGCGTTTACCCTCAGAGCGGGCGTCCAGGAGGTGGCCCGCAAGCACAACTACATCACCAGCTTCTTCGTCGAGACTGGGCTCTGCAACTCGGGAATATTGTCTCACAGCCTGTGGGACGTGGGAGGGAAGAACAATCTGTTCTGCACTGGCACCGGCACCTGCACCAGCACCTGCACCAGCACCCGCACCGAGCCCACCCAGCTGCTCAGCACCACCGGCAGGCGCTGGCTGGCCGGGCTCCTGCAGCACTCCGCCGCGCTCAGCTGCCTGCTGGCTCCCGCTGGCAGCTGCCGCAAACGCTACTCCAAGGAGCGCCAGGATCCGAAGGACAGGGTGCCCGCCACGTGGGGCTACAACGACAACAGCTGCGCCTTCAATGTCAAGTGTCACGGGGAGAGAGGCGCCCGGGTGGAGAACAACCTGGGCTCCGCCACGGCCAACCCTTACCTGGTGCTGGCCGCCACGGTGGCCGCGGGCCTGGACGGGCTTCAGGGCAGCGGTGATGCCCTGCCCGGCCCCGAGGGGGACAGCCCCGGGCTTGGTCCGGCCCCGCCGCCTCCCAGGATTCCTTTGAAGCTGGAAGATGCGCTGGCCGCGCTGGAGGAAGATGCGTGTCTGCCGACAGGCCCTCGGAGACACGTTCATTCGGTATTTTGTGGCCATGAAGAAACATGAGCTGGAAAACGAAGAAACGGATGCCGAGAGAAACACGTTCTTGGAGTATTTTATTTAGAATGGGTCCCCTTAAACCAGTGTTTCCCAAAGTGTGGTACGCGTACCCCCAGGGGTCCCGGAAGAGTTTGGTGGGGATAGGCACTGCACCGTGCTTAGCTACGTTCTCATGAGTACGAGGGGTACTCGGCGTTACGAAAATTATAGAAGGGGTACACATATGTCAAAAAACGATTCCTTGAGAGATGTGGCTTTGTGACTTTAAGTAGCTGAGCTAGCAGAAAGGGGAGATGGCGCTTTTGGTAATTAAGGGGAAGATGACAAGTGCTGTCACTCTCTTATTTCGTCGCCACGGGATAGCTGACAGATGAGGTGGGCTGCTGAGGGGACTCTGATAGCAATAAAGTTGCCGTGGAGCTGTGCTACGCAAACTTACCGTGTCTTGTCTGGGGTCATCATTTCCTGTGCACGTTGATCTCAATCAAATATTCAAATTGTGTTTTTTTTTTCAGGCAACATATATATTCACACAATAAAAATCAATAAAAATGTCTTAAGAATGAGAAAGCAAAATTTACATCACTTAAAAAAAGAAAAAAGAAAAAAAAGAGCCCTAACCGGTTTGGCTCAGTGGATAGAGCAGCGTAGGCCTGCGGACTGAAGGGTCCCAGGTTCGATTTCGGTCAAGGGCATGTACCTTGGTTGCGGCATATCCCCAGTAGGGGGTGTGCAAGAGGCAGCTGATCGATGACTCTCTCATCGATGTTTCTAATCCTCTATCCTTCTCCCTTCCTCTCTGTAACAAACCAATAAAATATATTGAAAGAAAGAAAGAAAGAAAGAAAGAAAGAAAGAAAGAAAGAAAGAGAAAGAAAGAAAGAAAGGAAGGAAGAATTTCAATCATACAGATAGGTTGTGACTGCCAGGGAGACAAGGAGACTTGCTAGTATAATCTCACGAATCAAGACATGGTGGGGATCTATTTTGCAGGCATCATCGTGATGTTTTTAAACAAGTTAAATAAGTTTTGCAAAAATATGTCATGATGACAGGTCAGCAAAAGAGTTCCCACATGACCCTTCTCTTTTTACCCCTCTTCATTAGCAACTCCTGAGAGGCCGAGGAACTTCAAGGCTGTAAGGTCCACAAGGGAAAAAAAACCCCACAAGAAATAGAATTCAGGCTGGGAACGATGAGGCCAACTGTTTACAACCATATTTTAAAGCAGAGCCAGCCCCATAGACCAAGTAAGGTGGGATGGGTATGTGTGTGGGCGTGGGTGGGCTCTGCGTGCTTTGCTCCCTCCTTTGACACTAGAGATTTCAAAGATACCGCAGGTGCTTTGTGAAGCGTGAAAACAACTGCCTAGATAACCAGGGCTATGTTTGCAGCTTAAATTTGTATTTCAATGACTGATTCTGCTGCCCACAGAGGCCGGGGTCCCTCCAGAGAATATTTGTTTCGGACCTGAATGAGATAATACTGTAGCTATCACTAAAGGTAAGCTTCTTTTGGGAAAAATGCCAAAATCCACTTACCGGCAAATGAAAACCCTATTCTAGTGCTCAGGATCAAACAGGAGATTTGTGTTCAATTAAAACGGACTGTGTTCTCAATTTAGATAGCAAACACACGAGCCGAGGATTAGAATTTGGCTCAGATTCTCCTATTCAACTTTGTAGTAGAGTAGTCCTGTCTTATCTGGGGGATTACATTCCAAGACCCCCAGTGGCTGCTGAAACTGAGGATAGGCCCGGGCCCTAAATATATTGTTTTTTTCTTCTTCTATATATAGATAGACAGTTTTTCACTTAAAGGAAGCACTTTATGCTTCTCTTTAGCTTCCCAAATTACAACATCACTACTCCTGTGCTTTGGGGCCATTAGTAAATACAATAAGGGTGACTTGCATGCAAGACAGTTGATCTGATAACACACAGGGCTACTGAGTGACCAATGGGTGGCTAGCATGTACACCATGGATAAGATGAACAAAAGAATGATTCACGTCCTGTCCGGAGAGATAGGGACAGTGTGGGATTTCACCACCCTACTCAGAAGGGTGTGCAATTTAAAACTTACGAATTGTTGCCCTGGCAGGTGTGGCTCAGTTGGTTGAACATCATCCTGTGCACAGAAAGGTCAATTCTCTGTCAGGGATAGATATGTCTCTTTCTCTCTCTGTCTCTGTCTCTATCTGTCTATCTCTCTCTCAAATCAGTAAAAACATACTTAAAAAAATAAATAAAATTTACGAATTGCTTGTCTTTGGGATTTTCCATTTCATTTTTTTCAGACTGTGGCTTGGATAACTGAAACCATGAAAATCAGAACCGCAGATGAGGGGACGATGATTATTCTACTCACTAGCTTAAATAGCAACAGTTGGTCTGCCCTTCACTAATGGCTCCCATCCCTTCTTTGAGCAGGAATTTGTTTTCATACAGAAGAATAAGGATCTTTGTGGATTAAGTGGTGGAAAGGAAGGCAGTGTAAGGGTGGGTAAACAAGGAAAGGAATCTTCCTGAATCCTCCGAGAATGAGATCCCACACACTACATCATGTCAGGGAGAAGAGGAAGCAAGCCCACGGCAGCTTGCTCGTTGTCCACCAAAGTTCACTCTCCCCTCTCTTTCCAGGAATAACGCCTAAATATGTCAGTTGGGAACAAAGTTTGAAAAATCAAAGTGGCATTTCTGAGTTCCCATTGTGGCTGAGTACAGTCACGATATTGGGTTCGGGCCAAGGGGAATTAAGGAGAAGTGCTATATGGATGGTCTGAGGAACTTCCTTAAAGGACAGATGAGCTGCTCCTGGTCCTTTCTCCATCTGTCTGCCTTTGCCCTTCCTGCTGGCTGGCCTCAGATCAGGTGGCTGGAGGCCACCAAGGCAGAGTAACAAGATGGAAGCTATGTTTTGTGGGCCAGAACTCGATTTGCCTACATTCAGATTGTTATCCGAGAGAGAAAGCAACATCTGTCTCCCATAAGAAACAGTGACTTGGGGTCTTTATTAGTTGTGACAAACTTTATATTCTGTCTTACTTATCTGTGAGTGTGACTGACTGTGTTTGTATGAGTGACATGTCTGAATGTAGGTGTGTATGGGAAATCTGAGAAATTGGGGATGAAAGAATCCTATATAATAAAAGCCTAATATACAAATTGACCAAATGGTGGACTGACTGGTTGGTAGGACCACCAGGGGGCAGATGCCCAATGCAGGAGCTGCCCTGTGATGGTCAGTGTGCTTCCACAGGGCACAGGGGGAGCGTCACTCAGCCAGAAGCCCGGCTCATGGCTGGTGAGTGCAGCAGTGGTGGCGGGAGCTTCTCCCGCCTCTGCTGCGATGGGTGATAAGGAGCAAGGGGTCCCAGACTGAGAGAGCCCTGGACTTTGAGAGGGATATCTGACTGCTGGCTTAGGTGGACATCCCCTGAGGGCCTGGACTGTGAGAGGGCGCAGGCTGGGCTGATGATCCCCCCCCCCCCCAGTACACGAATCTCATGCACCAGGCCTCTAGTGAAGATATAAGAAGTGAAAGCCTACTTCCTCAATCTTTCCACTCCCAAAGAGGAGAATTTGAGTTAGAGGGATCCACACATGCAAAAAAAATTGTATTGTCTCTCACCCTAACAGAGTTCTAGAGACCCGTTCTGAGTCTATGGGTCTTTGTAAAACACATCTCATGCTTTGGCTTGGTTTTACACCAATGGGTTAAAGATGTTGTAAAAAAACCCCTGCTAATCACAGTGTTTGCAGCCTTTATTTTTTTTTTTTCCTCCTTTTACATTTTATTAGCATTTAAAAAACACAACATTCAGGATGCCAGTCTGAGGAAATTATGGGAATATTGTCTTCAGGGTTCAATGTAGTGAGGTGACAGAGAATAGTCAGCCGTGTGCTACCAGTCAGTTTATAGCATAAGTTGGTGTGGCCATTTCCCCTGAGATGTGGGCTGATGTTCCTTCTTATTGTATAAGGCAAACCAACAATAAACATTGGCCTAGAGAGTTTAGGCTAAAGGAAAATTGGGGTAGGTGTGAAAACTCAGTTATTGGTTTCTATTTTGTAGGGGACTTTCTGCTGAAGCTTCTAGGTGCCTTCTTAATCTAGCTAAGAAGGTCAGACAGACATTCAGCTGCATTTGTTGGGCACCTTTTGTGTGCTGAGTCTTCTGCTAGGACTCATGGCACTAGGAGAGACCGAGACAAAGAAGATGAGGAGATCATGGAAGAGTTCTGGATCTGTGTGTCTTAAGCAGAACAGAAAGACTTTGTTTGTACCCCTGATGCTGAAAAAACAAACAAACAAACAAACAAACAAAAAACAAAGACCTACTTCCAAGGCTGCTTTTATGGCTTGAAAAGGATGCTTTATGAATCTCTTTACAGAAATTACTTTCTTATTTTCATTCACTATAATTGTTCTAATCAAAGCTTAGGGGAAAATGTGATTACTGAATTTAAAGTTGGTTATTAAATGAGTATACATGAGAAATGTAAATTAAAAACGATAATATTTTAAAGACTGGAAAGTAAAACATTAGTATCATGGCAAGAAGTTTCTATTTTCAAGGACATTTTATGATCTGAAATTTCATTTTACAGTGAGTGTCTGAATAACAATGAAGCTTGAAATGATTCGAAGGCACTGAAAGATCTAAAAACCAAATATGAATAAAAATTGAAAGCACACAGTGCAGTCTGAACTTATCAGCATCACACAGCAGCCTATTGACATATCTCCAGTCACCTGTATAACAAAACAGACTTACCAATATGTTTGTGATATAGGTATTATTGAACGATACCTTTAATCTTGGTCTTTCTATTACAGGTATTGGGACCTGTATCTCTAAACATTGCTTACGTGCACAGTGCCTTGCATGTTCCCTGCTAAAGCTCCTCTCATGTTGCCTATAGTTAGTGGTTTACCTTACAGCTTTCCTAATTAGGATGTGAGTCCTAAGAACGAATGGCACAGATCTTATTCATATTTATAGCTATGTTTTTTGTCCCTTGCCGATGTTCTGGAATTCAATAACCATTTAATGAATCAATGGAAATCCATCATCCTATAGACTATATGCATATGTTCTATCATATGACAGTATAACACTCTCACATACCTTCATATACCCAGAGAGAGTGAGAAATGGAGATGGGGACAGCTGCGGGGAATCAATATTTCGTGATTTGTTATTGGCTACAGCTTCTCTGTTCCTAGAAACTCCTGAGGAGACACAATTTGACCAGCATGATGGGGATCATAGAAAACAAAGTGCAGGGAGGAATGGCCATGATTTTTTGGGCCATGTGAAATCCTTTGCTAGCTTTTTAATGGTTGTGGGATTCCTCTACTTTTGTCTCCTGCCTTCTGTCCTGCTCACCTGTCCAGCTTCTCTTGTAGCCAACGGTGCACAAAGACTGCCAATCAGATGCAATCACTCAGCCCTCTGGGGACTCCATTCGAGTAGGCCTGAGGGGGCAGGAGTGACAAGCGTCCCAGTGGCAGTGGCTTAGGTTCTTGCCGGGCAGTCAAGCCTGATTTTTAGAATTACCTACTATCTTTTTTTTATAAATTCACTTCCTGCTTAGACTGGCTAGAATTTGCAAAATGAAGACTGACTGAAAAGGAGTATATAGAAGATACACAGTGAGCAAGTAACTTGGGTGAGTGGGAAGGGGAATAAGGCAAGGAGTGCTCCTTCATCAGAAGAGTAGGAACAATTGAATGTTTACATGAAATTTAAATGAAACAAAGATCTATTAAGCTCCTTTTGTAGAGCGTACTTTATGTTGATACTTTCTCATTCATTGCGTTTTTCAATGCTCTATAATTTCATGAAAAGGACATGCTATTTATTTTAAAAGTAAGAGAAGTAAGACTCAGAGAAATTAAGTGTTGAGATGAATGTGGGTTTCTTCCACCTTTTGAGCCTCATGGTTTCTGTGCTATTCCACAAAAGCCATTTGCCATACAGTTCCAGCTGAGCACAAAACTGAAAATTATGCTGCACATTACATTTCAATTTTAAGGCTTCTGGGCAACAAAATACAGGTAGATACTTAAATAATGCGACTGTTCCTTTTTGCTAATATGCAGTTCAATTTAATGTAGTTTCACCGAGTTTTAGTTAATATGTTCGAATACAAACAAATCTCAGCAAACCAGATGTGGAATTCTTCAGGTAATAACTACCTGCCAGCTACTCTATCCAGGCCAAGGAAATCTCATCACAAAAGAGTATCATTCCATAACAGGATTTATTTTAGAACATTTCTCCAAAAAGAATAGTACATCAAGCCTTAAAGAATTTTATATTTTTCTTTTAATAGATACCTGGTAAATTTTCTGACAGTCCTTGGAATTTGAACTGAAATTATTTTGTTCCATATTCAAAAATATCCTGTGACAAGTATTCACTAAGCACATTCATCAAGCACATAAATGATTTGATACTTCTCTCTAGATGCTTACAGAAAAACAGATAGAAAAACACACTGATTTAACACACACACACACACACACACACACACACACACACACAAACAAAACCAATACAAAAACAAAAACAGGCAGCTTACCTGAAGGAAAAAGGTATAAATTATGGTGAAAAGAGAATCTGTTGAGAATACAAAACACAATGAGAAACAGAGTTGTTTTCTTTTTTTCTCCCTTTTGAGGATTTTTCCTTTTAAGATTAGTATGATCTGTTGACCAACTGATCATATTAATCTTATCTGGAAATTAAAGAGATGTATACTTTTAGTTAATCAACATACAAATTGAATTTACATAGAATTGTCAATATATAATGCATTGAAAAAGAATGGATATATATTTATTGGGCATATACAAGAGATTATTGAAGAAATTGTTACATTGTAAGGAACTTCTCAAACATGAGCTAGAGGGCAGCAGCGTACCATTAAAGAGTCAGTACTAGTGGCTCAGAAATTATCACAAAAACCTAATATTAAACATGAAAGTAACCAGATCTTAAATGAATAGAAATTGAAAAAGTGTATTAGAAATACTAACAGCAGAAATTCACTTCCAATCACATGACTTATATTTCAATATGTTTTGGTTAACAGTTATTAAGTACAGGCTCAGTATCAGTGGAGAGAGGAGAAGGGAGCATTGAAAGGATATTACTGATACTGAAGGGTATATTTGAGAGCCATTAGAAATATGAAACCATGGAAACATTAGCTGTATTATGTGATGTCTGAAATTAATCCAGGTTTTAAAAATTCTGGATGACTCTGTAGTGGATTTGGAATAAATAGTTCTGAAAAGAAATAAAGAAGAAATGTTTAACATTAAATAAACTATGAAAGGAATATAAAGAAATCTATATATTTTTTACTCATTTGGAGGTTCATTTAAATGAATCAGATGATAAAAGCCTCTAGACCACCTACAAATTACATAATTTCTACAAAGGGCTAGTTTTCTTTCTGAGCTCATCAGAAAACAAATATGGCAATTCAGTTTTTTAAGAGGTAATCAGAAATGATGCTTTGGTGTCAGATGTTAGAAAGGATGGTGAGATTTTAAGTTGTTATTGATGTTAAATTCTAAGTACTATTTCTATTCAATTTATTAAATAATTGTTTGTTGAGTACTGAAGAGGAAGGTACTGTAAATATTTCTCTCTTTTCCAAATCCAGCGAGGCTAGAGAGTGGTCTGGTTCCTGAGTAGGGGCTTCTGGGGCTTGAGAAAATGAAAGAAAGAGACAGACACAGAGATAGAAGGAAAAAGCTGGGGCTGTCCTCTGATGGAGAGACAGTGACCCAGAGCTGATACAGCACATCTATTTTATACGACAAAATACCAGGAAGTTTTATTAAAGCCCAAGACAAAGGAAATTATGTGCATTCTTGTGGCTTCTTTGTAATGGCCACTTCTGGGTGGGCCCAGATAATCGTACTTGCTCCTGGTGCTTGGCTGGATTTAGTTAAAGAAACCTGTCTCATGGTGCCTGAGCGAGCTGAAGGTCAAGCTGACAACACACCTACCTCTGGCAAGGTGTGTTTCCAGGATGTGGCTCTGCCAACGCCCCTGGATTCAGCTGACAATAATTAAAGAAATGCCCATGTGCCTTCCCAGGTGCCCTCTACAAGGTACAAAACTAGATAAGACATGTTTTTCTCCCACAGAGAGATTCCAGTTTAATTGAAGGAATTAGGTATATTTATAAATTTATGGGTTGAGGACAGACTATATGTGTTGCAGAAGAGAACAAAACAACAAACAGGAGGGTGATACTAATTAAATAATACTAAGGTCTCATCTGTATCACAGACTTCCTGGGCTCCAACCTCCTTTACCCTGGAGTGGTGAGGGTTTCAGAGCTCATGTCTCCTTTCCTTGGGGAAGGAAAAGAAGTGAGTCTAGAAAGGAGAGAAGAAAACCACTTCCTCAATTCTCTGATGGTAAACTAGCATCTTACCTCACCTCACCATGGTTCCCCCTTCGTTCCGCTTTTGATGCAAGAGGTATCCCTGAGGTGTTCTTAGGATCCCACTCTTCCGACCTCCTCGGACCCTAATGCTACCAAATGCCCCAATTTCTACTGTATCTCTAGTGTATCAGTCTCTGATGTTCCTCTCCCATCAGAATTTAACTATGTTTCCAATGTGTATAGTATACACACATGTACCAAGAGTGAAAAACACCAAACCCTGTAATAATCCCAAATACCCTTCATACCCTCTCTCCTCTGTAAAATCAGGGTTATGCATATCCTTGTTTTTTTTTGAGTTCCTCATACTGTTTACTCCTCACAGCTCCACACCAACTCACTCCAACTTTCCTCACCAAAGCCAACAGTGACCTCCCGCTTGTTAAACCCATTGGCCATGCCTCATTCTTTATAGTTCATGACTTCTAGACAAGCAGAATTTGACCTTTTGATGAAATGGGTTTCTCTTGACTTGTAAACACTATAGTCTCTAGGTTTCTTTTTCTCTCCTTTTCTTTCTTTTTTTTTTTTTAAAATATATTTTTTATTGATTTTTTACAGAGAGGAGGAGAGAGGGATAGAGAGCTAGAAACGTCGATGAGAGAGAAACATCGACCAGCTGCCTCTTGCACACTCCCTACCTGGGATGTGCCCGCAACCAAGGTACATGCCCTTGACCGGAATCGAACCTGGGACCTTTCAGTCCGCAGACCGACGCTCTACCACTGAGCCAAACCGGTTTCGGCTGTCCTTTTCTTTCTTTCTTTCTCTGACCCCTTCTCAAACACCTGCAAACTTATCTCTGATATTCAATGTTGGTTATTATTCAGGGTCTCTTTTTTTCTAAAAGTCTTTTCCTCATTTTAAAATAAAATGTATTCCAATTAAACTTGATTAAATAAAAAATATATATTTTTGTAGAGATAGAAAGTTGCCTCATGGACTCAAAGACCTTTGCCTCAGCTGTGTCTCAGGGATGAACCTAACCAGGGGCCACAGAACTGTAAATAAACAAAAACATATTTTTCTCATCTCTATGCTTGTCTGTATGTGTTCTCTTTTGTGGTTGACTGGCTTTCTCTGTTTCTTCCTCTACGAATTGGGAAATGGTGGCTAAAACCACAGACTACATTTATGTCTTTTTTAATCGTCAACCTGACTAAAGTTCGACTTCTCTAGTTCCAATTGCAACTTGCCTGGTTCAGTTTGGGCAGTGTACCCTCTCCTTACCCAGTTAACTGTGGCCTGGAAGGGAGAAGCCCAGAGTACAATCATAGCTACTCTCTCTATTACAGTGTGGCTGGGACAGAGCAGGGGAACCCTTGTGCGGTGATGTGAAAACCCAGTGAGTGTCCATGGTACATTCCATACCTTCCATTTCCATCTACAAGCAGATGATGGCCAAAAACTGGTTTCTTAAAAAGTGCCTCTACTTGAACGTCCCCCAGGTATCTCAAATTTAATATTTCCACAATTTCACTCATGACCTGTTGGCTGCAAAGGCTACATACTGTTACTCTGCTATTTTTTAAGTCTTCACTGGTCTCCTTCTAAGAAAAATCCCTTGTCACACCTGGTCATTGATCATCTGCTGCCCATAGTTCAAGCCTGGAGGGTTGGCGAGACTTGGGGGGTCTCTTCTCTTCACAGAGGCGGGGCATCCCCCAGGTCCTTCTTATCTGCTGCCTGGGTCCTTCAGCTCTTTCTGGCATGAGAGGTCCTCTAGGTCAGCCTGTCTGCTATCCACTGAAGGTCCCACAGGGTTCACTAGCAGCTTCAGCTATGGCTTCATTTCTCCCTCCACGCTGTGGCCCAGAGCAGGCCTGCTGTCTCTCGATGCTCTTGGCACATGATCTTGGACAAATAACCCATCTATTTTTAAGATGTTCAATTACAGTGTACTCTCATTATTATTTTCTTGTACTGATTTCATGCATACAGCATAGTGGTTGGACAATCATATACTTTACAAAGTGATCCCCCTGCTATTTCAAGTACCCATCTAATACCATACATAGTTATTGCAATATTATTGACTATATTTTCCAGGTTGTAGTTTACATCCCCAATAACTTAATTTATTTTAACCACAATTTCTCAATCAATAAAATGAGGATGTCGTGTTTTTTTAATTTTTTTAATCTACAACAGAAGACTTGTTACAATAATTCCTATCCCACTTTTTACCTTAAAAAACACTACATATAATGTTATATCACCTAGATAAGGAACATCTAAAATATATCGTTCTGAGCTCCTTTGAACATACCTTTAAAAAAATATAACATTAAATGGATGGTTGTATAATTGAATCATCTAATAGTTACTGAAAATTTTGCTATGAATTGGATCAATAGTAACCTAAAGTTGAATGAAGAATAAAGAAATGTCTCGACTGAAATCTGCCGAGAACATGTGAATCACACCCCACATGTATTCAACTTCGAATCTTCTTGGCTTCTCTTTATAGTGTGAAACAACACCCCAAGGATTCAATCGGCGAGGTCACCTGCCACAGCTGAAGCTCTCGAGGAGGGTGAGATAGAACTGCTCCCCCCTGCAGCGATACTCATTTTTCACACCCAGGCACCCAGCCGAGGAAGCCCTCTGCCGCATGGTGACTGTATAGTTTGTTTTTGTTTTTTGGTCAGGGGTCAGAGATTGTTTTTGAGTGTCCTGTGGTTGCCAGGACAGTTTTTCTGTCTCTCTGGTATGAGAAAAGAGAATGACACAGTGAGAAGGAGAGGCAGTTCAGGAATCACCGTGGTTACAAGGATGCCGTAACACGGTGCAAAGCTGCTCAAAGGGGTCCTTGCAAGCAGCAGAGGCACACCTCTGGGCTTCTTAGAGCTGCAAATTCTCAGGCCCAGGAATGTGTGTGTTCACAGGTGCTCTAGGCAATTCCTCTGCATGCCTAAGTTTTAGAACCACTTTTTTTTTTTTTTTTTTTTTTTTCAGGATCAAGACCTGCCTGGACATTCACAGAGATTTCCATAAGCCCTGAATCTATGACCAAACACACACGCACAAAGGCTTCTGTTGTTTTAAAGACGCTACTTCTTTGCTTCTAGTTTCTTGTGCCCCTGGGGCAAAAGTTTGCTATTCTAAACTGCTACAGAAGCCAAACAGCTGTTCTCACACCTAGGCTATCTTCTCAATACCCACGGAAGCCTTTTACGCGCTCCAGAAAAGTATGTTATCTGCTGTGCTATTAGGTTCAATGTGATGACTATTAATCACGTTTACAGCCAAGACAGTTAAATGCTTCTTGACATGTGAATGATCTCACTTCACTTCATTACTTACTCCTTTAAGGAAGGAGAAGGACTACAAAATAGTCTCTCCCTGGCTGGTGTGGCTTAGATGGCTGGGTGCCACCTTGTGTACTGAAAGGTTGCTGGTTCAATTCCTGGTCAGGGAGTTTTCTGGAAGCAACCGATTGAAACATTGTTGTTTCTCTCTTTTCCCCTCTCCCATCTCTCTCTATAAAATCAATAAAAAAACCCACCCAACATAAAATAAATAAATAAGTATCTGATCGAATGGCTTGCTGCTTATTGGTGTGGGGATATTTTTAAGAATATAATTTTGGAAGTGCACTTAACCTTATTGAACTATCTGATTTCTCAGGAGGCAAAATTCTTGCATGATCAAGAAGTCATGTAGTTTTTGTTTGATACTGGTTAGGGTTATGAAATTCCTCTTAATTCCCTTAATGCCTCTTAATTCTCTCTAATAATAAGCTCATTCTCTCTCTTCCCCCTCCCCCCAATAGGACAGAAGCAGCTATGTCAAGATATACATACACTAACAATAGGAAAACACATTATAAACATTGCATTTGTCACATTCTTCTAAAGGATTCTTAAATTTCTGAAATGCCTTATTTACACACACACACACACACACACACACACACACACACACACACGGTAATAGAAGAGAGTGAAACAATGTGTTTATCAACAATAGAGCTAACCATTTCTATAAGAACACACACAACTGCGTAATTTGAAAAAGGATGGTCATTGTCCCCATGGGGAAATGCAGTGTAGAGTCTTATACAGCACAGTCTCTGCGATTAGATTGCCTGGCTCGGGGTCCTGCTCTGCCACTTACTGACTCTGTGTCCTTGGGAAGGTTTTGTATGCTTTCTGTGTTCAGTTTCTGCATCTGTAAAATGAGGTTCATAACAATGCCTCAAAAGTCACTTCGAGGATTAAAATTAATTAATGCATGAAAAGCCCCTAATATAATGCCCAACTTTTGTTAAGCATGCAGTAGATGTTTGCAAGTGAACTACAGCATTACTCATTTTTTTTGTGACAAGAGAAAACATGGGTTCCCTTCACCCTATCCATATGGTTTGGGATCTCCCCATCTGGGGGTCTATAACTTTAAAAAGGAGTTTCCTTGGAGACATTTATGAGGGAGGTGTGCATAGAGGAAGCAAGTGGAGGGACCAGTTGCAGCATTTAATCTTGATGTCTTCTGGCTTCTCGGTTTGTTTTCCTTCTTCCCATTACAAATAATTTTCATCACTCTGGACAGGATAAGAGAGCACTTTTTTTTTGGAGTATATATATTACTTTTAAAAATTTACTCTATAACTTACTAGGGGCCCAGTGCATGAATTCATGCACCTTGAAAGGAACTGTGGGCCACGAGGCTGCAGTTGGGCACAGGGTTGGGTCTCAGCCCATCCTTTGCATTCCTGCCTGGTTCCTCCTGCCACAGTCTCCAGTCCCCTGTCTCCTGGTAGCCAGTTCCTATCACTGCTGCTCCCACATGCTGATGACACCAGCCCCACTCGCATCTGCTGACAGTATTGGGGCCAATGCAATCAGCAGCTGCTGTCTTGATTGCCCCTCAGGAGCAGGGGGAAGTGGAGAAGCCCTGAGGAGTGATGGAGGCCGGCAGCTGCCACTAGCACCGGCTGATGGTGCTTAGTGATTTGGGTCAGCATTGGGTGCTGGCAATGGGTGCGAGTGGGGCTGGTGCTGGCAGCAGGTGTGAGCACCAGTTGGACCATCTACACAAGGGAGCAAAGAATTTTCAGTAACCAGGAGAGGCTTGACTCGATGACAGTGACCAGTGCCCTGCCTTGGTCTGGTGCCGCTATTCACCTCCACCATCTTGTTGTGGCTGATACCCCCCATGTTTCTCCACACGCCCCATGGTGGTCTGCACACATCATAGCGACCAGTTGTTTGGTTGTTCTGCAGTTAGGTCTATTTGCATATTAGCCTTTTATTATATAGGACTAGGGGCTCGGTGCATGAAAATTCATGCACTGGAGGGGGAGTCATTCAGCCTGGCCTGCCTCCTCTCACAAGCCAGGAGCCTTCGGGGCGGGAGGCAACCCAGTGATCAGGGAAAGGTGACGCCCTCACCACACCTCTGCTGCTGCCACTACCGGCAGTGCAAGCCTCAGCCAGCCCTGGTTACCTGAGCCTTTGGCAGCCCTGGGAGACTGGGAAGCTGCCATCCAAAACTTTACTGCACCTTGGCCCAGCCTTAGGCAGCTAGGTAGCTGCCATTGGTGGCTGGCCTGAGTCTCGGGCTGGTCCTGGGTATCTGGGCAGCTGCCATCCAAGGGTTGCCTGTGCCTTGGGCTGGCCCTGGGCATCTGGGGGGATGAGAGGACTGGGGGACTCTGGAGGCAAGCGGCTAGACCTGCTTGTGGGCAGGCCTGGCCATGCTGTATGCCTGCCACCCTGGTGGGGCCGAGGGAACTGGGTGCTGCCATCTTGTGGCTATGGGCACTGTCATCTTTGAGGGCATGACAGTCAATTAGCATATTCCCTCTTTTTTTTTTTTTTTAAGTATTCTTTTTTTATTTATTTTTTTATTGAGTTTTTTACAGAGAGGAGGAGACAGGGATAGAGAGCTAGAAATGTTGATGAGAGAGAAACATCGACCAGCTGCCTCCTGCACACCCCCTACTGGGATGTGCCTGCAACCAATGTACATGCCCCTGACTGGAATTGAACCTGGGACCCTTCAGCCCACAGACCGATGCTCTACCACTGAGCCAAACCGGTTTCAGCAGCATATTCCCTCTTTATTAGACAGGATAATACACGTCAGAGGTAATTACTCTTAAACTAACAGAAAATATAATACTATATCAGATTCAAGCAGCCCCTCAAACATTGTTTTCAGAGTTACACTCTATATTCATGCAAGAAAAGAACATTTGTAAACTAAAGTTTCTGGAAGAAATCCCATGTAGCATGGAGTTTCATCTGCCTGTGAAGCTGGAGGAGTCTTTGTAGCATATTAAATCACAATGTGTCTCTTGAACAGTACAAAGGACTGAAATGAATGACTATTCGCTCATTTTCTTACTAGTAAGTACATTTTTATGTTAAGTCAAAGAAGAAATATGCAGGGTTAAGAGAAAGGCAAATTTGAATAATTTATATAAAGGACATAAACTTAACATACACAAAAAATTATGTTTGACACTGGGGTATCTTCTGAAAGGGCTTATTTTATTAGATTTCAAGAGCAACAGGTTTATGATAACCTTTGGAATAAAAATTCTTTCCCAATGAGGAACATTATCAATTAAATTTAGAAATAAAATGTTATAAGTTGATGACAGTATTTAGACCAAAAATACCATACAATTTTATACATTTTATGACTTCTTTTATATAATTTTCAAATTTGAAAATCTTGGAAGACTTTAAAAAAATCTTTAGAATAATAATCTATTTTTAAAATATATTTTGTTGATTTTTTACAGAGAGGAGGAGAGAGGAATAGAGAGCTAGAAACGTCTATGAGAGAGAAACATCGACCAGCTGCCTCTTGCACACCCCCTACCGGGGATGTGCCCACAACCAATGTACATGCCCTTGACCAGAATCTAACCTGGGACTCTTCAGTCTGCAGACTGACGCTCTACCACTGAGCCAAACCGGTTTCAGCTAGAATAATAATCTATTTTATGTTGTGTTACCTTGTTTAGTTGTACATGTTTAAATAATGATTAAAAGAATTTTCTAAATAAAACCAAAATGGCCAAAACCGGTTTGACTCAATGGATAGAGCGTCGGCTTGGGGACTGAAAGGTCCCCGGTTCGATTCCGGTCAAGGGCATGTACCTTGGTTGCGGGCATATCCCCAGTTGGGGGTGTGCAAGAGGCAGCTGATCGATGACTCTCTCTCATCGATGTTTCTAACTCTCTATCTCTCTCCCTTCCTCTCTGTACAAAATCAATAAAATAAAAAATAAAAATAAAAAATAAATAAAACCAAAATGTTCACAAGCAATCTCAAAGCATTTATAAAATATAGCTACTCTTAAAGTGAATGATCACTAAAGACGATCACATTGTTCTTTCTCTTGTCATATTTGGCATTTTTATGCTAAGAAATCTGATTAGATTATTTTTGGCATGAGTAGAATCTTCCTCCTGCTTACTAAGGGAAAGAATAGTAACACACATGCCTTCTGCCAGAAGCTGCTCTCCCGGGATTGCTTTTTCATGAATTAGATCCATAGAGTAAGACTGTGCTTGCCATTGTTCATGGTTGGTTGGAGCCGCATCTCAGGGTACAGAGAGGGCCTCTAATGAGAAATTCACAATGGATTAATGAAAGTTCAAGTTTTGTGGCCATAGAGGAACACAATTGGGTCCTCTGAGATCCATACTAAACCAGAGTCTCACCACCGAGGGACTCGGTTGTTTCATGCTACACTGCGGTGAATAAGAGCCTCCCAATAAGGCCACACCATGAGCTCCTATATATTGTACAGTAAATCAATAGCATTTTACAACAGAATTACATGGCAAGTTTCTCTGTGCCTTACTCAGTCAATGGAGATTCATAATAGAATTCACTTTTTAGCATCTATGAATTGCATGGTAAATCAAGTGTCTTCATTTATTTTAAAACTGGATAGTTTCCCATCACATTAGCCAATGAGCTTAGAGGCAAACCCTTTCTAATAAGAATAAAGTTTTATTTTTAAGACATGCCTTAAGATTGATATGAACCTTTCAAAAATAAAAGTAGTACCTCCTATGATGTCAAATATTAGAGTCAGTTGGAGGAAAGGAGCAAAACTTACTGGAAGGAACAAGACAATCCTCTGAACCACAAACTCATAAGAAACTGAGGGCTAAGGGAAGTCTTCCTATTGGTTGGAGGTGAGATGATGGTGGGAAAAAGGGCGTAGAGAGCATGAGAAAGTTGTGAGAGGAAAGAAGATGGGATACTGGCCAAGCATTGATTGAAAAAGTCCACCCATCCTTTAGTAAATATTTTATTCTTTCTTGCCAGAGAGAAATAGTTTCATAGTCTCTTTTAATTATAATGCTTTGGGGATTAAAGAAAAACTATTTGAAGAAAAAATATTTTACCAACCTCAAAATATCTTCTTATACAAAACTATTAATTTTCCGTAAACTAAACTTAGATAGGGTGAGTTGAGGTTGGGTTTTAGTCTACTGCAAGGGGAAGGAATTGTAACTATCAAATTGAATTTTAAAGCAATTTCACTTTATAAGATAATCAAATGGTTTCAGACAATTCAAAGTTTGAGGTTCCCAAGTAGATACAAAACCAAGCATTTGAGGGTGTGAAATATATCAATTATCTCTCACCTTTCTTTCAACAGCGAGGAACCTAAGGATCAGAAAATTTTATATGAATAGCCCAAGGCTGTTAGTTATTGGCAGAGCCAAAACTCTATCAGGATCTACTCATTTCCAGTCTAGTGCTTTAAAAATAAGCTGTACAATATCAGCTTCCTACTATCTTATATTTAAATAGTGCTTTTGTGCTGTCACTGGAGCTTGTAAAATATTTTTACCCTTGAATCTGCCCTTTTATTTGCATTTTACCATGTTTTAAAGTCCCATTGGTTTTCTGCCTAGAGGAATTTTGAATTAAATTGCCTTTTGGGTTCTAAATTTATTTTAAAGCTCATTTTAAATTGTCTCATAAGACTATGAGCTTGTCCTGCTCGAGTTTCGGACATCTTCTGATTTAAATCAACTTAGACATAAACTGGAGATAATTTCCAATTTTTCTCTACTTCCCAATCACCCGTCAGACTCTTGTCTTGTTTTATGGTCTTGTGACAGGAGTGGAGGAAAGCATCTCAATGCTTGAGGTGATCTTAGAGTACCTTGGACCAGATTCAAACTCATAAAGGGAAAAAAAAAAAAAAGAGTTATGGTGGATTTTAGATAATAAGTGGATTCAAACCTGTTCCAGAAAAAATGCCAGCAATAGTCGTCCAGTCCTTTATCACCTCGTTAACTCTGGGTTACCTGACCCTGGATGCTACCAGCTCCTCTGCCTCAGCTACTGGTTTCCTATTTCCTCTTAGGGATGGGAATTATCCCCAATCAACTTAAAGCTTTAAAATTTTTTTTTTATTGATTTTTTTTTTTCCCAGAGAGGAAGGGAGAGAATAAAGAGTTAGAAGCATTGATAAGAGAGAAACATCATTCAGTTGCCTTTTGCACATTCCCTCCTGGGGATGTGCCTGCAACCAAGGTACATGCCCTTGAAAGCAGTTGAAACTGGGACCCTTTAGTCCACAGGCCAATCCTCTATCCACTAAGCCAAACCAGTTAGGGCTCAACTTAAAGCTTTTACTTGCAATGCTTTTTGGAAATCAGAGCAGCTGAGAAGTTATATGTATGCACATTGGTTCTGTTTTGGGCAACTTTACTTTAACTTTGATAATATTTGAGATTTTATCTTCTCTGTGTTCATTCTTACTCAGGAGCTCATAACACTGTTGTCTTCCTTTCTTTGGCTACAGTCTTGAAATACACAAGTTTTAAGCAGGATTTTGCAATAGAGATTACTCGAGTGTTTATGTGTTTGAGTTTGTGTGTAAGCAAGTAAAAAATATAAAATCATTGATGTTTCTTCAAGTGAATGTAAGGTAATGTCTACATTCAGCTTAAATGTCTGTAGGCTAGCCCTAACCAGTTTGGCTCAGTGAATAGAGTGTGAGCCTGTGCATTGAAGGGTCCTAAGTTCCATGCCAGTCAAAGGCATGTACCTTGGTTTCAGGCACATTCCCAGTAGGGGGTGTGCAGGAGGCAGCTTATCGATATTTCTAACTCTCTATGCCTCTCCCTTCCTCTCTGAAATCAATAAAGATATATTTTTTAAAAAAATGTCTGTAGGGTAAATGAATGAAATTAGGATACATTTTTTTTTTTCCTCATTTCCATTTTGGACACATGGCTATTTTGATCCTGTGGAAGACAGGCCAACCGGAAGCTGCAGACCCAGTTCCCTGCTTCCTTCCTGTTGGAACTGTACTCCAGCTGCAGACAGAGATGTCCCATGTCATCTCAATCAGGTGACAACTCTGCAACCGCAGCACAGAGTTTAAGAAGAAACAGAGAGAGGCCATCTGGGTAAAAAACAAAACAAAACCAAGTCTGGCCGCTTGTTAATTGTTTCCACCCCTTAAAGCAGTGGTTCCTAACCTTGGCTGCCCATTACAGTTCCCCAGGGAGATTTAAAAAAAAAACACGGAAACCTGGGTGCTCAGGTCCCACCTTCCGGCATCCAGATGCGATTGGTTTGGTGTGGGGCCTGAGCAGTATGGTGTTAGTAATCTCTCCTGTTGATTCTAATGTACAACAGAGTTGATCTTGATCTTGGCCTTAAGGAATCATTGATCAGCAACTCTGCTTTTGATTTAGCCAGTAGTTCTCAAATCTGCCTGTGAATGAGAATCACCTTCGGGAGCAGTTAAAGATACAGATTCCTAGGCCTCCTCCCAGTTCAACTAAGCTGAATTACTTTAAAGCCCCAAAGATAGGCTTTAAAGAAAATACCTCCTAAGTGACAGTTTATTCAGCCAGCTACTTCATAAACAGAGAATTCCTGATCTTCTCTGACAATTATTAAATAATTTTTACTGGCTTATATCCTTAGAGTTCCACAGGAACCTCTGATGACATTATTATTCATAGTTGAGAACGGGGAGGGGAGTTTACAGAGACGTGAAAGTTATGCTGGAAAACAGCTTCCAAGTGAAGAAGAATTGGAGGAAATATAGAAAAGGAGAGGAAAATTTGGGCAAATGTAATACTGTTTATTGATAAACCTACCTCACCTAAGATAAATCCATCAAGTGACTTTCTACTGATGTAAAGACTTGGACTTACATTCTGGAGTTTCACTCACCATATGTATACTCAAGAAATCCGTGTTTTCAGCTATGAAATAAAAAATGGACAAAGGACCTGAATAGGCACTTCTTGAAAGAGGACGTACAGATGGCCAATGGACATGTAAAAACACGCTCAAGGTCACTAACCATCAAAGAGATACAAATTAAAGCCTCATTAAAATATAACCTCACACTTGTCAAAATGGCTACCATCAACAAATCAACAAAACAACAAGTGCTGGTGAGGATGTGGAGAAAAGGGAACCCTAATATGCTGCTGGTGGGAATGCAGACTGGAAAACAGGATGGAGTTTCCTCAAAAAATTAAAAATGGAACTGCCTTTTGACCCAGTGATCTCACTTCTAGGAGTATATCTTAAGAAACCCAAATCACTAATTATAAAGAATTTATGAACTCCTATGTTCACTGCAGCATTATTTACAATACCAAGATATGGGTGCCCAAGTGCTCATCAGTAGATGAGTGGATAAAAAAGCTGTGGTACATTTACACAATGGAATACTAGATGGCCATAAAAAAGAAGGAACTCTTACCTTTTGCTACAGCATGGAGGGACCTGGAGAGTATTATGCTAAATAAAATAAACCAGCTAAAGAAAGACAAATACCATATATGTGGAATCTAATGAATAAAATAAAATGACGAATAAAATAGAAACAGAGGCATGGATACATGGAACAGACTGATGGCTGTCAGAAGGGAGGGAGGTTGGAGGACTGGATGAAAGAAGGTGAAGGGATTAGCAAAAAACCACACACATATATAGCATATAGACACAGACAACAGTGTGGTGGTTGCCACAGGGAAAGAGGGGGAAGGAGAGTAGGGGTTAGGTGGAGGTGGACAAGGGGGAGAAAATGGAGATAGGAAGAGACTTTGCTTGGGGTGATGGGTGCACAACAGTGTGCAGATGATGTTTTATTGAGTTGTGCATTAGAAACCTATATGGTTTTGCAAACCAATGTCATCCCAATAAATTCAATTGAAAACAAAAAAATGAGTACAAAACCACCTTTTTTGGTGTAGTATTATAAAAGAACATACGTAACGTGCCTAAAACAGTCCTCCTGTGGAAGGTACTTAGAAAGAGGCAGCTGTTTTCATAGTGTATACATAAATTATTTTCTGAGCAATAATACATGTAGAGAGGATAACAAGGAGAGAGGGATAATTAAGCAGAAGCATATCAAGCCTGAAACAATCATAAAACTTAATTACCATCTATTAAGAAAAATAAAAATTTCAAGGTTGTCTTTTATTTTAGTCATACTTATATTGCTTTTTAAAATGTAGGTGGTTTCAAAAATGCAATTTTATTTTGAAACATTTCCTTATGCTATCATTAGTGCTTTCAATCTAATCATCCAAGAACACTTGTAATTATCACCACTGTTATAATTATCATCCCCAGAATTATTATTTTTTATCTCAGAAATGCAAAAATAGCCTAAAAGACCAATTTTGGCTTCACTATGTTGAGTTCTTTCTCTATTCTCCAAACCGGGTAAGTTTCTTAAATTATAGAAAAACACAAGTGAATTTGACACTGATATTTATTAAATACAGTATCTATTTGATATGATATATCAATTTCAATATATTCAAGCCACTGAATAGTCTATGTGAATATGTGCAGCAGGCTGACTATATTTCTTTTTCTTCATTAAAAGATAAAGTTTGTCATTTTAAATGGCAGAAAGACTTAGGATATCTCCTTGTCTGGCAATAGAAAATGATCTCATCATAGCCTAGTTTGAGAGCGAGAGAGAGAAAGAGAATATTACTATTACAGAAGTTTCTTTCTTTGTTCATATGACCTCCACATATAATGCCCCCAAGTGAGTTATAATATAATCATCCCTTTTAAAATAACATAGTATTGGTGATCTATTTTTAAAGTATCATTGGTAACTACTATAGGCTCAGAAAACACAAAAGAAGAAGTAACAGAGAGGATAATAGAGATGTGAGAACCACAGATTTATGCCCTTGAAGTGAGTAACTCCAGGGGGGAGAAAGAACAGAAGATGTGGGATTCACACAATAGTTTAAGATTATGGGAGAAAGCTTCAAGTTTCAAGTTTCAAGAGATACTGCAGAGCAAACATAAGATTAATCATGTCAAAGGTAAGGTAAAAAAGAGGACTTTAAATGGACTTTTTTATTTTAAAATTAGTGATTTTTTATAATATTATATAAAATATAACATTATAATGTTGTTTAGGAATAGCTTATTAAAGGTAGTTGTATTTGATCAGAATTATAGAATAATAAGCTTAAATGAGAGATTTATTCTCCAGTGCTCACACTACTTCTGGGAGACCCCCTGAGTCAGATGCACCAGGACAACTATGCATTAGGATGTGCTAAGAGTACCAGGCATTCTTCTCAATAGCTGAGGAGCAGTTCTTGATGGGAACTTTCCATTATTACATTTGCTTTCCATTATTCATGCAAAATAAAAACATCTCTGAGGATTGGACTCAGATAATTAACAAAAAGACAGATTCTCCCAGGCTGGAGGATTCAGGTCTTCTCAGTGGGTGGGTTCTCCAGAGGAATTTCCAGGCAGAATAATGAATAATCCAAAAGCCTATTAACATTTGCGGTCTCGCAGGGAGGCACACACCTGGTCATTCATTTTAATAAGAGCAAGTAATTTAGGTAACCTATGCATAAGTCCTGTCCTACCTTCCCAGTTTTGGTTCTTGGATGCCAAAATAGTATATGTCTTCTTATAATGAGTTGCATGCATTACTGTGGTTGATGACTTACACACAACATCTTTTTCTCATTACTTATTTTTCCACTAATAATATGGATATATAATACTTATTATACGTAGATTAATCTTTCAGATATAGTCCAAATATTGTCCCCATGAACAAAAGGCATTAGTGGCTCACCGCTGCTTATAGAACATTTATATTCCTTAGCTTTTATCTACAATTTGCACTCCCCTCCAAAACCTCATAGTTCTCCTGAACTGTTCACAGTCCCCCCCCCACCCCCACTTTTTTTTTTTTTGCTTGCTATTTTTATACCATTGTGCCTGCTTTTTCTCTTGGTAGTCCTTTCCCCTGATCTGCCATGTGTCCACATCTCTTCTGCCTGAATCTTCTATCCTCCAGAACCTAGCTGTAACATTCTTTTGCTCTCCCCTTATTTCCTTCAAGCCACACCCTACACTAAAAATATGCTTTATTTATTTATTTATTTATTTATTTATTTATTTATTTATTTGAAATCTCAGTCAAGCTTGCACATTAGGAGATTTTTATGGATTTCACAAACCCAACCAGGATCTTGTGAGCAAGATCCAGACTTAAGGGAGTAAGCATTTTCTCACATCTAATAAGAACAATCCCCATGCTAATGGCAGGGTGTCTTTTCTAAAAGACTTATTAGTTCAGCTCCCTTCTCATAACAGAAAAACCCGAGTCCTTGCTCTGACAAGGTCTGTTATTAAGAGAGTCAGGAGGGGATGCAGGTTAGAGGAACCTTTTGACATTTCTCTTCAGGTATTTCATCTGGTGCTCTTATTTTTTAATGTCTTAGCTCAGATTTCTATAACAAAATACCGTAGACTAGTGGTTTAAACAACAGACATTCATTTATTTCTCACAGATGAGGAAGCCAGGAAGTCTAAAATCAGGTGCCAGTAGATTCAGTTTCTTCCAACTTGCAGATGGCAGCCATCTGTTGTGTATGAACTTGGCCTTTTCTCAGGGCAAAACTGTGGAGAAAGAGAGTGCCCTCTGGCTCCTTCTCCTTAAAAGGGCACTAATCTCATCACGAGGGCCCCATAAATGTAATTATCTACCAAAGGCCCCAGTTCCCAAGCCATTGGGGCTTAGAACATCAACATATGAAATTTTGAAGGGACACAATCATTCAGTCCATAACACTTGTCTTCATATATTTGTACCTGCTAAGTTTCCAGTACGAGCTCCAGATGCTTTGGAGAATGTCTGAGATCTGGGCTGGAAGTGTCCTGCTTAGGTTATTATTCATTCTCCTCTTGTCCACAATCCATAGATCAATAAGACCCATCTTACAGAGACTCTGCAGAACAAACAGAATTCAGGTGGTGGAAGCACTTCCAATGACCTGACAATTATAGTCTGTAAAATACTCCAAGATAAAACAGAATTCAGAAGGCCTTTCTCTTTCCAATTGATAAAATGTAAAAAATTAGAGAAGTAAATATATATGCCGAAAACTTCCAACCAGGAATCACAGAAGGAGCTGAGATAGGTTGATCAGGATAAAGCTTAACATCTCTGCACATATACCTGATGACTGAATGGGTTTGAGTCCACATTAATAGTGTTCTCATTTATTTTTATTTAAAAAATATATTTTATTGATTTTTTACAGAGAGGAAGGAAGAAGAATAGAAAGCTAGAAAGACCAATGAGAGAGAAACATTGACCAGCTGCCTCCTGCACACTCCCTACTGGGGATGTGCCCACAACCAATGTATATACCCTTGACTGGAATCAAACCTGGGACCCTTGAGTCTACAGGCCGTAGACCAACACTCTATCCACTGAGCCAAACCGGTTTAGGCGAGTGTTCTCATTTAAAATCTATCAGAGGTTAAGCTCCTTGAAGACAAGTTCCACATTTTATCATCCTTTATAATTACTGCAGACCCAGATCTCACTATGATGCTTTGTGTGAGTTAGGCACTCAGGAAAGAATTATTGAATTGAAGAATGAGAACTGATATTACTGTATGGTAGGTTGGAAAATGTTTGAGATTTTGAGTTTAGATTGGTTATTTATTAGCTATGTGATATGGGTAAATCATCTAACCATCTGCAAAAATAAGTTAGTAATGTCACTTAATTGATAGTTTATTGCAACAATTAAAGTGTAATTTTAAAAACTCCTGTCTTTGGCTTGTCCCAGACATATCAATAGTTGTATGACCTTGAGATACATTAAATATACCAAAAATATAACAAACAAAAACTCCTGTCATCATAGAATGTGTATTACAGTGCAGAAGAGACAGTAAAAAGAATTAATCAACCCATCAGTTAGTTATAGCAGATGTTGGAAAGCCACAAGTGCCATAGAAAGAAAGAAAAGAGCAGAAAGAGGGCATTGGAACTGTGTGGGTGGCAGTGCTGGGACCACATCCCCGTTGAATAGGGTAGTCTGAGGAGGCCTCACAGTCATGGTGAGATGTAAGCAAAGATTTGAAGGAGGTGAGGAGGTTTGCTAAGTATTAGATACCTGGAAGAAGAGACCAGGGCAATGTCCTCAGGTAGGAGCCAGCCTGATCAGATGGATGGGAGTGTTCTCTGCTGAGGCTGTAGACAGGTGAGCAGACAGATTGAGGATTGGCAGGGAAATTAGGGGGCTGGGAGGGGCACAGAACCCCTATCAAAAGTTCAGCTTTTCCTCTGGTTCACACTGGATGCTGTTGCCCAGTTTGAGCAAAGATGACATGATCTAACTTCCATTTTACTTGCTTTTAGTGCATAGACCACAGAGGGCATCCAATGTGCATTTGATGATGCTTGTGAAACAAAATTCATATTACAATTATTTATAAGTATTGCCAATAAACAGAAATTCTGTCTATTGTTTCATTTTATTTTTTATTTATTTTTCTTGAAAGAATATCATATTCTTTTAAAAATATATATTTTATTGATTTTTTTTTTTTACAGAGAGGAAGAGAGAGGGAGAGAGAGTTAGAAACATCAATCAGCTGCCTCCCACTGGGGATGTGCCCGCAAACAAGGTACATGCCCTTGACCAGAATCAAACCTGGGACCCTTGAGTGTCTAGGCTGACACTCTATTCACTGAACCAAACCAGTTAGAGCATGTTTAATTTTTCATTTCTTTTTTAAAAATTTTCATTTTATTTTATTGATTTTTTTACAGAGAGGAAGAGAGAGAGATAGAGAACTAGAAACGTCGATGAAAGAGAAACATCGACCAGCTGTCTCCTGCACACCCCCCACTGGGATGTGCCCGCAACCAAGGTACATGCCCTTGACCAGAATCTAACCTGGGACCCTTCAATCCGCAGACCGACGCTCTACCACTGAGCCAAAAAGGTTTCAGAAAGAGCATGTTTCATTTTATTGATCACTTTGGTATACTACAAATACAAGCTAAATTTTATTTTGATTAAAGAAAATCATAAATAATCAATAAAAGTGTAATTAAATATTATTAATTAAATATTTGTATTTTCCAAAGTGTTAGTTCTTAAAAAGTGAACAAATTCTGGCTTTCCTAAATGTCAGTGTAAAAATTAATATATCCTGCCGAAACCAGTTTGGCTCAATGGATAGAGCGTCGGCTTGGGGACTGAAGGGTCCCGAGTTCGATTTCGGTCAAGGGCATGTACCTTGGTTGTGGGCATATCCCCAGTAGGGGGTGTGCAAGAGGAAGATGATCTATGACTCTCTCTCATCGATGTTTCTAACTCTCTATCTCTCTCCCTTCCTCTCTGTAAAAAAACCAATAAAATATATTTTAAAAAATTTCTATATCTTCTTCTTAAGTGCTCTTGAAACTTATGAGAAATGTTTGGAGAACTTAAAGGACTTTATTTTTCTTAAAAATAATACTCTTTCTGTAAGGCAGCATTTTTCTGACTAGCTGACAGAAAAGTCAGACGTTTGTTGTCTAGTCACTGAAGTGATTTCACTGTGCTTTGTACTGTTTGGGTTTTCTTAGCACTGCTTCTTCCTTTAGCTCAAACCCCTAATCCAGGCCATTCTGTTACCGATACTGCCTATCACTGTCAGGAAAAAGAAATTATCTTCTCTAACATGCCACTACTTTTTCCCAGAAACTTCCTAACTTTTAATCAGAAAAAACAATTTAAATCATTCTTTCTTATTTTCAGAGTCCTGAGGGTACAGCCACAACCACTATACTAGTTACAATATAATTAAATGCCATTCTTTTCTGAATAAATTACTGACATCCACAGACAATTAATCTAATCTTCAAATGGTTTTTAAAGACTCAAAAAGAAAAAGTCCTTTTCAGATTTAGCAAATGATCACAAAATAAGGTTTCAACAGCTTTAACTTTAAAGTCATTTTATACACTTTATTGATACATCTTAGGTCCATCAAATAATTCTCTGAAACTTACTTTGTTATTTAAAAAATATTGACTATGTACTTGATTCAGTGAAAAGGTATTAGATTTTACTCGCCTGTCAATGAAGTTATAATATTGTTTATATCTCTGTAATTAGCTTCATAGAAATAAAATACTGGTAAGTTATTTGGTAATAATTATACTGCCCTATGATAGACAGAATGAATGTTTCTCCAGCGTTATGGCTCTAGAGATGGTGAAATTATCTCGCATTATCTGGGTAGGCTAAATGTAATTACAAGTGTTCTTATAAGAGAAAGCAAGATCAAAGTTAGAAAAGGTAATCTAATAAGAGCAGAGGTTGGCATGATGTGGCAACAAGTCAAAAAATGGTGGAAACCTCCAGAAGCTGTGAGAAGCAAGAAACATATTTTCCCCAGGACTTCCAGAAGGTGCCAGCCCTGCCAACACCTTGACTCTAGCTCAGTGAGACTGATTTTGGATTTCAGACCTCCAGAACTGTGTAATAATAAACTTGTGTTTTTTTTTAGAGTTACAAAATTTGTGTGACTTATTACAGCATCATCAAGAAACAATGTATAGTCATATAATCAAATATATGTTTAAAAAAGTTGATAACAGCCCCCAACCGATCTGGCTCAGTGGATAGAGTGTCAGCTCACAGACTAAAGGGTCCCAGGTTTGATTGTGATAAAGGGCATATATCTTGGTTGCAGGCTCCATCCCTAGTTGAGGGTATGCAGGAGGAAGTAGATTGATGTTTCTCATCAATATTTCTAACTTTCTATCTCTCTCTCTCTCTCTAAAAAAACCCCCACAGAAATATATTAAAAAATAAAAGGTTGATAACACACTGATTTATGTTTAATATATTTAATAATACAAAAAAGAGAGTAAGAAATATCAAGTTTTGTAGAGCTAGAGGACTACACATAACTTCTTTTTAAATACAAAATTACAAGTATAGCCAACAGTTAAGCAATCTATTAAATTATCCTGGAGGTTAATATGTTTGAATGATATGTCAGAGACTGTTATAATTAAAATTGGGAAGAAGCAAAACTCATTGCTACACTTTTCTGGGGTTGTTCATCATTCAAGTGATAGTTCCTCCACCTAATTCTTATCTCTGCTCTATGTTTTACTCATTAAAAGTAAAGCATCTGGTAAGTTACTAATGTATTATTATGCTCAGTCTGATTTGTTAAAAAAAAAACCAAACAGAAATATTTAGCTTTTTGGAGAGGTATGTGTGTATTTTGGAAAAAAGCCATGGGAAGGACACACCAATGGGAGACTTCTAGGTATCAGGACAAAATTTTGGAAGAGAAATTGAGCAGAACCAGAGGTGGGAAGAAGTTCTCAAAACATGATATCAAGATATGTTACCATCTTTTGTATAGAGTAGAAATTCGAAGCTGATATATTCTGAATTGTTAAAAATGTTTTAATAATAATTTTTCCTCAATATAAAAAAATTAAAATATAGATAAGTACACAAAACATATATTTCCTATAAGATATTATATTAGCAATTGCTAATTACAGTTTCTCCTTTCTGATACTATTTCAGGTATATTTTTCAATCTGATGCTCTACAATTTTAATCCTTTATTTACACATAACATTATATTAAGATTATTTTTGCATGTCATTGAGATCTCGTAAGCATTCTGCTATAATGAAAAAGTGACATTCTTTATTGTTTTCTTAACCAGAGTCCTTTAATTAATTGTTTTTACAAGTTGGAAATTCTTTAGACATCTCTTATTTTAAAGGTTTGAAAATCCTTTCATACTGGTCAGAATAAGCATAACTAGACCATTGTGATTATAATAATTATCACTGTCAGTAAATAAAATAGAATTAAAAGTTTACAACTTTCAGCCAACAAACACTATTTTCTTTAATAAAAATTTTATGAAGTAGCATTTTCTTTAGCATAATAATGTTAATGAAAAGTGGAGTTCATAAAAATATTTTAAAAGCTCATTATTAGAATAAGATGTTTAATCTCAGTCTTGACCAGCTTGGCTCAGTGGATAGGCCTGTGGACTTAAGGGTCCTGGGTTAGATTCCAGTCAAGGGCATGTACCTTGGTTGTGGGCACATCCCTGGTAGGGGGTGTGCAAGAGGCAGCTGGCTGATGTTTCTCTCTCATCGACATTTCTAGCTTTCTTTCTCCCTCCCTTCCTCTCTGTAAAAAATCAATAAAATATATATAAAAAAATAAAAAAAACAAAAAACTAAACTGCTATATATTCTCTAAAGTTCTCATGTCAGCAATTTCTTATTCTTTCAAGGTTGTTGTAAAAAAGAATAAATTTAAAATTTGATAAATATTGAATTAAAGATGGATGCATATAAATAATATATATTCAATCTTAATGCATTTGCCATAATTTACTCAGCTCTTTATTTTAGACATTTAGATTGATTCCTATTATTTACTCCTATAAATAATGCTGCAGTGGCTTTTTTATTCATTTATATTTGTAGTTTTTTCTTTAGAAGGGATTACTAAATCATAAGTTACAAACATTTAAAAATGATACATAATGCATTTAAGAATGATGTATAATTTTTCTTTGCTTTGTAGAAAATGCAACATTTGAAGCTCTCATCAGCAGGGAAGAATGTTCTAATTTCATTACATAATTGAAAATGTTGAATATTATTTAATAAGACTTTTTAGAATTTGATAGACAAAGAATGGTAACTCATTGTTTATAACTAATATTTTTTCTTTTACTATTGTTGAGTTAATAATTTTAATAGTTTATTTGAACTTAATCTGTTACCTGTTTATTATTAGGGATAAGGGAGATTAGTATTTCTTGTTCATCTTGATCTCTTGTTATAATAAGGACTAGAGGCTTGGTGCATGAAATTCATGCACGGAGCTGGTGTGTCCCGCAGCCCAGCCTGCACCCTCTCCAATCTGGGACCCCTCGAGGTTTGTCCAACTGCCCATTTAGGCCTGATCCTGGTAGAACAGTCGGACATCCCTCTCACAATCCAGGACTGCTGGCTACCAACTGCTCATCTACCTGCCTTCCTGATTGCCCCTAACCACTTCTGCTTGCCAGCCTGATCACACCCTAACCACTCCCCTGCCAGCCTGATTGATACCTAAGAGCTCTTCTGCCACTCTGTTTGCCCCTAACTGCCCTTCCCAGCAGGCCTGGTCACATCCAACTTCTCTCCTCTGCTGGCTGGTCACCTCTAACTGCCTTCCCTTGCAGGCCTGGTTCCCCCGCAACTGCTCTCCTTTGCAGGCCTGGAAAATAGACATAGAGTCTCCCTCTGGAGAAAACAGCAGGCATGCTTATTGAACATTACAAAATATTCACGTTTCCTAATCTCAGAGTTCCCCCCAAACTGCCCTTCCTTGCAGGCCTGGTCACCCACAACTTCCCTCTTCTGGTCTGTTCACCCCAATCTGCCCTCCCCTGCAGGCTTGATAACTTCCAACTGCCCTCCCTTGCAGGCCTGGTCTCTCCCAACTGCCATCCCCTGCTGGCCATCTTATGATTGCCATTTTGTGTCCACATGGGGGCAGCCATCATGTGTGTTGGAGTGATGGTCAATTTGCATATTATTCTTTTATTGGGTAGGATACCAAACACTGACTTATCATATTTATTGTAAATATTTTTCCAGTTTCTCATTTGCTTACTATTTTCATTTATGTAGTTTGTTGTGTTGAAATTCAAACTTTATGTACAATCCATCAGTCTTTTATGTTGTAATTTCTTTTATTTTAATGTTAAAAATTTCTTCTTTCAAGATATTAGATAAGTCAGGCTGGTATGGCTCAATAGTTCAGCGTGGACCTATGAACCAGAAAGTCAAGGTTTGATTCCTAGTCAGGGTATATGCCCGGGTTGAGGGCTTGATCCCCAGTGTGGGTTGTGCAGGAGGCAGCTGATCAATGATTCTCTCTCATCATTGATATTTTTATCTCTCCCTTTCCCTTCCTCTCAATAAATATGTTAAAGATATTTATTAATATTATTTGTAGCTTGAAAATTTGGATTTTAAATTATTGATTTTATTGATCTACTTTATATTAATTTGAGACTACTTAGATATATTTGGAAGTGTGTTCGGAGACAATCCTCCAGGAATCTTTTATGGTTCTGCACATGTTGCATGAGAGGCGCTAACTTGCCTTTGTTTCACATGCTTTTTCAGGGTGTTTGCATAGCAAACAGCCTTGGAAAATAGACATAGTGTCTCCCTCCAGAGCAAACAGCAGGCATGCTTATTGAACATTACAAAATATTCAGGTTCCCAAATCTCAGAGTTTCTCTCCTGCATTGCAACCCATTTGCATCCCCTCTGTGGGATTTGGGGCAAGGAAGAGTGATGCCAGTATGCTTAGGCTCACAGTAATAAAGTCTTTTTTCTCTAACAGAGAAAACATCCAGGAAACTGGCAGGCTAGTTAAACAGGGAATACTTTCAGAAACTTCGTTGTTCTTGATAATCATACTATTTAATCTATTTAATTTACTGTTTTAATCCTCACCCAAGAATATTTTTTAATTGGAGAGAGAGAGAGAGAGAGAGAGAGAGAGAGAGAGAGAGAGAGACAGAGAGAAATATTGTTCGGTTGCTTCCCATACACACTCCTACCGGGGATGGATCTCAAAACTTAGGTATGAGCCTTGACTAGAAGTCAAGCTCGAAACCTTTTAGTGTATGGGATGATGCTCTAAGTACCCATCCAGGCCATAATCTTATACAATAAAGAGCTAATATGCTAACTATTATAGACTAGATGGCAGAATGACCCTCTGAAATTATCTTCGGAATGACCAGTGGGTGGGGCCATGAGGCAGCTGGGGAAGCGAGGGCCAAGCCCCTCGCATGAATTTTGTGCATCAGGGCCTCTAGTTTTAAACAATGGCCGATGAAATACTTGATCATTAAGCAGGTCAATATCATTTTCTTCTAATTTCCAGATAAATTTCAAGATAATCAAGACATGGTTCATAGTTTTAAGCCTATGATTGGATGCATGTTCTATTCAAAAATATTAAGAGACTATTATCCAATAGCCTGGTCTTTAAAATGAGTATTTAGAGGTCTATTTGATTGCATTTATAAAAATTTATTAATAAAAATTTGTGTTACACTGTTTTGAACATATTGTCACTTGAACAATAGGTCATACTTAATCAAGGTAGCAAACTGACATTTATAAAATAATGAACCAAAGTATAAAAAATTTATTTAGGAGATCATGGATGAAAAAAACACACTAAATATTTAGAATCTCATAAATTAATAAAGCACATCAGATATATAAAAATTGACAAATTTTGATGCTATGATATAAAAGCAACCTGAAGAAACTGAATTGAATGTTTCAACTGATTATTTTAATGTTTAATGTAAACAAATGCCACTTGACTATTTTTAATAATAAAAAGGTAAAAAAATATATTTTGCTATTATGTTTAGAAACATAATCATTCTTAGTAAAAAAAAATATTGTGCAAAAGCATCACAAAAAGGTAATTTTAACAATCAGCTTCTGCTGCACATAATCCCAACACCTTTACAGGTTTCAATAACAATAATTGTTTTCTGTTATTCATATTACATGAGGACTTAGGGTTTGACTGTGGATTGTACTGAGCTGGATTAGGTTCTAGGTGATATATCAGGTTCAAGTATTCTCCCAATTTTTTTTTTTTTTCATTTTGATTCTGAGATGGAAGAAATAGCTTTTATTTGGGACAGGTCTTTTATTTTTCCCCTGTCTGTGGTCACTGGAACAAGAAAGGGCAAGCCAAACAATGCAATTGAATTTGAAGCTGCAGCTCAGATATGACAAATATTATGTCCACTCACATCTCGGTGACCAAAGCCTGTCACATCTGTGGGCTGGAAAGTAAACACAGCTAAATTGGCAAGAGAATAAATACTCGGGAGCAAATAATATAGTTATTGCAGCAAAGCATTTATGGAATAAACACATAAAACTCTTATTAACTAAAACTTGTATAACAATTGATGGAAATTACAGTACATTGCAGTTGAGAACCAAAAGGTCACTGTCCTCCTCGTTTCTCATCTATATTACTGTATTTCTGTCATAGGAATATGACTCTGTTCTCTCACCTTCTGAAATATCACCTACAACGTGTTTCAGTTGAGAAAGCAATAAAGTTGTGTTTTGCTTTAAACTGGAATATTTATTTATTTATTTATTTATTTATTTATTTATTTTAAAATATATTTTTTATTGATTTTGTACAGAGAGGAAGGGAGAGAGATAGAGATTTAGAAACATCGATGAGAGAGAGTCATCGATCAGCTGCCTCTTGCACACCTGGGGATATGCCCACAACCAAGGTACATGCCCTTGACCGGAATTGAACCCGGGACCTTTCAGTCTCCAAGCCGATGCTCTATCCATTGAGCCAAACCAGTCTCGGCTAAACTGGAATATTTAATGCAAATAAGAACCATGTTTATATTGAGCCATTACTTAAGTTATATTACAACTAGAGGCCTGGTGCATGGATTCATGCACTGGTGGGGTCCCTTGGCCTGGTCTGCCGGGATTGGACCAAAACTGGCTCTCCAAAATCCCCTGAAGGGTCCTGGATTGTGAGAGGACACAGGCCAGGTCGAGGGACCCCACTGATGCATCATCAGGGCCAGGGAAGGACAGATGGAGGGCTCCATGGTGTGTCTGGCATGTCTTGCCCAATCCTCATCGGCTGGAGCTCAGCAGCAAGATAACCTACTGGTCAGAGTGTCTGTCTCCTGGTGGTTAGTATGCCTCAAAGCTACCGGTCAAACAGTCAAATGGTTGAACAATCACTTAGGCTTTTATGTATATAGATTTCCAAACCTCTTTCAAACACATATGTAAGGCATTTGTAGAAATCAATCAGTCTAGCTGAAGAGTAAGGTTTTGTGGAAAATAAGTTTGGTAAAATGGGCCCCCATTGTTCAGGCCGTTCCGTATCAGTTTATCTAACTTATTTGCAAGCAGCCAAATTAATAACCAATAACATTTCATCCTCATCCTAATGGTTTACTATAAACTTTTAATTCAGGAAGGAAGTAAAAGTTGACCTAACTGTGCATTCTCTGTTGAAATCCTATCCAAAGCTTATTTCGTCCTCAAGGTCCTCGATCACAGGAGCTGCTTCCAGGCTCTGCATTGGAGCCAAGGACTAACCTTCCCCATCTGAGGATTGTGCTTTGGTCAGTATATGGGTGGAAAGAAAAGTTTGAGTAGCTAAGAGGAAATATGAAATTATGTATCAGAAGCATATTTGACCCACTATTACTCTGCTTTAAACACATTTAGGAAATTAAAAAAAAATTTAAATTCCTCAATACTTTTGATACCAATATTTTAGTAGTAGTCACACCAAAATATTAGAAGATATCATTGTAAAACTTATTTAGAAAATATATAATAATATATGTGGTATATATATATAGCATATATAAAAACATGGATTACATGTATATTTATATTTCATTTATACACACATACCATATAGCCATGTATTTTTACATATGTACTTTTACATATGTATATACCCACAAAACTATATTAATTTCATTTCAGATAGTAAAAGGGAGTTAGAAAATACTGATCAAAGAGGATGCTGGGTCTGCTGGAGCTGTACTATAAAGTTGTACTATAAAATTGTATATAGGGGGATACATTTAGAAATATTATTCTGGCATCATGATCAAAAGATTACAAGATACTGAGACTTGAGACAAAAAGCAAAAGTGATGAGGGCCTGAACTAGGAAAACATTTCCCCCCCCTATTTATGCAGTGGATTGAAAATCTTGACAGGTTCTATTTGAATAAAGAGTGCCATTGCTAAGAAACAACCTGAAAAATAAGTATTTAAACAGAATTTAAAAAATAATGAAAGTTTCTAAAAAAAAAAAACGACTTAGAAGTATAGTAGTATAAAAATGTTATTAATGATTCACACTAGTGGCATTTATTCAACAGTAAATTTTGCAAGCATTTAAAACATCTTCAGAAATAATTTTTGAAATAAGACATGTATCTTCATGTGACAAAAATGATAAAATAAAGCAGAAGTTTCTAATATAAAAAATAAACTGTTTTCATCATTAGTCCCAATTCCTACATACTTTTTATTGTTTTTGTAGTCTGCTTGTGGATAGGATATAATAGAACATTTGGAATTCCAACTGAGAAGGGATCTCTTGGTGTACCCTCCATATAGCTGTGTGTGTGTGTGTGTGTGTGTGTGTGTGTGTGTGTGTGTGTGTGTGTTAAAATTGACATACAATAAACTGCACATTTTTGAAGTTACAGTTGGTATGTTTTTATGGTATGGATACACCCATGAAACCATCACCACAATCAAGATAATGAACAATTTCATTACCTCGGAAGCTTCCTTTTTCACCTATGTATTCTTTCTCTCCTCCTTTCCCCTTTCTGTATATCTCCCCAGGCAACCAAAGATCTGTGTTCTGTCACTATGGATTAGTTTGCCTTTTACTAGGATTTTGTATAAACAAAACCATACAGTATGTATTCTTTTCTAAACAAGATTTTAAAGTCGGTTTTTACAGAGAGAGGAAAAGAGAGAGAAGGAAATAAAAAGATCGTTGTGAAAGTGGAACATCGATCCGCTGCCTCCTGCACACCTGCTACTGGGGATTCAGCCCGAAACCTGGGTATGTGCCCTGACTGGGAATCGAACCTTTAGAAGTCAGTAGTTTATTTTACTCAGCATAAATATATTGATATTAAAAAAATATTTCATATACCAGTCATCCATTCCTTGTTATTGCTGGGCAGTGTTCCATAGTACAGATATCCTACAATTTGTTTCTTCATTCACTTGTTGATAGACATGTAGGTTGTTTCAAGTTTTTGGCTATTATTTATTAAACAGTTATTGCATATTTGTGTGTAATTCTTTGTATGGATATATGCTGCTTTAATTCTGGATAAACAACTTGGAAAGGAATGGGTGGATAGTGTGATAAATGTATCAATGTGTAGAAAGGCATAGAAAAGTATGTAGACAACAGATAGTTAAGAATATACACCAGGGAAGCTGGCAGGGGAGTGTGGGGGAAGGGAAATTGAATTATATTCTTTGTTTTTGTCTGCATTGTTTGAAGTTTAAAAATAAAGATGTTCATGTATTTCTTGTACAAAAAAAACCTTCAATATTATTGAAATCTTGCAGGACAAATAATTCTGTTATGCAAACGTGACATTCCAAGTCTCTGCCTTCTTTCTCCCATCATGACCCAGCTTTTTAAATTATATGGTTATTAGATATGATTTTTATTAAGTTGAGATTTCCTAAGAACACATTAATTGTGTTGGAGCAGAGTAAGCTGTCAGATTCTGTTATGTCATTATATATATATATATATATATATATATATATATATATATATATAGTACAGTAATTGGAATTCAACTATTTTAAAAATTACTAAAATTTGTCTGTGAAGTTACAACCTAAGTAGCAAATGTATATCTGCTACTTAGATAAATATTATCTTTAAATTGTGCTAATCTCATTAAAACACACTGCTTTATACAATGCCAATAAAATGTCAGACTAGACTAAAACAAGATATGCCAGATTGAGAAAATAGTCTATTTTGAAATTATTTACCTTTTGGAGAAATAAAGTCTTCAATTTTTAAATAAAATGTCCGAATAGGGATTCACAACATATAATTAGCAAGTATTAATTCCCCCAAAGCCACAGATCATTCTTAGCACTAAAACTTCCTAAAAGCCACTGCCAGTAAATGTAATTGCAACATATATATTTCTTGAGAATTTCCCAAAGGCTGTGGGGCATGAGTTTGGGGTTCAACTGCTAGTGTTTGCACTTAGTATGTGACTACTATTTAAATTCTATTATATTCAGTTTCATTGTTTTAAGAGCGATTAATACCATATAATTTTGATTATATGTGGAATCTGAAAAACAAAACAAACAAACAAAACAGAAACATAATCATAGAATTAGAAAACAAATAGATGGTTGCCAGTTTTGGGGAAGGGGACTAGAGGAATTAGTGTAAAAGGTGAGGGGCTTAAGAAGCAAAATTACCAGTTACAAAAATAGTCATGGCGTTGTAGAGTACAGCATAGGAAAAAACTTGAAACAAACTAAATGTCTATCAATATGTAATAACTATGTATGGTGTCAGATGGGTACTAGATTTATTAGGGTGATTACTTAGTAAGTTATATAATGTGTAAGCACTGGGTTGTGTGCTTTAAACTAATATAATTAATATAATATAATATAATATAATATAATATAATATAATATAATATAATAATGTAACGAGTAGCCTGGTGCACAAAATTTGTGCATAGTAAAAGGGGATTAATGCAGGGGTCCTCAAACTTTTTAAAGTGGGGGCCAGATCACGGTCCCTCAGAGAGCTGGAGGGCCGAACTATATGAACTACTAATTCCTACTGTAACACCTCAGGTGCGCTCACTGCCCAAAAAACCTGGCGGGCCGGATCAGACTCCTCTGCAGGCCGTAGTTTGAAGACGCCTGAATTAGAGGATATATTTTAATATTGCTATTTGCCCTTTCTTTATAATAGAAGTATCAGAGATGAAAGAAAATTAGTAAAATGTATATGAAAACTTTTCTCCTATCAGAGTCTGGGGTGGACTGTGGGACCCAGAATCAAATCCCTGCCCACCTGCGGCACTTCAAAATTGAGTGAGACACAAACCCAACTGGTACCACCCTCATTGGGCGAGACCCAGACCCGGCCTGCCTCATCCTTTTCAAATTGACAAGAGGCAGTGTGGCATGGAGAATATAGGACATGGAGCAAATTCTCAGTAGACCTCAATTGAATGAAAGTCATTTTTTAAGATTCAAAATATGAAACTTAAAAAAGTGGCCGGATCAGAGTGGCACAAATTTAAAATATTGAAATTACATGGTAAACAGAATGTGACACTGGTAAAGATCACAAAAGAGAGATCCATGTTGAATCTAAATGCAAGATTCTTTTTGCTCATCAGATTCTTTATAAAGACACTCTACACCTTTAAATCACAACCTCACAGGCGAGTATTACTTGGTTGTTAAAGACACATAAACTAAATTAATAAGAAAAAAGTGTAGTTTTATAATTTTTCAGCAAAACTTCTTGCTGTCTTTTTAAAATAGCATAAAGAACAGCTAGGTGTTATATCCTGATAAACCCACATAAATTGAAAATGCAAGTAATACATCTAACTTACTGAACATCATAGCTCACTCTAGCTTACCTTAAATGTGCTCAGAACGCTTACATTAGCCTACAGTCAGGCAAAAATCAACACAAAACCTATTTTATAGTAAAGTGTTGAATATCTCATGTACTAGTAATTCATTACTTTATTTTGAAGAAAGAATTATTGTGTACTTCAGGAAGCTTATGGTGAACATGCTCCATCTCAAGATACTGTGAACACTGGTTTAAACACTTTAAAAGTGATGATTTTGATGTGAAAGACAAAGACATCTAAATCAACTGAAAAAGTTTCAAGACCAACAATTACAAGCATTATTGAGTCAAGACGCGTGTCAAACTCAAAATAAACTTGCAGGAAGATTAAACGTTTCTCAGCAAACAATTTCTGATCATTTACACACAATGGGAAAGATTTTAAAGGAAGGAAAATGGGTGCCACATCAACTGAACAAAAGACAAATGGAAAACCAAAAACTCATCACTAAAATGTTGCTTCAACGGCATGAAAGAAAATATTTTTTTGCATCGAATTTTGACTGGCAATAAAGAGTAGATTTATTTTGAGAATCCCAAACCCACAAAATCATGCATTGATCCAAGTCAACCATCAACATTGACTGCAAGGCCAAATCCCTTTGGAAAGAAGACAATGCTCTGTGTTTGGTGGGATCAGGAAGGTGTGGTGTATTATGAGCTTCTAAAACCAGGTAAAACCATTAATACTGATCACTACCAATGACAAATAATCAATTTGAACCACACTTTGATTGTGAAACAACCAGAATGTTCCAGAAGACATGACAAAGTAATTTTGCTTCATGATGATGCATCATCACACACTTCAAAACCAGTTAAAGACACGTTAAAACATCTTGCCTGGGAAGTATTAACCCACCTGTTGCATTCACCAGACCTTGCTCCTTCAGATTACCACTTGGTCCGATTGATGGCACACAGGCACATCATTTAATTCCTTCATAACACGGACTCTCAGTTGTCTTGTCTGATACAAGCTGGTACAGGACTAGTTGCTTTCTTTTTTGACCATAGTCTTTGGGGAGTTGAAGATTTAAAAAAATATATTTTTATTAATTTCAGAAAGGAAAGAAGAGGGAGAGAGATAGAAACATCAATGATGAGAGATAATCATGATTGGCTGCCTCCTGCATGCCCCCCATTGGGGATGGAGCCTACAACCCCAGCATGTGCCCTTGGCCAGAATAGAACCGGGGACCCTTTAGTCCGCAGGTCAACACTCTCTCCACTGAACCAAACCAGCTAGGACGGAATTGAAGATTTTTAAAGTGAAAAAATGTGTTTATAAGCTGATGTTTCAGTTCAAATATAATCTGCAATTTCAACATGTGAGCATCCATGTGATGGTAAAGTCTCATTAAAATTACTGTAGAATTCATGGTTTCTGAGTTCATTTTTGTTTTTTATTTAAACACACAAGGTTAAAAAAATTCTTCCTATTTTTTTTTCATTTCAAATTGCATGAGTTGGCTCTGTGAGTCATTACAAATAGATGTTATTTCACCCGTGAAGGGTGAGTATAATGTTTTTGCCCTCATGAAACATGTAGCTCAGGTTTTGAAAGCTTTTTCTTTTTATTAAAGGGGAGTAAAAAAGTCTCCTGACAGATAACCTACCCCACTTATTTTATTAGGATTGTGTGCAGATGAATAATTTAGACCTGTTATCTTTGAATTCTTGAAATAAGATTGCATAATCACCTGAATTACCTTTTAATTCCTCAAGTCAGAGAATTCTATAAGTTCACTATGAGTGCTGAGATGAGAAATTTGAATGCCAATTTAGTACAATAACAAAATATATATTAAGCTATTATATTTCAGTGCTGAGAACTGATGTTGCTTGTATTACTAATGCTTTTGAAGTTATAGGCCATGTGCTGCATATTCATCACATGTAATAGTAGAAAGAACACTGGACCAGAACCATAGCAGTTTGGATCATAGTGCTGGCGCTGGAGGTTTCGAATATCTAATCTTGTTGGAAGACCCCTTTAGCATTATTCAGTTTAATTCTCTGATTTATGGGTTTTACTAAGGAAATTAAAAAAAAATAGGTTGGCAACTTTTAATTTAGTCAATAAAACATTAAAATATGGTGCCAGTAACTATAACTAATCTTTACAAAGAGAGTATTTTAACACACACACAAAGTCATGAATTCACTAATGCAAAATAAATTATGATTCTCTAGACTGAATAAATTTGGCTTTATTTTTAAAAGAACACCCTAGAGAGAGAAGAGTGGAAGAAGAAAAAATTTTCCCCCTTTTATCCTCATATTTACTCTCTTTCCATCTCATCACTTATGGAAAAGAAGGGGATTTATTTTAAAGACAGACTTTATTAACATAATGTAAATTTAATCTAGGAGAGACAATCAATATTGGCAAGAGAAAGATATGTTTGTCTCATAGATACCTCAGTTTGAAGGTTTTAATTTCTCTCCAGTGACATACACTGGAGACCTAACATAACACGTTCAGAGAGGACCTGGAAAACTGGGAGAAGAGCAGAGGAGAAAAAAGATCAAGAAGAGCACGAAGGACAGGATGGTTAAGGGAGGGAGAAGAAGGGAAGGGAAGGTAATAGAAGAGGGGGAGTTTTACAGATATTGAGGCAGACACTGAATTGACTGAATGTTAAGTTAGAAGAAAAGTAAAAATATCATTTGGGCAATATATATGACATTTGTTTCATAATTTGATATATTTCTGAGCAATCGATTGCTCATGAACCATTCCTAGGGTATTTATAACACTTTTTCTCCTGGTTGTTGAATATTTTGTCAAGGACTAGCATTTGGATCTACTGATTCAAAGTATTTCTAGCCTGCAAGAAGGTCAAGGTTTCACATTCCACATGCTTTTATTCTCTATCTCAGATGTCCATTCTTTATCTAGATCATTTCTATTCATTTTTCATGACTCATTGCAAATAGTAATTCTCAAAAAAACTCCTTCTTAGCTTCTTTTTCTAAATCTGATGCCCTTTCTCTGTGCCCTTCCTCTGTGCTGTCATAGTTCCCTTGCTATTTTCAGCTTCTTTTTGTGATACTGAATCATACTTGCTTGTTTTAATTGTCTTTTACTTATGTATAAAATTTCTGACAGTTAGAACTGTATCTTGACTGTTTTTGCACTTCACTATGTGTTGAATGAATAAACACTGTTTCACATTCACGAGTCATTAAGCTTGCTATTTCCCTGCCTACAATGCCTTCCTTCTTGTTTGCTGGGAAATTTCTCCTTATATGTTTTAACTAGAGGCCTGGTACATGAAAATTCATGCACTGGAGCGGAGGGTCTCTCTTACAGTCTAGGAGCCCTCAGGGGCAAGAGGCATCCCAACAATCAAGGGGGAAGGCAATGCCCCATCACACCTCTGCTTCTGCCACTGCTCAAGCCTCAGCTGGCTCTGGTTACCTGAACCTCAGGTGGCCCTGGGAGGCTGGGCAGTCTCCATCTGAGGCTTGCATGCACCTCAGGCTGGCCTTGGGTGGCTGGGGGGTTGAGGGGACTAGGGGACTCTGGAGGTAGGCACATGGCAAGGCCAGGCCTGCCTAAGGGTGGGACTGGCCTTGTTGCATGCCCCCCATCCCGGCAGGGCTGAGAGGACTGGGTGCCATCGTTTTGTGGCTGTGGGTGCCACTATCTTTGAGGACAGGGCAGTCAATCAGCATATTCCCTCCTTATTGGCTATGGGTGACATCATCTTTGCAATGATGTGAGGGTCAATTAGCATATTCCCTCTTTATTAAATAGGATATCCTTCATGTTAAACTGATTGTTTAACACTCTCATCAGAGGCCAGAGTGGTGAGGGATTACAAATTTATTTGATCATCCGCACACTAGGTGGCTGAGCCTGGATGGCTGTAGCATCCAGTGATAGGAGTCAGTGGCTTTTAAAAGACTTTTGGTTGGATTTTTTATGGGTGGAGACTTCTTTATGCATACCCAGAGGGGAGATAATGAAATGTGGTCACCGCAAGTGAAATGTGGTCAAAGGGAATGTCTATAGTGAAATGACCTGAGAAGCCAGTTCCCAGGGGAGGGGTATCAATTCAATTGCTCGATCAAACCTAACATTGATCTGGAAATCTTCCTTGGCCTCTTCTCTCACTGCAGCAGATTTGATGATTTGACCCTCTGCCCTAATTTTGTACTTTTCATTAAAGAGTAATTTTTAAAATAATAAAATTATGTCTCTTATTTAAATGTAAAATAAAACACATGTGAACCATTTTATTTAAGTCATCAATTAATAAGTGAATTAGTAAGATGGCCCAACAACTTCAAATGAGAATGGGATTTATGTGTCTCCATCTTCATTGCCCAGCACAGGAACCATTTACACTGCGGTGGACAAGGAATATCGGCACTGCCATTTGTTTTCTAGAGGTTATTTTCCACCTCTACAGAGCTGTAGAATATTCTAGTCAAAGACAATGAAAGACACAGATTCTTATAGAACCATATAACCTTCAACATTCCACTGAAAGGACATTCAATAATCCTTTTGCCCATAAGAAAGTCATTCACGTTTTCCCCCAACACTTTTAATAGTATATTATTAATTTTTCACCCTTTTGAAATGATTTTCTTATTCCTCTCCCTGCTCCATCTGCTCCCTCAGTAATCCCTTTAGGAAAAGGACTTAACCCTAAACTCTTCTCTGGGCTGAGTAAAAAAATTTACTACCACCCCCACCCCCTTTTTTTTTTTTAAATTGTCTTTATTATTAAAAATGTTACAGATGTCCCCTTTTCTCCCCATTGGCTCTTTCCCACTCTTCTCCCTCCCCCCAGGTTTTCACGTCACCATCATCTGTGTCCATCGGTTATGCATTTATGCATGTAAGTCCTTGCTTGGCTGAAACCAGCTACAACAAAAGTCAGTTAATTAATAAGCTAAAAGTAAAATGTGAGTAACTTTTAAAACCTAATTGTGAGAAAGCATTGGAGAATCAGCAAGATTAATAGATAGTTCTTGCAGTTCATTTTTTCAGTGTCTTTATTTAATCCCCCAATGCTTACAGCTAGTTTAAGCTCATTTCTCTTAGATAGGGAGAGAATGGAGGATTCTGAAAGGAGCTGAGCACATAAGGAAAGATAGAGATGATGGTAACAAAAGTAATAGTAACCAGAAAAATAACTAATGTTAGAGACTCTACCACGGGCCAGGTCCTTCACAATGTAGTTTTGTTTTCATTTGAGATTGGACTGCTACTAGCATCCTATAGAAGGGAGCTTAAGTAACATGTGGAAGACCACACAGGAATTAAGTGGCAGACTAGGGTTTAAAACCAGCACAATCAGATTCTGAGCTTTTAACCATTAAGCATTACCTGGGAACAGCCTGAACACAGGAAAAGTCTGCAACAAGACGAGTTGTGATGGGTTGGTGTCTGAGACTATGCCCACCCAGAAGTTCTCAGCAGAGGTTGGGTCTGTGAACTATATTAATAATCAACTCAGTAAATCTAAGCAAGTTCCCCCTGCACCCCTTCCCCCACCCAATACCCATATAGTAGATGTTGACATGTAAACAGTTTTTCTCATACTTGGTGAATTCCTTATTATCTGTATCAATGGGGCAGCAACAATCAAAATTGAGAATACTAGATACTTTAAACACCCTATTAACTAACTAAATAATTAATATAAAATTATGTGGTGATCACAGCTTGAGCGTGGGTCCTCTGCACAAAAACTCTGGAATGGGTCTTTACAAGATGATCAGTGAATTTCTGATAGAGGAACTTGGTGAAGCTGGTCTCTTTCCAGAGTGTTGGGGTGGGATAGACAGGTCTTGGAGATGGCATCAAAGGTGACTTTGGCAAAGTTGCTCAGAGTGGCAGAGCAACCCAGGCCCAGGTGTAGCAGTCATGGATATGGGCCATCCACCAGCAGTGTCTTGGGCACAGGGGGTGAGACATGCCGGTGCCCCTGGGCACGGAAATGAGGTACACCAGCAGAGTCATAGCAGCTGGTCACCGTGCAAGGGACAGGGTGGTGCTTACCAATCTTGTTCCCCAGTAGCCTGCAGCACAGGGACAATAGAGAACTTGGCCAGGATGATGGCTACTCAGATGGCAGTGGTTACTTCCTTGGAGCACTTAACACCCAGGTGGACATGCCCATTGTAGCCTTTATTTATTTATTTATTTATTTATTTATTTATTTATTTATTTATAAATAGAATGTTCATTCCATTTTAATTTCATTTAAAATAAATTTTAAAAAAATAAATCTTTATTGTTCATATTATTACAAAAGTTCCTCATTTTTTTCCCCTCTGCCAGGTTCCCACCCCACCCTCTGCCCTTTCCCCACCCCCATTGTCCTCATCCATAGGTGCACAGTTTATGTTCAGTCTCTTCCCACACACCCCCACTCCTCTTTTCCCTGAGAATTGTCAGTCCACTCCCCTTTCATACCTCTGATTCTATATAGTCAACAGTTAATATTGTTCATCAGGTTTTTTAATTCCCTTGGTTTTAAGATTCACTTGTTGATAGTTACATATTTGTTGTTCATAATTTTTATCTTTATTTTCTTCCTCTTCCTAAAGAACCCCCTTCAGCAATTCATATAATTCTGGTTTGGCAGTGATGAATTCCTTTAGCTTTTTATTTTTTTTTGTGAAGCTCTTTATCTGGCCTTTGATTCTGAGTGGTAGCTTTGCTGGGTAGAGTATTTTTGGCTGTAGGTTCTTGTTCTTCATCACTTTGAATATTTCTTGCCATTCCCATCTGGCCTGCATGGTTTCTGTTGAGAAATCAGCTGACAATCATATGGGTGCTCCTTTATAGGTAACTACCTGCTTTTCTCTTGTCGCTTTTAATATTCTCTCTTTGTCTTTTGCTCTTGGAATTTTAATTATGATATGTCTTGGTGTGGTTCTCTTTGGATTCCTTTTGTTTGGGGTTTTGTGTGCTTCCTGAACTTGTAAGTCTATTTCTTTCCCCAGATGGGGGATTTCTGTCACTATTTCAATATGTTTTTGGTATCTTGCTCTCTCTCTGGGATGACCATAATTCTGATGTTGCTTTGCTTGAAATTGTCCCAGAAGTTTCTTACACTATCTTCAACTTTCTGGATTCTCTTGTCTTCTTGCTTCTGCAGAGGAGTGTCCTCTGGCTCTTTGTGTTTCAAATCTTTGACTTGATTCATGCAATCTTCCATTCTGTTTTTAGGACTCTGTATAATATTTTTTATTTCAGAGAATGTATTCTTTATTTCTAGTTGATCCTTTATTATTTCTAGTTGATCCCTTTTCATATCTTCATAGGTCTTGTTTATTTTATCGGCCTTTTCTAGGAGATTCTTGAAAAACCTAATAAGCGTGGTTTTGAACTCTATATCCATTCGCTTTTTGTCCTTCATTTTTTTTGTTTGTGATCTGTTTCCTTGTCTCAGCATTTTTGCTGCTTCCCTGAGTTGGTAGAGTAGGAGGATCAGCTGTATCTATGCCAGGAGACAGCCTTATTAGACTATACTTGGAAAACTGCAAGAGCCGCTGTGCTCAGCTTGAATGGGACAGAGTTTCAGGGTGGAGCCTACAGCCTTGGCTTCCCGTTAGCCCTGCCCTATGAGGTTCCTCAGTCTCAGTGTTCCTCAGTGTCCTTTGGTACTTGCTGCAAGCATCTCTGAGAGAAAGGTGCCCTAGAGTTTCGCCCGCTACCAGACAGTCTAGTCTCTCCCCCAATGAGCCTGCAACTGGGGTTCAGTGCAGTTGGAAGTGGGGTTAAGAGCAGTTCGGAGCTTATGTCTCCTTCCCACTGGGGCAATCCAGAGGCTCAATCAACAGTCTGTCCTCTGCATGAAATGTGCACGACTTGGGGACTCTGCCTTTCACTGCTCCCCTGAGCTTTCGCCTTACAGCCCAGATTCTCTCTGTATGAGCCTGGGCCTGAGGGTCTCGCCCAGAACTGGGGTTCAATGCAGTCGAAACTGGGGCTCAGCATAGTCCGGAGCTTTTGTCTCCTTCCCGCCAGGGCAATCTAGCAGCACAGTCAACCCTCAGTCCTCTGCGTGAAATGTACACAACTCATGGGCTCTGCCTTTTGCTGCTCCCCTGAGCTCCCCTTACAGCCCAGATTCCCTCTGTATGTGTCTGGGTCCCCAGGGTCTCTCTCAGAACTGGGGTTCAATGTAGTTGGAACTGGGGTTCAGCACAGTCCGGAGCTTTTATCTCCTTCCTGGTAGGGAGCGCCAGTCAGGCACTCAGCCGCCCCTCCTCTCCGGCTCCGTCCTCTCCGCACACACAACGTGTCTCCGTACCTTAGGCTTTTACAGCTCCTCTCATTTCCTTCTGGTTTTCTTTTTCCTTCTAGTTGTAGAATTTCCAGTCAGTCAACTTTCCTGTAGTTCTGGATAATGTCCACTTTATATTTTAGTTGTATTTTTTGAAATTGTTGTGTGAGGCTGCAGTTAGGTGGTAACCTATGCTGCCATCTTGGTTTCTCCTCATGGTGGCAGATATTTTAGAAATTTTCTTTAAATAATGTTATATAGTGCTTCCTTGATTCTGAGTACTGTTCTGGTTGTTTATATGTAAACTCATTTAATTTTAAAAACTACCCAAATGGAGTTGGTAGTACATCATTTATGGATGAGCAAATGAGGTACAAAGTGTTAGAGTTGGGATTCAAACGCTTGCAATCTGTCTGCAAGAGAACATGTTTATCACTGCAGAAATGCCTCACACTCCATAATGTTCAGTTATGGTAAGGGTTGGGGTGAGGAGAGGGGTGGGGCAGGCTAGAAGAGGTCAATTGGGGGGAAAAAGGGGACATATGTAATACTTTCAACAATAAAGATTGAAAAAAGTAATGTCCAGTTATAGGTGAGAACACCCTAGTGTTTTCCCCATGTCATTACAATTCTATTTTCATCTTGTAACTCACTCTTTGCTTGGAATATATTACATGTCAGTACCTTTTTCAGGCTTGTTCTTTCTGTACTCTCCCTGCATAGATAAGAGGGCTGGGTTTTAGAGGACTTCCTTTTACAAAGTAAGTAGGAGTTGAGATGACAAGAAAATGACAATAAACTGAAGAGGAATTAGTAACATCAATTTAGCCTCTGTAGTAAGCGCCAACCCATTTAACTAGAAACAAATCTAAAGAGAAGTATAGTTTCTAGGATAGAAAGCTGGATAAATGAATGTGAGTAAGTTTAAAGACCAGCTATAATCATAAATAATAGATGTAAGGAATGACCTCTAGGAATTTAATAAAATTCACTGCAGCATCACACCTGGACTCTAACTCTTATTAGTTGTATGACCTTGAGCAAGCTAAGTAACCATCCTAAGTTCAGATTTCTCACCTGTAAAAAGAGAATATTGAGTACCTACCTCATAGGGACAATGAGAGATTTAAGTGAGATAATGTTTGTTAAATGTGGAGTATAGATCTGGCATTTGGTAAGTGCTCAATCCATTCTGTTATAAATTACTCCAAAATGCTCTTCCTCAGCCACTAAGAAATACCTTTGAGGGAATGGAGGATATATACCAGTGGAATTTTTACTTCACAGTCACACATAAACATGGGATACGTGGAATGCAGAAATCTTGAAATTGAAACAACTGTCGAAATGAGATCGAACATGACGAGGTGGGGGGAGGGAAGTGATTCAATAAAGCCAGATGAACTGTGATCTATGTTCACTGAGACTGTAGCTATCTGTTACCAACCGTGTGACAGGGCACAGTGCAGAGTCATTGACAAGAAAATAATCACTTATATTTAGAAATCCCATCACATCTCATGAAATTTCCCTCCAATAAATTAACCAGAATGCTTATAAGTGCTTTCATTTAAAAAAAATTTACTTCAACCTTTTCTACTAAATAATTAAGAAAAACACCTGCTTTTTTACTTGTAAGTATTTTTATATTATCCATCACAATCCTATTATTAAAAGGTAATATGCAAATTGACCCTAGCTGTGGAACGAGCAGAACAACCGCTCAACCAGTCACTATGAGGGGCACTGACCACTTTGCCCAGCTGGCAGGCTCTGGTCACCTGATGGTGAACGGGGAACCAGGGATAGGTGACAGCAGGGAGGTGGGGCTGGCTGGGGGCAGCCGGGAAGGATGGACCTGAACACAAGCCTTACCTGTGCATGAATTTCATGCGCTGAGCCTCTAGTGTAGAAATAATTCTGCAAGTTGAATTTTTTTTTGTTTTGTTATTTTTAGGCCTATTGTAATTTATGAATTTGGGGTAAAGTATCAATTCAATGTCCCAATTGACCCTAAAGCCAACTTTCCAGCTGAATAGTTGGCATGCAAGATAGTTGGGTTACATGCAAAATAGTCTGTTATATCATAACAAAGCTTGTTTCTTTAGTAATGCTAGAGATTCAGCTGAATTCTTAATGTTTTGAAAACATAACTTGAATCTAGACTCTATTTTGAAAATTCTACTTTACTTCCTATTTTTGGATTAAGTTTTTTTGGAATATATTTTTATTTCAGAGAGGAAGGAAGAAGTAAAGACAGATAGAAATGTATATTCCATGGCTTTGGGGAGAAATGTTCTGAAGATGTCAAGACCATATAATTTAATGAGTCATTTAGGATTGCTGTTTCTTTGCTGATTTTTTGTCTAGAGTTTTATTTAATGATGCCAATTGTGTATTAAAGTCCCCTACTATAATTGTATTGTTGTCAGTCTCTCCCTTGATATCTTCCAGAAGTTGTTTTTTTTTTTTTTTTTTTTTTGTACTTGGGTGCTCAAAGCAGATATATTTTAAATTTTAGAGACATTATGCTATTTCTTACAGTTAAAAAAAGCTTAAAAATGAAATATTCTCCTTCTCCAGAAATTACATTATCAGAAAATGATAATAGGGAAACACACACACACACACACACACACAATTAAAACAGTAACAAATACAATTCTACTCAAAAGAACACACGTAATGCATGGTATTGTTAACATTACCCAATTTAATATTTTGGTTGGCTTTGCACAAATGCAGCAATTTAGAGTACAGCTTGAGGATTGACCAAGTTGGCATATCTCAACTTGGTCATTTTATAGGACAAATAGAAATACGATATTAGGTCCTATAATTTTCAAGGTAGTCCCTCCTACCCTGTTCATGTACACCATGAGCCCTTGTTCCAATGTTCAAACAGAACATCTTCCTAACACAAGCATTTACACTGTGTTTGAATGCTCTGGGATTCCCATGTTGTCTTTCCTGTACTTGTGTTTCAGCAGCATTCAAAACTCAACAGCTGTTGAGGTTTTCCCCCTACCCGATAGCCATTAGCTACTATAATTCTCTTTGTGTTCTTAACGGCTGTAGATAGCTGCTAGCCCAGCATCTGCTTGAGACACAACTACAGTGAGAAATTAAAAATCATAACTTCAAGCCTCTGGGTCTTTGTAACTTACACAGTAGCTGGGGCTCAGATTGTTATGTACATCTGAAAATATGAATATCTGTTCACCAGTAAAAGTAGGAAAGAAAGCAGGGAAAGAATATGAAAAATAAATGAGGGTGTAGTAGTCTGGTCATTTTATGTTATTAGAGAGAAAGTCTTTTTGAAACAGTATGAAGATGACATAAATATGATTTTGTTTAAAGTTTGAAAATGGAGGTAAATTCTGTAGAGAATGTGTTTAGCTATCACATTCAATTTTATGTTATGCTGGAAGCTCTAAGTACTGATAGGTCTCTCTAAATAGCATATCCCCATATTGATGAAAGAATAAGCACCTGTCAGACAGCATGACTCAGTGGTTGAAAGTGGACCTATGAACTAGGAGTTCACAGTTCAATTCCTGGTCAGGGCACATTCCCAGGTGCAGGGTCCACCCCCAGTGTGGGGTGCACAAGAAGCAGCTGATCCATGATTCTCTCTCATCATTGATGTTTCTGTCTCTCTCTCCCTCTCCTTTCATCTCTGAAATCAATAAAAATATACTTAAAAAGAAAAAAGAATGAACACCTTACCATAGATATATAAATTTGCTTTCAAGTATAATTCTGTATTTATAGCATAATTTTTGTACATTGGTATATTATACTAGAGGCCCAGTGCACAAAATTTCTGCACTTCGGGGGGTGGGTGGGATCCCTCAGCCTGACCTGGGAGACCTTGGGGGATGTTTGACTGCTGGCTTAGGCCTGCTCACTGCCACCATCACTGCACTCTCCAGATGTGAGCCAAGCTCAGGATTTCTGGCTGAGTGGCAGTCCTCCTGTGGGAGTGAACTGACCACCAGGGGGCAGCTCCTGCATTGAGTGTCTGTCCCCTGGTGGTCAGTGTGCATCATAGTGACTGGTCATTCCGCCGTTTGGTCGATTTGCATATTAGCCTTTTATTTATTTATTTATTTATTTATTTATTTATTTATTTATTTTTCTTTATTGATTAAGGTATTACATGTGACCTCATTAGCCTTTTATTATATAGGATAGTACAAATGATATGAGAAGTTGGCCTATGCTTTTTTCTGTACCTCAATACTATTTAATTTTATATTGAATGTTATAGTAATTTGTATGACTAAACTACTTACATCCTTCCATTATATTTCTGAAACATAGCAGTCTGATTGTTACTTTGGGGAAATAGAAATAATAACGGTGGCCATAAACTTTGAGCTGTTTGAAGTATTTGATTATAATTTCCGCAGGCTTGAGCATCTGTCCCCTGTCATGAACTAAGTTATATTGCCAGTGTTTGCACTGATAATAATTTACTATAGAATAAAAAATAAAGGTCTGTAAAACTTTCAGCATCACTTAACTTTATTTGATTTGGGAAACTTCATGTGAGATAATTTAGATAATTAAGACTGGTCATAAGAAGTGTTTTTGGGTGAAATGCATGAAATACATTTTTATTTGTTTAATAATATCTTATTTATTTGTAGCAAATTATAGCTTAGAAAAATATTAAGATATCCAAATAGAGCTCAGAAAATAATTTTAATAACATTTGGCTTGTTACTAGAATCTTTTTTCTTAAGACTGCAATCATAAATACATATATATGTTCACATCTACTGGTACATTTAGTGTATCAACTATGTAACATGGGAATCATATTTTTTAAGTCTCCAGATATAAACATATAACCCAAACTTTTAATCAATGGATATTCCAAAAACATAGTAAATATAAAATTGTGTATTAGAAAGTAATAAGAACAATTTTTAGAATAATATTGAAATTTAAAAAAAAAATGAAGGAAGACATAAAACATTAGAAAAGATTGATAAATGTACCCATGCAAAATTAAAAAGAATTACAAGAAAAAAAAAGAACAGAGGCTAAGGACAAATGGTAAAGGTCCACTTCTTTTTAGTATATGAAAAGCTCTTACCTTTTAATAAAAAAGGCAGGAAACATGCATTGTCATTTCAAAAAAAAAAAAAAAAAAAAAAAGAGGCTAAGTAAAGATCCCTAGTAATTAAACTATTCAAGGCCCTAGCTGGTTCGGCTCAGCGGACGGAGTGCCGGCCTGTGGATGGAAATGTCCCTGGTTAGATTCCTAACAAAGGCACATGCCCGGGTTGTGGGCTCTGCCCTTAGTAACGGGTGTGCAGGAGGCAGCCCATCAATGATTCTTTCATCATTGATGTTTCTCTCTCTCTCTCCCTCGCCTTTCCTCTCTGAAATCAATAAAGATATATTTAAAACATTTTTTGCAAGTTAAAACAACAAAACCCATTTATCATGTCTTTCAGAAAAAATGCGCTTTGATAGATAATATTCAAATTTGACAATGATATGAGGAGATAGATGAAAGTATAGTTCCACTAACTATATATTTCTGCTAACTTTTTAAAGTGTAATTTTGCAAAACCTGTGCAATAGAAAAGGCATAAGAGTTTTGACTCAGCAATTGCATTGTTAGAAATTTACCCCTATTGATATATTTGCAACCATACACATATACATTCTTGTGTTTTCTGTAATGTCAAAACAATGGAAGCTACATGAATGCCAGTAATTCCATGAATATTAGTAATCTAAGTAGATTACCATGGAGTTCATTAAAAAATATGAGGTAAATCTGTATATACTGATTTAGAAATATCCACATGGGGAAAAAAGAACAAGGTTCAAGATACAATACATAATATAATGTATACTAGAGGCCCAGTGCATGAATTTATGCATTAGTCACATCCCTCAAGATGGCCTATGGGGATTGGGCTGAAACACACAGTCCAAGGCCACTTGCCACTTCTGCCTGCTGCTCCCACTCATACTGGTCCCGCTGCGCAGGCTCATGCCCAGTCAGTCCAACAGGGAGAGGTGCCTTCGTAGCAGCACTTGTCAGCCATGAACCCTGTGTCTGGTGCCTGCCTGAGGGTGGTGGGGAGGGGCTGAGACACAGTCATCCCTCTGGGCAGGTGGTGGGATGCCCTTGCCCACCTAGGATCTGGATCCAGCCCGCTGACATTCACGCAGGTTGTCAGGAGCCACCTAGTGGCCACTTTTATATAGTTTCTTCTTTGCTAAGTGTCCAAGGAGGGGAAACAGGCACGGTGCCTGAGGCTACCTTCCAGGAGGCCGGCAGTACTGTTAGTATCTTGCCAGCGGTGCTGGTCCATTGGTGCCTGGCCTGTTCTCCCGATATTGGACCTGCAGGACCACTGAGGGAGGGAGTGGCTGGCCCTGGACTGGTGGACTGCTGGGACGGGTTGGTCAGCTGAGTGGCACTTCCACTGTGAGAGTGCACTGACCACCAGGGGCAGCTCCTGCGTTGAACGTCTGTCTCCTGGTGGTCAGTATGCATCATAGCAACCAGTCGATTGGTCGTTCACTTGCTTAAGCTCATATATATACATATATACATATATACATATATACATATATACATATATACATATATACATATATACATATATACATATATACATATATACATATATACATATATATATATATATATATATATATATATACTCCTATTTGTGTAAATAAAATAATAGCAAGATAAGCTATTCATATGTGATATGAACTATTTTACAAATTTCAACATCAAAATAATCCTTATCTTCCCATTCTGAAGATTAGAAACAGTTTGTAATTTTCTCAAAGTCACTTGAATTGAGTTCCAGCCTCAGCCTGTAATTGTGAAGGTTGTTGGGGGCAGCTGCTTAGGAGTGTTCCTGAAATTGAATAAATTACAACTACAGAAAGAAGACAGATATAACCTCCACAGAGAACTTCATGTAGAAATAAGAGTTTATTCCCCATTTCTTACCATCTTATCTGTATATTTATGGTAGTTTCCTTAAAAAGTACACACATTTGTGCCTTTTTTCTTTAAGAGAAACAGGACTTCGTTTTTTTGAATTTAGCTTTTTGGAACTAGGTTAAGGTCTTCCTATAATCACAGAGACTAAGGTGCCCTGGAGGTGGGGTAGATCGGGCTGTCATTCACAGAGCACAGCAGTGGTCCCCTGGGAACTACATGGGTTCCTTACCTTTGACACCAGATGCCAGTTTTTTCCTCATCTTGAGATGATGCCTTTGATGTAGGGCATCAAGTGAAGCTCAAGGGCTTTCCACAAAGTGCTTCATCAGCTCAGCAGCACTTACTAACACTTTCTCAATGGAAAGGGCAATTGTTTCTCACCTTTCCTTTCTCCTCCCCCCCCCCCTCATGCATAATTCATGCAAGATTATCTACCTGTTTATCATGCTACTCTATGTTCTAACTAAATGAAATGAGGAAATGAAACCTTTTTGCCACCGATTCAGGAATAATCTTTTGCTTTTAAACAAAATCAACTTATTTTGCTCCCTGAAATGGAAGTCTCATAATTTTAAAATCTAAAATATCCTTGTTAAGAAAGCAGTACAATAATGGTGAATAATAGTAAAATAAAAACATGGCCTCACAGATGAATTTGCAACCATAAGTAGAGAACAGTGTGTTTTTCTGGTATACCTAAGGTAAATTTTTACAATAATTTAAAAAAATGTCATTCAGATATACATAGAGGACCTAGATTAAGTAGAGTATTGGCTAAGCTACAATAACAAAGAGGCCCTGAAACAGAGGGGTCAAACCGGATAGCACATTAGTTAGCAGTCTAGGGTGGGCAGGTGGGATCTATGCCTTGAGGTTGGCCAAGGTCTCAGGTTTGCGAGGCTGCTCTTCCAGTCTCAAAATGGGGCCCTAAAAGTTGTTGCAGCCATTTCTAGCTGTGAGGAAAAGGAAAGAGGGGAAGGGCAGGGAAGCAATCTTCCTTAAAAGACAAATGTTATGGGAATTGCACAATTCTCTTTCTTGCAGAGTCCATTGGTGAGAACCTACATGGCCAGTTACATTCCCAAGGAGGCTGGATATGCAATCTTCATCTAGGTCCTAAGTGCCTAGTTGAAATGTTTTCATTGTAGAAAAGGGAAAGAACAGATTTGGTGTGTGTGTGGGGGACGGGGGGGGGGGGGGGGGGGGGTGAAGGTGGGGGGGGGGAGCAAGAGTCTGTCACCTGTGCCTTCAATTATTCTACAGTTTTTAAAATTCATTTAACAATCACATATCAATTCTAAAGAGATGGAGGTCAATAAAGCATAACTTGTAGCTGCTCTAATGTGAATTTAGATGCATTTTAGCTCCAAGCATTTAATTTAAATGTACTTTTACTTAGGGTGTTGAGTCATCGAAACTATAATGCCAAGAGTCAATAGTTTAATCCCAGTCATTTATGGGAGAACTTATAAGACAAGCCACATTTCCCCCTCTTCACTGTGAGAAAATTATAACAGAAAACTCATATCATGATACTAAACCTTTAAAATTCCATGTTAGTACCTTCTGATCATATTTCTTGATTTAGTCATTCAAGAATATTTAAATAGATTTAACTTTTCCAGTACTTCTGCAAATGTTATTTCATTGTTAACATTGTGTTTGCATCCTTGAAGTTAGATCTATCACAGAATGTTGGTGGAGGTCATTGAGGGGACGTGACCACTGGTTGACCTGGGAGCTGTATCAGGGCACTTCAGGGTCCTTATCCTTTCTTCTGTCCATGGAATGTGCGTCCAGCTTCCCTTCTCTGAACTAGTAGCTGCCCAAGGATTCAACCTTAGCATTGGAATGTGTTGTGGAGACCACCAGGAAGGGAGAGGGAGAAACAGAAAGATCAATGATGAGAGAATTGCTCATTGGCTGCACTCCCCTCTCTGTGAATTGAGCTCACAACCCAGGCCTGCGTCCTGACTGGGAATCAAACCTTAACCTCTTGGTTCATAGGCTGATGCTCAACCATGCCAGTTGGGCTATTCTTGTGATTAAAAAAAAAAAAAAAAAAAAACCCACAAAATTTTGAATTTCTCATCAAGTCGTCTTCAGATTAAATGCCTTTCATGTAGCTTATGCTTGCCCTCAGGTCTAACAACCAAGCTATACTTGGGATAGGACTGTATTTGACATACATGGCAAATTTTTTGATTATAATTCTTCTGATAATACTTCACACATCCCATAGCCATCTATATGCTAATATTTCCAACAAATTATCAGATGCTATTTCTACATAACCTTTTTTTTCAACAAATGACCTGTCATGTTCATAATGGCCTCAATTTTTGGTGGCAGTTTTAATTTTATCTAGCAAAAATTGAAGACCGATAAAGAAACTAATTACATAGTTTCACAGTTAATAATATGGTTTCTAGTTTTAAGATTTGTAATGTGCAGATTTATTTGGTTAAATTTTCTAAGATTCAAGGCCATTTTTTTAAGCACATAAAAATTCTTTAGCAGCAACATAGGAGTTTTTATACCATGGACTTAGAAACATGAAATATTGATTTTTCATTACTGTTACAGACTTTTGTTTGTAACCCTAAACGTCAGCAAATCACATTTCCATTATACATAGATTGTCTTGTTAAAGTTCTCTGAAGAATTAATGGCTCTCCAAAATGTATTCACAAGAAAGGTGTATCAGCTGGAAAATTCATGTGTTGTTTACCAATAACACCAACACTGCATATTCCTCTGAAACCTTGAAATTTTAAACAGAGCAATTCTCAAGGTTTACTGTTTTTCTGACCACTAACCATTGACAGGGAGGCAGTATAAAAAAGTCCACAATGCAGAGAGCTATTTCATCTGTATTTAGGGTAATCTTAACAAAGGCCCAATTAAAAATAAGTGAATTGACTGATACAACACTGACATCATTCTATATAATAAAGCCAAAAATACAAATCAACTGAACAAGGGAACTACAGGTGGAATGAATTGTTGCTATGATTTGCACTGACCACTAGGGGGCAGACATTCAATGCAGGAGCTGCCCCCAGCTGGCAGGCCCCAGGCTGTCCAAGGCAGGTGCCAGCAGGGGGCTCCTAATTGCCCCACCAGTTACCCCACAGATTGGCCCTGATTGCTGGCCAGGCCTAGGGACCCTACTTGTGCATGAATTTTGTGCACCAGGCCTCCAGTTTGATATAATTATGTTAAGAAATAAATATTTAAGGACCAGTATTAAAATGAGAAGGACTTTAACAAATTTTCATTAGACATTATCCTTTTATAATTTGAAGAAAGGCTTTAAAATAGGAAAAGCAAAACAATAGGGAAAAGAAGACAAAGGAGAGGAGCTTAGAAAGCAAGAGACTGAGATGTTAGGAATGGTACACAAGAGGCAGATTAAAAGGTAAATTTATTAGGAAAAACTAAAGAGAAAAAAAGATGAAAAATAAGGAGCTTGAAATAGTTGAAGCTTGCTAAACTCTGTAGGTTAGCTATTCTGGCAAATGTTTTCCTTAACCTGGCAGATGTGAATACATATTCTGACCTTTATTCTCTGAGTATATATGGATGCTGCCTTTCATATGTCCATCTGTAGGTGCAGATGGGTTTTGTATTGACACCAGAAAGGCTCTATGCACATCTTGTCAACTTATTATTTTGCTTTTCAAATCTAATCTGAAATTATACTTTCCTCCCATTCTATTCCCTTAATTGCTTTCTCTCATAATTGGTTTGGTGAATGAATGACTTGAATGTATTCATTGTATAATGGCATTGCACTACTTCACATAATTTATATGATTATTCATTCCATTATTTAATTATTTTTCTCATTTTATTTCATAAGGCTTTCAGGGCACAGCTTATTTGAAAGACATATTCACAAAAGCTTATGCATATTGTTCTTTAATGTCAAAGTACTATTTCCATTACGCTTAATGGTCCTTCAGAGAAATTGACTTTTGAATATACAAAATGCTTTTATCATTTTGATTGAAATAGTTTTAATTTGGGCATTTTTGTGGTCTGCCATGTATTTAATGCTTGCATGATTGGGTTTAACTGCACACACTCAGTGGGTCTATCATAGAGCAAATTGTGTTTTATCATCCATTCTCACCACTTCTGGTTGACTTTCACATTTCAGACCCCAATGAGGATAGTGTTGCTCAATGACTCTAACATATTGATTCAGAAATCAACATTCCAGTCCTTGAAAGTTTCAGAAACAAGCCCTATTCCTTTTCAACATAAGGAATTTAAAGTACAGCCTGAAACCCCACGTCTTAAGCTGTCATGATATTGTAAATGTAGTGTATAATCACACATTTGATGCTATTAAATTAAACACTTGCAGCACCAATGGAAGCAACCACAGTTTCAGCTCTGAATTATGTAGAAAACATGGAAGATATTTTCTTCCATGTGGGTGATTGACTTAATTTAGAACAAAGAACATAGGAAGAAAGGCAGTTGGTAAACCTAATTTTTGAAGACAACTTTTTTTGAGAGTTTTTGTTTTTCTAGCAACAATTTGCCATATAATGACTATCCCTTGACTGGCTTAAAGTGTTTGGCTGAAGTGACAACCAATTATTTCCCATGAAGATGGTAATTAAAAATGTAAAAACCAGTATGTTTGAATTTGTTGATACAATTTCAAAAGTTTCCCAGTGAACAAAACTGCTTGTTCTTAAAGCAAACCTCAATAAGAAGCAAACCTCAATAAGAAAATATCTGGAGAAGAATAGAGAGTGGGCATTCTGAAGGAAGAGTATTGCAGGCGGAGGCAACAGTCAGTGCCACAGTCCTGAGGCAGAAGTTTGTCCTGTGTGTTGGGGGGACAGTTGGAATACACAAGAGTTATAGGAAACCATCAGTTTGTTCATTCTTTTCATGGCCTATGAATATTCCCTTGTGTGTGTGTGTATGTGTGTGTGTGTGTGTGTGTGTGTGTGTGTGTGTGTGTATGTGTCACATCTTTGTTTGCCAAGGAAAGAGGGGTGAGGAGATGGTTGAAAAAAGGTGAAGAGGAGTTAGTGGTACAAACTTCAGTTACCAATAAACAAGTCATGGTGATGTAATGTACAGCATTGGAAACATAACCAATAATTCTATGGTTGACTAAAGACTCATGGAGGAATGTTGACCAATGCAACAGAGTTAGGAAGATGCAGCCTGGATATGTGTGAAGGGGCTAGGACTGACTATCCTAGCAGACCATGGAAAGCTTCCCAGTTTATATTCTGCACGTTGGAAAGAGGCAGGCTTGAGGAGGCCTAGTTACTGCCTTTTAGCATTACAGTTTGGATTTGTAATCCTCCATTTTAAATGAATTAACATTTGTAAAGCATTTAGCAGCAATGTCCAACATAGCATGTTTTGTTAGTATTGGGTTAAATATATACAAACTAGAGGCCGGGTGCATGAATTCGTGTATGGGTGGAGTCCGGCTATGAGAGGGGCTTTGGAGGTGGGGTGCTGATTAGGGGTCTTGGCTGTCAGGGTGTGGGCTGCAGGCAACTGGCCTGCTGGCCCTGTCCCCTTGTCAAACTCCTGGTCAAGGGGACAATTTGCATATTAGCTTTTTATTATATACGATATTAAATAGTCATAAATCCTTCAATCCTTTTCCTAGCACCTCCATAAAAAAATGTTTGGAATCAGACTTTTATTTTCAGGTTAAAATAGCCAAGAATTCTTGTCTAAATTTGTTTTAAGATGGAAGAAATTCTAATTTCTTAGTGATAGATTTTTGCAGGTAGGACACTTTATATGCAAATGCTTTGATAAGCCACTTGTAGGGGGAGTGGAAACTTAAAGGGGCTTCAAATGGATAGGCCAGTGTCCATCATCGAGGTGATGAGTAACCTATTAGGTATTATTTTGTAGACTGGGGCAAGCAAGCTGAGGGAGATGCTGAACTGTTCAACACAACTGTGTGTTTCTTGGGAATTGTATCTAGGAGGAAGAAGAGAAGAAATAATTAAGTTGTCTGGTTGGGAAAGAATAAAAATTACAAATATCTAGTGGGGGATTTTGTTACATTTTTGCTATGTAATATGTGACAACAATATTTTCTCCAACTATCTCTACAAAATAGTCAGAAAAATTGCTATCTTTGGAATGTGTTGTTGAATTGGTTGTTTCAGTGAATATGACAAAATACCTTGTTTCACAGAGGATTTGAAGTGATATCAGAGATATGAGATGTTAGACCTTGAATATTTTTTCTACTTTCCAAGGCCACACAGATTTTCCTGTTTCTGAACCCTTATATCTTTTGATAGCTATTTTAACATTCTCCTAGATATTTTCTGCAGAAACCAGTATGAACATGTTAGTAATTTGAAAATATTTGGTTTAAATATAATCAGATAGCTTCTTTTCTTGTAAAAACTTACCAGGCTTTTTCTTTATTATTTGGTGACACAAATCTTCAAGCAAAGAAATAGCGTATGTAACCTCTAAGTTCAATAAAACAACACAAATATGCCTCAAAGAATTCAAGACACATATTTGAAGAACCCATTCAATTGTAACTTATATTTAGTCAATTCTTGTGTATTGATTTTACTTCCCTCCCTCCCTTCCCCCCGATACAATATCCCCACCAAATACAAGCTGGGCCAAAAACAGATTTGTGAAATGAATGGCAAGATGCCCAGCTACGTGGTCTTGAATTCTGGAAGACCTGAGTTCAAGGTGGGAGCCAAGGCAAGTCCTACCTTTGCTTCATTTGATGCCATCTGGTGGAAGATATCTGACAGCTGAAATATCTGTGGGAAGGATTGAGTCCAGTTATAATTGCCTGGGACTTCCAGCACAGTGGTAGTGGTTTCAGACATCTTCCAGTTCTTTGGTTCAGGAAAAGAGGTGGGAAAGAGAAACTCCCTTGTGCCTCTCTGTATTCCCTCTTCCTTTCTCGAATGGTTCACCTGGTTTCCCCCCCCCCCCCCCCACGTGCGTTCATTTCTCTTTCCCCGCCCAAGACAATATGTGTTTCTGCTCGAAATTGAGAAGGGGGGGTGGGCAAGTAGAAGATGGGGACCAATCACAATGGAGCCATTTCTCAATTCAAATTGCCGTGGCTTTTTACCATATAAGTTCTTGGAATTCAGAGAATGGGTTATACTCGGTTCACTCTCCAAAGAGGGATTATTTTTGTGATGGTATATAAAGAACAAAACTATTGTCTACTGTCTAAGGGTTAACAGTATAGTAGGGATGACTGCAAACTAATCATTGAAATAGAGTTAAAAAAAAAATGTAATACCATCCTGGCTAATTCTCAGGACAGGCTACATTACCTAACTTGCAGGGCACAGTGTAAAATGAAATGCAAGATCCTTTGTTAAAATCTTATTAGGAATTTCAAGGCGGCAATAACAGAGTGTTAAACCAAACACAGGACCCAACTGAGCTTAGCGCCCTGCTCCTCTGCACAGGTGGCATGTCCGGGAGCCCGGGCCTGCTAATACGTCTTCAAGTCACAGTCTATTGAGGGTGACTAAGTAGATGCTTTACATGTGTTAATTGCATTTTCACAAGGCCCTTGTTATCATGTTACATAGGTGGAAACTGAGCCATAAGTTACATAATTTCCCAAGTGTCCCGCAGTTAGCTGCAGAGCTGGAATTCAAACACAGAGTTCTGGTAATAGAGAATCTACTTTAATCACTGGGCAGCGTGACCGCTCTGTTCCTTCTTAAATGTACTCTATAAAACAACTTACCTATCCTGCCCACTGACACATGAATTTATTTCCTGTATAGACCCTAAATGATTAATGATGAGCCTCTTGTGTGTGATGGAACTCTATGCCAACCATTCAGCGTAATCAGCAGAGGAAACATTAAACACAGGCCTCATGCATGTCAGTGCCTCCCTCTCTAGCCCAAGAGCAACTCAAAGAGCCATGAGAGCAAGGAAGTTCGAGGTTCCTTAGAAGAAAACCTACCTACTCCAAGAGAGATTACTTATGGAAACACAAGGAGTGGCCACTCACACCTCTGATTTTCCAGGACCCTCACTCATTCCAACACGCACTTTCCATCCAACAAGAACTTTCTAAGAGCCCTTATTTTCTAAGAGCCCTGTTCTCCAAATATAAGATGGTTTCTATATCCCTATCTTAAAAAAAAAAAAAATCTACAATTCATGGGAGGAGGGAGGAAGGAATTGACTCACAGAGGTTGAGACTAGTTCAAGAAGACATCTGTCTCTATCTCTGTGTCTATAATCTCTATTTCCGTTTCTATCATCTCTACCTCTATCTCTCTATCTCTATCCCTGTCTCTATTTCTATCTCTATCTCTATCTCTATCTCTATCTCTATCTCTCAGCTCCATCATCTCTATCTCTCTAAACTATATCTATCTACACTGAGTGGCCAGATTATTATGACCTCTGAATGCATAATAATCTGGCCACTCAGTATATATATATATTTCACTCAGTATATATATATATTTGTGATATTTATATATCTGAGGCCCGGTGAATGAATTTGTGCATGGGTGGTCTGTCCAGCCTGGCCAGGGGGAGGGGAGATGGACAGTTGGCTGGCCTGACTGCTGGTCGAACTCCTGGTTGAGGGGACAATTTGCATATTAGCCTTTTATTATATAGGATATACACTGAGTGGCCAGATTATTATGCGTTCAGACATCATAATAATCTGGCCACTCAGTGTATCTACATATCTTAGATGGCATGTCATCAACTTTCTCACTTATTAGGTTCTTCTCTCTGATGGTGGAGAAGCAGAGACCTAGAGAGGTTAAATACTGAGTTGGGGTGGCAGATCTGTGATGACACCTGAAGTGTCTCATTGCCCACTTTTAGGCTCTTTTCAGGATACCAAGAATTTATTTGTCCTCAAACCAGTCTTTTCCTCAAGGAATGGTGTACCTTGATTAGTATCTGTCAGAGGATTCATTTTATTTGACAAGATTGACAGTATTTTTATAGCACTTTCTACAAGGTTAGTTATTAATCAGAGTGGAAATTCTAGAAATTTGTGGACTGAGTTGGTACAAGTGGAGAAAATGGTTCTGTAATGTCTTGTTTAGTATATTCTGTGGTAAATATTGAATGTTGCTTTTGGTTTTGTGCCTCTTGAGGGTGAATTAAAGTAAATGTTTTTGGAGAATACACATGCCATCTATAGACATGCAACATATTTGTTTGAAATGGAAGAGTACACTGAGAAACAATGAGAAATCAATTCACACTCTACTCCTGTGATTGTTTAGTTTAATTATTTATTTTTGCTTTGATCAGGGAGTTTGGTCTAATCTAATTTTAAATTGTGGCTATAAAATAGTGAAACAATTTCACAAGAAGAAAGCTAGTCTCATGAAGCACAGCAAAAACTGTTTACTTCACAGACAGCACAGGGATCTGAAGGTGTAAGCATATCATTCTTGTATAGACCCTGAATGTAAGTTTTTCCCTTAATTCCTTTTATTTTACTGCTGTCAGTGAAAGCAAATCTAAATTGCCACCCAAATATCACAAGCTTTTTATTTATTCTAATGTTGAGAAAATTTTGAAAATACCGGGAGGGTCTGATGAAAATACATCAGACCTACTTAAATGCTTTCTAATGGGGCAATTCATTATTGCTTTTAATAATTTGGGGGGTTGTGTAAATAGTTTGCTTTTGAATGAATATTCTTCTTTATTTTTCTTGGTGATAGGAATGAATGAACACGTTCATTTATTATATTTACAATCCAGAGAGTTCATAATGAAGTTAAAGTATACAGGGTGGGATGCTCAGTTGGTTGGAGTGTCAGTTGGTTGTGGATTTAATTCTAGTCAGGGTACATTGTTTTGTGGGTTCAATCTTCAGGGTGTGTAACTGATCAATATTTCTTTCTAACATCTCTTCCTCTCTCCCTAAAATTAATAAAAACATATTCTTGGGTAAGGATTAAAAAAAAAGTATATAGGATGGGGCAAAAGTAGGTTTACATTTGTAAGCATGTGAAACAAAGAATTTATTATTATTAATTAATTAATTGTATTATTTTCCACTAGAACAACTATAAACCTACTTTTGCCCCATCCTGTGTATCATCAAAATAGTCTGGGAAATAGTATATTTATCAGATTAGATTTTTCTTATGAAGTATTTGATTCTTGAATCTATGAGGATCTTTCCTCCAAAAAAAAAAGAAAGAAAAACATTCATGTAAAACTCATATGATCATTTTCCTTTAAAAAATTCCTATAAACACAGAAAGTAAAAGTCAGCATTTCTCAGAGGCTTCAATTCTGTTCCTCTCAGCATTTTATACAAAAGCCAGTGAGCACCATAGCTGCACCTTTCATGAAAAAACAAAAAATAAAAGTCTTTGAAATTTTGCCATCAACTTGAGAAGCCCTTGAAGGGGCAGTTCATGTTTATTATGTGATAAGGAAATTAAAAAAGGGAGACATTTTGCTAAGGTAATTGGTTTTTGAAAAGATTGGCTAAAACACCAAATAAATTTAGAGAACTATGCTGCTGTAGAGGACCAGTGAGAGGATAGGTTATAAAAAAGTCTGAAATTAAATATCACACTTGTAACATTTAAAGTAGACACAAAACTGTCTCCTGGAGAGGTCAATTATTATATTTCTTTCATATGCTGAAGGAAACACTGTCAGCTTTCTATAATGAACTCAATAGTAGCTGCAGGCTTTTTAATCTTAGAACTTTTATAGTCATGCATCAGTGCTGAAATTATAGACCTCATGCATTTTATGATTGAAGGGAATTCTGGACACATGGTTCGATGTCGCTAACATCCCATTGAATCCCCTTGCTGGTGAGTTTTTGTTGTAATTTAAACTCCCTGATTAATAGAAGACAGTAGACTACAAACCAAATTCTAAATGACAAATATGCAATGAAAATTGAGGCAAAATACAACAAACATAATTGAAGAGTCTTAATTACGGGCTCCATATTAACCACCTACGAGCACAAAGAAAGTAAATTATAATTTATGTTAAGCTCACAGGCATTCATCACTGATATAATTTGTGAGACTGTGCTTTGCACAAATCTGCTGTTTATAAATGTTTTATTTTTTCAAGCAAAACATTTTAATATGATATTACAATATAGCTTATCAAGCAATAAGTAAAAAATGGTGTTGATGCAGGAAGGAGAAGATTTTCCTTTTTGGCTAAACGTATTCAGTTTCCAACCTATTCAAGAGTTTGTAGTAGAAAAATATTTACTTTTTATATGTAGGCAAACATTAAAAACAAAACAAAAACAAACCCTTGGTATTAATCACACACACACACCCCTAATACAATAGAATTTACTTATTTCAATGGAATGATAATTGTTGGGAATGTTTATTTCCAGATCTTCCTGGTGGATGAGTTGGGAGGGAGAGAGGAGGAGGTATAAATTTGCTTAGCAGGCTGAAACCAGTTTGGCTCAGTGGATAGAATGTTGGCCTTAGGACTGAAGGGTACTGGATTCGATTCCGGTCAAGGGTATGTACCTTGGTTGCGGACACATCCCCAAGTGGGGGGTGTGCAGGAGGCGGCTAATCGATGTTTCTGACTCTCTATCCGTCTCTCCTCCTCTCTGTAAAAAACTCAATAAAATATATTTTAAAAAAATTTGCTTAGCAGGATTTCAAATAACCAAATGCCAGAAAGTCACTATATCTTTCATAGGAGTTTTCCTAAGAAAACTCTTGCACATTTATACCACCTCGCTGTCTACTTCTCTAATGACAAAGTGACACATGTAAACCTGGAGCTAGCTCAAAGAAGGCAAGTACATTTCCTGGATAAAATAAACAAGGTGACAATAAAGGTACTCAACTTTACAAGTGTTTGAAAATTCATATTTTCCATTTTAAACATTAGAACATTAGTTATTTCAATGCTCTTTTAGAAAATTGGCAACCAATATACCTTTAACTTAAAACAAGCAGAAATAGCCTGGTCTGTGTTGCTCATTGGTTGAGCATCAACCTATGAACCAGAAGGTCATGGTTCGATTCCTGGTCCTTATTAATGATTCTCTGTTATCATTCATGTTTCTCTCCCTCTTTCCCTCTCTCTTCTTCTCTGAAATAAATAATTAAAATATATATATTAAAAATAAGTAAGTAAATAAAACAGGAAGAAATAGTGGTTTTGTATAATTAGTTAATATTCTCTATAATCCATTACAAAAATATATCCTTTTTGGACTAGCATTAAAAAAGGAATTAAAGATTTATTAAGGTTAATTAGGTCCAATGGCTACTACTGATTCCAATTATATCTCATCTTTACTTATGTAAGGGATTTAGGTGGAAAAAGAAAAATATCCATAGTTAGGAAGTTTTTAGTTTATGACAACAAAACAACTGAATTGCTAGTACTCTCAATAAAAAAGAATAAAAATTAGTAATAAAAATTAATACAATTAATGAAAAATTAATCCATTTTAACTTAAATGCATATTGTGCGTTTTGTATACCAGTATTTTTTATGTAAGTGAGATAGTTGCTTAAGACAAACGTAACAGAACATCTTACTCTGATTTCTTAAGTTCACATAGTAGAATCTCCTATTTGCTTCTATGCAGTGTCCCTAGGGATAGGAAGCATGCCTGCTTTTACCTGTGCAAACCTGTGAGGAGTGCAGATCTCCCCCTTTCCTTCTCTCTTTGTACTCTGTCTGCACTCTGCGCATCCAATGGCTTCATTAAATCTGGCGTAGTGCCCTTTCTGGGTCTCTGTACTTTAGAAGATGCAAGCTACAAATCACCTGACTTCATGACCCTCAGGTGTATCCCTTCCTCAGTGACCATCTCTTCAGAGTTGAAGTCTGAAACTTTACTTTATCTGCTGTAAATTGTTAAAAAATACCATATTTTAATCCAAGGGATAAAAAGCCCTAAGGAAAAACTTCCACCGCCTCCTGGTGGGATACCTAATAATGGGAAACTTCTTCTTGTTCCTTTGCCTTTAGGATGTGTCCACAGAATTTATTTCCCAGAGCATAAGAAATACAGAATAATGAGAAAAAGAGCTTTATAAATATGAATTTCCCCCCTCAAAATTCTCTATTTTTATTGATATTTCTTCTTCACCTCCTCTATCTAGACTGAGCTTAAAATAGCTAAAGATTTACTTAGAATGGATGAAGGGATGAGTGAGGGGTTACATTTTGAATTAATAATCTGAAAATGCAAAAAAGATAAGAGGATATAAGTTCAGTTGGTGAAATGAAACAATTCAGTTAATCAAAGGAAAGGAGTGAGGAAGGATGATAGATTGGACAGTACAGGAAATGTAAGCAGATGGCACACCCTGAAAATGGTAGTGATCATTTTTCACTTTAGGCACATATTTCTGGAAGGTAGGAGCTGGACAGAGAGAGAGCTAGGTTGGGTATTACATTTTATCCCAGACAATAAAAAATTTGAATTTGATGCTGCTAGTTTAGAGGGATATTGCGACAGTTTTGTGTCCACTTGGATGGACCACAGAGTGCCCAGACATTTGAATGATCATTTTAGGTTGTGTCTTTGAGGGTGTTTCCAATTAGATTAGTAGTTAAGTCAATAGAGTGAGTAAAAGATTGCCCTCCCCCAATGTGGGTAAATAGACTAAAAGCCTTCATAAGAATTCTCTCTGTCCGGCTTACTGTCTTTAAGCTGAGACATCCGTCTCTTCTTGCCTTTGAGCTCAGCCTGGAGCTATACCATTAGCTCTCCCAGGTCTGGACTTCTCAGCCTCCCTAATTACATGAGCCAATGCTTATAATATATTTTTCTTTTTTCTTTCTGTGTACACACATTCCTTTGATTCTGTATCTCTAGAGAACACTGACAAATAGATACTGATGAGGACGGTGCTGCTGTAACAAATAACCCAAAATATGAAAGAGGCTTGCTTGGAGCTGGATAATGTGTAGAGGTTGGGAGAAAGTGCATGCTAGAAAGAGCCAAGGTTGTCATAAAGGAGTTGTCAAAGGTGATTTTCCTGAGGACTTAGAAAGAAAAGGAGAGAGGTGAAGAGAAAATTTCCATCTTAGAGAATACATAAATAATCAGAAAATAGAACATTGGTAGAAATATAGCTAGCAAAGACTGTTCTGTTGAGGTCTCAGATGAAAATGAGGAACATGCTATTAGACAACGGAGAAAAGGCCATCCTTGTTACAAAATGGCAAAGAACTTGGCTGAACTGTGTTCTAGCGTTTTGTGAATTCAGAATTTGCAGGCAATAAGACTGGATTATTTAGCTGAGGAAATTTCAAGGCAAAGTTTTAAAGGAATGGCTAGTTAACAGTTCTGTCTCACTGTTTATACTACAATCTGAGAAGAGAGGAATAAAAAAGAAATTAAATAAAAAGAAATCAGAATTTGAAGATTTGGAAAATTCAGTTTATCTGTTTTGAGAAGGATTTTTCTCAATAAGGGTATGGCTGAACAACCATTTAATAAGAAGACTATCAGTGTGAAGCACCAACATGTCAGCCACCTAAGAAGAAACTCTACCAGTTTGAACTAACGGTAACAGAGACAGGATGAAATGAAGGAAGGCTGTACAAATTCTTACAAACTTTAGGACTGGACCATAGAGCTATTTAGAAGTGAGTATAAGCTGTTCTCCAAGACTAAGAATGAATGGCTCTAAAGATGATTTAAGATGATCAGAGATGCCTCCTCAGCCTTCACAGTGGGGTAGGGGACATTACTTCAGTTTCTACAACAGCCCACCAAGAGACCACCACCAGGTAGAACTTTGGAGACAGAACCACATCCCATGTGTTCTGAAGGCAGACTATCAATCCAAAGAGAATTGGATGGATACTTCCAGGCCTTAAAATCTACTAGTATTTTCCTGACTAGATTTTGGACTTGCTTGGGACCTGTTACCCCTTTTTGCCTTCTGATTTCTCCATTTTTGAACAGGAATGTCTATCCTTATGCCTGCTGGCCAGTCATTGTATTCTGGAACCACATAACTTTCCTGTCTTTACAGTTTTATACCTGGAGAGGAATTTTGCCTTAGGATGGATATTAGTATCTTGAGTCTCACCCATATCTTATTCAGATATTGAGATACAAATATGGAATTTAAGAGTTGATGTTGGAATGAGTTAAGACTTTTAGGGTTGTTGAGATGGAATAAATGCATTTTGCATATAAAAAAGTCATGAATTTCTTTTTTTGTGGGGGGGCAGGGGTGAAATACTATGGGCTGAATGTAGTGTTCTCTCCAAATTCATTTGTTGAAGTCCCAACACCAAATGTGATGGTATTTGAAGGTGGGACATTGGGGAGTAATTAGTTTTACATAAGATCATAAGATTGCCCCCTTCCACCATGGTGAATTAATGTCCATATAAAAAAAAGACCAGATCTCTCTCTCTCTCCCTCTCTCTCTCTCTCTCTCTCTCTCTCTCTCTCTCTCTCTCTCTCCCCCTCTCCCTCTCTCATTCTGTCACACCCTCTTTATTCCACTCACATAAGGATACAGCAAGCCCTTGAGGGCCATCTGCAAGCCAGGAAGAAAACCCTCAAAATTGAATTGGCAGGTACCTTGATCTTGAACTTCCCAGCCTCTGGAACTCTGAGAAATAAGTGTCTGTTGTTTAACCTCACCCAATTTATGGTAATTTGTTATAGCATTCCAAGCAGACAAAAAACAGATAATGAGAGGGATGATTCAAGGATTATTCTGAGATTTCTAAAAAAAAAAATTAAGGATGATGGTATCATTTGCTGGGTTGTGGGGAGGGGGGTGGTCAGAAGAAAGAAGGATGTGAGAAGAAAAGGAAGGGAGAAGTCTTAGGAGCAATGATACTTAGTTATTTGAAACATTGGAGTGGAGGTATCTGTGGAGCTAAAAATCCTTAAGTGGAGGGGGGCTTATAGTTAGGTTTATGGGCCTGGAACAGAGGAAAGCTATTTGGAATAGAGATATAAATTGAAGAAATTTAATTCATTATGGTAACATCATATAGTATATGCATAAGAAAATAACTTTATGAGAAGACCAAATTTCAGAATGAAAAATACCATACATACATAGTATAACAAGAAAATCAAATTTTTAAATATATATAAATATTTTTTTTTCTTTATTGATTAAGATATTACACATGTGTCCTTATCTACACATTGCTCCCATCCCCCCACTCATGCCCTCACTCTCCTGGTGTCTGTATCCATGGGTTTTAAATATATTTTTATTGGTTTCAGAAAGAAAGAGGGAGGGAGGGAGAGAGAGAGAGAGAGAATATCATTGATCAGCTGCCTCCTGCACACTCTCAACTGGGGATCGAGCCCACAACCCTGGCACGTGCCCTTTACTGGAATCAAATTCGGGACTTTTCAGTCCACAGACCAATGCTCTATCCACTGAGTCAAACCAGCTAGGGCAAAAGCAAAGTACAGTATTTTTTAGGCTTATCATAAAATAGTGGGCTAAAAGAGACCATTACAATTTGTCTTGTTTATCATCATTTTGATTTCTGAGAAAAAGACTCATTCCAGTCACATAGAACACCCTACCCACTTATGACACATTAAAGAGAACCCAGGAAACAATGAGGTTAATGATTCCTTCACCCATTTCCTCTTTATCCCAAATTTGAAGTGGTTTAGGACTCCCACTGGTAAGAGTGCTTAACATGCAAGAGTTACAGAAAAAATGTTATCAATAATCAGCAAAAATGTCCTGAATAGGCAAAATATATAATCTGCTAAATTTATCTTTTTTTCATGCCTCACTTCAGTATATCATCTCATTGTGCAGTATTTCTCTTTTTGTATAACTGCAGAGAGCAGTTCTCTTAGATAATATCAGTAGGAAAAGAGTTCTCTAAATTCCACCTTGGCTGACAAAAAAAAAAAAAAAAAGTGTAAGGTCTCAAAAAGGAGTGTCCAGCAATTATTAAAATGTTCTCATGCCATATCACTTAGACTATGAGTCATTGGCTAACCATGAAGGACTAACTATAACATTTCAGAATTCCAGTTTGGATTAATTTAGGTTATGCCTATTATTTGATCTTATGTCTTTTTCTTAAGAGATTTTTAAATACTGAATTTAGATCCCTGGTCAGAAGTAATTTATAAATGATGTAGTTCTATTCTTCCAGATGAAGAAATAATGCCAAAATGCGTAACTGACTGGTCCAAAGCCACTTAAATTATTCATAGGCTGTTCACTCTTCTAATCCACACTCTTTCCATTGCTATCAGGTTCTTCTACAGCACCTTGTGTTCTTTCAATATATAACTTTCAGAAGTTTGCAAAATTAGATCAACACAATACTATTCAGGTCAACCACCAGAGAAAGCAACAGACATCCATTTGCCTTTCCTCCCAAAAGAGCCTGAGACAGGTCTTGGGAGCAAGCAGTTTATTGGGAAGATTATCTAAGGAAGCAAGAGTTAGATTTAGGGCCGAAACCGGTTTGGCTCGGTGGATAGAGTGTAGGCCTGTGGACTGAAAGGTCCCGGGTTTGATTCCGGTCAAGGGCATGTACCTTGGTTGCGAGCACATCCCCAGTAGGGGGTGTGCAAGAGGCAGCTGATCGATGACTCTTTCTCATCGATATTTCTAGCTCTCTATCCTTCTGTCTTCCTCTCTGTGAAAAATCAATAAAATATATTAAAAAAAAAAAGAGTTAGATTTAGGGAAAAGTGAATATAAAAGCAAAATTATAGTATATTTTCAAGGCCACTGCCTTGAGGAATGAGGACTCCATTCCACTGGTATATCCAGAAAAATGGCAGATGTTGACTGTCCGGCTCCTTTAAACACTGGTTGGGAGTTGTCCCTGTGGCGTTATGCAGAGCAGTGGCATATTAAATAAGACATACCTGGAGTGTTCATTTGCAAGTTGTGTTTGTTATGATTGCTTAGCATTTTGGAGATGTAGACTCAGTTCCTCCAACTATTATTTTGATACCATCTCATTGGATTATTGTGAAAAAAAAAATCAGCAACACATGTTTGTTATAATATGGCTCTACATGTTTTTTTTTCTTTATAATCGGAATTTAGCAAATGACACATTTATATTGGACATTTTAAAGGATTTGAAAATTCAATGACAGAGACAGCGTAACCTCATCGTAACACAGTTACGTGGCTAGACTGTGTGAAGCCAAGGATATGTCATAATGTGATTCCTGAGTACATCAAGAAAAAATAAAAATAAAAGCATGAGGAGCACTAAAGTTATTTTTTAGGGTCTGGCATATGTATAATATATCTGTGTTAAGAATATGGGAAAGGAGCCAGTTTTAGTAGAATGACAGTGACTCATATTTCATGAATATTAAGAATTACAGGTTGTAGATGATGGGAAATTGAGAGGCCTGGCAATTACTATGAGACAGGAATGCTGCTTTTGAAATTTATTCTTATTATATGAGTGCCTGTGCTCTGAGAAAATGACACATATCTGCATAATCCCCAAGGATCCCTCGTGATGTATTTCTAGCTCAGATTTGCATGAGAGCTGAGAACTCAAGTTGTTAGCAAGAGAGGAAAACCTTAAGTATAATGGATTAAATAATTAAAGTAGCAATGAATTTGCACTTATGTCTGCATAAAAAATTGTTAGAGATTAGGTATACCCTAGGTAGATGCCAGAGTTTGTTGCTAAATTGTTCTGAATTTCTTGATGATATAATGATGACAATGTTCATTTCTTTAAATTTATTTCTGAGTGTCCTATGTTATTTGGAAATATATTTCAAATTGAAGACTTCATCTGGCTTCGAACATTTTAAATTGTCACATTCTGCACTAGCGTAGATGTCTAAAATTTTTCTTTTTCAGTGTTAAACACTTTGTGGGTAACAAAAACACACTGACATTATCTCCAGGAAAGATGAATAATTATAAAATTTACTACTCATAGTAAAAAACATAACCATTGTAAATATTTCTTGTTCTCACCCAATTATTATGGGAATTACCAATATCTCAGCAATTATGTGCTAAACTCCTACTTCTGAGTTGTGAGTGGTAAAGACACACACATTAGTTTTAAAATACAGTTCAGTCTGGAGGCAAATTATTAGTCCAGATCATGTCTCAAAGTCTCAGTCCCTTCTGTATTTCAGGATTAAAGGGGGAGAAGAAGGGGACTAAGTATGATGATTATTTATAAGCTATTTGGAAGATAAATACAATAAGGGCTCAGTAAAATGTTAACACTTGTGCCATAGACTTTACCAGCCTGTGCCTAGAAAATACAATAAAATGGTTTATATCTCCTTTAGAATCCCATGAATCTCTCTGGGTGGCTGAATGTATTTTAATGTATTTCCTATTATTTTTAGAAGTAGTCAGGTGGGACTGCAGATATTCTCATAAATCAGCAGTCAGTTGCAGTTTACTGTATCACCTTCTTCACCCTCTTCTAGTTCCCATCTATTTACATCTCTCGCCTGAGAAGACATTTAACCACTGCTTATTTTGGGACCTCCAATGTCAATATGAAGCAATTTGACCCTGAACGCTCTCTTCCAGGGCTTCTAGTCTTGGAGGCTTCAGATCAGTATTGGTTTCCCTGAAAAATTAGGGAGAATAAACTCCTCTATAAGTATTTGCCACATATTATTTCCTCATCTTCAAAACATCTGTCTCTGTGGCCGCAATCTTACCAAGCATACAAGGTCATCTATCAGCTGCTGGTCCTGTGCCATAATAACAAGACCTCTCCCAGTCCATGAGTCTCCGGAGAAGAGACCGCAGAATCCTTTTTATTCCCCTTTCTGCTCCGCTTCAAGGGGAAGTGGAGTCAAAAACACTGGGTTAAGGGTGAGGTTTGTTTCTTCTAATAACATTTGTGCCACAATTATTTGACTTATAAAAAGTAAACAATTAGTCAGTGGCACAGAGGAAATTCATAAATTTATAACTTATAAAAGTAAACAATTATACACACACTTCCTTTTATTGATAAGGAAACTGATTGTGCATATGTAATAACATGATTAAGGCCATACAACTATATCAGAACTGAAATATAAGTACACGTGGCCCTCCGTATCATCAGGTTTCACATTCATGGATTGAACTAACTGCAGATCAAAAATATTTGGAAAAAAAAATATCCCAGAAAGTTCCAAAAAGCAAAACTTGAATTTCCCTTGTGCCACTGACTATGCTGAATCATATGAATGAAGTGAAGTGTAGGTATACACTGCTGTAGCCTATATGCAAATATGGGTTATGTTTACAATGCCTTTTCACATGAGGACTTGAGCATCTGTGGAGTTTGGTGTCCATTGAAATCTAGGAACCAATCTCCCTGTACCACCCCAGGAATCCAAGGGATGACTTTAAATCTAAGATCATACAAATTACTCCAAATATTATTGGATTGAATTTTTTAAAAAAATCTTTATTATTTAAAGTGTTACATATGTCCTTTCCCACTTCTATCCCCTCATTGATCCCTTCTAGCCTGCCCCCACTTCTGCCCTAGGCCTTCACCACTCTATTGTCTGTGCCCATGAGTTATGCATAAATGCTACAAGCTCTTTGGTTGATCTCTTCCATTCCACCCAGATTGGTTCTTAAGAATGAAAACTTTGAGATATTGTTGTTTGTTTTTTTCTTGCCATTACATCATTATATGATGCAAGTAAAATAGGGGCGCTTATAAACTTAGAATTATAATATTGAAAAAAAATTAGAAAGACATTGCACTGATACTGCTAATCACATTTCCACATAATATTGCTCATTTAGATAATATTGATCATTGTACACAAAGATGACATTAGCAGGATATATACACACACACACACAGTTTTATCTTGCTGTATTAAACTTTTATTAATACAGTAATCCTTCTTTGTTTTTTATAAACTTTTGACTAAAAGTCTATTTTGTCTGGTATTGGGATAGCCACTCCTGATCTCTTTTGGTTATTATTTTCATGGAATATCTTTTCACCCTGTCATTTATTTTCATTTACATATTTATGTCTTTAGATCTAAGGTGATACTGTTATATATAGTACATTGTTGGATTGTGTTCTCTAGTTCCTTATTCCAATATCTATCTTTTAATTGAGGAATTTAATCTATTTACATTTAAACTAATTACTGATAGCAGAATATACACCTTCTATTATTTTTTCTCCCAGTAAAGTTCATAGATTTGCTTTCTGTCATTTATATATTCATTTAATTGACTTTTTCAATCTAAGTCTTTTCAAAACAGTGAAAATTACAATTAAAGATTAGCATTGCTTTTCACAGGTATTATTAAGAATGATATTAACTGTTCTATGTAGAAATTTTAAAAATTACTTTGAGTTGGAAAATGATGTAATGAAGAGCAGATGTAAAGTACAGTGGTGGGTGATTTGATGTAGGAATTTTGCAGAGAATAGATGAATCAGCCTCCACACTTTTCAAAATGCATCAATGTAGGTTTATAATCTAGAAATAAGATACAAAACCAAAGAAGGGGCTTCTTGTCAATTCATAGTTTTGTTTATCAATCAGATATGAAATTAGAGAATGTTTGTTAACATAGCATCATAATTAAATGGACTTTTTTTCTTTTTCCAGAGAGAATGCAGCCAGTTGAGAGATATTAACAAATGTTTAGGAGTTCAGATTATGGAACAAAACTCAATCCAGATATGAGAGCCCGAAAATACCCAAGTTATTTTATTTATTTAGTTTTGTTGCGAATTATTTTATTTTTTAAAGAATATTGTGTGGTGCTATTTTTAGAAATATTAAATTCTCACCCCTCATCAACTCTTAAAGGGCTCAGTAAATGTTAATTTGATATCCAATGAGGAAAAACAGCAGACAGATTTGTGGTATAACTCGCTTGGTGTGAATACCTTATGCTATATATTTTGTCTAATGGATCTTTCTAGGCCAAATTTAAGTGTACCAGCTTCATTCTAAATGCAATATCAAAGTTTTCAGGTTTGAATTGTTTCTGACAAGCTAATTTATGATACCCTCTAAAGTGGAATTTAAAGTAAAAGTGTAAGTTATATAATGTATAAATAAGCAAAGCAAAAGCAATATAATAAAGAAAGCAGTCCCTTCCGATTTAATCTAACATGATGGCAATTTTATAAGGCAGGCATGTTGAATTGTTGAATTTTCTAACAGGAATGAAAATGTATGAACAATACTTCCATCCAAGTAGTGAGTTCTAGGTTCCCTTAGGTGATTCATTTCTGTTCTAAAATAGATGTGTTCAGTGTTCTGAGTAATCAGTTTGTCTCTAGAGAGAACACAAAGCATACTGGGGCATTATTTTTCCATAGTATAGAGTTATCATTAATAATCCAAAGAATAATGGACATTTTATTCAAAGAATTCTGGGAACTTCTATCCTTCAATATGATAGCTTTCCTTGAGGCATTCTCTGATCAAAATCACTTATTTTTATTAGAGAGTTAAGATGAAATTCATAATTTAAATAACATATGCAAACAGAATGCTATTTCATTTCAGGTTTGTCCTAAGTGATACTAAAAAAAAAAAAATCTCAAGATGAGGCTGAATTTTTACTGAATTGCTAGATTAGTTATGTAATAAATCCTTATTTTGTCTTTTCTTAAAATACTGATTAATTAAAAGAATGGAATTTTAAAATGCCATCTTCTAAATCATTTTTCTTTGAATAGACAAAAATATTAATAAAAGTATAATATTTTAATGACTTTATATTGTATATGGAAAATTGATGGAACAAACAAACATGCCAAAAATAAATCATTTCCATGTGGATTTCAAATTTGTATTCAAATATTTGCACATATATTTGTAAACTAATGGACACAAATGCTAAAACTATTGCCCTAAAAGACTATGGGCATTTTTGAAAGGACTGGAAATAGCCAGTTATCGCCAGTCATGGTCATCTCCTTTCTCTTCTCTTCCTCCTCTGCCTCTTCTCCTTTTCAATTTTTTTTAATAAAGTAAATTCTTATTACTTCTAAATGTTAAGAAAGATAAAACATATTGTTTAACTGTATTTCCCAATTAAAACATGATTGATTAGTATGAGATAATAGAAAATATATCTACTAGTATTGTTCTCTGCTCCTGCTTCCTGGTTCAGTGCTCTTAAAATCTTGTGAATTCCCAAGTGATAGCAGCACTAAAGCATCTTTTCTTCTAATGAGGTGACTCAGGGTGGACTCCTGGATTGGGGCTGGTCACCAGAAAGACCAAGCCATGATGAATTTTCAGCCTCACCCCTCATCTTCCAGAGAGGGGAGAAGAGCTAGAGATGAAGTTATTAACTGAGGAGGCCTGCATACTAGTAAAATCCCAGGCATTTATGGAGCTTCCAGATGGTCAAACACCTCCACAACAGGAGGGCGAAGCCCACCAGCTCCTCGGGGACAGAGCTCCTGTGCTACAGATACTCTCAGACGTCACCCTTTTCATCTGGCTGTTCATCTGTATTCTTTATCATGCCCTTTAATAAACTGGCAAATGTCTTTCCTTGATTCCTGTGAGCTGCTGTGGCAAATCAGTCAAACCCATGGAGGGCTCGTTAGTCAGAAGCACTGGTGATAGATAACCTAGGCTTGCTACCAGCGCCTGAAGTATGTGTGTGTTGGTGGGGTTGGAGGAAACGGATGTGGGGTGGTGGTATTATGGGACTGAGCCCTTAGCCGGTGGAATCTGATGCTGACTCTGGGGTAGTGTTAGAATTGAGTTACATTGTAGGACACCTTTTTGGTGCGACAGAACATAGCTTTCTGTGGGGAAAATCTCCATACAGTTGGTAACTAAAAGTTTCAGAAGCGAAGTGTGCTGTGTTGGGCAGTAAAAGGAACACAGGAAACAAACACAGTAGAGAAGAACTGGCCCTTTCCCTACATAAGAGGGAAAAAACATGGGTTTTTCCTTTACAGTTAGTTTTGAAAGAACTAGGATATAATAAAATGCATATTCAAACTAAACAGAATTTAATTTATGTTTTATTTCCTGAAGGCATTTAGGATCAAATAATGCCTTAGGGTCTCTGAATGAATATCTATGGTGTGTATTTCCTACTTTAGAAAAAAAATTCTCACTCTTTTTTTTTTGTAGTGGTCTGGATTCTAGATATGTGTGATTTTAATATATAAATACATCTTTCTGTGACTCTTGAAGATTTTTCTTTAAAATGTGGCTATCTTTTTTTCTCTTTTTTCCCCTTTTTATTACAGGTTTAGTCTTGGGTTGTAAAGCTGTCCTAAGTTTTACTGAGCTATAAAAAGCCTTGCACACTGATCATAGAACTACAAAACTATGAGTGGATTTATCAGATTGACTAATCTATAACCTTGTGGTTTATTGGGCACTAAAGCAGCATCAGGATATGTTGTACCTTATTTTGGAAAGCGCTGGGCTGGTCATGTTAGAGACTTAGGATAGTTTTTTGTTTGAGGATCCCTTATGATTATTAGCTAGGAATCCAACAAAATATATCTAACTCAGTGATTATGGATCCTTCAGTGCATCATATGTCTCAAAGTATTCAAAATGCCGTACTCTGAAGATGTCAGTAATCGGCTCTAGGTTGCAATTTAATTGCAGCTCTTGCTTTGGAAGGACAGGTCTCAGTTCTACAAAGCCCTCTCAGACAGTGCGGTAGACCAGTTTCACCCATGCCTGAGAAAGTTGATAGATTTGTAGGTTCTCTGGAAAGGCTGTGCTAAGTATTAATTGGATCTTTTTAGTGAAGTGAATTCGAATAAAGTGAACTCTTTATTGATGAGACAAAATACTTCTGAAGAAGAAGAAGAAGAAGAAAGTGACATGCTTTGGAAACTGACTGGAGCACTGGAACGGCTTGCACTTAGACCGGAGAACACAGCTGCCAGCAAAGTCTCGCTCCCCCTGGTTCCCCGGGTACATGGAGCAGAAGGTGCTTATTAGATAAATGTTGTTTTGATTAAATTTCTATTTTCTCACTGAAAGCATTTATAAAGCTTGCCTCTTGAGGGTGCTTTAATTTTTGTTCCTGGTTTGAGATGAAAAATTTCAAGCACTTACACTTGCAGACACTAAAAGACTGATCTGAAATATCCGACAAGAATACTAGAAATTGCAGCACATTGATGTTTAAGGTCTTTGGGAAATATGTAAAAGATCAGAATTTACACATAATAGCTCATTTGCTTTCAGGAAAATTCTATACACTATCCCTGGTGATTGTTGTCATGCAGATGAAGTGTATCTATATGTAAATCCAAAATTAGAAAACCTGCATCTTTTCATCTTCTATGTGTTGGCTAAAACAAATTTCCAAAAGCAGAAATTAGGGTTCTTACATTGCAGCCATAGAAAACTCCTCTTCTATGCTTGTCCTTTGAAGCAGAAGATTAGAAAAGCATGTGGAGGAAGTATCAATTTAGGTTTTTGGTGTTACATCAGCGATCCATTCCTACGGCACTACAGAACGTGATTTTCATCATAAGTCAGAACTCACCTACATAAGCACCTATGTCACTCACATGGAGCACATACACAGCAGTAATGAAGTGAAACAGTAAAAGATAAAAATTCCTCACCTTTACTTGTGGTAAATAAATAATAAAAGACATAAAGCACATATGTACATATGTCAAAATGATGAAACTCATTTAAAAAAAAATAAAGCAGTAGCCCTGTGCACAAATCTGTGCACCGGTAACTACCAGTAGCCTGCTTCCACCTTCCTGTAGCTCCCTCTGCCCCTTTAACCCCCATAGCTTGCTGCCCTGCCCCCTCCTGTAGCTCTCTGCTGCCCGCTTGTAGCTCGCTGCCCCACCCTCCTGCTGATCCGCTATCTGGTCATTATGCGGTCCATCATTATGCTTCATGGTGTAATGACCATTTGCATATTACATCTTCATTATATAGAATGGGAGATGGTGACATAACCACAAAACAAAGTATGTTGAATCCACGTAACCTGAGGTCTGCCTGTAGTTTCTCCTGTAACTGATATCCAATAGCAATTTTTTTGATGAATTCTTTTGGAAACTGTGATATTCTAAAAATATTCTAAAAATATTTTGGAAATAATTTAGACATATGTAAAGAATCTAAAGTCTTTTTCTTTAGTGAAATAATGATAACAATAAATAATGATGAAATGAACAGTTACATTTTATCATCTAGTCTTAAAAAATAGATCAATATCCTTGAAGTATCTGATGTTTTTTATGTGTCTTTTCCTGATCTCCTTTTCCCTCAGAAAATACATGATCTGGAAAATTATGACATTTCTTGCTTTCTTTATAGCTTAGTCTATAACTCTCTCTCTTTTATCTATCTATCTATCTATCTATCACCAATCATCTATCTACCTATCTATCTACCCATCCATCCATCTAGATTCCTAAAAATTATATATTTTTTGCCAAGGTAATAAAGATATTTCTTGTATATTTTAACAAAAGTTTTAAGATTTTGCCATTTATATTTAAGTTCTTGAAGTCTTGATTTTTGAGTGTGACATGAGTGGAGGGACTCAGTTGTATTTTTCTCTGATTAATATAATCAATGTATGAAATAGTAACCTGTCCTACTTGATCCATAGTGTTGGTTCTATCATATTATATAACAAATTCCCCTAGTTGTATGTGTTTGTTTTAGTGTTTGCTATTCTATTACAAGAACCTGTTTGCCTGTTTCCAAGGCATGTCACTTGCTTCTTCTTCTTCTTCAGAAGTATCTTGTCTCATCTATAAAAAATTAAAATCAGCTTCCATGAAACACTGTGTTGGGATTTTGATTGAAATTACATTTATTCTGTTTTTTAATGATATGTCTTCTGTTTCATAAATATCTATGTATCTCCATGTATTTCAATTTTCTTTGGTGCTTTTCAGAAGTCTTATTAGTTTCCACATAAAGAGCATTTATTATTGTTGTTAGATTGGCTTCTTCCGAACAACTACTTTCCTTTGGGAGTCAGGAATTTTGGCATGTGCCAGGCAGATGGTGCCGATACCACTGGTCCCCAATAAAAGTTTGGACACTGAGGCGCTAATGAGCTTCCCTAATGGATAACATTTCACAGATTTTACCACAGCTTCCAGTTGCTGAAAGAATTAGGCATGCCAGTGTGACTCCCTGTGTGATGCTTGGAAACTTGTACCTGCTTTTCTGTTTTGTATCTGTTCACTACAATAAATCATAGCTATAAATATGATCCCATCCTGAGTCATGTGGATCTTCCTAGTGAATAACCTAGTGGGCAGGTTTTGGGGACCACTGATACAGGAAATGTCCCTTTTTTATTATATGAAAGAGTTAGTGTAATATTGGAATTATTGTTATAGCATACTAAGAAGCTAGAAAAATTCCAGGACAAACAGAATAGGGAAACTAAGACAGAGAGTAAAAAAACAGTTTGCAGCCTTCTAGTAAACCCTATTTTCCCTAAATCAAGGATGCTTATGAGTAAATGGTTTGTACTTCTCCTTCCCAGTCAGAGGGTAAATAGCTTAAATCACCCTACTCAGTGTTTGCCAACCATACCCAAGGATAGACAAATTGAGAAGAAATTCTGTTTTTGGTATATCAGCATAAAGCTGATGAATATTCTATTGATCAGACCCCCAGGACCTCCCCTAAATGTCCAGCCTTTAAATCCCCTGAAAACAAAGGTCCCAGTGCACTCTATCTCTCCAGGTAGCATGCCAATGTCATCCCCTTTCCCCTACCTTCCCCCACAGGCACATGTACCCTAACCTCTAAGAGAGCCCATGAGACTTACAACTAGGGGAGAAATGGTTCTTATTTCACTGTCCTGAGTGTGTGTGTGTGTGTACATATATATATATATATATATATATATATATATAATATTTTTATTGATTTTTTACGGAGAGGAAGGGAGAGAGATAGAGAGCTCGAAACGTCGATGAGAGAGAAACATCGACCAGCTGCCTCCTGCACACCCCCCACCGGGGATGTGCCCTCAACCAATGTACATGCCCCTGACCGGAATTGAACCTGGGGCCCTTCAGTCCGCAGACCGACGCTCTACCACTGAGCCAAACCGGCTTCAGCTGTCCTAGTACATTTTTGCTGTGGTAAATAAATTCTTTTCTATACTCTGTGTCATGATTGAAATCTTTCCCTCAAGAAGGCAAGAACAAAGGTTTCATCTCATCCCTAACATTACCTGTTATTGAATGATTGATAAAATTTGTCTATAAAACTATTTGGTACAACCTTTAGAGTTACTAAGTATTAAGTTCTTCATTTTCCAGCTAGAAAAACTAAGGCTCAAGAAGTTAAATAACTTATACCAAGTCATATTGAAAGGAATTCTACAGACAAAATTGGCAGGTTTAGGGAGTCTTAGAAATAAAGAGGGTCCGTGGGAGAGGAATGCATAAATGGAGGCTTGCAGATGCTAAAATGCTTATCTTACTTGTACAAAGAATAGAAAAAGACCATAGGATAAGTGGGGAGGGGAAGGGAGGAAGAGGAGAGGAACATACATTCACAGAGGACAGGGAAAAATCACAGGATAATGGAAAGAAGGAAACATATTTTCACAGAGAATAGGGGAATGTTGCAAGATAAGGGGGAGAGAAAGTAATAGGAGCATCACATGGTCTTTGGCATTTGAAGCTGATACTATATAACAAAATAACCAATGAGGAAAGCATTGGGGTCCTAAATTATTGAAAGATCCAATTAGAAAGGGTCAGGTTTAAACAAAGTACTGCAGCAAATGTAAACCGGAGACAAAGGGACATGAGACAGGATTAAAAAAAAAATTCTCATTAGAGAGAGAGAGAGAGAGAGAGAGAGAGAGAGAGAGAGAGAGAGAGAGAGCAGGCTTTTCCCATTTGAGGGCCCTTCCCCATGGGGTCCCTTTTGGGGATATCTCTGCCCAGATGAAGTTTGTATATGCTTCCAATAAACTTCTACATTTTTATTAAAGAAATCTGTTAGTCCACAATTTTTTTCTTCATCTTTATCAGACAAGAACTCACAAGAAGTCTGTATCCTGAACCCCACATTTCAATATAATTAATCATGCCTAAGTGACCATCTGACCATCCTACCGTCCAATCAGTAGCTATGAGGCACAATGAGCACCAGGGGCAGATGCTCAATGCAGGAGCTGCCAAGGTGCGATGCCTTGGCAGCTGCGGTTCTCAGGTGATACACCTGGAACCAGAGAGGAGGGAGCCTGATTCTGGGGTGTGTCACCTGAAAACTGCCCTTTCACAATCTGGGACTCCTCGGGAGATGTCAGAGAGTCCGTTTTGGTCCGATCCCCACAGACCAGGCCGAGGGACCCCACCAGTGCACAAATTTGTGCACTGGGCCTCTAGTAAGATATAAGGTTTGAATACTACTCTATTTGATGCCAAAATCTAGAATCTTTACCAATTTAAGTGTTCATTTACATCACAAAATTTTAATTTTATTTAATTTATTCAGTTTCCACAGTTTTTAATTTTATTTACTTTATCCAGTTTCCATAATCTTAAAAAAATAACAAAATGTAGGGTGAGCACAGTTAGTATGAAGTATTAAACTTTAATATCCTAGAATTTTTCAGCCAGGGAGAAAGTTAATAGCTCCACATAGGAAGTGTCATAATATCCTTAATCCTACTCAACAGGGACCTCTGCTTTCCAAACTAGCCCCTTGAAAGGAAGTTAATTTTCCAATCAAGAGGAATTAAAACACCTATTTTGGAACAAAGAGGCATAGCTCTCTTTCAGTAGTCCAGGAAAAAATAAAATTCACAACTTTAATTCTAAGTTTCAGGCTCAAAGAGGCTATGCAAACAGAGTGAGGCAATTCCTCATGTAATAAGGCTAATTTTTCAACATCTCCACAGTCCATTTAAACTGATATTTATAGAATATATACTATAAGCCAACCTGTGCTGTGTACAATGAGAGAAGTATGAAGATGAATTAAAGTATGCATACTTTAGAATATCATAGTTTAGAGAAGACAAAGATGTAAACATGTTAAAAGGAATATAGAAAGTTTATTGATAGAAATATGCACAGAGATCTGTAGCAGCAGAAAGAAATGACAAAAAGAAGTTTTAAGGTTCAAGGTCGAGTAGCTATTAGTAGTTACAAAAGCATGGAGAATCACATTCCAGGCATAAGAAAACTTATAAACAAAGCCTCATGATGTGGTATAATTAGAGCATAAACAGAAACTAGGTCATGGCAAATGAATTCACAGCAACAGGGAAAGCTGAGTTCGGAAGGGAAATGCATATAATTGTTTTCATTGTCTTGATGATAAAGTTAATGAAGGTTTTAAGGAGGGGAACGATATGACTTTGAATAGGTGGTATTTAAAGCAGTGTAGCCAATGGATTTAGATGGGCAAGATTACAGAGAAGAGGATTGTATAGTGTTGCATTCATATGCACACAATTGCAGTCATACTCGCACTGACAATCGAGACCTTCACTAACATGCCCTTGTACAGTGAATGGAGGAAAGAGGACAAATTAAACAAATAACAAGGAAGTTAAGTTAGTAAGATTTAGTATCAATTATTAAGGCAGGGAGGGTGATAAGAATTGAATTCAGTTTCTGACAACCTATGAGAGGCTATGGACTGATAAAGGAAACACCAGATGAGATGAATTTGTCTGGAGTACAGGGAGTTGAATTTAGACATACCCATGTGGTTTTAGAGTATTCATTAACCACCAAGAGAATTGTCCTAGATGCACTTGAATAAGTAAATCTGAAATAGAGGAAAAATATATTTTTGGGAACCATCAGCACCCAGGTGATGATTAAAACAATGATAGCGGATGAGATTGAAAATGAAGAATATGCAATTAATTTGGAGAGAAATGTGCTAAGAATAGAATTCTGCAAGCACCAATTTTTAAGCCTTCGATTCTTTTAAAAAAAAATATATTTTATTGATTTTGTACAGAGAGGAAGGGAGAGAGATAGAGAGCTAGAAACATCGACGAGAGAGAGTCATCGATCAGCTGCCTCTTGCACACCCCCTACTGGGGATATGCCTGCAACCAAGGTACATGCCCTTGACCGGAATCGAACCCAGGACCTTTCAGTCCCCAAGCCGACGCTCTATCCATTGAGCCAAACCGGTTTCGGCTAAGCCTTCGATTCTAAAGGATGGTGGGAGGAAGAACCCACCACAGACTAATCTTGTAAAAATACACTGTCTTTGTACAAATTTTCATGTGTGAATAGACACTATGTTGTATTGCTGGATCTTTGGACAGGGCTCTAAAATTGGCCAATAAACCCTTAACTGGTTTGGCTCAGTAGATAGTGCATCTGCCTGTGGACTGAAGGGTCCCAGGTTCGATTCTGGTCAAGGACATGTACCTTGGTTGTGGGCACATATTCAATAAGGGGATGTGCAGGAGGCAGCTGATTGATGTTTCTAACTATCCCTCTTTCTTTCTCTCTGTAAAAAAATTAATAAAATATATTAAAAAAGAAAATAAAATTGGCTAATAATGGATGCATTAAAAGTTAAATATACAAAACAACATTTCTAATATTTATGCAGGGTATTCATAATAACAATAAAACAAACTCTGTGTACTTTTCATCTATTTAAATAAATGGAACTTACCATTACTTTTGAGATGTATCTGCCCTCCTTAATTCTCCTCCTCAATCTCTCCAATGCCCACAGGTAACCAAGATGATGAATTTTGTATTTATTAATTCCTTGACTTTCCCATAGTTTTACTTCCTATAAATATATATTTAGATTTTTAAAATGTTTGTGAACTCATTTAATGAAGTTATATTCTACTTATTGTGCTGAGTATTTCTTTCTCTTCCCCTCTACATTACATTTTTGAGATTGATTGATGTTGAGATGTTCTCTATAGTACTCATTATGTCAACATATCACATTTAAAAAATATATTTTAATTGATTCAGAGAGGAAGAGAGAGATGGAAACATTAATGATGAGAGAGAATCACTGGTCCTCTGCCTCCTGCATGCCCTACACTGGAGATGGAGCCTGTAACCCGGGCATATGTCCTAACTGGGGATGGACCGCGATCTTCTGGTTCATAGGTCAATGTTCAACTTCTGGGAAACACTGGCCAGGCCTAATGCTTTTCTATTTTTTCTTGTGTTCCTCTTACTGATTCCTAGGAAGTATATATATATATACACAAAAATATATGGAATTCTGTTTTTTTTTTATGTTGTAAATATTATAAGATGAAGGTGGCTATCGTCCCTTATAATGAATAGAACCATGGATTTTATATGTAGTTGAACTTAGTTTAATTTTTCTATATTATAAGTGTTTATGTATTTTGTTTAAGAAATTCTCCCCTACTGTGGAATATATGTTTCCCTAGTGAAGAGAGTGATTGGCTCTTAAGTTGATATCAATATTATTTTCTATAAGGTTTAAAATTTTATTTTTCATATAAATGTTAATTCCTTCCAGAATTGATATTTTTCCTAATTTTTATGCACTAAGATGTGGTTAGATGAAGTCAAAATGGTCCACTATTTGCACTACACAAACACTGTGATTGTTACACAGCTGCCTTTAATTTTTAGGATAAGGACTTTGGATTTAATATTTAGACAGTGGACATTCATTAATGATAATTAGCAAGGAAGAGAAGTGATAAAAAATGGAATCTGAGAAAAAATTATTTATGATAATTTTTATAGGGGATTAGAGGAAATAAGAAATAAAATTGGTTAATGAAAGTAGTAGAAAAGTGATGAGTTAACACACAGCATCAGATTGTCAAATCAGACTCTCATGAATAAGAGCTTGTCCTCAGTGTCAAATTATACTAACTAACTAATGTCAGAGATATAGGGACTCAAAAGGCTCAGAAAAACAGGGAGAGGTCGGGGGTGTCAAAGGTGGCTTCTCAGATCTACCCCTCTGTCCTAGAATAAAGGAGGTCTCTATATGAGGTCCATTTGATGGCTTCACACAGTAGAGAGCATTTAAGTACAAATTTCCATCTATCCTCCAGGGAGTTGTGTGGCCTTCTTGACATTCCCCATGGAGGAATGCTTCTTAGATCCAGGCTTCCATTTACAATAGACAGTTCTTGGCCAGGGACATTCTGCCAATGACTTTCAGAGATAAAGCTTCTTTCTCGTAGCAAATGTCATCAGTCTACTTAATCACAGGCCTAGTTGTTAAGGAGAGTAGATGGAACCCTGGTTTTTTGCAACTCAAACTCCCTGGATTATATTCTGCAGAAAAAAGAGTGTAAATAAATCACAAGTTGACTGTATTATCTTCTTTTTTTTTCAGGTGGTAAAGTTTGGACCAGAAAGAAGGCAAGGTTGTTGTTTTTTTTAAAGAATAAATAAAAATTATAAATGGGGGGAGAGAGAGAGAGAGAGCGAGCTGTATATAAATAACCTGAAATTTTAAATCTCATGGATGGATTAGTTATTTGAATACCTTGATAGAACGTGTGACAGTAGAGATCAAAGGACTAAGTCTGTGACAATTATAGTTTTACTTTCATCACTGGCATTTCTTTCAAATGTTAAAATTTTCTTAGATCTAGGAAAATCAGGTTACTAGAATATAAAAAATTCAGAGATTCAAAAAAATGTTTTAAAAGAAGAAAAGTATCCAAAAGTAAAGAGGTTAACGAAGGGGAATGGGGGGAGAGACTCAAAAGAAACACTCTAATAGGTCCATTCAAGGAAATTATTAAAAGCCTACATTGCAGCTCTCAGAATTATGAAACTAATAATTCATAATACTCCAAAAATAGGCAGTTAGCACTGGGAAAGCCCATGTGTTTTTTTTTTTTTCCATGATTTTTCAGGATTATTCTTTTCTATGGTGTTACTTTGTTATGAATAGACAACTAAAAGAAATGGATGATATTCAAATTACTCAAATAAACATATGTTCTTGTATTTAGTGTGCTGAATGGTAGCCTGCCAAACGATGGCTATGTCCCAATCTCTAGAAACTGTGACGATTACTTTACATGATACTAGAGGCCTGGTGCATGGATTAGTGCACCTGTGGGGTCCCTTGGCTTGGCCTGTGACCTTTCACAATCTGGGTCCTCTCAGAGGCTGTCAAACTGCCAATTTTGACCTAATACCCATAGGCCAGGCCGAGGGACCCCACTGGTGCATGAGTCTGAACACCAGGCCTCTAGTATGCATATTAAATCTTTGGTTAATCTCTTCCCACTCTCCCCCCTACCCCCTTCCCTCTAAGATTCATCAGTCTGTTTCATGTTTCCATGCCTGTGCATTGAGCGTCTGCCCCCTGGTGGTTAGTGCACATTATAGATACTGGTTAAATGTTCAAACAGTTATTTGGTTGCTTAGGCTTTTATATATATATAATATATATAAATATGAGTGAATATTACCTTACATGACAAGAGATATTAAGTTCAGCACCTTAAGACAAGTTTATCCTGGGTTATTCAGGTATGCACTAAATCTAATGATGTGTCCTTATAAGAGTGAGGCAAAGGAAGATTTCACAGCAGGAGAAGAGGAATCAATGTAATCCTGGAGGCAAAAATTAAGAGATTACAGTGATGTGGCCACAAGTCAAGAAATGCTGACAACCATTAGTAACTAAAAGGGGCAAAGAACAAGTTCCCTCCTGAGCCTTCAGAGGGCATGCAGCTCCACTGACATCTTATTGTAAATATTCTGGCTTCCCAGCTGTGGAATAAATTTCTGTTGTTTTAAGCTATTCCATTTCTGGTAACTTGTTACAGAAGCCTTCCTCATTTATACACCATATAAATAAACATGTTTTCTTTAAGTGGAAATGGATGTGTAATATAAAAGTGGAGATGACAAATATGTCATTTGGCTGGTCTCTATTCTTTTCCCCATTGTAGGTCTAGCTAAAGTAGGGGTGCTGTTCATAGAACTTGGTCTTTTATGCCATTAAAAAGAGGATGAAGACATCTACAGGTCTTAGGAATAAGCTGTCAATAAGAATGTTCCAAATTTCCCCCCCTTTTTTTTTCTTTCCCTTATGGAATTTTCAGAGACGAAAATCATATTTAAGGAAGAGTATTTTCTAATTTCATGTCCAGAGACAATAGACAAACATGAAGTTGAGCCATGTCAGGGTGATTTTATTAGTACGTGGCCTGAGTCAAACAGAGATGATGAGGAGTGAAGAGAGCACACTGTCTCAGTTTGTAATGGGTGGTCAGAAGGGGTGGAAAAGTGGAACGCTACACCTGTGGCAATGTTATCTACCTCCTTCGGAGAAGGGGAGGGCAATTCATCACTCTACATATTGATGTTCTCCATTTTCAGGGTTAAACCACTTCAAATCATTGGATTGATTTGGTCATCTTTACTGGGTTGGGTAATATATCATTCCTTCTAGATTGGTCTTCCACTAAGCTTCACTAACTTGAGAGTAAAAATGTCTGTAATTTCATGGAAAAAGACAATCGGTTATTTTGTTCAGCTCAGTTTGGTAGATGTGGATGCCTGTGTAGACGCCACTGTGAGCAGCAGGAGGCGGAAGAGACTCTCTTGCAGCATGATGGTATTTTCATTATCGGCTGGATAAACACGCTGAAAGCTTTTCCTTGCTACAGAGAAGTTATAATGGTCCATGTGTTAAAGTGTACTTATTTGCTGTAAAGAGGCATTTGTGGTTGATTAAACACGTCAGCTTCATTTTTGCATTTAATCAAAGGCAGGGGCCATTTATTACTTTGAATACTCCACTACCCAGACATTAGCCCTTGACTAATCTACACTACTTAATTGAAGAACATTTCAGGTGCAACCAATTATAATAGAACATGTTTTATTCCTAGACTCCACTTCAAAAACTTCTTAATATATGAGCCTTAATAAAAACTTCTGTCCATCTAGGAAGGTCATGCTGAATTTAATTTGGATAATCAACGTGCAGCCAGTATCCTGTAAAGAGTAACATTCAGTGCAAGCTGAATCATCGAGTCCTTCCCATGTCCACAAGTGCTCTCCCTTTTGTGTTTCCTGAAACTGCACCTACACAATTCTTCTGGAGATTTCAGGTAGTAGAAAAGTGCATTTGGCAGTACATTTTCTTGTTCTCAAAGAGCAGAAGCAGTCCCCTGTCATTTTTAATGCTGTAAAATGAAGGTGATTTCTTTTATTTCTTCAAATTGAAGCTGTAAAATCTTTTAACTTCTGCATTTACTACGCCCTTTCTTTGAAGTTTTACTTTCTACCATTTCCCCTCCCCTACTCTGACCCCTGGGCACACTGGCTCTTGGATTTCCACTTTCTACCATTTTAAAAAACCTCTTCATTGAGGTACAATCAACTTACAAAATTCTGTACATATTTAATGTATAAAACTTACTGAATGTGGAGATCAGTGTATGTTTGTGAAACCATCATCATAATCTATGCCATAAAAATATCTATCACATTCAAACTTTTCTTCCATATTGTTAACTATTAGTTATTATTATTATTATTATGTGTACATGTATTAAGAATATTTAAATCAAAATATGCCCTCTTATAAAATTTTAAGTATATAATACAATATTGCTCACCATATGCACTATGTTGTACAATCTATCTCTAGGACTGTTTGTTTTGGCTAACTGAAACTTTGTACCCTTGACTGATATCTCCCCATTTTCCCCACCCCCAGCCCTTGGAAACTACCATTCTACTCTCTGAATCTACACATTTGTCTATTTTAGATTTATCACATAAGTGGTATCCTGTGTCTGACTCATTTCATTTAGCAAAATGTCCTCCAGGTTCATCTACATCCTTGCCAATGACAGGATTTCCTTATTTATTTTTTTTGAGGCTATTGTATGTATATGTTACATTATTTTATTTATCTGTCAATGGATTTTAGGTTACTTCCATGTCTTAGCTGTAATGAATTATGCTGCAATGAACATGAGAGTGCAGATCCTGACTTTAATACCTTTAGATATACACCCCAAAGTGTGATTGCTGGACCATAGGGTAGTTTTATTTTAAATTTCTTTTTGTGGAACATCCATATCATTTTGCAGTGTCCAATGATTTATTTTTCTTCATAACCTCCTTATCACTTATCTTTATTTTTTAAACTTAATTAAAAAAATAATAGCTATTCTAATTGGTGTGAGATGACATCTCATGGTGGTATGTTTGCATTGTCCTGGTAATTGATTAATGATGTTGAATACTTTTATATTGTATATACTTGTTGGCCATTTGTATGTTTTATTTTGGAGAAATTCTATTCAGGTCCTTTGCTCATTAAAAAAATTAAAATTGAGTTATTTGTTTCGCTGTTATTAACTTGTAGTAGGAGTTTCCTATATATTTGGGATATTAATATTATCAGGTATATAGTTTGAAAAATCTTATAATTTAAAAAAAATTCTGTAGGTTGCCTTTTCATTTTGTTTGTGGTTTCATTTGCTGTACAAAACTTGTTAGTTTGATGTAATTCCAGTTGTTTATTTTTGCTTTTATTGCCTTGGCTTTTTGTATCATCTCATGTCAAGGAGTTTAATGCCTATTTTTTCTTCTCGTTTTATGGTTCAGATTTTATGTTTAAAATTTTAATTCACTTGAGTTGATTTTTGTGTATGCCATAAGATAGAGATCCAATCTTTTTGCATGTGGGTATCTAGTTTTTTCAACACTATTTATTAAAGAGACTATCCATTCCTTATTTTGTATTCTTGGCAACATTGTTTAAGATCAGTTGATTATAAATGAATGGTTTTATTTCTGGGCTCTCTATTCTGTTCCATTGGTCTATATGTCTATTTTTATAATAGCACTGCAGGCCCAGTTACGTTATTTTTGCACCAGTGAGGTCCCTTGAGCTAGCCTGTGGGATGGGGCCAAAACCAGCTCTCCAACATCTCCTGAGGGGTCCCAGATTGTGAGAGGGTGCAGACCAGGCCGAGGGACCCCACCAGTGTATGATTGGGGTTGGCATGGTACATGAAAGGTTGGCCAGCTGGGGAGTGACTGTAGGAGGACTCTAGGTTGTGTCTGGCCCATCTTGCTCAGTCCTGATTGGATGGACCCCAGCAGCAAGCTAACCTACCAGTCAGAGTGTCTATCCCCTGGTGGTCAGTGCACATCCTAGTGAGTGGTTAATCAACCTTAGCATATCATTAGCATGCTTTGATTGGTTGAACAGATGACCATTCACTGGACACTCAGCATATTAGGCTTTTATTATATAGGATCATATTGCTTTGATTGCTGTAACTTTTTAATATATTTTAAAATAAAAAGAGGGATGATTCCAGCTAATTATTTCTTAATTTTTCTTTGGCTATTGTGGCTTCATATGAGTTAAGGATTTTTTTCTAATTCTGTAAAATATATCTTTGGAGTTTTGATAAGGATTCCTTTGAATGCATGGATCACTTTGAGTAATATGGACATTACCTTATAGTCAACTCTTGAAATAAATTGAATTTATGTTAAATTTTCATCATGCAGAAATAGCAGGTAGTAACTGCCTTTAGAAGCTAAGAGAAATTACTATAATTCAAATATGTTAAGCTCTAAATTAAAACACGTTGATGCTATTTATTCTATAGTAGGTTCATATCAGGGATTATCCAAGGCAAGTTTATGACTCCTTATAAACCTGTAACATTTTCTCTCTCTCATATGCTCTAAAGACTGCAGTATGCAGTAGCTGATACTGTTGTTTTCTTGTCTAGAACCAACTCTTTTATTTCCATGCTAATAGAAACATCTTTTTGAGAGGATCCAAGATGGCTGCGCCCAGGTGAACACCTAGCCGCAGCCACACACAACAATTTCAATAAAAAACAACTAAAATATAAAACGGACATTGCCCAGAACTACAGGAAGGTTGACTGACTGGAAATTCTACAGCGAGAAGCAAGGAGAAAACCAGAAGGAGGCGCGGAGGAGCTAGAGAAGCCCAAGGTACGGAGATGCGGCGCGCAGAGAGGACGGAGCCGGAGAGGAGGGAGGCCGAGTGCCTGGCGGGCGTTCCCTAGGGGAAAGGAGATAAAACTCCTACTGTGCTGGGCCCCCCGACTGCTCTGAACCCCAGTTCTAGGCCAGACCCCGGGAACTCAGGCTCAGCCATAGGGAGCCGGGCTGTAAGGCGGAACCCCAGGGATCGGCGAAAGGAGGTCCCGGTGGTGTGCACACTGCGCGCAGAGAAGGGACGGTCGGCTATGCCGCGGGATCTTCCTGATGGGAAGGAGACTGGGGCTCCAGACTGCTCTCAACGCCACCTCCAACTCAACTTCCAACTGAACTGAACCCCAATACCGGGCTCATTGGGGGAGAGCATAGATTGTTTGGCAGCAGGCAAAAATCGAGGGCACCTTTCTCTCAGAGGCGCCAGCAGCGAGCACTGAAGGACCCGCATAGGGAGGGGCTGACAGAAGCCAAAGCTGCAGGCTCCACCCTGAAACCCTGTCCCATCTGTAACTGTGAAATGCAACAACAAAATAGATCACAAACGAAAGAAATGGAGGACAAAAAGCATCTGGATATAGAGTTCAAATCTACGCTTATAAAGTTTTTCAAGAATTTCCTAGAAAAGATGGATAAGACCTATGAGGATATGAAAAGAGATCAACTAGAATTAATAAGGAGTCATCAAGAAATGATAAGGGATCAACAAGAAATAAAAAATACATTCTCTGAAATAAAAAATATTATACAGAGTCCTAAAAACAGAATGGAAGATCGCAAGAATCAAGTCAAAGATTTGGAAAATAAAGAGCCAGAAGACACTCCTCCACAGAAGCTAGAAGGCAAGAGAATCCAGAAAATTGAAGATAAGGTAAGAAACCTCTGGGACAACTTCAAGCGAACCAACATCAGAATTATGGGGGTCCCAGAAGATGAAAGAGAGCAAGATATCGAAAACATACTGAAAGAAATAGTGACAGAAAACTTCCCCCACCTGGTGAAAGAATTAGACTTACAAGTCCAGGAAGTGCACAGAACTCCAAACAAAAGTAATCCAAAAAAGACCACACCAAGACACATCATACTTAAAATTCCAAGAGCAAAAGACAAAGAGAGAATATTAAAAGAAGCAAGAGCAAAGAAGGTAGTTACCTATAAAGAAGCACCTATACGACTGTCAGCTGACTTCTCAACAGAAACCATGCAGGCCAGAAGGGAATGGCAAGAAATATTCAAGGTGATGAATAGTAAGAACCTACAGCCAAAGATAATCTATCCAGCAAAGCTATCACTCAGAATCGAAGGTCAGATAAAGAGCTTCACTAATAAAAAAAAGCTAAAGGAGTTCATCAACACCAAACCAGAATTATATGAATTGCTGAAGGGGGTTCTTTCAGAAGAGAAAGTAAACAAAGATAAAAATTATGAACAACAAATACGTAACTATCAACAAGTGAATCTAAAAACCAAGGAAATTAAAAAAAAAATCTGATGAACAATAGTAACTGTTGAATATAATAGAATCAGAGGTATGGAAGGGGAGTGAACTGACGATTCTTGGGGAAAAGGGGAGAGGGGGGCGTGGGAAGAGACTGAACATAAACTGTGCACCTATGGATGAGGACAATGGGGAGTGGGGAAAGGGCAGAGGGTGGGGTGGGAACCTGGTGGAGGAGAGCAATGGTGGGGGGAAAAAAAGGAACATTTGTAATAACATGAACAATAAAAACTTATTAAAAAAAAAAAAAAGAAACATCTTTTTAATCAGGTAGCAATGTGTATTGTGCCAAAGGCTGAAACATAGTATGTCTATGTCAGTCATGATAATTCTTTTTCATGCTTGATCTCTAATTGTGGAAATGCAACTTGATTAATGATGGAAAAGATTTAAAAACAAGGCTGATAAAAAGATGTATTAGTTAACTTTTACTGCATAACAGGCCTCTCTCAAACCTAGTCATTTAAAACATCAATGATTTATTTAGTTCATGATTCTGTGGTTTGGCCGGGTGGTTCTTCTGGACCAGGCAGGCTCAATTGATCTGTCCTCAGCTTGCTCCTCTGGTAGGTGGGCAGGGAGCAGGTGGTTGCATGATCCAGGATGACCATACTCACATTGTAGAGTTGGCAATCTATTATTCAGGGCAAAATAATTGACTAGGCCCAATATCCTCATCAATCATCAGATTGGGGCTGGCTTTTAAAAAGTATATATATTTTATTGATTTCAGAGAGAAAGTAGGGGGAGAGAGAGATAGAAATACCAATGACAAGAGAGAATCATTGACTGGCCACCTCCCGCCAGCCCCTCACCAAGGATCGAGCCCCATGATCTGGGCATGTGTCCTTGACTGGAATTGAACCCAGGGCCCTTCAGTCTGCAGGCTGAACTGTCTAGGGCTGGAGGCAGGCTTTTTCACATGGTAATCTCTCTCTCTCTCTCTCAATATAAAAAGAGGTAATATACAAATTAGGTTAGGATACCGTAATAGGTCATGACTGGACAGGAGAAGGTTGCACACACAGGTGAGCCTCAGAGTGGAGATGGAGACAGAGACAGGGGGCCTGCCCCAGCCAGCGTGGTGGCTCAGGCGGCTCCAGAGGGGACATAGTCAGGGGGTCCAGGGGACATTGTGAGTCAGGCATCGGTCAGGGCTGACTCCCATAATGGCTGGTGTTGAGCGAGTCAGAAGGGTCCCAACCTCCCTCGGGACCAGAAAAGCAGGGTTTCAGATAAGGGGATGCAGCATTCCACTGCTCTCTTGAGTTGGTGGTTTCCAAGGAAACAGCCAGAAGGGATGAGAAACCCTCCACGAAGGGCAAAGGCCTGGCTCAGCTGGCGCCTGTCTGAGCAGGGGCTTCATTCAAATGGAGCCTTCCCCACAGGGAGGGACCCCAACCCTCCCTGGATCAGGCAGGCTCCTGTGGAGCTCAATCTCCACGCAGTATGGGGCCCCAGTTTCCTTCAGGAGATCTCATGCACCTTAGCTCGGGGCAGAGGGGGCAGGAAGGGAAAAGGCGTCAGTGGCATCACAACCACAACCGGTCACCAGGAGGTGCACGGAGCACCTCTTGGCCTCCTCGCCTGATGTCATCTGAGCCCTGGGCCTCTACTTGAAATACATAAAAAACAAAAAGTAGAAATGTGCAAGTTTTATTGACATTTTGAATCTCACTACATAACTTCTGTGCACTCTGCTGACTAAATCAAGTCACATAGGTGAGGATTAGAATAATAGAATCTACCTCCCAAGAGGAGAGGAGTAGAATAATAGAATCCACCCCCTAAGAGGAGAAACTGCAAAGAATGGTGTCAATTTTTACCATCTACCACAGAGAGCTTCTGGGAAGATTTTTCTCTTCTGATTGAGAGTTACTCAGGTGAAAAACAAAACAAAACCTGTATTCCACATAGCCTTTTCCTTCTTGCTTTCAATAATGTCTTAGGCCTAGATGTTCGGAGATCAACCATAAGAGAAGGCCAAGATAATTTGAGACATGTAGTACAAGAACCACAATATCTGTGAGTCGCTGATTCATCCAATAAAAGTCACTTTTTACATATTCATATTCCCAAAGAAAGAGTAGCCATAAATTCTTGTAACTTTTTCTGATTGTCTTCTCATTTGTGAGTCATTCATGAACATAAGCCCATAGGTAGTAATAATCTAAAATATACCTATTCACACACACAAGAATAAAATAAAATACACATATTCATTTAGCATTTACTGGCCATGTGCTTTGTGTCTGCTTTTCAATCATAGAAGCAGAACCAGTTGGAGATTAGTAGAAAAAAAATGATTTATTACAAAGAATTGACATATGAAATTGCAGGGGCTGGCTAAGCAGACATGAAATCCACAGGGCAGGCAGTCAGAAAGGAAAGCTGACAAGCAAGCTGGAAACCCACCAGCACTAGCTGACATAGGAAGCCCTGAACTCAGGGAAGATCTAAGTCCTGTTTTAAAGGGTTTCACACTGATTGCATCATGTCCACACAGTAATCTCCCTTTTGATTAACCTAAAGTCAGCAGGGTAGAAACTTTAAAAATATCTGCAAAATCCCTTCACAGCAGCACCTAGATTAGACTTTGATTGAAATCCAGAGAGGAGATTTTGTTTGTTTGTTTGTTTTTGCTACAAAATGGCTGCTGCCTCCCTTCTGTCTTCTAACTCTCATTAGAGAATATCTCTTTTAGCTCACTCTATTTGAAAGTGCACTAGGATGGGGATTCTGAGGAATGTAGTTCGGGCTGGTTAAATTGACATATCACAAAGCCATCTAGATAGGTAGACAATGGAAATACAATAATGACTTACATTTTTTTATTTCCAAACTGTTAAGGTTATTTCCAGATGTCTTATAGTTGTGAAAAGAGTACCTAATGTAGAAAGTAAAATTAACAAATCAGTAGGTACCTGTATTCAGCTAATATTTATTGAGTGCATACTATGTACCAGGTACTCATCAAGGCATTGGAGATTTATCAGGAAACAAAACAGGAAAACAAACAAACAAACAAGCATCCTTAACCACAAGAAGCTTACATTCTTGATACTGAGAACTAATCAGTCAATCAGTCAACAGTTGAATGTGCCTTTTGGGGATGAGAGAAATTCAGGGTCAACCCTGATTTCAAAATTAACAAATCATGCACATAATTTGGTAATTGCTTATTACTGATGTACACCAGTCATTTAAGTTTGTAGGCTCAAAGAATTTATCTGTATGTTCGAAAACCCTCATTTTTAATAGCTTTGTTTTAAAATGAGATTCAGTTTGTGCTGTATAGGACAAAAATAGATACTTGAGATGGTTCAAACCTTCAGATTCCTTCAGTCAGTACTACAATTCTCCACATACTCTATTAAATCTCTAGTTTTTCATTTGATTGTTGGAAAATTAAAACCCTGCTTGCAAAACATCTTCTATTATGTCCTTTTGAGTTTCTACTTTTAGTTTGTTTTTAAAAACAATCTCTTCTATATTTATATTTTATATGTACTCAGCCTCATTCTTTTTTAAAATTATGTTTTTATCAATTTCAGAGAGGAAGGAAGAGGGAAAGAGAGAATCATCAATGATGAGAATCATTGGTTAGTTGCCTCCTGCACACCCCCTACTTGGGATTGAACCCTAAACCCGCTCATGTGCCCTGACCAGAAATTGAACCATGACCTCCTGGTTCATAGGTCAATATTCAATTACTGAGCCACATCAACAGAGCCATCCTTGTTCTAATACCTTTATTTATTGGCCATTTTCTTTATTTGGAAGAACAAATGATTTTTGAAAAGACAATTGAGATTATTCTCTTCCCCCCTCCCATAGCACTTCCATAGCATTTTACACATATTAGATGTATAGTAAAAGTTGATTAAACTATATGAATGAATAAGTCATGATTATTAATTATTCTATGTTATGTAATGTTTTTAGAATAGTTTGAGGGATTTAAAATACAATAAATACAAGATATAACTTATAGAAAACACACTCTCTTTCAAAAATTCATAAATAAAAACAAGGGAGGGAATCTAAAAAATTCAGATTGACCTTCCTTAAACCTCAGGAAATAATTAGGATGTTTAACATCAGAATTGGATTTATTTGTGAGTTACAATACTCTTTAAACCTCAGGAATAATTTTGTTTCTTTAACAAAACTATCTATTTGAAAATGTAGTTTCTGTCCTTGTAACACTGCAGAAACTCCATTTCTTTCTTCTTTTTTTTTAAAGTTGTGAATCAATCAGTTCTTCTTTGACAATGATTTTAAAAAAATATTATATTGATTTTGTACAGAGAAGAAGGAAGAGAGATAGAGAGCTAGAAACATCGATGAGAGAGAGTCGTGGATCAGCTGCCTCTTGCATACCCCCTACTGGGGATATGCGCACAACCAAGGTACATGCCCTTGACCTGAATCGAATCTGGGACCCTTCAGTCTCGATCCATTGAGCCAAACTGGTCTCGGCAAGAAACTCCATTTCTTTATCATGACTCTCCTTTCTTTCTTTCCAGTCTCTTTCTTAATCATTAAGGCCTTAAGACATGAGATTCTTGACAAAATCAAATTGTCTTAAGAACAAAATCTCTGATCTGTTGACTGCAGAAACAGAATGTTAGTAAAGCTAAAGATAAAATCTTGCCTTCAGCTGTGTTTCAGCCCCAAGAAAGCAGAATGGCCCTACAGAACACACCCTCATGATAACAGACAAAACAATGTCATGGCTAATGTCAGGACCTGATACCCTGACCCCAAGCAATTAAAAGAGTCCTGAACCTCAACTCCTTTAGCCACCATGATTAATGATTCCCCCCACCCCCATATAACCCGTCCTCTCAAAGCTATTGGGGAACCAGGTCTTTGAGTACTAACTGACCTGTCACTCAATGCCATTTCCTCAATTAATAAACCCTTACTTTCTTGGGTGCAAACACCTGCTTGCATTTGAGTGGGCTTTGGTGCACACAGGGAAATGGACTCCTTTAATTTGGTAACATCTTTAAAAAGTAAAAAAAAAAAAGCTATGAAAATGTATAATACATATACATATGGAAATAAAAAGATTAAAACATGCTTACTTAAAAATAAAAAAGGCATTCATTGTTTGCCTTTATATTTCCTTTTCTTCTTGCTCCAACAGATCATCTGATTTTTTATTCAATTTTTCTCATCTATAAATTTGGACCAAAGTTTTGTGTATCCTCTGCACTGGCAAGGAACAGACTACTACCAGTTGTTTTGTTTAACCCCAAAGCAAGAACTCATCCATTTGGAAAGTTCTAAGGGCTTTTAATGCTATAACAATAGAAAAATCCCAGGGATTTAGAGATTATCTCATCTTTTATTAATTTATCCACGGGGAAATTTAAAAATATACCTAGAGGAAAAGCATGACTCTGTTCAAAGGATGAATGAAAACTCTTCTGCCTTTTGGAGACTCATGTGAGCTCAGGTGGAGCTCCAGTCCTTGCCCGGGGAAAGTCACATACAGAGAGAGCATAAGTCTGTCTTTTTCCTCTTTTCATTGCCACTTTCTCACTGTAAATTTTGTTATGTTTTCACCCTGATAGGAACTAAGAATTCAAAAGTGTAGGAGAAGGGGTAATAAATAACCCCAGCATCGGGCAAGCTCAAGGCAGAAGAATTGGCCTCTTATGTTGTGAGATTTTTTTTGGGGGGGTGAACTATAACATTTAAGAGGTCTTTTAAAAAATATTTTTATTGATTTCAGAGAGGGAGGGAGAAGGAGAGAGAGATAGAAACATCAATGATGAGAGAGAATCACTGATCAGCTGCCTCCTGCACATCTCCTACAGGGGAACAAGCCCTCAGCCCAGGCATATGCCCTGACCTGGAATTGAACCATGGGGAAAACTGGTGCATGGGATGACACTCGTCCAACTGAACCACCCCACCTGGGCTTTAAGGGGTCTTTGAAGGTCAGACATATAGACATCTTCCTGCATAGTGTTATTATGGTCTACCTTGTTTGTGTTTAGTGGATATTTCTTAAGGTAATTTTAATCAATGTTTACTCAAGAGTCACTGAAGAAAACAATTCATGATTTTTGGCAAATACATACACTCAAGTAGCTGAATCTTTCTGCATAGGCAGCCTAAAAACCTAGTGTTATATTTATTTCTGACATTTAAATTCATTGTGGTAACAAATTAGTCTGACAATTTTCTTCATCAAGACAATTCCAAAACTTTGAACATCAGTATATTTAGAAACTAAGTTTTAAAAACCAGGTTACAAAATAACTGTGTAATAGCCTAAAGTTAATATTTGCTATGTATATGACTTAACATCAACAATAAGGTTAAAAGTTAAATATTATGGCTTTCTTTTCAGGCTGTTCAAAAATTCTACACTAGCATACTCACATATCTTTTCATTCCTAAAAGTAAGAATATTGGGTGAAAATTTTCAAGTTGTAGTCTCTATTTTTTAGCTCTAGCTGCACAGAAAATTCTTGATTAGGAGTCTAATAGCCTTCTTTAAGTAGCCATACATCTGAATTAACATCATATTAAGTCTATTTAACAGTGAGGGCAGTGTTCATCTTTGTTATATTTGCTGTCAAGTGTCCAGATACCAGCATTTTTCTTTTGTTTGTTCATTTGGTGAATGTATACTTATCAGAAGTCTACTGTATAAGCAGACATCATAGCAGTCGCCCAATCCCAGACTCATGGCTTTGTATAGTTGATGAGGATGAGTTTGAGGACCTGAAATATCCTTTCAAACTATCAGACCCACAGGGAGTCAACTCCTCTTATAAGTAACCACCAGCTTATAACACTTACTGATTTGCTTCAATCTGAGTCTTTTCTAAGCTGATCACATTAGCTCAGGTGGCCATTCATCTGTCTCAAGCCATTTCAGTTCCATGTCCCACCTCAACCCCATGCTTGACTTTTGTCTCTTGCTTCAGTGTCTATTGGCTTAGACACATTTGCTTTTCTGATGACAGAATAATCAATTTTGGTTTAGATAACATCACTGAAAAGTCCTTTCACTATCACAATGTTTTCAAACTACTTGTATTAAAACTACAATCACATTTGGAACAGAATTATACCCTTGATCACTTCTGATTAATGACACTGTCAACTTAAGATGATTTTAATATTTTAGGTTTTTAAAGAATCTTAGAAACTCTTTTTCTCTCTCATTTCCCTCTCCCCACTTCTGTTCAAAGAAATTTTTTGTGCAAATATACTTACACCAGAGGCCCAGTGCATGAATTTATGAACAGGTGAGTTTCCTAGGCCTGGCCAATGATCAGGGCCAATTGGGGCCTGCTGGTGGGGGAAGGGGATAGACAAGTGGAGGGACCATGGGAGGTTGGCTAACGAGCCCTGATCAGGGAGGCCAGCCGGGAGAGGGCCTGGCCAGGGGAGGGACTGTGGGAGGTTGGATGGCTGTGGGAGGTTGGCTATGAAAGCAAACTGACCACCAGGGTGCAGCTCCTGCACTGAGGGTCTGTCCCCTGGTGGTCAGAGTATGTCATAGTGACTGGTCAACCTGTTGTTCCAGTCATTCTGGTTGTTCAGTTGTAATGGTTGCTTAGGCTTTTATATATATAGATAACAATAGTTAATTGCTACCACACACACACACCCCACACACTCCTTTTCCCTCAAAGAACACAAACCAATGACAAAAAGTAAGTAAGGTTCGGAATAGCATTTGTGGAAAAGGAAAGGACCTATATATGCAGAGAATGTTCCTAAAATGATCCATGGAATCTGTTCATGGTAGTTGATGAGAGGTGTTAAGAGTTTCAAATGGAAGAAAAACTTACACTTCATGAAAGATCCTTTCATAATGTTTGACTTATTTTTTCTAACCACACCCATGTATTAGTTTTACGTTATAAAGCCCTACACACACACACACACACACACACACACACACACACACACATCTTAGAAATCATCCATGCAAATCCTTTTTAAAATAATTTAAAGATAAGGAAACTAATGTATTTGGCGGTTGTGATTTTGTAGTAAGTTAGTGGTGGAGCTGAATCCAGAGTCTTCAGTGACCGCTCTTTCTCCTGTACTTTTGACAGAAGGACTGGTGACACAGAAGATATGTACTTGAGGAAATCACACATTCTATGGGGTTCATTTTATATGCTACTATAGTATATGTATATGTAATATAATCTGTGCATTTGCATATGTTATGGGTTTAGTCATATTGCCCTAGAAAAGATATGTTGAAATCCTAACCTCTGGTACCTCAGAATGTGACTTTATTTGGAAATAGGGTCTTTATAGAAGTAATCAGTTAAAATGAGGTAATTAGGATAAGTACTAATCCAATATGACTTATTTAATAAGAAGTAAGCAAGTTAAAATGCGGTCATTAGAGTAGGCACATTTCCAATATGATTTTATGTCTTTATGAAAAGATAAAATTTGGGCACATAGAGAGTACATAGAGAGAATGTCATGTGAAGGCAAAGGTCATGGTGAGGTGTCTATAAGCCCAGGAATACTGAAGAGTGCCAGAAGCTAAGGCAGAGGGGTGAGACAGACTCTCTCTCACAGGCCTTAGAAGGGACCAACCCTGCTGACATAGCTTATCCTTGGACTTCTCGCCTCTGGAACTGTGAGATAATAAACCTCTGCGGTTGAAGCCACCTGTGTGTGGTCCTTTGTTAGCACAGCCCTAGCAAAACAATGCAGCCAGCATGCATGGACATATCTTATGTAAACTAAGTTTGCTTGGTTTGTTACTTTTCATTTCCCCCCTTAAATGAAAAAGAATTTAATTTTAAAGTGCTTCTCACCTTTAGTGTGAACACATTCTTTCAAGGAAATATCAAAACAGCAGCTCAATTTGGTCAACTTCACTTGAAAAAAATAATTCTAGCTAATATCATGAACTTCATATTGTATAGAAATAATCTCTGAATAAAAGTTGATTATTTAAAAAATGATTTGAAATACATTTTTAAAATAATTTTAAATTACCTCTATTTCCTGAAGACATACATGGAAAGGAAGTCATTATTTCATTGAAATGCATTATAAAGAATATAAAAGTTGGGCATGAATAGATGCTTATAAAAAAAACCTTGAAATATTTCTGGTGGTGTTCATCATACTGTTAATACTACATTTCAATACCACTTTTAAGTAAAAATGTAGTTGCGTTTGGTAATGGCCATAGATATGAAGATGGGAAAGCTCTGGTTGCTTAGATACAGCTTATTTGCAGTGGTTATTTTAAAACTTCATCAGAAAAAGTGTTGATAATGAGAACTGATACTTTTGTTTTCTGCATAATCACAATAGTATCTTAAGAAAAGTTGATCTTCTAAACAACTGTTTCTGCTATTTTTCTCCCATCACCTTTAATAGTTATTGCTTCAAAAAAGTATAAATTTGGTTGAATTTGTTGGTAAGGATCACTAATTTTAGAAATATATAACTTTGGCCTTATTTATGATAAACAAGAGTGTACTACAAAATTAAAATAATTTATTCCCATGAATACTTTTATAGAAACAAAATAATGTTCTAAGTAATAGAACATTAATACTCATTGGTAGCATGAGTAAATTTATATAAACATTTAAAAACAAGTTAAAGCAAGAATAAAAATGTGTGGTATACCAAATCACTTTTTATTGGTCTAATAGGATAAATTAAGTCTTTGACAAATAGAATATTTTAAGAATTATTTCTACATTTAAAGTTGTAATGGGACAAAGCAGTTTATTGTTATATCTGAACAAAATAAAAGGTCATTTCAATCCTGTTTTTTATTTTATTTTACTCTTTTTGTTTAAACAGCCTTGAAAGACATTAAATTCTGATTTGCTTTAGTCCAGTAGCTATGAAACAGTTAAAAAAAATCACTTAGGATCCAATTCTAGATTAAAAAAGAGAAATATCCATGCTGGTTTTTGACATTCAGCGTTTTGTTTTCAGGATCACTATTTTGCTTACTATTCTGATTTTAATGAACTCTGATGATTTTTCTGACACAGTGTCTGCCATCTTCAATCTTTTTTTCAAAAAGGCACAGAGCATTGAGTGATGGAAGCAGACACTACCCAATCAGGCAATACTCAATTATAAGGGGTAAATAAACCACAGAACACACTAGTATATTCTGGCAATGACCAGAATCAGGTTTGCCTTTATTTCCTTTTCTTTACCAGCAGTCATAACTGGACCTTTATTCATTTTTGATATTGGAGTTGCCTACTAATGGATGCCTTTGCTTCTAGTATCTATGCACACCCCCAACCTACATGTACCTCTTAAAAAAAAAATTGCATTTTATCTTTTTTTTTTCTTTTTCTAAGAACATATATTCTATTATATTAAGGGCCTGAACAGGTTTCCAAGGCCCTTCGTCCCCTCACATTTTCTCTTGACTTCACCTCCATACTTCAGGCTTTCAGCATGTAGCCTCAGCTTTTGTGCTTTTATTTGTGGCCATTGGATTTTGTACCTGTTGCCTTCATCTCCAGAACTGTACTTCTCCGTCTTCCTATGGCAGTAGATCCAAATAGATGCAGATTCTGCAGGTCTTCCAGCCACTACACTCAGTTTTTCCTCTTGGATTAGTCTAATTCCACCCATGCTCTGCATGTAGTTCCACTTGCATTTCCAAAATGGTCTTGCAATTTATGGTGCATCAACTATTATAAAGATATTTTAAACAATAATTTGAAGACAACTTTTATAAATATGTGTGACACACTGTTAAATGAGGAAGATAAATTAAAGATGATTTTCCCTTAAATATTTAATGCAGTGCTTCTTAAACTTTGGAGGGCATGAGACTCCCCAGAAACACTAGCAGTGCTTACTTAGAGAAGCTAATTTAGTTGGTCTTGCACAGGTCCTGAGAGTCTGGATTTTGATTTCAGGGAAGAGGCTGAATACCTTCTCTGCTCTTTAATTGTTTTAGAAAAGCTTTTATTGTGGAAACTGTCAAGTATCCACAATTATGGAAACAGTTAATGTAATAAACTTTTTGAGTCCACTACCCAGCTGCAACAATTTCCACCATTTCACCAAACTTTTCATCTAATCTTCCCTCTGCTTGTGGCAGTATGACTTGTCATAAAGCACTCACCAAAAACCTCCTTTAAAATTAAGGACAATGACGTGTTCTCACTGAAGCAAAGAACAAAGACAGAAAAAAAACAACAACAACCCAATAACACCTCCCTCCCTCCTTTCCCCCCATCCAGTCCTTAAATTTAAAAACTATGTCCAGATGAAGTTTTTGCCTTGTGGATACTCTTACATGGAATCAGAGAAATGAAGAGAATAGAAGACTGGACGTGAAGAGATTAGTAGGCGAATATGATTTTGAGAGAACTATATTGCCAAAAGCCCCACAAATATGACCTGCAGTAGGCGAATATGATTTTGAGAGAACTATATTGCCAAAAGCCCCACAAATATGACCAGTGCTTTGCCTCCTAAAGTGACCTGTGGTCCCTGGACCGGTATCAGTATGAGCTAGAATTGCAGCGCTTTCAGGAGGAAGAGGTCGCAGGGCCCACTCAGAGAGCTGAGCCAGAGGCCATGGAGAACTGGGGACCAAGGAGACCTTGGAAGAGTGAACCAGGAATTTTCAAACTGGCCTACCAAGAACTCACTCTGTCCCAGGTTAGAGGCCTTTCCTTACTCTTGCCCAGGAGGATAAGAGACTCCTGTGTTTCTCCACTTTCCCGTATAGGAGATTCCCCCACCCCCTTTAGGAAATCCTCTTTCTTTTTATCCATTGTACATGAGCGCTGAGTAAAAATAATGTTTAGTTTATAGACTGCCAGACAATGAGACACATTCTCAGGACCCATTGGAGTGGATTGTAAGTTGACTAGTGGTCCTGAACATTGCAATGGATCCTGTAACTGGCTGTGACGCCGAGGAAAGGTAAAGTGTATTTTTTTTTTTTATAGAAAAGAGAGAGCACAGGTGCTTGGTTGCACAAAGGGCAAACTGTGCCTATACAAGTTCATTCTCCTCATCACTACCACAACACTGAAACTTCCCAGTATCCTCTGAAGATGGCCAATGTGATGTGGATATAAGTTTTGGTGTAAGACATTTGGAAAATCCTTGCTACAGTTACTTATACAAGATGGTTTGAGTGTTGGTTGCCAAATTGGATGAACACTAACTGCAAATTGAAGCATGAACAGAAATAAAGATCAATCATGAGTCCATGACAATACCCAGAGCTTCCTTTATAATTTTAGGCCTCTGATCTCCAGATGTATTTTACATAAAGGTTAAAATTCTAACTTACTTAATGTTGGTCTTTGTTATTAGCAATGAGATGCAATTCCTAAATGAGACATCTATTAATTTTCATTGCCTGTTTCTTATTTTCATTTTTATTGGTCTTTGAATAGTCTTCTTATATTAAAGATAGTAATATTTTTCTTGCCATATATATATATATATATATATATATATATATATATATATATATGATATTTTCCTCAGTTTTTTTAACCTTTAATTTTGTTTTTGTAATTTGACACATAAAAGTAACAGATTTTATGTAGTTAAACCTCTCTCTTTTTATAGCTTTTGTCTTTAAATTCATAGTTAGAGTCCTTTCTCACAGACAGGTTATAAAATGATTTTCCCATTGTATTAGTTAGGATATACTACTCTGTGATGCAATAACAAATTGACCTTGGAGCTTCAGTAAATTAACACAATAAAAATTTATATTTTCTTCACACAAGGTCTGATGTGGGTCAGGCAGCCCTTCACAATCTTGTAATGGTGCCATCTGGAACACAGGGCTTCCAAATCACCGCAACAAAGGAAGAGAAACCGGTGAAGCACACTGCTAGCAATGGCAGACTCATGCACACAGTCTTTTGACCCCATACTTGGCCTTGTAAGAATTGGCCTCGGGCCTGGAACACTTCCTTACCAAGAGATAAAGAGCCCACACTGCCTTTGCCAGGTCTATCACCTTCCCCTGTTTTAGGTTCAATGAGTGCTCTTTTGTTCCGCTTAAGCATGTGCATCACAGGGCACCTGGCCAATCCCACTGCTATATCAGTCCTCTGCAGGGAGTGGGCAGGGTCTTTACACAGTAGCCTGAGAGAAATGCATGTGGGCAAATTGCCCTGTGTCAGTCTGGCCACTGAGGACCACCACCCACTATAAGAGCTGGTCTTTGTCTATGTTATGAGAGTGTTCCATTCAGTGCTTGACTGTGTTGTGCTTTCCTTGGTGACTCAGTATTCAATGAGAACTATTTCAACTTCTATTCCTGGTGGTTGGCATAGTGATGACCTTTGCTTTGCACCTTTGGGATTCATAACTGGGTACATGGTATCCTATTCAACACATAGATTCTGAGCTGTCTTAACTTGGAAGCAACACAAGCCATTCCTATTCACATTTGATTAATCAGAAACTGTCACATAATCCAGACCTAACTAGGCGGTTTTCACAACACAGAGGGTCTCAGTTTGATGTGCACTGACACAGCCCACTACAACCTATTTCTTCACTTCCTTTAATTATCTAATCCATGAAGAGTTTACTATGGTGCATGATATTAGGCAGGGATCTGTATTGGTTGTATGATTTAATTCAGACAGCTATGTTTTATCACTGCTTGTCTCAAATTAAGAAAACATTGCTCTTCAGAACCTTGCCCTTTGAGATATCGATAGTATGCTACCTACAGACAGCTGCTCTCATACTGCTAATGAGCAGGGACATTCCTTGTATCTGGAGATACTTGTTTGATTTACTATTTATAATTTCCCACCATCAAGGTAAGGCAAAGTTGACCAGCCGACAGAGATGTGATAGGCAAGTTTTTCTTTTCATCAGCTTTCCCATAGATCTTGTGTCCCTTTTTGCTGTATGGCAAAGACCAATTGAGAATGTTTATGGCCACACATTTAGTGTGTGAGCTCACCTCTGACACTGTGCTGTGGCCATCAACTCTTCATTGATGACCTTATCATGATCTTAGTAAGTAAAGAACATTTGCTTGTGGACAAGTGAGAAATAGCCACAACCTCGTCAGTTGTTCTTGTGAATTACCGCTTGGGACACATACAAAGTACACATAGGAGCAGATCCCTTTGGTTTGCTATGTTTACAATCTGATGTCAGAGATTTAGTCTCAATAAATTTTGGCAAAGCACTTCCTGATTAAAATAGAGCTGAACTATAAGGATACCACATGGGAACATTTTCACTTTAATCTTTGTGAGGGAAAGAACCTTTGGGGATAGTTGGTGTAACAGTTCATCCACTGGAAGAATGGCCAAGCAATGACCTTTTATACAATGTGTAGAGTCATACCTGGTTATAGGACATGTTCTTTTGTACTGAGCTACTAATAAACTCTTTTTATGGAAATAAAGCTTTGGGGGGAGGGATTGCCTTCATTTTGGAAGTATTGGTCAACATAAAATATACAAAAAAAGAGAGATGACTGTGCTCCATTATGTGTATGAAATGAATTTCCATCCCTCTACGATGGCTCAAGCTTGGGAGAATGGCCAGAGGTTGATCTCTTGACAGTTGCATTATGATGAAGAGCTCTCCGCCATTCTTCATGGTCTAGGAATGATGGCGGAACTCTGAACTCTCTTGCACAGAAAACCCCTGATGAAAGGTTTTGGGAGATTTATTACACAGATTGGTCACATGAGCACTAATGCCTATTTAGTTTCTTGTGCTCCTAAATGGCTCATTTCCCTTTATCACTGAAAAATAACAACTTTTTCATGGCCCAATTTGTTTGCTTTTTTCCCTCTGGGCCATAATGTTTTTATTATAATTTCTTAGCAGGATGTTTTATTACTGCGGGGGCAATGCTCACTCTTTATTGTTGTTTTGTTTTTCCTTCCAAATTTGGCTTATGAATTTGTAAAACTTTAGTGTTTCATAAAACTTTTAGAATAATTTTTTATATCTTCAATTAAAATAGTGATAAAAAATTAAAAGCTAGCATTTATAATACTCTTAACTATGAGTCAGGAAATTTAATAAGCACTTTTACATGTGTTAATTCATTTGAGTTTCACAAAAACTCTAGTAGATAAATACTTTCATTATCCCATTATACAGATGAATAATTGAATTGATTTTATCAAATTCACTTGGTTAGTAATTGGTATATCTGAGATTCAAACTCAGACCTTGTGTTCAGAGTCCATATTTTTAATTAGGATGCTAAAGTGAAGAGGTTCATTTTTCTAATTTTTGCTAATTTTTAGACATTTACGGTTTTACTTGTTAATGTACAATATGTGGTACCTTATTTTCTTTATACATTTTATATACTTTGTCAATAACATACATTTAAAATACTTTTTCCCAAACTGTGACTTGCCTTTTAACTTTCTATATTTTCTGTACCAAAGTTTAAAATGTAATATAGTCAAATTTATCATTATTTTTCTATACAATTTGTAAATGCTTTTTCTTTACCTTGAAGCCATAAAGTTGTTTTATGTTTTGTTAGGAGATTAAAAAATATTTTTTAATAAATAGTTTAATTTCTTATAAGACTTTGTGGACTTTGGAAGAACAAAGAAGGTAAATTAAAAAAAAATCAATTTTAGAGGAGAAGGAAGAGATAGAAACATCAATGATGAGAGAGAATCATTGATCAGCTGCCTCCTGCACACCCCTCATTGGGGATTGAGCCCGCAACCTGGGCATGTGCACTGACCTCCTGACTCACAGGTCAAATGCTTAACCACGAAGCCACAATGGCCAGAAAGAAATGTTTAAAAAAAATAATTTTTTTTCAAAGCCCCACCAAACACTGTCACTTTTTTGAAATCTGATTATTTAACACTATTTTATAATCATTCTTTTCTGTCATTGTCAATGAATAATATCTCTTAAAAAGTTAATTATAATATATCATTAATAATTATATGACAGAAAAATTATTACTATTATAACAAGATATCTAGGGATGGAAAAAAAGAGAAAGGTTGGGGTCTTTAACTCCCTAGTACTGTGCTTGCCAGGCTATAGGTCAGCAGTGGTTGCATGTGGCCTTGCCCTACAGATACACCTGGAGATATCTGTACTACTCTCTCCCTTGATGACACTAAGCTTGAGTAGTAATGGCTCACCATTGTTGTTACCTACAGGCTGCTTCACCATCTCTATCAGTTTCCCTTAAATTTGTATACTTCCTTTTCCTAATTTTCATCATTTCAGTGGGCGTGTTTCTTATCCAGCCTCTACTGATACATGTAGCTGCAGAGGAAGACTGCTGGAAAGGAACCATGACTTTTGAACACAACCAATTTCAAACCATGGAGTGTCAGGGTGGGAGCCAAAGCGATACATCCTTTTTAAATTGTTCTCTAACTTCTTATTTATCTTTCTTTAGCCAAAACCGCCCACAAGCTTGGGGATAAGGATGCTCGTTGGTGTAGAGCACAGAGCACAGAGCCGTGTCCATTGGAGTGGAAAGTGTATCTTGTTTGGCAAAGGGAGTAGATCCAGCATATGTACTAAACCCTTAATATGGGTTTCCCAAAGGGCTATGATTGATTCCAAGATGAGAAAGAATTTGATTATTTGATTCCTTGCTTTTAATATCTCTTTTGTTTGTTTGTTTCAATACCATTGAAAGAAATGAAACATTTAAAAAAAGATTTACTGTGAGGGGATTACATAGGATAAAGCTTGGGGAGGGACAGTGAGAAATGCTGCTAGATGACCAAGAATACAACTTTTCTCTCTTTGACCTAATTCCCTTTAAACACTCTCCAAGTGTTTTCTTGGGTTTTAAGTTCATGCTTGGAAGTATAAATCTCTCTCTGTGTCTTTCCATCTCTCTCAGTATGTGTGTGTGTGTGTGTGTGTGTGTGTGTGTGTGTGTGTGTGTAATTACCAGAAACAAGAAGAATGAAGTCCTATGTATGGGAAATCTAGCTTTTGATTCTCATAATCAGAATCTAGAATTTAGAGAGTTGTAGTTTCATATGTCTTGTTCGTGCAAGACTGGTTCTGCTAAATCAAGAAATATTGGGGAAATATACAGCTATTCCATCATACAAAAATTGTTAGCTCCTATTTCATAGAGAAAAAGTAAGACATGTCATGGCCATGAGCATTTTTTCCACTCCAGCTTCATTTCCTACTTGTACATTTTATGTTGGAGAATTCATATTTCCTGTTTTCATGAAGCTTTGAGGACAGTATAATAGTAGTCATCAATGAAATCATGTATAGAATACTTCCCATGTACTAGGTGTTTTATCAAACACTTTTGAATTATTTTCTAATTTTTTTACAATAAAATCATGAGGTACTGTATTAAGCCCTAATCTATTAACTTGTTCTTTTTTATATAAGACAGTAAGATGAAACATGTAGAATTGTGTCTTAATTCAGTTAAAATATTTTTAAACAACATTGTTGTTATTTTCTTCTCAAGATAATAGTCAGACTCTGATACTTCTCATGCTGGTTTACTGCTTTCTGCTGGCAAGGCTGATTTTTTCTTAAAAATCTGAGAAGAGGAAATATCATTGAAGAAGTGGCTGACATAGTTTGTCCAAAGTCATGCCTCCTGGGACCAAGCTGATATCACATCAGGTGAAAGTGAGAAACCACTTGTTCCTGTTCTCCAAATCCCACATTCAGCAGCATCACATTGGTAGCCATAGTGCTGTTTCTCAAAAGCTGAATAGTTTTCTAAAGATGATGACAGGCTTACTCCAAAATCTTAAAGCCCTGAACTTTGAGTCATTTGTAGGGGTTTATCAGAAGCTTTAAACCGTACCCCAATCTACTTCTCACTAAGCATCACTGTATCTGCTGGATCATACGTGCCTAAGTATCAGGGCAACTTGCACAGCAGCCTGGACCTGTTGTAGGAGCCTTTTCTCGTCCTGAAATCCACTGAAAACTACATAGCAGCTTCTCAGGTCCCTCAGTAAATGGGCCAGAGCAACAGCCCCCAAAGAGGACTAATAGCCTCCAAAATTCAAAGAGGCTTTGTGCCTCGTTCTTAGTTGTAGGAGATGCCAAGTATAACTTATCCTTCATTTTTATTATTATTACTAGAGGTCCATTGCATGAATATTTGTGCAATAGGCCTTCCTTCCCTTGGCTGCTGGCACTGGTTTTCCTCCAACACCCAGGACCCAGGCTTTTCCTCTGGTCAACACCTTCCATCTTTGCTCCAGTCAGAACACCACTCCTGTTGCTCCCTCCAACCCCTCCTCCCCCCTCATAGAAGGTGTCCTGCCCTGCCTACATGCATGCTGCTCCGTGCCTACATGCATGCTGCCCAGAGGCCTGGAGTGGCTGGGAGGCAGGGCCACCACCATCTTTGTTTGGTTAATTTGCATGCTCACTCCTGATTGGCTGGTGGGCATCATGAAGTGATGGTCAATTTGCATATTTCTCTTTTATTAGTGTAGATGATTATTATTATTATTATTATCATTATTATTATCATCATTGTTTATCCTCACCAGAGGATATTTTTCCATTAATGTTTAGAGAGACTGGAAGGGAAAGGAAATAGAGAGAGAGAGAGAGAGAGAGAGAGAAACATTGATGTGAGAGAGACATCAATTGGGTGTCTCCTGCATGCTCCCCTACCAGAGCCCAGGATTGAGCCTGTAACTGAGGTACGTATCTGTGACCGAAATCAAACCTGGGAACCTTCAGTTTGAGGGTCGATGCTCTATGCATTGAGCCAAATCTGTTAGGGTGTTCCTTCACTTTAGAAAATATATGTAGACATTCCCCACATCATTGGACCCTTAGAGATTTCACTGAAGGAGAAAGCCCTGGAATTTAGTTAGATTTATTTTTTACCCTCTGACACACTATTGTGTTACCAGTAAGTCTAGAGTAGTGGCTACTTATCACTCACTTGATCCAATCAGCCTGTCATTAATGTACTGGACCAGTGTAATATCTTCTGGAAGGAAAGGTGATCAAGATCCTAATAAATGAAACTATAACATAGGGCTGTATAGATGATATAACATTAAAGGTGTATTGTTGGCCCTTAACACTGAAAGAAAAATGCTTTTGGTGGACTTTATGAACAGGTAGAAGAAAAAGAAAATTTCCATTGCAATAGTTATGTACCTGGTACCATGGGATGTGTTAATTTGCTCAAGCAACAAGATTTCATCTGGTTTGCTAGCTGCACTTGGAGTCACCACCTGATTGAGGTTACAATAATCAAATGTCATTCTCTAAGATCCATCTACCTTCTGCACAGGACAAATATAAGTGTTGAAGGGCATGTGGTAGAATCACCATCCCTGTGTATTTCAAGTCCTTTATGCTAGCTCTAATATCTAGAGACACAATATTGCCTTGATTTAGTATTGCCCTAATATCAAAGTTCCCAAAGTTCTAATGGCTTTCTCTTGGTATTTTCCAGAACTATTTTCCTCATTCTACAGCTCATAAAATCAATGGGAAACCAATGCCCAGTGCTAAGTATGTCCATTGCAATTATGCATTCTGGAACCAGCTACACAGCGTAGATTAAGGACCCACCGATTCCACTATGAATGGGCTTGAGCTAAAATCTAGAAATGAGGTGCTGTAGCAAATACCTAAATATGGAAGTAATTTTGGAAATAAGTAATAGGTAGAAGCCAGAAGAATTGTGAAGAGCATTATGGCAAAAATACATATTACCAGAAAGGTAATATAGGTGATTCTGATGTTAACTTAGAAAAGAGAAGAACTGAAAAAAGAAGGTTCTAAAAGATAGAGCTGAAATGAGAAAGGAGTAATTTTTATAGAGAACACCTAGTACTCTTCAGAATGTTGGTAGAAATATGAATGTTAAAGGTCATTCTGATGAGGTCTCAGATGGAAATGAAGAACATTGGAAACTGGAGGAAAGGAGAATCTTGTTATAAAGTGGCAAAACAAAAACAAAACAAACTTGGCTGAATTGTATTCGTGTCCTAGAGTTTTGTGGAAAGTAGAACTTTCAAGCAATGACATTGAATATTTAGCTGAACCTATTTCTAAGTACAGTGTTGAAGAAGCAGCCTCATTCCTCCTGGCTGCTTATTGTGATATTTGAGAAGAGATAAATGATTTAAAGACTGGATTGTTAATTAAAAAGGAGGCAGAACTTAAAGATTTGGAACATTCTTAGCGTATCCATATAGTAAAAGATGAGAAAGTGTGGTTAGAAGAGAACATGAAGGGTGTGGCTAAACAACAATGGATAAAAAGATAGCCATCTCAACAGAAGCCAGGTAGCTATTATTCAACACAATGGAAGTCTATCTCTGAAGGTAATTCAGGAATCATCAGGGTGCCCCTCCAGTCATGACCCCAGAGTGCAACGTGGGTGGCTGAGCCATTTCAGATTGGGGCAGTTGGTGCCTCTGGGATCTTGGAACAAGGCCTGGAATTGCCTTCCAACACAGGCTCTGCTCCCTGCACTCCTAAGCCACCCCAGGTGTGGCTCCATTGACCACGGGTGGTACAGGATGTAGTGGTTTTCCTTCAAGATGTGCCATAGCTGCTAGTGCACAGAGTACATGAGCTTTGAGGCGAAGCTGCTTCAGAGACCCCAGACCAGCTGAGTTCCCTGCTTGAGATTTGGGCTTTGGAGAACTGCAGAGGTGGGACCACAGCCTGATGAATTTGGAAGGTAGAGCATTAAGCCAAATAGGATTATTCCTAAACCTTAAGATCTCATGGAGTTTGCCTTGTATTTTGGACTTACTTGGAACCTGTTATCTCTTTCTTTTTTCTATTTCTTCCTTTTGGAATGAGAATGTCCATCCTGTGCCCCTGCTACTGTGTTTCCCTAAAAATAAGACATCCTCCGAAAATAAGACCTAGCACATGGAAAGATAAGACATCCCCTAAAATTAAGACCTAGCGCAACTTTGGCAGAAAAAAATTAATATAAGACACTGTCTTATTTTCAGGGAAATAGGGTATGTATTGTATTGTGGAAGCACATAACATGTTTTCACAGCTGGAGAGAAATTTGCCTTAGGATGAATCATACCTACAGTCTCACCCACATCTGATTTCGATGATATTTAAATGAGGCTTGAGACTTTAAAGTTGATGCTGGTGAGACTTTGGGTGCTATTGGGATGTAATGAATATTTTTGCATGTTAGAAGGACATGAGTTTTAGAAGACCAGGCACAGAATGCTATAAACTGAATGCTTGTGTTCCTTCTTCCCTCCCACCTCTCACTTTATATATTAAAGCCAAATAATTCCCAATGTAATGGTATTTGGAATTAGGATATTTGGAAGGTGATCAGGTCATAAAGATAAAGTCCTCATGAATGCAAGTAGTGTCTTTACAAAAGCGATCCCAGAGAGCTCCCTTGCCCCTTCTGTCATGTGAGGAGACAGTAAAAAGATAGCAATCGATGAACTAGGATTAGACTGTCACTCAACACTGAATCTGCTGGAACCTTACTCTTGAACTTGCCAGCCTCTAGAACTATCAGAAGCAAATTTCTGTTGTTTATAAGCCATCTTCTCTCATACCAACTTGGTGAAAATTTTATTTACTAATTATTGTGTAGTTTACCAGAAAAAAAAAATTGTTTCAATATAGGGAGCTAAAATACTTCTAAAAGTTTTAACATAAAATTCCTGCCATGTCATTTCCTGAGCATATAAATCTCAGTTGAGAGTTCAAGATTCTGTTATACATTTGATTCATTATTTTTAGTATCACTTTTCTTAGCAATGAGACTTAATCCGAATAGGCTCTAACAATACTCTCTTTGACATTTGTTGGATTTTTGTTTTTTACTAGATTCCTGATAATTTATAGGATGTAAAGTTTTCTTGTAAAAAAAAAGAAAAAAAGAAAGAGAAAAACTATTAAATAATGCCTTAAGATAACTCGCTTTAGTACAGAAAGCACCAATGTCTATGGGAGAGCAAGGTCTTTAATGCCAGGATTCTTATGTTTGCAGAGAAATCCTCCATAGCAAAATGAAGGATCTCAGGGGAAAAAAAACACAATTGGTGGCAATGAAGTCTTTTTTTTTTTTTAAACTGTTATCTATAATTCATTTATATAAAAGGTAGACCATCTTAATACGTTACTAGAAAGGATGAAGAGCTAAGATTTGGTGATACAAGAACCAATTTTAATAGAAGAAAGTTAAATCAAATACCAAAATGATTGTGGTGTGGCCAATATAGGTCCCAGTGCAGCTTTCTCAACTGCATAAGGGTCAGAAGTTCCAGATTTTTAGTCAGCAGATCAAGGTTTTAAGCTTTGGGTGTATTTCTTAATGTGACTACTGCTTCATTTTTCTTGACCAACATGAGGCTGTGTGTGAGGAAACTCTTGGAAAATCCAATATTATAGGCTGCTGGTGGTGGTGAGGGCTCATCACCATTTGTCACAGAGTGCTCTTCCCTTCATTTAGGAGAAGATGAGCTCCATGCAGCGTCACCAATATTCTTAGAATATCATACTGCAAGGCCTTAAGGAAAGAAAGTGTTTTGCAAATTTCTTCTGTCTCTTGCTCTCTGTTTATTTTAGATAATAGATAAGATCCTTCTATCAGCCTCTGTCATCCAGGGACAGTTGGAACTTACTGTCATTGTGAGTCATTGAAGTTGCAAAATAGGAGGTCAGTGTTCTGCTGGGGCCAGCTCAAACATGCACGTTTCTTCATGAATCTGGGCTTAGTGACATCATGTGGTAGCTTGAATTGGCCACGACAGAAGTTTTTACACTACAGAAATTGGCAACTGCTACAAATCATCCTTCCTTCCTGCTCCCTCCTCCCACTGGAAAGCAGATTTATACCAGTGAATATATTTCAGATGTTTACACCAGTGAATATATTTTAGAGGTTTCCAACCAGAATTTTGAGTTCCTTTGAATTGTCCAAGTCACCATAAATATTAGAAATGTATTACATTTACATATATTCCAAATAGATACTTAATTAACCAATCTAAGGGTCATTAAAAGTCAAGAGGAAACCTTTAATCAAGAAACTTGTATAGGAGTAATCAGGGCAATGAAATAATTTCACTTGTTTTACAGAATACCGAATATAAAGATATGTGAATTTTAGATATTAAATAACTGGAATAGCATTATTTGTTATGAATTTTCTAAGAATATATTTCTTAAAAATATATTTTTACTGGAGGCCTAGTGCACAAAATTTGTGCATGGGTAGGGTCCCTAGCCCCAATCATGGCTGATCAGGTTTCCTGCCTCTCCTCCTCACTGCCTCCTCCTTCCCTCACTTCCTCAGTGCCCTACTGCCACCACTGCTGGTCACCTGCCACGTTCTGCACTGCCCCCTTGCGGTCAGCTCATGTTATAGTGAGTGATTGAACTCCCAGTCTCCTGATTGAACTCCCGAGGGGACAGTTTGAATATTAGCCTTTCATTATATAGTGTTAATTTCAGAGAGGAAGGGTGAGGGAGAGAGAAAACTAGAAATATCCATGATCAGACAGAATCATTGATTAGCTGCCTCCTGCAAGCCCCACACTGGGGATCAAACTCCAACCTGGGTATGTGCCTTGTTTGAGAATTAAACTGTGACCTCCTGGTTCATAGGTTAATGCTCAAACACTGAGCCACGTCGGCTGGGCTAAGAATATTTTTTATATGCACTAAAGTTCATCATAGTGTGCATGTGTTTAATCTTCATGCAATTTATCTTATTACACAATAGACAAATGCTTTAACAATGTTTATAGACATTGTATTTATAAAATTAGTATGAGCTTTTTCTCTTTCTTGTGAGAGAGTATGTGCATGTATACCTCTGATCCAAGGCTTGAAAACGAAGGAACATATTACACTATGTTCCTTTAGTAATGTGTGTTGGCAGCTTTGTTTATTACTCAGGTACTCAGCCACACTAAAATATGGTGGGTTATTGATCTTTTCCCTTCTCTGTCAACCAAAAAGCACAGTGTAAGTAGATACCCTCTCTCCTACAGAAAAAGCGTCATCTTTGCTAGAGCAAGTTACAATTCAGCACAATTTGGTTTAAATGTTATTATGCCTTGCAATATAATACACATTCATAGGACCTTTAAGTTTTCAGGCTAGTGACTAGTCTACGTTTACAAGGTGACTGTATGGCCCACAAATAAAGTGTTTGCTTTAGTGATTAAACTGTCAAATTGGGGTGTTAGAAATGTTTAACCTTTCATTATTTTAATTTGAAGTGTTGAGTTATAAATAAGGCTTTATAATATAACTAGAGGCCTGTTGCAGGAAGATTCCTGAAATAGGGCTTTCTGCTGCAGTTGCTGCCTCTCCTGCTTCCCCCCCCCCCTTCTCCCCCGCCCTGCTTGCTTGCTTCTCTGCAGCTTTGCTCCCTTCTGTAGTGCTTGGCTTCTTTCTATGCTGTCTTCAGTCTTCACTCTGGCCTGGACATGCAAATTAAGCACCATCTTGGTTAGGTTAATTTGCATACTTACCCTGATTGGCAGGTGGGTGGGGCTTGGGCATAGTGAAGGTGAGGTCAATTCTCTTTTTTTAGGTAGGATTGGAATTTACTTTTACATTATTTAGATATATCCATCTAGACTAATGAAGGATTTATGTTCTCTGTAAATGTAGACAAACCAAACTGAATGGATTATTTTGATAAAACATTTCTTTAATTATATTCTGCACTTAACACAATATGTGCCTAAAGAAGTACATATTTTTTGTTGTTGCCAACAATACTTATTTCCTATAAGATTTTATGATAACAAGGGGGTCATACATATTCATTTTACAAAAATGCATCTATTATTGACATAATAATTGCAAATCAGTAGAGTTTGGGGGCATCATGGTTGAGGGTAATAGGTGTGAAAATATTGAGGGGGAAAAAAAGCAAATTTTTTTGTTTGATTATTCATTTGACTACCTATATGGGTCAAATTCACAGAAAAACAAATAGCTCAAATTTATAATGTTTTTACTTGCTTACCTCGAAATTAAGTTGTAAAAATACATGAGAAATGATTTTGGCTAAACTGTTTTTTACCTGCTTAATGAATTGAAAATGTGGCATTAACCCAGGAAGCATGGCTCAGTGGTTGATAATTGACCTATAAACCAGGTGGTAAGGTTCAATTCCTGGTAAGGATATATGCCCGAGTTGCTGGTTCAATCCCCAGTGCAGGAGGCAGCCTATCAATGAATCTCTATCATTATTGATGTATCTCTCTCTCTCTTTCTCTTTCTCTCTGAAATAAAAAAAGAAAATGCGTTATTTATTATTCTTTTGAAATGTTACTATTCATTGGTACTCACCGCCAAAGTCACAAGTTGTTAAAGTGGCATCTATCTGGATGACTGAACTGAGCATGGTAAGTTTATTTGTTTTTATATGTGTAAAATTATAATTATTTTGTATTCTTGAAGATTTTCTTTAAAATTAAATGCATCACTCATGCAGTCTTCTAGATGTTTATATTGGTCTACAAGAAGTATTTATTTGGAAACCCAATAAGAAATATACAATTCAGCAGAAACTGATGAAGTTTTCAAGTGAGTAGAATAATATTATCGGTACAAAATTAATCCTGAGTTATTGTGTCTACATATTCATATCCTGACTGATAATATAAAGCATGCAGCTATAATTTTTCTTGAGATGCATGGCACATTCAACATGAAAGGGAAAGATTTTCTATTCCACAGCGTTTGAAATGCAACCATACTGCAAGACATTAATGAGAACAACAACAACAAAAATCAATGAGTTTATTTTCAATAATACAAAATCCTTGATAGTACAGAACAACACCATTTCTCCTTCAGTAGCACTACTAACATGATATTCAACTACAAAGAATATTGATATTCTTGTAAGACAGTCAACTGATGGAAAATCATTTCAGTGTATAGTGTAATCCAGACCATCAACAAGGAATGTGAGAGAGATGTAGGGGTTCATTATGGACAAGTCAATCTTCTTGATGCAAATTTGAAGAAACACAGACATATCCTTGTATATTTCATTGAAAGCAGCTTCCAGCAGGAGTATTTGAAGGTTCAATATATGGATTGACTGAGATGAAAGTTTATTCTTTATGCCTGTTAAATCACTTTCTTTTACCCTTCACATTTTTTTTCCTATTTATTTCAACAACCTTAGATTCAATTCCTGCCTCTCTACAATCGTTTTCAATATTTGGGTTGATCTATCTGGATGGGCCACAATTGTTACGTTTCTTCACGGTTAGGGCTGCAGTTTCTTTGAGAAGTGGAACATTCACCTTGAGAACAGTCTTACTTTACAGTGCATGTTTGCGGGATGTGTATCTCTAATACCTATCAACGTATTCTAAATGTTCATCCAAATAGTAGTAATAATGCTAGCTAACTCTTATTGAACACTTACAGGGGTGTGCCAGGCACTTTACAATACTCTGAAGTAGGGCATGTTATTACTGGTTTTACAGATGAGGGAGCTAACGCAAAGAAAGTTTATGTAATTTGTTCAAGGTGACACAGCTATTAAATGCCAGGACCAGAACTGATGCTTGAATATTATATCTATCATTGCTGTATCTTAACCTCTTGCAGGACCACATAATAATACACAGAGAGAAGGTTCTCAAGTAAGTGATGTTTAAATTCTCTTCAATTTTCAGGATTGTGGGATTTCCTATTTCTATAAATAATCCTACTATTTCACTAATCACTGAAATTTAAAACCATGTCATGATCTTTGTTTTTTTACTATTCATGCCTATACCTAAATAGTTGTCAATATCTGTAAATCTCATTTTTCAATGTTTCTTGAATCTTGCTCCAGCCTCCCAATACCATTGCTATATTATTTTGCGGGAACTTGATATCTCGTAAAACAGATTATAAATAAGCAATTCTGGTCTCCTTTCATTCTAATCCATTTTCCATAATGTTAAATTGAATCTAGCTCTACTTTGCTCTAGCTAAGCATTAACCATTCTCCAAATATACCTTGCATGTTAATTCCCATCAATATATTTTTTCACATGTTATTCTCCACCTGTCAACATTTTACACACCTAAAAGGCAAATCTCAATGGGCCACTTTATTCATGAAGCTCTCTCTGTACCCTTTAACCAGATGTGGGAAGGATGCTCATTTTAGATAGTAATATCCAATAGGATTTAGCCTTCTCTGACTGCAGGAGTACATGTAGGTTGGGAGAAATTGTAGCATCTTTGAAAAATACAATCTGAAAATATAAGACTTTCTTGATTTACCTTTCACATTTAGATCACAATCCACGTGAAATTCATTATTGTAAATAACATGAAGATATGTATGTTTGTATATCCAATTTATCCATTGCCTTTGTATTGAAAAAAAATACCAACTCCACTGTTTCTGCAGTGACATCATTTTTCATAAATTTGGTTTTTATAAATGTAGCTCCCTTTCTAGATATTCTATTCTATTTCATTATCCTATTTTCTTATTCATGCTCCTATGGAATTTTGTCTTAACATCTGTTCTTTTATAGTAAGTCTTTCTCGCTGGTAGTATAAGTTTCTTTCTTTTCAACACTTTTTAAATTATTCTTGATTGTTTGCATTTCTGTATGCACTATAAAAGAAACTTATTCATTTTCCAAAATAGAAAACCCTTGTTGGATTTTATGTGTGGCTACAGTAAATTTATAAGGCAACTAGGAAGTATTTGAAATAATTACAGATTTGCATTGACAGACTGATTCTATCATATACAATATATGGGATGCAAAAGAACAAGAATAATCAAGACAATGTTGACAATGAAGCACTTACACTATCATAAAGTAATTTAAAGATCTCATTTTATTTCTGTCTATACACAGAATATAGACAGAATAGCAGATATATCAGCTATCATCTTATTATCATACAGTTGTCAAGCCTACAACCTGGGCATGTGCCCGGACTGGGAATTGAACAGTGACCTCCTGGTTATTGGTCAGTGCTCAATAACTGAGGCACTCCTGCTTCTTTAATGGCAATCCATATTATTTTTTATTCTTTGTGAAATTGTAAGTTTCCTTTTGTCTTTGGTTTTTAAAGTTACAATACTTTGTGACTAAAGTCATATGTATTCAAAATTACTGTGTATATAGTCATATATATAGTCATAAATATAGTCATAAATTTATATATTGTCATAAATTTCTTTCTTATCTATGCTCCTTTTTATTTTTTTGTATATATTTTTTGGTTTTTACTCTAGAAATATTTTTCTATATATTTTTGAGTCCTCTAGTTTTCCCTTTTACATTTAAATCCATCCTTTGAAATCTTAAAATAGACTTTTTCCAGTTTTGGTTATCTTGAAAGAAACCACTAAATAAAAATTGGCACCCTATTGTTAGGAATTTCAATATAACAATTTAATTTGAAAAGTAATTAAATTATCTAGGAAATTATCATCATGAAAAACATAAATCTGCCAGAAAAAAACATTATTTTACTTTCAAAGAATAATTGAAAATTTGGTTTTCACAAAACTCTTCTTTATATTAAGTGATTTATATTACTATGTCAAACTACCATTTCATAGAAAAAATGAGTATCATTATGATTCTCTAGTTTACGTTCAGTTATGTTCATAGATTATGGGAGTAAAGTTCTCAGTTATTATTATACTAAAGTTTTATTAGCACTCGAGAAAAGAACCCAAAAGAGAAGGAAATATTTATCTTTTTAAGGCATACGTAGGTTTAATATAATTTTTAAGATCTTAATTTAAAAAATTTATAAAGTTCTAGATTCACAGTAAAAACTTTTTTACGAAAAGATAGATATAGAGATAGTAAAGCAACAAGCAGACTGTCAAATTACAGCGGGGAGGTTGGGGAGATCTGGGGGAGATAAGAGATCAACCGAAGAACTTGTATACATGCATATAAGTACAACCAATGGACACAAAACTCTGGGAAGAGAGGGTATGTTTGGAAGGGGGGGGGGCATTGGTATATGTACAAAAATAATAATATAATAAAAAATATATTAAAAAAAACTTTTTTAGTTTTAGTTTTACAGCAAAATTAAGAGGAAGAGATTTCCCATTCAGCCTTGCCAACACACACATTAGTCTTCCCTATTAACCAACATTTTCTATCAGAGAGGTGGTACATTTGTTACAACTGATGAATCTATAATATATTCACACATCATAATCACCCCAAGTCCCTTAGGGTTTACTCTTGGTAAATCTATAGACTTGGATAAATGTATAATGATATATATCTATCATTATAGTATTATACAGAGTATTTTCAGTGCCCTGAAAATCCTCTGGCTCTGCCACCAACCCCAGGCAGTTACTGATCTTTTTATTGCTCATAGTTTTGCCCTTCCAAATTGTCATATAGTTAGAATTATACAGTATGAAACCCTCCAAACTGGCTTCTTTTACTTAGTAATATGCATTTAAAATTCCTCCATGCCTCTTCATGGCATGAGAACTCTATTTTAGTGCTGAAATGTATGACCGCACGTACCACAATTTGCTTAACCATTTACTCAGTGAAGGACATTTTTCTTGCTTCCAAGTTGTGGCAATTATTAATAAAGCTGCCATTAATATCCGTGTGCAGGATTTTATGTGGACACGAGAGGCCAAAATTTATGCACTGGTAGGGTCCTTAGGCCTGGCCAGCAATCAGGGCTGATCTGTGGGGCGACCAGCAGGGTGACTGAGGGGCCCCTGCTGGCACCCACCTTGGCTGGCCTGAGGCCTGCGGGCTGGGGACAGCTCCTGCGTTGAGTGTCTGGCCCCTGGTGGTCAGTGTGCATCATATTGATCCGTTGTTCCACCAGTTGTTCTGCAGTTTGGCTGATTTGCATGTTAGACTTTTATTATATAGGATAAGTTTTCAATTCCTTTGGGTAAATACCAAAGTTTGTGATTGTTGGATTCTATGGTAAAAGTATATTTAGTAAGACATTGTCATACTGTCTTCCAAAATGGGAGACAGTGCATTCCAAGTAACAATGAATTAGTTTTTATTGCTCCACATTCTTGCAGTATTAGGGGTCCTTAGTGGTTTGGGTTTTGTTTATTTAAATAGGAGTATAGTGGTGTCTCATTGTGGGTTTAACACACACACACACACACACACACACATACACACACACACACACACACTTAATTGATTTCAGAGAGGAAGGGTGAGGGAGTGAGAGATAGAAACATCAACAATGAGAATCATTGATCTTCTGCTTCCTGGATGCCCCCTACTGGGGATTAAGCCTGCAACCTGGGCATGTGCCCTGACTGGGAATCGAACCATGACCTGGTTCATAGGTTGACAACCACTGAGCACCACCAGTCAGGCTCATTGTGGTTTTAACTTGCTCATAAACTATGATGTGGGTGGCATTTAGGTAGCTAGTTAAAAGAAGCATTTTATCTATATAAGCATTTGAAGATGATATTTGTGAACAAAACCATACAGGTTTCAAGTGTACTGTATGATCTCACTTAGATGTGGAATATAGTGAACAAAATAATTTAACAAATATAATAGAAACACAGATACCTAGAATAGACTGACAGCTGTCAAGGGGAGGGGTCTTAGCAGTTGAGTAGAAAAAGGTGAAGGGACAACAGTAGGGGGATAGCCATAGAGAAAGGGGTTGGGGGAGGTGAAGAGGGCAAAGTGGGTAATAAATGAGGATTAAAAGAAAGCATGTCACCTTTTAATATTCCACAATGAAGGTGATAAGGAATGACACATTGGGAAGATACTCTGAAAAATAAAAATAAAAATTTCTATGCTTAAAAAGGAAGGTAAATTTGTGGGGAGGATGTAATATTGGGCAAGATAATTAGAGAACATCAGATAGATAGTAGATACTTCATGGTAAAAATACAAATAAAGAGAAATGACAAAAAATGGATTACTAAAAACAAAATTTAAGTTAAACATTTTTCCTGCTCTGACTATGGAACTACTCCAAAAATATATAACATGCCATGAAAAACTAAAGAAGATAAAATAATCAAGGGAAAATGTTAACATTTACTGAGCATTTTCTAGCTGCCAGGCATTATGGCAATTATTTTAAAATCTAAGTCACTTACCATGTGAGTTAGATCTCCCGTTATCCCCATTGCAAAAATTATCTGAGGCTAAAAGAGTAACTTTCCCCACATGTCAGATTTGGGCAGGGGCAGTTCTAGGGCTTTACTTCCAAAGTTTGGCTCATCGACACCTCACAATACTACTGCAGGTGAATAATATTCTCAAGGAAGCGAAAATGACAATTCTAGGCTTTGTAAGTGAGAGCACTCCAAAGGTAATATAATTCATCTGGCTTTATGGCGTACCTAGCTACAAGGTTCTAGTTTCATTCTAAATTAATTTTTAAGACTTTATCATAGCTTATTTCATGATTGGATGCTCCAATATTTTATCTGCAAGGCTAATATCACTACTTGTCTGAATTCAATGTGTATTTCACACTGAAGTCCTAATTTTCAGAGTTAAATTTATTATTGCTATCAACATCCTAGATGGCTAAAATTAGTTTTGCTTTGCTAAGAAATAATCAAACAACAAATAAGAACATAACAAAAAACTAACTTCCCTCCCAAATGAAATCTATTTATCAAAGGAATAGGTGATAAAACTGCCTTTTATGCATATTGAACAACTTTCAGTAAATCTGTAGTTACATGTTCCTTAAAAATATTATAAAATATCTTCTGAAATTTTCTATTTAGAAAATATCGGGAAACAAAAGCTTTAGTTATTATCAGTCACTATAATGTTTCAGCCCAGTAGTTTTTACTGTGAGAAAAAATTGCAATTTGGCAATAAGAATGTATAAAACAATACAATAGACCTTCCAGCCTTTATTCTCTAAAATGTTTACTAAAACCTATAATTGCTTTATTTTAACACTTCTGTAGCAAAACAAGCAAACAAAAAAACCAATAATAATCTAAGAATATAACAAATGAGTAGATTTCATTTCTTTTTGAGAATTAAAATTTTTATTTGAACATAAAAGTGATAGCATTTTACTGAATAGTTATCTAAAACAAAGTTGACAAATTTGAGTTTTTATTTAACTCTATATTATACTGTGATGCATATCAGATAATAAAAAATTATTTTGTGAAAATGCATTTTTAAATCCTGTTATTTTTGCCGAAGGACCAGAAAATATATATTCAACTATTTCTTTGCACACAACAAGGTCAATAGTAAGTCTTAAATTACAGTGAATGTAAGAATAGGTCAGGGAGTTAATGAAAAATAAAAATTTCGAATTTTACCCCTGAATCATTCTGATTCAATACCTTTGGAATGGGGCTCAGAAACCAAATGTTTAATAAATATTTCATGCAGGAACTCTGGAAATTAGAGTTGGCCATATTCTGATCAAATTATTTTGGCAAGGTTTTTAGACTTAATTCTTATACTAATGGGGAGAAAGACCAACCAAAAAAAATGTATTATTTAAATTTAAAGAGAGATAGAGACTTGGCTTGGGGTTGAGGACTGGTAAAAACACAATATAATGTATAGATGATGGGTTGTGGAATTGTGCATCTAAAACCTGTATAATTTTGCTAATCAGTGTCACCCCAATAAATTCAATAAAAAGGAAAATTAATTTAAAGATTTGTGTTTAGTATTATAACCTGTTTTGCTGTAAAAAAGCCCTTTTATTTGTGACCTGGTAATCATGCACTATCTTGAGAACAACTAGAAAATGGAGTAAAAGATAAAATATCAGTTTGAACATAGCATACTACCTAGGCTGTAAAGATGGAAGGAGTTAAAGTTTCAAGAGAAGAGAAGAATAAAAATATGAGACATATTTGGCACTGATTTTCATCTCTCATTAGTGACTGGGAGGCTGAGCATTTGAGCAGAGCATTAGCAATAGTATAGATCATGATAGGAATGTAGAAATTGGAGTTCCAGGTTCTATAAGGAGAAAGAGCTATATATCTATATAAGTCTCCTGACCCTCAGTTGATTAATGATATAGCCTCTGGAGCCAAAACAAACTGGATTTTAAGTCATGAGTGTTTTGGGATCAGTTACCAAAATTCTTTACCAGAATCATTTTTCTATGTGTTCATTTATTTGGTAAGTATGTAATGTGTTTCTATGATATTACCATTTTTCAGGAATACAGAAATAAAAAGTGCTATATGCTTGTATCTCTAAAACGTCTGGTTCTACCCCGGAGGCCCTGTTAAGTCACAGTAGGAAGAATGAATCATTTCTTAGACCCAAATGGGATCCTTTTACATCTCAGGGGCAGTGCCCAGGAGACAATAGGATTGTATCCCCAACTTTTTCCTGCATTAGAGGAATTATTCTGTGACAAGTGCCATAAAGCACGGCCGTATATCTCAAACTTATGATTGTACAAATCCTCTTGAAAGAGAAAATTTTCTCATTGACCCAGAATACTGAAGTGAATCACTTTAATTATAGTATAACTTAAAAGTATACAAACTTAACAGTAGGTACAAATTCCTTATGCTTATAACTCTTATACTCCATGAAACAAAAATATTTATAGTGATATGTGAAAAACATAACAAAATAAATAAAACACTTCAAACGAACAATGTTCATATTTAAAAAAATGTTTTATTCAGCCCAGCTGATATGGCTCAGTGGTTGAGTGACAACCTATGAATCAGGAGGTCAAGGTTCGATTCTTGGTCAGGGCACACGCCTGGAATGTGGGCCAGGTCCCCTGTAGGGGGAATGCAGGAGGCCACCCATCAACGATTGTCTCTCATCACTGATGTTTCTATCTGTCTCTCCCTCTCCCTTCCTCTCTGAAATCAATAAAAAATATACTTAAAAATATTTTATTAAAGTGCAACAGGGAAGTACATAATTCAACTACAAAATTACCTGAACTTTATACACATTATTTATATTTACTAGTATAGTCACCTAAATAGTGGCTTCAGCAGTCAAGATATAAAATATTTATAACACCCAAAAGACTCCCTAATAATTTTTTTTACAGCTAACACTGTCCACTAGCCACTTTCTTAATACAGGTGTAAGCACTATTTTGGAACTAGTTTTGCTTCTTCATGAAATTCATGTAAATAGAGTGAATGCTTTTGGGTCTTCCTTCTTTCCCTTAATCTATCATCTTTGAGACTCTCCAAAACAGCATTATTTTACTGTAGTAAATAATGTGGGTTTTTCTTGTTTTTGTTTTTTTGTTGTTAAGATGCACTTGCTGCTGGAGAGACAAGTACAAGACTGATGGCCGAAGAGATGCTCTGTTGTATTCGGCAATCCCAGGCTAACAGGTGCTGTGTGATTGTGCAATCCTTCCATCACTGTTGTCTAGTTTTTAAAAAAAGACTATAACCACTAGGAAAACACAAAGTTAAAATTTTTTTTTAACTAATTATTTGTGGAACTCTAAAACCTCTGGACCCCAATTTGGTAGATTGAATCAGAAAGAGGGATTTTCTAATACCTAATCATATAAGCCTTGACAGATGTCTGAGTCAAAGCTGGTCCAGCTGGGCTTTCATTGGCAAACTCCTTCAGAGCAAGAGAAGCAAAACAACTTTTTACCACTTGTCTGGGGACTGGCGTGGCTTCCAGAAGACATTTGTTTTTTAGCTAATGGGTTGTTTTCTTTTCCCCTTCCTTAGACAAAATTTGAGCTTAATCCCATTAATGCCAGCCACACTTTTAGGCTCCTCAGAAACTGCATCTGCGTTCAGCTTTGTATTTCAGAGAAAGTTACAATGGGGAATGCTGCAAATAACTAGAACAATACTCATAATGTCAGGATAATGTTCTTCTTTTGTAACTGAGTGAATTGATAAAAAGGATTGACACTAGCCTCGCTTTTCTCTCAGGAGGGCTGTTAGGAAGGCTATGCAATGAAATTGGGGACAATAAAAGGACCCTGTCATGCCATTTGTAAAATTCTTTATAGCAGCCCTTGAAATTAAATGCATTCTTTATAGCTATGCTTATATTGTAGTTTTATTCAAGTACTTATTTGAGATCTTTGGGGAAGAACCTTCTGATAGGCATACGAAAAGTTGTAAAAGTGAAGTGAAAGTAGAAATAAATAAATGGTAGCACTTAAACAGTATCCTCCCATCCAGTTTAGAATGCTCTACAGAGACCATATAAATCAATAATTAATAATTTGTCAGCTAGATAATAACTGTTTTCTATATGTGTAGAGTCAAACTCCCTTTTCATCTCAGAAAAACAGAACAGACATGGGCATGCTCACAATCAGACTATTGGCTGAAGCAATCTGAATGTAAGATACATTCCAGCATTTTTCAATGCTAATCACAACAGTTTGCCCACTTACTGGGAAATCCTAATACAGCATGAATCATAACAAATAGGCTGGATAGTTTTTTTTTACATTAATCATGAACGGCTATGTAGTGGAATAAAAACTCTAACTTTTCCTTTAGCCTTGACCTAGCTCTCTTCTAATGTATACACCTGTGACTTCTCAGGGCAGGATCTCTTCCCACACTTTTCATCATTTGATGGTGTCCTAGGTTTCAGGTAATACTTACATAGAATATAGTCAACCAAGCCACCACACAAACCAACCAACATACACACATGATTTAGTACTAAACTCATTTGCCCTGAGAGTAGACAATATGTTCTTTTAGATGTCTGAAGGAGCTTAGATTTCTCATCTCATAAAACATTGTTTTTTATTGATGAAGAAAGACTATAACAGAAAGGCCAATTATAAAAATATTAATTTTAGATGAAGGAATGGGTATTAGCCTAAAATGTTTGGTAAACACGAGAAGGAAAAAAAAAAATCACACCCTTTGTTACTGAAACATGCAGCCATAAAGAACCACGCTATCCCTGTTGTTAGGTTGCACTTTGCAGCAGTCATTAGTGCTAGTGCACAAATATGCGTGACTTCCCCCTTTTGAGATCTCTAGGATGGCAATCTCCTTCCCCTTGAAGTTAGCTGTGGCCATGCAATGTGCCTTGCCAGTGAAATGTAAGAAGTGATGGGGGTCATTTCTGGAAGAAAGGCTGGAGTGCAACTTGCCTCTCAGTCTTTCTCCTTGATACGGAGACTCCAGACAATGGCTGCCGCATTAAACTGCTTCTCTGATTGAGGATGACTTACAACAGAGTCACACTTAGACTAGGTTAGTCCAGGAGCACGAATGAAAAATGAGATTAAGGTGTCTGCATTATTGATGGAGTTCCATTTCATCCACTGATGGAGTTCCATTTCATCCACCATCTCTGCCAACCATCACCAGACGGATTACAACTCAGATCCACCCATGTGCACAGAATCTAAAAGAAACACATATGGTGGAAAAAGGGGACAGAGACAGGGAAAGTTAGAGATAAGTTATAGTTAAGGGAGGGGAGGAGAAAGAAGAAACAGACAGATAAATGTAAAGAAAGAACAGAATATATTTAGATTATTTTAAATTCAATACTTGTTTTCTGGGGTACTTATTTATCTCATTTAAACTGTTTATTATGAAGGAAAAGAACTTGGAAAGGGAGCATACAAGTGTATTCTAAGTAGAATCCTATATAGTCTTACTTCTGTATACGTGTAGGATGATTAGAGAGTGAAAGAGCCTGTGAAATCTCATGTTTTGGAGTGAAATGACTGATTGTTGTCTTGACCATCTCTGTGGGAATCCAGAGGCCACTAAATGTGATTGTTTGGCAAGTGTAGCTCACATAAATGAAGGCAAAGCATACCAAGCCTGTTTGCATGATGACAACTATAACTTATGTTAAAAAATGGGAAATTCAGATACTTGAACATTTTGTCTGAACATCACCCACTCAGTTGCACAGACTGAGTAATTATTTCTCCTTTAAGACATTGCTAAGAAGAAAGAGCATTCTAATTCTAAATAATTCAATTTATTTGCTACTAAAATTACCCATTCAATACCAACAGAAAAGATCGAACACACGAACCATGTTGCAAACAAACGAAGAGAATCAAAACAAAAAGACAGATGTACTCAGACTCTTTCATTAAACTGTGAAGCTAATTCAATTTAAGAATCACTCAGCGTTTGCCACATGCTTTGTTCAGGAAAGATGATGTATGGTTCACATCATGAAAACAACAACAACAAAAACACATCAACAGGAAAGCAAGAACAGATAACTGTCTCAGAATGCTTACTAATTGCCGAGGCTGTTGCCAAGCACTTTAATATAAAAAGCTGTCTAATATTCTTCATCACACTGTTAGGTAGGTACCACTATGACCCGATTTTATAGACGAAGAGGTTGGGGCAAAAAGAGGTTAAGGAACTTACCTGAGAACTCATGACTGGCGAGTGGAGAAGAGAAGAATCAAACCCAGAAAATGCGGCCCCAGGCTCCCGACTCTTCTTGTTTGCTGTTCTTGGAAACAGGGCAACAAATTGGAGGCATAAAGTTAGAGTCTGATTTCCAGTAAAGGCAATTGGCTCTTATTTTGTATTTAAAATTGCAAAAATAATATTACAACTGCAAAAATACTTCTTTTCAAAGACAAAGAAATCATCTTTTATCTTCTCACTTTCCATTTGGACTTGTCAATTGTTATTCTAGACTTTATTAAAAACACACAGGGTTTCTATATAGTTGTAAGTTTAATATAACATGTAATTTTATATTCTATTTTGTTTTCCTAAATAAATCCATATACCATGGTAGTTTGAATGAACATACATTTTTTCATAGCTATTTAATATTCCATAGAGTTCATACTCAAGAATTTATTTATTTTTCCCTGTTATTATTCATTTAAGTTGCCCTTAATTCTTTCCTTTTTGTAAATAATTCTACGATGGATTTTCATGAAGTATTTTCTTAGAAAAGACATTACCATGGACCTGTTTATAATTCATAACATCTACTTATAATTTACAAATGTTGTTGTCAAATTGTGTTCTAATTTATTCTGTCATTAGTGTATAAGTGCAATAATGTTGCCATAACTTTGCCAGCATACACAATTAGATATTTGTTAGTGTAGAGGTATGAAATTGTATATACTATTTAAGTAATTTCTTTGATGTAGTGGAGTCATTGGTCTATGCCTTATGCACTGATGTGCTAACCAACATGTGGCATCTCTATTTCCTCTGATGATCTGATCTCTTCATGTGGCAGTTCCTGCTCCTGCAGTGTCTCTTTCGTTTAAATGCTAAGTCTATTCAAATTCAGATTCTGGAATGGAATGGGATTGCTCAGTTTCTTCAGGAAAATGCTTAGTCTTTTACAGTCCTCTCCCTTTGCATATTGGATACTAGAAATCTAAGAGGAGCTATTATGTCCTTATGTTGGAAGGACAAATACTAGAGGGGTCTTCCAATATTTGCCAGTCTCCTGTATACTCATCCATTTCTGTTTGAGAGTAGCTGAGTTGATTCTGCTTTCTGTAGGAGTGAACACAGAGGTATGACTGATGCCACTGATGGCCTCTGGTTTTGAAGTGACTACTGGCATTGCCTACAAATCTAATGCCCTGAGCCATAAGTCTTCATACACAGCAGCCACTTTGTCCTGACATAGGCTTCTGGTTGCTGTGCAACACACCCACCCCTCACTTCCACAACCCTTCACTTCCACGTCCATCACTTCCACAACCCCTCATGTGTGTGGGTAGCAATGTATGGGTCTTCTGCACTCACTATACAGGAAGCCTGCAGAGCTGCCTCCACCGCATTTATCTGGACACCTTCACAAACAGGGCAGCACACGGTCCTCTACCAGGTTAATATCACTCATGGGAGGGGATCCTCACTTAGAGCTGCCTAAACATAAAAGGGAGAAAATTTTGGCAGCTTCTGCAGTCTTTCCAGGTTTTTATCTCTCTAAACCCAGTTTAAATATTTCACTGGACATTCCTCCTTGGAGCTCCAGTAGGAGAGGATGAAAAGATGTAGAGGTACTGCATTCACTCCCTCTTTCTCCTGTCTTTCTTTGTTCTGAAATCTGCTAAGCAAGTAGGGATTTGACTTTTCAGTTCTTATGTAATATCTCATCTGTTTCTTCTAAAGTGCTGTTCATTCTGCCTCCTATGAGGTTCAGGATGAATCAGGACACAATAGGGCGTGGGGGTAGCTTGCGAAAAAAGAAAGAAAAATTCAGTTACTTTAAAAAAAAAATATATATATATATATATATTTATTGATTTTTTTACAGAGAGGAAGGGAGAGGAATAGAAAGCTAGAAACATCAATGAGAGAGAAACATAGATCAGCTGCCTCTTGCACACCCCCCACTGGGGATGTGCCCGCAAACAAGGTACATGCCCTTGACTGGAATCGAACCTGGGACCTTTTAGTCTGCAGGCCGACGCTCTATCCACTGAGCCAAACCGGTTTCGGCTCAGTTACTTTTTAAACTAAAATGTAATAAACACACTGTAAAATGCACAAATCTTAAGCTCTATGAATTTTTACACAGTCAAAATACCTGTCTAGCCACCAGCTGGGTCCAGCTGTAGAATATTAACAGCATCCTAGATATTCCCCTCATGCTCTCTCCCAGACATTTATCACCCATTTAAAAAAAAAAATTTTTTTTTACCACTTTTTTTTGTTTTGTTTTGCTTTCTTAATTCTCACCCAAGGTTATTTTTTAATTGATTTTTAGAGAGACTGGAAGGGAGGGTTGGAGACACACGGAGGAAACATCGATGTGAGAGAGACACATTGATTAGCCTCCTGCTGGTGCCTAAACAGGGGCTGGAGATTGAGCCTGCAATCCAAGTACGTACTCTTGACCAGAATCAAACCCTCAACCCTTCAGTCCACTGGCCAATGCTGTAATGATGGAGCATCATTAGCTAGGACTTCACTGCCTTTTTCTACCACTTTTTGACTGACGTAGTTAAATACATTAAATATTAATTTCTAGTCTTTTGGCTGAATTTCTCTAGTCATATTTAGTTGGTTCAAGTTAGACATCTAGGAATTTCTTCAAGAAAAGCTCATGACAGTGATGTTAGCAGATAACTGGTATGTTCCAATTTCTAGCCTCAAACTTTTTTACTTGAGTACCTTGTCAATATTACTTCATTACTTTCTGATACTGGATGTTGGTACAGAGAAATTTAAAGTCTGCTGTGTTTCTCCTTTATACATAGAGTGATTTAACAGTATATCTTTAAGAAAAGACACTTTTGATAGGAAATAGAGCAATAACTGCACCAGAACTGGGTAAACAGATGTAACCCAGGACTTGTTTGGGGAATTGGTCCATGTGGGATCTCACCTTACAATGCTTTCATTGATATAAGACTGATTTTGTTTTCCTTAGGGAACTAAAATTATGTAAATGTTGGTTCTCTTTTGATTGTATGTATTCCAATTTATCTTCAGTAGTTTAATATTTTTTAAGTTTCATTTTATTTTATTTATCTCTTAATATCCCTACTGTATTTTCCAGTCTTTAGTCTCTTTCTATTCCTGCCAGTTTTGTCTACATTACTTTTTTTTTTAAAATATATTTTATTGATTTTTTTACAGAGAGGAAGGGAGAGGGATAGAGAGCTAGAAACATTGATGAGAAAGAATCATCGATCAGCTGCCTCTTGCACACCCCCTACCGGGGATGTGCCAGCAACCAAGGTACATGCCCTTGACCGGAATTAAACCTGGGACCCTTCAGTCCACAGGCCGATACTCTATCCACTGAGCCAAACCGATTTCGGCTATCTACATTACTTTTATGTGTGTGTGTGTGTGGTGTTTTGGTTTACTTTTTTTGTATATATGAATTTTGCCAACATGTTCAATGTCACTTGTTAACTTGCCATTTCTTTGTTAAATTCTTTTATTTTAACAGGTAAAAGAGAGTCTTCTTACTGATCAAAAGTAGAATACACCTTAAAATAAACATCACAGTACTTGATAAATACTATACCAACTATTGGAGATATTAAAAAAACACAGTAAATACATTAAGTTACCATATAGCCATACATAGAAATTTATTTCCTATTAATAGAAAAATTAGATGATGAGGAAAAGTTCATAAGAACAGAATATAAAATAATCTAGACTTATTTTGTTGGCCATAAAATAATAAAATAGAAATTAATAACTAAAGTATAAACCAAAGTCTTGGCAATTAAAAAGACTCTCTAAATGACTTGGGAATAATAAAAAATTAAAATTGCAATTATAAAAATAGAGAATAACAATTATTAGTACATTTTTTTTTCAAAATTCATTATATATAACCAAAATTACTCAGCTAGAAACTTAGTTTTAAAAGCTTGTATTATTAAATGAGAAAGAAGAAAAATAAAGCAACAAAACTTTTAGCATAAGAAGCTAAAGAAAGAACAAGAAAACATATAAGGAGAGAAATAAAAGAAAAAAGTATACTTAAAATCAGGATCAATAAACTGGAATAGAAAAATAAGAAACTTGGTAAAAAAGTTTGCTGGATTGATTCTTTGGATAGCAAAATAAGTGATGAAATCAATAACTCAACTTTTTTTTAAAAGTAATGTTAATTTCTAGGCTTTTGAAATTATTCTAGAGAATCTCAAAAGGTAAAAAAAATAATTTTTAAAAAATATGATTAATTTTTGTCTACTGATGTCTAATAATGAAGTTTACCCCTAGCTCACTTTTAAAAAAAGATAATTCCCAAGCACTTCTTATATCCCCTTACTTTGCTCCCTTTGCTTCCATAATACTTTTTTGTAACATGCTATAGAATTTATTTGTTTATAATGTTTATTGTTTATTTTCTCTTCTATAGCCCCAACTAAAATGTAAAGCCCATGATAATAGAATTTGTCTGGTTATTTACTAAAATAGTTTATAACATATATAGTTGTTAAATAAATATTGCTTTATAAACATTTAGAAGTAAACCAGCTTTGCCCAGATCGGTGTGGTTCAGTTGGTTGGGTGTTGTCCCATGCATTGAGAAGTGCCAGTTTGATTCTCTGTCAGGGCATGTGCCCAGGTTATGGGCTCAATACTCTTAAGGGAGCATATACAAAACAGTCAGTCAGCTGATCAATGTTCATTCTCACATCCATGTTCCTCTCTCTCTCTCTCTCTCTCTCTCTCTCTCCAAAAAAAATCAATAGAATTAAAAAAAAAAATAACCCAGCCTTCATAACAATGATAACAACAAAATAAATATACTCAGAGATCTCTATATTCCCAGATAGGCCCTTCCCTCGCAAAAATTAAATAATGGCTAGTCAGTTCTGAGATCTGTTGCTGGCATCTCTCTTTACCTCCTCTCCTGCCTGCAAAATTCTCTGCCCTGCTTAATCTCAGTGTTTCCATCTTGGCCTTGCTCACAGCAGCTCTCACCCAAGTTGCAGTAGACGAAACTGTGACATTGTGCCTCATCTTCAGTGAAGCTGTCACTTTGGGAAATGCTCTGCTCAGACCCTTTGCCACAGCTCATGGCCTTTTGGGCATGGCTTTTGCCAGCTGTCAGATCTTTCCTGGAGTCTTACCTGTATTTTAGATTTGGTGGATACTTCTGTCTCTTAATTTCATTGAAAATGGAGTCTGTACCTGTGTGCTTTCTTAATTTTCCATGTCGCCTTGAATGCTTTCCAGGAAGAGAAGGGGGAAATTCTGATGCAAGTAGTCAACAAGTTCATCTAAAATTGTTCATCTCAAAGAATCTGATGTTCAGTTTGTTCTAAACCCTTCTTAGAATTTATATCTCTTCCCTGCTATTTTCTTGGTGATGAAAAAGTAATTATGCCTTTGGAACTGTCACATCTCAGGGCTCTGTTAATTTCTGCTTATATTCTTACACAAAATTAGTTTTCTTTCCTTAACACAAAGCATTTTTTTTCTTAGTTATCTTGATATGATTTATAATAAAGCTAACTTTTTAATACCAACACTTTGCTTGTAGAAGAAATCAAAAGCACCCCTACTGGTGACAATTTTGTTGTTTTGAGTTAAAAATTACATCTGTAATGTATTTCTAGCCATGATTCATGGAAATAGATATTTCAGAAAATATGTTTTGATGTGCTATTCCTTAGGGATTTATTTAAGTTATAAAAAAAGAATTAACTTCAGAAAGAGATTTAAAACTCATTTTCTTAAAATATCAAATTAATCTGAATCACGTGTCCAGCATGCCCATCAGAGACTGCTGTTACAATACAAGACAGGAAATTAAAAAGGAGATACTTTTTGGAATGTACCACATTTTGGCAATCATACTTTTATCATTAGCAAGACAGAATTGACCTTCCATAAAGCCCTATCACAAGAGGATTGCACTCTGCTGTGGCAGGAAAAACACTGGTAGTGTTTGGTTGTGGACAGGTTATTTAACACCTCTGAGTCTCTCTGTCCTCATCTGGATTGAGAAGAATATACCACTTGGGTTGTTGTTGGGGTTTTTAAAACATATTTTTATTGATTTCAGAGAGGAAGGGATATATATATATATATGTGTGTGTGTGTGTGTGTATGTATGTATATATATATATATATATATATATATATATATATATATATATATATATAATCAATGATGAGAGAACCATTGATTGGCTGCCTCCTGCACACCCCCTACTGGGATTGAGCCACAACCAGGGCCTGTGTCCTAACCGGGAATCAAACTCTGACCTCTGGGTTCATAGGTTGATGCTCAATCACTGAGCCATGCCAGCAAGGCTTTTGATGATGAAATAAAACAACAATTTATGTACATTGTAAGGTCTATAGTAAGATTTTTTTAAAAAGGGCAACTATTCTTTTGTAGAAGGAGGTGAAAAGAGCACTTTTCTTTTACCCATAAAGAAAGTGGCTCTATGTAGTCTTTCCAGGTTTTTGTCTCTCTATCCGGATTCCCCGTTTGTGACCGAGGCGCCCTCGCAGCTGCTGAGACATTTGGCTGCTGACTGATAGTAGCTAAGCTCAATGACTGATTGATTGATGAGGAGTCCAAAGGCCGTGTTCCAGTGCATCAATGTGGACACCTTTGCAGGGCTGTCCTGGCCCCATAGCTCCCTATGGGATTGGCTGAGGCTCTGACGTAACTGCATTGTAGTTCTACTTGTCTCTGCCTCATCCTGCTTTCTCCACTCCCTCACAGGTGCTGCATCTGACAGCAGTCCTCAATAAGCTTCCTTTAAGAACATCTGTCTGAGTCTGTGGCCAGGGCACTCATCTCAGGACAGTGTACTTGAGGAATAGTGAAATTTCTCCTCACTGGCCTTCCTGCCATGTCAAATGGCGGTGTCCATCATTCATGCACCCAGCACCTCCTTCCTATTCACCGAGGGCCTGCTACACGGCAAGCACAAATGTGTCTTTTTGAGAGTTTTCTTCAATGTGCTTTTTCCCTAACTGGAATGAGGTATTGTTCTTAAACAAGAGCAACAACATTCTAACATGTTGGCAGCAGGGAGATTTCCTGATTGTCTATTACCGTTCCGTGTCAGCTGGCAGGGGACTTTCTGTCAGGTTTACTAGAAAACATTCCCTAAGTAAAGGAAGTATGCAATGGATTTATGTTGAAAAAAAAAATAATGGAGCAGCATGAATAAATTATGAAAATATGCTATTATAACACAGGCAGTACATTACAATAACAGATGCAAATTTGTTTTGTGAATTATGAGGTTATTCTCAAGTTATGTATGCTTTTATTCTCAAGCTGTTCATTGCATCTTTTCTCCTATTTCATTTGGTTTGAAAGCATGTTTTTCTAAATGGGGACCGGTTTATGCTCTAAAATTAGAGGCAGCAGGGGAAAATGAAAAGGAACATAGGTTTTAGTGTAAAAAGACTTGGGACTGAATTTCCTTGCCTCTTTATAACTGTGACCTTGGGGAAGACTCCGGGCTCTTTCAGTCTTGGCTTTCTTATAACTTAAATGAGGACTCCGTAGAATTTTTAAGATCATAGATGATATAATATGTGTCACTTAAAAAGAACCCAATCAGTAGTAATAAGTATTACAGTATCTATTCATATATGATGCTCATGAGGTGATAAACTTCATTATAGAACTAAGAGCATTACTAATATGTGGGAATTCAGGATTTTCTAAAGTGAGCATATGATCTGAAATGTCGTGTAGCAGAAAACTTTCATCAAGCCCAACTAATTCAAATTTATGAGAATTTAATGAGTTGATATATGTATAAGCTGCGAAGCACATGACAAAAATCAGCTTTTTATAGTTGTTAATGACCCCAGCCTTTATATAAAACTTTATTAATCACATAGGCACTCGGATATTTGTTAAACTAAATAAGCATTCTGTTCCTTTATTAAAATTATCAATCTGCTTCAAGTTATAGTAATATGGGCCTTGGAATTTTTTAGCCATTTATAAGGAAAGCATTCTGTTCTAAAAAATGTTCTAACCTGGCCACCGAGAAGTGGAGCTATAGGTGTGTTTATATATCGAGTAGTAAAACTTAGTTAAATTAAAATAGAAAAATTATTGTATTAAGCCTATCTTTTACTTAAATAAAACATTAAGAGAAATGCAGTTCATATGTTTTTCTTCTGACCTTTCCAGCAATTTATAGTTTCAGCTTACTGAAAAGTTATCTGGAATATACCTAAGTTGGATCCAGACCAAATGCTTTAGCCTACAGCAAGAGTGGGGCTCAGTTCACCTTCAAGTTTCTAGATTTAAAAAAAGGTTTCTTTTCAGCTGTCTACCTACGTAAGGAGCTTTGAGGTATTTCTTAGAACCGTTTTCTAGAAAAAGCAACCAAGGGCACAGCCTTGACACTCTTTCATATAGCCACAACAATCCCAGCTGTGAAGTAAAGACTTAGATACGACTTCAGGCCTAAAGGACCATGTTGAAATGTATGACAAATGCATTGGCTTGGAGTGACAGATTTATGTATCTTCAGCTTTTAATATTTTAAAACTCTGCTGTGATTGTGTGTAGCAGAGAAAATTAATCACTTGATAGTAATTATAGAGAATTTCTCCTTTTTCATGAACCACATTTGTAATGTCCCCCCCCCCCCAAAAAAAATCTTTATAATTTGCATATATGATGCATATATGATATTTGCTTTCTTGTCTAAGCTTAGGGTGACTATTAAAATGCAAGTTAGGTTACAGCAAAGTAGCAGAATTGTCCATGGAGAGGATGTTCCATTCTATACGGCGGTTTCAGGAAGCAGAAGAAGTCTGGCAGATGAAGGGCCTGACAGGTTAGGGCTCTGCTATTGGGGTAGCCTTGATGGCGAAATGACAGTGAGGCCCACAACAGGAGTCACACACACAGTCATGAGCAAGACAGGATGTGCCTACTGTGGCAATGATTTCCTCCTGTCAGTTCAGATTTACAGAGAAGGGAAGTAAGTGTGAATCTCAGAGCTTTATTGTAAGGATCTTTACTAATTAGTTGTGCTCCTTTTAGGCAAGTAACTTTTAAGTGTTGATGACTGCTCTACCAAATGGCAGATAATGTAGTTAAAAGGATTATGAAAAGCATGAAGTGCTACATAAACATATTATTACCAGTATAATTTAATTCATTTTTAGTAGCTTTTAAATGTCAAAGATACTTAAATGTTTAATTTTTTTCTAGACTAACATAGTTTTAAGGACACTCTTTCCAAGGTAAAGATCAGAGAGGCTGCTCTGGCCAAGTAGCTCAGGTGGTTGTAGCATCATCCCGGTAGGCCAAGTTTGCAGGTTCAATCCTGGTCAGGGCACTTATAAGAAGCAACCAAAGAATGCAAAAATAAGTGAAACAACAAATCTCTCTCTCTCTCTCTCTCTCTTCTCTCTCTCTCTCTCTCTCTCTCTCTCTCTCTCTCTCAAAGAAAAAAAAAAAGAATGGAGGAGGGTTCTATTTGTTTTGTATAATCCTAGAACTTTTTTTATGAACAATTTATGGAGATGCAGAGGATCTGTGTAACTGGTGCAAAAGTTGTTTCAACAGAATTTTTCTAAAGATACATTATTGGCAGTTATTGGAGAATGATCATAAATTCAAGTTAAAAAATTACTACTCACTCTAAAAAGATTTCAGAGTAGAGATCTCCCTATAAGTATACTAGGGAGGACTTTTTGTCCTCTCTTTTCTTCCTACAAAGACCTGTCAATGAAGCTGCATCAGTTTCACAGACTAATGGTGCCCCATTTCACATGCCCACCTTTTTCTCCTCCTAGGAAAATGAGAGTTATAATATTAAGTTTCTTGAATGCAAGTATATTATTGGAGTAAAATCTTACTGATTAAATAGAGATTGCATCAAAGTACTACCAAAAACACTATGAACTCCTTAAATTCATATTCTGTATCTAAGGCAGTAAACCACATATCCCAGCTATGTTGTGCTGTTCTGTGATTTGTACTTCCCAAGTTTTCATAGTAGTTCATATTGAAGTTTGAAGAGCCTACTTAAGTATGTTCCTTCTCTTTTCCCTCTCAGAGGCCTGGTGCACATAATTTATGCACGGGCAGTGACCCTCAGCCCAGCCTGCACCCTCTCCAATCTGGGACCCCTTGGGGGATGTTCGACTGCTGGTTTAGGCTGCTAGTTACCCAAACAAAAAAAAGGGAGAAAAAGAAAAAAATGGCAATACCAACAAGAAGTTGAACAAGTGAAGTATTGATAAGTTCTGCTACAAATTGAAAGAAAGCTTGTCCAATAACAATTCAACAGGGGTGGCTACATGTACAGATTCCAGCCAAAGAGGAATAAGTTGAAACAGGCAGAAGTCACTGCACGGGGTTCCTAAGCTTTGTAAACTCAGCAAAGTCAGTTGGAAAGACCCTTTGGATTTTGCCCTTTTATCTCCTGTCTGCCTATAATATGTTACAAAATGCCTGACAGTTGTAACTAAGACAAAATCCTTATCAAGAAGAGAATGAGCCGAAACCAGTTTGGCTCAGTGGTAGAGCATCGGTCTGTGGTCTGAAAGGTCCCAGATTCGATTCTGGTCAGGGGCATGTACGTTGGTTGCAGGCACATCTCCAGTAGGGGGTGTGCAAGAGGCAGCTGGTTGATGTTTCTTTCTCATCAACGTTTCTAGCTCTCTATCTCTCTCCCTTCCTCTCTGTAAAAAATCAATAAAATATATTAAAAAAAAAAGAAGAGAATGAGTTGGGGTACATGAATGGTACTAGTTGTGGATTGTTATCTTCAGAATTTCTTAAGTGAGAAAAACAAATAAAAACCTTCTAATGGATTTAAGCCTGTATTGTTAGGTTCTTTGTTGTTTGCAGTAGAATTTACACCCCACCCCCAATACAACTAGACTCAATTTATAGTACTGTCTGAGTTACTATTTTCACAATACCCTTTTAAACCAGCCAATAAAACTTGTTTTCTAAGAAACACACAGAAAACTGGTAGTGAGTAAATTTGAGAACAGATTTGTTTCCAGAAAGGTGAACTGTGGACTTGCTTCCCTCCTTTAATGCACTCAGCCTGCCTACTGGGCCTTTAGTCTAAGTTCAGCAGCTAAAGCTCTGAGTTCCTGCATAATAATAGATGAGCCATTAACTCATTGACTTATTCAAAGCATAATTGTACATAAGATTTAAAAATGTATACATTTTAGGTTTTGGTACAGCATAATACTAACTTTGTAAATGACAGCGTTTCATCTTTTTCTATATGTTGTAAACTCCTCATATATTATAGAATGGAAGGAATCTAGTTCTTAAAATAGGCAGAAGTCATTGCATGGGGCTCATATATAAATAGGAAACTCCTTTTAAACATAGATATCTGAAGACTACCTTTTTCTTGGAGTGAATTCTTTAATAAGTTTCCCCATTTTTTAATGGCTTTTTTTTTTTCTGTTTAGTTTTCAACTTTTTCTTGAGACAATTTAGATATTTTAGATTTTATTTAAATTACTAGAGGCCTGGTGCACAAAATTTGTGCACTGACACTCAGTCTGGCCTGCACCCTCTCCAATCTTGGACCCCTCAGGGGATGTCCGACTGCCGGTTTAGGCCCCATCCCACAGGGATGGCAGTTGGACATCCCTCTTGCAATCCAGGACCACTGGCTTCTAACCACTCATCTGCCTACCTGCCCTTCCCTGCTGGCCTGGTTGCTCACATCTACCCTCCTTTGCTGGCTTGGTCGCTCCCAACTGCCCTCCTCTGTTGGCCTGATCACTCCTAACTGCCTCTGCCTTGGTCCCACCACCATGGCTTTGTTCGGAAAAAAGTTGGATGTTCAGAAGATGGCTTGATATTAGCATATTACCTTTTTATTAGTATAGATTTTTATTGTCGGTAAACTCATACTTTAATAAATATAATCCAGCTTTATCATTTGTAAAAAAAAAATGAAAAATGTACACAATTTATATAATTCTCATGTTGCCTTTTATCATTGTGTTTGGTTTTTGCAACTTGGTTGTCAGGGTTTTAAATATGTTAGATATTTTACTTGGTTGGACTTTAGAGGTAGAGAGGAGAGATAATAATGGCTTAAACAAGATTTATAAGACTCTAACATAAAACAAATTGAGATATAGATGGTTCAAGATTAATGAGGCAGCTTTATTCTCATCAGGGACTCTATCTCCTTCAAGGTTTCTTTTCTCTTATAGTTAGCACATAATTTTCAAACCAAGATTGTCATAGACCAAATAGTTTCTGGAAATCTAGTCATTGCAATTGAGTTCAAGGGAGAGGGCAGATACAAGTGGGAGAGCAAAAAGTGAAGCCCAGTTCCATAAATCCTCTTTACATTTCACTAGCCACTCCTACTTCCCAGGGCAGCTGGGAAATACAGTTTTTCAATTAGGCACATCGCTCAAATTCTGTTTAGTAAAGAAGAAGGAGAAGATGATAACTGAGTAGGGAATTCTTTGTGTGTGTCACTCTAGATATGTGGAAATTTTGTTTTAAGTATTGTCACAAAATCCAAGTTATAAGGAAATTTATTAGGGAAATACTAAAAATAATTTGTCCCCTTTTCTTTAGTTTTAAGAAATAAAATTATGCCTTAGCTGGGTGGCTCAGCAGGTTGGAGTGTTGTCCTGTATACCAAAATGTTTTAGGTTCGATTGCCAGTCAGAGCACTTACTGTACCTAGGTTGTTGGTTCAATCCCAGATGAGGGCATGTACCAAGGAAACTCATTGATGTTTTTCTCTCTCTCTTTTTCTTACTCTTTCTCTTCCACCTTCCATTTTTCTTTCTCTAACAAATAAAAACATATCCTCCAGTGAGGAATTAAAACAAATTAAAATAGTTCAAGAGTAAGTAATAAAATTTTAATCTGCTCAGTACTCTTAGAACACTTCAGTGCAAGCAATTATAGTTTGGAAACCCAAATGTTGTTGTTTTTTATTTCATTTTTGCTCTAAAGTTAGTATTAAGAAATTGACTTTTCTTAATTACACAGCTAACTATATCTTAGTCTTAGTTTGTTATTTCAAGTTGCATCCTCTCTACTTGGTGATTTAGGGTTGCCTTTTTTTTTAATAAAAAATTTAAAAAGTTTAAATTCTGCTAACCATCCCAATACAGTATCTTAGGATGAGAAAGTAAAATATGGGTACTGTATTTTGTGCTGCTTGAAATAAATTATTATAAAATAGAAACTAAGTAATTAAAAACATCTATCCATATTAGTTGATATACTGTATATACAAAGGACAAATTCTTAGTACACTTTCACAAAAACAATCAACTTAGATTAGATGAAATGTTGTTGGAATTAAGCCCTACCCTAAGTATGTCTTCCTTAAAAGAATTTCATATTTGAAGCATTTCATTCCCAATTAAATCAAGGGCAAGCTGAAAAGTATCTTATATAGCCCCTTATATGAAGTAAGTTAAGTTACTATAATGTTTCTTAGTAGTTTATTTAAACAATTGTCTATTTCATTCATTCTGAAAATTCTTTATATCTGGTAGCACCTCAAATCTACACTAATAAAATCTGTAACAATTTTAGCATTCTAAATTTGCCTATACCCATCAAAAAAATAACAATATAAATGTAAAAAAAATAGTTTGTTGGCTCATGATTGTTATTTATTCCCAGAAGTGGTGTATTTTTAGGAAAAATATGAGATACTGGTTATTATTGGTCTGAGATATCTTATTTAACTTATGCACACACTAGTTTATTTTTTCCTAAAACTTGCATATTTTACTGATGGCAAAGTCTGTGTTCACATGGCTGTAACTTACATATGTAAATTTTTTTGATATCAGTGAGCACACAAAAGTTGTCTCACAAAAACCCAGAGAAAGACTAAGCATATGTTAACAGTAAAAAATATGAACTAGAATAGTGTCACATAAGAATTATCTGGAGGAAGGAGATAAAAAAAATCCTACTCCTTGAATTCTATTCCCAAAGATTTTTAGTTGGTCTAAGGTGAGGCCATGCATTGGTATGTTTCCAGGTGATTCAAATAGGCAGTCAAGTTGGGAAAGAATAACATGCTATTAATTTTCACAGCATCCAAGGAATTAGGCCATGTGTTGTTATTCTTATTTCAGAGTCATGTTTATCCAACCTCAGTATGCATACAATTCCCTTATGAGCTTAGAAGACACTTAAGAGATCTACCATGGTAAATTTAAAATGGCTTCGTTCTGGTCCCTAGTCTTTGTACACAGAGAAACCTTATTTTGTCTGAAAATATGTAATCATTGGGCATTATATTTTTATTAACCAAGGTAACTCAACTGATATAAACAAATAATAATGCCAGTTTATCAATTCACAATGAAAATTTATTGCTACACAGAGCAAAATACTTGGGTCCCATTGGCTAGTGCATTTTATTCCTATAGATACAGGTACATAAGAAATGAAAACATAATTGAAGGTTGTTTACTGGTTATAAAATGAGGATAAATAAAATCCTTAAATTAACTGACCTGCAAGGCTATCAGACAAAAAATAAATGAAGGCATTCATATCTCAACAGAGATGGTCTTATTTACAATGAGCCAGAACACTTGTAGTCCCATAACTAGGCTTCCTTTCCATAAGCAGTTTCAGGATGGATACTGTCAACATTTACTTCTGTGACTTTCTATTATGCTTCCATGGCTAAATAGCCCATGCTTTTATAGGTGATATGATAATGCACAAATTAGGTTTTAGTCTCCTGTTAGCATTCTCAGATTTCTACAGGTAATGATGAATTCAGGTTTGTTATAAGAATAGGTCTGGCCAGCAATCAGGGCTGATCAGTACCTTCCTTTGTTTTGCGCCATCCCTGACAGTCAGCACACGTCATAGAGAGTGATCGAACTGCCAGTCTCCCAGTCAAACTCCCATGGGGACAATTTGCATATTAGTCTTTTATATATAGACTAGAGGCACAGTGCATGAAATTCGTGCATGGGGGGTGCCCTTAACCCAGCCTGCACATTCTCCAATCCTTGACCTTTGGGGGATTTCTGATTGCTGTTTTAGGCTTGATCCCAGCAGTTGGGATCATTTCTCACAATCTTGGACTGCTGGCTCCTAATTGCTCACCTGCTTGCCTGCCTGGTTGCCCCTAACTGCCCACCCCTGCTGACCTGATTGTGCCTCACTGCCCTCCCCTGCTGGCCATGTTATAGTGGCCATCTTTGACCACATGGGCAGCCATCTTGTGTGTTGGAGTGATGGTCAATTTGCATATTACTTCTTTATTATACAGGATGAGTTTTATATAAAGGTAAGAGAAAAGATTCACATATTTTGGCACAAAACACCAATTACTATTTATAAAATAAGAAAATGTGCCATTTTATTCATTAAAATATATAAATCTTTATTATGAAGTAAATTGTACTTCCTATTCTTTATTAAGCTTTATAAATTTTAAAGTAGCCAGGATCTGCATGAACATAAAATTGGTATATGTTCTATATTTCATAAATATTAAATTTTGAATCCAAAGTCAAATTCTGCATGTAATAATATTCAATAAATTCTTTATAAATCTGTTAAACTTTTAAAGAAGATAAATATTAATATCTTATATTTATTGCCATTTGAATTTTCTGAAATCACTTATTAATTATACTTCCTACAGATTTAATTTTTATCCAGTATATCTTATAGAACATGTATTATATTGGACAGAAAACTTTCCTTATTTATGTTTAAAGTTAGACAATCACAGATATTTGCAAGTTTGACATTTGCCATCATTATAAAACACTTCTAGTAATTTCAGTATTGTATAGCATAGGAAATAATAAATGGAAATAATAAATGGAAATAATAAATTCTGACCTAAACTTTACTGTGCTTGTATTTCACAACACTATCTTGCATACATTTTCTACATCATGATTTGTATTACCTTAATATGTTGGTGTAAATGTCAATACATTAAATACTCAGAGTGTGAATCAAAATCTAGTTTGTTGTACATCACATTATTGAGGAAATGGTGACATTGAAATAAATGATTTTTAAAAATAAAAACAAACAAGCTATTTTTTCCACCCAAAAATGAAAAATAAATCTTTGTCAGTTACTTACTCATGATTTCTCTTCTTTGTGGAAATTTAAAATGAACATCAAGCTTGTAACTTTTAAAGTTCCTTTTAGTATTGGTAATGTTTTGCAAAATATTCTGCTACACAAGGGTATTAGTGTACTATTTTGTTTAAGAATAATCTGTTTTGCTCGGCCAGCATGGCTCAGTGCTTGAGTGTTGATCTAAGAACCAAGAGTACACTGATATGATTCCAGGTCAGGGCACATGCCCAGGTTGTGGGCTTGATCCCCAGTAGGGGGCATGCAGGAGGCAGCTGATCAATGATTCTCTCTCATCATTGATGTTTCTATCTCCTTATTCCTTTCACTTCCTCTCTGAAATAAATTAAAATACATTAAAAAAGAATATCTATTCTTGTTCTTCACAATATCTGCAAGATAAAATCTTTATGGTTATAGATGGGGATAACCTTGAACCACATACATAGTAATTTGCATTTTGCAGATAAGACAAGTGAAGCTAGAAAGTCTTCAGTGGCTTGATCAAAGTCACATTTTACAAACAGATGATCCAGGAAAACACCCAGCACTGCAAATCAAGAGCTCTTTCCCTTACCCCCAAAGCTTCAAAATCTTGAATACACAAAACTATTTATGACACAAAACTATTTAGGGGTTCATTTTCTATTGTAAGGTTGTTTCTATTTTTTAAAATATACATTTTTAATATTTTACAGAGAGAAAGAAGGGGGATAGAAACATTGATCAGCTGCCTCCTACATACCCCCTACTGAGGATGTACCTGTAACCAAGATACATGCCCTTGACCGGAATTGAACCTGGGACCCTTCAGTCTGCAGGCCAATGCTCTATCGCTGAGCCAAACCGGCTATGGCTCTGTTTCTAAGGAGGGCAATCTCAGGTTTAGTTGCACCATATGACAGTAACTATTAAAAAAGCAGGAGAATGGTGCAGAAAGGGGGATATAGAGGTAAGTCTATGCTTTAACACTTTAGCCTCTTTCATGAGTGGTGGAAAATTTGAAACGCTAAAAGGCATCCTAGAAACCTTTTACAGTAAAAAAGTATTTGGGAGTTACCCAATACTTTCTTTAAAATATCTTTGTGGGGGAAAAAAATCTCTTTGTGGCTGGGAATTTATATTATTAGTAAACATATTTAATTTAACTGTATGATTTTTAATATGAAGGAATCCCAAAATCTCACCCACATTAAATCCAATATATTTACACAGTCTTCTCAAAGTTTTATCTTAATAAAAGTGAAATACATAGATGAATGGGTAATGCAGTTTTAATACTCTACCTGCTTGATATATTCTTTACCTATCTGAAGCTTTCTTACTGGAAGTGTAAGTACTTGTGGTTGTTAGGTGTGAAGAATAGTTACAGCCATTTGGACAGGATCAAGCCTTGGACTGAATTGTGGCAAAGGCACACACAAGTCCCCGCTTGGAGGGCTAAGCCCTCCCAGCATGGTGATAGCCAAAGGGTAAAGTTGTGTGTAAGCTTGACCTTATAATCTGACCCTGCAGTCCTAGGTAGCTGAGGGATGTGGACTGCAGGAGGTGCAGCAAGTGCTGCCCAAACAAAGCTTGGTAGAGTTCAGAGAATGGCAACAACATGACAAAGAAGCAGATTTGAAATTTGCAGGAACATTGTAAACATCTTGCCCTTGTTTTGCTTTGTGTGGTCTGACTATAATTAAAGATTTGGCTTACGGGCTGTGTCACTGTTTTCTCATCCAGGCACAGTGATCCACTTAGCCCCCAACTGTATGCTCTTGTCTGTTTTCTTTAATCCTTCACCACTCCTCCGGAGTTCTGCTCCTTAGGGTCACCACTGGTTGTGCTGCACGTGGTTCAGTTAGGTTATTTTAGTTTATTAAAATTTTATCATTATGAAATATACCTTTTTATTGAGAGTATACTCTGTGTCTTGAAGACTACTTTATAGGACATTAATTTACCACCACAACCTTTCTATATGTATTGTTTGCATGGGACATCTATTTTTCAACCATTTTCTTCCAAATGATTTGTTTCTTATGTCTAATGTAAGTTTTGTGGAAAGCTCAGAGTTGGGTTTCATTTGTTTGTCTTAAATGTATTCTTCAATGTTGATTTGACATGATAAAACTTAAATGTAAAAATTTTTACATATTCATTTAAAATTAGTTTAAGAATAATACTGCCAATACTTTTATTAAATCAGATATTCAGGTGTCTGCTTTTCAATAATACCAGTAAAAATGATAAAATTATAAAAGAAAAGATTCAGTTATTCAAGTGAACAAATAATATGTTTAAAGAATAAATGACTTTTTAAAAATGCCTTGGAAATGAATCACTATGCTTTTAAAAAATATGTGCTATGACACCTGAAAAGACAGCAAACATTTTATTTACTTCAAGAGCCTAAAAGTTTTATAATCTTTATTCTAAAAGTTTTTTGATTGATATTATTTATCCATATTTATAAAACTTGCAGTAAAAAAGATATAATAGGTAAAATGTATAACTTTAAAAGATTGAAATATTTTATTTTTTATTTTTTTAAAATATATTTTATTGATTTTTTACATAGAGGAAGGGAGAGAGATAGAGAGCTAGAAACGTCAATGAGAGAAACATCGACCAGCTGCCTCTTGCACACCCCCCACTGGGTTGTGCCCACAACCCAGGCATATGCCCTTGACCGGAATCGAACCTGGGACCTTTCAGTCCGCAGACCGACGCTCTACCACTGAGCCAAACCGGTTTCAGCAGATTGAACTATTTTAAATGCATTTTTTAATGGGGATATTTTAAGTGGATTCTTTTTTTTGTTGTTGAGAAATTTACATCATAATAGAATTTCTCCTGGGATAGAAAAATATCCACTAGAATTTTTCATAATTAGTAGAGGGTCTTACCCTTTAAGTGCCTACTTATGACTAAAATATGTAAGATACTTAACCTAAATTGACTCATTTGTGTAGTTTTTGTGTGTATTACAAGTGAAAATTTGCACTCTGAACCAGTAGGTATAAATCTAACATAACACATTTAACCAGTCTTGGTACTCTTTTGGAAGTTGTTACTCATTTGCCTACATCTTCCAGCAGTCCACAACCCATGGCATTTCTTTATTTTCCCACTGTGCACAAATCTGCCTGCCAGACATGAGGAAATACAGGCTCAGCTAACCTTAGAAAGTGTAGGTAAATGACATTTTCTTTGAAGTAAAAGTAGCCTGATTTGGTACTTAATTCTTTCATAAAGTAAGAATTTTGCTTTCTCTCTAAATTCCAAACCAGATTCTATGAACCAGATTTTATGGTAATGATTTAAAATCACTAGAGAACTGGAAGCAGAAACCCAATCATAATAAGAAATAGGCGCCTCATTTTATTATCTACCAAACGTTCATCTGATTTTATGCTTAGAAATTTAATAGGCACCAAGTCTGTAGAAATGATTTTACCACAATGCCAGCTTCTTAATCTGACTCTAAAACTGGTATAACTTCTACTACTCAAAGGAAAATGAGTTAAATAGAAATAGATAACACATAACAGGCAACCTGAAAAGATATCTCTTTTTAGCATCACATAAGCATTTTAGAAAGGATGTTCATAAAGTTTAGCTATAAACATGCTAGAAAAAAAATTATTTAACTTGAATATCAAGGAATTTTGAAACTGAACCAGAGTAGTTAAAATTAAATAAAAGTCTATTGTTTCTTTTATAGGGTATTAAATCATTAGAGAATTAAAGTAGACAACACTTTATTTGTACCAGGGAGCTCCATAAAATATATCTGATAAATACCAAATGAGTAGAAGAAGAACAAAGGAGGCCAGTTAAATTTACATGGCTTAATGTCAATGAAATACATTGTTCTCATTGCTACGGTACTAGTCAGATATTTTATAGCAATAAAAATTAGTACTCATTAAACCCATGCGATGCATTTAAACAAATTAAATCATTTTTAATCAAATTATTTGTTCTTTCATATTGTATGGACGTATAATTTATTAAATAAATATAATTAAATTAAATGCAATTCTGATAATTAGAGATTAAATTGTAAACATTTCAATTCTTTGGGCAAAAACACAACTAATTATGTAACTATTAACTATTATATTAGTCTTTTTTATTATTTTAAGGAAGAATTTATCAAATCCCCTACAAAGCTTTATTTCTTTGGTTTACAAATTAAGAAGACAAAGAATCTGAGTTTTTTCAAGTGTAGCAGAAAGTTAATAGCTAAATCAAACCCAAGAACAAACAAACACAAATCCTTGTAGAATAACTTCTGGGTTTCTCTTATGGGACTTACTAGAAAAGTAGGTGGCAGAGTCAACAGACTTTCTCCCATTGAAACATATTTTATTTTATATAAGAACTGCATTTGAAATTGTAACCCTGCTATTTGGTTTCTGTAAATGTTTGCTTGCTTAAAATAATAAGGAAAATAAGACTACTCCCACTTCAGAGAGGACATTAAACCTTCCCTGGACTAAATTATCAGCGCTGGCTTTGGTTGAGGTCTTAAGGCCCCAGCACATAGTGGCTCTTTATTTTTTATTTTTTATAATAAATCTTTATTGTTCAGATTATTACAGGTATTCTTCTCCCCGCATAGCTCCTCTCCACCTGATTTCCCACACCACCCCATGCCTTTACCCCCCACCACTGTCTTCATCCATAGATGTAAGATTTTTGTCCAATCTCTTCCCACACCCCTAAGACCCACTTCTCCCTGAGAACTGTCAGTCCACTCCCTTTCTATGTCCCTGATTCTATTATATTCACCAGTCCATTCTGTTCTTCAAATTTTTTATTCACTTTATTTTTTAGATTTACTTGTTGGTAGGTATGTATTTGACATCTTTTTGTTGTTCATAATTTTTTCTTCTTCTTCCTTTTCTTAAAGAATACCCTACAGCATTTCATGTAATTCTGATTTGGTGGTGATGAACTTCTTTAGCTTTTTCTTGTCTGTGAAGCTCTTTATCTGACCTTCAATTCTGAATGATAGCTTTGCTGGGTAGAGTAACCTTGGTTGTAGGTTCTTGCTGTTCATCACTTTGAATATTTCTTGCCACTCCCTTCTGGCCTGCATAGTTTCTGTTGAGAAATCAGCTGATAGTCATATGCGTACTCCCTTGTAGGTGACTAACTGTTTTCCTTTTGCTGCTTTCAAGATCCTCTCTTTGTCTTTTGCCCTTGGCATTTTAATTATGATGTGTCTTGGTGAGGTCCTCTTTGGATTCCTCTTGTTTGGGATTCTGTGTGCTTCCTGAACTTGTAAGTCTATTTCTTTCACCAGGTAGGGAAAGTTTTCTGTCATTATTTCTTCCAATTGGTCTTCAATATCCTGCTCTCTCTCTTCTGGCACCGCAGAAATCTAGATGTTGATACACTTAAAGCTGTTCCAGGGGCTCCTTATACTGTCCTCACACTTTTGGATTCTTCTTTCTTCCTGCCTCTCTGGTTGGGTATTTTTTGCTTCCTCATATTCCAGATCTTTAATTTGACTCTTGGGGTATGTTGAGCTACAGTTGAATCTGAATAATTTTTATTTCAGACAGTGTATGCTTAATTTTTGACTGGTCCTTTTTTATTTTTTTTGGCATTCTCATTAAGTTTCTTAAAGGTCTCACTAAGCTTCTTGGAGTTCTCATCAAGTTTCTCAGCGGTTTTTAGAAGATTCTGTAGTAACCTTATAAATGTGGTACTGAACTCTATGTCATCCAGTAGTTTATTTTCCTCCATCTCTCCCATTCGTGACATGCTTCTGTGTCTCCGCATTTTGGTTGCTTCCCTGTGTTGATGGAATGGCTTTGTGTGGTCAGTGACATATAGGGGCCAGTAACTCAGTTTCCCAAATCACTTGAGGTGGTTGCTCTTTGTATACCCCTTTATGGGCTGAGTACAAAGTTTTGGTGTAATTAAGCCTTGATTGCTTTTGGTATACTGGGAGGAATTGACCTCCAGGCTAATTGGCTGTGAGGACCCACTGTGTCTATAATGGAAGAACTGCTGTGCTGGAGACACACTTATGGTGCAGGCCTTGTTTTAGTGGGGCTTTGGTGCTCACTGAGTCTGCCTCTCGAATGTGTCACTTATGGATGTGAGGAGTTGAAATCTGGTGTCTCACACTGACCACTAAGTACACTGGCTTCTGGATCTCCAATGGGGTGCAGTTCAGCTACTATCTGAGGCTACCCTGCAGGAGCTACAGTGAGAACCACAGTCTTCTCCTCCCTGCTTGGAGCTTGGAGGCTTTGGAGCTGTCTGCACCATGTTGCAAGATCATAGAGAAGGCCATTCATATGCAAAAGTCATCGCTTGGAGCTTAAGTGTGTTTATAGATTGTGTGGGGTGGAGCCTCAGGGCATCACTAGGTTAAGGTGTGACAAACAGTGATGGCTGGCATATGAGCCGTCTCTGCCTCTCTGACCTCGTCCCCACATCTCATGCCCCAGCACAACAAACAATTATTCTTGTGCACAGCTCTGTAAGCAAGCCACCCTCACTTTTCAACCCAATGGCAGACAGTCCAGCTTCTCCCAGAAACTAGATTTCAGAGAGATCGGAAGCTTGTCTCTCTTCAGGTTGAAGAAAGCAACGCCCACCACCAGCAGGGATCCCTTCCTCCCCCTGTACCTGTTTTTCAGTGCTTGTGCCCTGATTATTCTTTTCTCTTTCCATCTAGTTGTAGAACTTCCACTCAGCCAGCTTTCCCATGGTTCTGGGTGATAGACATTTTGTCTTTTAGTTATAGTTTTGAAATTGTTGTGCACGGTAGCAGTTTAGATGTTTACCTATGCCGCCATCTTAGATCTGTATATTACCCATAGTGGCTTTTTAAGAACTTGCAAAGGGGGCCAGAAACACCCCATATTTGGGAGACAAAGAAGGTAAAAACATATAAATTGGGAAAGTTTCTCCATGTTGGGTCCAAGAATTCAGAGACATTTTCCTCTGGACCCATGCATAATAAATGTAACTCCATCTCTCTAAGTATTGCTTGGTTCTTCTCTAGTTTTCTATAACACCATGTTACTATTTTAAGTGATAATAGCTATATATATATGTATATATATGCATATGCAATATATAAATAATTTTAATATATTAAATAATATATTAATGTAGAGTTTTAGTAATATACTAAGTGTATATTTAATATAGATTTTAAAACTTTTCTTAAAAGTGAAAAATTAGTATATTTATTTTCTCATATCATATTTTATAATTAGACTATAAAGTAAACAAACAAACCAATGATAATCCAAATGTAATTTGCACAAACACAAATGTTTTTTGAATGTACTAATTTGGAAGAGTCTGCTTCTAAACTTGTAACTGTTATTTTCTGTTATGTAAAAGCAAATATGAATATTTATAATCTGTGCTTTCAAAACAGATTTGCATTCAATATTGTTTCTAGTTGAAATTATCCTTAACATTACATTAGAAAATAACTATAAGTGTTTTTTTAATCAGTTTTTCCCCAGTTTTTTTTCCCCCTCAAACAAGTGCAATCTTAATTCTGTTTCAATGTATTAGGCATATAGAATTTAATGTACCTAGGTGAATAAGAATTTATTCATAGCTTCTGGGAATACTGATGAGTTTATACTAAAAAAGAAAAAAAATGTCATGACTAATTCCCAAAAGAGCACATAAAGGAGGGTGAAGCATATTCATATTAGCAGACATTTAGCAAAATGAATGCTCTGTGTTCTTCAGCTGACCTTTGGAGTTCTTCAATGCCAGTCCTGGGCAGCATTTGTAATGTCTTTGTGAAGGGAATAGTGCCAGCTGAGTGGGTGAATCAATAACTCAGAGTGAATCTCTACATGGTTGCAGAGCTAAAAAGACCCAAATAGTCTATTCTTTCATTCTTAGCTAGAATTGCCACTGGGGATAAGTGGGGATGAACATAGAAGCAACAATTTCTACAATTATTAAGACATTGCTACAAGTGTTTTCTCTACTTCCACAGCAATGTAAAAAAATATATAAATATAGTCCAAACAGCCTCAGAGTATCCAAGATATGAGAGAATATAAGTAAACTCTAGGAGGACATAAAGGAATTGATTTTTGGCCAAAATGATAGAATGATTAATGTATTTGTCAGGATTGGCTATCTGCCAATTCCATTAAACAGAGCACATTAGAATGGAAAAACTGATTTAATTTCAAAATTGTTCTTTATAGGTAAAATTACATGATATAAATAATTTTGAAGCTAATGTGATGATCACATTAAAAAGTATGAGAACATCCTGTGGATGGCACTCTTCAAGGTAAACTGAACATGAGTATTATATCACTGGCGAGGCTAGACTTTTGTTATTCCCTGAAAATCTTTCTGTGTTTTAGTTCTATCAAGTGCATCATCGCAAAAGTGATGAAAAGCCACATTATAAGGTTTAGTTATTTATTTAATAAACATACCAGTAAGTGGATCATATATAGAGAGAATGTTTGCACAGACTTATGTGTATTGTGCAGAGTTTGTAATTTAATGGGGATCCATTCATACACAGCTAGTTTGAAGATTGTAACCTCTAAGGGTAACATTAGGAATGGCTAAGAGGAAGTTTTCTTCTCCCATAAAAGCTTTCTTGTGGCTTCAAGATTTACTTCCCTGGTGAAAGGCAGGGCTGTAGCCATGCCCAGAGGAAGCCTATTCTCTGAGGCCTGTAGGCAAAGGTAGTGAGCACCTTCTCAATTACCTGCGTCAACATTGACACCTTGTTCAGATCCCTTCATCTGTTCTTCCTTAATCAGCAAGGGCTCTTTATCCTCGTTGCCTGCACAAAGAAATTGAGTGTATGTTATATGCGACATTCTACCAAATTACTTTTCTTTTTCTCCACATTTGACTTCAAATTCTAAATTTAAGTCCTTCTTCAAATCAAAACCCATAAAAAAACACAAACACATTTTTCCCCCTCTCTCTCCACCACTAGATCATTGCAAGTATAAAAGGATTTGGTGTCAGACTTTTGTATATGCTCTGATGAAAGACATTCTTTCAGCCTTTCAATATTCTAGGCTGCAATCACGTCATGTCTTGGGTCAAAAAATGAGGAAGAACCTCTGGGTCAGCAAGAAAACTGAAGATGGAAGAAAAGAATGTTTAAGTTAAAATCTTTAAATATGACCCCATTTCATAGAAATCACCATATTTCTTCAAATTTTGACCAAAATAAATATTCTTTGCCATTTCATTAGAAGACTCTTCACACTTTGTCAGCTTATTATCTTGTGGTTTATAGAGGAGAAACTTAAAAAGAAGAGCAAGCTAGAGGTCATTCAACAGATGGGGAGGGGGCGTTTTTTAAACTGCATTAGTTGCAATCTTTCATTGCCTCTCATTAGCTTTTATAATGCTTTGCTTCAATTATTTCCAGTCCTTAACACATTGGAGATATGGTGCTAAAGCGTTGGAAGAATATTTAGATATGGACATAATCAAAGAACATAGTAATAACACACATTAGAGTGAATGATTATTAAAAAATAAGTATTTCCTAGAATTTTGGTTCTGGATGCAAATGCATTGATTCTCTAGCTCAGACGCTTTACTGTAGAGCTGAGGAAGGTGATGCCCAGAGTGGCCGAGTGACCAAGGCAGGGAAACACACACAATGTATGTCTATTAAACATGAGGTTAGGCCTTCCTTCTTTTTGACTTTCCTTCCTTTGGCAGGGAAACATCTAACCTCAGGTGAAGAAGTTGGGGAAATAAACAATAAACTGCTCACACTCTCTTTCCTTCCTCTGATCTGTTGTGGGGCTCTCTAGTGATCAAATGTAACCAGAAGCCAGAGGGCAAGGAAGACTTTTTACTGCATGATGATATACTATTTTCTACAGGTCAGAGAGAGGAAATGGTAGATAAGGTGGAGCATAAATCTGGAGGGGAAACTGAGATATCCCCCATGCCAGGTTGTTCTTGTTTTTTTATTTTTTATTTTTCTTCTTTTTCCTGTAAGGTTTTGCCAGGAGTTTAACTTGATTAAAAATACTTTATTGATGTTACATTCTAGTCACTGTTCTCTTTTACACTAATATCATCTTTTAAGGTACAGAAGGAATAAATACATTTTTCTTTAGAAAATCAGATCAACTTGTATTTTTCCTATCAAACTTATCTGGTTTACATGGAATAAAACTAAGTTATCACAAACAGTTATGAGATAGAATGACATCAGTGAAGTAGAGAACCGAGAGTTATATTGTACAGCTGAACCTCACCATGCTCATGAGTGACCTTAACAACTAATTTAATTCATTTGTGATTGTGTTTAAAAAGGTAATTCTAATTGTGAGAACTTTTTTTGCATATTCTATAATGCACGTTTTGTGTTATCTATAAGTATCTTTTTCCTATTTTTTTTTTTTATGTTTGAAAAGTAAACTCAACCATAGCACCACTCACACAACAAATGCTGAATACACAGGTAGAAGGAAAATTATTTCTGACCCATGTAGGTGAATGGCTTGCATCCTGAATATACTGTTTTATTATCCATATCATTGTCCTAGCTTGAAAATATTTATGAGTGATCATAAAATTAGGTACCTCTTTTGGAATATGCAACCTGCAACATGTATGTTGCTGACCTCCAGTGGAAGGTTTTGCCTGGCTTTACTATTTTATTTAAAAAGTAATTCTTTTTATTGGCTTGAAATTTACCACACTTTTATTTTACTAAGTTTTTCAGATATTCCACAATTGCATATCTTGAAACAATTCAAGTTGGTAGCTTTTAACCAATCTTGATCGTATTCTTCAAAATAGTTTCCAGCCAAACACATTTTCATGTTTAACTGTTTTAGACAATTAAACTTAAGTGGTGTGCACATTTATACAAAAAACAAAAAAACAAAAAAAGACCACACACACACACAGAAAACCAATCCCTAGGTATTGTCTTACCATGAAACTAATTTCACCAGTTAGCATATTTACCCTTTCTTTAGAAGGAAAAGTTGCCTTTAATGAAGGTCTTAATACAGAATTGATGTAACAAAAACTGTGTTTTAAAAATATAGTAAAAACAGTTCAAAATTCTGTTTTATTCCATGGAGGTTAAGAGTCTATTCAAAAGAAAGAAAAAGTACGAAACACTGTTGTGTTTACAAGTACTGCATTTGGTCCTTCAGAAATCGAAGCCAGAGGCAAGGATTAAGGTGATGCCACTTCTGGAAAAAGCAAGTCCAGGTCTTGAGGATGAAAAGAACAAAGGATGTGATGCAAAGAAAAGTCTGAAACTGGCCCCTGCATCACAATCAGGAAAGGCAGCTGGGGCACTGTGCAGATGGCAGACATGTTCTTTTACACGTGAGACTTTCTCTGCAAGAATTACTTGGAGAAATCACACCTTAGAGAACAATATGAAAGAAAAAAAACAGAGGAGGAATGAATTAGCTTCTTTTCCATTTCTCATTGGTCAAGGATCATTCTATGGAATGAAATTTCTTGAGTTGCTAGGTTGTGTCATCCTTTTTCTTGGCAAACCTCTCAGGAAGCTATTATAGCCCAAGTTCAACAGAATGGCATTTCCTGTAAGAAAAAGGCAGGTGGGAGAGGAGCTCAGAGATAATAAGGTTAGGCAAGTCATACTTGATGACCAGATAGATGTGAAGTTTAAACTTGGACACCAGCCATTAGGTGAATTTGTCAAAGGAGGCTTTTTTATTTATTTATTTATTTTTTGTGAGAGGGAAATAAGGGATTGAATTTGAGGAGGCACACAATTTGTGCACAGGAAAAGTAAGTAAACCGAAATGGCTTGAACTTAGTAATGGCCTCATTTAAGATTATGGAAATATCTAACAATTACCAATAATCATATTACATTAGAATTATATCCATGCCAGACTCTCCCATTGAATTGTGAACATTTGAACAGGAATTTTTTTATCATTTAATTTTCACAATCCCTATATGCTTAAGCTTCATAATTAGTGAACATAAATATATATCAATATATATGTATGAATGCATGTATATATATACATATATACACACACACATATATATATATGTGTGTGTGTATGTATTTGAACATATATATGTTATCAAGAGATTTCAAATAAAGTTTTAGAAATGTTTGGATCTTGTATAAATGGATAACCTCTAAGATGGTAACATGGAGGGAATGTTATGCTATTGTTTGGTTTAAGTATTAGATAATATTTGTAGGGAAAACTTATTGGTGAGCAGAACACTTTGTATTCTTTATAAAACAAGCGCCCAGGAGACAGAAATTGGAAATTTGAAGCAATGAATAAAAAAGGTACCATACATCATCTCATTTTATAAGGTCTTGCATGGATATTAGTAAAAAGTATGATTTATTTTATTCATTAAAAATGTATTCAACAATACTCATGAAACACTTGCTGTTCTACATCCTGAACCAGCACTGAAGACCTCAAAATGAGTAAGACAACATTCCTTCCAGAAAATTAGAGTCTATGACGAAAACAGGCATACAAACAATTAATTATTCATTACAACAACTTTTAAGAGGTTCTCTAATAGGCATGTAATGAACCAAGATTCCACAAGCCAGCTTTTTACAGCTGCAAAATTACTCTGGACCAGATCCACCTAAAATCATAGCAATGACAAATAGAAAATCAAAATGATCCTGAACATTTATAACACCTCTAACACATATAATGAAGTAAACAGAATGAAAATACTAGAATAAAATTTGTGCATAGCATTGCATAATTTAGCACACATAGGCTGCTATTGTTTTTATAAGCTAAATCAAAAATTTCCATCATCAGTAGAAAACAAATGTCTGTATATCCAAGAAGCCTATATGGTTTATTGAATACAACAACCCTACGTTTTTATATTAAATATTGCATGGTCTAAAGTTCATTTGACGGTGTTTTGTTCTACATTTTGCTTCTGTTGCCCAACAACAATGGCATGTACTTGATCAAGAAGAAAGAGGAAATGAAATTATATTTGCAACTATGCTGGGTTAAAAAAAATCACATTACACTTCTTTCCTATTTCCCTCCCACCGCCCCTCCCCCCCGAAAAGATTTAAGGCAACTTATAAAGATGAGTCAAATAAAATATAAAAATAAGTCTAGAAAATGAAAGGTGGGAACATAAGGTAGAAAAATGTTATAAACAGCTTATTTAAGTTATTTGGGCTAGTAGGTAATATGCTTGCCAGGAGTGGGGCACAAATGTGGCATTTTTTGCCGTGTGTGTGTGTGTGTGTGTGTGTGTGTGTGTGTGTGTATGAGAGAGAGAGAGAGAGAGAGAGAGAGAGAGAGAGAGAGAGAGAGAGAGAAACAGACATCCTAAAATTTAAAGTTTATTAGATAACACTGTTTTCTAAAGAGAAACATGATTACTCTTGATGCCAAAATTTAAGTTATTATCATAAACCTGATGACATCTTATATTTCTTAATGTAAGTTGGTGGCATAATACAAAAGCACAAAAAACATAGATGGAGAGAAGAATGAAAATAATGAGATTCAAGTATGTGACTCTCTGATGATCTAGCTTATTTCAGGGATAGATTTTAAATTACCCAACGAATGAATAAATTGCATATCTTTCCTACTACATTGCTGGGATAATTGAATGTCCATTAACTTTGTTTCTCTCTACTGAGCTTTTGAAAGCTTTCTGTTTAGTGACAGAGCATTTGAAGTTATACTCCTTGACAGGTAGCTGGAGTACTTGTGTTCTTTATAAAACAAGTACACAGAGAGATCAACCAAAGGACTTCTATGCATGCATGCAAGCCTAACCAATGGAGACAGACAACAGGGGGGGTGAGGGTATGAGTGGGGGGAGGCAATCGAGCAATAAGGGCACTTTGTAATACCTTAATCAATAAAGAAAAAACATTATTAAAGAAAACAAGCACACAGCTGTATGTTTTTAATAGCTTAGTTAGAAATAAGGTAAATATTGAAGAATCCAAAAAAGTAAGGAGGAGAGAGTCCCTATATAATGACATTCTAATTCTTTGTGTAAGTGAACAAAGAGATACCCAGTTGGAGCTACATTTCCGTTTTGAATGACTTTTTGCTTAATGAATTTCCAAAACAAATGATGAGATAGTTTTATTTTATTTAAATTAATATATAATTCCCACATAATATTGTGTGAATAAGGTGCACACATACTGATTATATATACTTATATATCACACTGATTACTATCATCACATTAGCTAACACCTTTATCATGTCACATTATTATTATTGTTGTTTTGTGTGAGTGGTGAGAACAATTAAGATCTAGTTCTTCAGCAGCTTTGAGGTTTATAATGCAGTATTGTTGACAGCAAGCACTATGCTGTGCGTTAAGTCTCCAGGACCTATTTATCTACTGGTTGCAAATTTGTACTCAAATACCATCTCTCCATTTCTCCTATCCATTATCTCCTAGTAACCACCATTCTACTCTGCTTCTACAAGTTTGGCACTTAAAAAATCCACAGATAAGTGATAGCATGTGATATTTGAAGAAACAGTTATTTTAGTTGTAACAAAAGCCAAGACGAATCCACACATACACATACAACCACAAATACACACATAAATCACCTAAGGAACACTGAGCTTAGAACTATGTGAGTTGTGTATGTTCTGAGATAAACTAATGACAAAATGTACATGTGAATAATCAATTAAAGGGATTTGAATAACATACTGGGGTATCTTTTCAGTTTTATTTGTTAATTAAAAAAATCAAATTATAAAAATGACTTTAGTATTAATTAATATATCTGGTTATATATACAATTAGTTTCTGATAGTAATTAGATTCAAAGACATCTATCTACCACAGATATTCCTAATTCATGCTAATAACCTCACTTAGTCTCTATAAAACATGTAAATTCATATAGAATTCATAACAGGCAAAGTGCTTTTATCAGATTAACCTAACATAGTATGAAATAATTAATAAACAAGTTAAAAAACACAGGTCAGTTCCTATACCTTTTTCAATGTAATAGCAGGCTGGTATTTTTAAAGTATTGTCTCAAAAATTCCCTGTAACTCACATAGCTTTTCATCTGTCTGCTTATTGAAATTGAAACATTCTTTGTTTGGGGAAAGGGAGGAGATACAGGCAGAGAAAGGTAACAGAGAGCTTTGATGTCCAAAAATAATGTTTAATACAGAGGAAAAATACAGAACTCTTAAAAGTGTGAATTTCTTTTTACAGAAACCAGAATTTTAAAAGAAGAAAAGATTTGTGGTTCCCTAAACCAGAGCAAAGTGAGTGCAGGAATGACCTGAGGGAAGGTTCCTGGCATGCAGAGAAGGCAATGGCTCCCTTTTTAGGATGCAGGAGATGAAATGGGAGCCAGACAGATAAATAGACTTAAAAGTGACAGATCTCAGAGATGACCAGAACCCACTGCATTTTGGACATGCAAATTAGCCTGTTTCCTGAAGCCCATGAAAAAGGGCCATGCACACTGGAGAATCACTGGCCTGAGTCCAGGGAGTGGAGGCATTGATCCCTGGCAAAGGGACTCAAACAAAAAGAGGAACTCCTAAATTAGAGCCCCACCAGGTAGAGCTGTTATCACAGTTTGAGGGGCATAGAGCTGGAAGCTATGTGGCTGGGAGGGGTTGGATTATACCATTTCCTGGGGGGAGATGGGGCAACCAGGGTGCTATCAATTGGGCCTTGATTGCTCTGAAGGAACAGAGCATATGTTACACTTATCAAAATGACTAAGTAGCAGGTCACAGAAGAACAGATGTTACTATCTCTGTATGTAAAGCACCATATCAATTATAAACTATAAGACTGTGTCTGATTCATATGGATCTATTCCTTATGATGTCGACTTGTTGAAATTTTATTGTTGGTTTAGTAGGGTCATGGGTAGCCACAGATCTGTGGTGAGTTCATGGAATGTAGGTTATAACTGATTTCTCTCCAAAATGTCTAAGAAATAAAGAGGATAATTAAGAGCTGTTAAAAATTTTATAGTATTTGCAATATAAATCTTTATAAGGCTATATGTAATGTAAGACTGATCTTTAGCAGATTATTCATGCTTAAGGACCATCTTTTTGTATTATCCATTGGCTTAAGAGATTTGTAGTTTAATGAAAGCAAACATTAATTTAAGTTTATATTTCTATATTTTACCATTTACTATAACTCCTCTTACTTATATGCATAGACAAAAGATATAGGGTACAATTTTCAAAAGGTACAAAAGTTATGCAGTGAAAAATAATATTCCTGCTTTCCTAATTTCCTAATTTTTCATCTGGTTTCTCTTTCCAAAAGCAGCGTCTACTGAGTATTACCAAATTCTTTCTTTCTTTTTAAAAAATATATCTTTATTGATTTCAGAGAGGGAGAGAGAGATAGAAATATCAACGATGAGAATAACTGATAGGCTGCCTCCTGCATGCCTCTTACTGGAGATTGAGCTGGCAACTCAAACATGTGTCCTGACCATGAATCTAACCTTTACCTCCTGGTTCATACCAGATTCTTATGTCTCTTTTTACACATATGCCTTTCAAACCAACCTAATTTAATCTGGATTTTGTATATATCATTCCATATGAAAAATGTAACCAAGTCCTTAGCTCCAATACATGTTCAAAATCTATCCCTCCCTAAATCTTTCAATAGCAATCAGTATTGATTCTTGATCTCTTTGACACATTCATCTTCTCTTATTTAGAGGAGGCTTGAAATACTAAAGGCTTAGTCTTGGGACTTCTTCTTTAGGTAAAATCATCCACATCTGCATATTCAATTACCATCTGACTTAGATGACTTACATTTTTAACTCATGCTCAGGTTCATATATCAAACTTTTCACTGGATTCTTTCTCTTGAGTAGCCGAAAGCCATCTTAAAATCATCATGTACAAAACTGAACTAAAGGTTTCTTCTCCCAACTTAGTCTTCCAGTTTCCACATTTCAGAGTGAATTGATAGAACAATCTTGATGCTTCTTTCCCCCTCTTTGTCTCATTATATCTAAATCCTTTCTAATACCTAGTTCATTAATCTCTATAATAATGATCGTCCTACTTTATTTTTGACATTCAATCACAATTATACTATGCATGCTGCCTTCCTTTTACACCTAACCTCCTGCAATAGCCTCCCTAGTGTTCACTTATGCATATTTTGAACTCTGATGTTTAATATACTTATCTCAAGGTGTTATTTTTCATATGATAAAACTGATGAAACATCCTGGAAATGAATGGCAATGAAAATACAACAATTCAAAATTTATGGGATACAGTGAAAGCAGTCCTGAGAGGGAAGTTCATAGCTCTAAAGGCCTACCTCAAAAAACAAGAAAAATGATAGCAAATAGCTAATTCTACAACTAAGAATTAGAAAGAGAGCAACAAGAAAAACCCAGTGTAAGCAAAAGGAAGGAGCTAATAAAGATCAGAGCAGAAATAAATGACATAGGGACAAAAAACAAAACAAAACAACAAAAAACAATACAAAAGATCAATGAAGCCAAGAGCTGATTCTTTGAAAAGATAAAGAAGATTGATGAACAGGCTCACTAAGAAGCAAAGAGAGAGGACCCAAATAAACAAAATCAGAAATGAAAGAGGCAAAATAACAACATACCTCTCAGAAATACAAAGGATTGTTAAAAATACTATGAACAACTCTATTTCAACAAACTGGATATCCTAGGGGAAATGGATATGTTTCTAGAAAAATACATCCTTTCAAAACCCAGTAAGGAAGAATCTAAGTATCTCAATAAGCTGATAACTATGGAGGAAATTGAAGCAATCATCAAAAAGCTTTCAGAAAACATAAGCCCAGGGCCAGATGGCTTCACAGGGGAGTTTTATCAAACATTCAAAGAAGAGTTAAAACCTGTCCTCCTCAGACTATTTCAAAAAATTCAAGAGGAATGAACACTTCCAAGCTCATTCTATGAAGCTAGCATTATCCTAATTCCAAAACCAAATAAAAACAACACAGTGAAAGAGAACTACAGGCCAATATCCCTCATGAACATAGTTGCCAAATCTTCAACAAAATTCTAGTAAATCAGATCCAGCAGTGCATCAGAAATATACACTATGACCAAGTTGGATTTATCTCGGGGATGCAAGGATGGTATAATATCTGCAAATCAATAAACGTGATATATCACATAAACTAATTAAGAGATAAAAATCACATAGTTATATCAACTGATGCAGAAAAAGCATTTGACAAAATCCAACACCATTTATTGATAAAAACCCTCAGCAAAATGGTAATAGAGAGATCATACCTCAACATAATAAAAGCCTTATATGACAAATCTTCAGCCAACATCAAATTTAATGGGCAAAAACTAAAACATTTCACCAAAGATCAGGAATAAGACAGGGATGCCCACTCTCACCACTCCTGTTTGACATAGTACTGGAAGTGCTAGCCATAGAAATTAGACAAGAAGAAGAAATAAAAGGCATCCAATTTGGAAAAGAAGAAGTAAAGCTGTCCTTATTTGCAGATGACATGATACTGTACATAGAAAACCATATATATATATATATATATATATATATATATATATATATATATATATATATATATATATATCTCCAGCTTGATTGAAACAACGGATCACGACATAACACTAACCATCTGGAAGTCAGTGCTGAGTTGCCCAGCTGCAGCCTGATGACCCAGCACAGCCTGCCCAGTGGCTGAGACCCAGAAAGTGAGTCAGGGTCTGATCTGCAGCCTCAGTGGAAGCTGTTGATTAGTGTACTTACCTTTCTCTTTCTCTCCCTCTTTCTCTCTGATGTTTGCCAGCAGCCAGGCTTTTCTTTTTCTCCTGGCTGCTGTTAAGCCCCTCCTCTTTGATTAGGCCCAGAGATAGGCCTGGAAATGCTGACTGGCAAAGGAACCAACCAATCAGAACCAAAGGTGATATGGGGAACCAAAGGCTGCCTAGGAGGTGGAGTTTCTGACACGGGTTGGCATAGGAACAAATCAATGACAACCAAATCTTTGTGCTGTGGGGATCCCAGGTATCAGGCCTAAAATGGCAGTTGGACATCCTGCAAGAGGTCCCCAATTGGGGAGGGTGAAGGCTGAGCAGAGGGAACCCCCTTTCTGCACAAATTTTGTGCACCAGGCTTCTAGTATATCTATATAAATTTTGTGCACCAGTCCCCTCAGCACAGCCTGCACCCTCTCCAATCTGGAATCCTTAGAGGGATGTCTAACTGCCAGTTTTGGGGATTGGGCCTATATATTTTGAGCACGCGTGCATGCGCGCACACGCGCGCACACACACACACACACACACACACACACACACACACACACACATATATATTGTTTTTGTGTTGTAGAGTTGGTCGGTTAGCTTCCTTCTCCTCCCCTCCCTATTGTCTAGAACAGCTATTTTCAAGCTTTTCCATCTCATGGCACAGAAAAGCTAATCACTAAAATTCTGTGGCTCATCAAAAATATATCGTGCTTGCTAATTTGACAAAAATAGGTATAATTTTGACTCATTCACACCAAAAGGCTATTGTTATTTATTTTTAATGTGGCAATATGAGAGAGTAAAAGTCAGTATCCCTGACTAAATAGTTATTGCACATTTAAAAATTTTGTAGCACACTAGTTGAAAAATCTCTGGTCTAGAAATATTTATCTGAGTTAGATTATCAGTTCCTTCAGGTATAGGAAAGTATGCATCAGTAGAAATATCTTTCTGTCCAACTTTTGATAAAGCTGTCTATGCTTTGTGTACCTTTTTGGCCATATTTTGATATCTACTGAGGTTATGATTAACTAACGTTACATAACTGAGGTTCTTCAGCTATTAATTTACTTCTGCTTTCAGCCAAGATGGAGCAACAGACACTGAATTTAGTGTCCTGCCTGAAAAACTAAAATACTGAATAAGATATATGAAGCAATGTTTTCCAGGTAGTGAACATTAGGCAATAAAGGACAATGATCCTGAGCGACGGGAATAAATTCGGGGAAATTATAATTGTTACAAATTATTGCTGAAGAGAGCTTCCTGAGCCTAGTACATGCAGGGGAACCCAGATAAACTGGCAGTCAGCCAGATTTGAGGAGCCAGAATTGAGAGTGCAGAGACAAGGATGGATAGAGTTTAGAGGGAAGAGTACTGGAGAGGGTTCCAGACAGAGGTGACCAATTCTATCAATATTAGAAGAACAGTAAGATAATATTATGAATGATTTTATACCAATCAAAAAGTCAGATTAAAAGCTACAAAAAGATTACTGAAAAAGAGATAATCTTATTGGCCCTATACCTTTAAATAAATTTAATTTATAGTTTTTAAAATATCCTACAATGAAAACCTCATTCCCATTTGACTTTATTAATAAATCTATGAACTGCTGAAGGAAAAGCTACACAAAATATACACAATGGCTTCTGAAAAACAAAAGGGGGAAGAATGTAGTACCACAATTTCATGCGATTAGGCTAAAAGTTATACTTTATTTTCCTTTGCTGTTTCAGAATGTATTTTGGCCTTTATTACTATCCTTATAATGATAACACCATAGACATTTTCTGGCACTGTTCTAGTTATAGCTGTGTTTGTTAGTTTGTTTTTATGATATAAAGCTCTTAGGATTTTATTTTAAATAGACCAAATGGTTTGTTCATTTGAGAATTTGCAAAGGAGAATTGCATCATAATGGACCTGTATTTAAAATATTTTCTATTGTACAAAGTGATTTGCATTTCTAAAGGCTTAATCAAGGTATTAAAATATTTTTTATTTGTATAAACAAAATGAAACCATAAAGTGTGTAATATTAAAAATAATTAAACTTATTTCCTTATTTATTTAAGTTAATTATACAACTTAAATATTAAAGTTTAATATTTCTAATCTAGTTTCAAACTAGAATGATTTTTGTTTCTCATTTTCTTATAACCTTAAAATATTCAATAAGTGTTAGTTAAAATACATAAGATAAAAGGCAATAATCTTTCAAATTATTGGCATTTTAAATTATAACTAAATGCAGTCACCTGAATTATAATAATAATATTAAAAGCAAGTAATTCTCTGATAATTTAGAAAGAGCATAGCTACATATACTGTTCTCTCTTTATAAAAACAATCTAACAGCAAAAACATCAATATTTGAAGTCTAGCAGAAGTCTCTTTTGGATAATTCTAAGACAGTGTTATAGGGAGAGGGAGAAAATTGACAGTCATACCAATATTCATCAGAAAAACATTATTATATATGACACAGTATTATGACAGATACTTATGTTGTTTCCATATCTTGGCTGCTATGAATAATACTATTGTATAATGAACATGGGCATACAGGTAATAATTATCTTCAAGATAAGACTTTTATTTCTTTTGGATATATATCCAGAAGTGGGATTGCTGGATCACATGGTAATTTTATTTCTAGTTTATTAAGGAAACTTCATGTTGTCTACCAGTTTATATTCCGAGTAACAGCATACAAGCATTTCCTTTTTCTACATCCTAGTCAGCATTATATATATATATTAAAAAAAAAATATATATATACATATATATATATATATTTTTAATACTAGCTATCCTAAGAGGTGTGAGGTCATATCTTATTATGGTTTTTAAATTAGCATTTTCCTGATGATTAGCAAGGTTGAGAACATTTTTATGTACTGTTGACCACTTGTATGTCTTTGGAAAATTTCTATTCAGGTCTTTTGCTCATTCATTAACTGAGTTATGTCATTTTATTTTTTCTATTGACTTATATGAGTTCCTCATATATTTTGGATATCTACCCTTTATATTGGCTTTCAAATATTCTTTTCCATTCCACAGGTTGCTTTTTCATTTTGATGGTGGTTTCCTTTGCTGTGCAGAAGATTTTCAGTTTAATATTGTCTCACTTTCTTATTTTTTTGTCTTGGCTTTAGATGTCAAATTCAAAAAAACATTGCCAGATTGATGTCTTGAAGCTTATCCTCCATGTTTTCTTCTAGGAGTTGTGTGGTTTCAGGTCTTATATGTTCAAGTCTATAATCCATTTGAGTTACTTTTTGTGTATTGTGTAAGAGAAGGGTCCAGTTTCATTCTTTTGCTTTCTGTTATGCTGTATTCCCAACATCATTTATTAAAGAGACAATCTTTCCTCATTTTATACTATTGGTTGCTTTGTCATAAATTAATTAACCATATATGTATGGCATATAACTTGAGATTTTAAGCACTACTTTGGGAAATTTTATTCTTGATTTGAATTAAGTTTAATAGAGGTAAGTCAGATCTGAAATGATATAGCTGAAAGTTTAGAAGAAAAGGTTGTATTTAAGAATGGTAACTGGATAAAAATATTTTAAAATTCTTTTTGGCATAAAGTTTTTTTTTTATATTTGCCAGTGCAGACTTTGAAACATAATGTATTAGTTTTTCCAATGTTATAGTGAAGCAAGACTTGGGAAGACTTTATATTTAGGCTTATATGCAAAAGTAATTGTTTTGTAGAGACTATCTTTTAACTCCAGTTATTCTCTAGAAGTATTTGTATATACTTAATTCTTTAATTAGTTATTTTATCATCATGATATAATTTAAATAAAATATTTGGAGATTAAAAGCTATTATATTAAAACTTTAAATGTAAACAATTTTAAAAAGTTAAAAAATTCTACTTTAGAAGGAAATTTTGTGTTTTTAGGAATTGTTTATTTATAACATAGTTTTTGGTTGAAATATTTATTCAGAATCCCATTTAAGTTTTTAAGAAGCAAACAAGAAAAAGAAACAAAAACAGAATGCTTTTTAGAATAGTAAAGCAATGCTATTTCAAATATTAAAATACTTTTAAAACTACAAGTGGATTCTCTTACCATGAAAACCACTAAAGTAGAGATAAATTGCTGTGCTAAAATTATTTATTGTTCAAGTCCTTCTATTGGGTCGGCAGCTAAGTAATTGCGGGTTTCACACACATATGGCTTCAGTTGAATTTTTAGGTTTGCAGACGTAGTACAAATGTAAAACACATTTTGTTATTTGGTAGTTGGCTATTCAGCTGTTAATCAGTGAAAAAAGTTTTTTGATCTGTTTTGTAGTTTTCGTTTGGCGTTCGTTGAAAAATGGAAAATCAAAAGGAACATTTTTGTCATATTTTGCTTTTTTATTTCCACAAGGGAAAAACGCATTGCAAGCTCATAAAAAGTTATGTGCTGTTTATGGTGACGAAGCCTTAAAAGAACGGCAGTGTCAAAATTGGTTTGCCAAATTTCGTTCTGGTGATTTTTCACTCAAAGATGAAAAACGCTCTGGTCATCCAGTTGAAGTTGATGACGCCCTAATCAAAGCAATAATCAATTCGGACTGTCACAGTACAACACGTGAGATTGCAGAGAAGCTTCATGTATCACATACATGCATTGAAAATCACTTAAAACAACTTGGCTATGTTCAAAAACTCGATACATGGGTTCCTCACGAACTGAAAGAATCACAGTTAACGCAACGCATTAGCAGCTGCGATTTGCTAAAGAAACATAATGAAAATGATCCATTTTTAAAACGACTGATAACTGGCGATGAAAAATGCGTTGTTTACAACAATATCAAGCGGAAAAGATCGTGGAGCAGGCCAGGTGAACCAACTCAAAGAACATCAAAAGCTGATATTCATCAAAAGAAGGTTTTGTTATCAGTTTGGTGGGATTACAAAGGAATTGTCTACTTTGAACTCTTACCACCCAACCGAACGATCAATTCTGATGTCTACATTGAACAACTAACGAAATTAAACAATGCAGTTGAAGAAAAGCGGCCCGAATTGACAAATCGAAAAGGTGTTGTATTCCATCATGACAATGCAAGGCCACACACATCTTTGGTCACTCGGAAAAAATTAATGGAGCTTGGTTGGGATGTTTTGCCACATCCACCATATAGTCCTGACCTTGCACCATCTGATTACTTTTTGTTTCGATCTTTACAAAACTCCTTGAATGGTAAAAATTTCAATAATGATGATGATGTCAAATCATACTTGATTCAGTTTTTTGCTAATAAAAACCAGAAGTTTTTTGAACGTGGGATTATGATGCTGCCTGAAAGATGGTAAAAGGTCATTGATCAAAATGGGCAATACATTACAGAATAAAGTTATTTAGTTCCATGAAAAAATTGTCTTTGATTTTCTTTAAAAAATCCGCAAGTACTTAGTTGCCGACCCAATATATATCAGAAAAATAATTTCTTACTATAATTTAGATAAGTATAATTACAATCCAAATAACAAATCTGTAACTACAATCCAGTACATACAACAGGTAAAATTTTATGTAAGTGTGAAGGGAAAAATACAACAAACAAAGAATCAGAATATTTGACTCTCTTGATGGCATATGAATCAAATAAGACAAATTGAAATGTGTCATAAAACTGTTTTTATAACTGCCTATTGCCATAAATTTAAAAGTGTTTTGTTTTATGTTATCAACTCTATTGTATATAGTCACACACACACACACACACACACACACACACACACACACACACATCAAGAACAAAACCAATCATCAATGCCAAAAATAATCTTCAATCAAGACTTTCCTTTTATTTTTTTTTAAATTAAGATTGATTTCAGAGGGAGAAAGGCAGGAAAAGAGGAATAGAAACATCTATGATGAGAAAGAATCATTGATCAGCTGCCTCCTCCATGTCCCCCACTGGGGATTGAGCCTGCAACACGGGATGAAACCCTGATCTCCTGGCTCATGGGTTGAAACTCAATCACTTGAGTCACACTGGCCAGGCTGGACTTTCCCTTGCTTTCTGTTTAAGTTTTTCCAGCTCTAATATCTGTGTTAAATTTCACAAAATACCTAATAAATATGGGTTGAAAATGTAATTTAATTAATTGTGTATTTTATGTGTTCACCAGTTTTACATTTGTATTCTGGTTTAAAAATCATTTTAAAATGTTGAATTTAACTGATGAGATATTTCTGGTATTCTTTGGTAGCAAGTGCATTCATACCATTTTGCCGATTAAAATCTTCTGTGCAACTAATTTGTGAACACTTTCTAAAAATGAATAAGTAATTAAATGACATATACTCTTCTCATTATACAGTAGGCATCTTTCAAATTGATAACACATCAATATCTCCCAAATAAGATTTTACATCTTACTTGAAAATGCTTAATTTCATGTTTTCATAAATGGGAAATAAGAAAAATATTTAATGTTCTACTTAACCATTTTGTATATTTGAAATAGCGTTATTTTGTCAATTTTACTTGTATAGTCAGTTATAGATGTCAAAATATAGAATGATCCAATTTTTATGGCCACACAGTTTTTGGGAGTGGTTCTGGGTATTTTTTTCTATTGAGTTACTACTTTACATTTTTCTTATTCAAGAAGTATTTCCTTTATGCTTATTTGTCTATAAGACTGTTACTTTAAAATTAAATGCACAGGAGTGTTTAGCAGAAAGCAGTCAATACAAGCTAGGTCATGGCAGCTCCCCAAAGAGGCCATTTTGTATGTCAAGCGGATCAATACCAATTGATTATATTTTGAAAACTTAGATAAATTAAACAACAGATTTGCAAACATGAGTGCAATATTTTTGGAAATGAAAAAGAAATTATTTCAATAACAGAGTCAAAAGAGTTCATTAACAAAATGCACATTTAATTATGCATTTTGAGCAATATTGTGCACAAAATGGAAAAAGAGTAAATCACATTACTGGTCTACAGATGCTTGGTGTAATTTTTAAACTGTATACAAAAATTGATGATGCTTCTTTTTCTATAAGCCATCTGGTCATATTTTATTAAGACATCTGTCTGGTCTTTATATAAAATATAGTGAAATCAGAATTCATTTAACTTAAATGAAAACTGTAGACATTCAGTTTGTAGTTATTGAAACAGAAACCAATAAAATAAAATATACACTTTTTCTCAATTGTCAGTGTACCTGAAAAGTTGACATAAAAATTTCAAGAACAGCACAAGGAAATATAAATTTTCTACATGGAATACATTTCTTCTTTTTTCTTACCAAGTCTTTTTTTTTTTTTTTTTTTTTTTTTTGCACTGATCCTATATTACTCTGTTTTTGCAGAACTGCAGGTACTGAATCATTCTGTTTTAAAATTTTAATATCATCCTGCCACTTGGCAACTCCTATAAGCTTGAGTGATCTAGCTGAAGTGAAAAACTTTTGAAATATATAGTGGTTTGTTGAGAGGAAGCATTAATTATATGCTATATGAAAAAGGAGCATTTAGCTGGTAGATCTTCTCCATTTGTCTGTTTCTGATCTCAGATGTAGAATATAAATCATTCAACTCTTAGAAGGCATTTTATGTTGAAACCCAGATTAGTGAAAATCCTGGTTTATCCTCTGTTGCCTCCAATGGTTGGTGCCTTCCCCAGTTTCATATATGACCTTGTTATGAACTGAGTCCCCTCAAAATTCATATGTTAAAACATTACCCCCTATAATGATGGTATCAGAAGGCGGGGTCTTTGGGAGATAAGTAGAGTTCAATAAGATCATTAAGGTAGAGCTCTCACGAATGGGGTTAGTACTTTTACAAGAGTCATAGGTGAGTTGTTTTCCTCCCTCCGTTCTCTACCAGGTGAGAATATAATGAGACGTCTGCATCCCAGCAGAGGATTTGTGCGAGTAACTGATGAGCTGGCACCTGATTTTGGAATTCCAGCCCCCAATACAGAGAAATAAATTATGTTATGTAAACCACCAAACCTATGGTACTTTGTTATAGCAGCCAATACTGATTGAGACAGAAATTCATAGTGATGAAGTAGGTGTTAGGGACAAAATAGGAAGGTTTAGGGAGTTTTAGGAATGAAGAGGGTCCATAGGAGAGGAATACATAGATGGAGACTTGAAGACGCCAGGGTGTTTATCTTACTTTCTCTAGAGTAGAGGTGTCGAACTCAATCAGAGAAGGGGCCAAAATCTAAAATCCAGCCTAAATCGCGGGCCGAATGGTTTACTGAACAGTCATAAACTGTCATTGTGATGGAAACGCAGTGGAGTGCAGTGATGACAGCGCGGTGTGGGCCACATTGCAAGGCCTGGCGGGACGGATTTGGCCCGCGGGCCTTGTGTTTGACACATGTGCTCTAGAGGATAGAGAAATACCACAGGAAGAGGGGGTCCAGGCAGATGGAGACATTTCCAGTCTGAGCAATTAAAACAGCCATAAAGCAAGGACAGAGATATCTCTGACCTGAGCAGCTGGCAGATTAAAAGCAAACTCCAACCAGCAAGATAAGGGGAAGAGAAACTGGGGGGTCCCAGGTGGGTTTTGAACTTTGAAACTAATATCAGAATGACCAATGAGGGGTATTAATGTGGGGGCCCCAAATTAAGGAAAGGGACCAATAAAAATAGGTCAGATTCAAACAAAGAACTGCAGCATATATAAACTGGAGACAAAGGGGCATGAAGGAGGGTTTTTTTTAAATTTATTTATTTTTATTTCCCCAGTAGAGAGATAGAGCAGGCTTTCCCCATTGAGAGTCTCAGAAGGAGTTTGTATCTGCTTCCAATAAACTTCTACATTTTTTATTAAAGAAGTTTTTTGTCCGGGAGTTTATTCTTCAAACTTTGTGAGGGCAAGAACCCATGGGAAGAACCCTGAACGTTATGTTTCAGTGAGAATAGGGCACTGCTATAACAAATACCTGAAGATGGAAGTGGCTTTGGACCTAATAATGGGCAGAAGCTGGCAGAATTTTGAGGTGCATGCTAGAAATATGGATGTTAAGGGTGATTCTGGTGAAGGCTCTGAAGAAAAAGAAGAGAAGTGTAAAAAAAGCATCAGTCTTTTTAGACAATACGCAAACAACATACTGTTGGCAGAAATATGGATGGGAAAGGCCATTCTGATACGGTCTCAGGCAGAAATGAGGAACATGTTGTTGGAAACTAGAGGCAAGACAACCCTTGTTATAAAGTGGCAAAGAACTTGAATGAATTGTATTTGTCTTCTAGTGTTGTGAAAGATAGAACTTACAAGCACTGAAACTGGGTATTTAGCCTAAGAGATTTCAAGCAAAGTGTTGAAACTGCAGCAGGGTTCTTCCTGACTGCTTACAGTAAAATCCAAAAGAGAGAAATGACTTAAAGGTGGAATTGTTCAACAAAATGGAAGCAGAACTGAAATATTTGAAAAATTCTCAGCCTATCCATATTTCAAAAAATAAGAACACTGAGAATGTGGCTAAGCAACGTTGGCTAAGAATAGTCTGGATCAGCCTTCTTAACAGAAGCCAGGTGCAATTATTCAAAACAATGGGAGAATGACCCAGGAGGCAATTCAGAGACAATTGGGGCTAACCTCCAATCACAGGTCCATATGCATGGGTCTGGGAGAGAAGAGGGCTGCCCCCGGTGACCACTAGCAAAGCCTTGTGTTCAGGACCCCAGCCCAGGAGAGTTACTGAGGCCTGGCTGACATGAGACCACTTTGCCAATCTATGCGAGTGACTTTATCACTCTTAGGGGTAGAATATGGAGTCAAAGAAGAATATTTCTGAGCCTTAAATTCTTATGAACTTTGCCTTGCTAGGATTTGGACTTGTTTGGAACCAATCACTTTTTTCTTCTTCCCTTATTCTCCTTTTTGGTATGTGAGTGCCTATCCTTTGCCTGATTTATCATTGTATTTTCAAAGCACATACTTTGTCTGGTTCATAGGTTCACAGCTGGAGAGAAATTTTGCCTCTTTTAATATATATATATATATATATATATATATATATATATACACACACACACACACACACACACACACACACACACGATATATATTAATTTCAGAGAGAAAGGGAAAGAAACATCAATGATGAAAGAGAATCATTGACTGGCTGCTTCCTACATGCCCCACACTGAGGATCAAGCATGCAACCTGGGCATGTGCCCTGACTAGGACTTGAACCATGACCTCCTGGTCCATAGGCTGATGCTCAACCACTGAGCAACACCAGCTGGTTGAATTTTGCCTCTTAATCTTGAATCTCAGCCATATTTGATTTAGATATTTACATCAGACTTTAGATTTAGAGTTGTTGCTGGCACAAGTTAAGTCCTTTGGGGGTTTAGAGGGATAGAATAATGTGTTTTTCATGCAAGAACAATATACATTTTAGGGACCCAGGGGCAGAATGTTTGTGTTTTCTTCAAATTCAGATGTTGAACCACCACAATTCAATGAGATGCTATTAGGGGGTGGGTCCTTGGGAGGTAATTAAAGTTAGATGAGATCATGAAGGTAAAGGTCTCATCAATGGGATTAGTGTCTTATAAGAATCAGAGAGAACTTTGGTCCCCTCTCTTTCTGCCATGAGAGGATAAAGAGAGGGTGCTCAGCAGTCTGCAGCTCAGAAGAGGGCGTTCACCCTAACCAACCACGATGGCATTCTGATCTTGGACTGTCAGTCTTCGGAACTATGAGGAATTAATTTTTGTTGTTGAAGCTAGCCTATAGTATAATACTTTGTTATAGTAACAAGATAGTATTTTTATCCAAATGCTCCTGTTTGACCCACCAGATGAAGGAGCTAACTTGGTTTGTGAGTGTGATCAGAGGCAGTTGAAAAGTCTTTGGCAAATAATTAATAGAAGAGACACTTGTTGAAAAAATATGAGAACAAATTAAATTCCAAAGACACACAGCAACAGATATATCAATTGAATAATCTGTGATTAGAGACAAAAAGGCTGTGCCATGAAAGGCAGGAAGTATCTTTGTGGTGTGTACCTTCAAGGCATCTCAGAAGACCAGCTGAGGCCTAACTCTGCTATTTGATTTGTCCTCTGGAGGGAGGCCAGGCAACAGCCAGATCTGTCCAAGAATAACTTATTTCACATAATCTCAGGAATTTGCCTTCAGTAACCTGTGTGGTAACGTTATTAAGAAGGTCTCTATCTCAACCCTCAACAGAGGGTTTTGGGAAGGAAACTGTTAGCTAACATTTTTTTTTATTTTTTTTTTTTTTTTATTGGCTGACACATCCCAAGCAATACTCCTAAGCTTTAAGAGTTTCTGATTTAATATGTCCCTAGTCTGGGAAGGAAAATATAAATGATGGTAGATACTGAGAAAAGTAATTTATCACTCTGAGAGTTCAAATTAATCTTGGAAAGAATTTCCACTTCAGTTTCCATTAGTAGCAAGGAGTGTTGGCCCTTCATCAGTGGGCCAGTCAGGAAGGGGACCAGATCAATGGAACTGGTTTCCATTTAATTGGAACTTGCAATAAGAATCTCCAAGTGTACATGGAGAATTAATTATCTTAAATTTGGGCTGGAGAGTGAAGATGAGAAATGGCTGATAAGAACCAGATAGTATGTAAACCCAATCCAAGCAACTGCGATTCAGAATAGGGGTTAATCTCCCTCATCAGGAAACTGGACTGAAGTTGGGAAACTATACCACCAAGGCACATGACTGGAATTAAGAAAGAGTGACTAAGTAGTCATGGGCTGCTCGAATAAATTTTATAGGAATAAATTTCACTCTAGAACCCACTGATGCTAGTGAGGATGATTCTAAAAATCCAGTTATGATAACTGGAAAAATAGAGAAGGGAGACTTGACACATGATACTTTTCATTTTATGACAAAAAACTCCAAATTTTAAGTCCATTTATTTTAATTAATTTTAAACCCATAAGCTCCAAATATATTTGAGAATGAGAAATATTCTGCTGCTTCCAGAACATCATAACAACACAAATACATAGTTACTACAGTACCTTAAGCCTTTTTATTGCTTAAGGATCCAACCAAGCTAAATAAATGCCTGAAGCTGTTATGATTTAGTTTCATAAGAAAGTGACAAATTGCATTTCTAAATCCAACTCAGAAGTCACTTGAAGAGCCTTAATACTAGAGTTGAATCTACATATACATATACCAATTCTTTTAAAACATTTTAATAATGTCCTCCCCACGCCCCAGTAGATTGTTCTTATCCATGGGTATTTCTCATGTTTTAAAATGTGTTTTTCACAGGTCTTACATATTAAATGGTCTTTGGCCAAAGACTAAAAATCACTCTCATCTTATGCAATAGTGGACACAAGGCTGGCCAAATGTAGAGTTAGCTATGTCTAATTCCTATATTTAAGAAATGCTCTTTCAGCATCTATTATATGCCAGAGACTATGTATAATGCTAGGAATATAAGTAAATAAGAAACAACCCTAAAATATAGTGAAAGAACTTGGCAAACATACAAACCAATCAGTGAGAGTAATAAGTACTAATTGAGGCAAAAACAGAGTGCAATAGGAATGCTCTCTGGCCTCCTTCCTCGCCTCTAGACTAGACTAGATATCCCAAGTAGGAAGTGCATGAGTTTTGAAAGGCTGAACAAATATAGGCTGTCCAAGCCAAAAAGCTGAAACAAAATAGAACTTGGTCAGGCAAGGGAGAGGCAGTGGCCTGGAAGATCATCTCAAGAGAAGGAATAACAAATGCTAATTCCCATCAGCATTAGCAAAACTGCTCTATTTAGAAATGGCTGCATATTTCAGTACTGGTTTTTTGTTTGTTTGTTTGTTTGTTTTAATATATTTAATTTTTTTTACAGAGTGGAAGGGAGAGAGATAGCTAAAAACGTCGATGAGAGAGAAACATCGACCAGCCGCCTCTTGCACACCCCCTTCCGGGGATGTGCCCGCAACCAATGTACATGTCCTTGACCGGAATCGAACCTGGGACCTTTCAGTCTGCAGACCGACGCTCTACCACTGAGCCAAACCGGCTTCGGCCATATTTCAGTACTGTTGAAATATTGTGTAACAAGACAAGCACAGAGTGGTATGTAGAAAGATGAGCTTTGTATTTAAGAACATATTCAAGCCAGAATATAATATAGTAGTTGAATATAATAAAAAAAATCTTCTTTTATCTTAATAAGTGAGGCTTGGAAGAGTTCTGGTGGCTGCATAAACCTAAATCACAACGTATGTGGCTCATGTGCCTGAGAAGCTTTCTGCTCAAAATCCTGGTTTCCCTGCTTCTGCTCCTCTGGGACAGAAGCCCATTCTCACTTCTATGTGACCAGCTCCCTCACCTATCTGGCACTCTCCTCTGGTTTTCAGTTTTCTAAATTTGGTTGGTGTATTAGTCAGGGTTCTCCAGAGAAACAGAAATGATATATATGTAGAAAGAGATTCGTTATAAGAGATTGGCTCATGTGATTATGAAGGTTGAGAAGTTCTGTGCTCTGCCATCTGCAAGCTGGAGCTTTAGGAAAGTCAATGGTGTAATTCTAGTCCAAACTCAAAGGCCTGAGAACCATGGGAGCCTAGGGTATAAGTCTCAGTCTTCAAATGCTAATCTTTCAGAAAGACCTTTACAAATATATCCAGAAATAATGCTTTACCAGTTTTCTAGGCATCTCTTAGCCTGGTCAAATTAACAATTTTTCCCCCAAGTAGAATATTATTCTGTACTAGAGGCCCAGTGTACACAATTTGTGCACAGGGGTGGCAGAGGGTCCCTCAGCCCAGCTTGCACCCTTTTGCAATCTGGGACCCCTTGGGGGATGTCTGACTTGGGATTAGGCCTAAACTGGGACCGCTGGCTCCTAACTGCTGGCCTGCCTGCCTGTCTGATTGTCCCTAACCACTCATTACCTTCCTGATCACCTCTAACTGTCTCTGCCTCAGCTGCTGCTGCGGCTTTGTCAGGAATGATGTCCAGAAAGTCATTGGGCTGTCTGGTCTAATTAGCATGTTATGCTAATTATTATTATAGATCAGTTTCAGATGTATAATTAACCATCACAGGTAGACACTATTTCTTTTTTATGTATTTTTATTTTAAAATTTTTTATTGTTTAAAATATTACATATAGTATTACATATATTTCCTTTAAACACTATTTCTTAATCCTTTCTAGCATTACCTCTTTCAGACCTCTTCAATAATTAACCCCTCAAGACCATCCTGAATGTAGATATCAATCAGAGTCAGACTTTGCACGTATGTTCTGAAGAATATTAATTTTTTATGAGAAGTAAGACTTCTATGACCAAATATGTCAGGAAAGTGCTGTGTAGGGGAACAGTTCTGCCATAGAGTCCTCCTGAGCTTGCACATTTTGATGTAAGGCACATAGGGGAGGGCTTGAACCACAGTTAATCCAAGCCTTGGCAGAATATCTTATGATCCTTTGGGACACAAAGAATGAGAGACCTACATGATGCTACTACAAGACCATCTCCCATTAGCTTCCCTTTCTTTTCTCCACAATACAGGGCTGTCACAATACAGTTTCTTATGACCTCCTGGGTTCTGGTGAGATGTAGAGCTTGAGCTCTCTGCCCTTCCCCCTTGGGATAGAACTGCAGAATATAAGATCTTCAGAGCTGTAGTCTAGAATTTACTTGTTAGCAACAGAGTATATTATAACTCACTGTGTTTTTACGCCCCTTTTATTTCGGTACCATACTTTTTCGTGTGTGGGACAAGGACTGTGGGGAGCTGGCACCTTTGGCCAATTTTCCTTTCCCTTTGTGAATAAAAAACTGTCTAAGTCTAAAAGTGTCCTCATACCTTTACCAGTCAAATTAGTCAGACCTTGCCTCACCTTGCCTTGTATGTGTGTTGACCTATGGTAGTCAATGGGCATCTCTTGGAGACTTGTAAGGTAGGCTCTTCAAGGATCTGAGCAGACCAGGGAAAAAGGCATCTGCTTAACTTTCTTCAACCCACTGTGTTCTAATCTGTTTAAACACAAGGTTTTGTCTCTACCAAAAAATCCCTACTAAAACTACATGGAACTCATTCGTAGACTTCATTCCTTTGAGAGGTTTGTCACTATAAATCCCATTTATCATTTATTTAAAAATTGATATTTTTTTAATTTTCAAAGACTATCTTTTCACATTCAAAGACAGTGCCTCTAATTTCCTAAAGCAAATATATGTATTTAATTTATTTTCCTCAGAATTTCTGTAAACAACAAAATTATATCCTAGACTCTAGAGTAAAGTGGTATGGATTTCATTATATCCATATTTCTAAGTCTCAGATTCATAAGACAAAACATGAATTTTTGTTAGTTAGTATTTGTTGAAATTGAAACACTTGGTATTTCTAAATAAACTAACCTTCTTGTGAGATAGCCTCACCAAAGTGTACTCGTGTATAAAATATCGATATTAGGTTGGCTGAGGGAGGGTGGGGCTGTTGCTAGATGTAGACATATCCTAAACCTCCAGACTCCTAAAGTTTGTCACCTAGTACAAGATTTAAAAGAGTTTCTATTCAACCTATACATTTGAAAACTAAATTATCTTTTTTTTGACTAGTTAGCAATTCAATGGATATTCAATTTTTTTGAGCAGCTCAATGGATAATTTTGGATGGCAAATGATGCCATAACCAGTGGTGGTTAAAGAAAAACCATCTGAAAATATTTCCATTAATTTATAAATTACAAAATGTCAACTTTCAAAAAGTACTATTTTGAATCTGGAAAATGATAGGGGAAATATTGTATTTACTACTTAATCTTATAATGATAGGTTTATATTTTACTTTTAGATAAAGAATAAAAAGTAATAGGGATGAAGTGGTTTTTCATAGCTAATAAGAGTATTGAGTGGGTTTCAGAAAGGCACATTTCACTCACTGACCAGATTAGTAAGGACTTTTTGGCTGGCAACTTAATGTTGCATGATTATTAATCAATATAAAACTATGGATACAATAATGGCTTGTAATAAAATAAAAGAGGCATAGATTTTAATTAGTTATTAAATGTTTAATTATTAAATCAGCATTTTATGGTTCAACTGATATTTAAGGATAAAAGCATCAGGCCTTTAAAATGGATTTTATAATTATAATATATATCTATATTTATATCTTTACTTTAAAAACCTCAAAGTTCTTAGTAGTTAATCAAATTTGATTTCATAATATGATACTTATAGGGTACTTAGGTACTTCATAAGATATTTGTTAAATGAGTGGATTATTTTAATATTGGTATTTAATTCTAATAGGTCTACTGAGTAGAATAAAATCATTTTAAAAATTAAAGAATTTATAATATTTCTGGCCTCTATGTCTCTCCTTCTCCTCTCTTCCTTCTGCACATCTATCCACAACATAAACACACGTTCAAACACAAGCACATAAACTCTTACACCTGAACAAATTTAAAGGCTGCTTTAATGAGATGTACAGCTAATAGAAAATCTGAAAATCATTGTCTCTCCCAATAATCCTATTCCTATGGAGAGGACATATTGGTCACTGAGTTTTCCTTAAGTTTGGAGGAGATAGTGGACAGATATGCAAGCAATAAAAAACGTTCAAATGTGGTGTTAGGAGAATTGGTTAAAATTTGTGTTTCACTTACTGTGTGACCTTGGAACATTTTCAGGACAGACCATGTGTGAGGACACAAAACTAGCCTCAACAGGTTTAAGAAGATTGAAATCATACTAAGCATAGAAAGAAAATGAAAATACTATACTGTCAAGATTAAACAAATTAATATATGTAAAGTGTTTTAAACTGTGCTGACATGTTAAGTGCTAAATTAATATGCAATTACTGTTTTTGCAAGTTAAGGGCAATTTCTATAAAACTATAAGAACTTGACAAAGACAATTGAAAATTGGTCTGTTTTCTTTTACTGGAAGTATTGTAGTAAATGCTGATTGAAATTGGAATTATCAAAGAAACTTGGTGACCAAATATGCGACCTAATTCACAGAAAAATGTGGTACATTATTCTCCAAACTTCTTGTACAAGAGATAAAAAAAGATCATATGCCAATGACTTAAAGATACTCTAAGAATTATATACATTATATATCGAAATATGTATAAAGTATGTAAGCTGTTTGACTTTATAATTAATCCTGAACATTAGTAATAGAATTTTGTAATTGTAGGAAGCAAGATATTCAGTTACATTCTTTCATTATCCAGATAAGAAAACAAAGACTCAAAACAGATACAAAGCCAAATAATAAGATACATAGAAATTGTTTTATAGAAATACTAGAAGCCCAGTGCATGAAAATTCATGCACTGGAGGGGGGTGTTCCCTCAGTCCAGCCTGCCCTCTCTCACAGTCTGGGAGCTCTCAGGGGTGGGAGATGACTCGGTGATCAGGGGAAGGTGACACCCCCATCACACCTTTGCTACTACCACTGCTGGCAGCACAAGCCTTGGCCGGCCCTTGTTACCTGCGCCTTGAGTGTTGGCTGGGCAGTTGACATATGAGGCTTGCCTGCATTTTGGGATGGCTGTGGGGTTTGGAAGTGTTGAGGGGACTGGGAAACTCTGGAGGCAGGCATGCAGAGTGTCAGGAAATTCCTGGGGGCAGGCCTGGCTGTGCTGTGTGCCTGCTGTCCCTGCAGAACTGAGGGGACTGGACACTGCCATCTTGTGGCTTTGGACACTGACATCTTTGAGGATGTGACAGTCAATTAGCATATTTTCTCCTTATTGGCTGTGGGTGCTGCCATCTTTGTGAGGGTATGATAGTCAATTAGCATACCCCTCTTTATTAGATAGGACTACAGTATTTTGATATATTATTATATAGTTAGCATATATTTTTAAAATAAATTAACTATATTTAAACTTGAATTTGAAAATTTCAAATTTGAAAAAAAACAATTTGAAACAAAGACTGTATAGCTAGTTTTTCAAAACGCAAGTTCTTAATTTTGATTTATTTTTCTGATTAACTGAACTTCATTATTGCATTATTGAGAGTTCTTTAGAAACTGACTGGTTCCATAAGGAGAGTGTGAATTGATTCTAAAGGTATTTACAATAGTAGCTCAGAGAATTTATAGGATTGTTAGAGGAGTCAACTCAGGCAAGGATAAAGGGAAAGGCAATTAGAAGGAAAATTCAACTGACATAGGTGACTAGAATAATCATATTTCAAACAACCCATATAATATTTATAGTGATAGAGTCTGAGAATTACTTTTTTCAGAAAAAAAATTATTGCCAATTAAAATTGATATTTAAATTATAATGAATGCTGCATATATTTTTCACCCAACCTCAATATTTAATATTTTGGTTTCATAGTTAATGAAAGAGCAATGTATCTTGTTACTAGACCTAGTATTTCTACATAAAGAAAATTTTGAAAGGCATAGAGAATAGCAATTACTCATCAGAAACTTCTCTTTTTATGGGCTAATGTTAGTAAGTAAAAATTTTAAACATCAAACTAAATTGAAATGGTGGTTTGTTGGTTATTCTTGATATAAAAATTGCTGGGTCTGTATTCTCTCAAAGTGTTCAGTAAAAGTATTCAAAATTGTGATATATAGCTCATATCTTAACTGTTTGTGCTGAGACTAGATATATAGATTATGCTTATTTGAAAATATGGCTCAACATATGAACTATTCATCTCAATTTTCCACTTTTACATTCTTGGACATTTTAAGCCATCTTGCTTTATCAAAAAGTACTACACACATTTGGTTATAGTAAGTTGTATCTCATAATTTCATGATAATGGAAGTTAGATGTATAATGTATGAAATCAGCTATCTACAAAAACAATAAGCACCAACAACCTCATACTAGAATACAGTTCATAAAATGGAAAAATATTTACCTAAACAAAATCAAAGTGAGAAAGGCATTGCTGAAATTTAGTCAAGGTACTTAGGGTATAAACTTCAGAAGGCATCACTGAAATACAATTGATGTACAAAGACAATACAATCTAATCTGTGTGGTTTTAATATTTTGAAAGAGAAATAAGAATATGTTGTGAAAGTAGAAGTTCTATATGGAGTCTACAGAGTTTACGCTACAAGAGCTAGGATACATCAGAGTAATTTCAGGGCTGTCCAAAGAGAGGAAGTTTTATTTCTGATGCCTGCCTCAGACAATCACCACCATTATGATGGTCTTCCTAATGGCCTTTGCTCATCAAACAGTATTCTAATTCAGTGTTTTTCAACCTTTTTTGGGCAAAGGCACACTTGTTTCATGAAAAAAATCACGAGGCACACCACCATTAGAAAATGTTCAAAAATTTAACTCTGTGCCTATATTGACTATATATAAAGTAATTCTCTTGAATAGGAATCAAATAAACACAAAAAAAGTATTTTATAATTACTTTATTATGAAATATTCAGTAAACAAAATAGTGAAAAATTATAAAATTCTTGTCTTGTCTGCACCTACGGCACACCAGGCAACTAGTGTGCCGCGGAACAGCGGTTGAAAAACGCTGTTCTAATTATACCTGCTTTCCATAAAGACTTTATTACTGTGGTCTTGAGGTACTGACCAGCTGATAAGAATACTCTCAACCTTAGAAAGTTCTATTTGACTTGAATTAATACATGAACAATCTGTTTTATAGGTCAGTCTTTCATGCGCTTGATTAATGCGAATTTGTCACGGTGCCTGATACACTGTGGGTGTATTGAAAAAAAAATTAAATTTCTTTTCTATTTGGACCTGGAACATGGACTCTTTCCACAGTGCTTCTGGCTTTGGGAGGCTTTAACTAATGTAGCCAGACAGCCACCCACTGAGACTTCTCTTTTCTCTAAAAAGTGATATTCTGTAGACACAAATTATCTCTCTCTCACTCTAATGATCTTAGCGAGCAATAAAAATGTCAGGATAAAGGGACAGTGAATGCATTCATCAAGAAAATAAATTATTGGGCGTTCAATCTGGCACTATGTTAGGCACTGACGTACTGTAGAAAAAAAAAACAAAACAAGTTACTTTTTTGTCTTTAGGTCTTGGAACATCACCAATGTTCCAGGCAGAAGCTTTGTTATTAAGTTAAAAACTGCTGATGAAGCTCTGGATTGATTCTATTGATTAAATGAAGCATCTTATGTAAAGAGCCCAGCATTGTCTTTGGCAGATAATGGGTGCTCCGTGGTAGTTACATTTCTTTCTTTTCTTCTTTGCATCCCTTCTCCTTATTTTGCAAAATGATTAAATACTGGAACATTTAGATCTTATTTTGAAATTCAGTCTTTTTTTTTTTTTCATCTGAAAGAGAATGGAATAATATTTTACATGTCTACCAGATGATGTATTAGGGGAAATATTGAATATACTAGCATCTTTTGGTAGTAATTTTAACTATCTATAGATTATTTAGATGTTCAATACCATCTTATTTATCTTCACCTAAATACATAATTATCAATTTTCTTCCTATATTTTTGTGAAACTGCATAAAGGTTGATGATGTTTAACAAAATGTTGATCCTTCAGCTTAGAATCATATGTTCCCTTATATGTAAAATTTTTCTTTTCCCTGGATGTTTTTAAGATTCCCCCTTTAACACTGATTTTAAACAATTTTATTTTGATGCATCATGGTGTAATTTTCTTCTTGTTTCTTGTGCTTGGAATGTGTTGGGCTTCTTGGTTTTGAGGATTTATAGTTTTTATCATATCATATTTGGCCTCTTGAAGTTATTTCATAGTTCATTAATGTTCTTTTCATTATTTACTCAGCTTTTTTCTGTCTATGTGTTTCTTTGGATAGTTTATTTAGCTATGTCTTCAGGTAAATTAATATTTTTATGCTGTGTCTAGTAGGCTGTTAATAACATCATGCATATTTTTAAGAGAATTATAGTTTTGATTTTAAGGATTCAATTTTGGCCCAGCTGGTGTGCTCAATGGTTGAGCATTGACCTATGAACCAGGAGGTCATAGCTGATTCCTGGTGAGGGCACATGCAGGAGACAGCTGATCAATAATTCTCTCTCATCATTGTTGTTTCTTTCTTTCCTTCTCCCTTCCTTTCTGAAATCAATAAAAAATATGTTTTAAAAAATTCAATTTGGATCATTTTATAGTTTCCACAAGTCTTCTTAAAATTCTCAGTCTTTTATTACCTTTAAAATGTACACAACATAAGTATAACTCCTTTAATGCCCTTGACTATAATAGTTTTTCTATTATGTATATCATTTTAGTACTTGTGTTATTGGTTGCTGTTTTCTTACCATCATGGGGAAGAACTGGTGGCCTTCTTCTCTGAATGCTAGTTGCTGTTAGTTGGATGCCAGACTTTGTGAATTTTCATACTATTATTTACTAGATATTTTTGAATCCCTGTAAATAGTCTTGAGCTCTGCTCTGCAATGCAGTTAAATAGTTTGATAAATTTTAGTTCTTAAAGCTTTCTCAGAAGGGACCAAATCAGACTTTGCAGATCATTTTCTCCCAGTAGTGAGACAGTACTTTTCTGAGTACTTTACCTGATGTCCGTAGATTTATGAGGCTTTCTATTTCTGCTGTAGAAACATGAACTATTTCCTCCCCTGTGCACACTTCCAGGATAGCTTTCAGGTGGCTCTTTTCCTAGGCATAGGTAGTTTTCTTGCATTCCTGTCTGGTTATTAGGGTGAAGCTGATGGTTCAAGGCGGGTGGCTCCTGGGCGGTCTCCAACCATCCCTCCCTCTATATAGCTCTCTCTTTTCTTATGTTCTGTTCTGTGAACTCTAGCCTGCACTCTCAGTTTTCTCTCCTCAAATTATTGAGACCGCTTTTTATAGCGTACCTTTACTGTAGCCTGGAAACTCTCTCCAAGCAGTGAGCTGGGGGAATCACAGGGCACTTCTCTGCTTTCCCATCTTAGGGAACATTGTTGTGCTGCCAGGTGTAAAGCAGAAAACCATTATTTTGTAGGTTGTAGCCTGGTCTTAAGTTATTTCAGGACAGGGCACTCGATCTTGGATAGAAGGTGAAGTCCTTGTATGTTTTTCTATATGTTTAGTTTTTGCTTACAATGAATAATAGCTGTGTTATTTTAAAATTGAATGATTGTTTCTATTTTTAAGCTAGTTTTAAAAAATAACCCAAAACCCTGAAGCTAGTGAGCAGTATTCTGTGCCGATTATTTTTTTTTAAGATATATAAATTTTTATTGATTTCAGAGAGGAAGGGAGAGGGAGAGAGAAATAAAAACTTCAATGATGAGAATCATTGATTGGCTGCCTCCTGCATGCCCCACACTGGGGATGGGGCCAACAACTCAGATGTGTGCCCTGAACAGGGAATTGAACCATGAGCTCCTGGTTCATAGGCCAGCCCTCAAGCACTGAGCCACACAGGCTGGGCTGTGCCAATTATTTATAAGCATACTTTCTTCCTTCATCAAACCATTAGGAAACAAAGCTAGACTATAAAACTTTTTGTTTCAAAGCAGAAAAATATACTCAATAGGTCTAATTTTATGGGACTATCATGAATTTAAGAGTAGCTCAAGTACAATTTTAAGTAGTTTTCCCAAAAAAAAATAAATGGTTATTAGTTTTCCAATTACTCATTCTCTACTTCTTGATATGGACAACTTCATATAGAGAAACAATAGACACTTCAGAAAGTGCTATACTTTCTCTAAGCAAGCCAGAAGGGGTAAAGGAGGTGAGAGAAAAATTCCTCACTTTGCATAAGCAAATTGTCTACTTGAATATTCAAATGCAGTCCGTAAGCTCATACAACTTTTATGCTTATGACTAAAGTAACAACCTTGAAAAGCCTGAGTTGATGTTCTTAAAAGAAATTCTATTTGTGAATTCTGGTCAAAGCTGTAGCAATAATTACAGTTTTCAGTGGCTCTACCATGAATCAGACACATAATCTAGCTAACTTTTATTTTTTAATATATATTGTCTAGATGTCAATAAAACATTTTTCTTTTGTTTGTGTCTAGGAAAAATAATTAATATTACATTTTGTTAATTTGAAATGTGTCTTTTTATGTGTATTAAGGTAATCAGATTATACTCAAGAAAGTATCTCTCATGCTCAGCCTCATGTCAGGAAACCAAAATTTAGGTCACTTTCTGTTTTGCTCTTCCAGAAAAGGAAGACCCAAGTCAACCAATTAGCACTTGCTTGCTCAGCACCAGTTACCTACCCCAGCTTCATACAAGGAAAATAACCCCGCTTTAGCCAATCAGCAAATGTTCAGCATAACTTCCTTGTTACTGCCTAAGTTAGTCTATAAAGCTCTCTCAGATTTTTTCTCTTTGCTAGATTGGATGTTGCCTGGTTCACAAACTGTTAAATGAAAGCCTGCTAGATTAGTAAGCCATCTGTGGAAAATTCTCTCTTACCAGTATCTACATTAAACCCTTCAGTTAGTTGAATCAGGAAACAGTTTTTACTAAGTGTAGTTATAGAACCTCAACAACTTGCATTCCTACTAGGAAGCCATATCTTTCCTAGATTTGTCTTTGCTTTTAATTTTAAAACTTATATCCAAACTTCTCCTTTCAATGTTTGTAAAGCTTTTTAAAAAGAGGTGTCGAAGAAATTTTGGATTTCTTCTGGCAGCTATTTTCCTCTTTACTTTCTGCAAGGCAATGGAAACAGTGGCTGTTGAGTGCAATGGCTGCTAAGTGTCTTGTTTGAGGCTTAGGCTAGATAAAGTGATTTCCAGAGTCCAGAGTAAGATAAGATTAACTTCCCTATGATGAAGTTTTAGAAAGGAAATTTCTGTTCTCTAGGTCAGTGGTCTTCCTTTTTTCCTTCCCTCCATCCCTCTTTCCTTTCCTCCCTCCCTTCCTTCCTTTCTAATATATTTTTGTTGCTTTTATTGATTTCAAAGAGGAAGGGAGAGGAAGAGAAAGACATATCTATGATGAGGAAGAATCATTGATAAGCTGCTTCCTACCTGCCTCTACCAGGGAACAAGCCTTTATCAGAAATCAAACTAGAACCTCCTGGTTCATAGGCCAATGCTCAATGAACACAACAGCTGGGACACAACAGCTGGGCTAGGCCAATGATTCTTAATCTTTAGCACGAAGTAGAATCATGATCCCTTGGAAAGCTTGTTAAGTAAAACCCAAATTACTAGGCCCCACCTCCAACTGGGAGGGAATCAAGATATTATACTACAGTTCTGATAAATTATAAGCTATAATTATGCTAAGTGAAATAAGCTAGTCAATGAAAGAAAAATACCACATGATCTCACTCATTTATGGATAATAAAGAACATTATAAACTGATAAACAAAAAGATAGATACAGAGACAGTAAAGCATCAAACAGACTGTCAAATTACAGCAGAAAGGTTAGGGAGAGGTGGGGGAAATAAGAAATCAACCGAAGGATTTGTATGGATACATTTAAGCATAACCAATAGAGGCAAAACTCGGGGAGGGGGGGAGGTGGGTGGTGAGGGCATATATGGGAGTGGAGTGAAGGGGCAATGTAAGATATGTACACATATAATACCTTAGTAAAAAAATGAAAAAAAAGAAATAAAAAAATTATAAGCTATAAATGTCTACGCTAATGCTAAAAATCACATTTTGAGAGCAGTTGCTTGATCAATGACTCTCAGTTCTGTCAAAGCTTTGGAGACACCTGAGGAGTTTCTGAATACAGGCAGGTCCCACTTTGCACAGTAGCGCCGGACTGTAGAGTCATCACACAATCTGAAATCATGCAAAGTGATCTCAGTAATCCTTAGAAAACTTACTATTGCTCCATGATCTTTCAAGATTTTTGTTAAATATAAAAACAACACACCTCTCTTAATGTCTCTTTAATGTCAAATGAAAAAATTTTAAGAGTAAAACTAATATTTATTTATGAAATGAATTTAAAATGTTAAAAATATTGAGAACACTTTTTCTTTCTTTGCAGAAAATGTATTAGAAGTAATTTGAACAGTGCTTGCTTTCTTGCTGTTAACATGATATAGAGTATGCATTTTTTCTGCTTTGACAAATTTTCATACTTCTTTCTGAGTTTAGATCAGCTTCCAGCATTTTATCCCTTGGGCTTTCACTATTGTGAAATATCTTCAAGAGTTCTTTTAATGGGAAATTTTTGCCAATGTCATTTCCTCAGGGACATCTTCATTCCCCCCCCCCCTTTTTTTTTTCATACTACCACTTTTCTCATTTATGCTGGTAAATTTGCCTTCACTAAGATCCTCTGGCTTTCTATCTAGTGACTATTGGACAGCAGCAATGTCAACATTCCCAAGGTCAGCTATTTCTTTTTGTTAATAAAAATTTTTACTGATTGATGTTTAGAGAGAGAGAGAAGGATCAATTTGTTGTTCCAGCTACTCCTGTATTTATTGGTTGCCTCCTGCTTGTACCCTGACTAGGGATCAATATGCAGCCTTGGCTTGGGGGGAAGGGGGGGCGGGCGGTGCGTTCCAACCAACGGAGCTACCTGGCCAGGGCAGCTCTTTTTATAATTCATTTACATTTTATTTGCATATCACTTTCAGCATAATTACCTTTCCTTTTTTTGCTGCTCTTTTATCTTTATCAGACACTTTCCTTTTTGAGTTATCTATTTTTATAATATACTAGAGACCCAGTGCATGAAATTCATGCATTGTGGGGGGAGGGTCCTCAGCCCAGCCTGCACTTGCAATCTGGGACCCTTCAGGGGATGTCTGACTGCCAGCAGTTGGATATCACTCTCGCAATCCGGGACAGCTGGCTCCTAACCATTCACCTGCCTGATTGCCCATAACCACTTGCCTGCCTGATCGCCCCTAACCCCTTTGCCTTCATGCTTGATCCCCCATAACTACTTGCCTGCCTGCATGATTGCCCCTAACTGCTTACCTGCCTGAGATCACCCATAACTACTGTGTTTCCCTGAAAATTAGACATCCTCCGAAAATAAGACCTAGCACATGGAAAGATAAGACATTCCCTGAAAATAAGACCTAGCGCAACTTTGGGAGAAAAAATTAATATAAGACACTGTCTTATTTTCGGGGAAACAGGGTACTTGCCTGCCTGTCTGATCATCCTTAAGCACTCTGCCTTCCTGTCTCATGCCCATAACTACTTTGCCTGCTGGCCTGATTGCCCCTAAATGCTCACCTGCCTGTCTGATTGCCCCTAACCATCCTGCCTGCCTGATCACCCTTAACCATTAGTCTGTCTGCCTTATTGCCCCTAACTGCTCACCTGCCTACCTGATTGCCCCTAACTGCCTCTGCCTCAGCACCTGCTGTGGCAGCTTCGTCCAGAAGGACATTTGGAATGACGTCCGGAAGGTCATTTGAATTTCTGGTCTAATTAGTATATTATGCTTTTATTATTATAGATTTCACGGGCCTATCACTGTGAGACACACTTGCTTTCTATGTGTATACTGAATAATAGATGTGGTGACTAATCACAGACATGCTTTAAAGAAAGTGATGTGATTGGTCACGGATCCCAAAGCACATTTGTTATTTACATAAGGATTTGCCAACTGAAGAAGTGAAGTTAGCACTTTATGCAATTACTGGCAATTAATATGCCATCACAACTGACATTTCAACAGTGTTTTGGAGGACTTGTGCTATTTAACCAAACTGTGATGACTGAAATCTGCTCACAAAGCAAGGGCTGTCTGAAATAACATCAGGCCAACAAAATTAGAATCTTTGAGATGGGATTCAGGCCAAGATATTATTTTAAATTCTCCTTCAGGTGATATTTACATGAAACCAGGTTTGAAAGGGCTGCTCTAGAACATGGCTTGTCAAAATTTAGTGTTTATAAAATCACTTGGAGGGCTTGTTAAGATACAGATTTTTGGGGCCCATTCCAGAAATTCTTATTTAAAGATCTGACATATTACCTGTTCTAATTACCTGAGAAGTTACCTCAAATTTTTTCACTAGCTTCGGGGTGATGCCAATGATGCTGGTTCATGGAACAGCAGTTCCTTGGATGTAAAGATGATGTATCATCTGAATTTGAAGCTGGAACTAATTTGGATTGCCCATCTGAATGTAATATCAAGAGTGAAAACGTTGTCAATTAATTTGTTCACTGATACCACCTGATTGATTTGGAATTATGGTAATTTTTTTTTACTGTAAAGTTGATATCAAAACTTTTATTAATGAAAAATTATGATGAATATCTTAGTCTAATTAATCATAATTAGCAGTCTACTTAACTAAATGACTAGAAAGTTCAATTATTTTCTCTTTCCATTTCATTTAATTATATACAGCCAATAAATTTAGTGAAAGTTATCCATTTAGTGTCTTTTTGTAATTAAGCACATCTATTAAGTTGATACTCAATATTCTTTTTATTGCCCAGTGTATTAGTTTGATAGGGCTACCATAACAATATGTCACAGACTGGATGTGGCTTAAACAACAAAAATTTATTTTCTAACAATTTTTGAGGGTAAACATCTGAGATCAAAGTATTGGCAGGTTTCATTTCTTCTGAGTTCTCTCTTCTTGGCTTTTAGATGGACTTCTCCATCTGTTTCTATATGGTCTTCTTCCCTGTATATCTGTGTCCTAATCTATTTTTATAAAGACACATTATATTGGACTAGTAGCCCTGCATGTGAAAACACGCACCAGTAGCTTGCCAATAGCTTGCTGCCGCCCTCCACTAGCTCTCTGCCTGCTGCTCCGCCCTTCTGTAGCTCTTTCACCCACCACCTCTCTGCCCACCTCCCCCTGCCCTCCCCTCATAGCTTGCTGCCCTGCCCCCTCCTGTAGCTCTCAGTTGCCCCACCCTCCTGTTGATCCATGATCTGGTTGTTACTTGGTAGGTTTTTATGCTTCACAGAGTACTGACCATTTGCACATTACATCTTTATTATATAGGATTAGGGCCTACCCTAGTGACCTCATTTAAACTTAATTGCTGTTTTAAAGACCCTATCTCCAAATAAAGTTATATTTGTAGGTACTAGGGCTTAGACTATCAATAGTGAATTCAAGGGGGGGGGGAGTGCACAATTCATTTCATAACACTCAAATAACTTTAAATTCCTAACTTATTATTTAGGATCTATTTTATAATTTCTCTCCTCCCTCCTTTCCCCCCTTCTTTTCTTCCTTTCATTGCACTATATATTGTTTTGAATTTCTATGCTTTCTTCTTAGTAAGTAGAAATAGATGTTGGGCATCATAATGCCCAATGATGATAGTTGTGTTGTGCAAACACAGGAACTTTTACTTTACAGATGGCACCGTGCCTGCTCACTGTCCTTGGTGAGGTCCAAGAAAGGGTTAAAATTGTACCACAGCATAGAATCAACCTCCAAAAACCATTTTCTTTTTTTCTTCCAAGAGGAATGACAAAGTACCTGGTCATAAAATAAAGGTAAATTTATACCAAGCCTTGCTACAGTTTCCAAAGGTGATGTGGGAATATGTGCTTTGACCTTGGCTGAATGTGAAACTTGTAATATAGCAAAGGGGTGCTTGTGGTGAACATAAAATGACTTATTTCTGTTCTTGGCAAACAAGCATTTCCTGTGCTTGGTGCTTTATTCCATCTTTGAAGTTCTTAAAAATATAGCTATATTATTATATCTCTAAATGATAACGTGAGCCAACTTTGCCAGATGACACTATTAAAAGCTTAAAGTCAGTTAAGTCTATGTGATTGATTTGCATGGAAATGCATATTAGATTAATGTATTGTTTATATAAATTGCAGTCCATCATATGGATACTCCTGACTGCTGTTCTTCCATTATGAAAAATTACAATTAAAACAATTGCAAGACATTGTCATTCACCTACTGTTGAAAAGTAATGGGAAAGATTTGATTGATATGTTTTGCATTTTTAAAAAATATCACACATTTGAATATTTACTTTGTAAAGGGGATTTCCAACTTGTTTTTCTAATCTATTCAATACTATATTTTTTCTTGTTTTTAATCTCAAAAATTTGTATATCTTTCCTCTAAGTGATTCTTACAATGATAAAATGGTTTTGTTCTGTAGTTTCTCTGATATTGACTTTAGTGAAAATATAACAAAGCAAAACAAATTAGGAGTATATTTGAAAATATAATATTTCAAAATAGTCTATACATGTTTGTGAAGAAATAGAGTTTATTGAGTACCCTAGGATTCAGTGTGTTTTGCATGCTTTAAATAACAGAACTCCTATGCAACTCCAACTACTGAAATGATAAAAAGACATTTGCTTTTTTTCATACCATACCATTACATATCATACCTAAAAATCTCGCCAAGATATTACTGGATGAAAAGTCACAGGTGCACAGAAACGCGCGCGCGCACACACAAACACACTCACACACCTGGGCGGATGGATTGATGGATTGGTTGGGCTGCTCAGAGATCAGAGCCTGGATCCCAAAAGGCCTGTTTTCTACTAACTGCCTCTCTGGGCCAAATGCAACTCCAGTGGGTGGTACTGCTATTCATCCTTCAGTTATTGTTGCTTTGTATCCTAATGTAATAGTCCTTTTGGCAATATTGTGCTCTGTTTACTTTCTAAATTTGTCTGTCTTGCTGGCTCCACATCCTCTACCACACAATCCCCACCTCACCCTCCCACCCCCCGTCAGGTAATTTCCTGGACAGCAGCTGGTGCTGACCTTGTCTACTTGTTCTTTTACGGCAGCTAACACAGATCTTCTACTTGGCAAAAACAAAGGGAAAAATAAGCCAAGTTTAATTCATTCTGATCAACAGATATTTCCTTTAAAACATTATTGACTTTAAAGTTACCAGATAATACAGCAGCTTTGTATTTTGTTTAAATCTCCCTATTTGGATGTCTTAAGCTATATTGAACTAAATAATAATTCTTCTCTATAAGCCTTATTCATAACAACAGTTGTGGCAGAATCTTAGGAAAACACAGGGAGCACCTATTCTAATGAACTTGGAGAATATCTTACTCTTCCAACCAATAATTCTCAGATTAAATGATTTTTCATACCATTTAGGCCATAAATTGTTTATTCAGTTGCCAGCTGAGTTGACATAAAAGATTATGGTATTTAAATGTAAAACTCTATATAAAACTGGTAGCTAGGAATATAGCTAATTTTATAGAGCACTTATTTCTGAATAATTGAGAGCCGGTGCTTGAAAATCTCTGCATGAGGGGAATAAAAGATTATGGAATTAAATTCTGGCAACTTAGAAATAAGTCATTTAATAATAATAATAATAATAATAATAATAACATGGTTAGAAAAAGAAATCACTTTATTTTAATAAGGAGACCCAAAGAGAGAAAGTGACTCATTTAACGGTAAGTGGCCAGTTCGTAGCAAAGCCAGGGTGGAAATTTTATCTTCACCTGTACAATAACAGCACTCTTTTCACAGATAAAGAATTAAATATTTAATTAACTTAAAATCCTCCCAGTAAATATGACAAATTTTATATAGGATAGATATCTGGCCTTCCTACAAAAGCGTTATTGTTCTCTCTGTTTTAATGTTGAAGAATCTGAGATTTGGTGACATTTAACTTGCTCAAAGTCACCCAGATGGAAAGTGATTAAGCGGGCTTTTGGATCCTGACTGTGTGAATTCAAACCCTGTATTCTCTTTACAAGGCAATGTTGTTTTTAATCTCTCATATAAAAGAAATGCTGGCCACTGACTTTGCATTCTAAACAGACTGTCAGACAATTATGATAAGGTCTGCTGGTACAACATATGCAGGAAAGTCAACCCTTAGTCTGGAGCACTGTGCAGAGGTGCTGTGGCCAGGGTCCTTGGGACCTGTCAGATCAGAAGACCAGATGCACAACTGGGTGAGATGAACTTTTGGTTCTGTGTTTCTCCATCAACAAAATGTGGAATTAGGGGCAAGATAGAGTTCATATTCAATGGCTGTCTATTTCTACTACGTGGTCCCTACTCAAAGCTGCTAACAGTTCAGATTAACTGTACTTTTTGGGCCAAATATCTGAGTGGCCCTCACTTTAAGTAGTTTAACTATGTCTACCATGTAATATTTACTTCATTTCTTTATATGTTTACCAAAGTTACATCCAGGAGTTAAACAGATTGGACCATGTTATTCTCAGTAACCACCTAGGGATGATAAGATACCAACCTGAGTCTAGATAAAGCAAGAAACTAAGTAGGCTCTGAGTGAGAAGGCCCGAGTCTCCGAAACTAAGACTCAGACATTCTAGGCAGTCATATGACCTTCTAGGCGGTCATATGACTTCGGTTAATCCATTCATAACTTTTTCATTTTTGTATGGTTGTAAAAGAAGGACAGTCAATTTGTCTGCCTCAGAACCTGCAAAAATAAATGCAATGGTGCATTTTATAATGTGCTTTTAAATGGAAGGGATTATTGTTAATCAGCATATTTTACTGATGGGCCTATAGTTTGTTATGATTTAATGTGGGCATTTGAAGTAGGAACTTACCAAATAGTACCTCATATGATATGCATAGCTTTCAGAGAGCAAAATTATAATTTACTATTAGGAAAATAAGACACTTTAACATGTCCAGAGGAATAAAGAGAATGAGCATCCGTTTTTTGGATGTTTGAGAAAACTAACTGCCAAATTTTTGTAATACAATTGGTTCTGGATAAATCGTACAATAGAACAGTACATAATTAATTTAGAGAAGAGAAAAAGAGGGAAATTAGTTCCCAAACTTATAAAAGGCAAGTGCATTATAATGAAACAAATAAAAATAAATTTAGAGTATTTTTTAAATATATTTTATTGATTTTTCACAGAGAGGAAGAGAGAGGGATAGAGAGTTAGAAACATTGATGAGAGAGAAACATCAATCAGCTGCCTCTTGCACACCCCCTACTGGGGATGTGCCCACAATCAAGATACATGCCCTTTACCAGAATCGAACCTGGGACCTTTCAGTCCGCAGGCCGACGCTCTATCCATTGAGCCAAACCGGTTTCAGCAATTTAGAGTACTTTTATTGATGCTTTCTATCTTAATCTTTAAAAATCTAGAAACATGGCTATTAACTTACATGGAGATTGCAATTTCTCTCTCTGTGCCCCAGAGATTTAGGATATACCATTTTGAAAACCCAAGGTTAGTCTCACTTAGAATCACTTATGGAAAATCAGAATCTGGAGATAGGCTGTAAGCTGGAAACTTTGGATAAAGAGAACAACAATGCTCCTTTCCTGTACCTCCACCATTTGCTGCATTTTAAAGGGGACGCTTGGGGATGAAAGGCACTACAAACACTTGTGTTGGAAATGGAATATAGTCTGATAGCTGTAATCTTACGCTGTTAAAATGATGAAAAAGAAAACTGATACATCACTGCATACAATGCAGTAGTTGCATTGCTTGAGCTGTGCAGAACGCACTATGCCTGTCTATTTAACACACAATTTTAAGAACCTACTTTAGTCCTTTCCTCAGGATACAAAGTTTGCCAGGCATTTCCTCTCCTCATTGCTCAGCATGCGCTATTCATCTACCCAGTGGCATTTTCTACAATCAATCCTCATGTTCATTTTAAAAACTGAAAACAGTTTATTTTGTATGCTTTTTATTTTTTAATATATTTTTTTTTTTTTTTTTTTACCTAGGTAGAATTTGAAGTGAACTATTTCAGTAGTCAACTGTTGTGGAAAGTCTAGTTTAATTGTTCTCAAACATCAAGTGCATAAGTGGCACATGGCAGCTTGTTAAAATGCAGATTTCTGTCCCTGTTCCCAAAGATACATTCCATAATTGGAGCTCACAACACCCCCTGCCACCTGCCGCCCCCAGCACGGTCATTTTGGTGTAATCTCCGATACATAAAAAAACTATGAACTTGATACATGTGAACACAGGTGAGAGGAGTTGGGGATTTGGGATTTTAGAGAAATTTAAAAACTTGTCTCAGGGGAAAGAGGAAATAATTAATACTAATTGAGCAGGGGCAGTCATTGTGCTAAGAGCCCTACACATGATGTTTTAATTAATGTTACTGACACCTTCCAAGGGGCCACATCATCATAACAGTTTTAGTATCATAAATCACTAGTAGCAGAGCTAGAAATTGAATAATTTTTTTTCACATCAATGTCTACTGAGATTCTGGTGTGTGTGTTTTTTCTTTCTATAATCTGTTATAAATCTTCATACCTTATAAACTTACAAATATTATTAAATAAATCTGTGTATATTTCATGTGAGGGCAAGGAAAATATGTTTATAGAAAGTACTTTTTAGATATATTACGATTTAAACCCAAAGAATGAGTAAGATGAGGAATTAGTGAAGAATAAATTGTTTTAGTCATTATGGAGGGAGATACGAAAAAAATAAAGGGCTCTAGGTTCTTCAATAATTTCTTAATTTTGCACAAAAGTGTGTCCCATCCTCCAAAAGTAAAAATAAAGGGCATAAGACATGTGCATAAAGATAAAGGTAACTAAGGTTATGAAAGGGAAACAGTTAAAGCATTAATGAAATTCAAAAACCACATGCCAAAAATGACCTTATACATGTGACATTATTATCAATTATCATATCTTTGACATTACACTCTTTGGCACAATAACACATTATTGTATCGTGTGTGTGTGTGTGTGTGTGTGTGTGTGTGTGTGTTGTGTGTGTGTGTATGTATGTGTGTGTGTGTGTGTGTGACGGGGAGGCAGGGCAAAGACAAACTCTAAGTTGTGAGAAAATTTGTAATGTTCATTTCCCACGCTTAAGCTGCTACTTGACTTCTCTTATTGATCTGAACGTCTTTGCCCAATGTATAATTTTCACCTTTTTTTTTTTTACTGTGGTTTTTCCATGTTTTTAAAAATACCTTCAAATTATTTTATTATTAGTATTTTTCATTGCTCAATGAGTAACATTTTAGCTTCTCACTCCTGTCACTTCCCTGAGTTTCTGAACCATTTCTCTTGCTTTGTCTGTATTTCCCAACCCAGTCTCTTTGTAGGTCTCAGTTTTAACACCACAATTCTAGGCACTCACTGCCCCACCTTGGGTCTTTCCCAGACTTCCGATCTGGGATTTACAAGTTGTCCCTTAAGAGTAGGATCATTCTGAAGTTCAACTTCCTACAAATCACTTTCCAAAATGAAACCAGAAAAGTGTCTTCTTCTCACACTGCAAGTTTGTACAGACTACTCTCATGATTATTCAACTTGAAGATCTTCTCAATTATACGCTTGGCTTTACCCTCCTTTCTTAATTCAGACTCATGTGTGTGTGTGTGTGTGTGTGTGTGAAATCAAAACTCATAAATAAAATAAAACTATGAAGGAAAAAGTACATTGAATACAATCTGACATGTTTAGTTTTTTTTTCCCCCCAGACAATTAAAGGTATGATTAGAACTGGTGACGTGATTTATTGCTGTTACTAAGAGTTCGTAAGAAGTCAGTATTTTACTTTTTAAGAATAACCAGCAATTACATATAAAATTTGCCTCTCTAAACCAGTGTATTAATCAGATGAGATTATTACATGTTTAAAACTATACAATTTTTTAAACAGTGTATAATGGCATATTTGTTCTTGAGTTAAATATATAAAGATAAACTAATTCTTACTCAACCATTTTATTATATAATGTATATACACTAGAGGCCCAGTGCATGAAATTTGTGTGTGTGTGGGGGGGGGGGGGGAAGCAGAAGAGGGTTCCTAAACCCAGCCTGCACCCTCTCACAATTCAGGATCCCTCGGGGTATATCTGATTGCTGGTTTAGGCCTAAATTGGCAGTTGGACATCCCTCTTGCAATCTGGGACCATGGGCTCCTGACTGCTCACCTGTCTGCCTACCTGATCACAACTAATCCCTCTGCCTGCCTGCCTGATCTCCCCTAACCACCTCTTCCTCAACCCCCGCCATTATGGCTTTGTTCGGAAGGTCATTTGGCTGTTCAGTCTTATTAGAATATTATGCTTTTATTATTATAGATAATATTTCAATATCTATCTATCTATCTATCTATCTATCATCTATCATCTATCATCATCATCTATCTTATCTAACTATCCACTTACCCACTTATCTATAGATATAACAGTGTGTTTTGTAGCGTTCTAGTAATCTATACCCATTCAGTTGTGGATTAGTCAGGAAAATGGAGATCAATGTGCTACCTAAGTAGGAAGAGGTTTTAATACAGGAAATTTAAAGCATAATTCAGGGAATATGGCTGGAAGCTAGCTAGAAGTGGGGGATCCTCCAGAGGACATCTCACGCATTTGGAAGATGCAGGATGGGGGCTGCCAATAATCTCAGCCCCTGCAATGTAAGCACAGGTAAAATTCCATGTTCACCTACATCTGTTGTCAGAGATTAACCAAGTCTCCTCTCCTGCTGTCCACATCCAGCATGAATAAGTCTCAGTGCCATCATCTAATCAGAAACTGGCTGGAAAGGAGAGCTTCTAAAACTGAGTGTGAAGGATGGAGATTATATTGTGTAAACAATCTGCATCTGAAACAATAAAACAATGACCGGTAGTCATTCACATTTTGTGTGTGTGTGAAAATGTTTGGTAATGACCAATTCACAAACTCTCAAAGGAATGTGATAGCACTAATTGCTAGAACATTTACCTTATTTTGAACAATTCATTCCTCTAAACTGCATTCTTTCTCTTGGCCTGTTGTCTGGCATGGGACATGGAATATCTTCTCTCTTATTCACATAGGAGCCAAGTAGCCCAGTTCCTCTATAATTTTCTCACATAAATTAAATGCAAACTGTGATGTTTTCAATATTTTAAATGCTTATTACTAAAAATGTACTTTAGTTTCTTGATGTTGATATCAATGTGCTATGTGGCTTGATCCATGTAGTCTATAAAATAGACTCTTTTTCTATTAATGCAACCTTAATGTTTCAATGTATATGTTTCTGACATTCACATTAATCTTGCAGATAATATTTTTTTTATAAACAATTGTCTCTTAATCATAATTTCAAGTGCTATTTTGAATCCAAGTGTAGGATGTTTGATCAATTTATTTTAAATTTTATTTTGGTCATTTTTTTTTTACTATTGCTCTAATCTAATAAGATTTTCCTGAAAGTTAGTATTTTTTTTTTTTAGAGAATCTGAATTAATTTAAGTGAATTAAATGAATAGAAATAAATAGATTTTTGTAAGAGTTAGAAAATATTCATTTTAATCCTATGTTCACATACATATATTTGTTTTTCTTCAGGGTTATTGTCTGAATGTGTCCTCTCAGATTCATATGCTGATGCTAGCCCCAAAGGTGATGGTATTTGGCGATGAGGCTTTGAAAGGTGATTAGGCCATGAAGATGGAGATCTCATGAATGAGATTAGTTCCCTATTAAAGAGGCCCAGAGAGAGGGTTTGCCCCTTCCACCACATGAGTGTATAGTAAGTCGACAGCCAGCAACCTGGAAGAGGGTCCACAGTAGAATCTGAAAAAACAGACACCCTGATCTTGTACACCCAGCCTCCAAAACTATAAGCATTACATTCCTGCTGTTTACCAGCCATCTGGTATATGGCATTTTGTTATAACAGCCTGAACAGACAGAAATCCCTAGAAACCGGTCCTTTTGGAAAAATTCTTTTAGTTGTATCTTTCCTTATTTTTTCTTTTCCCCTTTCCCATTCCTTTTATTTATCCCTCTCACTGCCTCCACATAAATTTGAATTTCGCTCTTACAAACACTCGAGCTCCCAACCATTCAAGGTAACATGGAGAAGACAGAGATGCTGAAGAGCATTTCCTACTTATAAGTAAGGTGTTTTAGGTTAAAATTCTGCAAAAATAAGCTCCATCCTTATAAAGAATAAAGCATGATAAGACAAAACATAAAGAACAAGTATGCAAACCTTGTTTTCTTCACTATATAATAAATGTGTTTCCTTTGTCCTTCAGAACTGACAGTCCTTAGATTATAATTGAACCTAGGGAGAAAAACACAATTTTCTGAAAGGTGGCAATCTACTATGGAATGCTATCATTTTTTTTTATAACATACTTAATTGCAATAAAAATATTCCTTTCTCTTATCCAAAGATTAAAATAGCTTTGAAATTGCCGAGACCAAAGAGCTATTCAGTTATCTTTATGGGATGTTTTATTATTGCTATAATGTTTGAAAGGTCAAATTTGTGCATTATATATTGATGGTGTGGAGGACATGTAGAGAAATCAATTGAAAAGATTTTTTCCTGTGTTGCTGTATTGCATTTCTAGGTACAATTGATATTTGTAACACAAGCATATAAAGCAAACATCTCATATGCTATGCAAATTACATGGTTAGAATTTGGTTCAGTTATTGGAACTGGGATGTAGAAAGGATTTGAATGATATGAAAGTGCCAAAGATGAGTTAATGTTGGAGTGAAAAGCTATAGGCTTTTGGGTAAATGCTTTCACCTTTAGTCATAGGCCCTAGTGAGTAGAATCCTACTGGGTTTTCAGTTACAACTTTTTTTTTTAATTTGTAAAAGTTCTTAATAAGAACAAATGGATACAATATATACAGATATTTTGGTTCTCCTAATAGCTATAGCTGATAACTAATTAAAATAACTAACAAAACAAGGATGACCTTCTCGAGTAGCTATGAGTGGCTGTCTTATGTACCTGGTTCCATTTAAAACTCAAGAGATTCTAAGGGCTGGTGTTATTATTCCACTTTTACAGATAGATAAACTGAGACCCTGATTAAGTACCTTTCTCAAGCTTAGGCAACTAACGAGTGTCAAAGGCCCAAATTTAACCTGTTCTATATGCAACTAAGTCCCTGCTCTGGGACTTTGCAATGCTTCAGGGAGGGAGCAAAGTATCTTTTATTTGACTCATTATATCAGCTTCTGACCATCACAAAAGGGCCAATATCATCCAAATTGATAATAGTCCCTTTTTCCTGGAAATGCTTATACCCAAGACCTGGCATATAATTTTTTAAATAACAATTGTATTTTTAAACAATACAATTGTCAAGAGAAGGGTTTCTAACCTCTCTGCTGAGTTCCTGAAGAAGGGTTAGAGAGACAGGATAATGTTCATGGATGCTAATCATACTTCATGAATTTAACAGTAGAAAACGAATAGAGAAAGTAATTCAACATTTAATTTAATGTGTTAACAACAATATTAGTGGATTTTACAGATTTTGTATCAGTTTCCCCCTTTCTAATCTCTATAAAGGACAACTAAGGATTAGAAAAGTTATGTAACTTTCCAGCCTGTAATGGATCATGATTTAAACCCATCATTCCAATATCAAAATTAGTGCTCCTTGCTTTTTAGTTGTATATAAGTAATATTTTGTTCAATAGTTCAAAGTTATAGTTACCTGTGATTGTATGAGATTGTTAAACTCAATAAACTCAATAAATACTTATTTATTGAGTACTTTTTATATGCCAGACTATGTTTAGGGCTTTACCAGAATTAACACTAATTTTCACAGCAGTCTTTTCATATCGGTTTTATGATTATCCTATTTTATAGATGCAGAAATTCAGAGTCAGGGAGATAAATAATGATGTGATAAGTAGAAGAGTTATTGTTCAAATCCAAATCTATCTCTAAATTGATATGTTCTTGAATATTAGACTGCAGTGCATTATATATTTCTCTAGAGTGGGTTTTAAGATAACAAAACAATTAGAAACCAGTGAAACATTGGGATTTTAATGCAATCATTCAAATAATCACTATGCAAAACAAGTAGAAATTTAATAAGACATTTCATTGTATTATAAGTTTTATTTTAAAAAAGAACTTAATTTATTATGTACCTGATTGCAACTATATAAAAAATCATCATACCTGTGGATGAATACAAGATGATAAAAAATAAACTGTTACTTAAATGGTGGCATTATAGATTATTTTCTTCAAAATTTTACTCATTATATGGTTATATTGCCTTCTTAAGCTTTTAAAATAATAGAGAAAAGATAAGACTGATGTTTAAAATTTGTGTGAAGTTTAAATCAAATAAAAATATAAAACTGTAGATTTTTCTTTTGGTACAAAGGTAAATAAATTTTATTTCTGAGCATAAGAGCTTATAAATCCTTGTAATTTACACTAATTTATTTATCTCTAATTTGTATGCAACTGAGTTTTAAATTATTTGCATAAACTTAGTTTATATCATTTTCTTTTTAAAAATCTGTCATATGCAGGTTGATGATGTATATAAGATGAAAATGAAGCATTGCAAGACAACTCAATCATGGATCTTTTCAATAGAATTTATTTTTCTAGTTTAGAATCTATATGTAGAATTTTAAGGCTAAGTTTTGAATCTGGAAAATATCTATCCAGTGTTGTTTTTGTTTTTGTTTTGTTTTCTCTCCAATCCCTATAGAAATTTTAATTAGAACTTATTTTCCCATAGCTTTAGTAATATTAATAAACTTGGGGGTAGATTTATGCTTCCAGTCATGACCAATTAGTAAATGTTTTACAGCTTTCTTACTGAGAATAACAACAAAAGTTGTGGAATATTTACTTGAAGGGATGGAAACCGATAAGGTGGTGAAGAATGAGAATCTAATTCTGGAAGACGAGAAGTATACCCAGTATTCATGGCTGCTTTTGCTCCCCAACTTTTTTTTGTAGATTTTTGGTGATATAATTGAGTGGCTGAGAAACTGTTACAAAGTTGGAGGACAAAATTCAAGTCTAGCCATTCCAAAACAGGGCACATTAAATTTCCCACTTTTGGTTGGGATTCTCAAGGGTTGCACGCTTGGAGTAAGGGTGCAATCAAAATATTGAGTAGTTCAGCTATATATGGGTTGAATCCCACCTTGGATGAAGATGCCCCAAGTCTACCAGAGGCAAATGTAATATTCTCTTTTTGAGCATTATGTTATCATCATTTGAAGCCTCATATTATTTCAGATAATAATACTTGACACTCATAAAAACAGACAAGTAGTTAGAGAACAAGGACAAAAATAAATGAAAAGCTGTTGACAACAAAAATATATTCATGAAGCTCCTGATAAAGTACTAATTATCAAACACAGCCTTTAAAATAATCATGGTTAATATGTTGCAGAGGTAACGGATGAGGTTGGAGATTTTAGCATATAATTGGAATACATAAAAAATAAAATGGAAGTTCTAGAACTGAAAAAACCCCACAATATTTAAACTCAGAAATGATTACTTGGGTTTCACAACAGGTTGAGCACAAAGAGAATCAATTAATTGAGATATAACTTTGCAACGGAATCAATGAAGGATAGAAGAAATAAAATTTTTATGAAGCTAAAATAAAATAACTGGTAGTAAAACTGCTAGACCCATGAGATTTTTCCTTTAAGATTGAAGATTAAGACAATTTCTGGACAACAAACAATCCTGAATATATCACTGTAGATGAGATAAAGGAAATAAAAAATAAAAGAAAGACTAACATGCTTTTAAATTCTTATGCAATATCACCTGTAGGCATGAGGCACTCTTAGTGAAGAAAGGATGTTCTCCTTAAAGATACATAGAATAGGAGATTTTACCTCAAGAAAAACTTTAGAGTAAGTACAATTCTTAATATGTTGAATTTATTCTTTTGTTTGTATTTGTAATGTTCATGATTTCAAAAATAGATGGTATGTAGTGACTTTATAAGGCAGTGTCTCAGTCAATTGAAAATGACTTCAATTTCAAAGTATCTTTGATTAACTGTTGAGAAGTACATTGAAGAAGCTTGAATGAAGAGGCTCTAATCATGGCATATGTACCATGAGAAAAGGAAAGAATAAGGGACGTTGCAGCATCTGGAGATTAGCAACACTAGAAAACCATTACCACTGATAGAGAGAGATGAATATTTTTACTGGAGTGAATGAGAGAGAGAGAAGGAGGGAGTGGGAGAGAGATTGAGAGAGAGACAGAAAGAGAGAGAGAGAAGAGAGAGAAAAGAGAGAGATTGAGAGAGAGAGACAGAAAGAGAGAGAGAGAGAGAGAGAGAGAGAGAGAGAGAGAGAGAGAGCGCGCAGCAGTAAGATGCTGCCAGAGGAAGAGTATGATTAAGAGAGAAAAGCAGAAACAAATATTTCTACTTTTATTTTCAGTCTACTGCTATTGCTTCTTGTCCAAAATCACTCTAAGCCAGAAGGCAAGGCACTCCAGGTAATATCTCCTATGACTTAAAAGCAATTGATAGAGTAAATGGAGCATAACAAGCAGAATAAGTAAAAGGTTCATCACATCCACATCTCCAAAACTACTAATTAAATTTATAGGGAATGTTTTTCTTTTTTGCCTGAAATTCAAAACATTACTTTCTTTGTTGTTTTTCTTATCATTTTTGGCATATGTTAGTGGTGAAAAAAACATATTTGTAAAAGCAAATTACCCTAATTCATTACTTTTGGAATATATTTCTAATTTTAAGAATAAATCTCAGAGTACTTCATTAGCATAAAAGCAAGAAAAGTTTATTAATGCCTTCAATTTCAAAGTATCTCTGATTAACTAGTGAGAAGTGCATTGAGAGGCATACTGATTTTCATTAATTTTTTTTATTGTTTCTATTATAAAGTCTCCAATTGATGCACATATTTTCCAAACAGCTTGTATTATTGGATTAGAAGCTTGACACTGTTCATATCTGAACACATGAACAAAAAAAGCAAATTTAATAATAATGAAAAGAACCTCCAGTAATCCATCATGCCACTACTGTAGCATGAGCAGTGATGTTGAATGGGTGCCAACTTACAAAAATGATTCTATAAAAGTATGCCAATTATTTTAACCATAATAAAATTCCTATCCCAATTAAAGTGAATTCGCATCATGATCATCACCTCCAGTCAAACCCCTGAAGACTCTACTGTTTCTAAATGTTAGATGCTTTTCAAACATACATTTGGCACAGAAAATTTATGAAAGCTTAATGAGAAGATACATTTTTAAAGGAATGATAGCTCCACTGGGTTATATAACTCAATTGTCGAACTTTATTTCTATATCTAAATATTGATGAGTAATATAACCATGATTTACTTTGTGATTTCATATCATCTCTCTAAGTTTTCATTTGGACAAATCTGAGCATACCACCATAGGAATTTGAGAGAATAATAAATAATTGACTGTATTTTTCATGATACTATTTTCCTATCCAGAAATAAGGTTATTGTCATTTAATGAAATAAAATGTTGAAAATGAGCTTTAAGCTAAAAACCATCTTTACCATCAATCTCAGGCTTCTCTTCCTAACCCCTGAGTTTTATGTATTTGCCTTGTTATTCAAAATTCATTCAGAAGTTATTGTAAAGATATTTCCTGAGCCTTTGTTGGTGTGGCATGAAAACAAACTTGTATTCAAATTCCATTTATGGGCAGGAAGAGTGGACAATGGGAAAGAGAAGAGAATCTAAACATGCAATGATTTTTCAGAGACCCCGATATTTCTAGCATGTGTTGCTGGCTTGTAAGCACCTGTCCCTTCTACTCAGGATTTTCCTTCAAAGCAAAGCACTAAATTAATCTCATAGAATTCCCTGTTTAATGTCAAGTAAAATATATAGATGAAAAACTGAATTGGGACTCTTAAATATTTAATTTGTTAAGGAAGAAAAATCTATCAGAGAATTTGTTGCTGAAAAAGATGTTGGTTTGAAAGTAGAAACATGTTCATGTTCCTTAGAAAAGGACATTGATCAAAGCCTTGAGACTCCATAAGTATTTGTTCATCTCCAAATGGCATTTCCCTACGTACTGAGTTGTCTAAGTATGCAGTAAATGTGGTACATCTTTTCCAGAGTAGGTTTTAGCAAGAAAGTAGGAAACACTAAGAAATGAGGCCTATCACTCTTAAAAGAAGAGGCATGTCACAGATTTATGAAAGGAGCACACCTGTTTCACAAGTTCTATCTGGTCCAGTACAGATGTCCCAAATTTTTGGTAGCAAATTAATCATCAAATAAGATCATTTAAAAGCAAGGCACATTCATGGGTGAATTGTGTTTCTATTTTTAAATAAATTCTGTCATCTTTTTTCTTGTATATGGGAATTATTTCACAATTCTATTATATATCTATTTCTTGCAAGTATCAAATCTATATGTATAAAAGCCTAATATGTTAAGTGTCTGACCAATCGGTTGACCATTTGGTCTACGTTTGGCAGGTCACTATGCCGTGAATTGACCACCAGGGGACAGATGCTCCGATCGGTAGGTTAGCTTGCTGCAGGGGTCCAGTTGACTGGGACTGGGTAAGATGGATCATAAATGCCCTGGATCCTCCCATGGTTCCTTCCCAGACTCTAAAATATTTTTTTCCTAATTAATTTTCTTTCACTGTGCATGAAAGAAGTGCAATATTCTATGACATGAGGTGGTTTTCTCTAACATTTATTACATTTTTTTTCTTACATTCATTCTGTTTCCCTTTCTGCTCAAGACAGCATATTTTCTACCATGTTTCTTAAACCCTTAGCCTCAGAGTCAGGACATGATAGATAGAAACAGTAAAGTAAGTAAGCTATATTGGGCCACAAAACCTGGGGTTGGCTCCAAGTCTAGGGAGTATGATGATTCAGACTCATCCAGAGGTGCTTTGAGTTTGGTTTGCTACCAAAATTTGGTGCAAAGGACAAATGCAAGATTAGAATATAAGCGAGTGAATATCACTTTCTGAGGATGCCTACTTCTACACAAATTTGTTCCTGAATTCAGAGGTCTTAGTAACAGGCGTGAGGTAAGGAATCTACCAGACAAAAGGAACTTGGAACTGTTTACTCACCCTCAACTTCATTTTATTTTATTACTAGAGGCCTGGTGCATGAAACTCATGCACTCAGGGGGTGGGGGAGTATTCCTCAGCCTGAACTGGGCCCTGTCACAGTCCATAAGCCTTCAGGGGACATCCTTGGCACTGCTGCCGAGGTAAGAGAGGCTCCCGCCACCACTGCTGAGCTCGCCAGTCTTGAGCCTGTCTTCTGGCTGAGAGGCACTTCCCTGTGGGACTGTACTGATCAACAGGGGGAAGATCCTGCATTGAATGTCTGTCCCCTGGTGGTTAGTGCCATTCATGTGACCTGTCATTCCACCATTCAGTTTATTTGCATATTAGCCTTTTATTATATTTAATTTTTAAAAAATTCTTCACACAAGGATATTGTTCCATTGGTTTTTAGAGAAAGTTGAAGAGAGAGGGAAAGACAGAGAGAAATATAGATGTGAGAGAAACACATTAATTGATTGACTTCTGCACGAGCCCTGACCAGGGCCCAGGGTGAGGAGGAGCCTGCAACGGAGGTACAGTCCCTTGACCAGGACCTTTTGGTCCTCAGGCCCATGCTCTATCCACTGAGCCAAACTGGCTAGGGCCTCACCTCTCAATTTTATTTTATATATTTTTATTGTTTATAGTATTACATACAGTAGTACATAAATCTCCTTTTTCCCCCCTTATTGACCTTCTCCCAGCCTCCTCTACCTCCAGCACCTCTCAATTTTATTGCAGTCTATAGGATGTTAGGGAGGCATGTAAAGACTGGTGGCACTCCAGTGTTTACATGAGATTATCATATAAGGGAGTTCTTTCTTGACTACACTTGTATACTTATTTCCAAGTTCTTTTTTTCCCTACATCATCAGGCCTACTTGAAATTTTCATTGAGTAGTCCAAGACATACTAGACTAAAAAAAATATTTTTGTAGGGAAGGGATGAGATGTGTGTGTGTGTGTGTGTGTGTGTGTGTGTGTATGAGAGAGTGAGAGAGAAAGAGAGAAATCTGTGGGTTCTCGTAGTCATGGTAGTTCACCAAGAATGTAACAAGACCCAAAGAAAAATGCCTATGTCAATATTCTAAGTTGATAGACTAAAGAGCTCTATATCTCAAAGAGCAGCTGGCATTGTCTACATCTGGAAAGGCCAAATATGTTGCTAGGTGGTATGGAGGTACTCAGGAAACGCAGCATAGCATGGAGTTAGATCTCAGAATCATGTCACAGAAGTCAATGGTAGGGGAGAAGATATGCCCATGAGTAATAGATGTTAATTTTCTTTTACCTGACCAACAGAAGATAGATGTAGAACTCCAAATTAAGTTATAAAAAAATAAAATTATATGACTTTACCACATGGATTTATGAAATGAGATTGATATGTCTTATGCCCACTAATATACCCATTAATTATTTTCTGTGTTGTATTTGTGGAGTTAATAGTTTTGTCCTTGAGAATTAGCCTTGCCCTTGAACTTAATCCTCCCTCTGTTTTCCTCACTGACTTTTCAAGGTACATTTTTATTTGATCTTATTATCCACAGTCCATGCTGACATGCCTGATTTGTTGTTGCCAACCAGGTTAATTAAGCATAGCTTCTAGTCTATCATTTGGACACATGATACAAACACACACAGGATGGGCTCATTTCTTACAATAAATAAAACCGAAAGCATTGCAAGATATTTATTCTTTTGTTTATTTTATAAAATCAAATTTGATCACCTAAATTTCCTTAAATAAACAAACATTTAGTTGCTATACATACTGAATATCTTAAAAATTATTTCCATTAATACTGGCTTGTTCAGAGGAGGAGTAGGAAAAGTGTAGAAATTAAAACATTAGGCTTTGTCAGTTGTATTGCACTATGCAATAGAAAAACTTTCTTCTCTGTTACTTTTTACAGGCAAGAACAATATTGTATAAATGTCATCTTAAAAAATACATTGCATACATCAATGTCAAGGCTCTATTATTGTTTTCCATATGGAAGAGAATAAGTCTCTTAAGAATTACCTCCATTATAGATTCTCCAAAATGACTTGCAGATGTCTGCATGGGCCCTTAAAATTCCATAGAACTGAACATGAGTCATTCGAAATACTTTTATTAGCACTTATTTGCAAAATACTTGCTTTGACTGTAACAATTGCTATTTAAGCCACTTAGAAATATTTATTTCTGCCCAGCCAGTGTGGCTCAGTGGTTGAACGTCGACCTATGAACCAAGAGTTCACCAATTCCGTCAGAGCAGATGTCTGGGTTCCATGCTCCATCCCCAGTAGGGGGCATGCAGGAGGCAGTTGATCTCTCTATCCCTCTTTCTTCCTCTCTCTCTAAAGTAAAATTAAAAAAAAAAAAAAAAATATATATATATATATATATATATATATATATATATATATATAACAGAAATATTTCTTGAAGTATTAAAAACTTTAAAAATTATATACAATTTTAAAGATTATATATATATATATATATATATATATATATATATATGGTGTGTGTTGGTGTATGTGTGTGCATGTGTGTGCACAGTATTTACAGAAAATATAATGCTAGGATATGTTAGGGATGGATTTTTTTACTTCAATATTTACTATGTTGTAAGATTATTACAGTACTTGCCATTTTAAACTATAATTTCTCTATTCTCTTACGAACGAAATACAATACTATGGACTTCAGTGTTTTTGAAATGTTTTTTTAGAAATGAGAAATTCCAATGGTGAAGGCTTCAAACTTTTATCCTATATAATAAAAGCCACATATGCAAATTGTCCCCTGGGGCAGTTGTTCAGCCGGGAGACTGGGAGTTTGACAGCTTGCTATAATGATGTGGCACTGGCAGCAGGTGGCAGTGGAGGTGCTACCAGCTCTGATGGACCCATACAAGAGAGAGATCGTGGCGGGATGGTGGGGCAGATGAGAGGGTGGTGCTAAGCCAAGGTGGGTGCAAGTGGGGGCCCGATTGCCCCTCTGATCACCCCGTAGACAGTGACCAGTGGTGGTGGGCGAGGGGGCTGGCCCTGATCAATCGCCCTGCAGGTGAAATGGTGAAGCAGGTGAGGTGGTGGTGCCAGGCCATGGTGGGGTGTCAGGTGGGGATGCGGGTATGTGAGGCTGGGGGTGTGAACTGGAACTCAATCCCTGCAGGCCACCAGAGTGACCCCACAAGTGCACGAATTTATGCACTGGGCCTCTAGTCCTATGTAATAAAAGAGTAATATGCAAAGTGACCACCACTCTAACACACAAGATGGCTGCCCCCATGTGGACACAAGATGACCACTACAAGATGGCCTGCAGGGGAGGGCAGCTGGGAGGCACTAGGCCTGTAAGGGACGGAAGTTGGGGGTGATTGGCCCTGCAGAAAAGGTCAGTTGTGGGAGAGCCAGGGGAGAGCAGTTAGGGAGGACCAAGCCTGAAGGGGAGGGCAGTTAGGGGTGACCAGGCCTGCAGGGAGCGCAATTAGGGGCAATCAGGCTGGTAGGGGAGTGGTTAGGAGTGATTAGTCTGGTAGGCAGAACGAGTTAGGGACATTCAGGAAGTCAGGCAGGCCAGCATTTGGGAGCCAGCAGTCCTGGATTGTGATAGGGATGTCCAACTGCCCGATCGGGACTGAATGGGCAGTTGGACATACCTTGAGGGGTCCCAGGTTAGAGAGGGTGCAGGCTGGGCTGAGGGACACTTCCCCTCCCATGCATGAATTTTGTGCACAGGGCCTCTAGTTTATTATTAAATTAGTAAGCTGCTATATCTAAACATAAAATTAAAATATTTGGGCTCACTGAATCATTAAAAAAATCTAGAATTTAACTGCACTCTTAAGATGAATCATAAAACCCGTGTAAAATAAACTGGCTGCAAGGGAAGATTCACACAGTGTATAGTTATCTCTATGACAAATAAACTTGGCAAATTACCACTGGTCAGTAGTGGTTTCTGTTGAAGGGAAAGGGCTAGCTCTGTTTTTAACCAAGGATGTGTGTGTGTGTGTGTGTGTGTGTGTGTGTGTTTGTGTGTGTACTAGTATACTGGATTTGTTGGTGTCTAGACTTACTATTATGGATTTTTCCCAGGATTGTCCTATTTTAAAATATTACCTCCCTCTGTGCCCATGAGTTTATTCATATTTGTCAACCAATTTATCTCAATTTTTGATTTAGGAAAATGGTCACCACAGGCATACAACCTCCAGGTGAAATTTGATCCAGCCTCTCTCTGATTATTGCACATCTGGTTAATACCTAGCATACAAATTAGATAGGCATTCCCAAAGTGAGGACTGCCACAGAATAGACATGGAAGGTCGAATAAACATTTGATACTTGGGTCACGAACACATGCTGTGCACCAAAGAGCAGAGAATCAATCATTGTGTTGTGGACATGACTTTGGATGTAATCCAAGCCAGGGTGAACTAATAGGATGTCACATGGAGAGAGGTTTTAGGAAGATTCTAATCTAAGAGCATTTCTAAGTAAGCATACAATTTGTGTTTTGATTTTTACATAAAACATTTCCAGCAATGGATTTCAAAGTAGCACAATGGCAAGACAGAGTTTGTGTCACTTAGATAAATAGTCTTATTTAACAATGAACACAATTTTCTAGGTAAACAAAGCCCACTTAAGATAAAGGTAATGAAGCGTTTAGTGAAGAAGAGAATATGTGAAAATTACAAAGAGCTGGAGAGAGAAGCTTTTTTATTCTTGGAGTTCAGCACACACAGAGTAATCTGTAATGCTGTAAGGATTCACTGCCTAACTGCCTTTCATTATCATCATCTGCTATTGTGTGTGTGTCTGAGACACAGCACAGAGTAAATTATTGGTGGAAGAGGATAGATAAACAAGTGGGGCAGGATATTCTACCTTGGTAAATTGTATCCAGAATCTGCACCACAAGTCTTAGAAAATAAGCTCCATTCAAACACGAAGGGTACTCTAAATCCTTTCAAGAAATGTTCATTGTCATTAAGAAAATTTTTGGTTTCTGTGAAGGATCATAGCACATCCACAGAAGGTAAATCCTTGTCAGTGGATCTTTAATAATTACAGTGCTTTATTTTTTGAAAGCATCTCCCTAAAATGCAGAGCCAGGCTATCAAGGCACCTATAAGACATACAAAAATAGTTGGGATCATCTTTATTTAAGCATTGTATGCAAGAAAAAGAAAAAGAAAAAACTGCTTAGTGCATATGTCTGAAATGCTACCAAACAAAAATGTTCTAAAAACTGGAGATCATAAAAATAAAGTTTTAAACACACCGTGTTCTTTATCCCATAGGCAAGCTCCAGTGCTGAGTTGGCTGCATAGACTAATGAAAATAAACTTATTAGAGACATGGCTGGAAATAATATAAAGTCACAATCCTTTCTCAGAGCCAGAATCACTCACACAGTGAAACTCTTAGTTGCTTAGCACATTGCACTAACTTTGGATTGGTTGCTTAAAACTAACTTGCAACATTTCCCCAGGTAGATAAATAAAACACTCACATAGCTTTAAACATCAGTAGGACGCAAATGTTTCTTTAGATTTTAAATAAATGTGCTATGTAGATCTAAAGGCCAGATGTGTAAATGTTAATGTTCTTGCCAAATACATTGAAGAGAAAAGAGCAAAGGTGACTGTTCTGCTGTTTTTATGTGTATCCCTTTTATTTATATTTTTCACAAAACTGGTAGATAATGTAATTTGATGTATGTTCCAATAATATAAGCACAAAAGAATGCCAAATCTTAATGTTTTGAGGTAGAATCCATGTCCAAGATAGTTAAAGAGTGTTTGTATTAAGGTATAGTTTACTGATGATGAATTGATTGTTCATCCTAAAGCCTAATAAACAAATTGACCAAACAGTGGAATGACCAGCAGAACAACAGGTACTATGATGCACACTGACCACTAGGGGGCAGATGCTCAACTCAGGAGCTGCTCCTAGCCTGCAGGCCTCAGGCCAGCCAAGGCAGGTATCAGTGGAGGACCCTGATTGCCTTGCTGGTTGGGGGCAGGGTTGGTGAGCAAGCAATGTCGGGCTGGCCAAGGTAAGTGCCAGTGGGGGCCCCCCGATTGCCCTGCTGGTTACCCCAGAGATCAGCCCTGATCACTGGCCAGGCCTAGGGACCTTACCTGCGCACAAATTTTATGCACTGGGCCTCTAGTTACATATAAAAATGTTTCAATATATTATTAATTAAACTCATTTAAATAGTGTATAGGAGAGCCCCTTTAATATCAATTCATTTTATAAAGAACATTTATACTGTAAAGTTATGGAAGTGAATCAAATAAAATTAATTTAAATGTGAATATAGCTTCCAACACTGATAGAATGGTATGAAAAGAACTCAGACAAATGTTTTTTATAATGAAACAATCTTATGTGGCATAACTTTAGATGGAAAATTATAATTTTTTTGCTGAAAAATAGAATAGCCGCTACCTATTTTTTAACTTTTGGTGTAATATTCCCATTTTTTTCTTATAAAAATTGTTTGAAGGATAGTTTAGAATCCATATTTAACAAATTATAGGTTATATGTTTCTCAAAACCTGCAGAATCTCTTGTTGAATCAACAGGAAGAAATGAAATTCACTGAATGGTAGAAAAAGACATCAGGTTAAGGATAGTGACTGATTTAAGGAAGAGAATGGCTATTTAAAGATGACTCATTTAGTAGTAAATAGTATAAGAAATCTACACAGAATTTAAGACTTAATAATGTTTGTATGTGCCTATACTTACTCATTTTTGTTCATTGGGTCTGGTCTGTCCCATGCAACTAATTTTGTGTTTTAATATCTTAAATTGATCCTCTATCTTATAGCTGTAGGCTAATTCCAAGCACATTATCCTAACAATCCCTTGAGCCTCGAAGTCTTAGTGCTTCTACCCATAATATTTCTTCTGCCTGGGACACTCTCTCATCCGATATCCACAGAGATTTCTACATAAGTACCCCAAGTCTCTCTTCACTTCCTTGACCAGCCATACATTGAAGAACCCAAGATAATCTGGTAGATTCTCCATTACTACAATATTGCCAATATTTGGTAATAACAGTACATCTTTTGTGGAGGCGGTATAATGGTGGCTCATTAGTCTTTCCATAATGATTAATGAAGTTGAGAATCTTTTCGTGTTTATATTGGCCTGTTAATATATTCACCTTTGAAGTGCCTGTTCAAGATTATTTTTTAAAAATATATATTTTATTGTATTTTTACAGAGAAAAAGGGAGAGGGATAGAGTTAGAAACATCAATGAGAGAGAAACATTGATCAGCTGCCTCCTGCACACCCCCAACTGGGGATGTGCCCTCAACCAAGGTACATGCCTTTGACCAGAATCAAACCTGGGACCTTTCAGTCCACAGGCCAATGCTCTGTCTACTGAGCCAAACTGGTTTCAGCCTGTTCAAGACTCTTACCCAGTTTGCTATTAAATTGTCTATTTTTCTAGTTATTTGAAAGCCTTAATATATTTGGGTATGTGTTCAATTTCAGGTATAAGTGTTCTAAACATTGTCTCTAACCCAATGCTTTGCTTTCTCACTTTCTTAATGATGTCTATAGTGATATGAAGTTCTTAATATTAAAATAGTAAAAGTGCCGATCTTCTTTCTAAATAGTTAGCTTTTCATATTTTGTTTAAGAAATACTTATCTACCCCAAGATGATATAAGAATTCTTCTATGTTATCTGGAAGTTTTATCCATATCATAGAAAACAATAAAAAAGTGAACTGTTCGATGTACCCACATAAATCTCACAAAAAAAAAAATGCATGAAAGAAACTTAACTGGAGTAATACTTATTTCATAAATGTTAAAAAGTTTAAAACCTGTAAAGCCATTGTAAGATATTAGAAGTTTAGAGGTAAGTGAAATTTGAATCGGGAGGAAACAGGAAGGAGGTATTATTTGTGGTTTCTAACATCCTGTTTCTTGACCTGTGAGTTTACTACATGGATGTTTTACTCTGTGGCAACTGATTGAACTCTTTGCTTATGGCTTGTTTATTCTTTTGTAACTATGTTATAATTCAATGAAGATTTAAAATAACTTTCAAGTACTAAAATGTAATTTAAATTATTTAAAAACAAGAAGGCAGTCTGAGGATATACAGCAATTTTAGGAAAGAACCTTTAGACATCACCCTTCACAGACTCTACTTTGCTATTAGAATATTTATTTGGGTTTTTAAAAATGGCAGAAAGGTTAATTATTTAGATGAGTGATCCAGCAAAAATGTCAACATAAATATTATAATAAGTAATTTCAGCCTGCTATTCTGGAAAATTAATTTTATAATAAAATTTTAAATGTTATTATAGAAATGGACTGCTAGAATTGATTTTGGTTGGGGAATCTTATTGAGTACATTTTAATAAAGTAGAATACATTTTTTCTAGAAAACTGCCAGTTTTCAAAATTAACAGCCTCCAGTTTCACATATTATTAGTTATGAATTACCTGAAAAATATCTTCTCTTATCTAGTCTTTTCCAAATACTCTCAATAATGAAATCCATTTTAATGCAAATGCTTTTTAAATAATTACTTTCTAAAATAGCTCTGAGGTTTGAAGTTTGTTTACGATGAACAAAGAGAAAACAAAACGGTTGAAGTTGACTCTGTAGAATGAAATTAGTGATAATACTTCTCTGTTTTGAACCCTTTCCCAAGGTTTGTACGCTGAAGAATCAAATGAATCTAATTGTAAGGCTTCAAAATATTGATAGCCTATTGATAAGGCATGTAAACATTTCTCATCAAAGTATTAAACTCTTTAAAATTGTCACATGCTGCCCAGCTGATGTGAGTCAGTGGTTGAGGTTTGACTTGTGAAACTGAAGGTCACAGGTTGAGGTTTGATTCCTTGTCAGGGCACATGCCCAATTTTTAGGCTCATTCTCTAGTGTGGGGTGTGCAGGAAGCAGCCGATCAAAGATCTCTCTCATCGTTGATGTTTCCATCTCTCTCTCCCTCTCCTTTCCTTTCTAAAATCAATAATAAAAATACATTAAGAAATAAAATAAGTAAAATTGTCACATGCTAAAATATAAAGGATTAAATGAACACTCTTCAGTTTATAATGTTCATTGTATTGAGCTACTTCACAAGTTGGTTTACAACCATTTCTCATAGAGTAATCCTATATAATAAAAGCCTAATATGCAAATTGTCTCTCAAGTGGTCATTTGACCAGGAGTTCAACTGCTCACTATGACGTACACTGACCACCAGGGAGTGGTGTGGAACATGGTGGGCTTTGGCAATGCGGTGCTGGCAGCAGGCGGCAGTGGAGGCAAAAATGGCCCCTATAGGCCCCGACGGAGTGGGACCGTGGTGGGTGATAGAGCAGGTGAGTAGGTGGTGCCAGGCAAAGGCAGCCCCACAGATAGTAACCAGCATCAGAGATGGGGAGGGGCGGGCCGCTGCCTGGCTCCCAGGAACTGAGGAAGCCAAGTGGGAGGCCTGGCCCTGATAGATCACCCTACAGATGGGATGGTGGGGCAGGTGAAGGGGTAACACCAAGCCAAATGGGGTGCCAGGCAGGACTGTGGGGTTGTGAGGCTGGGTATGTGAAATGGGACCTGATCTCCACAGACCACCCTGAGGGACCCCACCTGTGTAAGAATTCATGCACTGGGACTCTAGTGTAGTTAATAATTATGTCTTTATACATTTTATTATAATAATGAGCTTCATTTAGATAAATACTCACTAGATAATAATATCAAGGATATTAAAAGTTAGCAATCTTATGATCTTTTCTTATTACAATCACTTTCTACACATAGATTACATTTCTTCATTTTCTAAAAATATTTTTTTTTATTTTTCCATTATAGTTGACATACATTTTTATATTAGTTTCAGGTGTACACCCCTGTGATTTAACATAACATAACTTACTAAGTGCTCATCCTGAGAAACCTTGCATCCATGACACTATGTATAGTTATTAAAATATTATTAACTATATTCCCTATCCTGTACTTTACATCCCCATGACTATTCTATAACAACCAATTTGTATTTTTTAATTCCTTTGCCCACAGCATCACCCCTACTCCCATCTATTCCCCATTTCTTGGTTTCTCTTCTGGATTCCTAGGAGATCTTATGATAGAAGTAAAGTACAGAGACAGGCAAAGAATGTGTAAAAGTATTACGTCTGTAAAGGCAAAGTAAACAAGTGATGAAAAGATCTTAATCTAGTTATTTTTATGTATAAAACAACTACTCTAGGATAAATATACATTTTTAGTTTTTACAGACTAAACAACAGATATTGCAAAGGAAAACTAGCATTCATAATAATAGTAAAGCCCTTAAAAAACAAAAACAAAAAATCTCCCAATTTACAGTGTGGAAAGTTTTTCCATATGCCTGATCTCACTGTATCCTTGCAACAAACTCTTGCAGTTGGCAGGGCAGTTTCATAGATGAGCAAATAACACCTTAGAGAAGTTAAAAGGACACCTTTGTCATATAACTGGCAAATGTAAATTGTAGGTAGAATCTTTTGATGACCAAATTAAGGCTTTCTCAATATACCAGCCCCTTTCTGCATTTATCCCATCATACAGTATTACACACACATACCAAAAGCAATTTGGTTCTTTCTGCTCACAAGCATAAAATATGTCTTCAGTAAACAACTGCTCAGAAGTCATTGGTTCTAATTTTTGTGTCACTTTTCAACTTCATATCTATCATTTAAAAAACTGAACCCTGGAAAACTTTCTAACAGATTAGAACTTAACATTAAATAAGTGATGAAATTACTTGGAAATAATTTTTACAAGATTTAAAAAAAATATGTAGCCAGTGGAGAAAAATGAGAAATTCAGCGTCCTTAAAGATTAGCTGTTGAGAAATATCAATATACAAAAATAACCAGCCAGACGCATAGCAAGCTATTGCTTCCATGGTAAAATAATTTTTGTTGCAGAAAATAGATGTCTGCAGAGCTTCAGTCAATGACAAATCTTTTAAAACATATACAGCGACTACAGATACAAAAATGTAGTTCATAAGTTGCTCTTCAGTAGAGTGTTTTTTTTTTTTCTGTTTTTTTTTTTTTAAAATATATTTTATTGATTTTTTACAGAGAGGAGGAGAGAGGGATAGAGAGCTAGAAACATCGATAAGAGAGAAACATCGACCAGCTGCCTCTTGCACACCCCCTACCGGGGATGTGCCCACAACCAACGTACATGCCCTTGACCGGAATCGAACCTGGGACCTTTTCAGTCTGCAGACCAATGCTCTACCACTGAGCCAAACTGGTTTCGGTTAGTGTCTGTTTTGTAAAAGACAGTGGACCATACAACAACAGCCACTGAACCTCGGCGAATTGGTGATCCTATCCAAAGTTAAAGGAATGCTTAAAACTAAAGTTGGAACTAAAGAGGAGGTGCAACTTTCCCTTGGTTATTGGTTTCCCCCCACATTACTCCAGGGATAGTGGCCACTACTGTCTTGCTGCCCAGTAAAGTCTAGAGAAAGAGTTTAGGCATGTCAGCTCTGGAGATAGAAAGTCCAATGTTCACAATTTATTAGCTATGTGGTCTTGGGCAAGTTTATTAAACTCTCTGAGCTTCAGTTTCTTAAAGGGATGTGAGAAAATCAAATGCTAGAAAAGCCTTTCTCACAGTATTTGTCACATAGTAAGTACTCAGTGTATAATTATTATTTTGTTATTATTTCTGACTTTTCAGTATTTTAATCTTTCTAGTGCAGAATCACAAACTCGAATTCTCAGAGCTATATGGATTTTGTGTTTTAGGTTCTCTGATGAGTTCAGTGATCTATGAGAAACTTAGCTGGCTTGTCCATTCTGACTCTTTCTTACATTTCTCCTTGGTAAGGACAGATGAATCAACTAGGCTTTTCATACCTGAGAACATAAGTGTCTCATGCCAAGAACTGGGCAGTTTTGCAAATTAGTTTTCAACAGGTTGTAATTACTTAGTAAACTTTAGGGGAAGAAAAGTCCTCAATCATACCTCACATTATTGTGTTTTACGCATTGGAAAAGGGTGAGAAAAATGTTCTGGTTTCCAGAGAATAATTTTTGAGAAGTCATAGGAAATGCAAATTAGAATTAAAAGTGTCAGACCAGATTTTAGGGAGTATTTATTTAGGACATTAAGTTGAAAAAAAATTACATTCGTGATAGCAAATTTATTTCATCTTTCTGGTCTACTCTGATGGATTATTAGAGGCTTTCAAGTTTTGAGTTAAAAATGATCGTAAGGGCAAGTCTTGCCTCTTCAGAAAAGCTTGCTGTCATCAATTATCTATGCCTTTTTTGAAGTAGGAGAGAACACATGAGACATGTTTGCAATACTGAGCTAGACTATGTAGTCAGAAATAGGGTCTAGAGCAATCTCAGTCTTCCTTAAAGACCAGAGCCTGGTTGGGGCAGATTGAAGAGGCAAGCCTAAGTCAGAGAGACTAAGTGCCCCTGAAAAGAAATCAGGTGGATGCTTCCCAACATCTTTGTTTTGTTTTGTACGGTGTGTATTTTGTGAGAATCTATCTAGAAGACTTACAGCAACTTAGAAGTATCTAAAAGCAACCTGTAGTCCTGAAGGTTAGCACTGTAAGATAGGTAGGCGTGTCTAGTAGTCAAGATGGACTTGGTTATGGTATATTAACAACCTACTAAAAAATCTGGGCCTTTAATGCAAGAAATGTTTGTTTCTCACTCATGATATATATATATCATGAGTGAGAAACAAATATATACATTTTCATTGCATGCCACCATGTAATGAAACAAATTGTCTTTTGTTTTGTCCTTGTTTTGTCTTTTGTTTTGTCCTTGAAGCTAAATGATTTTTTTTTTTGATGGAACTCCACCTCCATCTTCCACACTCAGGGACTCAGACTGATGAAATTATACCATGTAAAAGAGCCACACTGAAGAGAGAAGGGAGCTGCAGTATTAAACTGATAAAGGGATGCTCATACCTAAAAGTGTCACTTTAGCCCAGCACCACTGGCCAGATGGGTCACATGACTCTGCCTAACACAAGGGATTGGTAGCAGTGAGGTAAAATCCTTCCAAGTGCCTGGCACAAATATGAAGCAGATATGGCTGAGCAACAGTAAAATAGCTTTACTACAGTATCATAGAAAAATATATCTAATGTAAAAGGTAATGGAAAATGCCAGTATTTATGAACTGGTTGAAAAAAGAGCTCCCCTATTAGAAAAATAGATAATAACCGTAATTAATAACCTTATTAAAAGTTGTCAAATCCTTGCTCTAAGTCATTTGATCTTCATAAATAATCCATTTGGTTATCAGCACAGATGATGTGCTAATTATTTGACTGATAAAGAACTTGAGACTCAGGTTAATGGATCAATGCTAGTTGAGTGGATAGGTTAGCAGCAACTGAAATACAGTAAAGTAATATTTTATGTTATTATTCCTCCAGCTTTAATGCTCATATGATTCACTAGGGGATCTTAAAAGAAGATTTTGAATCAGTAGTTTTTGGCAAGAGTAGCAAGACTTTTAGATGAACCACACATCATTCTCTGTAACTTCTCACATACCACATTCTACATTTCCTCTCTGACATTCTTTCATATTAGAAAGTCCTTTCGAGGTAGAACAGGAAATACATGTGAAATTTCACAAATGTCCTTGAACTTTATAAAGCTTTTAGTAAAACTTTTCAAAACATACAGGCGATGAGCAAATACCACATTGTTTTTGAGACTATATGATTTGCTTCACCTGTGAATTACAATAAGCATCAGCTGATGTGTGTGATATGCAGGCTGCCTTCTCAGCAGCAAGTCTATACCCAGGGAGGTGAGAGCTAAAGAGAGAAGGTAATTGAGTGGTACTGAGTACCAATTGTAAATTTCATTGTGTTCATAACACATTGATAGCTATTAAAACTGGTGTTTTGCAAAAATTACATTTGTTACTTTCTTAGTTAAGTTTCCACAGAGAAATCACATTTCGCCACCTGACTACACATTTGACATTTTGAAAGGTAAGTGTAGCTCTCTATCATAAATAACATCTTGAGGCCATTGTGTGCTATTCAATTCAAAGCAGAGGGGCTGAACAAAAAAAAATCATTTAGCTTCAAGGACAAAACAAAAGACAATTGACTGAAAGCATATCTGTGGGTCTTGTCAGTCAGAGGGTCTTTGGGAAAAAGTCTGTCTGAGACTTTGGTGATCAAGTTGCCTGCCAGACTCTGAAGGGACACATTATTCAGGGTTGACACGCTGCTGATTGCACCATTAAATCACCATCAGGGGCTTGATTTGTTTCATCAGATCAAGTAAAAATTTTTTGGATGGTAAGCTCTTTTCCGAATTTTCTTATTTAAGTTTCTCCAAATAAATCTCTATTTTGCATTGAGGTAGGCTAATGGACCATAAAGTTCTACCCTTAATAACAAGATATTTAGAGTAGTCACTATGCTGCCTTAAGCAGGGTCAAATTACTATTTTTAGCAAGATGGGGAAACATTCATAATGCTAACTCTCCAGAGAGATATTTGATGGACTGCAGGTCATGTTGACTTTTTTTGTATTGGAAAAGGGAAGAAGGCAAAAGTTATCATAAACTTTTGGACAATGACTAAGAGTGCATAAAATCTACACTTAAATTCTGTTACAACTTAGCATGCAGGAAGAATATGATAAGTTGTTTTATGATTTACATTCTATTCTAAATGAAATTATTGAAGATAATGAATATTTATGACCGATGTATTAGAAAAATAGGCATAAACATATTCAATATGTGAAATGCTAGTATATTGTAGAGATTCAGATACAATTATTCATTTATTAGGAATAAAAAAATCTGAGATCCTAATCCATTTCAAAACACCAGAATAGGTATTATGGGGATAACAAAGATAATATACTGATAATAATCTATGTTAATGACAGTGATAATTATCTTTCCCCTGAGCTCTAAGATATATGAAAAAGTTATCAATAGCTATCCTATATAATAAAGAGGTAATATGCAAATTGACCACATGTCCTCACAAGATGGCTGCCTAAGACCAGGCCAGCAGGGGGTTTAGTGAGCAATGACCAAATGACTAAATAGAAGGCTATGTAGGTGACCAGGCCATGGGGAGGGGGGGAAGCACTGTGAGGGGCGACCAGATCAGCAGTGGGGGGGGAGGGGTTAGTTGTGAGTGAGCAGGATAGCAGGGGGGAAAGGAAGAGGCAACCAGGCTGGCAGGGAGCAGTTAGAGGCAAACAGGCAGGCAGGTGAGCAATTAGGAGCCAGCAGACCAGGATTGTGAGAGGAATGTCCAACTGCCAATTTAGGCCCAAACCTGCAGTCAGACATCCCCCAAGGGGTTTTGAATTAGAGAGGGTGCAGGCTGGGCTGATGGGATTTATTTTGACACCAGTTGTAAATGGAAGTAGTTACTTGACAGTACATAATTAAGCACTATTTCCATTATTTAAACTTTTCTGAGAAAGAGGAACTCTGAATTTAGAAAGATTTTGTCATATATATGCTTTTTGTTTATATTTAATCTATTTTTTTAAATTTTTAGTTTTATTTATTTATTTATTTTGTTAATCCTGACAAGAGGATATTTTCCATTGATTTTTAGGGAAGGTGGAAGAGGGAGGGAAAGAGAAACACTGACGTGAGAAAAACACATTGATTGGTTGCCTCTTGCTCAAGCCCTGACCAGCGCCCAGGCTGGGGAGGAGCCTGCAACCAAGGTAAACGCCTTGACTGGAATTAAACACTGGACCCTTTGATCTACAGGCCAACACTCTATTCACTGAGCCAAACCAGCTAGGGCTGTATTTATTTTTTAAAATTGCTTAATTTTTTTCCTATTTACTTGGAAAATGTTTCAAAATTAAAAATCTAACATTTCACCATATTTACAAAATGTTATTTATCATGTCAACCAGTAAGACTGTTTTTACAGCAGTATTAGGTTCAACTTGGCCAAATTGGTATGATCTGTAATAATAAAAATAATGCGTGCTTTTGTTTTAACCTGTGCATAGAGCATTGATAGGTTCTTTGTAATCTAGATTTTGATCAACATTGCAGTTTAAAAAAATACTTTCAATTAAACATTTTTCTTCAATGAAATAAAAATTCTTAGAATGTATGAAAACTAGGAGTTGGCAAATATGGGAAGATTGATATTTTGAATGACTTGAATGCTGAATAAAAATGTTGTAGCTGCCAACTGACCTGTTTCAAAAATGAGAAAATACTGTCAATTGAGCCCAGGGTAAATGCTATTTTAAAAAGGCATGTTATAATTGAATTTCTTTGCTTTAAGCCACAACTAACAAGAACATTTTTCAGGGCACATGATTTTACCAAGGATTCCAATTGTGCATGACTTCTTTTGCTTGGGAGTGCAGAAATGTAAATATTGAGAATACTTCAAGGCTTGGCTCCTTTGTAACAGACAATTGAGTTTTCTAAAGTCCTATTCATTTTAAATGCATCATTCTCATAAAAAAAATCACTCAGCCAAAACATTTTCCAGGTCATTTTAAAAGTAAAAGTATACATGAGTTCATTTTTCTTAATAACCTTTAGTATATTTGAATTTTATTTGACTTCATGGAAACAAAGATATGTTGTGATCATAAAATTAAAATAAGTTTAATTCCTTTCAAAGGGAACTATTTTAGCAGTGAAGTTTTGTGATAGATATTTCTTTTTATAACTGTCAGCAGAACCTTTCATTGAAATATTTAGCCCTTATTGGAAAGAATTCAGCAACAAATGTGTGTGTGTGTGTGTGTGTGTGTGTGTGTGTGTGTGTGTATGAGAGAGAGAAAGAAGGAGAGAGAGGGAGAGAGAAACATGTCTTGTCTCTCTCAATATATATCTCACATCATTCTCTATTATTTTTCATTATCATATAAATACTTATTTTAGAATATTATGAAAAAGTTATTTCTAAGTGTGAAAAGTAGAAAAGTGATACATTCAAAGATATTTCTTAAGTATTTGAAGGTTTGCAAGTATGTATAATTTTTACTTGGTTTTTAAATATTCACTTTGATATAATGTTATTCATATTTCCTTGCTTCTTAACCCACTCCAAGGAAGTTAGTCTTCAAATCACTATATTATTTTTATGGTTGTTTAAGCTGAATATGAAATAAACACTTGAAAATATAGCAGCTGAATTTATCACTGATTTTCAAGTGTTTATAAGTTTAATCAGAATAGACAACTAAAATAAAGGTGTTAAAGCTACACTGTAAAAACATTTCTCTCTATATATATTTAAACCTCCACTTATGAAGAAACAAAAATGTACTTAATAATGCTTTTTTCTTGAATAAAATGTGTGACTGATATTCTCATATAATGATTACTCACAATATATACTTCACATCTTCTGCAATTTATTTGTTTCTATCTTAAATATTTTATAGTCAGAGTCCAACACCTTAGAGCATTTCTTTTTTGCAATGAGTGGAAAATGTTTAAGGCTCTAGCTATTCCAATAAAAATTTAAATTTTAATGCAAATATATCATGGGGAATATCAGACAAGATGATAAAAACAGTGAACAATCCCAATATTCCATAGCAGCATTTTTTAAATCAAGTGTTCTGTACATGAGAGTGATATCTGATAATAAAAAATATAACTTCTAAAGGTTTTCAGTTATTTCAGAATTTAAAAGCAAAAAAGGGTAATTATAATTTAACATTAACAAGCATGAATTCTCATTCATTCAGTGTGGTAACATTTCACATTTTTAGTACATATTTTTAATTTCTGATGTTTAGTCATGCATGCCTTCCATAGCCATTGACAAATATAAATAATCCTTTGAAGTAATGAAATATTTTGCTATAGGCATAATTTAGTGATATGGCTTCAGAATAATTTAACTGCCTTGAACCAGAAGGTCAAACACTTTACCTTTAATCCTTTAAATTGAGTTTCATGCCATTTATTCATATTTTGACAAGGTCTTATAGTGCAAGTTTCTATATATTATACTTCATGTGGATATTGAAAAGTTTTGGGTGTTGATGAAGACTACAGAATATTCACTAGTATTGGTTTATGTCCAACAAGTCATAATAGCAAATATCCTAATAGTAGTAAGCTGTAGAAGTATTAATGCCATATTTAATATACAGATTTTAGTTTGCAAGGCAGATTTTACACACAAAGTATCATCAGTGCTACTTTCAAGAATCTTAGGGGAAAAATCTGTAAAGTGAAGCACAATAAATTTCTACTGAGCAGTTGCCATATGCCAAACTCAATGCTGAGTTTACAACAGTGGGTTTAGCATTGGAAATCTCTGCCTTCACAATGCTGAAATATATAGAATGTTCAAATAATTGGAATATGATAGTTAACAGCTATACAACTGGATGGTTACTTTACAAATTTAATTTTAAAGTGTATAAAACAATGTTAACGAATTTAAACCAGTGGGTTATTGAAACCTGGTTGCTTTAACATAAACATTATAGGGCACTACTTTGTAAATCCCATGTAAAATATTATACTAATTCATTAATTTTAATAATTGAAATAGGACTTATTGTTCTGGAAGTACTAACTCAAACCTTTGAGTCTGTGATTATAAACTAAATTGTTATACAGCATTGATTATCAAAGTTTTTGTTCTGACATATTTCCATGATGGGGCACTATACACAATTAATGTAAATATTATTAAAGCTTTTTCTAAGTTGTTAATGTGTCTGACCAATGTTTATATCCTATAATTTATTTGCAAGTCTAAAATTTAAACTTTTGTGTAAAAATGCAATGTTGCATTTCAAACATATTTACCTATATAATTTATGAAAGCCATTAGGTTAGAAAACACCCTTTATGATATCAGCAAATTTAGAATGCTTCATTTTATTTACATCAACAACTAAAATCTATATATTATGCCAGTGGAAATTAATAATTATTCTCTGAACATTAAAAAAGAGTTTACTTAATTGAAATTATTAAATTAATTAATTATTACAGAAAATCATGAATACTAGTTCAAATGGATAAAAATAATTAAGGGATTTTATTGAGATAACATAAGAAGAAGAAAACTGTGTTTTTTTCTGGTCTGTTCACGAGGCCCTAGATTCCTCTAGTTTCATTAGTATCTAAAATTCTGATACTTTTTATGTAAAATCATTTGTATGACTATAAGAATTAAATAGTCTCATCATAGAGACATATATTGTTAATATCTATAACTGCTAGAATTTAAAATATTCCCTGTGTTTATAAAGTTGGTTTTCAGCTTGCACTTGGTTTTCTATTTTTATATCTATAAGAAAGAAATGTGTGCAATTATATCTTTTGGGCACAACCTGACTAAACCATAGTTTATTTATTAGTGGTATTTAAAATAGAGGTTATTAATTCTGTAGTTTTGATAAAAGTTTATTGCAATGTACTACAAAAGTAACACAAATAGCTGCGATATTCACAGTCTACAGTGAGAATAATTGCATTCCTTGAAAGATCCATCTTAAGGTAATAAGTAGGAAAATAGAAGTCTACGGTAGAGGGCAAGAGAAAGTATCCCTCACAGTGTTAATCTCTTAAACACTTAAAAGTCTCTATCTCTTTTAAATGACAAATTGGTTATAGGGTCTCTGTAAATCAGCAGGCTGATAAACATTTTGATGTCTTAATCTTTGTAATGTTGCTGTAACTGTAGGTATGGATTAACCTGACCTTGTAAGTTTTAAAATTTAATCAATAAAAAACAAACTACTAGTAAAAACAAACAACAAGGATTTACTGGGCATCTTTAAAGTAACCCTGAAATTCCTCTATTTAGAATTTGAACCTTAAAATGCCAACCAGCCGAGACCGGTTTGGCTCAATGGATAGAGCGTCGGCTTGGGGACTGAAGGGTCCCGGGTTCGATTATGGTCAAGGGCATGTACCTTGGTTGCGGGCATATCCCCAGAAGGGGGTGTGCAAGAGGCAGCTGATCGATGACTCTCTCTCATCAATGTTTCTAACTCTCTATCTCTCTCCCTTCCTCTCTGTACAAAATCAATAAAATATATTTAAAAAAAAAATGCCAACCAAACCCTGTTGTCCCATTCCTGTTTCATATAAAACTATCGGCTTTCCTTTTAATAGGTATTAAAAAAAAAGCCACTTGTCAATTCAAATGAGTATTTGAAATGATTTTGAGGAGATCCATGCATGTTCACTTCATATATTTTACATGAACAAGAATAGGCTAGGAGGAAGAAGGTGGAATATGGCAATAAATTACTCTAAGTGTTTGTTTGTGATTTTAGATGTATTTTCTATTCACAGGTTGCATATTTTTGAAAGCCCACTGGGTCACATGTTGTATAGTAATCACTGGAGATAGAATGGAAACTAAGATACAGCCAGTGTCTGTCTTCAAGGGGTGTGGTGGCAAAGGATTCAGGGAAGAAGAGAAGCAATTATGAATTCACTTAAAAAAGTAGGTATTCCAAAAAAAGAAATGGGTATATCGATGGAATACTGTACAATGTTTACATAAAGCATGCCTTTTAGGATATATAAGTTTATCCCTGTACATTATCTTGAGCTATTTTGGGGCTCTGAATAGATTTAATGACATGCAAATTCTGTCCTGTTAGAGGTGCAAATAGCTTCCCACTCCCAACATCCATCCCCCTTATCCCATTCCCATGCTTTGCTTCGATTTGTACCATTTTGCCTCTATTTGCACATTTATTTCAATATATTTTTGCTCTATTTTTACCTTTTGTGAACTAATATTATATATATACACCGAGTGGCCAGATTATTATGCATTCAGAGATTATAATAATCTGGCCACTCAGTGTGTATATGTGTGTGTATATCTATAAAAATTAATTAGACCTGTTTTCTGATTTAGCAAAACTTTTTCCAGCCCATTGAAGCACCCCACCTTCTCTTTCAGGTAATTGTCAGCAACACAGCAATAAGTATCAACATGAAGCATATTATTATTATATCAATAGATCACACAGGGAGAACAAAGGGTAAAATATTTAACTGCAGCAGTGTTTGACTATATTCTGTGCAGTGAAAAATCTGAAGTCATTTTCAAGGTCCACCATTTCTTACTGCTTTCCAGTCGGTCAAATTTCTAAGCTTTCTAAATCTCGGTTTTCCAGCTAATGAAAACTTCACCGAGTTTCCTATCTACCTACTCCAGGACTTCTGTGAGGATCAAATACCATAAGATGAGGCATGAGAAAATGCTTCACAGACATTTGGTTACAGTGTAAAGTGGGTATAAAGCAAGTCGTGTTCCTGGGCTGAAGAAACTGCAAAAAGGCTGGTTGTCATTAGGGAGAGGAAGCCAAGTATTGTTACTTGACATCATTACCCGGATTGAGGGAAGGACACTTAGCATATTAGCCTTTACATATATTGCCAATTCTGGTTCCCTCATGAGAAAAATAAAATCTTTAATACATATTCATTTTTATGTCTGTATGAGAGTCACAATTTTATCATACTTTGAATATGATATGTTGGATGGATATGAGTTTAAATCTTAGAAGTGTGTTGGTAGAAGGCACTGGAATTTATGGGAGCAGATGACAACTCCCAGAGAAAGTGATTATAGAGGTAAAAGAGGATGAATAAAGAACCTTGAGGAAGGCTAAAATTTAAGAAGCAAGCTTTTGGAAGGATATATATCTCTCAAATATTTCCCTCCCACTTGAATTCTAAGGAAAATAATTTTCACTTTTCAGTTCAGTTTAAGGAGTAGAAACACAGAATACATTGCTATAGCAATTTAGAATCCCAGATTTTAAAAGCAAAATTTGCAAACCAGCACATGACTAGAAGAGTGGTTTTCAACCTTGTCTGTGTTTTGGAATCATCTGTGAGATTTTCAAATGATGATGACTTGATTCCAACTCCAAAGGTTTTGATTTAGCTGATTCAAGGTGGGGTCTGGGCTTGGAGTTTTTGTTTGTTTGTTTGTTTTGTTTTTAATATATTTTATTGATTTTGTACAGAGAGGAAGGGAGAGAAATAGAGAGCCAGAAACATCGATGAGAGAGTCATCGATCAGCTGCCTCTTGCACATCCCCCACTGGGGATATGCCCGCAACCAAGGTACATGCCCTTGACCATAATCGAACCCGGGACCCTTCAGTCCCCAAGCCGACGCTCCATCCATTGAGCCAAACCGGTTTCGGCTGGGCTTGGAGTTTTTTAAAAGGTCCCCAGTTAATTCTAATGTATACAACCAAAGCTGAACAACACTGGTCTAGGGAGCGATGGTGAGGATGCGAAGGGCCATGGAAGGGATAATGAGGAATCCTTTGTGTGATACAGAGAAGAGGAATGGAAGGAGTTAATCTGCAATAAAGAAGATTCCAAGGAAATGTAGCTCTATAGCAGGGGTCTTCAAACTTCTCTCATTATGAGAATCATCTGGTGGAGTTGTTAAAACACAGATTCCCGGATCCCAACTATAAGAAGTGCTATCAGGAATCTGTGTTTTAACACCTCCACCAGGTGATTCTCATAATGAGAGAAGTTTGAAGACCCCTGATTAGAGGCTTGAAGGGTGGCCAGCTAATGCTCTAATTTACTCCATATGTGCGCAATTAGGACATCAATGAAGGTAGTTTAGGCAAAGGAAGAAACCTCAAACAAATCAAAATGTATTCAAACAATATAGAATGCTTTGCAGGACAGCTGAGCAAACACTTTAAGCACTCTAAGTGTCTAGCATAGTTCTTTCTTTGATACAGTATTGTAAATTTGTCTAAGTCAATCATCTTCTTTGAAAACAAAGACTAACTACATTTAATGGCACTGTGAAAGGAAATAAAAATGTCTACCTCATGTTTTCCACACAGCCATGACAGATCTAGTGCTCCCCGCTTTCTCTTTCTCAAGGTCAAGATAAAGCCACTCCCATAGCACACAAGTCTCTCAGTGAGACTCTTGTCACTGGCTCGAAGAAGACTGCCAGGTACCCATAAAAGGAACAAAGTAGATTGTCCCTGAGCAGGACACCCAGAAACATTTGAGAACACAGAGGTTATGTTGGGCTCACAATTTACGGAGTAGAGGTATCCACCCGGCTTTTTTTTTGTTGTGGTTGTTTTGCGGGAATCTATAGTAAGAAAACAAGTGAAGACTTGTCTGCAGCACATTAAACCAAATTAATTACTGTAAGCATCCCTGACCCTGACAGTGGGGGCAGGGAGGCTTGCATTGGCATGAATCTTGAAACAAAGACTGTGGGGACAACGATAAGGATCTCTTCTGCGGCTGCAGTGTTCATGAATGTACGGAGTAAAAAGGCCTGTTGGTTTATAAAATGACTTCTTCAGTCACACCTGTTATTCAGATCCTAATCACTCTCGGTAGTGCTTTATCCAAAATGAAAGAGCTACCTATGTATATGTTGCACTTTACTTTCTTATCTTTCCATTTATTGTAAGTTTTCAGTCATTAAGCACACGCTTTATAATAAAAGAAGTATTTCAGCAATGACATTTTTAACAGTAAATATTTAGTATACGATTAATGATTACCAACTGTAGTCACCATATCGTACATTAGATCTCCAGAATTTAAAACGGAAAGTTTGTTCCCTTTGGCCAACAGCCCCCATTTTTCCCTTCCCACAGTTCTGGAAGCCACCACTTTACTCTCATAGTCTTTGAGTTTCACTCTTTTTTGGAAGCCACATAAGTTAGATCATGCAGAATTTATCTTTCTGTGTCTGGCTGATTTCACTTAGTATAATGGCCTGGGGTTCATCCATTTTGTTCCAAATGGCAGGATTGACTTCTTTGTAGAAGGCTGAATAATATTCCATTGTAGATAGCCCATTTTCTTAGTCCAATCATTTGTCAGTGGACACTCAGGTTGTTAAGTGTTTGCCATTCTTGGCCATTGTGAATGATGCTGCAATGAACATGAAAGTGCATATGTCTCCGAGGAATTGATTTCATTTCCTTCAGATAAGTAACCCCAGAAGTGAGGTTGCTGGGTTTTGTGGTTATTTTTTTTTTTAAAGAAACTAAAAATAAAGTCACATTTATAAGTTAAAAAAAAAACTGTAATGAGAAGATTCAGAGTAAAGTAGAAATAATGTAGAATGATGATTGTAAGAATTGGGAGCAGGGAATGGGGAGTAATATTAATGGGTTTAGTTTTTTTTTTTTGCAAGAAGAAAAGAGTTGTGTGGATGCATTGTGGTAATGGTGATGCAACAACTTGAATGTACTTAATGCTATTAGACTGTACACTTGAAAGTGGTTATGCTGGAAATATTTATGTTGCATCACCATAATTTTAAAATAGGTAATACTAAACTAGAAAAATTTAAAAATCACTTAAAATTTTTAGTCTCTGTAATTTGTTTCTGAATTTATATTTGTATAAACATTTTGAAGATTTCTTTGTAAATTTTGCTTGCCTGAGTACTCAAACTGCTTTGATTTCCCCCCTCTTATTTCACTAGTGTACCTTTAATTGGATATTGAGGATTATTTTTTAAAATTAGTTTTTGTAGTTAAATGCTGTTGCTTATTGAACTGTATTTAGTTGAGAGAGACTAATAAGATTTAGCTTCATCCAGCACTCTAATTTATTTTACTTTAGTTTTAGAAAATATAAAGTAAGCTTTTCTTATTCATTTGAACAAGAAAGACAAACTTATTGTATTTTTAAGCACTTCTTTTCCATTACGTAAGGATGTGGTGAATAAAAAAACCCTCTAAATTGTTGCTATAATAAAAATATTGTTAATCCAGATTCTATGATAAATAGAATCACAATTTTACTATACTATCAACTGGTTTAAATATTACATGGTGCTGATATTAATCTTTTGATGCTATTTGTAAACATAAAATGTGTTAACCTTTAATCAATAGTAATGTATATAAAACAGAAAAAGGAATATTTTTCCTCCCTTCCTACTTTTTATACAATCTTTCTCCCTTCTTCATTCCTACTTCTTATTTAATCAACCTCTCTCCCTCCCTCCTTCCTTCCCTCCTCCCTCTCTCCCTCCCTCCCTTCCCTTTTTCCTTCTTTATGCACTTTCTTCCTTCTTGCCTCTTTCTTTTTTTCCTTCCTTCCATGATTTTTTATATATACTACTTCACCCTTTCTGTCATTTTACCTTATTTCTTCTTCTTTTTTTTCTCTCTTTAGTTTCTACATTTCTTCTTTTATATCTTTGGTTTGAGTTAGAACAACTTTATAAAAAGAGTCTAGTCATCTCTAAGCTAACTATTTAAAAAAAACACCTAAAGTATATCCATCATTAAAAAGATTAAAAGAAAACATTTATGTTAGGAATAACTCCTTTCTGAGTTACTATTGTATTTCCATATCTTTAACTTTCTTGACATTCTTATAAAATGGTATAGGGAATTACATCTATCATTTTAAAACTTTTTTAATTTTCAATATAGAGCACATTTTTTTTAACCTTCTGTGAAAACCTTTTTAATCTTATTTTTGGCTTCTTACTGTCTTCCTTATATTTTCCTGCTTACACCATTCTCAAAACTCTCTCTCCTCTCCTCTCCTCTCTCCTCTCTCCTCTCTCCTCTCTCCTCTCTCCTCTCTTCTCTCTCCTTTCTCCTCTCTCCTCTCTCCTCTCTCTCTCTTTTAACATTTTAATCACCAACCAAGTATTTCAAAATTTGGCATCTGCCTATAATTTGTGACAATCCCAAGAATGCATTTCTAATGACCACAGATGGCTTTCTTTTTGGGGGTGGATGCCAATAAAACTATATTTACAAAAACTGGCAGTGTGCTGGATTGGAATTATAGGCTACTGTTTTCCAATCCCTCAAATCTAACCACTATCCTTTCAGACTGCCTTTTTTGTATGACCCTTATATTTCTCATCTGTGAAGAAGTAGGGAATTGCTAATATTTCTAGGCCTGTTTCCACACTTGTAAAATGGGGAAAATAATATACCTACATCATAGTGTTGATGAAAAGCATATAAAATAATGCATCCATAGCACTGATGTTTTTTGTGGTTGTTGAGATGTTCCTTTCCTAACGTGAATTCTTCATTACTGTATGCCTAGATTATGAAAATATTTTTATAATTGGATTTCTAGTTAAAGTTTCTCATCTGATTTATTGGGTTCTGTATTTTAAAGATAATATTTCTAAAGTACCACTTCTATCATTTTACTCCACTTTGTAAAAAGCTTAGAAGCATTGGTTTTAAATGTTTAACTTATTTATTGATCGTTAGAGAGAGAGTGAGAAGCATCGACTTCTTGTTCTATTTATTTGTTGTTTCTTATATGTGCCCTGAACCTGTAACCTTGGCATATTGGGATGGTGATCTAACCAACTGAGCTACCCAGCCAGGGCCAAAAGTCTTGATTTTTTATTTTCTCAGTTATACTACTAACATCACATTCTTTTCTGATTGTTATGGGCTGAATGTTTGTGCTTCCCCAAAATTCATATACTGAAGCCTTATGCTCCCCCAATGTGATAGTATTTGATAATGGGGATTGAAGAAGGGTTAGTTTAAGTTACAAGGATGGGGCAATCATGATGTGATTAGTGGCCTAATCGGAAGAACAGCAGTATCTCTTTTTCGCTCTCTTTCTCTGAGTGCATCCCATGTGAGGCAGAGTAAGACAATGGTCATTTGTAACTTGAGAGCACTGTCACCAGGAACAAAATTGTCTGGAACCCTGATCTTGAACTTCCCAGTCCCTAGAATTGAGAAAGTAAATTTCTGTTGTTTAGCCACCTGGTCTGTGTATGTCAGTTTGAGCCAACTAAAACACTGACCATAATGATACTTCCAGAATTTTAAATTCCCATCATAAGAGGTTCTAAAATATACATATTTTATCTTTGTAGATTTTCTGAAATTGTATTTCAGATTATGTTACTCCTTAGTCACTTCCATTGACAATAATTATTTAAAATAGGAACCGTTTACTGGGAAGAGAAAGATGAAGATAAAATGTGACACAGAATACATTAAATAATATGTTTGCAAAATACATGAAAGTAATAAAGTAAATAAAGTTAGAATGACTTAGGCTCTTGAACTACATTTTAAAAATATTTTAGGAGACAACAGACTCACCTAAAGTAACTAACTGAAATGTAAATTCTAGTAAATTTTCTAATTAGTTGACTTATAAGTAGGTAAAACTATATTATACAATGTACTGCCATAGCAGAAGTAATGGAAACTAATAAATGATAAATAATAATAACACTTTTATTAATATTGAGAACAAATTGAATACTGTATGTGTACTTTAAAATTTAAGATGATTATATTGTAAGAAGCACCATTTTCTAAAGAACATATATCCCATAGTTGAATTATAGAACATACTTTCTCTTCCTTTTCAAATTTTATATTCATTAAAAGAGATCTCTTAGCTCAATTTAACATAAATTTCATTGCATACTTTTGTGCATACATATAAAAATAAAGAAGTTGTTTAAAGTATTACTATATATTTTACTTTCAGAGTCTACCTAAATCATTTTTCAACCATTGAACAATGTTTATAACTGTTCACACTATGAGGTCTGCTTGTAGTAGTTCTTTTAAAATTCCATAAATGAATCAAAGTTATTAGTAGTGTGAGGTTCTAACCAAGACTTTTCATTATATAAGTAGCCTGCTCTTGACTCCTGCTTAAATAGTCTTAATAAACATTCCTAATCATCACATCTCTCATCCTTTCCTCACCACAGATTGCTTTGTAAGGGTTGACAGATTACTATCATTTCTTGTATATTTATGTTAGATAAAACCCAATAGGCAAGATTTGATGCTAAAATACCTGGTATTTGAATGTGCTCTGATAATGAAAAATTAATAAGATAGTTGCTTTTTCTACAGTGATGATAAAACATCTTTAATTATAAGAGTCCACTGATTAAAAGATATAGCCCAATTTCAACAAGTTAGAAGTTCAAAAAATGATATGTGTGTCTTAGTGTCTATGAAATTTGGTAGATACCATTGAAAACTTTCTGCCATCTTAAGCATTTACATCTTTGTTCACTTCTGGTTGTTGTTAGAATTCTAGAGGTGGAAACAATTCCAAATTGAGAAATCAAAATGTATTAAATATTTGAATGGAAGATCAAGAGAATAAGAAAGACAGAAAAAAAAATAACTTCGGGGTAAGCGTATCATCTATAACAAAGCAAATAGGCACATCATCGAAACTGTTAGGACTTGAAGTGTTGCAAGAAAACTAAGGTTGAAGGTGAAAACTATTGGAGGAAAGTTGTGTAATATATAAAAAAAGAAAATTACATTCCTTCACCAGCTATTACATTCTAGGCATTAGATAAATGTTTTACTATTTTGCTAATTTAATCCTCACAAAAAACTTACATATTCTTTACTTTATAAACATTAACTCATTTAATCCTCACAACAAACTTAAAAGTAATAGTGAATAACTAAGTCTAATGGAAAGACTTATCTAATTTAAAAAATTCATTGTAAGACCAAATTCACAACTCTTAGATATTATAAATGAAACATATTATTGCTCTCAAGACATATAGTACTGATTACAATACATACCCCTCTGATTTAAATGGCTTTTGTAATGGTTTTGTGAATTCTAAATATTTGATTATCAGGTAAAATATCTCGGAGGAAAGATGCCATAGATTTTGTTCCACTTCATTGAAATTAGATGAGCTGTTCTCCAGTGATTTGGAGAATAAGAATGCTGAAAGAGAATATTCTTTAAATCGTCTCTCATTGGAGAGGGATCAATGACCTCCATGTAGGATTTTCTGAAGCAAGAGGAGGCTCATGGAGTACTGTGCTAGTAATGAAAATCCTCTCTTCAATTATACTGTGCACATTTTATGTATTTCACACATTTTGTGGCTATGGACTGAAAAAATCAGGCAATTTATAAACATATAATATACCTAAATCTTTGAAAATCAGATTAATGATTTCTCCAAGCTATGCTTTGCACTAAGTAAGGTATTAGGCACTGGGTCAAATTTGAATATGCAAATCACTCCATTTATGCCTTCTGGGAACTTGCAATCCAACACTGGTCCCTGGGGCAGGAGGAGATAACTTAAGTCTATGAAAGGCTGTGAGAATTCTACTATCGGTTTGTATTATTAGAAGCTTACTTTGGTTACACTGGCTGCACTTTATTTTGCTTAAAATGACTCAGTCCAATTCTGATTTTAATGGTGTGTGTCTAGATCCAGCCATCAATTGTTCTTATTAATCTGCAGCTTGGTAGTGAACATTGATATATGTGTTGGTAAAATAAACAAGACTTAATGAATGTTTAAGTTGAACCATGACCTTGCTAGGTCTGCAAAATATTGATAATTTGTCATTTCCAAGTTGAAAAGTATCTTAATATAAATAAGAGAATCTGTACATGGAAATACCCATTCTTAATATACATTATTTGATAGTACAATGTTTAATAGACACCTATACCAAGTTAAAAACAATCATTTGTTTCCTTAAAGATGAAAAGGCTTCTTGGCAGGAAAAATTATTAGTATGCTATTAGGTTTTTCTAAATTGTTGTTAACTCACTTTTTAATTAGTAGTTGACTCATTTATTTCATGATAATTTACTATTTCATGGCTTATATGTTATATTTTATTCTTTTCTTTTTTGAGCTCTTATTTTTTTACTAGTAGCCCTGTGTACGAATCCATGCACCAGTAGCTTGCTAGTAACTCACTGCTGCCTTCCTGTAGCTCCTCCACACCCCCCATCATAGCTTGCTGCCCTGCCCCCTGCTGTAGCTCTCTGCCACCCACTTGGGGCTCACTGCTCCACCCTCCTGCTGATCCATGATCCAGTTGTTACATGGTTGATCATTATGCTTTATGGCATAATGACCATTTGCATATTATATCTTTATTATATAGGATTGTTATTTTTAATTCTTTATTGTTTAAAGTATTATCTAAGTCTCATTTTCCCCCATTGACATATACCCAGCCAACCCATCCCCAGCACATGCGCTCACCCCTCTGCTCTTTGTGTTCATTGGTTATGCTCATATGCATGCATACAAGTCCTTTGGTTGATCTCTAAAACTGCTGTACTAACAGCCTTGAATGCAGTTTCTATTTTAATGCCCAAATGTCCTTGTTCACTGGATGCACTAAATATTTTAAATTATTCTAAAAGCAAAATTCATGCATAGTATTCTTCATGTGATAAGACACTTTAAACAAAAACCAATTAAACTCAATAAGTTATTGTTTTTTTAAATATATTTTATTGATTTTTTTACAGAGAGGTAGGGAGAGGGATATAGCGTTAGAAACATCCACGATAGAGAAACATCTATCAGTTGCCTCCTGAACACCCTCACTGGGAATGTGCCCACAACCAAGGCACATGCCCTTGACCAGAATCAAACCTGGGACCCCTCAGTCCACAGGCCGACACTCTATCCACTGAGCCAAACCAGTCAGGGCTCAATAAGTTATTATTGAAAATTGACTTTGAATTGAGGAATATATCAAATAAGAAAGCTTGAGTGAGGTCAAAAGAAATGACTTATCAGTTGTAATTTGCTCTTTCACTGGAGAAATAAAGTATGTATCGTATATATTTACATGTATATGAATTTCTATATAATAAAAAGCTAATATGCAAATCAACTGAATGGAGAAAGATGTCACTATGATACTCACTGATCACCAGGGGACAGATGATCAATGCAGGAGCTGCCCCCTGGTGGTCAGTGTGCTCCCAGCTCAACCAAAAGCCAGGCTCTTGGTGAGTGAGCACAGCAGTGGTGGTGGGAGCCTCACCTGCCTCCGGGGTAGCTGGACATCCCCCAAGGGTTCCCAGACTGCGAGAGGGTGCAGGCCGGGCTGAGAGACCCTCCCCTCAGTGCAAGAATTTTTTGCACCAGGCCTCTAGTTTATATATAAAAGTATATGAATTTTACATATAATGAATAGACACATGTATGATATGTACATATATGTTGAACAGTTAAAAATACTAAATATATTTTATTCTAAAGTTAACAGATAGATTTTTTTTGCTTTTGTGTTTGTTTTTTTAAAATCCTCATCTGAGAATATATATATATATATTCTCTCTCTCTCTCTCTCTCTCTCTCTCTCTCTCTCTCTCTATATATATATATATATATATATATAGAGAGAGAGAGAGAGAGAGAGAGAGAGAGAGATATTAAAAGGAGAGAAACATCACACATGCCCTGACCATGCCCCAACCAGGGACTGAACCATTAACCTTTGGTGCACAGGATCACACTCAACCAACTGAGCCACTCTGGCTGGGATTATTATCATTTTTTTATGTACTATGGTTTGAAAGGAGTATCAAAGTTATGATAATTCAACTAATAACTGCTAATATAAAATTCAAATGTTTATATATTTTATTTATATACTAAAAATAAGAGTGAAATTCTTCAAGTAAAAATATCATTGAAATAGCTTTTTTTAACCAAAAATACACAGAAAAATATTTCTATCATTGTATCGATAGTATTTTCTCTTTTGCTAAATTTTCTCCAAAATAGTTTTGTCCTATAAATTTCATACTTTACATGTTGAGTGCTAACATTCCTTATACAAAGCTTCCCATCAGACTCAGAATGCATTAATCATTCCTAGCAACACTAGCTTTCCTCGCTGTTGCTTGTAAAGGCCATATATGCAAAGTGGCCCCCAGTGGCTGACGGAGCTGAGATGCCAAAGGAAGAGGCAGTCAAAGTCCAGGCTGTCCATGGATGAGTTTAATAGGGAACTTTGTACTGAAAAGAGGTCTTAGGCAGCAGCAGGGTAGTCGATCTCCTCAACTGTCATCCCCTAGACCACTGCTATATGCTCCTTAGAAATGACCTACCTGCTAGGAAAGGAATAGCGGTGATCAGAGGGAACCAAGGGACTAGATGCCAGGAGGCTCTGGCACATTTGTGAGCTAAGAGAAAGATAACATTCAGGGCACCTCCCCAGAAGGAAGGATTGATAGAAATTCTATGATTAGTCTGGAGTCTCTGTACACATTCCAGAGTCCACACAGGGAAAAAGAGGAGTTAGAGTTCTGGCTTCAGTTAAGATGGAACCTTAGCTTCCATCTGGTGTCAGCTTCAAGACAGACTCAGCTCTTTCCACACAATCCCTTTCTCCCCCAAATCCAAGATACGACACCGGAAAAATGAATTAAATTATATCCTTGCAATGATCCCATCAATCATAATATTTCCACATGTTAAAGAGGCTTTACATCTAATTCTAGTTCCCATTCAATGCCAAAATCCTTTTCAGAACAGTCCATGTATATTGCCATTTACCTTCTGCTTAAACTAACAGATTCATAAGACAATCCTTTCCAATAACAGATATCTCAACTTGTTGGGGATTCTTTAAGATCTCTCCTGACATTTATGCCTGCTTGACCTAATTTCACCTTTTACACATTTTCTTCAAATGTTTAGAGCCAATAATTATGGTTCATTCCACGTCTCTTTTCTCAGCTAAATCTATCCTGTATCATTAACTATTCATTGTGTGATTCGCTTTACAGATCCCCTCAATGTCTTTCTTACTTTTCTTCCTGAGGATTTATTGCAATTGGTTAATATCTCTTTGACATGAGATTTATAACTCAACCCAATGCCTTGGTTTTGACAAATTATGGCTTCAGATTACAAAGAAACTGTTATTTCCCCTTTTTGGTACTTGCCCAATATAAACTCATATTGGGTTTTTCATGAACATTTCATATTGCTGATTCTTAGTGTGCTTTGTTTTAAATAAAATCCTTTCGTATACATGTATGTTAAGCCAAGATGCTACTGTTTTGTTGTTAAGAGATGAGAAATGAACAAAGAAGAAAGAATAATGTGATAGAGTTTTTAAAAAGGAGAATGGCTCATAGTATTAAATATAACAGGAAGGTTGAAGGAGATGAGAACTGGAGAGAAAGAGGTTTGATCCCAGGAGGTCAGTGCTCACTCGACCTTAAGATAAAAGCTTCAGTACAAATGAGGTGATATAATACAGATATTAGAGTTTAAGGAGTGAATAGAGTCAGCATGAGAAATTCCTTCAAGGATCTGGAATTGAAAAGCAGAGAAGGAGGCAGTTTTGAGAGAGAAAAAAGATAGCTCCTGTGGTTTGTTTTTGTTTTGTTTTGCTTTTTCTTAGTTCAGAGGAGACAGGGAACAAGTTTATAGCTAAGGAAAAAGGAGCTAGGGATTAGTCCGCCTTCCTTTATAGTTACCATTATTTGTGTGCTGACATTCTCTGTGCACTGTTATAAGTATCTTGAGAGTGAGACTGATTCCCATTCGGCTTCTTAGCACTGTGTCATTCACATAATAGGTGCAACATAGATATTTGTTGAATTGAATTGTGTCATTTCTCCCAATGGGCATGTTTCTTCAAAGATTGCTGTAATTCTGCAATCACAGCAGCAACTTTATTTCATTTTCTTGTTTGTTTCTAGTCTGGTCTGTAAGAAAAACAAAACAAAATAAATAACAAGTAGAAGAAAAATAAAATGATAGAAAAATCATGGAAACATATCAGCAAATTTTTTTGTGTGTGTGTCCTTCAGCATCTAGACAATATGTTAAGTCAAAAGAGTAGATCATAAAGGGAATGAATGTAACTAGAAAGAGAAATGAGGACTGAGCCCTGGGAAACTCCAATATAAAAAAAAGTGAAAGAAAAGAAGACAAAATTGTTTTGAAATAAACAGCCTATGAGAAAAGAAGAAAAGAAGAAAGTGTGATGCCCTAAAAGACAAAAGAAGAAAGTATATAAAGAGGAGGAAATGATCACAGTATCAAATACTATTCACAATTTAAAATAAAATTCCAGAATATTCAGATGTTACAGAGCATTGTGACAAAGACTTGTGTGCTCTATTCTTATAGTTACTTTGGCATTAGGCTACATTCTTCCTATTGTGCCTTTCAAAGACTCTACATTAGTATTCTCATCAATACTAGTATTTGCCTTATTCATACATTTATTTCATAAATACTTGGTAAGCAACTACTGTATACCAGCCTGTTAAGCCTACTTGATGAGCAACTACTGTTAAGCCTTTGAGATACTGCCTTGAATAAGAAATGAGTGATATTGCTTTCACAGAGCTTACCATCTAAGGCAGGAATTACTCGTCTGTTGCCAAACCAAATGCTATTCTGCTCATATTTATTGCATAGAGAATTTTCTTTTCTTTTTTCCCCCCAGGTGTTGAGCAGGCTTGTGCTATACTCCTTTCAATTTACAGCAAAAGAATGTGAATTGTCATAGCCCATTATTTTTCTAGCCAGTGACTGGTTAAAGAATAGTTATGCCAACCAAACATGGCCATGAGACCTGAGGGAAGTCTATGGAGGGAACTCTGGAAAGGATGCCCAGGTTTTAAAAAGGGAATTATGAGAGTTAAGGAATTTCTTTCTGCTTCTGGGCTGATGTCAATTAGGGGGTTCAGGATATGGAATCCAAAAATATGGCACCTTGACATATTGTATATTTTTTGCTAAAGGAGTTTGAGACAAGGAAAGAAACAGGAAGATCATTCTGACCTCTTCCTGCCCTCACCTTTCTTTTCTGAAATGTCACAGAACACTCTGGTGAATGGTACCCTCCCTATGTCTGGAGGAAAGGAGCATCCTTATCTCCAAAAAACAAAGGGAGGCCAAGAAGAATCAGAATAACAGGCTTTCACCCAGTTTACTACTATTACCTCATACCTATTAACATATCATATTTCTGCACAACTTGTCCACACTTCATCAACTTAGCATAAAATTCTCATGTCTAATTCTTTGGATCTTCACTTCATTAAATTTAAACTTATATTTAAAAATATGTTTGCTTTTCTTTTGCTAATCTGAGAACTATGAGATTTTAAATCATTGTGGGAAGGAAAAATACAAATGGCTACTTGGTGGAAATATGAAAATGAGCATGGATTCACCCTGAGATTCAAAACCATTTTGTTACTTGAGCTGCTAAACTATTGCGTGGATCCTATTTGGCTGAGTCTGGCAGCCAAATGCATTCTGATACCAATTTTTGTAGCATAAATCAAACATTCTCTGTTAATTGGAGGATACCTAGGAAAAGTGATGAGGTAAAAGAAAAGTAAATGAACTGAGTATTAGTCTAAAACTAAAATCAGAGAGATCAACTGAAGGACTTGTTTGCATGCATATAAGCATAACCAATGGACGCAAAACACTGGGGAGTGAGGGCATGTATGGGATTGCGGGGGGGGGCAATGGGGAGATATGGATACATGTAACACCTTAATCAATAAAAAAACAAACTAAAATCATAAAAAGTAAAATTAAATATAATATACTTAACATATTACAGGACAGAAGCATGAAGCAAAGCAAGTGGAAATAGGGAAACCATTCTGAAACCCAATTAAAAGCACAAGTAATTTATGGCAGCAAATTTATATAAGCCACCTGCTGGTCACCTTTTCTCAAAGAAGGAATCATGTAGGAGGTACCTGCCAGGCGCCATTTGAATAATATTAACTTGGGAATATAACGGTTGAATAAAAGTGTTTGTTAAATAACAAAGGGAGTGCCTCTAGTAACCAAGAGCCACCAACACATTCATTTGGAAAGAAGTTCTTCTGAAGCAAGTCTGACATAATGCAAGTTCAAAACCTAGTTGAAACAATAAGCCTGTGCAATCACCTTCAGCCTCATTAAGTTAGAGCACAGAGGCATATTTGTTCATCCAAAATTAACCTCAGAAAAATCTATCTTGGGATTACAAGGCAGAGTGAATACCCCGGGAAAGGCACATGCCAAAAGTAAATACACATAGAGAGGTAGAGGTACATGAGCAAGATAAGGGCATGCTGAAGACAAATAACTACAAAATTAACTACATCATTTTCTTAGGTCCTTATAATCAGCCTGTAATTATAAAGTAGCCCAGCAAGGGAACCAATTTTAATTTTTAAAAAATGCCATTCAAATTCTAGTTTAAGTCTTGCATTTCAACAGGAAAGCTTGTTCACTCGTAAAATATCACATCACCTTTAGGAATTCTGCAAAAGTCATCTGATGATTTGTTCTTGGTATAAAATCAATTTAGGATAGTGAAGGTCAAAACATTTTTCACTTAGTTTTACTGTTCAGAGATTTCCATCTTGATTGTGTTAAGGAGACAATGAAAGTATATTTTTAGACTTTAAGATAAATATTTTTAATCTTCTAAATGGCTAATTATAAACAAAGTTTATAGCAGTGAAACTTTGAATCCACCATAGGTATGAATCCACCATGAGGAGGTGTGGAATGTGATGGAAAGAGCTGAACAAATCAGAGGTGATGCATCTAAAAATAACAAAGTTCAATATTAGAAGAAAAAAGAGATTTTAGAATGCTTACTTTATGATTCAGCAAGAACACTTTAAATAGGAAAAGGATATGTTTACATTCAATCTCTGTCCTTTTAAAATGATTTCATAGTTCCTATTCTCTTAAAATTTTGTTGGTACTAGAAGATTATATAGAAATTTGAATGAGAGCAGACACATTCTAGAGCATGCTCTACTGAAATACCACCAAACTCATTTCCATCCTGCCTTGCACTTGACCTCAACTTCTTGACTGCTCAAATTAACCTTCATCATATTTAGAAAGTAGAGGATAGAGTAGAAATGATCATATCTAGTTCTTTCTCAAAAACAATGTAAGCAACATTTTGTATGTTATTTTCTCTTTATGTATTTAAAAGTAATCATTTTTATTTAAAACACATTTTTACTTAAATTTATATATGTTAAATAAATTGAGTATTGCACGGTTGTCATGAACATTTGAAGGAAAAGACTATTCTGTGTAGAAAGAAGATGCCTTTTTGCTAGATTATTCTATTTAAATATTCCTGACTCTTTCTACAAAGGGCATCCACACTGAATGTGAATCAAATTAATGTGGTCAGTTCTCCCACATGCGGAAGCCATATTTCTTACAGAGAAATGGACTGATCTGCTCAATTTAAGTGTAGGGTCTGAATGAGTCTGGATTAATGGGCACCTAGAGGCTCAAAGTCTAACCAACACAGGGGGTACTTGATTACCACTGCAATTTGATTGATAAGTTAAGGAATGGGTTATTGTTTCGGTCAAAATGTTGAACCTATCATCACTTTCTATTTTATTTTCCACCTATGTAAATTAGCACTAAACATTAACATTAAGTGGAAATGCATTAGCAACACTTAGGAAAATAATACTCAATCTCCCTTAGGGTACCTAGGGAATTGGTGATCTTCTTGACAGGTAAACTAATTTAGAATTTAAAAGATGAACAACAGACATGTGATTATAGTATGTATATTTGGAAATAGAAAAAGAATCTTTCCTGTGTGCCCACTGAAATATGAACACTAGCTATTGAAATTTTGTGAGAAATTTAGGACTTGAAAGAGACAGCATAGCTACAATAAAGATTTAACAATTGCAAAAAGAACCAGTATTTTAGAAGACATGGGGAAACTAGCTCCTTTCATTGTGCTGCTGCATGAGGCTAATAAAATAGAACAGCAAAAGCACCTTAAGAACATGATTCTAATGCAGCATTCATATACAACTCATTTTATTGAACAATTTAAGTGGGATGCCCAGAAGGCAGAATGAAAATATCTATTTAAATGGTCATTCCTAAAGGCTAGGTGTAAAAGGAAAACAGGGAGAACAATTCAAAGTTAGGTCAGGGGACTTATTCATTTAGATTCAGTGAGGAAAGCAATTTATTCCCACCATTTATTTTACCAAACAAGAGATTAAATAGATTCAATACTCCATATTTGTGGATCTTCACTATTTTATGGTCAGCATGCTGTAAACCTATAACTAAAATAATATTGTACATCAACTATAATTTTTTAAAATTCCAGTTATTTTTACATGGAATAGTAACTAATTCTGCGTATATTTAATTACCTATCTTTAAATTTCCTTAGTTGATTTCAAAGATATGTAAGTTCTATATAATATGCTTGCTTTTTCCCTAGATTTGTCAAGTTTGTACTCTGCAACTCACAATCAGCGTGGAACATGATTATTTGATATAAGTTGGTTAGCTGGATCTACCCATAAACATTATTATGAACTCAAATCCTTACAGTACTTTTAATTAAAACTCCTTGTTAATTCTTTAAGTGAACTGTGAATAGCATGTATAAAAGTTTGCATAGAAGAGATTCTAAAAGAGTAACGAAAGTTTAAGTGGGACCAATGATTAACCTTGTTGACATAGTAACCTGCTGTTGCTATCCTCTCTCCCTCCACTGCTCTCTCCTCCAGGTACCATTCTTCCAAACTCTTTCCATATGAAGACATATGAAGACTTTTTATTTGTCCTTGAACTAATGTATCTTTCCTTTTCATATTCAGGTATCACATTATTTACATAATTTCAGATGTAAGGTTAGAACATTTTGCCCATTTATTTATTCAACAAACAATTATTAAGTACCCGCTTGGTAACAGGTATTTCACTAGGTTCAGGGATAGAGAGGTGAATAAAAAAGGTTCATAGCCATGGAGAAATCTATAGGACAGTCATCTCTTCTGTTTGTGCATATATGAACTTATTTATTTTACCACTATCAGGCATATATAATAAGATAAATATAACAAATTTTAAATGAACATTATTTAACATACTAGTGTGTTTATGTTACAGATAAATATTCCAAATTAATACAGTCATTTATTTAAACTTAAATCTAATATTTGAACATTTTAAAAAATAGAGAAATATTTTAATAATAGGCCAATGGATACTTAGTGAAGCAGAAATAATTTTTAGTTTTTGTCAAGGTTTTATGTAGCAAAAAAGAAACTATATATAATTTTATGTAATATATTCAGATAAGATGCAACATCTAGCTATCAGCAAAATTATAATTTTTATCTAATTCTCCAGTTGAACTGAGGTATGAGGAGGAAAATTGACTTTCCAAGGTCAAATGATGAGTCAGGAATTGGCCAGGAAATGGAAATGAAGGCAATTTTGATTTGTAAATCTTGTACTGTAATCACCTGACAAGCCAACTGTGCTTGGCAAGAAACTAGTAGAGTACCACCGTCATTGGATTTCTACATTTTGCAGCCAAATAAAATAATAGTAAATAGCAGCTGTTATATTTCAGTGAAATCCTGCAAACAGGATTATCCTCAAGTCCTCTTTCTGAAAACCTCAAATAATATAAAGTTTCAGAAAGGAGCACTTTTCAATTTGGTGAAATATATGTTTTGTTTTTCTTAAAGAAAAAAATACAAAAAGAATGTTCCCAATATACACAAGTTAAGGCAGTTTGTGAAAAATAATGTGACTCTATGGAACCATGTTGCATTCTGTGGATGGAACAAAAAGTATAAAAAATGCGATTTGACTACATGAGTAGGACATAAAATTTTAATAGTATTTTTCCTAATTAAAATGACATAATCTAGTAGTCTAGGTAATAGCCATCATGTTTTATCCTATTTAATAAATATCAATAACAACTCCCTATAGTAATGTTTTATTATGTTCAGGTCTTTAGATGAGTCTAATAGTCATAATGCTTTACATAAGAGAAGGGAGGTGTCAAACTAGAGCCATCCTGCCTTTTGAGTCTGATGGTCTATACACAATATATAAGGGAATTTAATTATTTAGTTTCAATGAACTATTGAAATATTTAGAACAGTACACAGAGAGAAAGAGAGGTAATTAGTTTAGCCCAGGAGAGCTGGATTAGGGAGACTCTGAAAGCTTTCTGGATGAGGTGATGATGGCCTGAAAACTTATTTCTTTTCTTCCTCTTCTTCTTTTTTTAATATGTAGAAAGTAGCATCCTACCATCCAATAATCCTTATACCATTTATTTTTTTCTCCTTTTCTTATCCTTTCTCCCATCTTCCTTTATATCTGGTTTATTTTCCATCTATTCAAACTCTACTTCTATCTACCAAAATTTTGAGACAGTTTAGGTAAAAACATATGGAATTAAAATGACTAGGTCCTAATCTTTTATAGTGTCCAGTGAATCCAATTAAGAAATACCTCCACAATACTCTTGGATGTTGATGTGCTTTCAAGAACACACACACACACACACACACACACACACACACACACACACACACACATACACACTGAAGTGCACCTAAGGAAGCAAATTTCTAACAGTACTTTGAGTAGGTCTAGGAGAACTCCCATCTGTAGCTCACATAAAGTATGCATGAAGGAAATTAGTGATGAAGTATTGATTGTAAAACTACTGTTCTATTATTTTTTCAGGTGTTTACTGAGTTTTTATATTCATGACACTGTGCTAAAATTATTCGAGGGAAACTAAGATGATCAAAAACAGACCTTGCCTTCATAGGTCAACAATCTCCTAGGGGAGATAAGCCTTAAACATACAATGAGTAAAATATGTTTGCACTAAAGAAAGAGTAGGTTTTGAACAGACAAAAGGGAAAATAGTATTCAAAGGCACAGGGATAGGATATTTTGCAGCATTTTCAGGAAACTTTATAAAGAAATCAGTTTGCTTGATAGAGGACTCCCATTGCTCAACTGGACATCACAGCACAATGAACAGCTAAATGACCTCAGCCAATCTTCCTTTAGCTCATAGGGACCCAGACTCTAAAGATGTCATGATTCCCAACCAGGACCTCACATTCTCCTCAGCAGGTGGTATGATGCATCCATTTCAATTTTACTTCACACATCCTTAGGAATTTGTAGACTGAACTGAACTTTCTGCATCATACCAAACCAAAAAGTTCTGTGACACCAGAACAATGAGTCTGCATGAACTTCATTTCTAACCTTAAGGACTTTCTGGCCACATGAACTATTTACACTATGCCACAAGAGAATGGGTTTACTTTGCATTTAATTTAAAAAAAAATTTCTTTATTGATTAAGGTATTACATATGTGTCCTTACTTTAATTGCATTTACAAAATTCACATCTTATTTAATGTTGGAATTATGTAAGACAAAGCATCATTACAAATTATTTCATACAAAACTGTCCTCATTTGTAAAGATAGTATTAAATATTTAACACTAGAGGCCCAGGGCACAAATTCACGCACCAGTGGGGTCCTTTAGCCTGGATTGGGCTGAAACCGGCTCTCTGACATTCCATGAGGGGTCCTGGATTTGGAGAGAGCACAGGCCAGGCTGAGGGACCCCACCAGTACACAATCAGGGCCATGGAGGGATGTGGGAGTTTGGCCAGCCAGGGAGGGGCAACAGGAGGGCTCCAGAGTGTGTCTGGCCCATCTCACTCAGTTCCAATTGGCCAGACCCCAGTAGCAAGCTAATCTATCGGTCGAAACGTCTGCCCCCTGGTGGTCACTGTATGTCACAGTGAGCAGTTGAGCGGCCTTAACATATCATTAGCATATTGTGCTTTGATTGGTTGAATGGCTGACCGGATGACCTGACACTTACCATGGGTTTTATTACATAGGATAGGTTTTTATTTATAATTTTAAATTAAAATATAAATTACAACACATCATTTTTTGGGTGGTATGAAACTGAGTTATACAACGTTGAAAAGTGTGGAGAAAATTCTTAAAACAAGACTAACAAGAGCAGAATAGGGTATAATCCTTGGTTTAAGATTGTACTTTAGAAAAATTGCATAATCATAGTGTCAGTGATGGTTCTCAATTGTTAGTTATATTTGTTGATACTACCTCTTATATATAGCTCTGATGTTGAGCTGAGATCCTTACAATCATTTTAATTTTGTATTTTTCTTGTAAAGCATTAGGCCACGTTAATTAAACTAAAGAAGAGTACACTCCATTGGGCATTTCAAGTGTTAGTTTAAAATTGACATTTGAATGGAAGCAAAATTACAAGAAAACTAGTATACTATAAGGAGAAAAAGACATGGTGACCTTCAAATCAAAAGTATTCTTTGGAATGGACAATGTGGGTGTTTATAAATTCTGGAAATTTATTTCTATTCACAATAAACTAGAGAATGTTATTATTTTTAAATATACAATATATTTTATTAATTTTAAAAATATATATTTTATTGATTTTTGTACAGAGGAAGGGAGAGAGATAGAGAGTTAGAAACATCGATGAGAGAGAGTCATCGATCAGCTGCCTCTTGCACACCCCCTACTGGGGATATGCCTGCAACCAAGATACATGCCCTTGACAGGAATCGAACCCGGGACCCTTCAGTCCCCAAGCCGACGCTCTATCCACTGAGTCAAACCAGTTTTGGCTTATTTATTTATTTTTTTTTACAGAAAGGAAGAGAGAAGGGTAGAGAGTTAGAAACACACCTATCAGCTGCCTCCTGCACACCTCCTATTGGGGGATGTGCCCATAACCAAGGTACATGCCCTTGAACAGAATCTAACCTGGGACCTTTCAGTTGGCATGCCGACACTCTATCCACTGGGCCAAACCAGTTAGGGCAAGACTGTTATTCTTTAAAAAGGAGTTATATAAAGGTATACTGGGTAAGAGATAATGTTGGAAATATTAGTTGAGGTAAGATCATAGAGGGTCTTGAAGATAAGACGTGGAAGAATTTGGATTATGTGGTGTAGGAGGTGAATTGGCTCTCAGTATCTACAACCATCTTTCTCTGTTGTACTGCAAAGACTGGAAAGTGAAATATCATGTTTTCTGTACTACCACATAGCTAGGCTTCTGGCTAAAACCAGGTTTCACCACTTGGATGCACTTGTGTGAACTTTGGAACAGTAGATTTTTTCCCCCAAAAAAATGTCCAACTTTCCAGTCTTTGACTTCGTGCTGCCAAGCATGAAGGACAGTAACAGTTGCTGCTACGGTGGTATCTCTTAATACTCCACCCTCCTGATAGGGCAGATTCCCCTCAGAAGCCAGTTTGCCAGTGTTGTTATGAAGGCCATTTCTTAAGGCCCCAACTCTGACCCAACCATTTTGTAAGCATCTACTTTGTTTTATTAACCATCTTAAGATAAATGGAGATATTTCTATGTCATGCAACTAAATCCTAACAGAAATATTGAATTTTCCAGACAAAGAGATCTTGAGAGTTTGAAGCCTTTTGAATGAATTACAGTTGTGTTTCACATAAGCCAATTAAGAATAAATTACATTTCATGCTGGATGGTGTCAGAAGCAAGGCAGGAAGTATTTTGTGAGAGTTAAAAATAGATGAAGCTCCAGAAGTAATGTCTAACTCGGTAGTGGAGTACTTAATTCCGATTCGATGACTTAAGGACGTAAGTGGAGGGAGAACAAAATGTAAGTCCTGCTGACCATATGAACAAAGTAGTTGTAAAATTAGATTGCTTTCTTCACTCTTACCTAGAAAATTGTAAGTTGTTTCTTTTTGCATGTGGTGGTAGACAGAAAATACACAGCAAATTTGTTCTTGTAAGCATTCTGGATTGTAATTCTCTTGTCTGGCTGAGAAATCATAATAGTAATGGGGAGAAACAATAATGAATGGGTTGAAATTACTTTTTAACTATCTTAGACCATTGAGAAGAGCATTATGTCCGAAAGAAACAATTGATTGTGGATTATGGAGTTTAACTATTATTAATTCTTAAGGAGAAAATGGTAATAAAGAAAGAAGTCAGTGAGATTTCCAATCCATCAGCCGCTGAGTAACTCAGACCCTAGGTCAGGTGAAACAAAGTCAAATATATTCTGAGGTAATTGTATCAAAAAAGGAATTAGATTATCGATGCCAATGAAGCATAAACAGAGAATTAAAGAGAGCCAGCTTTAGCTTATTCCAATTGTCTCCAATTAACCTGTTTTATGTCAACAAAATCTGGCAATGGCTATCGAGATGGTGGGAGACAGAGTGCAAATGCCTGGACACTGTGACTGAAAGCTGATTATGTACTCAGTCTCCTGTGCAACCTGGATCAAAGGAAGTTCTTCAGCAGAACCAAGTGTTTATGGGTTCCGGGAGTCCACCCATCACATCCCTTCCCCTCAGGGTTCGTGAGGCCTAGAACATTCACGCAGTGTCTTAGTTCTCACTTTTACAATAGGAAGAAATCCTCACTTATACAATGAAAGGCTTGCAGGGACATTAAATCATAACACTGTGTTTTCAGAATGGGCGCTGAGCCCAGGAGACTAAGACTCATTATGTTCCTATGTTCTTATTAAAAAGTTATATTCTCTAGACCAGAAAATGGAAAACTTCAAACTTCAAGATAAATACTTTATAAGAACTAAAATTACTTCAGACTAAGAAGAAGAAGTTATACATTAGTTATGATGGTTTTCACTATTAAAAACAACCAGCCAAGATGAAATGAGTTGGATGAGGATTAAAGTAACACAAAATCCACAAAAGTGTGAGAATGCACTCCTTGGTTGAAGGACATTCTTAGTAAAGTATTTGGAAAATAAATGAGTATCATTGGTGTTATATTTTAAAAAATATAAAAACATCAAAGCTATTTGTCAAAACATACACTTTGGAACAAAAATACACAATCACAAACTAGCGCTCTCTCGCGCTCGCTCTCTCTCTCTCTCTCTCTCTCTCTCTCTCTCTCTCCCTCTCTCTCCTTCCCCGCCCTGTGTGTATGTGTGTGTGTGTCCTTTTCAGACCTGCTTTTTAGGACTAAAAAACTAACTGCCATTCAGTTAGTAAAAAATCCATCTATTCCTGTATATTTTGAACAAAATTATCAGTAAAAGTGTCTTTTTTGTGTGCAATTGACTTTTTAAATAACTATTTAAAGGACTCAACTACCATAAATCCCATCTTTTAAAATGTAATTGTTTGACAAATTTTACACAGAATGGTTAATTGACTTCTTTAAGGACAAATATATAGGATGTCCCCTCCAAAATGCATATGCATCCTTTGAATAATTATAAAGGCAATATTTGTTAAAATACATTTCATTTTCAATATTGAGCTATCAGCTGTTACAGTGTGTATACATTTTGGGAGGAACACCCTATGTTGGTAACAAACACAGAATTCTTAACTTTGGGAATGAATAAGCTTTGGGGTCAACAGTATCATTGACATTTATTAGCTGTACGTCTTCTTGCATGTTTTATATCTATTTTGCCTCAGTTTTTATCTGTAGTTTATGTTTCCTAGTGATTAGCACATAGGATACAAAACACTATCTATTATTAGTTGGCAAATTCAAACTCATTTATTTCCAATTTTTTGCTTTTCTAAAATATACAATTCAATGGTGATATTTTAAAATTAAGTTATATATTTGTTTTAAATAGTGAAAATTTCTTTCTTACAGTTTTTAGATAATTTTTAATAAGCAAGGGAATAATCAGCCAAATCTAACTATGAAACATGAAAAAAACAACAACAAACAATATTACTGTAAGTCTATTTTTAGTATTTCTACTCTGGAATTATTTAAAATCATATTTTTTAAAAATGTAAATGATAAACTAATATACATTCCTCATAAAATTCAAACAATAAAAAATAACAGTATTTTTTTGAATACAATGGTAAAGATTTTACAGCTTTTTACTGTTGATTTTTATATCTGCTGGGGTTTCTATTATGTACCATTTATCAAGGTAGATAATTTTCCTTACCTAGTTTTTAGTGAATGTTTTAATTTTTTTAAACTGTAAGTTTAATTTTCAGTCTTTTTGAAAAAAATTTTTCTGCTAGTATTGGTAAATTTAATAAATTACATTAACACTGATTTTGCTATTCAACTTTTTTTTTTTTAATGGGATAAAATCTCCAGGTCAAGTTATATCTCTCCTTCAATATACACAGCACAGCCAGATCCGCTATGCTGATGTTTTAATCACATTTCAGTAAGAACATTCCATGCTCTCAAGTAAGATTAGCCTCTAGCCTGTGCTTTTATGCCATTCTTGGAACTATAGTTCTGCTGGCCTTAAACAGTGAACTGCAGACATTTCCACTTTCTCTTGCTCTGAAGTGGGTTATATTTGTGCATGATTGATTTGTGGAGCTCACTGTTAAATTCCTTAGGCTGAGGAATTTTATTTTAGGGCAATGCAGCAACATTTCTACTTTTAAAAATATATATTTTTATTGATTTCAGAGAGGAAGGGAGAGGAAGAGAGAGATAAAAACATCAGTGATGAGAGAGAATCATTGATTGGCTGCCTCCTGCATACCCCCATTGGGGGTTGAGGCCACAATCTGGGCATGTGCCCTGACCAGGAATCAAACTGTGCCCTCCTGGTTCATAAGTTAACGCCAAACTACTGAGCATGTCGGCCGGGCCATTTTTACTTTTGTTAATGTTTTGCTCGGGGTTGTTTATTTTTCTCTAGTTAGTTTTTTAATGGATATTTTGATACAATTATCCATTTTATTTAAATTCTCAAATTTACTGACATCAAGTTTCATAAATACCTGTTATAATTAAACATAAAAACAAAACTCTCTAGAAACATTAATGCTTTCCTAATTTCTAATAATGTATACTTGGCTCTCTATTTTTGATCAGTTTGGAAATGAATTATTTATGTGTTATTTAAGATCAGTTTTCAATTTGCCATCAACTCTAATAAATTATTCATTTTGATTCATCTGTTCCTGCCTTCATTGTTCTACTACTTTTATTTTAGTATCTTTGTGTTTATTTTCTTGATATTTTCCTAGTTTATTGAGTGAGAAAATGTTCAATTATTTTAAAACTTTCTTGCTTCCTCACATACATACTGCTGCTCTAACTTTCTGAGTTCTTTTCTTTCCTGTCTATTGGTGTTGATAGATAAGACAGTCATAAAATGTCTTTCAAATACTTTAACTTTCATTTTGCTGTCTTTAATAGAAGAGTTATTTCAAATTTTTAACTTTAATGGTTAAAGTTTTTAAAATGTATTTTCCTTTTATTGTGTTTCTCATTTTACTCTTTGTGAAAAATATGACTTCTGTGAATATTGCATTTTGGAAATTATAGAAATTTTCTTGTGACTTACAAAGTGATCACTTTTAGTAAAATAACATAGAAATAAATGAGTATGTTATGCTTATTGAATATTAAGTATATAGAAATATGTATCTGCTTATCTCCAACTATTCTCTATTTCTATAACTTAATTTTTATCTCATAATTACCAATTTCTGGAAACACTATTTTAAAAAACTTCTACTATCATTTTGAATTTTAAAATAAATTTTACCATAATCTATCTGGGATTACTTTTATAACTGAAAATTTGTTTGTTTGTTTTTAAATATATTTTTATTCATTTCAGAGAGAAAGGGAGAGGGAGAGAGAGACAGAAATATCAATGAAGTGAGAGAATCATTGATTGGCTGCCTCCTACATGCCCCACACTAAGAATTGAACCCATAACCTGGCATGTGCCCTGACAGGGAATTGAACCGCTGAACCACACTGGCCAAGCAACAGCTGAATATTTGTATTCTCCAACCCCACCTTAAATCATTTTGTTGAAACCTATATCATAGAGTTTGGAAGTGGGGCTTTTGGGAGGTAGTTAGATTGTGAGGGTGAAGCTTTCATGAATGGAATTAGTGTTCTTGTAGAAGAGACCGCAGAGGGCGTCCCTCACCCCTTTCACCATGTGAGGACACAGGAAGAAGACAGCCATCTTAATTAGAAAACCAGTTCTCCCAGACACTGAATCTGCCAATGCCTTCATCTAGGACTTTCCAGACTTTAAATCTGTGAGAAATACATTTTTGGCCGGAACCGATCTGGCTCAGTGGATAGAGCGTTGGCCTGGGGACTGAAAGGTCCTGTGTTCGATTCTGGTCAAGGACATGTACCTTGGTTGTGGGCACATCCCCAGTAGGAGGTGTGCAAGAGGCAGCTGATCGATGTTTCTAACTCTCTCTTCCTCTCTATTAAAAAAATCAATAAAATATATATTTTTTAAAAAGAAATACATTTTTGCATTTATAAATCACTCAGTCTATAGTGTCCTGTTATAGCAGCCAGAATGGATTGAATTTCCACCCTTTATCCTCTTTTCTTTCCTTCCTCCCTTCTTTTTTTTCTCTCGGAGTTTTCCCTAGCTAGGAACTTTATAATTACATAATTCTAATTTTAATAACTAAAGTTTATGAAGTCTATAATCTTTCCTTTGGCTATAGTTCTCATTTATATAATTGTAGTTCTACTTCAAGTATATTTTATATTCTCTTTCAGTTCTTTATTATACAATAGCTACTTTTCTCTCCCTTAAATTCTTTATTTTAATACATCATCGACTAGTTGCATTTTGCAATTAATAATTTTCAACCATCTATAGGTCCTTTAAGTATTGGGTTGAAATATATACTGGTTGTCTTTATTCATAATTCTGAAATTCAAAATCTTAGGAAAAGGTGTGTGTGTGCATGCACACAATTTTAAGTCAATATTATTTGATGGCAGATTCTGACATGAACTGATGAAATGCTAGTTATAGTTTATATTTATCCTCTAAGGTGAATATTGGTAAATTATCCTGAGAAAATATGGATGCATGTGATGAGAATTATGTTATTCCATGGCCAGTTTTATATAAGAATCTTATATCCTAGGAATATATCCCAATAAACTAGAAACACCAATCAGAAAGGATATATGCACCCCTATGTTCATAGCAGCACAATTTACAATAGCTAGGATTTGGAAACAGCCTAGGTGCCCATCAGCAGATGATTGGATCAAAAAACTATGGTACATCTACACAATGGAATATCATGCTGCCATAAAAAAGAAGGAATTCTCATCATTTGTAGCAACCTGGATGGACTTGGAGAACATCATGCTGAGTGAAATAAGCCAGTCAACGAAAGAGAAACACCACATGGCCTCACTCATTTATGGATAATAAAGAACATTATAAACTGATAAACCAAAAGATATATATAGAGACAGTAAAGCAACAAGCAGACTGTCAAATTATAGCGGGGAGGGTAGGAAGATCTGGGGAAGATAAGAGATCAACCGAAGGACTTGTATACATACATATAAGTACAACTAATGGACACAAAACTCTGGGGAGGGAGGGCACGCATGGGAGGGGGTGGGCAATGGTATATGTACACAGATAATAATTTAATAAAAAAAAGAATCTTATATCCTATATAATAAAAACCCAATGACCATAATGGCAGAATGACCAGCTTTGCCACCCCTTGGTCTCTTTCCCTGGCCTTCAGACTCCAATCACTGATGGCAAATGAGGAACCAGGGGGTGCGGGCAGTGCCAGGCCAAGGCCCCCACCCACCGGTCACCCCACGCACAGAGGGTGACCCGCAGCGGGGTAGGGCCAGCGAGTGGGCAGGAGTGGCTGACCTCTCAGGCCCTCTCCAGGCCATCAGGCGCCCATTGCTGGATGGAGAATGGGGATCTGGGGTGGGTGGCAGGGCTGGCTGCTGACAGCTGGAGAAGATGGCCCTGATTGCAGGCGAGGCCTAGGGACCGTGTCCACAATATGATTTCATGCACCAGACCTCTAGTTATATAGCATTTCTAAAATCCAACAAATTCTGAATTGTAAAAAATATTTGCTTTTAAAGGTTTTAGAAAGGTATTGTGGACCTATATTCAAGGAACCCTGTTCTGGGATTTAAAAAACTTGAAGCGTAGTTGTTTACTCTCTGAAAATTGTAGATATAGTTTTATAACTTTGTTACTAAATTTGTCCTTAACCTACTCTGATTAATTTCTATCTTTTAAGTGTCTTATTATTTTTTACTGCCTGAATAAACAGATGTTTTATTTTTTTTATTTATTGAAACTCAATAACTTAAAGAGTCCAGACAGCTCTAAGTTTTTGTCTCTCTATATTATCATTATGGCAGTTAGCATTAGGGCAAGGTTTAATTTTTTTTACTATTCTTGTATGCCATATGTATGTTTAATATTTTAAATTGTCTTTCATATTCAGACTTATATCCATAACCTTTCTTCAAATAGGAAAAAAAAATAATCCTTAGATTATAATTTAAGAGTTTCAGAGGACTGAATAGTCTAGTCAAAAGAAATAAAATAAAGACACTAAATATAGATTCTGACATTTATAGGCAAACAATTGTTTTAAAGGAAATTGATGCTGAAAATACTTTGTAGCTGTTGACAGCATGTGACCCTTCCCTGTCTTCACGGCTGTGTCCTGCCGTCCAATGTTATTAAGAATGACCAGGGCTGGGGCATTCCTGCGGAAGGCCAGAGAGGATCAGCTCAGGATAACGCAGTGGGTAATTGAGTGTCTCGGGTTCTGTATTCAGCCACCTACAGCTTCTTACATGAACACATTGCTCATAGTGGTGTCATCACTAATGAAATTTAGGAAGGATGAAAGTCTACAAATTAGCAGAGTCGCTTAAGTCTTCTAGCCTAGTCTTTTTTTTTTTTTTTTTAGCTTCCCTCCAGAAGCTCATCTTGCTTTCTATCATCATTACCAGAACGAATCGCTTGCTCCTTGTTAAACTTTTATCTCCACGAAGTGAAGGTGACAATGAAACACTTTTTCTGTGAGACCTTGGCAGCTATCCCACACACCTGCTGGCCTGCATTGATCTCATTCCATATGTCCACAATCTAAGTGGCAATACAACTCTCTCTGAATTGTGTCCTACAGCACCACAGGGCACAATCCTGCATTAGCTGCTTCTGGAAATAATATTTTCAGCCTATTTCAATTTTCACATTAAAAAAACTGGCTGCCTGAAATTTGATTGCAGCCTTGTAAGGACAGGATCAAACAGAAGAAGATGCTAGCAGGGAGTCAAATGTGAGAGCATTATTCTGCATGCATAATAGAATGCTCTCCTTTGCTAAATTTGAAGCCATTGGTAGTATTATTGATTCAGGTATGGCCCTGCTGTTACCTAGTCTTACAAACTCATTCTAATGAAATGCTGAAGTGCAATATCTTACAGAAAAGTAATTTCTAAGGTGTATTGACAAAATTAATTAAATTGCTGGGGAGTTTAAAGAGTTAATACATAAATGGGTTTCAATTTAGAAAGCTCCCCATTTAATGAAATTCAAAGGGAAAAAAAATCAATTATTTGTCTCTTGATTAAAGATGGTGAGCATTGCTTTTCTCATCGGAAGAATTTCATTTTCTTTAAATGAAATTAGTAATAATGAACAGACATAGCTGTCACTTTGCTGAATCTGTCAAGTGCATATATTTATTTTTTACCTGAAATTATCATAGCCCTATTTGTTAATTTTGTAATTCATTTTTCTGTCAGCATATCTATAAATGAGGAAATAAAGATTCATTGCTATTAAGGACTGCATTTTCTGTTCAGTGAAAATAATTTACTTGTAAGCAAGTCTATTCTGAGTCACTACTAGGGTAATAAACATGGATTTTGACATTCAAACCTAGAATATTGAAAGATTTGTTAGCTTAACCTTTAAAACAATTTTACAGTGTATTTTCCTATTTATACTTTGAATATGGTTAGTGTGCTAGCGATTTGAACAATGAAATCAATTAATGATTATATAGAGTTTTCTGCAACCGCAGCTGCAATTCACTTTTAAATTTAGTCACAGAGATATTTTAGTTCATTTATATTGTTACCTTCTTTTCTTGGTTGAGATGTAACTGCATTTGAAAAATCGCTCTAACTTCAAACTTCACCGTAACAATGGTTCTGCCACTTGTTATCTCTTTACAAATAGATTTCAATATCCTTTTAGAACTTATGGGTCCACATAAGTGAGACAAAACTGCCTGTTTGTTGATACTAATTTAGCTATGGCAAACCCATCTTGTCTGTACTCAAAACTTAAATCAAGTTAAATGTTAGGAATGCAAGGGACAATTTCTTACTACTCTCTCTAACCTTCAGACCTAACCAGTTTTTGATAAATGGTAGACAGTCAATAAGTTCTGATTAAGTTATTGACTCGAACAAATGTGACAAAATTGTCCAAGAGGCACCGAGTATAAATTCATTGAGTGATGTTAAAAAGAACCAAACACCCCATAACTAAGTTAAGGTGCATTATTTTAACATGAACTCAGTTTTTGCTATCACCTCCTTATGCTCAGCTGTTTTATCTTTCCTAATCTTCATTGCATGCTTCTCAGATCTAACAAATGGTAGCACAGAAGTCTTCCCTGAAAACTTTGATTTGGTCTTTCTAAATTGTCCATTGTCTTCAGTGTGTCATCTTCTTTAATGGCAAATGCAAGTAAAATACTTAACTCTGAGCTTAACTTATATTGCATATTCATTATTTTTTAGTCACTTGTCCCAAATTATTATAGCTCTGCTATCTAGTGGGACTGTGAATAAAACAATCTCTTCAGTCTCATGAAGTTCATTTTCTGTCCCTATATTACTTTAAGTGAAAAATATTAGTAAAATATATAACATATGAGTGAAAAGAGAAAAATAATAAGCACCTTTGTATTGATTGGTACATTAAAATGTTACAGCAATCATGAAATAATAATAAAAATAATAAAGTAATTTATTGACAATTATGCAATTTATACATATTTATTGCATGTATGATAAACTGAACTTATTGCCATTTAACAGATAAAAAAAATCTGGGACCCAAGGGGAAGTATGTTTAAGACTCCTGAATATTGAAAACTATGATTACAAAATGAATAAACCACTGCCAGTATATAAGTAAGGCTTTGATATAAGGCTCTGAATCCTTGGCCTGATATTCAAATCCTTTCACAATGTGCCTTTTGAATTACAGCTATTATTAATTTTCTACTTGCTATCTCACACTGTGATCCTTCTCTCCACCATACTGAGCTGGTATGAGATGGAGAGAGGAACACTAATTTGGAGTCTAGTTCCTATGTGACCTGGGACAAACCTCTAGTCCTCTAAATACTCCTTTGAAAAATGAAAAGACTGCACTAGACATTCTCTGAGGCTACTTCAAAGTCTTATTATCTATACATTTTCTTGCCTTTTATTTTTTGTTTTTACTTTTGCTCTTGTTCTTCCCTTGGTCTGAAATATCTCCTAAGTTCTTATTACTTCAAGTTTATCTCAGTTTATCTAATCTTTCCAAATCACCGTAACACATGGTAGCAGCTCTAATTTGTAGTGCTAGAAACTCACATGCTTTATTGTCAGTTCAGGTTCCCCTTATTGCGTGGTGACCTGTGGCAGAAGAAAAGAAGCGGAGTGAGAAGTTAAACTGAAGTCAACGCTTTTGTGTTTGGAGTGGGAAGTGAAGCATAAACTGTCAGATGAAAAAGATAGTGTGTATAAAGTAGCAATAAAAGCAAGTCAGGACCTTGGAATGGGAAGCAGAGAATAATGAGATATGATTTTGGAGAGCCTAAAGGACAGAGTGGTGTTTGTGAAGGTGAATAGATTGTTGGAGGCTAGCGTCATGTCAATTATGAGATGCCTATTATGGTCTTCAGTAGAAACTGAAAGTTAGTATTGGCGAGGGAGGTTTGCGTTACAGACAGTTTAACTTGTTAGTTTGCAACTTCTTACAGGTCAGAGCCGCTGACAAATTTTTAAAATTCTAAATTTAAATGGTTTCATTAAATGTTATTTTTGCATACTCTAAATTCTTGCAGAAGTTTTCATTACTTTTATTCAGTGAGTTCTTTAAGCTTTTCTTATTGAAATAATTTTAGGCTTATGGAGCAATTACAAAGATTTGATGGATGGTTGCTCTATACCCCAGGTGTCCCTAATGTTAACATCCTGCATCACTATGGCAACATCGTTTTAACAAAAACATTAAACGTGGTGCAATATTGCTAACTAAACTACAGACTCCCAGATTTCAGCAGTTTTTGCACCATGTCCCTTTCTGTTCCAGACTTGGACCCGGGATAGCACATTGCCTTTAGTTGTTGTGTCTACGAGTCCCCCCAGACTGTGAAAGTTTCTCATCTTTTCTTGCTTTTCATGCTTTTAAAGAGTACTGGCCAATTATTCTGTAGAATGTCCTTCAGTGTAGTTTTGTCTGACGTCTTCTCAGAATTGGTTTGAGGTTACACACTGTTGACATGAACACCACAGAAATGGTAAACCATTCTCCATGTATTATATTAGGAATTCATGGTGGTAGTATTTAATACTGGCATTACTTCTTAATAACTTTGGTTAGTTGGTTAAGATAATGTGTACTGCTTTTCTTCACTGTAAAACTACTAGCTTTCTCTTTGAAAGACTGCAAATATCTCACTTCTCTTCAAATTTTACACACTAGTTTTAGCTATTGTTAGTAGATCTTGCCTGCAACATTTAATATGGTGGTTTTCTAGTGGTGGTTCTTATTGATCTAATTCATATCAAATTTAATAATTGTAATTCTTCTTTAAGGATGAAGTGTCAATTTTTAAAACGTAACTATTTATTCAAAATTCTTATCACTAAGGTCTTATTATATGAATTATAATCCAATAGTATTGTTATTGTTTTTTGAAATTATTTCAGATTCAGCTAATAAGATCTCTTTCTGAGCAACTTCTGTGCCTTTCTATATATTTGCTCCCATCCTTTTTTACGTGCATATCCTTATATTCTGACACCACAAGAATTTCCAAGTTCATCTGGTGTTTTCCTTGAATCAGCCTTGGATTCAAGCACTTCTAGGTTCCTTTATATAATATTATAGAAAAGTATTTGGAAACCATGATCTGGATGCTGGGTGTGCTCATAATTACTGGGATATTTACAGTTTCCTATCAGTGAAGAGAGATTAGAAATATATGCGTGTATACTAAATCATGCATGTATACACAGAGCTATGTAATCTCAATAATGCATGTGTCTCTGTGTGTATGTCTGTTTTCATCTATCATCTATCTATCTATCTATCTATCTATCTATCTATCTATCTATCATCAATCATCTATCAATCTATCTATCATCTATCTATCTATCTATCATCTATTTATCTATCTATCTATCTATCTATCTATCATATATCTATCTACCTATCATCTATTCATTTATGTATTTGGATTGTTCACATTTAAAAACGCATATGTTTTTATTGATTTTAGAGAGGAAAGGAGAGGGAGAGAGATAGAAACATCAGTGATGAGAGAGAATCATTGATCAGCTGCCTCCTGCATGATCCCTAATAGGGATTTGGGCATTTGTACCAGGAATCAAACTGTGACCTCCTGATTCATAGGTTGATACTCAACCACTGAGACAAACTGGCTAGGGATACTTTTATATTTGTTGGAAGTATACTTCCATAGGAAAGAATTCTCTGTTATTATTTGAGAAATTCTTTATTTCTCCTTAATTTTGACGAAAACTATTTTTTACTAGGTACAGCATTCTGGTTTAACATGACTTTCTCTAAATATTTTAAAGATTTTACTCCACTGTCTTCTGGTATGTATGATTTATGACAAGTCTGTTCTACTGTTATCTTCCTTCTTCTACCTGTAATATATATTTTACTCTGGATAAATTAAAGATTTTATTTTTGTCTTTTGTTTTTAATAGTTTAAATATGATATACCGGTATCTAGGTGTGTATTTGTGCACATTTGTATTTCTGTCTGGTGTTCTCTGAACATCTTATTTAACTTATTTGCTGCCGTTGTTTTTTAAAAGTTCTCAAGCCAGTACTTTACTTTCTTCCACATTTTCTGTTCTTTTTCTTCTGTCTCCTGGTATCATAATAAGTTACCTGTCCCACCAATCCTGGATGCTCCATTCTGTTTATGTTTTTTCACTCTTTTTCTCCTCTCTCTTGATGTTTCAGTTGGGTAATTATTATTGACCTATTTTTTAATTTTTTTTTGCTGATTCATTACTCAGCTGTGTATTCTATGTGTAAGAATGAAAAAAGGTATTTTTAGTTTTTCTTTCTGCTTTTTTCATCTCTACCATTTCTTTTTTATTATCTTATATTTTACTTTAGTTTTGCTAACATTCTAATGTTTTTGCATGTTATACACCTATTTCATTAGAGATTTTAAAATTGAAACCAAAGCAACATAGTTAATTAAAATTATTAGTCAAATTATTTCCTTGTTTATGCTATATTTGGGTATGTTTCTGTTAATTGTTTTGTCTTAGGATTGTGTTAATTTTTTTAGCCATTGACATGTATTTTTAAAAAATATACATAACAGAAAACTATGGAGACTAAAATAAACAGTGTTTATAACTGGACAAGGACATGACCTTTCATCTTCCAGATTTCAATTAATCAACAAAATGAAAAGGGAGGCCACTGTATGGGAGAACATATTTGCCAATGATACATCTGATAAGGGGTACATTTCCAAAATATATAAAGAACTCATACAACTTAAAAGGAAGACAAACAATCCAGTTAAAAAAATGGGCAAATGACCTAGAACAATTCTCCAAAGAGATCATATAGTGGTGGAGTATAAGATTTCTGTGTGTGTGTGTGTGTGTGTGTGTGTGTGTGTGTGTGTGTGCCATTTCCCACTATGGATGAAGGAGTTTGACCCATATGAGAGACAAAGCAGAAAAATCTGGGTAAAGTTTCATGCCCAGGTCACACTGGCTGCTGTTCCCCTCCAGTAGGCTGTACTATGAGGCAATCTTTCTCAGTGTTATCTATGGGATTCCTTTAAGTACGTGGTGTGGTTTTTTATAGAAAGGGTGTGACTTGCTCTAGGTAGGAGGAAAGCAATCTCTTACCAGCCTGCTCTCAGCTTTTTTTAATGTTAACTTCTCTTATTTTTGTTCAGAGGGATCTCTTTCACACAAGGAAGTGTTGGCATTTTAGCTCTCCCCATAGGTGCCTGCCTCTCTCAAGGTTTTGGGTTAGTTGGTTGTCCTATTTCTTCTCTTTGAAAGTTTCTTTAAAAAGTCATGAACTGGCTTCTTACACAGCCTGTTTCCTGAGGTGAAGGTGGGACTAATGATCCTTCCCGCTCTCATCTTCCCAGAGCAGAAAATCGTGTCTTCACTGTTGTTCAAATCTAGTATTTCTCCTGGACTCTGAAACTCATTTCTAATAACCACCTCTGGGACACTTATTTTTGTTACCTATATTTCTTCGCATTGTCTTTAAAGGCTCTTTTTGTATAGTTTCAAGATGTTCCTAGAGCTCCCTTTTCCTAAAAACAAACAAGTTTTAAAACCACCCGTTTTCCTTTCTAGGAATCATTCAATCACCTCTTCCATTTTGAATTCTTGACCTCTGGTTACTACCCTGTGAACAACTGTGTGGACACTGTTAGTTCATTATCATTGTTTGCCACTAGTCTTAAAAGCATTCTTTCTGTATTTGTAGACATGATACCTACCAGGCCCTGCTGTTACTTTTTCTGATTTCTTCCTGCCTTATTCTAAACTCTTTCCTTATTTTTCTCTCAGTAAAATTCTTATTTCTATGGTTTAATTTTTTACTACTATTTGGTTATGATATATTGGATTCCCTGGGAAAGAGATTTTGAGATTGAAATATGCTTTTAAGCGTTTTGTTTAGAAGGATGGTCCCTGTGGGGGAAAGCAGAAGGAGAGTCTGGATAATGTGAGAAGTTGGGCTGCAAAACGTTGCCCGAAGCCTTCAACATTTTATGTGGAGCTTTCAGGTTAGAATAGACCTTTAACATTGTCTCTCATTCAGAAAAGACAGGTCTAGCCTTGACTATAATCCATGTGCCTGCAGAAGCCAAGGGGCTATATGTGGGGACACAATGAAAGGCTGACCACCTGCAAGCCAAGGAGAGAGGCCACAGGAGAAACCAAGCTTGCCAACCCCTTGATCTTATACTTGTAGCCTCCAGCATTGTTAGAAAATAAATTTTGTTTAAGCTACTCAGCATGTGGTGTTTTATTTTTTTTATTTTTATTGTAGCAGCCCTAGAAAACTACTACAGGGAGTTTGGCTGAATGTATTACTGATGTGGCCCAAGAGAAAATGTACTGGCATAAATCATCTGACATTGGCCAAGGTGAGGCAAACTGTGTAATATACTTATGATCATGCCTGTGCATAAAAGCACTCAATAAAATGACCTATCACTTCAATTAGTATTACCTTCATTTCAAAGATGATTAGTGGACTGGGTCGCTAATATAGACCAGGAAGGTAGTGGTGTTGAGTGATCCAGCCTTGTCTGAAGGACCATGAAGGACAACTTAAAACAATGACCCTGAAGAATATAAAATCAACAGCGACATTGTTGATTTCCTATTTATAACAAAAATCAGAATACTTTCCCTTCTCTCTGTGCAACCACACTCCCCTGGGGTTCTTAAGAAGTATATTTATGGAGCAGATAAATGGAGAAGAGATGGACTTATTGTTCAGTCAAATGGATCCTGAGATGGTTTTAAGTAATTTGGAGAAATAAGACATGACTGAAGGTACCTCTGCATTTCAAGGGTGATTCCATGTTACTTAGATTGAGGTCTATTGGGAGCCATTTTAACTTTTTCCTATTGATATTTTATTGATAAAAAATACCTTGGTGGGCCAACATGAATTGAATTAATTGTAACTAATATCAGGAACTGAAAAAAAAAAAACATTTGGTGGATATTTAAATAATATATTAAGCTTAGATAGAAAAATATGAAAGATTCCTTATAGCTTTGTCTCATTACAGATGTCAGAAAGCTTCTTTATGTTATATATCACTTAGAATTAAACTTCTACTAAATACATACTAGAAAAATGAAGGCACGCTATACTGAAACTTATTTACATATTTTCCTATAAACTATTACATCAAAAATGAATATTATTAAACTAGTACTATCTGATCCCATACATTCAGGAAAAGTGGGTTTTTCATTCCTTTCCTTAGCAGAAAGAGGCCAGAAGTGCCATGTTTAACCAAATATAATGGCCTTTTATTATTAAGTGAGTTCAAACTTCAATAAAATAAAACTATTAAATAAATTAAGAAACAATATATAACTTGAATCTCATTTGAGATTACACAACTGCTTCAGATTACATATTTCAGCTGTTTCATTTATTTCTTACTGAAGGCTGGGCTTACTTATTCATTTCCTCTTGCAACTACCAAAGAAGTCATAGCTAAACAATAAATTGTAATTTAATGTCTCTTCATTACTATCTATCCCACCATTTCAAGCAAAGCACTATAAAAAAATTGGAAATATTCCAGTGCCCAAGAAAATGGTAGAATCAGTTTGTGTTTTATCTCATGTGACAAAAGTAATTGAGTAAAATACCTCAGCTAAAGGAATTATTAAATTTCCCTCTTAATAATTCTTTAATTTCAGCATGTATCATTTAGTTATTTGTCATGTATGCAAGTTCTGTTAGAAGCTACTAGAGGCCTGGTGCATGAAAGTTCCTGCACTGGAGGGAGGGTCCCTCAGCCCCGCCTGCCCCCTCTCACAGTCTGGGAGCCCTCAGGGGCAGGATGTGACCTGGTGATCAGGGGAAGGTGACACCCTATCACACCTCTGCTGCTGTGACTGTGAGCAGCATAAGTTTTAACTGGCCCTGGTTACTTGTGCCTCGGGTGGCCCTGGGCAGCTAGGCAGCCAACATCTGAGGCTTGCCTGCACCTTGGGTATTGGCTGGGCAGCCACCATCCAAGGCTTGTCTGTGCCTCGGGCCAGACCTGGGCAGCTGGGAGGCTGAGGGGATTGGGGGACTCTGGAGGCAGGCGCGTGGAGGGCCAGGTCTTCCTGGGGGTGGGCCTGGCCTTGCCGCGTGCTACCACTCTGGTGGGGCTGAGAAGACTGGGTGCCACCATCTTGTGGCTGTGGGCACCGCCATTTTTGAGAGTGTGGCAGTCAATAAGCATATTCCCTTCTTTTTTTAAAAAAATATATTTTTATTGATTTTTTACAAAGAGGAAAGGAGAGCTAGAAACGTCAATGAGAGAAAAACACCGACCAGCTGCCCCTTGCACACCCCCTACTGGGAATGTGCCCGCAACCAACGTACATGCCCCCAACCGGAATCAAACCTGGGACCTTTCAGTCCGCAGACCGATGCTCTACCACTGAGCCAAACCGGTTCGGCCATATTCCCTTCCTATTGGCTGTGGGTGCCGCGGGTCAATTAGCGTGCGGGTCAATTAGCATGTTCCTCTTTATTAGATTATTAGATAGGATATAAGTAAGGTCTAAAAGTTTTTGTCCCTGGCTCTAATTCATTTGTTAATAATAGGTAAAATGTGAGAGAAGAAACATCTATGGCAGCTTGTGGCAGAAGAACTAGCCAATCCTGTCATTCTAAGGGGGTTACACTCACTCCTGAGTAGGATGTGGCATATATATAATGAATAGGATATCCATAATAATAAAAGGATAATATACTAATTAGACCAGATAGCCAAATTACCTTCCAGGCAAAGCCGGGGCTGTGAGGGCTGAGGCAAGCTGCAGTGGCTGCGAGGGCTGAGTCCCTTGCACGAATTTTGTGCATTGGGCCTCCAGTATCATACATGAGATACTATCTATAAGAGAGTCTTGCCAATTCTCCAACACATGGTTTAATCTCTTTAGGAGTTTTATGATATCATAGAGCAACAGTATTACAAAAATAATAAGCAAAAATAAGATTTTTAATCATCATCTCCAACCAATTCCATTTTGAAGAATTGAGGTCATAATAAAGATTAAAATACTTTCTAAATAACAGATGTCTCAGTACAGGTAGATATATATCTACAGATATATATTGGACAACTACCACTAGTTTTAGGATCATCAATTTAAACTTTCTATGCACACTCAGTGAACATAGAAAGAAAGATGAAAAATTTAACATTCAATTTCTGGTAATATTTTCACCTTGCTGCTGGGTCTTTTGTTTTTATTCACTTTTATTTTACTCTTGGTCTAAGCAAAACACAAAACTTTTCATATAGAAGTTTTTATATGCATAAAAATTCATTTAACATCCTATTTTTTTTCTGGAAGGAAATCGTACAAATTATGTAGCATAAACCGTTAAATTAGTTTCCCTCTGGTGCCAGAAGACAAGTTGTTTTTTATCAAAGTATCACAAAGCACCATTTAATTTTCCATTTTTTAAAAAAGCAAGCCATTTACTCTCAAATACTAAATTAATTTAATGTAGAATTTTCTATTTGAAACATAAAAATTTAAAAGTTAGAATAAATTATTCAATATCAACTTAGAATTAAAAGATTTTTTTTATAATTTAAGTTTATAAAATGTTTCTTGGCATATAAATAATGACAAAATGTGGTTAGAAAAGTGAAGAATTTATTACTTGAAAAAAGTGTCAATCTGGAGACATCAAGCATTGTGATCCTTGTGTATTTTTACATTTGTTTTCTATGTTTTTACATTATTAACCTACAAGCTTTGTCTCATCATTTCTTTAAAAAATTATTTTGAGAGTCTTGAACTAAGGTAGTAACACTGTTAGAAAAGAGATATAAACCCATGATGTATTAGCTATTACATAATGCTCTGTAATCCGTTATCCCACAACCTAGCAGGTTACATTTATCATCTTATTAGAGGCCAGGTGCATGAAATTTGTGCACTCGGGAGTGGGTCCCTCACCCCAGCCTGCTCCTTCTCGCAGTCCAGGAGCCCTTGGGGGCTGTCTGACTGCCATGGAGGTGGGAGATGCTCCTGCCACCACTGCTGCACTCACCATGAGCCCGGCTTCTGGCTAAGTGCTGCTCCCCTGTGGGAGCTCACTGACCACCAGCGGGCATCTCCTGCATTGAGCATCTGCCTCCTGGTGGTCAGTGGGCATCACAGCAACTGACATTCAGTCCATTTGCCATTCAGTCCATTTGCATATTAGCCTTTTATTATATAGGATTGTTTCTATGTGTTAGGAGTCCAGGCATGACTTAGCTGTGTGCTTGTTGATTCTCATATGGTTGCAGTCAATCTATGGGATGAGACTAAGGTTCAATTTAAGAGAGGATCTACTTCCAAGCTCACCATGTGATTGTTATTAGGTCTTTGTCCCTGGCCTAGTGGGTCTCTCTATGGGGCTGCCTCATGACAAGTCAGTTAGAGTCCCACAAGGTAAGTGGCTCAAGAGAGAATAATAGTGTAACCAAGACAGAGTCAAAGTCTTCTTATAACCTAATCTATAAAAGACATCTTATCACATTTGCAGTATACTGTTAATTAGAAACAAGTTAGTAAATCCAGCCCACAATAAGGGCAGGGGATTATACAAAGGGATAACTACAAGCATGTGGGGGTCATTCATTTTAGAGGTTGCCTTCATTTAAGGAGCTTATCCTATAGATCTCAACATTGGATATCTTGGTATTTAATCATTCTCATAGAATAATGTTTACTTAATGAATTAATTTAAGAATAAATATATATTTTATACTACAATATTTTGTATGGTAAGCATTACATATAAAGAGAATTTGTCCCTGCAATATCATATGCACAGTTCCTTGTAATATTTTCATTTCTAGGGTCTTGCCTGGCTCATACCACACAAGCTACATAAAAGAGAAGCACTACACAGATGCTTTAAATCAGTTTTTCCTCTTTCATTTGTGTCTAAACCTTCCACATCATCCTACTATGGTTGAATGACTTAGAGAAATAATAGTTTTTCCTAATATTTTCCCTCCTCCCTTCAAGGTAATAATCACACAGTATTATCTTGGTATTTTGAGGAGAATGGACATTGTAAATGGAAGAAGCTGAGTAGGTGTGCTAAGAGTACATGCTGGGAATAATGACTGATACTAATTTCTCAGTCTATTTAGAAGGTCATGAAATGGAATATGATATTCAATGACTTAAAAAAAAATGGAACATATTTCTTGCACATCTGAGACTGTAGTTTCTGTTCAGACCCACATGGAATTTTAAACCTGGAACTTGCTTAGCATTTTAATCTAAACAAGAGGGAATTATAGACATTGGTTCTATAACAAAAGCTACTTTGGGAAAATGAAAAGTTTCAGCTAAAGAATGATTAAAAAACATGAAGTTGCCCTCTCTATTTCCTCCTCCTCCTTTCTTTATATATATAAAAAAACCTGTTCCTTTTTTATAAAACTTATTTCTTTAATTTAGTGTGTGACTTGAGGAATATTTTATCTGAAAACATATCATAATTTTACTCTTTGAGAAATTATGGAGTATAAGAGTCTTGAAACTGATCTGGGAATTAGAGTGGATATAACAATAATGTGTTTTGATGTTTTCATTTCAATAACAAATAGTTTCCATACAATTACAGCAATTATAATATTTTATGGTCGTATGATTACCCAACCATTTCAGATGCTGGATTTACATAAAATCTCCCCCCTGTGGAATTTTTAGATTGTGCAATTCATTTTGAAATTGTTGACTGACACATTCGGAAGGGTAAGTGTGAGTCTGCATGATGGTCAGGTATCAGCCTTTAATGTTTCTGAGAAAAATTCAAATATAATGTGTTTCTGTAAGTGGGTGTGCTTTTTTTAACCTCAAGTAGGTTTCCTATGATTATGTAGATTTAATTTACCTGATCTATTCCTTTGGTGAACCACAGAGAATAAATTAAGAAAATGAGGCATTAAATCTCAAATAAAATGAAAATAAAAATGCTGTAGGATTCTTCCTTATATCAAATCTAACTTTACATGAAATTTATAAATGTGAAGTAAAAAAAGAGAATAATTTATTACAGTGAATACAGATACATGTCAGAGACAAATCTGAACAACTTTTCCACCTTATATTCCAAAAAAAGGCTACACAAAGTTGGTTAATATGAAACCAATACCTTCCAAGGAAAGAATGATATCAGCTTTTATAAGACTTGCTCTAAGGATCTCTAGAATGAGGGTTCTGTTTTGAAAGTATGTGTAAATGTACTCAAAGGAGTGATGTTATGAATTCTTTTGACTTTTCGTTATTGTTAATAATGTCAATATTTAATTCAAAATACTATGAAAAATACCATTTAATGAAAGTCAATAAAATGAAATCAAATTGTAAACCCAACTTACAATATAGTTAACAATTGTTCACTACCTAGCCTCTAAGAATGAGGCACATATCTCTCTCCTTGTTTTCCCTGGCAAAGTTAAACCCAGGGCATGTAACAGGCACTGGATAAACGTTTAGTGAAATCAAGAAGTAAAATTGGCAGCACAGGAGGTCTAGAATTGTGTAAATAGTTCTAGAACTGTGTAACTCTTAAGAGTTGCAACTGCCATTTGTGAGATCTTTCTCGTTACAAATAGGGAATTCCACATTTTAGAGGTTTTATCCTATTTCATTATCATCCTGTATAGAATAGGCATGATTATCCCCATTTTAATGAGGAGGAAGCTTTGATCCAATTGACTAACTATTCTCAAATATGCAGTAAATGTAGTAAAGTATCTATTCACAGAAAGAAAGTAACAGCATAGCAGCACACTAAGTTTAAAAAGAGAGATTCAAACGTTCTCTCTCAGTCTGTTCATGCTGCTATAACAAAATACCATATATTCGGGGACATAAAACAACAGAAATGTATTTCTCCTGTTTCTGGAGGCTGGGCAGTTCAAGATTAAGGTGGTGGCAGACTGGGTGTCTGGTAAGAACTTGCTTCCTGATTCATAGACAGCTGTCCTTCCCCTGAGTCCTCACATGGCAGAGAAGGGTAGGCAGCTTCTTTTACAAGGACTCTGTCCTCATGACTCACTCACTCACCTCCAGTAGGTTCCCTTTAAAAATAACATCACACTGAGATTCAAATTTCAATATAAGAGTTTGGTGAGCACATGAACATTCAGTTTATGGCAAAGTCTATCCAGGTCTAAACCAGAATATACCACGCTGCCCAATACGTAGGGTTTTTTTTTTGTTTTTTGTTTTTTTTTTTTCCTGTAGGCATTACAGTCCAATAAATAACCAATTTTCTTCTCTGAATTTTTTATGCTATAAAATACTTGCTCTATGTAGCATGTAGTAAGCCTTTAGATGTTTACTAGGAGGCTGAGAGTTGGAACATAAAATAATGCCATTTGTACACATAAATCAAACATGGACAAGTTCAGACTAAATAATACTGGGTAGGTGGCAGAACTAAATTACTTATTTAATCTTGTACGAGAGACTTCACTGTTTAGAAATTACTTCCCTTCTCCTACATTTGATTAAACCACATTAGAACTAGACTCTTTTAGAATTACAAATTTTCTTGGTCTCGAAGAGCAGATATGATGTCAGTAGCTGGGCCTTGACCAAAGGTCAGGAACTAAGCTTTGAGGCACCCATTCTAAACACTAATCCCATTAACCCAAAGATGTCAGTAAGAAAATGTGCTTGTTGCTTTCCTGTCTCAAATAAAAAATAAAGTATGAATTGGCAAAAAAGATACAAGAGGACACTTCAACGCAAAGCCATTGTAATGTCAGGATTTAACGTTCTCTTTTATTTTGAAATATTTAATACTAATACTAATACTAAAACATGGGCCTAATACTAATACTACTATAATGTTAATAATATAGTTCTAGGACTTCTAAGTCCTAGAACTATATTATTAACATTATATTACATAAAGTTATACTTAATATGACAGTGTTATTTGTGTACACAGAACTAGTGAAAATGCTTCCATTAGTTGATTATATTTTTAAACAACTATGGAGAAAGCAAAAAAAAAAAAAAAAAAAAAAAAAACCAAAAACAACCCACCTATTTCTTCTTCAATATAATTTTGTGGGTATTCCTATGTCTTTACATCATATTTAACTGAATTAGATGAACTCTCATTTAATTCTCTGTGGGCTGATTAATGAATTACATATCTATCAGGAAATCATTAAAACATGATTATAACCATTCCAACACTATTACAAAGACACTAAGGAAGTCTTAGAAATCTGCTTCTTGAATTATTTCTTGGATCCTAAATAGAAATCCTTCTTAAACATTTGTATTCCAGGTGCATATTATGTAAATTTAAACTCCCCTTAATACAGCATCAACAAGAGATGATGGTCCTACATCATCTTTTCTTACCACATTTATTGTCTTTTCTGCTAAAGACAGGACAAACAGGGTAGATAGGGTTCTTCCACATCATCTTTTAAAACTTCTTCAAAGAAAATTGCAGAGAAATAGAGTCTGGTCTATATTGTTTCTTGTGCACTGGGACAAATCTATTGTACATAATTACAAAAATTTCTTTTCTGAAATCCTTATACCTCTCAAAAACATACTGAAGTCTGACTTTGGGGAACAAAAAAATGGGCCTATCATACAATATTGCTTAAAGACTATAAAACTTAAAATCTGCCTTGAGGTGCCTATATGCCTCCACTTTGCAAACATTCAGCAATTCCCCATTGATGAGATATTGGAAAGAGGGTAATGAAGATTAACTTCCTAATAATGACCTGGAGACTAATACATGCAGGGAGAGACTTTTAAAAATTTTTTTCAGACATAAATATACTGGTATCTCCTGTTTACTAGATAAAAAACGAAACAAAACAACAAAAAAACAAAAACAAAACAAAACAAGTATTAAGTAATTATCAGGATTTTCTTTCCCTCCTTTTCATTTCTCAAATTCAGATAGCTATTGGTTTATTAGGGATTATTTTAAGTATGGCTAGATATGTTAAAAATCAGTGTGGACATTTGTTAAAAACTTCTTGCTCTTCTGAAGCACTTCCAGAATTTGCTTTTTATAAAGAATTGTTCTGAATGTGTCTTAAAAGACTAGCTAAACCTTAATCATTCATTTTCTTTCAACCATTTACTACTTGTATGAGTGGGTAAGGAAATTGTTCAAGAGTTCAACTGTTGAGAAGCATGGAACATTCCCAGTGACCTTGAAATATCTGTAGCTTCAATTTAGATTTACCATATGTCAGTCCTTCTGAAAATGAGTGAACTTCTTCAGTGAAATAAAATAATACAATAAAAATTGGTTCCGTTTAATGAAGGCAGAGCGACTCTGCAATGATCATTGGTTCTGCTAAGAAGTATCATTGAGCAATAATTTAGCTTCATGTGCTAGATCCAGAATCCTTTTGTTCAAATCCTCACTCTGCCATCTAGTTGGCTCTATGCCCTTGATAACATATTTTATTACTGTCTCAATTTCTCATATGAATATTTAATGTGAATTCCTCACATTTTATGCTATTGTTTAAGCAATCTAAACTAAGTCACGTAATTCAGAAGACAGTGCTAAAATGTAGGACTTTACAGACTAGGAAACTCAGACCCTGAAGTTGTAAGTTAAGTTGTGGGTGTCACATAACTATTAAATGGAATAGCAGGGATTCCAACCCAAGCAACTAGTCTGGGGCAGAGTATGTGATCTCTTGACTTCTTTATTTTCTACTCTCAGGCTCTAGCTATAGATCAGACATAAAATGAAGTCCTATGAGTTGGTTTTCATTTTGAGTTGCTAATTTGTTTGTCACTTTTTCGTTTTATATACTGTATATAAGTGAAATCATATGGAAATTATCCTTTTCCATCTGACTTAGTTCACGTAGCATAATATCCTCCAGTTCATCCATGCTATCACAAATGACAATGTTTCATCTTTTTAATGGCCAAGTAGTACTCCACTGGGTGTGTATGCCACATATTCCTTATCAGAGATGCAAACAACAGAATGATAATTACCAGAGGGGAAGAGGGGAAATGGGTAAAAGGGATCAAATAACAGAAGGACACTAAGACTTTTGGTGATAAACATGCAATAGAGTATATTGATATCAAATTATAATATTGTATACCTAAAATGTATATGGTATTAGCCAATATTACATTAGTAAATAAAAAATAGAAAAAAATAAAAAAGCCAGATAGTATTTAAAAAATATAATGCCCAGTTGGCCTTCTACAAGGCAGTTTTTTTTTTCTCTCTCTCTTTTTAAATATATTTTATTGATTTTACACAGAGAGGAATTAAGAGAGATAGAGAGTTAGAAATGTCAATGAGAGAGAGTCATCGACCAGCTGCCTCATGCACACACCCCCACTGGGGATGTGCCTGCAACCAAGGTACTGTCCTTGACCGGAATCAAACCCAGGACCTTTCAGTCCACAGGCTGATGCTCTATCCACTGGGCCAAACCGGTTTCGGCTCTCTCTCTCTTTTTAAATTTTATTCAATTATACACTAAATAAATTGGAAATGTTATGAGCCATTCTATTCTATATTATGTTACAAGTTGAAACAGTTTACACATTAACAGAATGAAAAAGTATAATAAAATATCTAAAATACCAATAAAAAGTTAGTCATTTTCTCATTGACTGAACTTGATGTTGAAAATAAATAAGGGAGTCATGCTAATAAAAACCCTTAGTGACCCTGCCATAATGGTTAAGAAATATTCATGTATATTATAAATCCTGAGACTTGAAAGAGAAAGGCTTATATAATGAAAAAAAGATAGGCTCTGGAATCAAACTGATTTAGGCTCCAATCATTTTTTTTTAAGTTTAAAAGGCACAAATTTATTAATTTATTTTTAATATGTTTATTGACTTCAGAGAAAAAGGGAGAGGGAGAGAAGTAGAAACATCAGTGATGAGAAAGAATCATGGATTGTCTGCATCCTTCACACCCTGCACTGGGGACTGAGCCCATAACCCGAGCATGTACCCTGACCAGGAATTAAACCATGACCTCTTGGTTCCTAGGTCGACACTCAACCACTGAGCCACACTGGCTGGCCTAGGCTCCAATCTTAATTTACTAGTTATGCCACTTGGGAAAATTATATAACCTAAGTGAGACTTGGTTTCCTCATCTGTAAAATTGGATTAATATTTAACTGATAAATAAAACTGATAGATTAAATGACCTAAGGTTTAGTATAGAACATAAAGAGTATAGAATTGATGTTAAATATATATTACAGTCACACACAAAAACATACTGACAACGCCATACATTTCAATAAACACAAAATGAACGATATGATCCATGTGGCAATAGTTATTTTTTAATAGACAAATGAAAAGAAAGAAAAAAAAAGAAAAAGAAAGAAACTGGTATAGTGAAGACCTATTATACATATCTCTCCTTAAAATTCTTTCTGGAGTTTTCTCTGTTCTCTCTTTTCTTCCATCATTCTTCATCTTTACAACACCTCAATCTTTTGTTTAAATGTAGTTGGGAATCACAGACATAGATCAAGCTTTAAAACTAAAAGAAAATTAAACTGTGGAGTTGATGTTGATTGCAGATCACATTGTCTGACTGAAAGTTTGTTTACTCTTTGCAGCACTGACTGGTAAAATGCCCAGTGCAAGCTAAGAGCCTCCTAGCTGTTCTGGGAAACAATGTCCTCCTTAATAGGCCCAGTTATGAAGGCATTTGAAGGAAAAACAATCCCAGGTAATCTGTTCTCAATTCTGTGGCACTCACAGACAACTTTATTTACTTTCTTGCCTAATTTGTCTTTGACCAAATTAATACATTTTCAGGTGTTAAATTAACCACCAGAGGGAGCTATACAATGTCATCAACATATTTTTTTCAAAGGATGATAATAATGAAAATGAAACCAATTGAATGTTTTATCTATAGTACTCAGGATCCAAAATGAAGGCACTGATAGTTTATATCAAATACTAAACACACACAAATATAACAATTATGATTTTTTTTTTTGTTGCTCTGTTTCGCAGTTCATCCAAAAGAGAGTCTCCCAAAGTACTATTTTATAGTTGCATAAATGAGAAATTTCTGGAAAGAGGAACTATACAAGAGAATATTACTTTTAATTTAGATATTCAGTGGAAAAAATATGCATCTATAAAAGAACAAGTGCTAATGAAAGAGATCCTACAGTGGTTGTTAGAACGAAATAGATATCTACATTTCCTACTAGAGCAAACTCCTTTATGTGATGTTACAAAAAATAAAAATAAAAGAATTGTTATCATTATGTACAACGTCTATGGAAGAGGGGAGAGTTGGCAGAAAGAAAGGTGCTTAGGGATGCATTCCACATGATTCCACCCCTTCCCCCATCCATACCTTATACACTCTCTCATCTAACCTTCTTCCAACCATGCAGAAAAGCACTTTAGGGATGTTGTAGACATAGGTTTGGTGTTTCTTTTTCTACCAACATGTAGCACCACAAGGTATGTGATCAGGCAGCCACATCCCTGAACAGTTGTTTTCTGTCACTCGTAGAATGCTCCTTACCCTTTTCTCAGCTGCAGCCTAGGCTCAATACTTGTGAAACCTGTGGAGAGGGCCTACCTGTCCCCCCACAGGCTCCTGCAGCAATGTGTCCGTCCAGTTCTGTAAGCCAGCACAAAAGGAGAAATGGATGCAGAGTTCTATCTCTTGTCTGCTGGGCGACCCTGATTATGAAAAATAAGAAAGGACAGGAAATAATTTCACACATGAATATAAATCTTTATTTTATTAAAAGAGATACTATGTATTAACCAAAAATAAATTTGTAAGACACTCTTAAAAATGATCTCTATTGAAATTGTGTTCTTATAATTAAGGGGAATTAAAAAACAGCCCATGCCAGGAATTCTTTATCTCACTAAGAAGAAATATATAATTTTAAATTTGTTTTTGTTGAGTTTTAAAACAATATAGAAGAAAAATAACTGTAATATTACCATTTGAAGGGGGGGGTAAATGATGTTTAATTGCAATATCTTTTGTTAGACTAAATGTACAAGTTTGATGACTTATTAAAATTACAAGCTATACTGATTACATAAATCTCTAGTTACATGTAAATCAAAAAATTATATCTTATAAAGCCTTTCAAGCAGAAGATCATCCTTCAGTATAATTCATAAATAATTAGCTGGGACTCAAGAGTAAAAGTAAAATGTCATTAACATTCATAACAACAAAACCATTTTTTTTCTTAAAATAAGTAAAACAGTGTGTTAGTTTCTGTACAAGTAAAGTGAAAACAGAATTGAATGTGTAACTGAGTCAATTTTTTTATTAAATAAATCAGTTTATCTAACTACATTGCCCAGATTTATTTACTGTTATTACAAGTTTCATTGAACTCTTTTTACTTCCGACTTTAAGTATGACTGACAAATAAAATTTACCTACATTTAAATGCAAAATGTTATATTTTGATATTATTACACATTGTGTAATGATTATAGCACAAGCTAATTAACAAACATATTACCTCATATAGTTGCCAATTTGTATGCGCTTTCGAAAATTTTAGATCTACTTTGTAAGTTTCAAATATACAATAGTATATTATTAACTGTAATCACTATGCTGTATATTAAAATCTAGATTATATTCATCCTGCATACATGAAACTTTGTACCCTTTGACCAAAAGGTCCCCATTTCTCTACCCTGCCCCCACCAAACACTCTGCTTGTAAGCATTTGAATTTAGAAAACACCCCATATAAATGAGGTCATGCATTTTTTGTCTCTCTGTGACTAGCTTGTTCCAATTAGAATAATGTCCTCCAGTTTAATCCATGTTCCTGCTAATGGTAGATTTCCCTTCTTTTAAAAAGCTAAATAATATCGCCGAAACCAGTTTGGCTCAATGGATAGAGCGTCAGCTTGGGGACTGAAGGGACCCAGGTTCCATTCCAGTCAAGGGCATGTACCTTGGTTGCGGGCATATCACCAGTAGGAGGTGTGCAAGAGGCAGCTGATCGATGACTCTCTCTCATCGATGTTTCTAACTCTCTATCTCTCTCCCTTCCTCTCTGTACAAAATCAATAAAATATATATTTTAAAAAAACAACTAACTAATATCCATCATATATTTAGCATTTTGTTTTGTCCATTCATACACTGACAAACAAGTAGGTTACTCCCATATCGTTGTTCTTGTGAATAATGCTGCAATAAGCATGGGAGTACAGGTATGTTTCAGAAGAATTCCCATGTGTAGCCATCTGGTCTGGGGATTTTCTTGGTTGGGAGGATTTTGATTACTGATTCAATTTCTTTACATGTTATTGGTTTTTTCCAGATTCTTTATTTCTTTATAGTTCAGTCTTGGAAGGTTGTATATTTCTAGGTATTTGTTCAAGTGATGTCTCCTCTTTAAGTTGAATCTTATCCTTTTTTCTCCCTTTTCTTCTTTTGGTCTTGGTTAGACTAGTTGAAGGTTAGTCAATTTTGTTCATATTTTAAAAGAACGTAGCTGCATAGAACTTTGCTATTGTTTTTCTAGTCTCTATTTCATTTATTTTTGCTCTAATTTTTTTTTTCCTTCTGATAATTTCATGCTTAGTTTGTTCTTTTTCTAGTTCCTTGAAGTGTAAAGTTAGGTAGTATATTTCAGTCTGTGTCTCTTTACTTCATCAGCTATGCTATTTCTGGTAACATGTGTCTGTTTCTTCACATTTAGTATGAAGTTAATTATCCAAATTTTATGTTTTTCTTACTGTGATGTCAAATTTACTCATAATTTAACATTGCTCCATTAGTTCAATTAACTTGGTGAGTATGTTTTATTTCCATTTTTGTTTGTCTCATGATATTTTTTTATTTCTCTTTTGATTTCTTCTCTGACCCACTGTTTTTTTCAGGAGTGTATTTAATTTTCACATACCTATGAATTTTCTATTTTCTTCCTACTATTGACTTCTAGTTTTATGTCATGTGATCAGAAAATATATTTGGTATGATAGAAATTTTTATAAATTTAAGACTTTTTTTATAACATGACATAACATAACATAACATAACATAAAACATAACATAATTTAACATAACATATAATTTATCCTGAAGAATGTTCTGTGTGTGCTTGAAAAGAATATATTCTGCTACTGTTAGATGGAATGTTCTGTATATATGACTATTTGAACTATGTTGTTATTCAAGTCCATTGCTTCTTTAGTGGTTTTCTCTCTGGACAATCAATCCATTGTTCAGAGTAGGGTATTAATGTATTATTCTATTATTGTATTACTGTCTATTCTCTCTTCAGTTCTCTTTGTATTTGTTTTATATATTTTGGTGCTCCAGTAATAGGTACCTATGTATTTACAGCTGTTAAAGTATTCTCTTGATGTATTGACTTCTTTATCACTATAAAATTTCCTTATTTGTCTCTGACAGATTTTGAATTTTGTCTGATGCAAGTATGGCCACCCTTTTGGTTCCCATTTGTATGGAATACATTTTCTATTTCCTCACTTTCAACCAATGTGTGTCCTTAAAGTTAGAGTGAGTCTCTTGTAGAAAGCTTATGTTGAATCTGCTTTTATTTTTTTAATGCATTCAGCCACTGCTGTCTTTTGTGAGAAATTAATCCATTTACATTTAAAGTAATTGTTGAGCTCTGGCCAGGGGGCTAGGTTAGTTGGAGCATTCTCCCATACATAAAAGGTTCCGATATTCCCAGTCCAGGCACACCTGGTTTGATCCCCTGTCAGGGCATGTGCAGAAGGCAAACAATCCATGTTTTTCCCTCTCACCTTTGTCTCTGTCTCTGTATTTCTCTCTCTTCCTCTCTGGAATGAATGGACATATCCTCAGGTAAGAATAAAAACAGAAAATAAATCAATTATTGTAGGTAAGGACTTACAATTGTGATTTTACTGGCGTCTGACTGTTTTGTAGTTCCTTTGTTCTTTTCTTCTTCTCTTGAGTGTCTTTGTGATATGTTGCTTTTTTTTATAGTAGTATACTTGAATTCTTTATATTTTTATCTACCTATTAGAAGTTTCTATTTTGTTACTATGAAATTTACCTATAACATCTATGGTTACATCAGTCAATTTTAAACTGTTAGCAACTTAACTTCTACCACATTAAAAAAAAAACCCCTACGCTGTACTTCTCCTCACATGTTAGGCTATTTAAGTCATAATTTACATATTTTCATATTATGCAAACTTTAAAAATATTGTAACTATAGGTATTTTAATACTTTGTTTTTTTAACTTTTTTGCCCCTACCCCCTAATTGTCTGTCCATTGGTCATGCTCATATGCTTGGATATAAGTAATTTGGTTGATCTCTTACCCTACCCCACCCTCCACTGCCTTCCCTCTGAAGATTGACAGTCTGTTTGATGCTTCTATGTCTCTAGATCTATTTTTTGTTCATCAGTTTTTGTTATTCATTATATTCCACAAATGAGTGAGATCATGTGATATTTATCTTTCTCTGATGGGTTTATTTTGCTTAGCATAATATTCTCCAGGCTCATCTGTACTGTTACAAATGGTAAGAGTTCTTTTTTACAGCAGCATAATATTTCATTATGTAGATGTACCACAGTGTTTTAATTTACTCATCTGCTGATGGGAACTTAGGCTATTTCCAAATCTTGGCTATTGTAAATTGTGCTGCTATGAACATAGGAGTTCTTTCTGATTGGTGTTTCTGATTTCTTGGGATATATAATATTTCTAGAAGTGGGATTACTGGATCAAATGGAAATTCCATTTTCAATTTTTTGAGTTAACACCATGCTGTTTTCCACAGTCCCACTTTTGTATTATAATTAAAAGTTATTTATACACCATCATTATAGTATTAGACTATACTAGATTTTATTTTATATTACTTGCACCAGTGAGTTTTTTATGCTTCCATATGTTTTTATGTTGTGTTTTAGAGACCTTTTGTTTCAACTTAGAAGAACTTCCATTAGTATTTCTTGTAAGGCAGGTCTAATGGTGATGAAACTCCTCAGCTTTTGTGTGTGTGGGAAAGTCTTTTTCTTTCCTTCATTTGTGAAGTGTAGCTTTGCTGGATAGAATATTATTGGAGGCATTTTTTTTCTTCATTACTTTGTTATATCATCCTACAAAAGGTAGTGCTTACTACCACATATCTAATATAAAAGAAAATGGCAGTGAACTAAAAAAAAGTAGGTTTTTAAATCAGGAATATCAAGGAGGAATGAAGGGGAAGGCATTTCTGTTAGAAATCCTGATGGAGATAAATAATGCAGACAAAAGCCTAATATGCTAAGTGTCTGACTGTTTGGCTGGTTGACCAGTCACTATGACATGCACTGACTACCAGGGGGCAGATGCTCTGACTGGTAAATTAGCTTGCTGCCAAGGTCCAGCCAATCAGGACTGGGTGTGATGGGCTGTACACACCCTGGAGCTCTCCTGGCCCTGATGATGCACCAGTGGGATCCCCCTGCCTAGCCTGCACTCTCTCACAGTCTAGGACCCGTTGGGGGATGTCAGAGAACCACTTTTGGCCCAATGCCCACAACAGGCCAAGGGACTCCACCAGTGCACAAATCCGTGCACCAAGCCTCTAGGCATTAATAAGAGGTATGTTTTTTATAAAACATTACAATGTCACTTCCATCAGAAGAATCCCTACTTCTTTTGTTGTGTATTATTTTTCCCCCCCAGATTAGGTTATGAAAATACACATACTTCAAAAGGAAATGAAACAATGAAATTATTTAGCTTTATTATAGACTTGTATAACTATATATGTAGGAGAAGAAAGGATTAAAAATAAACATGACTGATTATACTGTTAACCATACTTTCAAGATTATCAGACAGGGATTATAGTGGTACCTTTGTGTAGTTATAAGAGTATAATTTAGACAGAATGTTAGTATGTATTATACATTTCTACATATGATATGGCATTTGATTCTCACATTAAGCTTAAAAATTCATATTGTTATTTACATTTCACAAATGAAAAGAAAATTAGTCTAGAGAATTTTAAAAAATTAATACCAATCATATATTTAGTATTTTTTAACTTTAGTATTTAAACCTGAAATTTACCTCTTCACTTTCTAGAGTTTAAAAAGTTAATGATGTATATATTCTTCTCTAAGGAGGAAAATACTTTTGTCTTCTATATCATGTTTAATTTATCATTTAAATAATACTCATGATAAATAATGCTCATGATAAATCATATCATTACTTATAAATAATTACTATATATTTTATGTATTACACTTTCTGCTAGATCTTTTATACTTACACATGTAATACACACTCCATGAAGTAAATACTATGGTCCAACTAGACTTTTTGTCAGCTACACCCCCAAAGAGATTCTCAATTTCCCTAATATTCCTATACTGGATGACATTAAACTAGTTCTAGTCTCACTGATTGGGACATGTATTTTAAGTTATCTGAATCTATTTTACAAATGTAATAATATAGAAATCAGTACACACTCCCTGAAAATAAGAACACCACTAATATTTTACATGCCTCAATTATTTATCTGTTTCTTGTAGCCTACATATCTATTACATGTAGACTGGCTCTTTAAGAAGATGTGGACCAGGTAAAGAAAATAATGAGAGACTTGTCCAATGATAAGGGCATTTCTTCATTTACATATTTCAAGTAACTCTAGCTTCCCATGTAAATTTCATATCTCAGTGTCTTTCATTAATCTAACCATGAGGGAAAACTATAACCTTATGTGACTTTCCATCATAGCCAAAATGATTAAACTGAAAATATCAAGGAGTGAGAAGAGACTTCAAGTTTTGAAAACCTAATCTAATCTGACACTGCATAAACTTCTATTTCCTGATTTTATAATAATGAGGAAATATATATATATAGATAGATAGATAGATAGATAGATAGATATAGATATATGGTCTCTTTTTGAAGATTTTGTCTTGGTTCTCTCTGGTATCCACTTATCCCCAAAGTAATCTTTTTGCATGATTCCCTTCATAACAAATATGTGACAATCTGTCCCACAAAGAATATAATTTTTAAAAATGTTATATGCCTTCATTCAAAATAAATATTAAAAATATTAAAAAATAAAAGAAATAGAGTATAATAAATCCCATACTATTTATGTATGTATGTATGTATGTATGTATGTATAGTATTTATTTATTTATTTATTTTAGGGAGAGTAGAAGAGAGAAGGAAGGAAAGACAGGGAAATATTGGTGTGATGTGAGAGAAACACTCAGTTGGTTGCCTCTTGCATGAGCCCTGACCATGCTGGGGCAAAGCCTGAAACTGAGGTACATGCCCCTGAATGGGAACCCAGGACCCTTTGGTCTGCAGTCCAATGCTCTATCCACTGCACTAAACTGGCTAGGATGGAATTTAGTATTTCAATTAGTTTTCTATTAATTGACACAACATTATATTAGTTTCAGGAGTATAACATAATTCTTTGATATCAGTGTACTCTGCAAAATGCTCACCACAATAAGTCTAGTAAACATTGTCATCATACATAATTATAGATTTTTGTGTGTGTGTTTGAAGAGAACTTCTAAGATTTACTTAGTTTTTTAATTCTAACCTTATGCCTTATTATTACTAAGAGGGAGGATCTTTTAAAAATAATTTGCCAGTTGACATTATCTTGATTGTTTCACATATGAAGCAATGGATATTTCTTTTACTAGAAATAATATGCATATATGGAGACAATTGGATTTCATGATTCAGAGATTTATTTTCTGCTCAAGCCAGAAAACATCCTCCATCTAAAGAGCTCCCTGAAGTTCTCGATCCCTTCTACTTTGTTTGATTTCTCTAAAGTCACTGTAACCTAACCAGCTGACAGAACCACAGAGTTACATCCATCATGCATCACAGAACCATCTGTTTATCGCCTTGTCCTCTTCCTGCTGGGGAAGCATAGTACTAGCCTTTCCAGTTTTCTCACTAATAAAAGAAACTCCTACAGATTTCTGTTTTTTCAACAATACTCAAAATTTATACTTATTTGTTAATACAGGAATCATAGGCCCTCACTTCACTAGGTGCAAATGTGTTGGGCCAACGATCATTTCAAAGTTACATTTGGGGAAAAATAAGTATTTTGGCAATGTGCCTTCAGTGGTGATTCTATTACAAAATTAATTTTGTCATGATGTCAGTAGAGTTGTAAGAAAAATGGGAAAGAGATGGAAATAAAAGAGAGGGGGAGAAGGAGAGGAATGAAGAAGAGAAAGAAGTGGTAAGGGAAAGGGGAAGAGTGAAAGAAAAAGAAAGAAAATGCTCTCTGCTGCTTTGTGAGTAAATGAAGGTAAAACCTTCATATTTTAAATCCAGAGGGGATTCTCTTCTGGGGGATTACAATGGTCAAAGATTTTGGTCATTTAAAAAAATATGACTGCAGCTAGAGAAATGTAAAACCTTAAGTTTATTTAATTAGAACTTCTATAATAATAATAATGTTTTAGAAAAATATCAGTTTATGATAAATACAACATTAGTAATTTGTGACCTGCCAGATTGGACACTGGTTCCTGATTTAAAAGTACTATTGTATTGTTTAACTTCAAAACTGTTAGAAAAATAAAGAATGTAGTACATTCAGAAGTACAGTCTGAATGCTGTATTATTGATTCAGTTCATAGACACTCTTGTATCTAACTGGCTTTCATCTCTTTTAATAATTCTGGAGCATCCTAGTCACGTTTTATCAAAGCTATACTGAAGGAATGCTAACTTATCCATTAAGATAAAAGGCACCAAATGTCAATCTTAACACAAAGAGATTAGGGACTTCATATGTAGCATCACACACTCCTTCTAGGCTAAACAAGGAGGCTGACACTGAAGTGATAGATGACCCCAAAGTCTATTATACATCGTAACAGAATCCATACCCTCTGAATTACAGCTTGAAATAACTTTCAACTAGGCATGTGAATTTTCTTAATGAGACTACTTCTCAGGTTGTTAGTTTAAAAACAGGTTCTTGCACTCTTATTTCAGTACTCAGTCTCCCATTCGTGCATAATGCAGCACTTTGGTTTCATTAAAGGGTAAATTCAGTCTCAAGAAGTGAGAGGAGGTCAATCAAAATTGAGTGTGAAAATAAAAGGCTTACTTGAAAAGTACTTCAATAAATCTGGAGCTTTTTTTATTGAGTTTCTTCATATTTTAAATAGCATAAGATTGCATGTCTTATCCTCTTAACACACATACACATACTCACACACACAGATGACATAAACAAAACAAAACAAAACAAAAATAAAAATCAAACGGAAATAATAAAACAGTTTGAAGATGATAGATATTTTGATCTTCTTGATTGTGGTAATTATTTCATGGGTTAATATATATATTCAAACTCACCAAATTGTATTCATGAAATATGTACAATTTTGTGTTTAGTAATTTGCATCAATAAAAATTAAAAACATGCTAGTTAATAAATTAAAATATTTAAACCAGATTACTTTTTTAAAGGTTCACTAATTTTGATATTAGTCTATCTTCCATAGCATAAACAGTGTGAAGCTTTTATTACTAAATTAGAGGCCCAGTGCATGGATTTGTGCATAGGTGGGGTCCCTTCACTTGGCTGGCAATCAGGGCCAATCAGAGCTATCAAGCCCAGTCCTGATTAGGTCCAATCTGGGCCGGTGGCAGGGAGGGACCATGGGAGGTACTGTGGGGTCGGCTTCGGGGTGTGTCCGGCCCCATCTCACCCAGTCCTGATCAGCTGCACCCTAGCAGCAAATTAACCTACCAGTGAGAGTATCTGCCCCCTGGTGGTCAGTGCACATCATAGCAACCAGTCGGTCAACTGCTTGGTTGGACACTTATATATATGTGTGTGTGTGTGTGTGTGTGTGTGTGTGTGTGTGTGTGTGTGTATATATATATATATATATATATATATATATATATATATATATATATATATATATATATAGTTCGTAACTCACAGCAAGGAATGCTCAGCACACACTTTCTCTCCAGCCCCTGGTCTTAGAGACCTCATGTCCTTCCAAGGCTCTGCTCACCCTCTTCAGCTGCAACGTAAGGTAAATTGCATTGCGTGAGTGGAAACCCTTTGCAGGCTCCATTGGTGTGTCTTTACTTTGCTGCAGTTCTGAGTATCCCAACATAAGGACATAAACCCTCATTATCATGGTAAGACCCTGTTCAGCCTACAGCAGCTGTTTTAAATAAGCCATGGGTCGCTCTAGATGGTTTGGCTCAGTGGATAGAGTCACAGCCTGTGGACTGAAGGATCCTGGATTCAATTCTGGTCAATGGCACATTTCTGGTTGTGGGCTCAGTCCCCAGTAGGGGTCCTGTGGGAGACAGCAGGTCAATTCTCTCTCATCATTTATGTTTCTCTCTCTCTCTCTCTCTCTCTCTCTCTCTCTCTCTCTCTCTCTCTCTCTCTCTCTCTCTCTCTTTCTCTGTTTCTCTCTCTCCCCCTCTCTCCTTCTCTCCCTCTCTCCCTCTCTCTCTGCCTTTCTCTCTGAAATCAACAAAAATATATTAACAAAAATAAAAGTAAATAGACCATGAATCAAATCAAATGTCACTGCTCTCCATCCATCCAATCCCCTCAAACCCTCTTGTCTTCCTCCCTCCCCTCGCCCATACACACATACACTCTGTTGGGGTCTGTAAAATGGGGTCAGGATTTCTATTTCAAGGGCAGCACTTTTGCAAAGCCATCCTTCCCCACCCATCTCTGTCCCCAGTCCTGTGGGGTCTCTCCCTCCCTCCCCTCCATCTAACTTGGTGGGCCCTGCTCTGCCCCCTCCTCCTGTGACCTCTTGTCTGCAGCCTACACATTTCTCCTCTGGGGCAGAGCTCCCCAAAGGCTGTGCAGGTTGGGGCTGTGTGGGAAGGGGCTGTGTGAGGCCATGGGGAGCTGTGCCGGGATGGGAGTGGGGCTATCTCAGGTGGGGCCCCGTGGAGAGCTGAGGTGACAGGTCATGAGGAAGAGGAGGAAGGGACGTGGAGCCTGTCCTGTGGGAGAGGCACCAGGCTCCTCAGCTGCTTCCACCCAGGAGCTTTTCTAAGTCCCTGAGCAGCTGTCGCCCCCCCCCCCCCCCCACTGCCTTCCATTTTCTTTTAAGTTTTGAACTCAGTTTCTTTGACTTAGCCCTGCCCCCCTCTCTGCTGAATCCTTGGGAGCCCAAGGCCACCTCATGGCCTCAAGCAAGCAAATCTGGTCTGTCACCCTGTAATGGTGCTACCCATTCTTCTGGAGTTAGTGAAACTTAATAAAAAGAAGCAGCCCTGAATCTATAAATTGTGCGTTGAGAATGCCATAGGCTGTGGAAGGCTGCACAGTCCATGGCTCTTGAATCACAGATAGCAGCCTCCTATGCGGCTGGGTTCCTCCTGGCTCCTGCCCCTGCCCAGGGCTCATGCCAAATCCTGGGAGCTTCCTGAGGGTTCTCATCTCACATCTCACTTTCCAGTCTAGCCCCCCAGTGCCTGCAGCAAGTCTGCCCCCTGGTGGTCAGTGTGCACCATAGCAACTGGTCCAGCTGTGGAGCTCCCAGTGGAACTCCCAGTCGAGGGGACAATTTGCATATTAGGCTTTTATTATATAGGATTGTGTTCAGGAATGTTTAAACAAACTTACAAAACCATAAAAACAAAAACTCACAAACCCAAGGAAGGTTATACTGAACCAATTCCTCTATAGCTGAAAAGTCAATTGATCCTGAGAGCTTGAGCTTTGATCAGTTGGTGCCCGGGGATCAAAATAATTAATAAAACTTTTAAAATATGAAGAGACTAGTCAAATAAATCAAAAGAGTTAAACATTTTAAAGAAAATACCACCCTAAGATGATTTTAGTAATAATCTGAAAGAGTATTTTGAAAAGACTGTCATTTTCCAATTTGGTTAAGTGACTGACAATCTGCTGTAATGAATTTCTGTTAATTTATATGCCTAGGCCTAAAACAGAAGAACAGAACATTTCAAAGGCTTAAAAAAATAGAGATAATAATGCAAAAAACTATTTGGAAACATGAATTATGTTGATTGCAGACTGAATTATAAATTCACCTTATGCATTGAAACTATGTATTTAAGATGAAAACATTATATATAAAATATTCATAATTTATACTTGCAAAGTATCATCAAGCTATTAAAATGAACATAAAATTAATATGTATGTAATTTGTAGGCAATATTTCAAAGAAATCAAATAATGTGATACTGTTAAAGACAGGCATTATTTTGATAATATGTGAAAATCACTAATGTAATTACATTCATGCATCATTCTGATCCATAAAAATAATATACTTCCAGGATGAGGCAATTAGATCAAACTTCATGAATAAGAAATTTGGTAATGCAATAAATTGATCTTCTGGGAGATGCTGATTTTTCTTTGTATGCTTTATGGCTTTAGTCTATGTCTCAGGAATATTTTCATTTCCCTCCCGGGATAGAGTAGAATGACAATGAGAAAAAGAAAAAAGAAAATAGGACCTGTTACATTGGCATTCTGTGTTGTATTTGTTGCTTGGATATATTTGGACACCATGATATGGCTTTGACATTTTTTCTGTATACGTATATTTATTTTATGCAGCAGGATACATACATGGAGACCAACTTGTGCATCCTGTAATTTAATACTGAAATTATCAATTATGAAAGTGATTAACAGATGTTTTCCTTAATCATTTTTTTTAGGTTTGCTAATGCATGCAATTATAATGATCAATATATTCATGAAATGTTGACAGTAAAACAATTGCAACATTATCCTACAAAAGCCCTCAGAAAAGACTACCAAATACAAAATACCAATTAAAGTGTAAATCCTTTGGTTTCAAATTTAAATTTATGATTTATTTGTGTTTAAAACAAAACACAAATTCTGAATACATATATATGTATGAATATGAGTATGTAAGACTTTGATAGTTTTTAATGCACCACTGGTAGGTTTGATGGCAGAGTAGAAATGCTATTTGTGAGTGTTTATCTGTAACACTCACAAAATAGTATTTTGGGTCTGAAGATTGCTCATAAGACATTTCACTCCTTTTAAAGGCCTAACCTACTGTTGGTCTCTTTGCATATTAGGCTTCTGCACTCTTATTGTTACAAATTAAAAGTTATTTAATTACATCAATTAGATTGGGTTTGACACCTGGCTAATATGAGCTGTTTTAAAGAATGATATATAATATAGCTCTAAAAATAATCAAAATTTATTTAATATAGTCATTTCACATTATTTATCTTATTTAAAGTTAAAAATGCCACAGAAGTAAATATGGAATATTATCCAATTACATTTTAATTAGATATAAAGAAGAATGCTTTAACTTTAGAAATCTGGAGATGAGTTATGAGCTTAAAAATGTATAGTGCTTTTATGCCTTGAAAAATTCCATTTCCACAGCTCTGGCCTTTTTGTTGTTATTGCTTATATCATTTCAATAATATTTTAATTGCTCTATCTGCCTATGAGTTATTGGCGCTCTAACTTTAGGCTGCTGTCAGAGTTATTACACTAAAATTCAAGTCATGTCTCATTTCCAGTCTTCACAAAAGTTTCAGGGGCTTTCCAGGGCCCATAACCATAAAAGTTGTTTCTTAGCTTGGCTCCAGAAGCTTCAAAAAACTGGTCCAAATCTGTCTGTTCTGCTGCTGAGGCTCTAATTAAAGCATCAGCCAGATCAGACTCTTTGCCTTCCTTAACAGGTCATCATGCTCATAAGCCTCCATGCTCTTATTTGGACAATTGCCTCTGTGTGGAATGCCTTTGCTCAAGCTTTGCATGCTCTAACTCAAATCATTCTCCTAGGTCTGAATCAAAGGCACCTTCACCCTGAGACCTCCCTCTTCTCTCCAAGGTGGGATACTTCTTTCCATGTGAAATAATTCTGGGGGCATGTGTCATGGGCTTCAGTTATTGTATTTAATTTAGTGATAGACAGCAATAAAGGGGAGTTCCTAGAAGCATGTATTCTGACATCTAAGAGAGTTAGGATTAAATTCATGCTTATTCCTAAAATGGTGACCTTAGAAATTTTACTTAATATCTAGATTTAATAAATTTTAAACTAATGAGATTAATAACATAATGACTCTTACACTTTTGTCTCTTTCACAAATGAAACACTAGTTGATATTGAGCAATTATTTTAATTTTAATTTTTTAGGTGTGATAATGGTATGACAAGCATTAAAACAAAACTAACTATGAGTTGATTATTGCTGACTATGATTGATAGGTATATGGGGATTTATTATTCTACTTTCTACTTGTAAAGAAAAAGTAGATATTTGAAAATTTCTAGCAAAGGTACGGCAGGGGATGGTAAGAAACAAAAGTAAGATTTATAGATAATATAATTATCAGTATAAACAAGATTAAGTAATTCCTAGAGAATTAGTTAGACATAAAAAATATAGTAGGTTAGTTTGTATATAAGATCAATGTACAGAACATCAATTGCATTTCAACATGAGGATAAAATATATTGCAAAATTTAGAGGGACATTTTGGTAACATTTTGCCTCAAATGGAAAAAAAATTAAAGACAGGTGTAAATGGGGACAGAAAAAGACTTTACTTTGGGGGATGAGCACACAATGAATTGTATACATTATGTTTCTACTGAGTTTTACAATTGAAATCTGTATGGTTTTATTAACCAATGTCACTCCAATACATTCAATAAAAAATTAAAAAAATAAATTTAATGCAAGAGAGAAAGAGAGAAAGCTATAATAGGTCTTTAATGCACAGAATTGACTACCCTGTTTCCCCGAAAATAAGACAGTGTCTTATTTTAAATTTTACTCCCAAAGATGCGCTAGGTCTTATTTTCAGGGGATGTCTTATTTTTCCTTGAAGAAGAATATGGTACACATTTATTGTTAAATGAAAATAAAGAAAATTTATTACCTGTATACGGTATGGTAGTACGGTAGTTGTCAAGACAAACCAGACAAACTGTGAATCCTATAGTATCAAAAATTTACTCATTTATTCAATGACAACCATGTCATCATCTTCTGGAACATCATCATAACAATCCAATTCCTGAATTTCCTGGTGATTTCTTGTGACTCCATTTCTTTCAGAATCAGTGGACCAAATCTCTCATGTTTAGCAATAGCATTCTGAGACAGAGCCTAGGGGAGCCTTATTTTCTAGGGGATGCCTTATATTTCACTCAGAAGGAAACCTGTAAGTAGGTCTTATTTTCGGAGGATGTTTTATTTTTTGGGAAACACAATAGTAACTGATGCAGTAATCTCATTTCACCATTAATTTCACAATAAGAACTGAAAAGTTGTCTACAACAATGCCACCTTTTGTGAGAAAGTTGGCAAGAATTGGTGTCAAATAAAGCATAAGATTTTATTCCCAGAACTATTTACCAAATCAGACATTCAGGCATTTATATTTCTAAACCAAAACACAAACAAATAGAAAATCTCAGATACGAATATTTGTTTTTCTCATATAACATCAGTTGTCACTTATAACTTAATTAGAGGCCCGGTGCATGAAATTTATGCATGGAGGTGTGTGTCCCTCAGCCCAGTCAGCACCCTTTCCAATCTGGGACTTCTTGAGGGATGTCCGACTGCCTGTTTAGGCTCTATCCTAGGATCGGGCCAAAACAGGCAGTCAGACATCCTTCTCACAACCTAGGACTGCTGGGAAACTGCTCGCCTGCTTGCCTTCTTGATTGCCCCTGACCACTTCTGCCTGCCAGCCTGATCACCCCCTAACCACTCCCATGACAGCCTGATTGATGCCTAACTGCTCCCCTGGCAGCCTGTTTGCCCATAACTGCCCTCCCCTGCAGACCTGGTCTCCCCACAACTGCTTTCCCCTGTAGGCATGGGTTCTCCCCAACTGCCCTTTTCTGCCAGTCTGATCTCTTCCAACTTTCCTCCTCTGCCGGCCTGGTCACCCCTACCTTCCCTCCTCTACTGGCCATCTTGTGTCCACAGGGGGGCATAATCTTTGACCAAATGGGGGCAGCCATCTTATATGTTGGAATGATGGTCAATTTGCATATTACTCTTTTATTAGATGGGATTGGCATTTTACCTACTTTATGACTCCAGTTCTAGTAAAAAAAAAAAAAAATGCTTCCTGTAATTCTACTTTGCATTCACTTAGGTAAGAGGTTTTGATTTTACTTAAGGATAAAAGCCAGAGGGGAAAAATGTAAAATATCTCTTAAGGAATATCGAATAAAACTAAATTATTTTTCTTACTCTACACATGGTGTTTTATATTTAACTAGAGACCCCGTGCATGAATTCATGCACGGGTGAGGTCTGGCTGGCCCAGCCCCAATTGGGGAAGAGCCTGTAGGGAGGAGGAGTTGGCGGGAGGTTGGCTAACCAGCCCTCCCTGATCGGGGCCTGATCAGGGCTGGGCTGGCTGGGGAAAGAGGCTGCAGGTGATTGGCTGGCAGGCCTCACCCCTGACTGGGGTTGGGAGCCAATTGGGGGTGGGGGCCGGCCATGGGGTGGGGCTGTGGGTGGTGGGCCATCATGGGGTGGGGGTATTATCAGGAGTGGGATGGCCAGGGGGAGGGGCAGCAGGAGGTTGGCCACTCAGTCCCACCCCTATTAGGGTGAGGGGGTGGGATTAGGTGTGGGCCAGCCAGCGGGAGGGGCTGCGGGCCTATAGTGGTAGGGCAGGTTGCTTGGGGTGGGGCTGGCCAGGGGAAAGGGAGCCGGTGTTTGGCCAGCAGTCTGCTCTTGATCAGAGTGGAAGAATCCGATCAGGAGAAGACTGGCAGTGGGGAGGGGCTGCGAGGTTGGCAAGCCAGCCCCACCCCCTGATCAGGCAGTTCATTGGCCACAGTGGGCATCAGAGCAACTGTTCGTTATGGTCGTTATGGCTAGCTTTATATAGATAGATGATAGATAGATAGATAGATAGATAGATGATAGATAGATAGATTGATTTCGTAAAAAAACAAAAAACTGTTGAGGGTTAATGACTTATAACATATATTATCAGAACATATTCAGTAAAATAATCTTTCCATCATAACTTAGGGAACAAATACTAGCTTAATAGGACCCATAACATCTAACTAAAAATAACAACTAGATGCTGGCATTTCTATTCCCAAGTAATATCTATAAATTCTGGACTTTAATAGAAAATTTTAATGACTTTTTTTTTATGTGAGAGACTCTTGAATGATTATATTAATATTTCAATTCAAAGCAGTCACTACATAGCCTTTGAATAAAGTAATTATGAGTTCTGCCACTAAAAAATGAATGTTTAACAAGATTGAGTAATCTCTTTGAGTGACTAAAAATATTTCCATTTCTTATTTGGTGAATTAAGTGGGATGTTTACTTTCAGTGGAAAAGATAACTGTTAATAGAGAATTTGCCTTCCTTGGAGTAAAATATCAAAGGTAGTAAAATATTATTTACATAACTTATAAACATAAATTAATTAAAAGCTTACATGAACCATAGAGAATATTAAGTAATCCATAAATATAAATACATAAATCATGGTGAATATGATGTTCATCTGTATTTTGGGAATACTCAAAATCATGGAAATCTTCAAGTCAGTGATAAAATTTATAACGCATTCTTGGTTCACTGCTCACTATTAACATGCATTCCTGACATGTGAAGCCTAAACATCCTAACCTTCATTTAATAAGGATAGGAAAGGCAAAACAACCAGTAATTATTTAGTCACCATGCACTGTTTTGTAAAGAGCAGTATACAAACCGCCTGCATTAGAACATTGGGCTTTGTGACTCAAAGGAATTGCGCAAATTGCATTTTAGACGAACTTTCTGGGTAGGTGCTATATACCTTTGTATTTGAGGGTAATGGGCATAAGTAGAATATTTTGAAAAAGCTCCGTTGCTTTAAGAAATCATCAATCCATGGAAGTCAATGCCTTGTAATACAAAGGAAAATGCAATGCAAGTTTTGTGTTTTATGTTTAATTCTAACTCTGTCATTAACTTATTGTATGATTTGGGTAAACGACTTCCTTTCTCTAGGCTTTATTTTCCTTAACTATAGAAGGAGGCATTAAGCTAGATGATTTCTCATGAGCCTATGGTTTTATAATTCTTTAAAAATCTAGTGGGAAGACTCATGTGAACATATCCTTATGTTAGGTTCCAAGGATGCCAAGATGCCACTGTCACCTGTAAGAGCATATTCAATTCCTATTCTCATTTCAAATTAAAATTCGCTGTCCTCTGAAATACTAAATAGGAATCAGAATGGTGACATATGTAAAGATATATTAAAGGAAACAGACCTGTTATTAATTAGTACAGAGCTTTCACTTCTGCTGTCTTAAGAATAAGTTTGAAATACAGTTCTGGAGTCTGCTTCCCTACAAATATAGTACCCAAACTTTGGAGGAGAGGAGTAACTAAGAAATAAGAAATAACATGCATATGTTATTTGTTAAGGAGAGAAGCTTGCCATGAACTCTTTATCTCTCCAGAAACTGGAGAGCAACTAAAAACACTGGATCTTAGAATATTGGGTTAATTTTTAGTCTGAATCTATAAAAAAGACATTTATATAAAAACTAGAGTCCTGGTGCACGAAATTTGTGCACTGGAGGGATGGAGTGACCCTCAGCCCACCTGTGCCCTCTTGCAATCTGAAACCCCTTGGGGGATGTCCCACTACCAGGTTAAACTCCCAAGGGGTTCCGGATTTCTAGGATTTCTAGAGGAATGTCCAACTGCTAGTGTAGACCTGATCCCAAGGGATGTAGCAGTGCGCCAAGTGGCAGGCAGTCATGGAAGAGCCAGAACTGAGGCTGGGCACTGCACCACTTGTGCTCATCCTGGCCTGCTGTGCCAGCTGCCACTGCTCGTTAGTGCTTCAGCAATAGTCGGGAGAGGCTCCCACTGCCACAGCTGTACTCACCAGATGTGAGCCCGGCTTCTGGTTGAGCGGTGCTCCCCCTTGTGGGAGCACACTGATCACCAGGAGGCAGCTCCTGCATTGAGCATCTGTCCCCTGGTGGTCAGTGTGCATCATAGCTACTGGTTGACTTTTCATTCCAGTTGTTCTGGTCATTCCATTGCAACTGTCGCTTAGGCTTTTATATACCTTTTATATGTATTTAGATAGTCACTTCAAAGCCAATGCATGCTATAAACAGGATGATTTGGAAATGATAGCAGCAAATATGTTAAAAGAAAAAGTTCCTGCCTACTTTCTATCACAATGCCATCTCAGAACTTTACGTTTCACCTTGTATCATAACTAAAGAAAATAACAATCCATGGAGTTGTCACAGAGAACCTCTCAAAATCATTAAACAACTAGTGTGGCCCACACACTAAACAATCAGTGTGACACTTACATGTGTCACATGGTTCATAATCACATGTGGTTCTACACCTATTTTAAAAGAGTTCCTCAATAGTTGAGTTCTAAAATAACTCAAATCTCTCCTTTGGTTCCAGAAGCCTGTTGAACTTTATACACAAAGGAACAGGGCTCTCCTGAAATAACTTCCTTGGCTCAGGTAAAGGATGCTGGATCACTAACTCATTGCATTTTCCTGCTTTCCCAAAAAGAGACCTCTGGAAATGTTCCTTGCTATTCACTGGATACCAGCATCGCTTCCTGCTATTTCGGCTGCTTTCCTTTACATGATGAAATTACATTTCCACCTCTAGCCCTGGAAGAGCATTTTCCGAATTCCAATGTGTTAATCCAGGCGTACTATTTCCCAAATATTGGGTCGGCAGCTAAGTAATTGCGGGTTTCACACATATATGGCTTCAGTTGAATTTTTAGGTTTGCAGACGTAGTACAAATGTAAAACACATTTTGTTATTTGATAGTTGGCTATTCAGCTGTTAATCAGTAAAAAAAGTTTTTTGATCTGTTTTGTAGTTTTCGTTTGGCGTTCGTTGAAAAATGGAAAATCAAAAGGAACATTTTCGTCATATTTTGCTTTTTTATTTCCGCAAAGGGAAAAACGCATCGCAAGCTCATAAAAAGTTATGTGCTGTTTATGGTGACGAAGCCTTAAAAGAACGGCAGTGTCAAAATTGGTTTGCCAAATTTCGTTCTGGTGATTTTTCAAAGATGAAAAACGCTCTGGTCGTCCAGTTGAAGTTGATGACGCCCTAATCAAAGAATAATCAATTCGGACTGTCACAGTACAACACGTGAGATTGCAGAGAAGCTTCATGTATCACATACATGCATTGAAAATCACTTAAAACAACTTGGCTATGTTCAAAAACTCGATACATGGGTTCCTCACGAACTGAAAGAATCACAGTTAACGCAACGCATTAGCAGCTGCGATTTGCTAAAGAAACGTAATGAAAATGATCCATTTTTAAAACGACTGATAACTGGCGATGAAAAATGGGTTGTTTACAACAATATCAAGCGGAAAAGATCATGGAGCAGGCCAGGTGTACCAACTCAAACAACATCAAAAGCTGATATTCATCAAAAGAAGGTTTTGTTATCAGTTTGGTGGGATTACAAAGGAATTGTCTACTTTGAACTCTTACCACCCAACCGAACGATCAATTCTGATGTCTACATTGAACAACTAACAAAATTAAACAATGCAGTTGAAGAAAAGCGGCCCGAATTGACAAATCGAAAAGGTGTTGTATTCCATCATGACAATGCAAGGCCACACACATCTTTGGTCACTCGGCAAAAATTAATGGAGCTTGGTTGGGATGTTTTGCCACATCCACCACATAGTCCTGACCTTGCACCATCTGATTACTTTTTGTTTCGATCTTTACAAAACTCCTTGAATGGTAAAAATTTCAATAATGATGATGATGTCAAATCGTACCTGATTCAGTTTTTTGCTAATAAAAACCAGAAGTTTTTTGAACGTGGGATTATGATGCTGCCTGAAAGATGGCAAAAGGTCATTGATCAAAATGGGCAATACATTACAGAATAAAGTTATTTAGTTCCATGAAAAAATTGTCTTTGATTTTTTTTAAAAATCAGCAATTACTTAGTTGCCGACCCAATACTTTTTGTAGAGCTTTAACAATATTCCACATCTCTCTAAGCCTCATATTTCATTTCTTTTATTGGTTTTCAAACTTACTCTGGTGTGCCAGGAAAAAAAATTTGTGCCTAACATCTATTTGTATTTTGACAGCTTTTCTTAAATATCAACCAGGTATATTTCCCCTCTCTTGTTTTGGATTTGTAAGTTTTCATTTTAAAATCATTATATTGATTAGTGTTAGTGTGTAGTCATTTAGAAGTCTCTGATCTTTCTCTTTCCATGCATTACTTACTGACTCATTGGAATGACTATCAAATTCCTAACATTATTTTTACAATTACTTCTTATTTTTCTAACATTATTTATTCTTTTATTCTTCCCTTCTGTTGAATAATTCTAATACTGTTAGTTCAACTCCAAACAATAAGAACCAATAAAAATAAACTCATATGTCACTCACCTATTTTGAAGGTCAAAAGTAATAACAAGGTTTGCTGGGGAAGCAATGTATGTTAAAGAAGTCAATATGAGCTCCTATAATTAAGACATTTGAAAAAGTCACTTTTTTTTCAAAAATAAAAATGTATTTCATGTTTATACAACAAAGATGAAAGTTCTTCATTAAGGTGGGGGGAAGTTTTTTGTTTAAGTATATTACTTAGGGATCGATATATTTAGGAGACAGTTTCATTTTCTGTCAGCACACAGAAGAAATGGTGGATAAAGCACATCTGCTACTTATTTATTTTACTTGAAAGTGTTATGTGTCACATTTTTTATCCCAATAATGAAGACTAGTCACATGGTAACATCTAGCTGCAAAGGAGTCTGGGCATTATAGCTCCTGTTTGTACAGATGACTTTTAGCAGCAATTAAAGACACAATGGAAAGGAGCCTAAATCTTTGGTAGACTGCTAGCTGTTTCTTCTATAATACTTAGCAGAAATAAATGAGCACATCAAATGCATGAATTCACACTTAGTCTCCATCGTTCTTAGCTAAATTTTCTTTAAGGCTAGCCACATTTTGAAGTCAAATACTTATCCTTTGTTGTAAAAAGAAATGTGCTATCCAAAATGCATATAGATCAGAATATTACTTATATTTTGAACTCTATCAAAATTTAGAAATACTACAATATATAGACATTTAGAAAAAACTGAATAGTGCAGACATTTATTATTTTTCCAGCAAAAATTTATTAATTGCCTAACCTTATATTATACTGGGTAGTCCTTTCATCAAGGTGTGGTGAAAGTGATAAATTGTTCTATTTGATGTGTGAGGATTTTATAAATTACTTATCTCTTTGTGTCTCATTCACATAATTATAAAATGAAACAAAGACAATCTCTTCCAGGTCACTTGTATTTAGACCACTATAGAAAAGAGCTTTAAAGTTTATATTTTCTTGCACCAAAAAAAAAATTTAATTAATTAATTAATATATGCTTCAGACATTTTGTCCACTTAAAAGATACACTTTTGTTCTCTTCAAGGACAGAATTTTGTCCTTTTAAATTTAAAGGCTTATATTCTCAACAAAGAAAGAGTGAGAGAGACAGAGAATTAATGGAAGGAAAAGGAAAACGGAGAGAAAGGAAAGGGAAGGGAAGGGAAAAAAGGAAAGGAAAGGTGGGGAAAGGAAAGAGAAGCAAATAAGCTGATGCAATCTGTACCAGTGAGCTTTTATTGTGCATTGTCATTGAGACCAGGAGTTCTGTCATCCATACCTTAGTGTTTACTGCAGTGTCTTCTACTTATTAGGGAAATATAAAATTTTTATTTGGATTAATTTACTTATATCACATTTAAAGCAGGAAAATGTGTATTATGGATGTTGGGTAAGTGTGTAATTTGGGTGTGTTACATACATTGCATGTAGAAACAGGTAGTTCTCTTCTGACAGAAGTCTTCTGAGAGAAGATTGTATTTCAGAACTTAGTTTCTGAAATTATGCAAAAAATTATATAAATTATTTTTTAAATTAAAAAGATAAACATTGCCATGAATAAAATATAGCAAAGAAAAGAAGCAATTAATTAAGTTGTAAATCAAATTAATTTTTTCCACTCCCTGAGCATTTCAGAAAAATTTGATCTTTGAGTTAAAATACCTCAAATATAAAGTTCACTTTGTATTGAGGGAACAATCCAATCATTCTCAGAGGCCCTTTTAGCTATATAAATAAATATTGCAATCTTATAAATGATTGAATACTTAAAATTGAATATCTTAAATATCTTTAAAAACTCATAACTTAAAAAAAGTTGTTAATATGTGAGTTCTACTGAGTTGTTGAAATCACAAAGATAGTCTTGTGTGATTATTGCTGTGTTCAACCCTAAAAAGAGGAAGATGCTTTTGACACAGAGTAAAATTGTCATAATTTACAACATAGCTCTTTGATTTTATAAATATTGACAGAAAATATAGTTATTTTGCATCATAGATTATTTTAGAAATATATTTGAAGATATAGGTTTGTATAATATTCAAAGTGGTTCAGTTTTTTAAGGCAACCATTGTTCTTACAAACTTTCCTTTTAAATATTAGAAATATTGTTATAGGATGTCTTTAATTGTAAACAAATGATTGTTTCTATTTTAGAAATACTGTTATAAGAAAACCTAAATGAATGTATTTTCCCCCAGTTAATTTACAACTCTTCCCTAATATCATATTTTCTTTTCTACCTTTGTCCCACAGACAGACACAAGCACAATTACCATCAAATGAAAAATAATTGCGTTTATAAGGTTACATATAAGATTTTTAAAATGAATGAAAGCTAACTATACTTCTATGCTCCACACTTAAATTACTCAAACTATTGCTTTAAACAGAAATGCAGAAGCTGTTTAACATATTCCAAAGCTGAGCATGAATGTGTTAACATCCTCATTACTGTTTCTCTTCAGCTTTCCCAGATATGATTCCCTAACTATAGATTTGACATTGACTTAATGGTTTTTTTGGAAAGAATATTTAGTCTCAAAATAAATTTAGATGGAAAAAACATAACATTTGAAGAATTAACCTAAAAAGTTAATCCATTTTAATTCATTTAAATGATTTAAATAAGATCCTGATATATTGATTTTTATAAGTCCTGATATATTCTTATTATAATCAACTTTAAGGCTCAAAATAGCCTTCAATAAGTAATTTAATAATCATGAAATATTCAATGAAAAGGAAGTTATCTTTTTACTATTATTCTCAATTATAGCTCTATCAATTTAACTGACAGTTACTAATATGTCATTTAAAATTAACAGCCTAACCAGTGTTTCTCAATTATTCTGAGATTAATATTTCCCAAGGTACTAGTAACAGGAGAAAAATATATCTTGAGACATTTTATAAGTAGAATTGAAAGCAAATCATGTCAAAATAGATTTGGATAGACATTTAGTATCTCCTTTCTATGTTAAGAATATAATGCCTCCAATTTTTCAGTATTGAGATAAATTAATAAAAATTTACATGCATTTTTAGAGAAAAAAATTCCCAAATTAGAACAAATAGTCTGAAATTGAAGTTGGCAGTTGAAACTAGAGATGTGACAGTTGTAAATTAAATTTTTAAAAATATATGTACTATGTATATTTTATTTTGTGTTCACATAAGAAAATTTGCATAGCACAAAACTGATGAACTAGAAAATAAATTCTTGGAGAGCTCTTGTTATGAGAAGATGGCAGGGCAGGAAATGCTTATGATTTCATTCACTGAATACAATCTAAAGATGCAATAGAATCAGGAGGTATTTTATGCATTTCAATAAGCAAAACAAAACTATGAGATTGGCTTGTAGACACACAAATGATTGGAGGAAGGAGAAAGAAGGAAAATGGCAAACAGAAGACCTGAGTGTCATTGTTGGAAGATTAGGCATTGATGGAAATCTAATTCTGTCATTCTGAGGATCATAGCCTTGACTATCACCACTTTAGAGCAAGAAGATGGGATAGCATGTCAATGAAGTCTGCCGAAAAAATAGAAATAGATAAAGAAATATAAACAATGAGAAATATTTTCAGGAATATGGGTGACAAAGTAGAAGAAATATATATATATATATATATATATATATATATATATATATAAATAAAAGCCTAAGCAACTGTTACTACCAAATGATCTGTTAACCAGTTGCTATGATGTGTACTGACCACCAGGGGCAAACACCGCTGGTGGTCAGTGCGCTCTCACAGCCAACCTCCTTCAGCTCCTCCCCCCAGCCGGCTGGCCCCCCATCAACCCTAATAGGGGCTGGCTGGCTGAACTCAAGTGGCAAACCTCCCACAACCTCTTCCCTGGCTGGCAAACCTCCTGCAGCCCTCCCAGAATCATATCTGGGAAAGCTGAAGAGAAACAGTAATGAGGATGTTAACACATTCATGCTCAGCTTTGGAATATGTTAAACAGCTTCTGCATTTCTGATTAAAGCAATAGTTTGAGTAATTTAAGTGTGAAGCATAGAAGTATAGCTTTAATTCATTTTAAAAATCTTATATGTAACCTTATAAACGCAATTATTTTTCATTTGATGGTAATTGTGCTTGTGTCTGTCTCCATATTGGCCCTGATTGGGAGACTGGCCAGCCAAACTCCTTAGGCCCCTTAGGCCAACCTTGCACGTCCCCTTCCCCCTAGTTTCTATATAATAATAGCACCTGAAGAGAAGAAAGTGATGAGAAGGAAATAATAATAGAATAAAAATAATGATTAAGAATACTCTAAGTTAAGGACAAATTGAATAGTGCCAAATTGGATAGTGCTGAACAACAACAACAACTAAAACCAAACCAAACCAAACAAACAACACTAGACACATTTTAGTGCATCAAAGTAAAAGGAAAACTCTTGGTATCCAAGAAGAAAAAACAGATCATTTGAACAGGAAAATAACTTAAATATAATATCAGACTTTTTAACAGCAACACTAGATGTCAGAAGACAATAGATTTAAAAAAAATTCATTTTAGAGTTTAAAAAAGATAACTTCAACCTTAAACTTGGAATTTTATTTGTAGCTAAACATTATCTAAATCAGTGTTTATAAGATTTCAGGCACATGAAAAGATCAGAAAAATTATCACACAAAAATCTACTTTGCAAAAAAAAAAATTCGTGGAAGAAATATTCTGTGAAGGAGAAAAAAACGAGGAGTACTATAACATAGAAAGGAATGGATAATAAATAAAAGTTGGTCAATTTTTCTGTTAAGTAAGGAAACATATTAAAAATATCTACATATATAAAAGGCTAAGTGACCAGCTAACTGCTGGCCAGTAGCTATGATGAACACTGACCAGTGAGGGCAGATGCTCAATGCAGGAGCTGCCGAGTGACAACAACTTTGCAGAGTGCCCGCCCTCTGGAACTCCTGGATCCCTTGGGAAATGTCAGACTGCCGATCCTGGCCAGATCCCCGACTGTTTTACAAGTACTGATGGATGAAGGTACTGATAAAGACACCTCCCTCTAAGACACCTGCTCCTGCCTGCTCACTCTGCAGATGCCCTCCGAACCCCAGTGCTGTCCCAGTTGCAGGTGGCCAGGGAGGGACCGCGGGAGGTTGGGTTCAGGGTGCATCTGGCCTGACTCACCCAGTCCTGCCCCACCAGCCACCTTCTAATTAATTTCCTTTCGATGTGTAAGAATCCTTGCACTGGACCTCTAGTATGATTTATAATACTCTACAAATAGCACGCTATGTAATAGCAATGTGGCAGACATAGTGGTGTGAATATGAATAATGGTGGAGACTAGAGATGAGAAGGAGATGAAATCATAGTAAGGTATTATCCTTATGGGGATAAATGGGGACAGGGAAGATTAAAGTGGAATAAAATGGTTAAACTTAAGACATTGTTCGCCAGTGTAAGCACAGAAAAATAGATCTTTTTCTTTGCTGTGCTTTCCATAATTTATGAGAAGCACCTGGTAATTAAATCCCAAGATTATTAGCTCCTCTGATTCAAACAGCTCCTCTATTCAAACTGAGGGACAAGATAAGGTACTTTCAAGGCTACATTCTTGCATACTCCTCCTCCCTGTGGTTTTAATGATTCTGGGGAAATCGGGGCCAGAAAGTTTCCAGTTAGTAAAAGGGCCACACTCCCTCCTTTCACACCCAAACTAGCCCCCTTTTGAACTCTTTGTAACTTTTGCTCTAAGAATGTTTTACCGGCATGGATGAAGATACTGACAAAGACACTTCCTAGGACATCTGTTCCTGCCTGGACTGTCTCATGAAGAACTAACAAAGACAACCCCACTGATGTCTACTCATTTTCAGCCCCTAATTCTCCTCCCTTCCTTGTCACCTAGAAACAGCAGCCATTAATAGAGCAGGTCACTGTTTATTTCTTTGCCCTTGCATTGATTGGCAATATTAGCCCTTTCCCTACAGGGAAAGTAAAAGTAAAGTTTCTCTCTGTATGTATCTCATCCCTCAGTTGCAAATTCTCTCACAACCTGCATTACCACACCCCTCTTTCCCCCAAAAAATACCCTAACAGCCAGAAAGACCAAGGCACGATTAGTAGCTCTATTCCTCATCTCCCAGAGAATGGAGGGGGCTCCAAACAGTGCTCGATAATTGATCATGCCTGCATGAGGAGGCCTCCATTAAATCCCAAAGTACAAGTTCGGAGAGCTTCTACATTGGCAAACACATTTGTGACTCACCACAACTCCTGCATTTGGGAACCTTTTAGACCTTGTCCTATGTTTCTTTTCACCTGGCTGCTCATTTGTATTCTTTATCATATACTTTGAAAACTAGTAAATGTAAGTAAGTGTTTTCCTGAGTTCTCTGAGTTGCTCTAGCAAATTAAACAAAGTGGAGTTGGGTGTATTGGGAACCTCTGAAGCACGAGAGACAACCTGGATTTGAGATTGACATCTGAAGGTGAGGGCAGTCTGGTGGAATCGAGTCCTAAATCATTGGGATCTGATACTATTTCTAGGTATATAGTGTCAGAATTAAGTTAAATTGTAGGACATTGAGCTAGTGTCACAGAGAATTGGTTGGTGGTGTGGGTTGTGGAAGTAAAGTGTTCTGTGTGAGTAGTAAAGAAGATGCACAAACAGGAATTTGAGTTTTTCTAATGCAACATATAATTGGGTATTATTCAACCTTAAAAAGAACAAAATCCTGCTATTTGTGACAACAGGGCTGGACCTGGTGGACATTACGCTAAGTACAATAAGCCAGACATAGAAGTACAAATACTACAGGATCCCCTTGTATGAAGAATCTAAAACAGTCAAACTCATAGAAGCTGAGTATAAAATCGTGGTTCTCAGGGGCTAGAGGCAGAGGGAAATACGAAAGTACTAGTCAATGGGTAAGAAGTTTCAGTTATACAAATTAAATGAATCCCAGAGGTCTGTTTAGCATAGAGTTTATAGTTAATAACATTTTATTCAGATGCAGATAGGATAAATCATAATCTAATGTAAGACCAGGCGACTGGTGCAATTAGAATGGGATTTGGCAGCATTTGGAATTGAATGGCTTTGAAATAAATTCTGTTGCTATAAAATATAGCTAAAGAAGGGTACAATCCCTCACTTGTCTAATAACATAACAATAATAATTCAACAACTAAAAGACATATTTACTAGTACTAAACTAGTAAGGATTTTTTATAGGAACAATTAGGTATTTTCATGGTGAGATTTAAGTAGGGTATAAGATGATTGCTCATTTTGTATTTGTATATTAAAACTACTATAAAGCAAATCAATATTGCCTAAAGGTTGTATGTTTTCTTCTATGCTGATTAGGGACAAATATGTTAGATGAGTGCCTCTCATTCAAGGAAATTTAATAAATTTCAATTTAAATATTACTATTGATATTGCAAAATTTGAAACTGATCAATTGGATGGGTTACCCTCTAAGATTTAGGACAAACTAAATCCTAGTCCTTAAAATTTAACAATTCTACACATACCTTGCAATGAACACTCCATGATTAAACTTTATTAATGAATAATGTTCTTGGTGGAATGTGTGTTTTAAATGAGAAATAATATGTGAGAAGATAGTACTCCTTCTGTTGGCCCTGGATTATCCTGTAAAAATAATATAATATACAAAAAATGTATATTCACAAGAGATATATTTAGTTATGAAGAAAACATTCAAGTCAAAGCTTTAGATATCAAGTAGGAAAAACTACAATAGTTGAAGAATAACTATCAAATTGCAGAGCTGTTGGAAAAAATAAGCTACTAAAACTTACTAATAACTAGAGGCCCAATGCATGCAATTCATGCACGGGACTCAGCCCTCTCAGCCCTAGCTACCTTGGCCCTCGCAGGCCCAGATCAAAACGACAAGAACCAGTGGCTAAAAAGTCCCCTCTTCTGTCTCTGAGAAAGGAAATTCTGCCTTATGGCCCCATGGCCTCGCCCACTGGTCATTCTGAAAGGTCCTTCTGGAAGGTCATTCTGGAAGGTCGTTCCACCATCTGGTCTAATGAACATATTAGCTCTTTATTTTATAGGATTTGTAAAGTTTTTATATAATGAAAGAGGATTCTTACACATAATTTTGTAATACACCTGATTGTAATATTAACCATTACTTTATTGTGTATAATGTGAACTTGATGGAAAAACTGAATATTAAGAATAGCTCAAAAAGAAATCAACACTGCAATGCAAGCTGTACAGAAAATTTGATATTACAAGTAATATCAAAAGTTGGAATGCTTGTAGAAAATTGAACTTAATGTTATTGAGGAATGTTGAAACATGTGACTAACCATGTGTACTGCCAAGTAGATGCACATTCAGAGGGAACTGTAGGAGGTACTGATAAAGAATTATGAAAATCAGAATGTCAGGGTAAACCTAATGCAACTACTGATACAAACTGAGTAAGTACTGACTGCTACTAGTAGGAGGAGGGTGAATAAGAACTGTAGCTTTAATTTCATAAAATACAATTGAAAATTTACTATAGCTTTGTGACCTACCCTTATACATTCAGTTTTTCTTTTTCTTTTTCCCCCCTCCTCTATAATATAATTAGCTTATCAATTTTTTAAAAAAAATTAGCATGTTCTTTGGGTCAAAACTTTTTATTTCCTCATATTTGCAAAGGAGACCTACCACTGAGTGTTTTTTAAATGTCAAATTCCCCTTCAACAGCATGATATCGTATAGATACCATGATTCCAAGGTGCCTGTGTGGATCCCTAAAATGTTCAAAACGGGGTGGAGGGTTAAGAATGGGTTTGCTATTGAGCTGGTCCAGCGTCTTGAACAACTGAAGTTCAATCCTGCTGGAGAGGGTGAGAAAAGTTGTGTAGAATTTCCATTAGAATTTCCTTTCTCAGAGACAGAAGAGGGGACTTTTTAGCCACTGGTTCTTGTCGTTTTGATCTGTGGACAATGAACTCCTTCTCACTTCCATCTCCTTACATGGGTCACAGTGGGCCTCCCATCCTGGCAGCAGAGAAGCCCTGGGCAGAAAGCCAGAGATAGATGGTGTAGCTGAAGCAGGATCTGTCAAGTGTCATCCACACACAGCTAGTGGCCCGATTTGGAGTAAAAAGGTAAGCAAAGAGGAAAGTCACAAAAAGTTCCTGGCACAGTGCCATTTCACTATCCATAAAATTTGTCATATACATTATCACCTTTATTGTATTAATGGGATGAAGTCCATTAATAAATTATCTCATGTGCAATCATAATTATACTTCTCGACTCATAATTTTTGTGGCTATGTACTCATAATACATAGCTGGATACAACTAATAATTTACTTAAGATATTAATATCTATAATTAATAACATACATTTCATACATTTGCCTATTTTTATTTGGTTTTAGTTCTTGGAGTTAATGTCAGTTTCTTTTAAAAAAGGGCATGTATTATCAGTTTTTACTCTGGGACACAATAAAAAGCAGAAATTTTGCCTATTTGACCTTCATTAGAACATAAAAAAAAAAAATTAAAATTAAAAATGAAGAGAATTTAGTTCTTTGAGAAACTTTTAATTTTGACCCATAATTATTCATTTATACATATTTGTTATCTCCACTTGAATAAACCTCCACGATTTGTATTAATTTTGAATATGTTCATTTATTGAAATGTTAAAATTTAAACCTAGAGTTACTTAGAGCATTTTAATTTTAAAAAATATCTTTTGAATCAGTAATTTTGATTTCTTAATAATTTCTTATGCATATATTTTTCTTTTCATCCATTTTCCCCCTCTTGATTAGAAATGGCAGAGTTTTGTTTAATTTTTTAGGACTTTCAAAACATAACTCACGGTGTGTTTTTATAATTCTCACCCTAGACCAGCATTTTTCAACCACTGTTCCGCGGCACATGTTGCCTGGTGTGCAGTAGGTGCAGACAAGACAAGAATTTTATAATTTTTCACTATTTTGTTTACTTAATATTTCATAATAAAGTAATTATAAAATACTTTCTTTGTGTTTATTTGATTCCTATTCAAGAGAATTACTTTATATATAGTCAATATAGGCACAGAGTTAAATTTTTTAACATTTTCTAATGGTGGTGTGCCTCGTGATTTTTTTCATGAAACAAGTGTGCCTTTGCCCAAAAAAGGTTGAAAAACACTGCCCTAGACTATGCTTTCAATGATTCTAGATAGAAAGGATGAGAGAGGAAAGAGGGAGAAACATCCATGTGAGAGAGAAACATGGATCAGTTGCCTCCTGTATGTGCCCCCACCAAAGATGTAACCCACAATCTGAGTATCTGTCCTGACTAGGAATCGAACGCACAATCTTTTGGTCCATGGGGTGGTGCTCTTATCACTGAGCACATGGACCAGGGCATGATTTTTATTTAGGAACTTCACTGTTATTTTTAGTGTCTAATACATGGCTGATTTTACTAATAAACTCTATATTTCTTAAAAATCAATATACTTTGCCACCAACTCACAGAGCTACATAAAATCAATCTTTTGATTTAATAAATATAAACATTATATTAAGATAAATTTCCAAAAATACAGCTTAGGCCACATTGTAAAAGTTTTGATATATGACAGAGTTTTATTTATAAATCACCTATATTAGCAGTTTTTATCATCTTTTTGAAACATGATTTACTGGAAAAGGTAATGTTTGTGTATGTATATAGGAATTATTGTCATTGAACTTATAAAAGCCATTGACCCTCTTCTCAAAAAAATGCACACACAAATACACATTCAATATGTTACAAATTATGTCAGTATGCCTATCAATTATATGAAATTTGAACCACCAATTAGAAATCCTTAATTAAAACAGCTTTCAATAATTTCTACTTAATTGCATGTATCTGATTTTTGTTAGCAGATTTTGATTTTACATTTTTTCTTGGGGGTAATATTAGTCAGTGGTTGTTTGAAAAGAGATATGGACTTTTCAATTTATGTAAGTATAAATATTAAATATATAGTGCATAAGTATATTTTTAAGAAGTTAGTCATTAAAATGATCCAGATTGTTGTTCAACATGATTAAAAAAACTGCTTTCTTAATATTCATATTAATCCTCACAGCCACATAATAATCACTTAGATTTAATTTTTAAATAAAGACTTCATTGATCACAATTTTCAAGGAAGTTAACTTACTATCATTTTTGTAATTTTTTAAATATTAAACATGTTTTTCCTTTGATCTTACATTTGGAAAATAATTTGTGCCAGAAATGTTGTTTCCTAATGTGGTTTCTTTAAAACTCTGGTGTCATGTTTAATTATAGAATATCATTTTTGTTCTGGAAGAGAAGTCTGAAGCAAGAATCATTTTATTTTTCTTGAATGTTTAGATTCTTATTTCTTTACCAGATGCTTATAAAATTATCTCTTAATCTTTCACATTCAGACTTTTTTTTTCTATAATAAATTCATTATTGCTATGAGAAAATAAAATTTTCTGTTTAAAGCGAGGCACAGATTATTTGCTACTTCTTTCATTAATAATTGTTGCCTAATTATCATTGAATCTATCTTGGCCTAGTCATTTATTTGATTAATAGAATATTCAAAAAATGATAGAACTTCTGAGATTAGATCATAAGAAACCTTTTATAATAGTTTCTATTCAGACTTCTTTTAAAGGTCATTCTAGGGAAGGTCAGCTGCCATATGAAAAGTTCAATTACCCTAAGAGCAGCATTCTGCGAGGAAGCCAAGTTAGTTACAAGGGAAGGTCATGCTAAAGCAACCTCACCCCACTTATTATAGCCATCCCCCTGCAAGACTATACATGAATGAAGAACCTACTTTGTATATACCAGTTCCAGTAGATACAGTGTGAAGAAATGAAGAACCTTACAATACCCAGATTGAAGGCCTCAGGCATATGACCCTAGTCAATCCTTTAAAACCATCTCTATGCCTGGTACATGAAATTTGTGCACTCAGGGGACGGGGGGCTTCCTCAACCTGGCCTGTGCCCTCTCCCAGTTCAGGAGCCCTTGGGGGATATCTGACTGATGGCTTAGACCTGCTCCCAACATGAACCCAGCTTCTGGCTGAGCGGCGCTCTCCCTGTGGGAGTACACTGACCACCAGGGAGCTGCCCCTGGTGGTCAGTGCATATCATAGTGACAGGTCATTCCATTGTCAGGCTGAAACCAGCTCTCCAACATCCCCCGAGGGGTCCTGTGTTGCGAGAGCTCACTGGCCAGGAAGAGGGAGCCATCAGGGCTGGGGAGGGATGCAGGAGGTTGGCCTGCCAGAGAGGGACCACAGGAGGGCTCCAGGGCATGACCAGGCTATCTTTCTCAGTTCAATTGGTAGGACCCCAGAAGCAAGCTAATCTATGGGTTGGAGCGTCTGTCCCGTGGTAGTCAGTGCACATCACAGCAACTGATCAATTGGTCGACTGTCTACCCCCAGTTGTCAGTGCACATTATAGCAAGTGGTTGGATGGCCTTAACGTATCATTAGCATATTACACTTTGATTGGCTAATTTGCATATTGCTCGTTTATTAGGTAGGACTTGAGGCCTGGTGCATGAAAGCTGTGCATGGGGGCAGGGGGTTGTCTCTCAGCCCAGCCTGAGACCCCCTCACAATCCAGGACTGCTGGCTCCCAACTACTCACTTGCCTGCTTTTTTGAATTCTGCCTTTATGCCCTATCCAATTGGCTCTTTACTGAACTGCAGTGAGGTTATCAGTTTGATAATTATGTTTTACATTCCCAACAACTCCTTCCTTTCCCAAATTGTTTCTTTGCTGTGAAAGCATGGTCATCATATATGGATGCAATATACTATTAAGTTTCATGGTAAACAATGTTTGTATTATTTGTAATGCATTCTCCTTTTACAAATTTTGCTTCAAATTATCTGAACAAGTAAATTGATTCTTGTGGAAGAAAATTGCTACAGGCTTTTTATTAAGTAAACTCCTCATTAAATAAAATCCTTAAAATCTTATTCAGCCTTGTCTCTATTTCCTCCAGTTAAGTTGAGGTCCATAGAGAGATTTTTTTCTTATAATGCCAAATAATGAAATTCCAGATCCTTCTGTTAAAAATTTGAGTTTGCAGAACTAACAAAAGGAGGCCAAGAAATAATAAGGCAGATGTATTCTCTCCCTGCAGATTTTGGAGAAAGATTCACTATTGTATTATTAAATTTGCTTAAATGATCTCATATAGTAAGTTATTAAAGTGAAAACTTTCCCAAGAATATCAATTTTATTAATATTATGTACAATGGATACATGTGAATATTTATAACTATTATCAACTTGTCTGGTTCTCTGTGAAATACATGTGTCCATGATAATTCACTTTGAACAGAGGGGCATTAGGATCTTGTAAGTCTCCCAAGACTTTAGAAGTGTGTGTTACAATCTGTGAAAAATTGTTGGGGAGGATGATTCTTATTTGGCTAGTTTCTGACCTATTAACAACATTAAAATTGACATCTCAAATGGCTAAATTGCTGAAATACTTAGTTTTGTCTGTCGAATGATAAGGGGACCATTGGCATTTTATCTTTTCCCACAGGCATACTAGAAAAATAAGAGCCTCTGAGACTTTTAGAATTATTGCTTAACAAATAATGACAGCATATTTGCTTCATTTAAGTTTCTCTTTCTTAACCTACCTGATGACTCTTCTTGTATTTCTTATGACTTTCTTCTGTTTTCACACATATACAGAAGGTATTTTTTGATAATTGAGATGTACTATACCAGAGATTGTAGAACTTAATATAATTCTTTACCCTCCCTTTCATGTCTTTTGAACACATTTGGAGTCCATTCTTCAACTGGATCACTTCAATAAGAACTAATCTTTGTGTTCTTGTTTCTCTCCATGGGTTATCTACCCACAGTACTGGCAGTGTGTATGGATTGCAAGCAGTTTGCTTACGCACCATTGACTCTAAACCCAGTCAGATGTTAAGTAGGGCCACCTTCAGCATTTATCCTGAATAGAGAGCACTAATTGAGTTCTGCAAGGTTAGGGAAAGAAAAAATAGAAATAGATTTTGTGTTCACTCTCTTCAAGGATTTTAGGCAGAGTGATGAATGAAAATGAGTTGATTCTATATCCGTTTCCTGTCACTTCCCACACATTTCTTACCAGAGCTGCAGGCAGATTCCCTCCTTAATATCCACATGATGTAGAAAATTCCCATTGTACTGGTGGGTTATTTGGGCAGAAAAATTATAGACAGAACGAGGTATGTAAGCTTTGAATGGTAACTTCAATTTTGATATTGTTCTTAAAAGTAACACTTTTGCATGTATTGTTTGCATTTCTTTTTTGTTAATTTTTTAACTTTCAATTACACTTGACATTTAATATTATATTGCTTTTAGGTAGACAGCATAATGGTTAGACATTTCTATCACTTATGAAGGATCACCCTGGTAAATCTAGTACCCATTAGACACCAACAGAGTTGTTACAATATTATCGACTATAGTGCCTATGCTATACTGTACATCACCATGACTATTTTGTAACTACCAATTTGTACTTCTTTGTCCCTTCCTTTTTTTCACCCAATCCCTCAATCTTCCTCTCATCTAGCAACCATCAATATGTCCTCGATATCTCTGAGTTTGTTTTTGTTGTTTTATTTTTAAATTCCATACATAAGTGAAATTATATGGTATTTACCTTATTCTGTCTGACTTATTTAGTATGATACCCTTTAGGTTCACAGATGCTGTTGCAAATAACAATATTGCAAACAGCAATATTTTATTAATTTTTATGGCTAAGTAATTTTCCATTGTATATGTGTATTACTTCTTCTTCATCCATTTATCTATTAATGGGCACTTTGATTGCTTCCATATCTTGGCTATTGGAAAAATTGCTGTAGCAAACATATGGGTGCATATATCCTCTAGATTAGAATGTGTTTCAAGTTTCTTCAGATAAATATCCAGAAGTGGAATTGATGGGTTCTTTTTTTATCTCTTGTTATAGCCTTTGTTTTAAAGTCTATTTTGTCTAGTGAAAGCATTGTTGATGCAGGTTTTTTACTTGTTTCCACTCTCAACAAATAGCTGTTTCTATTCCTTTACTTTCAGTTTGTGTCTTTCCATTGAAGTGAGCCTCTTGTAGATAGCATGTGTAAGGGTCCTGTAGTCTTATCAAATCAGCCAATTTATGTCTTTAAATTAGAGCATTTAATCCATTTACATTTAAGGTAATCAGTAATAGATACTATAATAGTAAGTAGCTATTGCCATTTTATTATTAATCTTCTCTCCTCCTCCTCCTCCTCCTCCTCCTCCTCCTCCTCCTCCTCCTCCTCTTCCTCCTCTTCCTCCTCATCCTTCTTGAACACCCTCTCTAACATATTTTGTAATAGTGGTGATGTATCTACTTTTTCTTGTATGGAAAGCTCTTTGTCTATACTCCTATTCCAAATGAAAGCTTTGTTGGGTAGAGCAATCTTGATTATTTTGTAGGTCCTTGCTTTTTATCACTTTGAATATTTCATACCAATCTCTTCTGGCCTGAAAAGCTTCTTCCAGTCTTTCTTTCAGTCTTCCTTCCTTCCTTCCTTCCTTCCTTCCTTCCTTCCTTCCTTCCTTCCTTCCTTCCTCCCTTCCTTCTTCCCTCTTTTCCTTCCTCCTTCCCTCCCTCCCTCCCTCCTTCCCTCTCTCTTCCTTCCTTCCTTCCCTCACTCCTTCCTTCTATCTCTTCCTTCCTTTATTCCCTCCTTCCATTCTCTTCCATTCCTTTATTCCCTCCTTCCCCTCCCCTCCCCTCCCCTCCCCTCCCCTCCCCTTCCTTTCCCTTCCCTTCCTCTCTTTCTCCCTCCTTCCCTCCCTCCCCCTTCCTTCTTTCCTTTGACAGTTTACAGATGCCCGCTTTTCCCTTTCCTTTACCCCCTCCACCCAGCCTTCTCCACACTGTTGTCTTTGTCCATGGGTTATGGCCTGCAAAGTTTCTGTTGTGAAATCAACTGGCAGTCTATGGGAGCTCTCTGGTAAGTAACTAATTGCTTTTATCTTGCTGCTTTTAAGATTCTGTATCGGGGCCAGCCTGATGGTGGAACCTGGCTGAGGTAGGGAGGTGGGAATTAAGAAAAGAAAGAAAGACCGGAAAGTGGGATCAGGAGGGTTGTAAGCCATTGATGGACTGCAGCAAGTTTATTAACTGCGTAATGCCTTTTATACACAAAACACCGAATAGGAGGTCTGTCAAGAGGAATGTATTCTTTATTCCTCTTAATCTCTAAGGGAGAGACAGAGCAGAAAGACAAATTCTCAGTGCAGCAAATCAGGCAGATTCTCAGTACAGCAAATCTCAGTAAATAGTTACAGACTCCTTGGTAAGCCATGAAAGGTTGTTCTCATTCTACAAAGGTTGTTCTCATTCTACTGATAACTGCCATCCAAACAAGTCTGGGAAAACTGTGTGGGTAGGGGACCAGCCTTGCTAGTCCCTTTGGGTGCAAGGACTGTGTCAGCTTACACTGGGTCTCCAACAATTCTGTCTTTGTCTTTAAACTTTGACATTTTGATATTGAGGTATCTTGGTGTGAGCATCTTTCAGTTCATCTTGTTTGTGACTTTTTGTACATCCTAGGCTTTTATGTCTATTTCCTTCACCAGGTTAGGGACATTTTCAGTCATTTGTTCTTCAAACAGGTTTTCAATTCCTTCCACTCTTTCTTCTCCTTCTGGTACCCTTATGTTGCATATTAGTATGTTAGATATTGTCCCAGAGGCCCTTTAAACTATTCTCATTTTTTAAAATTCTTTTTCCTCTTTGCTGTTTTGATTGGGTGTTTTCTGCTAGTTTATCTTCCAAATTGTTGTTTCATCACTCTGCTTTATTTAATCTATTGTTGATTATCTCTAATGTATTATTCATTTCAGTTATTGTATTCTTTATTTCTGACTGGTTCTTTTTTTGTGTGTTTTCTATCTTCATTTTAATGTTGAATTTCTCGTTGAGATCATTGAGCATCCTTATAACCAGTGTTTTAGACTCTGAATATAATAGATTACTTGTCTTCATTTTGTTAAGCTCTTTATTCAGGAGATTTATTGTATTCTTTCATTTGGGACGTGTTTGTCTTCTCATTTTGGCAGCCACCTTATGCTGGTTTCTACATGTCAGATAGAGTTGCCACATCTCCTGGCCTCGGTAGAGTGTCCTTAGGTAGCAGGTGTCCTGTGCGGCCCTGTGGCACAGCCTCTCTGGTCACATAGGCCAGGTGCTCCAAGTATGTCCCTTGTGTAGGTTTTGTGTGTATTTATGTTGTAGTTGAGCCTAAGATGAAATGAAACTTCAGTTTGATCCAGTGATCCCACTCATGGGAATGTATCCTATAACCCAAAAACACCATCCGAAAGAATATATGCACCCCTATGTTCATAGCAGTGATATTGACAATAGCTAAGATTTGGCAGTAGTCCAAGTGCCAATCAGTAGATGAATGGATAAAAAAAATCTGTGGGGCATCTATACTATGTAATACTATGCAGCTATAGAAAAGAAGGATCTCTTAAAACTTTAGAACAGTGCGAGGGACCTGGAAAATACTATTCTAAGAGAAATAAGCCAATCTGAGAAAGAAGAAAGAAAAAATCACATGATCTCACTTATTTGTGGAGTCTAATGAACAAAATGAGTGGACCAACAAAATAAGAACCAAAGCATGGAGGCATGGAACAGACTGACATACCTTGATGTGGAGTTGGGGGAGGAGAAGAGATAAACCAAAGAACATGTATACTTATATGTGTAGCCCATGGACATGGGCAATAGGGTAGTGAAGGCATGGGGAAGGGGCTGAGGGGACAGGGAGAAAGGGGAGAAATGGGATATATATATATATATATGGCCCTGGCTGGTGTTACTCAGTGGTTACAGTGTCAGGCTGCATACCAAAGGATCATGGGTTTGATTTCAAGTCAAGGACACATACCTTGGTTGCAGGTTTGATCTTTGGCCCTGATTGGGGTGCATATGGAAGGAAACCAATCAATGTGTCTCTCACAGCAATGTTTCTCAATCTCTTCCCCCCTCTTCACTTCCACTCTCTCTAAAAAATTCAATGGAAAAAATATCCTCAGGTGAGGATTAACAACAAAAATAAATTTTAAAAATATACATGTATACATATATTATATATACATATATATATACACACACATGAAGATCTTCATGGACATGTTACTTACAAAATGAATTTCAAGTCAGTAAAACCTTTTTCTAGAGAAATTTATTTAGTGAATTATGCTGCCAAATTTGATGAAATATCTGTAAAAAATATTTAATAATTTCAAACTAAAACATAAAGTAATATAAATGTTGATTATGTAAGGACATACTTTTTATGATGTTGAGAGAAAACAGGAATTTCAAAAGTCTATTTATGCTATGTTTACACTCAAATAAACTAAGTATTATATAGTATAAAATCTCAAAAGATATATGGAACAAAGAAAATTTTGTTTGTAAGGACATTGGATTCCTCCCAATTTTTTTTTGTATAATAAGAGAAAAATCTATGAGAATTAATAATGAGAGTAGAATCTACAATAACCTGACATTTTTCTGATTATTACACTTGCAAATTACGGTGCTTTGTGAAAAATTATAATTTTGAATTTATTTGCTTAAATAAAATATCTGTGAATTGTACAACTATGTTGAATACTATGAAATGAAGAATTTCCAGAGTGTAATATGAAATGAAATGTCTAACCTAGACATGGCAAAAGGAACACATAATGTGTGAAGTAAATATGATTGAGCTGACTTCAGACAAAAACTAAAAAGATGACAGATTAACTTTAAAAAGTATGTTAAAAAACTATGCTTACTGTAAAAAAAACCACACTATTTGAATCTTAAAGCTATAAGGCACACTTTTAATTTCTGTCAATATAATGACATTTGAGGGAAATAACATTTTATAAAGGTTGAATCATTTTTCTCAGAAAATAATTGTGAGCTCAAAACACCAGGGGAACAGTGAAACTTTAAAATATCAAATATTAATGTTATCTACTTCACCTATGCAAGGTAGCTTGATTTAACTTGAATTGAGTAAGGAAAAATGAGTAATGACCAAATGACTTATGAAAAGCTTAAGAACTTTTTATGATAGGGTGACAAACAAATCAGTCATGGTACTGTTATTCCAAGCCTGGGGAGTGGCTAACAGAGGTCAGTTAGCCACTTATAATACTGAGTGCATATACTTCACATATATAGATTAGATTAAGTTCTGTTCTCTAATTCTCAGACAATGAAATAACAGGAAAGGGTTTTTAATTTTCTGCTCAATGAATTATTAGGTGGTGGTTGTTTTTTAACTTCAATAGTCAAATATATTGTTGGGATCACATGGTTCAATTTGAGGATTTAATATTTCACTGTTGAAATATTTATGATAATTAAATACTGTTTGAGGAACAGGATGCTTGGACAAACTACGAATATGTAGCATAATAGTGATTTAAGATTACAAATAAAATAAAACCTGTTTATTTTAAGATTAATAAATTTCCCCCCAATGACAACCTATACAATACTTTATGTGTTGTTGACACTATCAATTGTAATCTGTCTAAATCATATATTGAAACTCTCCTTTAAGAAAATATCACCTTAAAAATTAACTTTACTATTTCCTTGACTTATTTGGTATATGATATATATAGCTATTTATCTTCATTTGTCAGGATGTTTTGTTATAAATTTTAACTACTGTGAGTAATATATCTTCCTTGCCCTATGTATTGCTTTCAAACAATAACTCTTGTACTGTTGCATTCCCTCTGAGAACAATGCCTTACAGAGTTATGACAAATTTCAGATTTCTAATAGCCTTTTAAAAAATCATGTTCCCATTGTTTTCTAATTTTACACACACACACACACACACACTGAGGAACTATATCACTGAAAATAATGTACCACATTATTTTTCCAAATCTAGAAAACTAAGAATGCTCATTTCACAGTTTTCTGACAAGATTTATTAACCTTAAGTTTAAATACTGAGCAAAAGAAACATATGCCCATGCTGTATTTTCTTTATCCATTTAACAATAGCCAAGTGAAAGTGTGTCATTATTCCTCTCTTAAAGAAATCTACTACAGACTGATTCATTTGCCTCTCAGCATAACCATTATGGCTTATCTAATTTTCGGTTCTTATAAGTGTATTTCTTGTATCACATGATCTCACACATCTAGGGGAAATAATGAACATAAACTGATGAACAAAAACAGACCTGGAGATAGGGAAATATCAATCAAACTGTCAGACCTCAGAGGGAAGGTAGGGGAGAGTGGGGGTAAAGGGGAGAGATCAACCAAAGGACTTGTATACATGCATATAAGCCTAACCAGTGGTCATGGACAACAGCGGGGTGGGAGCATACGTGGGAAGGAGTTTGGGATGGGAATGGGGGGGATGAGGACAATTATGTGATATCATAATCAATAAAGACATTTTTTAAAAATCAGGTAGTTTAGAGAGTGAGGAACAAAATTAAAGTATGCTTTGCAGTTGAGCAAAGACTTCTTTATGATCTGAATTAGTCAGGTTTTCCAGAAGAATAGAACCAATAAGATATACATATGGAAAGAGGGGAAGCGGGAATGAATAAATAAGGAATTGCTTACACAGTTATGAGGCTGAGAATCCCCAGGATCTGAGTCAGCAAGCCAGAGACCCAGGAGAGCGATGGTGTAGTTCCAGTCTGAAAACTGGCAGGCTTAAGACCCAAGAAGAACATTTCAGTCTGAGTGTGAAGGTAGGAAAAAAGTAAAGTCTCTGCTCAAGCAGTTGGGTAGGAGTTCCCCTTACCAGTATTTGAGGGAGGCTTTCCAAGTCATCTTCCACTGATTGAAGGGGGGCATTCACATTAGAAAGGGCAATTTGTCTTACTTAGTTTACCAATTCAAATGTTCATTTCATCCCAAAAGGCAGTCACAGACTCCCAGAATAATGTTTAATCAAATATCTGGGCACTCCAGTGCCCTAGTCAAATGGACATACTAAATTATTTACTTGGCTAAATGAAACTTCATTGTGAAAAAATGCCATAACACTAACTTCAAAAATGCCTACTTTCTAGCCCTACACACTTGTATTTTGGAATTTAAAAATCTATATTTAATTTAATTTCATGGAGATAAAGTTGGCCTTAAATTAAGGCTAATGTAGGCTATCATAGAGCATCTTGCTTCAATGAAAAATTTGCCTGTTTTTGATTTTATTAACTTCAGAGAACTTTGAAGATTTTTTGGAAATGACTATGATTTTGTGTAGTCCTGCCTTCATTTTCTTGATCTTTAACCATTATGGTATCGCATTTTAAGATTTTGTCCCTAACATAAAAGGAAATCTATACCATAGAACAAGCTAAATAACATTTGGGGACTAAGTGAAAAAACAAAAAACAAACAAACAAACAAACAAAAAACACATACACACAAAACACTACAGGATTTTTTTTCATACAATGCAATTATGGTGGTGGTTTCTTATGGAAGGCGAAAAAGTTATTTAGTATTATCAAGGGTAACTTTGGTGATTCCAGTGGTCAGCTAATTTACCAATTTAATTGCATCATGGGACTTCTGGCTTTCAGGATTACTGATGTTGAAGCTCTCACTTTATACATTGAAAAAATCCCAAGACAAGTCAAGATGTTTGGATCAGAGGTAAGCAGTTCATTATTGCTGCAGAGGACAGCAGAAAAATAAAATTATTCTCCAAAAGATCATTGCTGCCTCGAAGCTGTTTTAGAATGGAGTCTCTCATGGGCAGGGCCTCTGGACCTTTCACAATGCACCCTTGATCAGAAAGAACGAGCCATAAAAATGGTGAAGACCAACAGGAAAAGGGTAGCACCCTTGATCAAGTAAGCCATGGAGGAGATGTTTTTCTCCTCTGCCTTCTAGTGGTCTCAACCATAGAGGGCAAATACAAGAAATAGAGGACATTAAATGTAGTCCAGATGAGTATAGCACAACCCCTCTCTCTATTCCATGACTAAGGAAAGCTGAAGCAAGAAAGACAAAGAGCACTTTGAATTAAATATGATGACTGTTATTACTCTCTTGAATACCCACCTTCTTTTGTTTTAATTCCATAATATAAATTATCTACACAGCTGGGATTAATATATTAAAGATAAGATTAAAAAGAATAAAATCAAGAAAGAGACAATGGATTATTTTAGCCATAGCTGCTGCTGCATAGAGAAGATTATTTGGTCATTCCTTTTTCTATGGTAGATAGCTGTAGGCCAGCTTTTAAAAGCTGTGTCTCCCTCAGAACTTTGTTTTCCCTCAACTGAAAGTAGAGACTTTGATATCACTACATCCATTAGAGCCAGAGCAAAAAGAAACTTTTTAGTCTACACTACAATGGCAGGTGGCTTAAAGGCAAATATTAGAGACTTCAGTATAAATCTCTTGATTTTTCAAATGTCTATATATTTTTGCACTAACAGTAGAAATTGAAATCATTAGAACTATAAAATAACTTACAATATAACTCTAAGGTGACTTTAAATGCTTAACTTATAGTAATTACATATAAAAAAGCTGAAAGTGTTTTTTGCCAGTTGACCTGTCTACTCAGACCACAGGAGGAAAGGAGTGGGTGTGAACTGCCATGGTGCCCAGAAAAGGATGGGACGCCGATATCGAATAAGAAACCAAAAGAAGAGCTGGACTCTGGACTGAATTTTTTCTATTTGAGGTTTATAGATTAAGGACTTCTCCTATCAGTAGAGACCAAAACATGTGGAAATTGGTGTATATTTGTTATATTTGTAGTTTGTGTATGTTTAAACTGACTTTTGGGGAAACCATATAGCTTACTTTCCTGCTTTTTGTTCAAGAAATTCTTTGGGCTACTCATTTTTCAATAAAATAGTTGCTTCAATAATTGTAAAAGAGAAATATCTGTACCAAAGGAATATTTACTGTCAACATTTCAGCATCACTGTGATCAAGCAATACATTGTTGTTCAAGTTCTGTGGTAACAACACCAGAAACAGATCTGCTTCTCATAAAGAATAAGACAATTGTTGGAAGTATTTTAAAGCAATCTTCCCCCTTCATACCAAAAAGATGTAAAGTATAACATTTTACAAGGCAAGTTTTTGGTGCAGCTACAGCAAACTAAGAGGCATGAATTAAATTGTATTCCCACCCCAACTGGAAACTCTTCATGGAATTGTATCATTTGAAGAGCACCTTGAAGAAGACTAGGGCTTTGACAGATAGGAGTAAAATTAAATATAAGGGAAGGACTCCAGTAAAATCTTTCTCCTAGGTTTTAGTATTTTGTCCTAGACACACACACACACACACACATACACACACACACACACACACACACACACACACGACATATTTTTAAATCCCTGAAACATCAGTGAACATATCAATAATTCAAAGTTTCTAATAATTTCCCAATCAGATTTGCATTCACCAATTTGATAGTATTTTTTAGTTGCATCAGTTTAGACAGCATATAGGTGGGACTTACTTTATTTATTTTTTTATCTAATCTAGTGCTATGAACATCTTCATGCCCTATTTGTAACACATTGTTGTCCAATCACTGGGGATGCTAACTGTGTTCTCCTTGTCATGCTGATATCTGCTAGGTTTTCCCATCATAGTTTCACTATTTTCCCCCTTTTGGTTGATTAGAAATTTGTTAGAGGTATTTCATGATTACTCATCAAACTGCTTATCCATCCATTTTACTAATTGTTTAATCTCAACTAAAATAACCTTTTTTATGACATTTGACTGGGAAAGAAATACAAGAGAAAAGAAGATGAGAGGGAAGGGATGATGAATTGAGAAGAGCAGAGAATCAGGGAAAAGAAGATGGAAAGTTATGAGAAGATGTTGGGGGGAGTGAAGATAGAGAAAGAAAGGAAGATGAGAAGTCAAGTCAGAAGTATTGTTTTGAATTGTTGCTATCTTATCTTACAGTAAAATCATCTAACTATAAAACATCTCTCTTGGGTTTATATCTGACTGAACTTCAGCTTAAGCATTTATTATTTATTAAAATAGCATCTAAACAATTACTGTATACAATTAGAGATGAAAAATGCTAAGACAATTTGTTTATTAATTATGACCAAAATCTAGCCATCGTTTTGAGAGATATTGGCATGTGAAAGGGCTGAGGGTTTCTTGAGAGGCAGTTCGTCATGCTCTTTGTGTTCATTGTTCCGTATGAATCCCCAGCTAATGTGGCCAATGAAGGTTTTATATCTTAAGGTTTGGGTCATAAATTTTAGGCACTGGGGGAAAAGTAGTGTATGACCAGGTGATGGCAAGAAAAAAGGGTAATGGTGAAAAAATAGGCAACCTTTTGTTCTTCCATAGCAACACACAGAAGCTTCAATAATAGGTACTTTAACTAATGGACATCTGAACTTTTCATTTGCATATCTATTCTGTTATTTGTTTGTGGGCAAAACCCTTGTCTGCTTCATCTTTGCATGCCTTACACTTAGCACAATGCCTATCCCATAGTAGGGATTCAATACTTAATTTTTGAAGAGATAAAGAATGACTAAAAATGGTGGTATAAAGCTTACTGAATTAATAAGACAATATCTGGGGCTAAGGTCAAGGAGTAACTGTAGAGAGCTCCCCGGATTTGTGGTATGGCAGACAGAGAGGTTCCTGGAAGTAATTATTCTAACAACTGCCAGAGTAATATTGCTACCTTTTAAATATTGAGAAGTTTGGTTTACCTGCTCAGCACCTTTCTGCTTGGCTGGATCCCCAGGATTAAAATGGCTTTTGGTATCTTGTGGTCCGTTTCCCTGGACAGCAGTGTCTTCAATGTCAGGGGCACCTTTTCTAGATGAAGAATAGATCCGGAAAAAGAATGCAAATGTCCTTAGGGGCTGAAACACAATTCATCCTTTTCCCCATGGTGATTAATCTGTGAGGCAGAATAGCACAGTGGTTGATGGTGTTGGCATTGAACAACCCTGAGTTGAACTCCAGCTCTGCTAAACCCTAATCAAGTAGCTCTGAGGCAATTTACCTAACCTTTTAATGTCAGTCCAAGTCTCAGCAGTCAACAATTGGAATATTACAAAGTGTGTAATTGAAGAAAGCAAAACAAGGCTGTGCAGTTAAAGAAGGAACAAAGGCTAATGAAGAGCCAGAATTAGCAACAACAGGAAGCTGTTTCCACTGAGGCCTGAAAAGGAAAGAAGGAAAGGTGTTACCACAGTGCAGAGATAGCTGGAGACACGGGTGCGACCACTGGTTTGTGCTGTGGTCATGAAGAAAGGCAGATCCTGGCAGGAAGTTAGCAAGATAAGTAAATACTGAACTCTTCTCTCACACTCCATCGCTTCCTAGTTATCCCAACTTCAAAACCTGACCACTAGCCAAACACCACGGAGCCCTGGGAAAGAAGTCCTTATGATGCAGATGTTCTGGGGGTCTGGCACCTAAGGTTCAGAGATGCACTGTAGATTCTTGGCTTCATGCAGGAAAGAATTCAAACCTAAGCCAGCATAGAGTTTAACATGCAAGTGAGATTTTTAGTGAAGCTCTGAGACAGAGAATGGGCTGCTCCATAGACAAAGCAGCTCCTCCTTAGAGGCATTTACTTCCTTTGTTGATATTGAGGTTCACTGTGATGGTGGGGTAAGGGCAGGGTATTCAATAATGAAAGGAATTTTAGAGAAAAAGCAGACAGGTATGGAGAGTCATAGGAATAAAGATGGTCCATGGGGGAGGAATGCATATCGATATATTTACAGAAAATAGAAAAGTGACCCAGGATAAGGGGAGAGGAAGGCCTGCATTCACAGAGGATAAAGAAAAGTCACAGAGTATGGGGAAGAAGGAAACATACTTTCACTGAGGAGAGAGAAATGTCTACAGATGCTGGAAAGAGGGAGATATATTTCCACCTGAGACAGAGGAATGTTGCAAGATAAGGGGGAAAGGATGAAGGGTGCACCATGTGGGCTTTGGACTTTGAAGCTGATATTCTGCCAAAGGCTGACTGATTAGAAAAGCACAGAGTCATTAAATGGGGAAGGGGTTCAATTATTGTAGAAGGGAGCGTGAAGAGACAAAGAACTATAGCATTTATAAACCTTAGAAAAAGAGGCTGAGTGTTAGCCCCTGGAGAACTCCTTCCTAAATGGGAGTTTACATTTGCTTCCAATAAATTCCACCCTTTTACTAACAAGTCCTTTTAGTCTGCGAATTTCATTCTTCAAACTTTGTGAGGCAAGAACTTGCCAAGTGGATATCTGTTCCCTGACCCCCATGTTTCAATAAGGAGGAGGAATATTCAGAATCTTCTTGGGAAAGGTGTGGAAATTTCTTGGAGGAGCTCTGAAACCATTTGTGTCCTTTTATGGGCTTTCTGCTTCCAATCATGGCAACTCTGAGGTGTGTTACTTAGCATGCACTGTAATCTATCTATATATATATATGGCTAAGCGACCATTGCATCTGAAACAACCGAATGGACAACACAGGCTGTGTGGGGCGACCAAACTGGCAGGGGTGTTAGTGAGGAAAGACCAAATGACCAAGCAGCAGGCTCTGTGGGGTGACCAGGTCGGCAGGGGCTGAAACAGGTGTTGGCATTGAACAACAGCAGGCTGCATGAGGCTACCAGGCTGGCATGGGTCTTAGTGAGGGGTGACCAGGTTGACAGAGGGGCACTAAGGGGCAACCAGGCCGATGGGGGGTGGGCAGTTGGGGGTGACTAGGCCAGCAGGAGGGGCAGTTATTATAGGTGTGATCAGGCAGGCAGGCAGGCAGGTAAACAGTTAGAAGCCAGTGATCTCAGATTGTGAAAGGAATTCCATATTGGAAAGGGTGCAGGCTGGGCTTAGGGGACCCCAGACCCTGTGCATGAATGTTGTGCACTGGGCCTCTAGTATGTGTACATATATATATATATATATATATATATATATATATATATATAGAGAGAGAGAGAGAGAGAGAGAGAGAGAGAGAGAGAGAGAAAGAGAGAGAGACTATAATGCAGTCACACCCATAACAACTTAACAATTGGTTGCTATGACACCCACTGCATCCAGCAAACTGGCCTGATCTAGGCCAGATTACCCCCAACACCCCAATCAGGGAGGCCAGACTCTGATCAATCAGTGGTGGCAGTAGGGCGGATATGGGGACTGGAGAGTGGGAGGAAGGCAGACTGCTTGGTCCTTCTCTCCAACACACAAGCTCCAATTGATCAGGGGAAGGCTAATGGGGGAACCGGGGTGAGTGGTGTGGCAGGGACTGGAGAGTGAGCGGAAGGCAGACCTTTTGTTCCCTCCTCTCGGCTCTCAGGCTCCAATCAATCAGTGGTGGCGGCAGGGAGGAACTGGGGACAGGCAACTGGGCAAAATATGGACCAGATTGCAGGCTAGGCCTAGGGAACTTAACTATGCACGATTTCCTGCACTGGCCCTCTAGTGAGAGAATAATGAGGCTAGGGTCACCATACAGTGAAATTAGTTGCTATATTGGATCAAGTTGGCCTGCTAGTTTTAAGCTATAAACCTGATGTGTATGTGTGTTTGGGAGGAAGGAGGAAGATCTTACTATCTTCTTCACAATTCCTATAGCTTTTATCCATTATATCTATTTCTTGTATCTATTTGGCCACATATTCTATCTCACTTGGAGATCAGACCTTCAGAGTGCAGAACAGGAGAGAAAAAATGCAGAAAATAAGCTTGGAAGGAAATAGAGTAGAAAGATAATCCCTAACCATAAATTTCTCTTTCTGTAAATTGGGGATTATAATCACATCCTCCTCAAGTAGGAGAGTTGAATGAGGTAGTGAATGCAAAGCTTTAGCATAAAGCATAGGACATTGTTTATACTTGTTAAGTATTAAAGTAACCTCTGAAAACTGCCCTAGATTCTAATAAGAGGGACCCTAGTTTATGAAAAAAATTCTTTTCTTATTAATCTCTAATTTCAAAACAGATGAAATAGAATATCCAAGAATGCATCTTCCATTTTCAGAGTGCATATACATGCACAGTTTATAAAGTAACAAACATTTCTGGCAAGAGATTTAGGCACCAATCTGGTTTTCAGTTTCTTTATTTAACATTTCATGTGTTTTGGGCAACAGTGTATTTTATATAAGCTGAAGGTTTTTTTAAGTATAAAAATAAAGGAATAACAACGACTACCTTACAGATGTGTATCAAAAATAAAACAAGGTCTTAACACATAGTAGGCACTCACAAGTTAGCAATATTATGCTTTAATATCACTAAAAAGGTCATATTAAATATAATATGTTATTGAGCATGAATAGATTAGGATAGGCCTTAATTGTATCACTTAGAGTATTTTCTTTTTAAGGATTAAAAGAATTATATAGGTAACCTTAAAAACTGTCCACTGATCACCTTATATTAATATTTCAATGTCTGTGTATTTGAAGCTATAAGACAAATATCCAGAATGAGGTTACTGCTAATATACAGTCTACAAAAAAGGCAGAAAATCTCAATAACCCTCAAGTATATTTTTATGTTCTCCATTACCAAATAGCAAAGAAAATAACAGGCTGACTCCAGATGTTCTCAGGAAAATGAGTTGTTGTTCAACCTGACTTTATTTTCCTTTGACTAAGCTATATGGAGTCATTTTGGACAATTACACAATTTTCCTTGCTCTGCTTGGTCAAGAGACACTAGAGAAAAATGTTTGGGGGAAAATAAAATCACTGTACCTTTTCTTGGAGGGAACCAGCAAATGTCACTGAATGAGAAATGTTCTTGATGCAGAAGAATACACCAGTGATGAGCATATTTGCCATTCTTGATGGCTGCATCAAGCCCACACCACCATCAGCATTCAATGTAGCACCATGATCTGCAGAAAACCATTCCATTTGTAAAAGGTCAAACATTGGTAGCCCTGAGCTTTTGAAACGAAGCAGAGAAAACAATTTCAGAGCTATTTGCTACCCTGTCCTCTGACAGCTTTTGTCCAGGCTTCCGGTAAGAGAGATTTGCTTTTATAGTCACAATCCTTTAAGTAAATACGATGCTTGTGGCTACAAAAATGCATTTGATTGCTTTCTTTGAGTCATAAGGCTTTTATCTTGTTTCCGAAATCATAAAGCCCAGTAGGCATTGCATTTTTTCCATGAGTATTGACTGATGTCTATCCTATACATTTAGGTAATCAGATAAGGGTATAGATGTTGATAGAGTAACTTTGCAGGAAGGAATTTATAATAGATGAAGATTCTTTCACAACGAAAATAATGTGCCTTTTGGAGGGTACAAAAATATTATTGTTTGGTTGTAACATTTTGCATTTCTAATATACTTCCTAGCTTTGTTGTTTATTAACAAAAATACTAATTTGGAGGCCCCACAGCATTATTTAACAGAAAGAAACACACATACATGTTATCAAACTCAAATACTGTTTAAATAAAAAGATTAGTAAATATATAAAGCCAATATAAGCTTATACAAAATCCAGTGTAGTTCCTATCAGGATCTGGTGGTTAGAATAAATTCTATTTGTACTTTTAATAAAATAAAAGCACAAAGGAGAAAAAAATGTACAAAAATGACATCTATTTGATTTTAAAATTATTTATACTTAAAGTGAATATCATAGTACATTTATTTCACAATGTTTTTAGAAATTTAAGCAAATCACAGAGCCATTTGCTTTAAAAGTGCATTATTATTGCTCTCATTGTGAGGAATTTTAATGATTATGTGACTTTCCTAATAACATACAGGGTAGAAAAAAACATTTTTTCCCCCTCTCACATAATGTGAAACAAGAAAGGAAAAGGAAAAAGTATGATGTATTCTCAAACTTTTTCTCTAGGTCTGTTTACATTTTTTATCCTGCTGTAAATATGATATACAGCTTTTTTTATAAATCCACTCATCTGTTATGAGCCATCTTAGCCCAACAATTATGATCTATTACCAATAGTCAAGATATATTTCTCCACCTGTTATGTAATAAGCTTTGTTAAGCTATGGGAGGGGGGGAAATGGGGATTAAGAAAGACAAGGTTCTTTTCTTCATAGAGTTCAAAATCTTAAAGGTAGTCAGTGCTGCTGAAAAGTAGTAACAGAAGCTATCCTAATAATAAATATACAGGTGCCAGAAAGTCATTACTAAGAAAATTGTATTGAAGTGAAAATTAAAGGAAAACTAGGGGTTAGTAGACAAAGGCAGAAAATGCCCATGGTTGCTGAAGACAAAAGTGGAGCAGAAATGATGAGGAGAATAGCATTTTTGGTAAGGGAACAGCTTACCAAAGTGAGATGAATGGAAACATGAATATACTCAGGAACCAAAATAAGTCCAGGAAGTTTATGGTAGAGGAGATCTGAAGCTCCAGGGCTTCAAAAGACTAACTCACATTAATACTTATTGAATTAACTCAAAGGATTATATTGTTAAATCAGACTCATAAGAATCAGAAATCTTATCTGGTATCAAGCTTTACTATAATAGTAAGGATATAAGTAATCTCAAGAACTAGGCAAAATTGAAAGAAGTTTGGGATAATCAACACAAGTCCACAAGCACTTCTTGACATGAAGATATGTTCTTTGGGCCACATTTAAAGATGAATTAAGTGATGCATGGGGGTCATCATTTATACAGAAAGGAATGACTTTTGTTATTATACAACTCTGTAATATTTTCCCTGGTACGTGGCCCATAAATCCAGAGTTCATGTTTGTTTGCACCCTGCTATAAGCATTCTATATGTAATGACTCTCCCATTAGCAAATACCAATAATGTACTTGACATCAGGTCTATCAATAACATGTTTTTAGGGGAACTTGACCAGGTTATCTTTCTTTTTTATTTCTAGGACATTCCCTGGTAAAGTGAGAATGTATCACAGGACTGCTTTTAATTCTTCTCTTTTAATCTACAAGATATATTGTAGATTTTGGACATTATCATAATATATAAAAGATTTTAGGCTTGATGTGATTAATAAGGAGACTAGATAGAAAAGGAAGATTATAGGTAGTGAGACCAGCAGTTGCAAGCTTTGAAACAGTGAGTGTGGCTTAGGCTAGGATAACCCACCAAGGTGTTGCAAGAGCAGAAGGCAGATGCAAGAGTTATTTTTTAGTCAGTCCATGGGACCTGGAGATTAATTAAATAAAGGTGGTGAAAGAAAGGAGTTAAGGACCACCTATATTTGCACAGTGAGGTAAATAGGGTCATCAGCTAAGTTAAGTACATATTAGAAGGGTTAACTTGAAAGTCAAAATATGGTCAATTTTAGATACATTAATTTGAGGTGATTGGGAAACATAAAAGAGAAGAATTCTAGTAGGCAGTTGGAAAATAGGTTAGAAATTCAGGAGAATGCTTTAAACTGCAAAATTGGGAGTTACTGGTTTAAAAAAAAGCATTGATGTGATAGGAATGGATGACCTTGTCTAAAGGGATTAATTAGGAAGAGGCCCAGAAGAAAGCTAGGCAATTTTAAAAAGCACAAAATGGATAAGGAGAACAAAACAATCATGGTAAGGAATTAGGAAGCCAGGAAATGGTTCTTAGATAAACAAAGAGAATGCTAGTATAAAAAGTTTCTGAGCATCTAAGAAATGACTGTGCAGTTGACTTAATACTGTGGAAGAGATACTGAAATATAGCACTAATAAAAAAGATGGAGACAAAGTAGGTAAATTCTCACAGAAACTTGTTTGTCAAGCTAAGAACAAGATAAGGCTGTAAGGTAAAAGAAGGTATAGTTTCAAGAAAGGATTTGTCATTAATAATAGGAGTCAATATGTTTGAATATTGATGGTAGAGCTTCAGTAGAGAGACTTGTAAGATGGGAAAGATAGCTTAGCTCCTTAACTAAGCTATATTCCGTTTCCAGACTTCTATGTATGCTCCCAAAGCAGAAGCAGAGGGCTATGTATGAGAGCTTAAAAATATTTGAAAAGGAATAGTTTTGAAAATTATTGTTTGAAGAAAGGCTGCATCTAAATTAATTCTTTGTTGGATGTGTGCAAGGTAAAACTTCCAAGCCAGGACTTGAGTGTAACTGACAAGTGTGCCTTCACAGCATTTTTTTTTTCCAGTTTTGTTTTTTAATTTGCCAAATCTGGTGATAATGTTTGTGCTTGAGGAATAAAGTAATCCATTTATTTTAACTTGATCAAAAGAGTTGGAAAATAACATCTGTTATACAAGTTATAAAATACAAGTCTAAAACAGAGAGAAGTTTTATTGACTTGCTGTTGAATTATCTATACAACTCTACTCTTGTATTTTCATATATAATAAATAATTATATTTCAAAGGAAAAAGAACTGACTTGCATTGATATATTGATATGCTTGTATAGATTCATGATTTAATATAAAAATGTTGACAGAGTAAAGATATTTGTCTTTAGCTTGAAATAATAACAATAATAAGAGCATAATAATAAACTCTTTTAAGAGATTATATCACTGATTCATCATCAGTAAGATATTTTTTCTCACAGGAGGGCATGTATTTATACCAATTTATCCTTTAGTAATCAATGACACTCAGTTGAGAGATTACTTATTAAATTTAGGAATCAATATTTAAGCAGGAAAGAGATGAGAGATATTTGAATGCTAAGAAAATCACTACTTATTTTTTATTTTTATCAGTTGAACATATAAATCATTGTAGGACTTTCAAGAATCATTCCTAAGTTTAAAAAAGACGCTATTTTACCTTTAGATTGAGAGGCAGTTCAAGATCTTTAGATCATCTAATCATCAAGGGCTACTTAGCACTTAAGTGCAGAATATCCATGATAATCCTGCCTTTTAGTGAATTCACTGAGAAAAAAATATCCTCAACTGATAAAAACATAACACAATTTCCAGACAAGATAACATTATCATTTGTTACCATTACACTATAGCCTTTGTTGTGAACATCCCTAACTGCCATCAGGTTTATGACTCTATAAATCTAGAAAATGCCTTGCAGTGAAATATGGTCATCTGTTTCCAAATTGAAATGTTTCATAACACTGAGGGCTGATATGCATAAGTTGTTAATTCCTATAAGTAAAACATTAAACAAAGGGAAAAATCCTACTCAGATATATTTCTAAAATAGGTATGCACTTAAAGAAGTTCAGAGGCAAAGATATTGTAATTTTATTCTTTTTACATTTTTACATAGTAAGATATAGCAGACCTCTTGATCCAGTCTTGTTTGTTTGGAAAGGAAGGCAATGAGAATACAAACAATTCAATCATTACTTTAGAATTATTAAAGGAGTAATTTTCATTGAGTCATACATAAAATAAATTATGTAGAGCAAACCTAAAATAAATTAATATGTATAAGATAGATTGTTACTCTGACCAAGGCCTTGTTAGATGAAAAATGTATTATATCAATTGGAACAGTGTCCTGATATTGGGTCCTTGTTTTTTGCAGAAAAGTCTAGGAGCCAACAGAAAAATCCCTCCACAAACTGCTTAGTACAGGAAAATTCAATATAAATATGATAAGGGGTTAATATCCAAAATTTATAAAGAACTTATTCAACCCAGCACACACACACACAAAAAAGAAATAATCAAATTTAAAAAATGGCAAAAGGACCTGAATAAACACTTCTCCAAACAGGACATAGAGATGGCCAATAGACATATGAAAAGATGCTAGCTTTAAAATTCTGTGTAAATAAATACCTTAAGTTCCCACCTAAAGTATCAACTTAGTGCATATAACACATATTGATATGCGTCTCATCTTATGATGTTAATATGCAGAAACAGAATATTTTACTTAAAATCATTTTATCCTTTCTTATTTTATAATTGCTTTATTATATTTTTCCCCCCAGAGTATAGAAAATGTTGGCATCAAGAAGTCTATAACTTGTGTCCTAAATTAAGGAGGTTGAATCAGTTCTTCCATATAGGTTCTCAACTACAGATGCAGTTCACCTCCCTAACTGGTAATATTCCTCAGAAAAGTTGACAGCTTTCAAATTCCTAGTGATTCAAGTTCAAATTAAATTTGAGGAGTTAAATACATTTAGGTAAATTGCTGGATAAAGGCTTTTCTTCGCATCATAAAAAAAATGCTTAGTGTGGAGGTTGACGAGTAATCAGGTCAGTGCCCCGCAGTGACTCCGGAAAAATTATGCATATATAGAATCATGTGTCAAAAGCAGTCATTAGATATGAAAGACAAATACATGTACTCCGATGCTTTTAAGATAAAAAATAAATAGAGACCAACCTTGAAAATACCCAGAGCCGACAAAACCAGATTAATCATACAAGCTAAGTTTAATTTAGCTTATTTTGCAAGGCTAACCTGACCTGGGTCGTTTCTGGCTTATGCCTCTGGAAATCATAAGCAAAACTTGAATGGTTTCCCAAGGTTGATATGAGGTAACCACTGTGGAAAATTCTAATATTATAACCAATCACTGTGAAGAACAAGCAGCCACTGCTTTCTCACTATATAAGCCTCTTTATAACAATATCCTGCATCTGCTTCTGGTTTGCAAACTCTGTATGTGTGTTTAATTTAACATATGTTTATTTTTTTAAAGGCATGGGCATATGTGATTTTTTATTTCAATCATTTTTCAAATATTTTTCAGACAATATTATATTAGTTTCAGGTGTACATCCCAGTGATTAGACATTACATAACCTACTAAGTGATCATCCTGATAAATGTCATACCCATTTGACACCTTACATAGTTATTACAATATTATGTCTCCATTCCCTAAGCTCTACTTTAAATCCCCATGACTATTTTGTAACAACCAATTTGTACTTCTTAATCCCTTCATCTTTTTCACCCATCCTCCCAACCCCTCACCCATGTGGCAACTGTCAAAGTGTTCTTTGTATCTGTTCTGTTCTGCTTAATTGGTTTTTCAGATTCAATTGTTGATAGATATGTATTTATTGACATTTTATTGTTCATATCTTTTATCTTTCATTTTTCTTCTTCTTAAAGAAGACCTTTCAACATTTTACGTAATACTGGTTTGGTGGCCCTAGACAAGGAAAGAGTCTTCTAGCTCCTTCAGCTGAAGATCCTTTGACCCCCAATGCCTTTCAAAATTATCTTTCGTCTTTGGACTCCCTCTTAAACATCTACTCGCAGCCCCTTTTTTCCAGAATGCTAAACCCTTTGTAAGGCTGGGGGGAAAACCCCCAGCAGTTTGATTGACTTTTCCTCTTAATTTTGGATAGCATCTTTCTTTTTCTTTGAAATTTTTATAAATTTTAATTGGTTGTCAAACATTGTGACTTCACTGTGTTGGTGCTGGATACTTTTGAGTTTTATTCCAAGACATGTTTAAATTCCTTTTAAGTAATTTGCTCCTTATATTTAACATTGTCTTTTTTTATGATCTGTTTTCTTGTCAAACTCTGAATGCTATGGCTTTCCTGGGTTCCTAGCTCAGTCTGCCTAATTCAGGAAGACTACCTAGCTCTGCACCATGGTCTCCTCTGCCTACACTGCTGCTTGGAAACTTTATCCAGTCAGTACTCTGGGTCAATGTTAAGGTTCACATCATTTTATTTCCTGTTTGTCAGGGAGCAGTGCTCTTTGATGCCTGCTGACCAATGTCTTGAGACAATGTTTCATGGTATTTTGTTGTTATTTTTATTTTGTTTGTTTTATAACAGAGTGTGAATTCAGGTTTTCTGTATTTATTTTTATATTTGGACTTGATAAAACTCATTTAATTATCTTGACCTCATTACTTCTCCTGAATTCATTTCCTCCTTAAAATACGGCATCATTTTCCTCTTATCTACTTCTTAGCTAGAATGGAAAATATTTTATATGTTTTTTTATAGTGTAGCTCTAGAAGTATGATTATTCTTTCAGCAGGATAATTTTTTTTTTTTTTGTAAATTTTATGAACTGGTGAGACATGGAATTTGTTGAGTTCGGACTCTTGTGCTTTCTTGTCCTATGAAGTTTGAACAAAATTAGCGAACTAAAGAACTGTGTAGAAGTTTGTTGCAAGCATATACCAACTCCCCTTGGGTAGGTAGGGGTCCCCAAAGGGAAATTCCTGCTCTCTCTCTAAAATGGGGAAAATGTAGTCCAGCTCTCTGAGCTTTTCTACTGGTTATATATGCTGGTAGCTTCTTTGTCTGAACATGATCCTTTTTAATTGGATCTTTCCTTAATTTATGTCCCCCGTCCTTTCCTAATTGGCTATTTTCCAGTTTCAAAGCCTCAGTGCCCCCACTCTTCTTCCCTTTGTCTTGTAACATTGCTCCATCCTCTATGAATGTAAGAAAATCAATCTTAATGTCCCTGCAATTACATATGCATTCCTCTCCCATGGACCCCCTTTCCCTAAAACTGCATTTCCTGTCTCTAAACTCCTTTTACTGGGATAACCAAAATTTATAACAACACAAATCCTCAGTTTGGCTATTCTACAATAGAAGTTATTTCATTTAATGCAATCTTAACAGCGTACTGAATTATGTGAACCTCATGGTTCTTTGCACATCATACATACTACCCAGGTAACCTGTTTTGAACTTTTAAAGTGATCTTCAAAAAAATATAAAAAAAAAGCTAGTATACCTAAATATTCTTCTACCTGTTTCTTTTGTCAAGATTTCTCAAATACTTGAGTATGTAATTTTTCAAGTGATAATTTGGTATACAACACTTCAAAAATCTATTTAACTGTGATGTTTGTTTTGTTTTGAGTATATTTAAGTAATAGATGTTGAAAAATATGTCCTTATCAAATATTTTTGAAATCACAAAGAAGTATTCTTCAATACACTCTTTTTTAAAAAATTGCCTTAGAGAACCTAATATTGTTAGATACTTAGGCTATAACATTTCTTTTCTTTTATTAGCCCAGAAATCTCATCTAAATAAAAATGCTGAAGAATGTAAATAATATATTTACAATCTTGCTGCTTTGTCAAGTGTGCTCTCATTAAATGCTTTTCAAATTAATGTGTATAATACAATTATACTAATAAACTTAGAAAGGTTAGTATGAATAGTACAGATATAAAGAAATGAGGGGTTTGTTAGACAGAAAGCTGTTTTTCTACTTGAATGTTTTTCATGGTAGTACAAGGTATAAAAATTATACTACTTGACTTTAAATACAAATGCATGATTTAGAATTCAAATCATGTACCTTTGGTGGCTTTTACTTCATACTAGTTAATATTTGCAATTTTTTTATACACCCAGGATTAATTTTCTTTGGTTCATTTTGTAAGTTTTTTAAAAAATATTTTTTATTAGTGTTGATGCTGGATATCCTAAGTTTTTAAGAATCACAGTCTATTCATTGGTTTGATTCATCTACTGAATGCAGATAATATCCTACTGTTGTTACATTTTGTAGTAAAGAATTGTTAAACTAGACTACTGAATCAGTGGGTGTTTTGATTAATACTGTCAATGAAATTTAAACATATTTTTAGTTAGGAAATTGAGTTATATTTTGTAGAAAATGCAGTGTACTTGGGGCTGAATGAGGGCACAATGGGTAAAGGAAGTTAAGAGGTAAAAATGTCTGGTTATAAAATAAATAAGGCATGGGGATGCGATGTACAACATGATGATTATAGTTAACACTATTGTATTATGCATACGACAGTTGTTAAAGAGAGTTGATTCTGAGAGTTCTAATCCTAAGGAGACATTTTTTTCTTGGTTTTTATTATATCTATGTAAGATGATGGATGTTAACTAAACCTATTATAATCATTTCACAATATATATAAATCAAAGCATCATGTTGTACATCTTAAGCTTATACAGTGTCCCATATGCCAATTATTTCTCAGTAATACAGGGAAAAAAAAGGATGGAACCTTTGTAAAAGAAAATTTAAAAAAGAACAGGTGTGCAAAGGAAGTAAAGAAAAAGAAAAAGTTAAGGAAACTAAAGAAAATATTGGGATATGTTCCCAATTGGAAAATGATGCCTTTCTCTAGCAACTGCTTTGCAATTATTTATTTTAATTTGTTATATAATGATAATAATTTGATGTTATGGAATGCATTATACTATATCCCACTAAAGAGAACATAATAATGAAACGGAATTTTTGGACTGGAAAACAGAGTATTCCTCTGGGCAGATTGGTTCTCGGGCTCTTGTCTGGTGGAGTCAAAGAATGAATCCACGGACAGAAGATGGTGTAGCTAAGGTAGAAATTTTATTGAAGAATAAGTACAGATTCCCATGTGGGGAGAGGGGAAGAACCTCACAGCACAGACTCCTATGTGGGAAGGAGGAGAGGGTCCCACTGAGTCCCTGTTTCCATAGTTTAAAAAGCCTGCAGATTTTTGTGACTTGATATCCCCTCTGACCACTCAGTATTTCCTTGGACTGGTTACTATAGTAACTCCTGGGCTCAAAGGTCAAACCTCACATGGGGCATATGAAGTTCTCCCCCCTCCTTCCTTATTGTTTTCCAATTCCCTTTGGGGTTTCTTCCTCTCCTTCTGGATGAAGGCTTCCTTCCCTTTATTTTGTAAATATAGACCTTTTGCTGTTCCCAGTTCTCCCATTCCATGGAAATGTACCTGTTGCAGCTTTTCAGTTTCCCTATTCTATGGAGCTATACCTTCTGTAGCTCTGCAGCCCTGTGGTTCTTCCAGTCCTCTTACCGTATTTTTCGGACCATAAGACACACTTTTTCCCCCCCCAGAAGTGGGGGGAAAAAGTCCCTGCGTCTTATGGTCCAAATATAGCCTACACATATACTTTAAAAAAAAAGTTTTTTTACTTGCCCGGCTCTGTGTGGTCTCTGTGTGCTTGCCCGGCTCTAAAATGGTTCTAAATGCTGCTGTTTACTTTACAGGGTTGATTACATCTGTTTATGACTGTGATGTTGGGTTTTAATGCACATAAAATATTTTAGGACACTATTTGTTTCAGAATCTTTTTTTCTTCATTTCCCTTCTCTAAAAACTGGTGCGTCTTATGGTCCGAAGCGTCTTATGGTCCGAAAAATACGGTAATTTTTAAAATTTCCTAAACCTGTTTTTTTTCACCCCTAAAAATTCCTGTTTTAGTAACATTTAGAAAATTGTCCTCCTTTCTGGAATTATTATGAATAATACTACTATTAGAAATAAGTACTTCTGCACCATCTTAAAAATTAGTTAAATCTTTTGTTGATGATCAAGGGGCCTGTCTAGTCTCAGGACCATCATTCACTGACCATCAATGAGCTATGAATAGTACTTGCATGAAAGAATGGAGCAGTATACATTATATATTAAAATTATAGGATAAAACCTATAAATGTATTTGGTTTTTGGCCTTGTGATTAAAATATGAATGCAGAGGAAAAATGAGAACGTGATTCTGGTTAATTGATCTTTTCTATCATGTTTTGTTCATGGCAGTGTCATTGTATTTCTTTATTATTGTAAAACTAGAGGCCCGGTGCACAAAATCCATGCATGGGTAGGTGTGACTAGCCGTCAGGGCTGATGTGTGGGGCATTAGCTGTGTGATCGGTGTCCCTGCTTGCATCCATCTTGGCTGACCTGGTGCTGCCAGCTCACTGACCCTGCCCCCTGCTGCTGCAGCTGGTTGGGGCCTGCAAGCTGGGGACAGCTCCTGCATTTAGTGTCTGCCCCCTGGTGATCAGTGCATGTTATAGCGACTGGTCATTGCACTGTTCAGTGGAGATGCATATTATGGTTCTATATAGATTTTTTTTTTAAAGTACTGTATGAAGGAAAACTGAATGATACTTGTTAGTGCTGAATCTCAGCATAAAATGAAGGCTGGATAATTTTCCAGCTGCTATTGAGGAACATTTTGACTCTCTTACTTTAATGTATATGACATAAGGGGAGAAAAGACTGGTGAATAAGAAGTTTTTGCATAGAAAATTAAAAAAAATTGCACAAAACAGGTTTAGAGCTCCTTTTTTATAGAAGAAAACCAGTTGAAGAGTTGATATTTAAGCATGGAAACCATTTCCCTTTTGTTCTTTGTTGCACTTTCCTCATCTGCTTCAAAGAAGACACGGTCACAAAGGCTCAAAAATAGGGATCTATGTTAAAATACATCATTTCTTTAGTAGTAAATGTTCATGGAATAGTACAAGTTATAAAAATCACTTCACTGAGTATATTAATCTTAAATATTTTCCTTACATATATAGGCATAAAATCATGCTTATGCAATTTTAGTCTATATCATAAAATATTTAGTTTTTAAAAAATATTTTAAAGGTAATGATTACTTAAGCAAATTGGAAACTTAGTAGTCACATTTTCTTATTTTATTCTGCAGCCCCACAAAAAAAATTGTAAAGAATAATCAATTTTCTACTTCTCCTCAGGTTGTTCTTTTGAATTCTCACAAATCAGGTTTGCTACTCTGCTTCACTGCTCCATGTGGTCTCAGATTAATCTACCGAGAGTCCATAAATCAAAAACTCCTTTATTCGTGGACAAAGTACATTTAATCAATTTGCCCACTGCTGAGTTTCTACTATCATCAAATCTCTGATCTATCTTTATGAATTTAATACATAATCTAAGAATATGATATTGGATATTGACTGATTATTCATTATTTTGAAGCACTTATGGACTATAGCAATATTAGAATGTTTCAAATAGACAAAAATATCACCTCTAGTTTCAAGAGCACAATGGCTTAGAACTCATTGCTGTTCTGTGGTACAAAGTTACTTTTTATCTTCTAAGGATATTATTTGTTTAAATTATTATTTTTGGCAATGAATCTGGCATATAAAATTGCATTTGTTTTTATCTGCTTTATTATCCAAAATAGTAACTTGTTTTATCAACTGTATTCATATCCAATTATTCTTTTTTAATTCTCCTTTTGGTTAATTTTTTTATTTTGAAATAATTAAAATGTATAGGAAAAAAACTGAAAGAATATTTGAAAATATTCCCATAAGCTTTTGCCCATTTTCTTTGCTTTATCATTCTCTCTCTCAATATGTAAATATGATATATACATATATATATATATATATATATTTAGATGTATATTTACTTTATATAATTATTATTATTCTTTTCTCTTTATTTTTATTGTTGAAAGTAATACACATGTACCCTTTTTTCCCCATTGACCCATTCTAGCCTGCTCCGGGCCCCAGGCCTTCACCACACTATCCTGTGTCCCTGGGTTATGCAGACACGCATATATATTCTTTGGTTAATCTCTTCTTTCCCACACACCCCCACCTAATTATTTTGGGAACCCACTGAAATAAGTTACAAACATGATGCCAGTTGTAACTAAAAGCCAAGTATACCTTCGTGCCTAACCTTAGTCCATTACTGGTGTGCCACAGCTAGTGTGCATTGGCTCTCCGGAGCCTAACGTGCACAGCTCTTCTCCAGTCCTCTCAGTGATTTCACATTAGTGTTTGAAAGCAGCCATTGTGGGAGTAGTTATATCACAATAGTTACAAATCTGGGAAAGCAGTAAATGTTACAAACCTGGGCTTCCTGACCACCATCACAGGAGAGCATTTATCAGTATACCACTGAAATAATCACCATCTCTAGGAAATCAACAGTACTACAATACTACCATAACTCAGATATTGAAATTTAATGAAGTTCTTTATGGCAACAAAGCAAAATAAAACAAAAAGTAACACTTTCTAGTTTCCATGTCCCTTTTGTATTCTTCAATCTGGAATAGTTTCACAGGGCGACTTTTTTCTTTTGTGACTGACACTTTTGGTGAGTACATGGCAACTAATTGGTAGATCTTTGCACAATTGGGATATATATGATGTTTCTTCCTGTTTGTATCTGGATTGTACATTATTTCAGGTAAACAAAGAAGTAATTCTGTGCTCTTCATCATGTATCTCATCAAGAGCTATACAGTGTTAATTATGTCCTGTAACTGCTGGTATTAACTTTAATTACCTGGTTAAGGTGCTATATGCTAGGTATCTAATTCTGCAAAAGAAGCTTGAGCATGAGTGACATGTAGCTTCTAGTCTGGAACATTTAACTGCTAATCTACACAACCCTACAGTCTTTTCATCTGGCCAGTCACTAGTGGAGTCATCCTTTACAAAAGTGTAAGTCAAAGTATTTTATATTTTTCATTCTAAACTGTTCAGTGGTATTTCTTTCCCTTTACAGTAAAAGCCAAAACTCTACATGATTTGTCCTTTCACTACTCTCTCCATTATATTCTGTCCAGGCTCACTGTATCTTGTTTTCTTAAGGTGACAAATATAAACACACTTCAAGGGATTAAGTAAAAAAAAAAAAACAACTCACAGAATCAGACAATAGCATGGTGATTACCAGAGGAAAAGGAGGGTGGGAGTGGTAGAAGAGCATATAGAGGAGATTAGTGGCGATGGAAATGGACTTGACTTGGGGTGGTGAACACACGATACACTATACAAATGATGTAGTATACAATTGTACGCTTGAAACCTATATTACCTATATAAATTTATTAACCAACTAGAGGCCCAGTGCATGAAAATTCGTGCACTGGGGTAGGGGGTGGGGAGGGGTCCCTCTACTCGGCCTGCCCCATCTCACAGTTCAGGAGCCCTCAGGAGATGTCCTCCTCTGTGGGAGGCAACTGGGCTGATCAGGGGAAGACGCTGCCCCCATCACCCCACTGCTGCTTGCCACTGCTGGCCACTGCATCTGCTGGCCCTTGGCCCTTGCTTCTTTGTGCTGGCCCTTGATGGATGGGGGAGATCTGGGGCCTGGCTGGCTGGGGGAGGGACTGCAGGAGGTTGAAGAATGCACTGCAGAGGCATGGTGCCTGGGCCAGCTTGTGCTACCATCTCTGTGGCTGCCTCTGCAGAAGGGGCAGCACTGGTCCCATGCCATCTTTTTGGAAGGGGGCGTGGTGGGGCCTTCTCACTGCCTCTGCAAAAGGGACTGCAGCACTGGACCGGCCCACCCCTCCTGCACAAGAGCACAAGCACCGACCTGCCCACCTCTCCCACATGGCTGCAGGGCCTAGGCTGTGGCTTTGTCTGATAGGTATCTGGAAGACATCCGCCCTAATTAGCATATTCCCCTTTTATTAGTACAGATGTTAGCCCAATAAATTTGATTAAAAAACTATTGGAATTGCCATTCTTAATTTTTAGAAGACTTTCCATTTAGACCTTTACCCCAAAATGTTGATTACTCATTTCTTTCAGCCTCAGGTGTCATATTAATTGTAATATGTAAGGCCTTCCCTGATCCTTTACATAAAATAATCACCTCCACTCAACCCTGATTGTTTTTTCTTATCCATTCTGCCCCTGCGTTTATCACCAAAATGATTTACTTTATGCTATCTTTATATACTTTAGTACTGTTTCTCATGGGAAACAGCACATAAGCATGCTTGGAGTATAATGAACATTGGTCTAATGCAGGGATTTTCAACTGATATGCCAAAAAAGCACAATTGTTGCAAGAGTTTTTAAAATATGCAATACCTGACTATTTAGTCAGGGACACTGACCTCTTTTCCCTTAAATTGCCAAATGAAAAAATGACAACACAATACCTGTCTGATGTGAGTAAATTAAAATGATAAGCTATTTTTTGTCTGATTGGCAAAAATATATTTGTGTGTGTGCTGCAGAATTTTAGTAATTAGTTTGTGTTCCCTGAGATGAAAAAGGAACTCATCTAATGGATAAATTCCCTTGAGATACACTATTAAAACATTCTAATAAGTAAATAAAAAATTTCATTCCATATTACCTTAAAATTCTGATACATAATTCAGTATTTTAATAAAAATATAGAAATTATGCTCAGAATTTATCATATATCATCAAATCTAATTTACTTTGTAAGTTAATTTCCCATAAATTTAACTTAAATTAAAGCCTAAAATATCTAGCACTACTTGTTTCAATATGATGTTTTTTCTAATTTCACTAGAACTGTCCAATATTGACTTGGCCTTCTTAATTAATTTCTCTACTCATCTATACTGTATACTAACACTTCAAAATCATATATGTAGAGTCTGGCAAGGTAATCAATTTTGCTTGTTTAAGTTTTCCTAGTTTCCAGTCTCTCTAGATTCCCCTTCTCCTAATGAGTTTACACATTAAAAAGAAAATCATTATGGTAAAGCTTTTCAGGAGTTACTTAAATCACAAGGCTTTGACTTTGAAACATGATATCAGAGCTCTATAACACCAACTTTCTGATCATTAAAGGACATTACTGAATAGCAAATATCGACTATGGTTATGTGCATATTTATTTTTATCTAGAGCATGAGTAAATAGTATTAATCCTTCTTTAGCTCTCATTTTGTTCATTGAATTACATCTTTAGAAGCTTCTAAAATATGTAAAACTTCTCAAAGTCTTTCAATAAAGTTATCTTCCTTTTATTGACTTATGTTTAACCTTATATTTATGGGAACTTTATTTTATAATTTAAAAAATTTGTTATTTCTCCAACTCCTTTTCTTTTCTGGTAAATACAATATATTGCTACAGAAGTAGTTTTTGATATTCCTGAAAATAATTATTGGATGCCAACCACATTTATATTTTTTCTGGATGTACCAATATCACATTCAATAAAACTCTAATGCTTTGAGTTGTGCCCCATGACTCAATTCTTGGACCTCTATCTATCTTTTGGTGATCTTGCCCAAGGTCATAATTTTAATTTTTTATCTACACATTCCTGAATTTCAATTATGGATTTAGCCCCAACCTCTCTCATGAACTATCCAAACTTGTTTATCTAACTCACATTTGAATGCCTGTCCTTGGATAAATCAGAGACATCACAAATTTAAAATCTCCCAAACTGAACTACTGGATTTTTTTTCTTCAAAACTCACTCTATAATCTTCCTTATTTCAATTGATGATGTTAGCTTTTTTATTAGTTAGAATTTATCTACTTACTCTCTCTAAATCCCACATCCAAACTGTCACAAATTATCACAAACTGTATTTACAATAAAATAGTATAGTTCTAGAGTCTGAAAAGGCTTTCACTAGACAAAAATCAAAATGTTGATAGATTTTCTGGGAAATCTAGAAGTTAACCTGTTTCCTTGGCTTTTTTTTTTTAGCTTCGAGAGGTTGCCTACATTGTTTGACTCATGGCCCATCCCTCCATCATTGAAGCCAACAGTGTGGTATCCTTCAAGTCTCTCTCTCTTTCTAACCTCTGCTTCCATTGTTACATCTGACACTGACTCCTCTCTCCATTAATAAGAATATGTGTGATTGCATTGGGCTGACTAGTATAATCCAAATAATCTCTTCATCTCAAACTCCTCAATGAAACATATTGGGAAAGTCCTTTTATCATGTACCTTTTGTATGTGTTCCTATTTTTTTAATTGAGATAAATTTTTAAATGTACAGAACTTGTGATGTTTTAACAAACGTAAGACCCATTTAATACTCATTTCTATCTAGATATAGAATATTTCCATCACCCCAGAAAGTTTCTTTCCAAGTTAGTGTCCCTCGCACAGAGATAATTTTTCCTATTTCTATCTCTACAGTTTACAGATGTTTCCTGACTGTGGTTTGACTTATAATTTTTTGACTTTGTGATGATGAGAAAGTGATAGGTATTCAGTAGAATCTTTACTTTGAATTTTACATTTTTATTTTTTTCCCAAGCTACTGATAATTTGAACTCTACTTTGTCATGATACTGGGCAGCAGCAGCAAGAGGATTTTACCCAGCTCTAAGTTCATGTAAGTGTTTAATGTGGGTTTGGCTGAGCTGTGAAGCTCAGTAGGTTAGGTGTATAAAATGCATTTTTGACTTATAATATTTTCAATTTATGATGGGTTAATCAGGCCAAAACTGCATCATAAGTTAAAAAGAATCGGTAATTTTGTGATGATGAAATTCATATGAATGCAATCACACAGTATATAATCTTTTTATGAATGGTTTTCTTTCATCCGTATGTGCTTTATCTATGTAGTTGTGTACATCAATAGTTTGTTTTGTTTTGTTGCTGAGCAGTATTCTATTGTACGAATATGCTATGATTTCACCATTCTTTCTCTCTCCTTTTTTTATGGACATTTAATTTTTTTTTCAGTCTTTGATGAATATGAACAAAACTGCAGTAAACATTATTGTCTCATGAATACACGTTTGTTTTCATTTCTCTTAAATAAATAGGAGTAAATTGCTGGATCAGAGGAAAAACTAGCAACATTTTTATTATCAAAATGGTTGAAACAGTTTACATTAGGAGGCACATATTTTTACTTGTATGCATTTCCATTTTAGCATTCTAATTGAGGTGAAGGATAGTTTAAGTTTCGACTTGTGATGATTAATTATGTTGAACACTTTTTCATGTGCTCGTTGCCCTTAAAGTTTTTAATTTATTTTTTAATTTGGTTGTTTCTTTTTTTTTTAATTATTGAGTTAAAAGTTCCTTATATATTCTGGGTATTAGCAGTTTGCTAGATATATGCATTGCAACAATTTCTCCCAGTCTGTGACTTTGTTCACCTTGTCAGTAATGTATTTTAACAGGTGTTTTTTCCTATTCATTTGTTTTTCCATGTGGGCTTTCTTTCAAAAAAAAGTTTGAGTATGAAACTAAATTTATTATTATTATTAAAACATTTAGAGGGGAGCAGTTTAAGGTTACAAAAATATAGAGAGAAAGGTACAGACATTTTTCTGTATGCCCCTACCTCACACATGTGCAGCCTCCCCTGTTAACAGTCTCTCCCAACAGAGTGGTACATCTGTTGCAATTGGTAAAGCTACATTGGCATATTATAATAATCCAAAGTGAAATTTATCAAATTTTTTCAAACCCTAGTGTTGTATATTCAAAAATTACTATTTCAGTATTTAGAAATTAGAAATTTAAAGAGAGTATGTGACATGCCATTGGAAGTCATTCTACTCTTCAAACAATAGTGTTTGGAAGATGTTTAATATTAATTACATTTTTAAAATGTATACTTGCTTTATAAAAATACTAGAGGCCCCTTGCAGGAAGATTCCTGCAATAGGGCTTCCTGTTGTGGTCTATGCTGCCCCGCCTGCTTTCCCCCTTCTCTGTTGCCCTGCTTGCTTGCTTCTCTGAAGTTTTGCTCTCTTCTGAAGCACTTGGCTTCTTTGTATGCTGTCTTCAGTCTTTGCTCTGGCCTAGATACCAGTATGCAAATTAACCACCATCTTGGTTGGGTTAATTTGCATACCCACTCTGATTGGCTGGTGGGCGTGGCTTGTGGGTGTAGTGAAGGTACAGTCAATTTGCATGTTTCTCTTTTATTACAGAGGATAACATATGCAAAAAATGACATTGGATTGTTAATGACATTGAGAATCTTTTCATCTGTCTATTGGCTGCCTATATGTCCTCTTTGTCTATTCAGATTCTTTGCCCATTTTTAAAATGGATTTTTTTTGTAGTGTTGAGTTGCATAAGTTCTTTAAAATATTTGGGTATTAATCCCTTATCAGATCTATCATTGGTGAATGTATTCTCACATTTAGTGGGGCTGTCTTTTCATTTTGCTAATGGTTACTTTTGCTCTGCAAAAACTTTTTAGTTTGATGTAGTCCCAATTATTTATCGTTTCTTTTGTTTCCCTTGCCTGAGGTGATATGTCAAAAAAACTATTGCTAGGAGAAATGTCAGAGTTTTTACTGCCTGTGTTTTCTTCTAGGATTTTTATGATTTTGAGTCTTACATTTGTCTTTAATCCATTTTTATTTTATTCTTTTGTTTGGTGTAAGGTGTTCTAGTTGTGTTATTTTTGTGCACAGATCTGTCCATTTTCCTGACACCATTAATTTATTTTTATTTAAAAAAATCTTTATTGTTGAAAGTATTACATATGTTCCCCCTTTTATCCCATTGACCCTTTCTAGCCCACCCCACTACCTGCCCCAGGCCTTCACCACCCTATTGTCTGGGTCCATGGGTTATGCATCCATAAATACAAGTTTTTTGGTTGATCTCTTCCCACCCACCTACCCACCCTTGCCTTCCTGCTATAATTCGATAGTCTTTACTCCATTGTATGTTATTGCCTACTTTGTCAACTATTAAATGAACAAAGTAAATAAATGAAGAAAAAGAAAAAGAAACACATCCTGGCCAGTTTTGCTCAGTGGATAAAGCATTGGGTTCCATTCTGCTAAGGGGAACATACCTTGGTTGCAGGCTCTATCTCTGGCCCTAGTCAGGGTGCTTATGAGGAGGCAGCCAATTGATGTGTCTCTCTTACGTCCATGTTTCAATAAATTAAAAAATAAAATAAAATAAACAGACTCATAGACACAGAAAACAGAGGAGAAGGGCATTAAGTGACTGGGTATAAAAGGCGAAGAAGTTAAGCAAAAAAAAAAAAACAACAACAAACTCAAACAAACACAAAAACTCAGGCACAGATAACAGTTTGGTGACTACCAGGGGACAATGGGCGGGGATAGGTAGCAGAGGGTAGAAGGGGGATAATGGTGATGGAAGAAGACATAATTTTGGATAGTGAACACACAATGCAACATACAGATGATGATTATAGAATCTTATTAACCATGGTCAGCCCAATATATTCAATAAAAACAAACAAATGTTCTCAATATCACTAATCATAAGGGGATGCAAATCAAAACATGATGATTATATTGCCTCATACAATGGCTATTAACATAAAAATAAGAGTTAACAAGTATTTACAAGAATGTTGAGGAAAAAAAACAAACTCTTATGCACTGTTGATGTGAATAGCCACTATTTAATGCAGTATGGAGGTTTATCAAAAATTAAATATAGAACTACCAAATAATACAGTAATTCTACTTCTGGATATGTATCTAAAGGAAATGAAATCATGATCTTGAAGAGCTATCTGCATTCCCACGTTCACTGCAGCATTATTTACAATAGCCAATATATGGAAGTAATATGTGTATCTATGAATGAATAAGTAAATAAGATGATATATATGAAATGAAATATTATTAATCCCCAAGAAAGAAGAACTTTCTGCCATTTGCAACAATGTAGATGGAGCTTGGGGGCATCGTACTAAGTGGAATAAGTCAGGCAGAGAAAGATAAGCACTGCATGGTCTCACTCACAAGCAGAATCTTAAAAAGGCAAACTCATGAAAGGAGACTACAGTGGGGTTACCAGAGACTGTAGGTTGGTGAGAGAACAGGGGAGATGTTGTCCAAAGAGTATAAACAATTAGAATAAGTTTTGGGGAGTCAATATGCAGGATTAAGATTGTATGTAGTTAATAATAGTGTATTATATGCTTGATAGTTGCAAAGAAAACAAATCTTAAATGTCCTCACTCCAAAAAAAAGAAGTGGTAATTATGTGACATGATGCAAGTGTTAGCTGATGGTAATCATTTTCAATATATAAATATATCAAAGCAACATGTACATCTTAAACTTACACAATGTTATATGTTAATTATATTGTAAAATTAGAAAAAAAATCATCACCCTAAAACTTTATGAGGGTGATCCCTATCATTCATCAAAGGACTTTTTCTTACTTTGGTCTCTCTTGGTGGTTCACAAGTTATGTGTGTGTGAGCGTGTGAGTGTGTGAGTGTACGTAAGTGCATGCTCACAGCTGGTAGGTTTTTCATTTCATTTCTAAAGTTTGGGTGGGTGAAAAGGGAAATGTGGGCCAATGCTGTAGTGGAAATAATTTTTCTTTCTTTAAATAAAATTAATTTTGTTACCTTTCCCATAAATAGTCAAATTCACTAAGTTATTACATATTATTTGCAGAAGAGATATTAACAAGGGCTATGATGGGATGTCGCAACATTAAGTTTAGAAGCTTTGATAAAATTTATCATTGCTCTATGAACAAAAATGGACTGGGGGCCTTGTGACTACTCAACAAATCTCCATTCATCTTCCAACTCTTAATTCAATGACAATAAATAATTCTATTTATTTTACTCTCTGATGTTGGTACTAGACATTGCAACAACTACACAAGGAAAGAAGGGAGAAGAGAGACAAAGAAAGGCCAGGTCTTAATTTTCTGTTAGGAGGTTTTCTCATATGTTAAGTTCCAAACTGATTTAGCAACATCTAATTTAGTTTATAATAACCATAACTACTTATTTAAAATACAATTTTGCTTTTCTTTTAAACTCACCACCCCCACACACAAAAAAACAAAAGCAATAAAACCTCAAACTGGTGTTGAAGTTTGCAGAGTGTAGCCTACTGCATCTCACAGCTCATGTGATAAGCCACACAGTGTGAATTATTCTTTGTTTTGAGTCTTCTATCTAAAAAAAAAAAAAAAAAAGTGCATTTCTTATCTAATAGTGGTGCCTTTGGAAAATTACTCTATTTAAAAATTTAAAAATATTTACATTTTGGAAGAGATAATTAACTCACTATTTATAGTGTATCCATAATATTAAAAAAAATATTAACTCAAAATGCTCCATTTTGTGGTGGTAATGTCTATGTTTTTAATTGTGGTAAATACACATAACCTAAAATTACCACTTTAACCATTAAGTGTATTAATTAAATGTAGTTAACATTATTAATCACAATAAATTTACAATTGAGTTGTATTAAATACATTTTCTGGGTTGTGCAAACATTTCCCAAAATTTATCATTTTGCAAAACTGAAACACTATGCTCCTTGCACACTTCCCCATTTCTACTTCCTGCAATTCCTAGAAATCATTATTCTACTTTCTGTGTTTGGACTGCTATAGATTTCTCATACAGGTGAAACCACACAATGTATGTCTTTTTGTGGCTCATTTCATAATGAGTAATGTCCTAAAGGTTCATCCATGTTGCATGTGTCTGAATTTCCTTTCTTTTTTATGCCTAAATAATAATTCATTGTATGTATAAAACCCATTTTTCTTATTCATTCACCTATCAATGGACACTTGGGTTGCTTCAAGTGTCTATGTTGGCTATTGTGAATAGTGTTGCTAGGGACAGGAGTGTACTTATGTTATGTTTTTAAATTAGCCTAAGAGAAGAGACTTATTAGCAATTTCACAAGCTCCAAATTCTTAAGCTTAAATAAAATTTTAGGTTGAACCAGTAGAACTGACATTTCTCTTTTACTGCTCTCCCTCTCTGATTTGGTATATTTTAATCATCTTCACCTAAAATATCCAGAAAAGTCCTGCGATTCCAAAGATAACATGAATTCCAGGGCCATCTGAAAAGCTTTACAATGTAAAATAAGCCAGGATCTCCCCCCCCGCCCTTTTTCTTTATCTAAGACTAAAACTCCAGCTTTTAATTTAGATTTATCCACACTTATCCCATCAGAATTTCCTACTGTCTTAAAATAATTTGTACACTAGGTAGAGATTTTTATTTACTTATTCTGGAATTTTGGTTTTTCTGAAAGCTGAACTCCATTGCATTATATATATATATTATTGTAAGTAAAACTCTACTTGGTTTTTAAAAGATTTTCTAAGATGTATATAGAATTTGTATGTTTTATTATTTTTTATTTCTCAACAATTTACTTAGCGGGTCCCAGTGCACTATCTACAGAAAACACTCACCATAGTTAAGTAAATTGTGCTGCCTAAGAAGTATATTTCACAGATCCCCTGTGCCAGCCTCGCTTTCCTCAGTTCTAAGTGTATTAAGGGTTATCACCAGGCAACAATAGAATTTTACTCCCTGTGAGCCTGATTCATGGTCATCTTGTTGTCTGGGATAAATCTCCTTTAAAACCAATCTGGATCATTTCAGTCTTAATGGCTTCCTGAACCGCCCAGGTAACGGCAGGTGCAGAGAATTTGGTACCTGCCTTTGCTCTGTGCTGGGTATTTACAAGCTTCGTGGGCATCCCCTATAATGAACACTCACCTCTTCAAACTGCTGCATTATAAAAGCAGCCATTTTATAGAAATGATGGCCCAGTCTCAACTGCATGTGGGAAAAAGTTGCCCCATGTCATGTCCAACATCATTGATGTCATTTTTATTTGGCTTAACATATTTGTCTACCTTCTGTGCAGAAGTTGTTTGCACATGTGTTTGCAATTGTATTAACTTTTGACTCCTTGCTGAATTGCCAATGATACCAGATCTCTGCTTGTCATTGTCAAAAAAGCCTCTCTCTGTACTTTGTAAAAGGACTATCATTAACCACTATGCATTAGTTATTTGCAAGTATGTCCCTTTGAGTCTATAGGCAATGCTCCTGTTGAGTTTTTCTTATAGATTTATCAAGCATAAAGATCTGTCCATACTATTGGGGCATGCAATTAAAAATATGCAATTAAAAAAGAGACAGCTGCACTATCAAAAATGAAAAATACCTGTGAATAAAGATTTTAAAACTGGATTTGGAAAACTTGCAGATGAGAGGTTTCTGATATTGAAAGAAGCAATGCCACCCTAACCTGTTTGGCTCAGTGGATAGAGCATCGGCCTGCAGACTGAAGGGTCCCAGGTTCGATTCCAGTCAAGAGCATGTATCTTGCTTGTGAGCACATCCCCCGTAGGTGGTGTGCAGGAGGCAGCTGATCGATGTTTCTATCTCATCAATGTTTCTAGCTCTCTATCCCTCTCTCTTCCTCTCTGTAAAAAATCAATAAAATATATTTTTTTAAAAAGCAATGCCTAGCTTGTATAGCAATTGCATGAATGAATCCTAACTCATATTATAAATCTTGAACACTCAAGGGGCCAGAAAAGTACATGTCCTTTTGTATCTGTCTTCCCCAGCAAATTCATGGCCTCAAATATGGTTGCTAAGATACATGAAACATTCTTAGTGGGTGCTTTTTTCTTTCATACAAAGTACCGTATTTTCCGGTGTATAAGACGACACTGTGTTCTAGTAAAAAGCCTGCTCAGAGTGGGCAGAGTCAGAGAGGAGGTCTATTAAAAAAAGAACTGGTGTTGCCTCGAAAGTGGGGGTAGTCTTATACAGCGAATATAGGCCTAAACCTATGTTTTAACTGTAAAATTAGGGGGTCGTCTTATTATGGTAGATAAGTTCCATAATGGTACACAAATTACTGAAGTCAAGATGTTAGAAAAAGCTTTGTTTTGATAACATGTTAAATTTTATATTCATGCCCCTAACTTGATCCAAAATCTGAATGGATAAGGGCTACAGAAAAGGGCATGTATGAAACATTAAAAGACATGCTTTGACCATGAACTCTTTCTTCCTGCCATTCATGGGAACTGAAATTCCTTCCCAGTACTCAGCCCTTGGAGAAAGGACATATCTTCTCCAGAGACTCTGTCTAACCTGCCAAAGAATTTAGAATATTCCTTTGTTGTATAATATGAAGTATTTTTTTCAGCAAAACAAAGGTTTATGCAAAATTGTCTATTTCTAGAATAAATGAACTTATTAAGTAATGTAATTGTCATATTTAAAGGAGATGTTTTGAAACTGGTGCTCATGCATTTCTAAGAAAGGGAAATCAAGAATTACTTAGTGACAGAAGAAAAATATCTGCTTTTCAAAGAAAAAATTCCGACATAAACTTCCAGCTTAGGAAAATTAAGCTGTGTTAATGATGATTGATCAGTTAAGAAATAAGAAGAAAAAAACCCCAGAATCAGGAATAACTAATAGGCATAAAGTGACACAAACAAAATTAATATTTTAATATATTGTGAAATAAGTACTGAAAGATTAAGAATTTAAATTCATATATTAAAGCTAATTAAGGTAAATCCTGGAGCAGCATATACCAGATTAATAATTTCCTCTAAAAATAACTGCACGTTTTCTTTGTGATTTTGATATTGCCATAGTGTGAAATATTATGCAAATACAACATTTTCTTTTATGTTTGATTTGAATTTGTATTTCTTTGAACTTCCTAAATTTCCCTCACTGCTTTTATGGCTCAGCAAATGATCAAATCACTTAATTTCATAGAATGTAAGCATTTGTTTGAATATATTGAATTATAATAACTGTTTTTGTTTTTTAAAAAAAAAACTTGTTCTTGTGAACCTCAAATACTGTTCACCTTGGGTGTTTCTCTGTTTTAATTGTCTGAATAAAATTTTAATGTCATTTCTGTGAATATTAGATATAAATTATAATTTTCTTATTTGATAGGTTCATCTTAAACTGTAGTTTCAATATAACTAATTGACTTTAAGACCTTGGACTAATCTGAAATCGAGTTAATGAATAAGGATTAAGGTGATTAAAATTAGAAAGAGAATGCAAATGATCTGAGTCACCACGCGTGGTTTTCACTTACATATTCATGTTTATAGAAAGTATTTGTGATATTTGTAATACTTTAATTAAGAGCATAGCAGCTCTAATGTGGTAAATGCATTATGATGACAAGATTTGTATATCTGTGTTTGTGTGTGACTGCGTAAATGTTTAAACCAAATATATAAATGTAGATTGTTATTATTCAACAAAGTTTATGGAAGACAAAGGGGAAAGTTCAATAGCTGGGAAGAAAACTGTCCTCATTCAGGTGTTAGTGGGGAGCAGCATTCTGGGCCTGCTTGAGTGCCCAGAGTGCACACGGCCTCCTTATCATGAAGATTCTTATTTCCCAGAGGCCTGTTGACTTTTTGGGTTTTGTTGTTTTCAACAGATGCTTCTGGAAAGAGCTAGAATTCTTAGCAATTATTACTTGTTGCTTTGCTTATTTGGAATGTTCTTATGCTAAACCAGGACTGGAGCTATTTCTTGTTTGCAGGTGGGTACTAGTATCTGTGACTTATATTGAGAGTTTACATAACAATGGCTTTCAGGCCCCAAATGCCGAATTATAAAACTACTGAAGGCCCGATGCATGAAATTCATGCAAGCGTAGGGATACAGTAGGGTTGCCTGTATCCCTCCCTTGCAGCCATGGTGGCTGCTTTGATCCTGTGGCTGCAGCCCCAGCTTCACCCCAGAAGGATTTCCAGAAGGACATTTTTCCAATTAGCATATTATACTCTTATTATTATAGATGGGATTTTTTTTACACTTTCACACTTCAAAAGGGAAGGAGGCTATATATATAGCTAGATATGTTTAATATCCTCAGATTTTTAATTATTTCACTATTTTATGAGCTATCTTTTTATTTTCCTATATTTATAAGCTACAATATAGGAAATTATTCAAATCAAATAGAGGAGCTAAGTTCTACCCATTTCTATTATATAAATGTAAAATAGTCTTCAAATTAATACATTTAAATAATGATATACTTTTCAGAATGCATAGGTGTGTAGTTATGTTTATGTGCAAAAACTGGTTTAATGACTATCCCTAAGTTAATGTTATAAAATATATTTTTTCATGGTTTTAAAATATCTTTGTTGATTGAGGGTACTTGTGACACACAGTTTATTGGATAAGTTGGAAGTCTCTAGAAATCTGTCAATATCCTCATGGTCTACGATAAGTCCTGCCCTCAGGGTAATCAGTAACTAAAGATTCCCATAATAGTTTAGTACAGTGATTTTCAACTTTTTTATTTTTTTATTTTTTTATTTTATTATTTTTTTTTTTTTATCTCCTGGGACACATGAACTACTAAAATTTTATGGTACGCCAAAAAATAAGTTATTTATTTTGCTAATTGGACAGCAAGGTATAATATTGATTCATAAACACTAGATGGCTATTGTTGTGTTGGCTGTTGTTTGACAGTCTAAGGGAAAAGAGATCAGTGTCCCTGACTAAATAGTTAGGTATTTCATGTTTAAAAGTTGCTGAAAATATCTGGTTTGGTAATGTAATACCCCAAAAGAGAATTTTATAACTTTCCATTTTTATATTTGTTTTCCACTATAATAAACCTACTGAAACACTTACGGTCTTAAAACAGGATAGCCTCAATAAGGACTGTGCTAGTTTCTCTTGACAGTCTGTGGATATCAGCCTAAGGAGTCCAGGTGGGAGCTGGCACCACCTTTAGCACATACTTGTCAGTCTAGTTTGAGGAACTGAGTCAGATTTTCCAGCCCTTTTTCATTCAGAGGCAGATGCCTCTACAACCAACTCAAGATGAAATGAAAAAGTATTGATTACATGGAAAAAATGAAATTAGTGATAAAGTTTGTTTGTAATATTATTGGTCTCATTTGTAAAATTCTATTTTCTGATGAATGTATAAGAAAACCTTTGTCTTTATCTACCTAAATTCTCAATATAGTTGGCTCTGTTTGTGTAAAGTTAAATGCAACATTTTTTGAGTGATATCTGAATTTAAATGACCCTTTAGAACTGAGGGAAAATATCCTAAAGTTGGCATACTAAAGATTCTAAGAGACTATTTTACTAAACAGTGTCCACAGCTATAGTTTTTAACACCTGTTTACATCTTTTTGAATTCTAGGATTCTCAAAACATTATTTGAAAAATACTACAATAGTGTTCACCTATTCCCCAGATTTTCAGAAATGTTCCTTTTTACATGGATTAGTCCTTAAAAATCTCCCTATTATTTAACTTAAAAAGGGAGTTGGGGGGTGGGGTGGGAGAGGGCTTTGGGAGAAATTTCAGCTTTGATTCTCTTCATATTAGCAGACAATTGCTATAAAATGTGATTAGGGATTATCAGTGGGTTCAAGTTGATGTTTGGCCAATTACAACCTGCAGACATGTTATAGTTTGGCTTAAGCAGCTTAAATGAAACACAAAATCAGCATTTAAAAAAAGCCAAGAGATTCTGAAGGAAAATACTAATTTCTGGCATTGCCTGGTAAAATGGAATATCTGTCTGTGTTAGGGATTCCTTCCGTTATGATGACAACCAGCTACTGTGCTGCCTCATACAGAAGATGCCCCGGATGGAACCCCCTGCCGGCCACTTTACTTATGTTACTTGGCCTGGCCTCTGCAGTCATTTGAGTTTACAGTCACTGCTTTCATGGTAATTGACCTTAGGTGTGTTTCTAAACATTTATTGAATCTCTCCTTAATAAATGGGAAAGATTGAGAACACAAAACTTAAATTAAAGCTCATAGCCTCTGTAGAGATAATAAGTCAATAAGAACACAGAAAGTTTCATCTTTCTAGATGATGAACAGTATTAGAAATGTGTCATACTAAGATGAAAAAGTCCACGTCAATCAATCAAACATTGGATAGGTAGAAAAAATATCTTGGCATTTTAAGGGGAAAAATTAACAGCACTACAAAGTGAAAAATGTATTCTCTTTATGTCAGCATAAATTTTTCAGACAGTAGCATGAAACTTACACTAGGCTTTTGATTAACCCCTTATACATTAACCCCATATATAATTTTTTTCCACTTACCAGGCATTTTTGCACAACTCTAATGACAAAGTTACTGTGTGCTGGAAAACATGTGATGACACTCCTAAAAGTACTTGATTAGGTGTTTGGAACTGGATGAGAAGGGTCTGTGAAGAGCACATAATCTGAATTGTAATATCACTTTCAGTTACAAATAACAAAATAATTCACCTGAGTCCAAAGTTTAAAAGAAATCATAAAATTATGTGAATAAGTATAGAACTAAAGTATTTACAGCCTAGAATTAATTTGTGTTCACTGAAATAGAATTAGTTTAACCATTTGACAAGAATATCTTTTCTCAAATAAGTTGTTTTAAATATTTTCAATGATTTCTTTTTGCAGATTAAGCTCTGAGAATCTCAGCTATGATTTGACATATTAATTGGATTAGAGTCCAGTTTCCTTTATTAAAAATCACCAAATATTTAATATGATAGTTTTTTTTTAATCCAAAGTTCAGTAACTAGACATTAAAACTAGGAGGGAATCTATTATAAAAATGTGAAAAGATGAATAAGTCAATAATTATGGCACAGAGGTAGAATTGGTCATAAATATTTTTTCAAAGTGTTCCATGAGCTGAAACCAGTTTGGCTCAGTGGATAGAACATCAGTCTGTGGACTGGAAGGTCCTAGGTTTGATTCGGGTCAAGGGCATTTACATTGGTTGCAAGCACATCCCCAGTAGGGGTGTGCAAGAGGCAGCTGATCAATGATTCTCTCTCATCAATGTTTCTAACTCTCTATCCCTCTCTCTTCCTCTCTTAAAAAAATAAAATATATATATTTTTTAAAAATGTTCCATGAAGAGTCGGCTACTTTAATCCATTTGAATACTTTCAGACCATTTTAAACCTTTGAGAATCTTAGCAACTGGATGAATAGCTAGTCCTTTAAAAAAAAAAAAACAAAAAAAAAACTTTAATCAAACATTTCAGCATGAATTCATTCATTCAATACTAAGGGTCATTTCCTCTGAAACTATCCATAAATCTTTGAAGTCCTGTGTTAGAGAAATGTAAAATTTAACAACATCTTTTAAAGTTCTGAAATTAAACTATGCTGCATTTTTAAAACGATTTTTTAAATATATTTTATTGATTTTGTACAGAGAGGAAGGGAGAGAGATAGTTAGAAACATCGATGAGAGAGAGTCATCGATCAGCTGCCTCTTGCACAGCCCCTACTGGGGACATGCCCACAACCAAGGCACATACCCTTGACCTGAATTGAACCCGGGTCCCTTCAGCCCCCAAGCCGACACTCTATCCATTGAGCCAAGCTGGTTTCGGCAACTAGTATGCTGCATTTTTAATGGAACCCTGAGTCGAGTACAACATCCATAATCCTTTGGGAAGCTACTAAAACACACAGAGGTGTAGAAGAGATTTTCTGAAATGTTACTCTAAAAGCGTTGTTAGCCACTTTAGTTCTTGATTTCAAAGGAAATATTATGTACTCTTTTAGAAATAGGCCTTTAATCTTTGGTAAAAAATTTCCTCTACTGCTAATGAGTTCTGTGACCTTGAACAAGTTATTTATTTGGGGGCTTCTGATTTACCCCACATATCATTAAGGTGATGAGTCTTTGAACTTTGTAAAGAATCTGAAATTAGTTATATGTCAACGTTTTGGTGCTATGCATTTTTTTTTTTAGTTTTAATTTTGAAATAATTATACATCTATAGAAAACTGACAAAAATAGTTTCTAAATATTCATTCAACTTCTTTTTATGTTAATATCTTATAGCGCTATGATGTATTTATCAAAACTAAGAAATTACACATTAGTGCATTTTATTAATTAAACCGTTGGCTTTGATTGGATTTCACCAATTTTTCCACTTTTTTTTTTCTTCTGTTTCTGGATTTAATCCCAAGTCCCACATTGCATTTAGTTGTCATGTTTTTTATGTCTCTTTCAAATTGTGATACTTTCTCAGTCTTTTCTTGTCTTTATGACTGATACATTTTTTGAAGATACTGCTTAGGTACTTTGCTAAATGTCCCTTAGTGTGGATATGTCTGATGTTTTCTCATGAATATATGGAAGTTTGGGACTTAGGGGAAGAATGCCACAGATATTACATACTCTTTTTTTATTGCATTATATTAGGATTAAGCATGATAGCAATATTACTTTTCACTGGTGAGTTTCATATTGATCACTGATTATGTTGGTCAGGTTTCTCTGCTCTAAAATTTCTATTTTTCTTTTTTCACACTCCATTTGCTAGAAGTAAGTTACTAAGTTCAGCCCACACTAAAGTCAAGGGGAATAAAGCTATATTTCTTAAAGAGAAGGGCATCAAAGAACCTGTAACCATATATTAAAACTCTACCATCTTTAGTAAATTTTATAAAGGAACTTCAAGGCTATTCAAAGATCCTGTTTCACCTATTAGTTTTAGCACTCCACTCACCAATGGATCAGGATGCTGCAGTTTAGTCTACACTAATTAAAATTCTTCCTTAAGAAAGATTTATCCCATATCTCCCATTATTTTATTCAATTATTTACTTATATCAGTATAGCCTCGTGGAGATTAACATGATTTTTAAGATTTTAAAATTGATATTTAGAGAGGTGGGGAGAGGAAGGTAGAGAGAGAGAGAGAGAGAGAGAGAGAGAGAGAGAGAGAGAGAGAGAGAAACATTAATTTGAGAGCATATCATCAATTAGCTGCCTCCTGCACCCTCCCTACTAGGTATCCAGCCTGCAGCCTGGGCACGTGTCTTAATCAGGAATTGAGCTGACAACCTTTTGGTGCAGGGATGATGCTAACCAACTGAGTCACACTAGCCAAAACTACATTATTTTTTGTGTTATGATATTTTACATTATTATTACATTGTCTAAATTGTTCAAACTTTTGCTATTGGGGAATCTCTTGGCTTGGCCTGTGAGTCTCTTTGATAGGACCCGACATGGTGTTCTGTTTCTGTGTGTGTGTTTACTTCTTTACTTTTTGTCACCAAAAGTTAATGTTCCAGGCTTTCTTTATGTTTTTCCTGCCTCAGTCCTAAAATTGGCTATTTCTCCATGGAGTCCTGATTCCTTTTATAGGACAATGATATTTGCATTCTTTTCCTAGGACTTCCATACAAGTTACCATGAACTAGATGGTTTAAAAACAATAGAAACATATTGTTCCATCGTTTAGAAAGCCAGAGTTCTGCCATCGGTAGGACTGATACTTTTAGGGGACTCTGAAGGATAATTTGTTACATATCTCCCTCCTAGTTTTTGGTGCTTGCTGGTAATTTTTGGCATTCCTTGGTTTACAGTTTCACAGCTCCAGTCTCTGCTTGTGTCATCACATGGGCCTTCTTCTTTGTGTGCCACTGTGTCCTCTCCTGACCTTATAAGGTCACTGGCCATTGGATTTAAGGCCCACCCTAAAGTAATATGACCTCGTATTAAATAATGATATCCACAAAGACCCTTTTCCAAATAAGGTAATATTCTGAGGTTCCAAGTGGACATGAATTTTGGAGGGATACTATTCAGCTCACTAAAGTAATTAGAAAACAAGATCTGGGCACTACATTTTAAATAGGAAAATTATTGTGTATGTACTTTTATCAATGACAGACTGCATACACAATAGTGGTCCCAAAGATTATAATGGAGCTGAAAAATGCCTCTTGCCTACAGATGTTGTAGCTGCTATAATGTTGTAGTGGAGTGCCTTAATGGTGTGTTTGTGGTGATGCTGGTATAAACAAACCTACCACGCTGCCAGTCGAATAAAAGTATAACATATAATTATGTACAGTACATCACACTTGATAATAACAATTAACAACTATTACTGGTTTATATATTTACTATCCTTTTTTATTTTAGAGTTTTTCTTTTCAACTTATATATAAATAAGTTTGCGGTAAAACACTATGTTATGTTACACTGGCAGCAGCCTTATACATCTGTTTGCTATGTGTCTTGATTGCATTATTTTCTCTTGTACCTGATTTAATCTTGCTATATACAGTAACATGCTGTGTAGCACTGAAGCCTAGGAATAATCCTATATAATAAAAGGCTAATAAGCAAATTGACCAAATGGCAGAATGACTGGTCTCTATGATATGCACTGACCACCAGGGGTCAGACACTCAACACAGGAGCTGCCCTCTGGTGGTCAGTACACTACCACAGGGGAAGCGCCACTCAGCAGAAACTGGGCTCATAGCAAGTGAGCACAGAGGTGGCGGCGGGAACACCAAGCTGAGTGTTAAGGAGTAGCGAGCATGTGGGTTGTAAGGAGTGAGGAGTCCTGGACTGCAAGAAGGAGTGGGCTTAAGCTGTAAGTCAGACATCCCCCAAAAGCTCCCGGACTGTGAGAGGCAGGAGGCCAGGCTGAGGGACCCCTTTGAGTGCAGAATTTCGTGCACAGGCGTCTACCGTGTTTCCCTGAAAATACAACATCCTCCAAAAAATAAGACCTACTTACAGGTTTCCTTCTGAGTAAAATATAAAGCATCCCCCTGAAAATAAGCCCCCCCTAGGCTAAACATGAGAGATTTGGTCCACTGATTCTGAAAGAAATGGAGTCACAAGAAATTCACCAGGAAATTCAGGAATTGGGTTGTTATGATGATGTTCCAGAAGATGATGACATGATTGTCATTGAATAAATGAGTAAATTCTTGATATTGTAGGATTCAGTTTGTCTGGTTTGTGTTGACAACTACCGTACTACCGTACCGTATACAGGTAATAAATTTCCTTTATTTTCATTTAACAATAAATGTGTACCATATTCTTCTTCATGGAAAAATAAGACATCCCCTGAAAATAAGACCTAGCGCATCTTTGGGAGCCAAAATTAATATAAGACACTGTCTTATTTTCGGGGAAACAGGGTAGTAGTTTATTAAATATATAAATAAAAATGTGGTGTTTTTAAAAAATGTTACAACCTATTTGACAAGCACATTGATGTACCCCTTTACTTCACATTATATTTTTAAGTCAAGAAATTTCTTTAAATATACAATGCTTCAACTTACAATTTTTTGATTTTATAATGGTATGAAAGCCATATGCATAATAAATTACATGAGACATTTGACACTATATATAAAAGTATTTGCATTAGATCATTTTGCTCAATTATAGGCTAATGTAAGTGTTGTAAGCACCTTAATGTAGGCCAAGCTAAACTATAATACAGATGGAATAGGTACATTAAGTGCATTTTTACTTACAATACATTCAACTGAACACTAGGTTTATAGGGACATTTCCCCATTGTAAGTTGAGGTACATCTCTATTATTGAAGATACATTTAATCTATGAATTTCAAATAAATAAATTTCACAATATCTTTGAAGAAATCAAATCTTATAGTCTAGGTCATAATGATACTATTAAGAAAGCTTATTTTCAAATGACCTGAGAAAAACTAAAACCATAAAATTCGTATTGCTTTTGTTTAGCTTTATTTAAACTGTAATATTTAAATTGACAAAATATAAAGATTGAGCAAAGACCTACCATAGCAAATACAATGTATCCACTATCCACATTTAAACATACAATTTGGTTGTTTTAGCAAAATAAAATTTAAAAAAGTCAATTATTATAAAAAGGATTAATTCATTAGTATAAAATTAAAGACCCTCTTTTTATCATGTACTAGAGGCCTAGTGCATGAAATTTGTGCACAGGGATGTGTGTTCCTAAACCCAGCCTGCACCTTCTCCAATCTGGGACCCCTTGAGGGATGTCTGACTGCCCATTTAGGATCAGGCCTAAATGAGCAGTCAGACATCCCTCTCACAATCCAGGACTGCTGGCTCCCATCTGCTCACTTGCCTGATTGGCTGATTGCCCCTAACCGCTTCTGCCTGCCAGCCTGATCACCCCTAACCACTCCCTTGTCAGCCTGATAGATGCCTAACTGCCCTCCCCTCAGGACTAGTTACCCCCATTGCCCTCCCCTGCTGGCCCGATAAACCCTAATCGCCCTCCCTTTCTAGCCTGGTTACCCATAACTGCCCTCCCCTGCTGGCCTGATTGCCTCCAACTGCCCTCTCCTGCCGGCCATCTTGTGGTGGCCATCTTGTGTCCACATGGGAGCAGCCATCTTGTGTGTGGGGGTGATGGTCAATTTGCGTATTACTCTTTTATTAGATAGCATATTCAAACTCATATCCAGAATAATAACCATATATCCACAAGCATAGCATTATGTGTTGTTACATTTATGTAAAGATATTTATATAAATTTTTAAAATTTACTTTTCAAGATTTATTTATGTTAATACATGTCGACATAGGTTTTTAAACAACTATATATCATACAATTATCTGGATATTAAAAATATAGAATACTGACCATTAATTCATTTGTTTATTAGTCATAATTTAGATTGTTTCATTTTTCATTCCTGTATAATAAAAGCCTAATATGCAAATGATCCAACAGTGGGGAGTGGGGCCAGCGACTGGGCAGCATCCAACCAGCCAAGGCACATGCCAGTGGGCAGAGGGAGGACAAGAGAATTGGGGATTGGGGGGGCAGTGGCAACCAGCAGTGGCAGAGGGGTTATTGGGGGCAGGTCAGGCCTCTCACCAGCCAGTGCCACCCCTTATCATCCTGTAGGTTGCCTCTCACAGAGGGAGGCCAGGCTGGGGGATCCCCCTAAGTGCACAAATTTCCATGCACCAGGGCTCTAGTTTAAAAATAACTCTTCAATATATGTCCATATATAAATGACTGCTGATTTTTAGTATATGTGGATGCTTAGTTTTATTGAACAATGCCAAATTGTATTTGATAGTGGTTTTCTTGTATATATGCCTATTAGCCCTGTAGACAAGGCTCTGCTTTTCCAAGTCTATACTTATTAGTTACTAGAGGCATGGTGCACGAATTCATGTATGGGTAGGGTCCAGCCAGCCTGCCCCAAAGGGAGCCAATTGGGGCCTGGCCAGTGGGGCGAGGGAAGCAGGAGGTTGGCCAGCTGCAGGGAGGGGCTGTGGGCAGTTGGCTGGCCTGCCAATCCCCCAATCAGAGAGCGGGGGGTGATTGGGGGCCAGGCCAGCAAGGGGGAGGGGCGATGGGAGGTTGGGGGGAGGCAATCAGGACCCTGATTGGGCCCATTGGCTGCCACAGTGTGCATCATAGTGACCAGTTGTTCTGTCATTCCAGTCACTTGGCTTTTATACATATAGATTATCATGTATATATTTATATATATATTATATTTTATTTCTTCCATTTGGTAGATATAAAATAGTATTTCATTACTTTAGCAAACTTTAATTTCTAGCAATACTGAGCTTATAAAATACGATTATTGGCAACCAGATTTTCCATTTGTGATTTGCCTGTTTAAATCCTTGGCTCATTTAACTAATTTTTTGTTTATTTTTAGAAATCTTTAGTATAGTCAGAAACTGAATCTTGGTTATTTATAGGCAATACAAATATAATTTTGCAGTATACAGCTTATGTTTTAACTATCATCTGTTATACAGAAATTTAAATTTCAATGTACTGAAATGAATCATGCATTTCATTTGTTCTTGTGTATAAGTACATGTGTATTACCTTAATTATTTTTTCTTAGCCTTAAGTCATATATCTATTTTTTAAAATTACATGTTTATTTCATCTGGATTATATTTTTGCATAATGTAAGATAAATATTCTTTTACATTTTGTCTTTCCATTTGGACAGCCAATGTTTCCAACATCATGTATTAAAAATCCATTATTGGGCCGAAACCAGTTTGGCTCAATGAATGGAGCATCGGCTTGGGGACTGAAGGGACCCGGGTTCGATTCCGGTCAAGGGCATGTACCTCGGTTGTGGGCATATCCCCAGTAGGTGGTGTGCAAGAGGCAGCTGATCGATGACTCTCTCTCATCGATGTTTCTAACTCTCTATCTCTCTCCCTTCCTCTCTGTACAAAATCAATAAAATATATTTTTAAAAATTAAAAATAAAATAAAATAAAATAAAAATTCATTATTGGGCCCTACCTGATTTAGTTCATTAGATAGAGCATCAGCCTGAGGACTGAAGGACGTTGGGTTCAATTGCAGGCTGGATCCCAGGCCCAGTAGGGGCGTGTGCAGAAGGCAACTATTTCTCACATTGAAATTTTCTCTCTCTGCCTCTCAGTCTCCCTTTCCCCATTCTCTAAAAATCAATTGAAACATATCCTCAGGAGAGGATTAATAAAAAATAAATAAAACTCCATCATAGGCATAGAGGAGATAAATGTTGGGAAAATATGTAAATAAGTTAAATATATATTAAAATTTTAGATATACATTAAAATAGACATAGCTTCTAATGGTATGATTGTATAACCACCATCCCTGAAATATTCTGATTTGACATATCTGTGTGGATCTGCTTCAGTTCCATTTCTCTGTCCATCCCTTGCCAAAATTATAATATGTTAATTTTAATCTGTTCTGCTATTTATTAAGTCAAGTCTTCCTATTTTACTTTTCTACATAGGCAGTAAAATGTACTGGTTTAATAAGATAAAATTTGGAGCCAGCATAAGGATTCAAAACTCAGTTCTATTGTATTTTAGTGATATAACATGGGCAAATGACTTAGACTCTCTGTCTCAATACTTTCACCTGCAAGGGAAATAATGGTTCCTACATCACAGTCTTCTCACAAAAATTAAATGTACTTATTCATGTCAAGCAGTAGAATTATTGTTAAGAAATAATAAGTGTTAGACAGACCTCCAAAGCAAGGACAATGTGCCAGTATAGAAACTCACCAGGGCAGAAAGCCCTGGATGCCTAGCAAGGGTCAAAAACTAGGAAAACAAGAACCTGGCCCCCAGGGTAACCTTTCCTCCCCTAGCTGATCCCTTTTCCTCCTTTAAGATAACATCTAGGCCTCAGTTGTATTTCAGCTCCAGACTCAGAAAAGCAGCAAAACCAGACAAGTGATGCAGTGGCTGTCTCAGGACCAGCTGCATTGACTACTGAGCCCCTCCCTGGCACAGACCAATATGTGGAGACCAGGACCCTGAGAGAGCACACCTGGAAAGCTGATGAATATTCTATTAAGACCCTCCCCTGCAACCTCCCCTAAGATTTCAACCTGCAAGAAAGAGATAAGTATGCTTAGGATAAAGGACCCATTGTGCGCTCTCCCTCCAAGGAGCACAGCCATGCCAACCCCCACAGGTACATATCCCCAACCTCTAAGGGACCCCATGAGGCTTGCAACCAGGGGGACAATGGACAGTGGCAGTTCATCCCAGGATTATCCCCTGAACCTGTTTTCAAGGTCCCCTTTTCTTTGACTTTTCAGTGAGCCAGAGCAGCCAAGTCTAGTCTTTCCTGTTGCTTCTTTGGTGACTTTTCTTGTTTCATTTTTCCAAATATATTTTGGCTACCATCACTGATCCAGTATCCTCTTGTCTCAGTGCTGTTCAGCCCTTCCCTTTGGATATCCCATCTAGACTCTTCCCTTAAATAAATTAAATTTCCTTTCATCACCATCTGAGATGGCTATTTAGCCTAAACTCATGCACCATCCACCATGTTAACCTTTCAGTAAGTACTCAATAATTATTCAAAAACGGTCTTGCATTTTCTTAGTCTTTTATTCTTCCTTGTGAATTTTAGGGCCAGCATATCAAATAGTTTATTAACCCTACCAGATTTTTCCCCCCCTGAAATGTCACTGAATTTACAGAGTAACATATGTTCTCTAACTGATTCAGTGAATGTTTTATTTGAGCACCATTAATTCCTATTACTAAGTTGTGATAGAAACTAGAGTGTAACTAGTCTTGATACACAATATTTTATGGAGTGAATTTGCAAAATCTCATGACAATAAAGCCATTGTAGGAACTCAAGAGTTATTTTTAAGATCCAAGAGTGGCTTAACAATCACGTAAAATTAGCTCCTTATGGAAAAATGAGGAACTTGAGGCTCAGGAAACTGATCAGCTCAGTGTGTCACAGTGGAGTGGATCTAAGACTCACAGCTGGAGTGGGGCTCTCTTTCTTTGTACACTAGAGAATCTTTGATCAAAAACAGATTTGTTGTTATTAAGGGAACTTAAAAATAATTAGATATATTAAATTTTAATATTCTCCTTAATACGTTTTTGATAACTGACTACAGTTAAGTATTTTAAAGTGCCCCCAGGTCAATCGGAACATAAATGGATGATTTGGAGAATATTTGATAGGGATTCTCAGCTGAGAAAATTGGCAGATAGAAATCAGCTTTTACTAGTATGTTGTTTTAATATTTACCTCAAAAGAAGTCTAGATCCTTCTCAAGCCATATCCTCTTTTCTATTTTTTTATTCTCTCTCAAACCTTTTAACCACTGATGTATTCAGTAAATTACTAGAGGTTTGAAGCATTTCTATCGTCTCTGCATTGGATTGATGCAGCATTAGCATGCATAGTGCTCAGCAAGTGTTTTGGGTGATGGTTTGGGGAGGATTATGAGGGTGCTGACATGGTTATTCATGAAAACACCTATTTAAGGGTCATACCCTCATCGTAATAAAAACTGTTTTTGACTGCAGTTCATCTTTTAAAATCCTGCTTTGCTGTCATCACTTCCATAAAGTTGTTTCTGACATCCTCCAGAGGAAAAGGAGAAAATGTTTTGTAAATAAGTTTATCCTTAAAGAAAAAAGTGAATATAACTATATCATAATTGGATAAAAGGTTACCAGATGACATTTTTAAAATGTACTACAAAACCATGCATTTGGCACTATTGCTTGCAAAACACGAATAAAAATCCTAGTAAGCCCTAGCTGGTTTTGCTCAGTGGATAGTGTCAGCCTGTGGACTAAAGGGTCCCAGTTTCAATTCTGGTCAAGGGCACATGCCTGGGTTGTCAGCTCAGTCACCAGTAGAGGATGTGAAGGAGGCAGCAGAACAATGATTCCCTTTCTTCCTTGATGTTTTTATCTCTCTCTCCCCTCTCCCTTCCTCTCTGAAAGCAATAAAAATATATTTTTTAAAATCCTAGTAATTGGGTTAAAGGAGGACATTTTTTACTTATTTACACGGGTAGTTTTGCTGAATTTTTAAGCCTGCAGGTTCTTTATTCACTTTCTTATTAAAAATAATTCAAGGAGGAAAAAAGAATCCAGCTTTGTTGTTTACTCATCGGTCCATTTTACAGCAGTTCACACCGGATTTGTGATTTCCCGTTCTTTTCAGAATGCATCTACTCAGACAAATATGATTGAAAGGCACTTCTACTTCAAAGCTTCTATTTTCAATAACTTGTAACCAAACTAATTAACTGCTGAAATGAAATGATTCATGCTTATTGTCAGTTGAAAAGCAAATTCAGCTACATAGGGGGAAAAATCCTTGAAGTTATTTTAGATCAGTTGAAATCATCTAGATATTTTGACAAAAATTCTTTAGTAATAAACCTTGACTCAAAATCTTTAATATCCAAACAAAGAAACAACTATTCAGGGAACAGTACATTGTGCCTGTTTGTGTTTCTTTTGTGTTTTTTTTTAACTGTGTTTTTCTTGTTAACACTATTATAGATGTCTGTGCCTAATCAGGACCACAGTGTGGCTTAATCATGCTAAATTTCTTATGTTAAAAATAAGACAAGATTTATAAACACTTAGACCATTTAGATATAAAAGTAATAATGGAAAACATAAACTGATGAACAAAAATTGAACCAGAGACATAGAAGCATCGAACAAACTGTCCAACCTAGGAGGGAAGGTGGGTGGTGAAGAAGAAAGAGATCAACCAAAGGACTTGATTGCATGCATATGAGCATAACCAATAGACCCAGACAGAAGTGGGTGAGAGGGCATGTGCTGGGAAGTGGGAGCAGTGGGGAAAGATCAATGGGGAGGAAATGAGACTCATATAATACTTTAAACATTAAAGAATTTAAATTTTAAAAAACAAAAGCAATTCTATTTTATTTTTCCTCCTTCTCCTTGCTACTCAGAAAGAATAAAACACAGTCCTAAAAGGGCAACTTAAATTATTTTTGCCCTTCCATAATTGGAGTGTATCTCTGAGTATAGGAAAACATTAGATGTCACCTAAGGATGACTACGGAGATGAGAAACCAGTGAATCTTAAGGAAATTGGACAACGGTGGAGAAAACTCCACTCTTTTATAATACCTGAGTGAGCAGATATAGTGAAAGATCATCAGAGTGACTTAGAAGTCTTGGTAGTGGTCTTATTAATTCAACCACTTAACCATTTTTGAAAGCAAGATTGGTGTATTGCTTTTGCCCAAGGAGCTATTTGATGTCTGATTTAGACCAGAGTTTTACCTTGTCAGCCCCTAGCATCTCATCTGTTAATTACCAGCAAGAATGTCATGTGCTCCCCATCTAGCCCTTAGTTCACATCAGTTCAATATACAAGCACAACATGCCAGACCACAAATACTCAGTTCTCTGATTGTAACCATAACATGGAGAATGAGAATTTAACATAAACTTGAATCAAATATTGAAATTTCACTTAAAGGATGGAAAACAAAGAAGTAAGAATCTAAAAAGATATAAGACTTAGGAAAGCAAAGTATCATATAAACCACAAAATCATCAGTTTTCTATAAGGTTATTTAAAATATTAAATGCTGCCTTGACTGGTTTGGCTCAATGGATAGAGCATTGGCCTGCAGACTGAAAGGTCCCAGGTTCGATGTACCTTGGTTGCAGGCACATTCCCAGTGGGAAGTGTACAGGAGGCAGCTGATCAATGTTTCTGATTCTATATCCTTATCTCTTCCTCTCTGTAAAAAATCAATAAAATATATTAAAAATAAGTAAATAAATAAAATAATTAAATGCTGTTGAAAAAAAAGTTTAATTTTTTAAATGGGCACAGAACCTGAATAGACACTTCTCCAAAAAGGACATACAGATGGCCAACAGACATTAAAAGATGCTCAACATCACTAATTATCAGGGAAATGCAAATTAAAACCACAATGAGATATCACCTCACACCTATCAGAATGACTATCGAAAAGGCAAAATAAGTGTTGGCAAGGTTGTGAAGAAAAGCTCGTACACTCTTGGTGGGATTATCAATTGGAGCAGCAACTATGAAAAACAGTTTGGAGATTTCTCAAGAAATTAAATAGAACTACTATATGACACAGCAGTGCTACTTCTGGGTATTTATTCAAAGAAATTCAAAATACTAATTTGAAAAAGATATATGCATCCCTATGTTAATTGCAGTATTATTTACAACAGCCAAGATATGGAAGCAACCTAAGTGTCCATCTATAGACAAATGAATAAAGAAGAGGTGGTACATATATATGATGGAATATTATTCAGCCATAAAAAAATAAAAATCATGCCATTTGGGATAACATGGATGGACCTATAGGGTATTATGCTAAATGAAATAAGTCAGACAAAGGGTAAATACCATATGGTTTCACTTATATGTAAAATCTAAAAAAATGAATGAACAAACCACACATAAACTTATTGTTACAAAGAACAAATGGGTGGTCACACTGTGGGAGTGAGTGTTAGGGGGATGGGTGAGAAAAGTCAAAGGAATTAAGGACAAATTGCCAGTTACAAAAATAGTAACTGGGTTGTAAACTACAGCATAGGGTAAGTAGTCAATAATATTGCAATAACTATGTGTGGTGCAGATGGACACTAGACTTATCAGAATGGTCACTTCATAAGGTATAGAAATGTCTAACCACTATGCTTATACCTGAAACTACTATAATACTGTATATCAACTTAAATTGAAGAAATACATTTTAAAAAATTCATACTTTTAATGTACTTGGTTAGAAGAATCAGACCACTCTAAATATGCTCTTAAGTAACCTGAATAATTGTGTAAGGCCCTAAAAAAATGAATAAAGGAATATACTAAGATCCAATAGGCATTAAAAACAGTGTGATCTGTACTTGTGATAAGATCTGCAGGAGATAACAGCATTACAGCAGAGTTTCCTAAACTATTAAAGATGAATTAGAGCCTCTTCTGCATAACAGTACATTTCTCAATTGAATATAAATAGAATAGCAGGTCAGTTTTTTTGTTTGTTTGTTTTTTGTTTTTGTTTTTTTTTATATATATTTTATTGATTTTACACAGAGAGGAAATGAGAGAGATAGAGAGTTAGAAACATCAATGAGAGAGAAACATCAACCAGCTGCCTCTTGCACACCCCGTACTGGGGATGTGCCCGCAACCAATGTACATGCCCTTGACCGGATCGAACCCGGGACCTTTCAGTCGGCAGGCCGATGCTCTATCCACTGAGCCAAACCGATCTCGGCAGCAGTTCAGTTTTATACAACCATTTATGTGAACTTTCTGACAACTCATAAGAGAGGAACACACTCATTGAATTATCAAATTAAAAGACCCTGGCGAATTTACCAAGAAAATAGCATGTGCAACTGGTCAGGGTCCCAGATAGTTTTTTCTTTGAGATGTTACTGTGTATTATATTGTGCTCAACTTTTTCTTTAACTTCTCCTGTATAAGACTCTTCTGATAAATTGAAATTTAACTTAAACATATATGCATCTGGAAGAAAAAAAAAAAAGACCAAATAAACATAGTAGTTAGTCCATTTATTTCCTAAGTAACTAACATTATTTCTAGTAACTAAGTTTGTTATAGGTAACTATCTACTTTCACAAAATTTAGGTCAATGTTGACAATTTATTTTATACTATTTTAAGGAAGCCAATGATACCTAATTTTTATTTTGAGTTATATCAGTTATTTTATGACATATACTAGCTATGTGTTGGCCCCTTATACAGGTTTTTAAACTAAAAATTCTTAGGCTAAGCCATAATTAATAACAGAAATTGGGCCTAAACGGGCAGTTGGACATCACTTAAGGGGTCCTGGATTGCGAGAGGGTGCAGGGCAGGCTGAGGGACACCCCCCTGTGCACGAATTTTGTGCATTGGACCTCTAGTCCTATCTATTATAATAAAAGGGTAATATGCAAATTAATAATCACTCTGTCACAAAGATTGCAGCACCCATAGCTACAAGACGATGGCACCCAGTCCTCTCAGCCCCACCAGAGTCCCCCAATCCCAGGGGACAGCTACTGAGAGTGGGCAGTGTGAACAGCCTGGCGATGAGGCAAGCATTCCACATCCAGCTGCAGATGGGCCATTGGCCAGGCTGGGACGAGGATGGGCCTCTGGGCTGTGGAGAGCCTCTGGGCAGTGGGCGTGGAGTGGCTAGGCCCTGCAGAGAGCTACTGGCGCACGGATTTGCATGCAGGGCTACTAGCATATACATAATATAATAATTTTTGTTATGGGATGTTTGGAAAAGATCTTCATTTTGTGATAGATGGTGACAATTTACATTCTTTCTTGTTTCTCTTAGAAAAACTGTTAGAACTTCCAATTTTAACCATATAATGTTGATATATTTATTAACTATGTAATTATTATTGTAACCATATCAACAGTTGGCTCTTCCTATAAATGGCCATATAGTGAATATTTTCAATTTTACAGGCCATTTGGTCTTTGATGCAACCACTTGTTTCTGTTTTAGTGAAACATCCACAGACTGTAAATACAGTGACAGCAATGGCTGTGTTCCAGCAAAACTTACAGAACAGGCAGCAGACTGGATATGATCATGGACCAGAGACTGCTGACCTGAACTTAAGCACTGAGAGATATACTTAAATTGTGACTAAGATGTCACTGAGGTAGCCGTGTTTAGAGCTTTAGTGTCCCAAACTGGGTTTGATTCTTAGACTAAGCTTTTCTCAGCTCTGTAACTTTTGGCAAGTTTCTTAATCTCTCTGTGTTTCAAATCCTTAAGCACAAATGGAAGTAACTATTATTGTAAAAATATTTGAGATAATTACCCTAGGTAATTCATGTGAAGTACCTAACAGTGTAGCTTGGCTCACAAAAAAACTCAATAAAGCTAAGCTACATTATCCCTTTTCTTTTACTAAGATTATCCTATATAATAATGAGGTAATATGCAAATTGACCTCCCATGTGGTCAAAGATGGCCACTCCCATGAGGACACAAGATGGCCACCACAAGGTAGCCAGCAGGGGAGGGTAGTTGTGGGTGATCAGGCCAGGAAGGGAGGGCAGTTAGGGGGACCAGGTCTATAGGGAAGGACAGTGGGGGGCAATGAGGCCAACAGGAGAGAACAGTTAGGGGTGACCAGATTGGCAGAAGAGGGCAGTTATGAGCAACTAAGCCTGGAGGGGAAGGAAGTAGGGAGAGACAAAGCCTGTAGGGGAGGGCATGGTAGGGTCCCTAGACCTGGTCTGCGATCAGAGCAGATTGGGGCTTTTCAGCAGCCAGCAGGGGCCTTCCTTCATTTCACATCGCCCCCCGGAGGTCAGTGCACATTATAGTGAGAGATCAAACTCCCCGTCTCTTGGATGAACTCCTGAAGGGACACTTTGCATATTAGCATTTTATACATATATAGATAATTTTGGTCTTGATAGCAAGGCAAGTAAAATATATCACCTTGTATTTCAAATGGTGCAAATTGGAAAAATCTAGACTTCACAAAATAAAAATAAGATTGACACTTATCATGACCTATAAAAATATATTTTATGAATTTTCCCTTTTATATATACATATTTGTATAAATATATATGTGGGTATATATTTGCTTGAATATAATGCACAATTTCCCACCTTAATAAGATTTAATAAGCAGGTGTGTTGAACATAATTAACTTTCTCCTGATGACTCATCATTCTACAAAAGTGAGCATGGATGTTGAGCTTGCATTTAAAGGCCCCAGGATATTCTAATTACCAGTTTCATTTTATTCGATATTGGCAAATTTTCTGTTGTATAATCTGGTACAAGTCAGATAAAACCATACTGCTTCATTTTTAATTTACATACTATTTGAATGCAATAGCAGTGTATCTTTGGAATTAGAGCTTTGTGACATCCTATGCTCAAAATGTTTAACTGTTTACTCCTTTTTTTTTTTAAGAGAGATAATGATTTCTAACTTCACGATGTATCCAGAATTAAATTAATAAACAGATTCTCCTAAAAATATAACACATTTGTACTCTTAAGAGAAAATGATGGTGTTTACTGAACTACAAAGGTTAGTTGTAGACAACAAAATTAGAAACACATTGCCACCAATGTGATTAATTTTGCCTATTGAAAGTTTTACACATTTCTAAGTTTTACAGAATAATTTCAAATAAATTTCGGCAGTATGAGTAGTGAAGACAAATGTCTATTTAAAATTTCTTTTATCTCTTATATGTATGTGTATATATATGTATATATGTGTATATATGTGTATATATGTGTGTATATATATATATATCTGTATAATTTTATTAAATGTATTGGGGTGACAGTTAATAAAAATGATATGGGTTTTAGAGTACAATTCTAATAAATCAGCTGTACATTGCATTGTGTTTACCACCCAGGGTCAAACCTTCTGTCATAAAAAATTTGAGCCCCTTTACCTTTTACTATCCCACACTCACATCCACACTCTGGTAGCCACAATACTGTTGTCTATGAGTTTTTGTTTGTTTTTTCTTGTCCAATTGTTGCTTTCAGTTTTATACCTCACATAAGAGTGAAATCTGTGGCCATATGACCTCCCATGTATTAGGTCTAGTAATAATTAATGTCGTTTTCTAATACTTTTTAAAATCGAATTTATTTAAACAATACAACAAAATTTAATCAACAATATAGTTGCTGTTGTTTTCTACTACTTGTGCCCAACGCTCAGGAAGCATTTTAATCCCTCTGTTGTAAAATTCTTGTGATTTTGATGCAAAAAATTCGGTCAATGCATTTTTGAGGCATTCTTCATTATTAAATTTTTTTCCAAGAAGAAAGTTTTGCAAAGAACGAAACAAATGGTAATCGGAAGGGGCAATATCAGGAGAATATGCAGGTTGAGGGAGAACTTCCCATTCCAACTGGCGCAGTTTTTCAGCAGTGATTCTTGCAGTATGCGGTCGTGCGTTATCGTGGTGAAGAATTATGCCCTTCAGATTAATCAGCGCGGGTTCTTTTTCTCTTAAAGCTTGGGCTAACCTTTCCAATTGGGCACTATACATTGCACTTGTAATGGTTTGGTTAGATGGTAAAAGTTCATAATGAAGAATTCCTTTAAAATTCCACCAAACACACAACATCACTTTTTTCGCATGCAAGTCAGGTTTTGGCGTGGGCTGCGGAGCCTCATTTTTGTCCAACCATTGAGGCTGCCTTTTCAAATTAACATACAGCACCCATTCTTCATCTCCGGTAACAATTTGCTCTAAAAACGGCAAACGGTTTTGACGAGAGAGGAGCGAACTGCAAATTGTGACTCTTTGATTATGGTTGTTGTCGGTCAACTCATGAGGAACCCATTTTCCAAACTTTTGGACTTTGCCAAGTGCATGCAATTGATTGGAAATTGTTTTTTTGTGAACAATTTAAAGTTGTCGCAAGCTCTTGTTGGGTAATTTGAGGATTTTGCACCAAAAAAGCTTGAAGAGCTTCTTGATCAAAATTGGACACACGGCCTCGACCACTCTTGTCATCTAACGAAAAATTTCCCTCGCGAAATTTCTCAAACCAATGCTGGCATTTTCTGGTGCTAACTGCATCTTGACCAAGAGCACTACAGATGTTTTTTGCAGCCTCACTTGCTTTTCTTCCTAATTGGAACTCGTAAAGCATGCAGTGCCGAATATGCTCTTCATCCGCCATCTTCTAAGCCCTAGTTTTGCAACAAAAACCAAACCAAACACAAACTTTTTCAAGCAAAACTTGTTAATTGCACTTCACACGTTCTGTAGATACCACGTGTTTGAAGGTTATGTCAATACAAGTCAACGCCAAGCAAGATTTTAAATGAATGTTGGAAAACGACATTAATTATTACTAGACCCGATATATTAATCACAATTGTGATTTAAAATAATCACAGGACTTTACAATTAATAAAATATTATATATTTTTTCATTTAGCCTATAAAATGAAAAAAAAAATTCTATGAATCATCCAAAGTCAGATTATAGCTTAAATAGCTCTCAATACTCTTGATTTCTTTCAAAGCCTCAGTTGGTATGATGTTTATAGAATTGCTGAGCTAGTCTTTTCTCATTTGATTCTAGTAAGTATAAGATAGAAACAAGTATAACTAAAATACATAAATATGAAAATGTGGTTTACCATAAATGTTTAATGTTCTTGAGTTTTATAGCAAGTATAATCTAAGTTTAAATTAATTGAAAAATTCATTCAATTAACTGAAAAAGAAGGAAGGAGTTAACATAAAACAATGTATTTTAGAGATAAAACTGCCCCCTCAAAACGATAAAATTATTAACCATAATATTGCCTTTCCCAACACAATTTTTAAATTACACCTTGTATTTTTATGCTTTTTTATGAGTTTTAAAATATGCTTCCTGAAAAACAGTAGATTTTCCTTGTGGTTTATTGGTGATCTCAAAGAATATATTTAAAGATAACATTTTAAGGATTCTGGCAGACTACAGATGTAATGTCATTGATTTATTACCTCCCCCCTCAAAAGTCAGTCCTTGAAAGTAGCAACTGAAGCTCTACAGTAGAAGGCAATTCAGCAAAGCTAGTGCAAGTGAATAACAACCGAGTGTAGAGCAGCCAGGGATGCCCTGGGGTCTGCTTTCACCAACACAGGAGAGCCAGCTGTGCATGTCCATTCCCATTCTGCGTCGGTGACATCGTGTCGGTAACTTGCAATGACCATGACAGGGGTATTATGCCGCAGAAAATGCTACAAATCAAGCCTTTTCTCTTCCTTTTTATTTCCTTCTTGAGGGTATGCTTAAAGATTTATGAGCACAACACTGTACTTTCTAATAAAGATTCAAACATATTTTCTTTTGGTTTAAAAATAATACAGTGATATTATCACTTAGAATCGTTATAAATTGAATAAATAAAAAAATAAAAATAATGCTGAGAATTAACTGCAGCCTGGGCCAATGTGGCTCAGTTAGTTAGGCATCATCTCCTGTGCTCAGAGGTTGCTAGTTCTATTCCTGGTTAGGGCCCATGCAAGGATTGCAGGCTGGATCCCCGAAGAGGGTGTGCAGGAGGCAGCAATTCTGTATGACACCCTCATATCAATGTTTCTTTCTTTTTCCTTTCTCTTTCTCTAAAAAAAAAATCAAGAAACTGTTCTTAAACACTTCTATTTTACATGGTAGACTATGGAATATTTATTAATTTATTCACTTAATCATTCTTTGTTTTGCTGTTTGTATTGTGTGTGACAAACACTAAAGATAAATAAATGATTTTCACTCAAAAAGATCCTATTTATAGGAAAGAGCACATTCACAGAAAGTATGTATTAAATGCAAATGAAGAAATGTACATGGGATATGGTAGGGACACCACAGAACAGAACCCGTTATAAGATAATGAGTTCACAGCAGACTCCTAGGTTCTGAATATAATGCCTTAGAATGTGGGTACTAGAATATATATTGTTTATTAAATCAGTGACAAAGAAATGGATCCTGTCAATGAAAATTCTAAATTTAATGGTATATATTTAAAATTCCAAAAAGCTATCACAACTAAAGCATCTTTCCCTCTAATCTAAAACAGGCATCTATTCTCTTTGGATCTAGCTTTGCATCCATCATGATATGTTCAAATTGTCAGAAAGAATTTGGGTTGTTCTCAGACTATGCAGTGGTAGGAGCATGTATTGGAAAGAAAACCAACATTTTAAGCAAGTGATTTTATTTATAGATGTAAAAGTCCTTCTCTTTCAGTATGCTGGGTAATTTCTGAGTGTAGGAGGAGAAATGTAACATTTATGTGAGAAGAAAAATGAACTCCTTGGTAATAGCAGGGGAATTTCCATGAGGGTATCCAAGAATATCAATGTTATAAAATATAATTACTTTGTTTCCGGTAGTTTTAAGTTGAGGTCTGGTTTTTGAAAGATATAGGCTCAGCTATTAGGAGTAAATGCAATTTACACTTATAATAGTTTAATTTATTGAAACTGTCTATGTCCAGAGTGTTCTAGAATAAAAAGAGATGGACACAACCTGGTATCTGCCATCTAAGTATTTATCATTTATTTGGTGAAGAGAGATGCAAAGATCTTCCATCTAACATTGCAGTAACTACCACAGAAGAGGTAGCAATAGAGGGAGAGACCAAGAGGAAGAAAGAATAATTTGACTGGAAAGGAGCTATGAAAGGGGTAGTAGAGAATTAAGATAGGGAATGGCAATTGCAGCGGAGGAGTAACCTGAGCAAAGACATGCTTTGAGAGAGACCTGGAGTGGGTGGATGAGACCAGAATAGAAGGATCCCATCGAAGACAGAGATCTGGAGACCTAAATGACAGTGGCAACATCGAAGCCAAAGGAGATGAGAGAGAAATAGTGTCTAAATGAATTCAGGTCTTGAAAATGTATGTTGGCTTTGGCACATGATGATCAGCTCATTTCCAGATCAGTTCCCAGGGGATAGAGTGCGAAGGAAGAAGGAGGTAATCTCAGTGGGTTGAAAAACGAATGGAAGATAGAGGAGTGCAGATGGGAGCTGGGATGGAATTGATAACATTTAACCTCGGGATGGAGATGCTTCGGTGAGTGGCAAAGAATCTCCAAAGAGCAAGTTTATAGGTTCAGGGAAAGGAGATAGTAGGGAGGGCCAGAAAAAGAAGAAATTGGCATTGCCTTGGAGAATACTGGATCTCTCTGAGCCAGTGAAAGTGGGTAAACAAGTTCTAAGTAGAAAGAGACTACCAGAAGGAAGAGAAATATGAATTAGGATGTGTAAATAAGTAAAACTGACAGGAAATTGAAAGTATCTGTCAGTTGTCTACTTGTCAGTGAGAAGAATGAAAGATGGAACTAAGAGGACACAAACGTATTACCAGGTAGATTTGAGAGTCTAGCCCTCTCTGAAAAACATTATTTTTGGATGTCATTAGTTGGCATGGGTGCTTGGATTTAGTTATTAGAGCTGAAGAAACTGCCTAGGTATGAAGAAAGGGACTATAGGACTGAGTTGTAATTGCAATTTTGCCGGGCAGATGGCATGAAAAGGAATACAAAGATGTTGAAATTGTTTGTAATCTAGATTTTAGAAGGGTATGCTGGGCACAAAAAGAGGTGAGATAAAAACCATTTTATACAGTAGGTAAAAATGGAGGGAAGGGACGACAGTTATTAAATTGAAAAGGAATCACTTTGGAAGTGATATCCAAGAGGTGAAAGGACCGGAGATTATAGTTAGATAATGAAGTAGAACTGAGATATCTTATTTGGAGCAATTCAAAGTGATTTAAAAAAGGGGGGCAGTTGTGTGTGTGTTGGGAAGGGGGTTATATGTGTTTGCACGTACATACTACCTTCTCTTCTCCGGGTCCCTTTTCTCAGTCTGGCTCTTACGTCTTTGTATAATAATTCTAATTGTGGTAAAAATACATGTTATACCACTTTGTATTCAACTTACAGATGTAGAAAGTTCCTCTTAAAAATAATATAATAGCAGTGGGACCCCAGTTGCAGAACTGATTTTGGGAAGTCTGTTTGGCAACAGCAGTTTCCTGGGATAGCTGATTCAGCTCAGGTGATAAGGTTTGGCTCTCACACAGAGGCAGCTACATAAAGACAAAATGAGCTTAACAGCTAAATTGTAGACAATTCAACATTCTCAGCAGGTGAGCTTTCTAAGTTTGGACTCACAGATTTCTAACTTCTGGAGGCTGCTTGGTAGTCACTACTGCACTAATTGGGTTTGATTTATTATTGCACCAGCTACTGCTCATGCTTTCAGCCATAGATTCTTCTAACTGCTAGATTGAAGTCACTGTGTACAATTTAAGGGCTTTTGTTAGGCAATAATGCTCCTAGGTGGAGCAAAATATTTAACAAAAACAAACTGTAAGCTTATGTACAATTAAAGTGTAACACCCAGGGGCTCTGAAACTGGTAAGAGGCTATTTTAATTTAATATTGCATAAAGTTCTTTTCATTCTGGATAGACTGACATTGACACAGATTTTGTTAAAGAGTGTGGAAAGCTCCCCCAAGTCATCCCTCCGTTTTCTGTTGGCCTACTTTTCTTTGTCTTCCTTGCATTATCAGATATCCTGAGTTATCCAAATTCAGTGTTTAATTATGGATAGAGCATTACTGAGGAGAGAGAGTAGTATATAGAATGTGGTTTTTAATTCTTAATTCTAACCAGACATACATTTTCCAGAAACTCTCATAACCAAATTTTTGGTAAATTCATATGCTCTTTCATTTCAATTCTTTTTCAATTATAAGAACTTAAATATGTCTTTCTAAATATCTACATTTATATATCTACCAGAGGCCCAGTGCATGAATTCGTGCACAGACAGGATACCTAGGCCTGGCCAGTGATCAGGGCCGATCTATGGGGTGACCAGCGACTGGGGCCCCTGCTCGCACCTGCCTTGGCTGACCTGGCACCACCTGCTCACCAGCCCTCTCCCCCCCACAAGTTGGGGCTTGTGGACTGGATGCAGTTCCTGTGTTGAGCGCCTGCCCCCTGGTGGTCAGTGCACATCATAGGGACCGGTTGTTCCATTGTTTGGTCAATTTGCATATTATGATTTTATTATATAGGATATCTATATAGATCTTTCTCTATTATTAGCACTGTTCTAGATATTTTGGGAACACAAAAAGATGAAACCTATGCCAGGACCTCAATTTCTGACAACCTAATTGTGGTAGATTAGTATCATGCAGAGGATAAAGCCAGGAAAACAAAGTGAAATATGAAGTGTTAACCCACACTCTCAATATTCATTCAGCAAACATCTATGGAACACTGTTTTAGGCACCCTTCTAAGTGTTGAGCATACATTGTTGAACAAAACGGATAGAAATGCCTGCTCTCAAATGGTTTACAGTGAGCAGACAATACACAAGATAAGTAAGTACATTAAAGAGTAAAGAATGCTAAATAAAAACAATGAAGAGCAGGATGGTGTGAGGAATTTTGATAAGATATCTGGTGAATGATTCATTGAATAGAAATCTAAGTGAAGTGGTTGAACTGGCTGTGCAGATGTCTGGGAAAGGGGCAATTCCAGGCAGAGAAGTCAGGTGCAAAGGCTCTGTTGGCAGAAGTATGCTCAAGAGCAGAATGGTGGGAATGGCCTGAATGAAGAGGGAACATTGGGTGAGAGAGCTGAAATGAGAAGGGACAGATATCAAGAAGTAGTATGTAAAGAGAGGATATCTCCAGGATTTGACATTTGAACTGGGTTTTGTTGAATAGATGGACATTGAATTGGCAGAGAACTATTGATAAATAGCTAAGACATAGAAGTTTCCGTAGAGTCCTTGAGGATGAGGCACCTAGTGTGCCTTGAGTAGAGGAAACATTCCAGGACTAGCTAATTTTGCTGGAAATAAATTACTAATGACATTAAAAGTCATGAAAGGAATTTCTTAGTTGAGAAAAGTGGAGAATCATGGAAGTTTTTGACCCTCAGAGCTTAAATAAATTGGACCAGAAGAGATAAAAAGAAAACAGAAAGAGAAAAAATAAAGTTGACTTCAAAATAGCAGTTTAAACAATCAAACTCTATTTCTCATTTTCTGTGGACTTGTGGTCTGTAAACATGTGTATGAACTTATGAACAGAACCATTGATAATCTATATATGTAAAAAGCCAGTGATATAACACTGTAACAACCAGAACGACTGGTCACTATGATGCCCACTGCGGCCAGCCAACTGGCCCACCAGGGAGCGGGGCTGGTGGCCAAGCTCCCATGGCCTCTTCCCCTGGCTGGCCCTGCCCCTGATTGCCATCCCCAACCCCAATCAGGGGCAGGGCTATTTGGCCAACCACCTGCAGCCCCTCCCCCTGGTTGGTCCTGCCCCTGATGAACCTCACCACCCTGATCAGTCCACGACCCCTTCCCCTAGCCAGCTCAGCCCCTGATTGGCACCCTGACTCTGATCAGAGGCAGGGCCAGCCTGCCAACCACCCATGGCTGCTCTTCCAGGCCGCTGGCCTCTTATCCGCCCCTTCACCCCAATTGGGGCAGGGCCCGCTGGCCAATCACCTGTGGCCCTTCACCCTAGCCAGCTCGGCCCTGGCTGATTGGGCCCCCATTGGGGCAGGCTGGCCTGCCAACCTCCTGCCATCTCCTCCTCATAACAGGCCCGACCCTGATTAGTCCTAATTGGGGCCAGGCCAGCCAGACCCCACCTGTGCATGAATTTTTGCACTGGGCCTCTAGTGATATTATAAGAAACTTGAAAGGAACTATGGGCTGTGAGGCTGCAGTGGGCACAGGGGCAGTTTTCGGCTCATCCTCTGTGCCCCCGATCCTCTGTCTGCCGGCATCCCTGCTCCCACTGCCACTGCTCCCACATGTTGATGGCATTGGCCCCACTTGTACCGGTGGCCCTTGAGGAGCAATTGAGGCTGGCAGCCACTGCTCTCACCTGCTGATGGCGCCAAGCAATCAGGGCTGGCGCTGAGTGTGCGGCAGCTCCAGCACCAGCAGCATGTGTGAGCAGAGCCAGTGCCAGCAGAAGATGGGAGAGCTGGGCTAGACCACAGTGCACGGGAGCAAAGAATTTTCTGTAACCACCAGAGGCTCAGCCCGATGACAGCGATCAGCGCCCTGACTTTGGCACCCCTGCTCACCTGCTCCACCAACCCGTCATGCAATGGCCACCATGTTCCGTGCAACCCCTGGTGCTCATTGCATGTCATAGAGACCTGTTGTTTGGTTGTTCCACCGTTCGGTCCATTTGCATAATAGGGTTTTATTTATTTATAAATAAATACTAGTAGATATTATATATATATATATATATATATATATATATATATATATATATATATATAAAATATACCACATATATATAAACCACACACACACACACACACACACACACACACACACACATATATATATATATATATATATATATATATATATATATATATGGTTTATATATATGTAATATATACACTAGTAGATGTGGTTTGAGATTATAGGAAATGAAGAAGATTAAAGGAAGATATGAGATGTAGAAATAGGAACCTAAATAAAAAAATAACTATTCAAAAAGCTGGACTTTCCTTAAAATTTCTTTTAATTTGATATTAAGTACTTTTAATGTGTCAACATTTATTGCAGTACAATAACCTGTTCTTTAGGTTATCTCTGACTGGTTTTTCCACTGTCTACATTTTGAGATAGACAGTGTTTTGAAGCCTATTTTTCTAACAGTAAAATATAAATGTACTTTAATGTTTGCTTCCTACTGCCTCTCTGACATGGAATGATTTTCACACAGATTGATACAGGAGGTAAAAATAAAAATTTCTTTTACTGAGCCATTGGACTGCGAAATGCACTAAATTTCTAAATGGCAACACTAGAACAGTGTTTATGACTGTGGGGGATTTGCTTACTACAGAACATGCTTTTAGGTGGGTTGGGAGTTTGTGAAATTCTATTTTCTATATATGACCTTTAGCAAGTGTAGAAGATGGGAGAGAAACTCTTTTCAACCTTGACTGGTTTACAAAGTTATATCCATTAATGGGGTTGTGACTGTCAGTGCATGGTTAGGCTAACCAAAAAAAATCCAAACAGCTTACATATGTGAACTGGAAAGGTTCATGTTTCTGGGCCCAAATCAGAAAGGAATAGGGTAGAGTTTTGTGTATAAGGATAAAGAGCAACAGAATTTCAAATATGTTTAATTTCTAGCGATCTATTCTTAAAACAGTTGTTTGTTGTTGTTATGGTCTTAAAAGATACAACTTTGGTATGGAAACATGCAATGGCCTAATTGGCTCACACACTGAATTACTGATGGGGAGGGAAGGAAGTAATGTTCTAAGGAAAGGATTCTCAAACTGTGGCCCCTGGGCCACATCTGTTCCCCCTCAACTCTCTTTGTAAATAAAATTTTATTGAAATGCAGCCATACTTATTCATTTATGCATTGCCTATGGCTGTTTTTCCAATACAATTACAGTTGAGCAGTTGCTGTAGAGATTGCTTAGCCTCCAAAGCTGACTGTATTTACTATGTGGCCTTTTATAGAAAATGTTTGTCATTCCTGTACTAAGAGAAGCTCCGCCTCTGAGATTCATACTGCTGAGAGATACCATAAACATCATAGAGGGAGGGCAAAGGGAACTGGGGAAGGAGAAATGAGTAGCAAAGATAAAGCAGTAAAACAATTCATTAAGTTTTGGGAAACAGTGTTTGAGGGCTACTGTTTATGTACAGCTTATTTGAATACCCACATCATTCAATGTTTTAATTTTTAAAAATAAAAAGATTTCCCCCCCAAATTCTATAATGTTATTCTGTTGTTACTATTGCCTTAGGGAGAGAGAGGGATTTTTATGTACAAAAAACTACAAAGGCAACTAGTACCTTGTTAGCCTTAAACAAATATACCGCCAGCTATTTATTTAGCAAAATGGGTTTAATTCTGCAACAACAAAAATATTGCAATTTGGAAAATTCAGTCCAATGGCCAACTACGGGCAAGTCTAGAGAACATGAGACAAATGTTGCTTTTATGGAGGAAAGGGAGACTTCAGAACAAAAAGTTTATTGGAAGAAACTGGGAATTGGAAAAATAGCGGTTTTTCATAGGCTGGGTGATTACTGGGGGAGAAGATCCTTCTTCTTACTACTTGAGCAGTAGAGTAGGAAATATTTTTCTGTTGGAGATGGAAAGCACATCTCTTCCTGTTTGGGATATTTGACAATGAATAGCAGGGTGTGGATGCTTTCCTTACAGGTCCTTTCAACTACAATTTAAATGAACTTTCTGTTTACTAATCACCACATATGCAATGTAATAAACAATAATTAAAAATTAGGTTATTTACCTAATGAGTGAAACAGAACCTGTTGCCATTTTCTCATTCTCAGCCTCTTTTATTATAATAGCAATAGTGTATTTTGAAGCTACATAAAACTGCCACTTGCTGAGATCAGCATATACAGGCAAGAGAGATGCGAATTTCAGATCTATTACATGCCACAATGTAATTCTATTTATTAAAAGACTCAAATTTGTTGCTTTTATTTAGGGGATCATCCATTTATTTATTTATTTATTTTTATTTATTTATTTATTTATTTATTTTTTTTGCAGGATAGGTTTGCATTTCTTCTGTCTCATCCATAAAAACCCATGAACAATGTGCTCTATGAACACAAGAGAAAAACTTGAATGGTGCAAAGAGATGATGGAAATAATTCCAGTCACTTATCATACTAGATATTTTTGTTGCTGCTGTCACAGATGTTGCAGTCTTTGTTTACAAAACTAAATTGATAAATAATAAAAAAATCAATATGTACTTGTTTCAAGATAATTATTGTTAAACTAGAGGCCCTTTTACAGTCTGGAAGCCTTTGAGAGATTTCTGACTGATGGCTTAGGCCTGCTCCCTGCAGGCCTTAGCACTGCCATAGAGGCAGGAGAGGCTCCCACCACTGCTGTTGCCCTCACCAGCCTTGAGCCTGCTTCTGGCTGAGCAGTGCTCCCCCTGTGGGAGCACAGTGACCACTATGGGGCAGCTTCCGCATTGAGTGTCTGCCCCTGGTGGTCAGTGTGTCATAGCAACCAGTCATTCTGCTGTTCGGTCAATTTGCATATCAGCCTTTTATTATATAGGATGTTTCTGGAGAAATGTTCCCTTTTTCTATTTTTGCAATGGATTTCAATTCTAATTAAGTCATAGGCTAAAATAGAAATTATGTTTAGAGAAGGACTTTCACACCTAAAAATTAGTAAGGATTTTAGGAGTTTTATGTTTATGTGGATTATATCTATAACTATTTATAACATTCAAAATTAAAACTAAGTTTAAAAATTACTAATTCATTTTAATTTCTAATTGTAAAATATACATAACAAAATTTACAATCTTAACCATTTTTAATATATTGTTATTATGTATATTCACATTGTTTTGTGTCATAATAAATTTGTAATGTCAATAAGACACTATGATGGCATAACTAATATATTTTTAATGCAAAATACTATTATTTAGTTTAAAAAATAAAAATAGATTTTTTTCCCTCAGATTCTAAAAGAATAGATTTTCCTCCCAAATTCTATAAAGGTAAAAATGACATTGTTTTACATTACTATAAAATTCTTTAATGTCTTACTTAATAGTAAATGTCAGATTTTCCTGTAGGCTTTGCATTCCTTACAATTTTTTTTTTTTTTTTGGTGGAAATATATTAAGAAATTCTGGCTTTGTATGAATTTGTAATTGATAAAGAAAATATTTTTTTTTCTTTCTATTGAATTTATTGCAGTGACACTGGTTAACAAAATTATGCAGGTTTTAAGTGCACAATGGTACAATACATCATTTGTACCCTGTACTGTGTGTTCTCCACTCTAAGTCAAGTCTCCATCACCATCTATCTCCTATACCTTTCTTCACATTCTCCAAATCCCTCCTTCCCTCAGCAATCACCTGCAGCATGGTGAAAAAGAATACTTTAATAGCCTTTCCTGATAATTGTGGTTTTGTTATGTAGCCTACACAGTGCATGTGAAACACAATAAAATTAAAAATTAGCGAGTAACATCTTAGCGTACTTGAAAACATGTTGACCTCACAGATCCTCTGAAATTAACTCCCACAGGACCTCTGACAATGATTTTAGGATCTCTGGTCTAGAAAACAGCATTGTACAAATTATGATATGACTCCTTAGAGGCCAAGGTTAACAGCAAGCATTGTAGTTATTAGAAAGTTACATTTAAATAGTCTTTAATTTTGGTAAAAATACATGTAACAAAATTTTCCATCTTAACCACTTTTTAAAAATATCTTTTTATTGATTTTTAGAGAGAGAGAGGAAGGGAAAGGGAAAGAAATAAAGAAATGTCAATGAGAGAGACATTGATTGGCTGCTTCCTGCATGCCCCTACTGGGTTTAGAGCTTGCTACCTGGTCATGTGCCCTGACCCAGAACCTCTTGCTTCATGGATTGATACTCAACCACTGAGCAACACTAGCCAGGCCATCTTAACCATTTTTAAATGTACAGTTCAATAGTATTAGCCATATTTACATTGTTTTATAAAATATTTCATCTTGCAAAATTAGTTCTGGAAAAGCTGAATATATACCTGCAAAAGAATAAAGAGCCTTTTTACAACATTAAAAAAATAACACCTGAAAATATATATAAAGACTGTGTTTTGCTGATGAACTGATCCTTTATCCTTTTGTAAAGTCTTTCTCTTCTACTGGTATATAGGTGTATTAATTTACATATCCACCAATAGGATACTAGTAATGAACAAGTAGAATTGGAAATTATAAACATACTACTATCTACATTAAAATCCAAAAAATGAAATCTAACAAAATGTGTAAGAGATCTTTATGTAGAACATTATAAAACACTGATGAAAGAAGTCAAAGACTTAAGTAGATGAAAAAAATCAGTCCATATTCATTTATCTAGGAAAACTCAATATTGTCAAGATGTCAGTTTTTCCTCTCAGCATTAGTTTGTGGGTACATACAACCTGATTCTAGTTTGTATGGAGAGGCAACAGAATGTTGAGGTAGAGGAACATAGTTAGAAGACCAATGTTACCTGACTTCAAGACTTCCCATAAACCTACATTAATAAAGGCAATTTTGTACTGGCAAATAATAGCCAACAGAATGTTGAGGTAGAGGAACAAAGTTAGAAGACCAATGTTACCTGACTTCAAGACTTCCCATAAACCTACATTAATGAAGGCAGTTTTGTACTGGCAAATAATAGCCAAATAGATCAATGGAATACAATAGAGAACCCAGAATTAGACCCACATAAATATAGTCAATTGATTTTCAATATAGGATCAAAGTAAAACAAAAAAGAAAAGGTAGTGTTTTTAACAAATGGTACTGGAAAATCTGAACATCCACATTTAAAAGAGAAATAGATCTAGACACAGCCCTTATAGTCTTTACAAAAATTAACTCATAATTTATTTCATACCTAAATGTAAAATGCAAAACTACAAAAATATTAAAAAAGAACATAGAAGAAAACCTAGATGACCTTAGACATGGCAATGACAATATCCAAGACATGATCCATGAAAGAAATAATTGCTAAGCTTTTCTTAAAATTAAAAACTTTTGCTCTATAGAGATAGTGTCAAGAGAATGAGATGTTAAGCCATAGACTGGAAGAAAATACTTGCAAAAGATACAGTTGATTAAAAAAAATAATTATCCAAAATTGTCAAATAACTCTTAAAACTCAATAATAAGGAGACAAACAATACAATTTTAAAAACAGGCTAAGGACCTTAATAGATACTTTAACAAGAGAGATATACAGATAGCAAATAAGCCTATAAAAAGATGTTCCACATCATATTTCAACAGGGAAATGCAAATTAAAACAATGAATGACCACTATACACCTTATTAGAATGGCCAAAATCAGAACACTGACAATACCAAATGCTGGTGTGTATGTACACAACAGAAACTCTGTGTTGGTGGAGATGCTAAATAGTATAGCAACTTTGGAATATAGTTTGTCAGTTTTCTACAAAAATAAAATTTATCTTACCATATGATCCTGCAATTACACTCCTTGAGATTTACTCAGAGTTGATACTTATGTCCATACAAAAACCTGTATACAGATGTTTATAGCATAAATTCCAAAACTTAGAAGCAACCAAGATGTCCTTCAGTGGTTGAATGAATAAAAAAAAAATTGTAGTACATGTAGACAGTGAAATATTATTGAGTACTAAAAATAAATGAGGTATAAAGTCATGAAAAAACATGAAGAAACTTTAAAATTCACATTACTATGTGTGTGTGTGTTTTTAAAGCTTATACTATAATATTTCAACTATATTCTGGAAAAGGCAAACAATGAAGACAGTGAAAAGACTATTGGTTGCCAGATATTGGGCATAAGGAGAAGAGTATCTGGAACACACAGGATTTTTAGGGCAATAAAACTTCTCTATATGAGAATATCTACCCCCCTAAAATTATTGGCTTAATTCTTGAAGTTTTCCCTGTTTGATTTTCTCTTTTCCTACCCATATCTTACTTCTCTGATCTCCACCAATCCCTTTCCCTCTTTGTCCTCTTGGCTCACCCTAAGTGAAATGTCAAGGGCCACCATCATCAGGATGAAACATCACAACAGTTATATTGAAAAAAATAACATCCTTCAGTGATTGGGGTGGGTGTCAAAGCAATGGAAACTTTGACTAAGGTTGCTAATGTATTCAAGGTCTTGGAAAATATCTTGCTAGGTTATACTCCTCTAGCTTCTTGTGAAATATTACCTAACTCACAGTAATTTTCTCAGGCAGCACAACAAGCTATGCACTGTAGTATACCTATACTTGTTTCTTATATTTATTTTCTTTAAAAACATAGACATAATTTCCATAGTAGCCTTGAGTTTATGCCCATTTATTATAAGATAAAACTAGACACATCCTGTGAAAATTGGTAAATCTCTGAACTGCCTTACAAAAATAAACCTTTTTATTAAAAAATTTTTTATGGCTCCTCATATGTATAGGAGCTTGCTTTGATGATGAAATACTCCACTTTACATGTCTAGAGAAATTAAAATCTTTAGATTAAATCTTTAGTCTTTTGGTGATCTGCTTCTGATGAATGACTAATCCCTTTTATTAACTGTCTCAGCCATAAATACTGAGGCAGATGCAGTGAGAAGGTAACTTGCAAGACATTATTATAACTGAAAGAATAGGTCAGCAGCCTCTGTGTTCTTTGGGCTATAACATACAGTTATTTCCACTCCTTAGTTTATAAAGTTTTTGTTATGTAGGTAAGAAATTCTTTGATCAATGGTACAAAAAAAAACAACAACAAAAAAACAAGACAATTAAAATCACCTTACTTTCTCAAATAGTGGTAAACTGTTAATACATACAAAACTGTTTTTGCTAATAAATAATCACAATGATGATGTTTTTTTTAAATATGTTTTTATGATTTCAAGGAGAGGAAGGGATAGGGAACAAGAGACAGAAATATCAATGATGAGAGAGAATCATCCTTCAGCTGCCCCTCCATCCCTACCCTCCACCTCAATGGGGACTGAGCCTCAACACAAGCTTCCTGAAGGGGAATTGAACTGTGACTTCCTGGTTCATAGGTAGACACTCAAACACTGAGTAACACTGGCCAGGCGATGATTTTTTTTTTTAATTTCAATATACTTTATAGCTTGTAGAGTATCATCCCATTTTAAACATATAATTTCCCACTATTTCAATAAAGAGTAAACTAAGCTGCAGAAATGAAATAACTTTCCTAACCCTGAGTAAATGTCAGATTCAGGATTTTATCTATGGTTTTTAGACCCTAGATCCCATGTTCTTTTCACACTATAGTATTATCCTTCATAATTAGCAAAATTATCATTTTGAAAGAAAGTTGATATTTCAAGTTCTGCATTCACTGACAATTAAACAACCTAAAATGTCATTAAAAGTAAAATGAGAAATGATACTTGGATTAAGTAGAGTGAACTAATTAATCCAACTTAAATCTAGTGTAGCATGCTAGTCATTAATGAATAAGTTTGACTAGTATCACATCAATTTAAATCATATTTATGCATGAAAACGATGACAATTTTTCTTTTTGCTGACTCCTTTTTCTTTTCTATTTCTTCAGCAACTTAATTTAAAATAGTTTGCATAAGATATAATGGTATGGAAGTCATACTTCCTTAATCTAAGCAAGTACTTAAGGCTGAAAATATGTATCCATCCATCCATCCATCCATCCGTTTGTATGATTAATACGAAGTTCTCAGTGGCTCATTGTATGAATATGGCACAGACTTGGGTTTATAGAACATTATCTTTTTTATGGCTTTGCCTAATTAGAAGTCTTAAATTCAGAATATTTGGGGCCCCAGAGTTACAGACAGGAATAGTTAGCATGATATAGTGAAAAGAATCTTTAGCATTGAACTAATTTAAATAAGAATTCTAGATCTGCAACCAATGGGATGGTCTTGGGTAAATCATTTAACTTTCCTGAGCCCCATCTTTCCCATTTGTAAAGTGAGAGAATTGTTAATATACCCCAAATTACAGATATATACAGCAAGGATGTATGCATAGAATCAGTTACATAATTTAGGCACTTTATGCATGTTGCTCTGACTTTTTATTTAAATTGAATTATATTATTTACTGAATTCAAGGACTGTTTAAAGTTTAGGCATAAGATATATTTTCCCATGAGAAGGTATATGAAACAATATATTTGAGTACTGAACTGTGTGTCAGGCATTATGTCAAGAGCTCCATGCTTACTATACCATTTAAGAGTAATGTTGGTGCAAAATTATACTACAGCTAATGCAATTTTTAACATACTAAAACTCATACTAATTTATAGAAGATTTTTAAATCTAATAAAAGATATATCCAGTTCTCATATTCAAGGTTGATTGACTTTTTCAATACTTTCTAACTATACTTTATACTTAAGCATCTATGATTCAGTATTTATATGAAATATAAACATAGGCAAAAGTAAAATATGTAATAAAGGTCTAAAATAATTTTAAATGATTTGTTCATTATAGAGCATCAAAAACAATAATGAAAAGCATTGCTTTGAAATTCATTTATACTACAAATGAAAATTAATTCATAGAAATAATAGTTATCCACAGGGGGGAAAAAGATTGCCATCTTAATCTATGCAAAATCAGTGTAAAGGAATACTGAGCTGTAGATTCCATAAGAACTTTAGAAAAGAGGGAGTATCTCAGGAGAAGAAATTCATGACCTAAAGGCAGATGTAGAATGACTATGATCCAAGTGTCATACAAGTTTTATGAAAAAAAGCCTCCAAATCTGACTATGTAATTCTGAATAATCTCAGTGAGAAAGGAAAGTGGGAAATATCCAAAGAAATGACACATTTGAACAATTAACTCTATGAAGATCTCAGATTGTAAAAAAGGCATCAAACCATAAATTTGAAATGAGCACCAAATAATAAAGTCAAAGAGAACAAACAAATGTCATGATGACATATTGAACATTTCAGTAATGTTAAACCTTAAATTATTGCAAGATTATTATTTTAGGAGCTAAAGATAATGACTACAGGGTCTTCTCTTTGTTGCTCTTTCCTTCAGGGGAAATGAACGAAATAAAGCCTTTCATGAATAGACTCTGGGTGTTGAGGTTTTCTTTAATATCCAAACTGAAGAAATCTTTGTAAAACCCTTTAAAAATGCAATCTATCATTCTTAGCTCATGAGTTGTAAATGTTCTTGTGTAATGATATGCTGCCAGTTTGCAACTTACTAATTGTGCTACCTCTGAGGAGTTAATTACCTTTTTTGTACCTTAGTGTGTGTTTTTTTCTAAATCTTTATAAATAAAATAAAAATAGTTTCTACAACATGGTGTTATTGTGAGATTCAAATGGGTTAATATATTTAAAGCAAGAGGGCCAAATGGTACATAGTAGCATTTATTACTTTCTATTTCTATTACTCTACTTATTGGCATGTTACTATTCTTTTTTTAAAATATATATATATTTTATCTATTTTTTTACAGAGAGGAAGAGAGAGGGTTGGAGAGTTAGAAACATCGATGAGAGAGAAACATCAATCAGTTACCTCCTGCACACCCCCTACTGGGGATGTGCCAGCAACCAAGGTACATGCCCCTGACCTGAATCGAACCTGGGACCTTTCAGTCTGCAGGCCAAAGCTCTATCCACTGAGTCAAACCGGTTTTGGCTAAACTATTCTTAAGGTGGGTGAGAAAGAGGCTTGATTTGTAATATTTGCCAATGTGTGTAGTGTAAATATTCCCATGATATCTGATCCTATTTATTATGAAGTCACTAAGGTCACTGGGCAGATATGCACAATAGCATATAACTATAAAGCATTTCATCATACAGAAACTGATTACCTTAAGGGCATAGATGATAGTAATATTTATAATAACAAAAGCATAATATGCTAATTAGACTGGATGTCCTTCCAGATGACCTTCTGGACGAAGGTGGAGCTGAGAGAGCCAAGGCAGAGGCAGCTGCCAGGGCTGGTGGGGATCAAGGTGGCAGGGGCCAATTCCCTTTCATGAATTTTGCACATGGGACCTCTAGAGTAGTAAAATAATTAGAAAATGGTGATTTTTGAGTTTTGGTTTTTCTTATTTTTTACTTAGTTTTGGTCTTTCTTATTTTTAGAAGAAAAAAAAAGGAAGGAGGAGAGGGATTACTAGTAATGGATTATAAAATGTATGCATTCTTGCTGTGCTGTGGTAAAAGCTTGCCTAGAATTTTAAGTTCTAGTTCTAGGAGAACAGAACTACACCACTGACAGTATCTGCTACATCTGACATCCGTTTGACTCTCCATGGAGAAAGGATAATGAATAAAACATACTGTACATGTAGAGCCTGTTGGGATTAGAAACAATATTTTGAAGACATCTCTATCTATAACGTAGTATTACATGTCTGTATATATAAGTGTTGCTTTTTCATACTCTGTAGTTTTTCTATAAGAAACAATATATTATTCTATTAATAACAATGAAATGTAAAGCATCTAACTTAATAATTTATATAAAAAATGAATTAACCAGCTAACGTTACAAGGTAATAATGACTGTGACTTAGTTATAGTTGTATCCAAAGGTTAAAACACGTTTTCAAAGCTCTCTCTCTCCCTCCAGCCTCCTATAACTAGGAATCAGTTGCATGCTATCCTAATCCCAACAGATGTCCCTCTTTATGCTAAATAAGATGACCACATTCTCCCTGTTTTTGTGATGTGATCTTGATGGCAAAGAAGTGTATTTTACATATGATTTTTATGTAAAAAGTTCTTTTGCAGAACTTTCTGTTGGCCCAACATGGGTCATGTGCCCATTCATGAATCACTGTAGCCTTGGAAAGAATATTCAAATTGAGCAGTAAAGATCATCTTTTCCCTAATGGAGGAGGAGAAAAAATTTTGCAAAAAAAAAGTTTGCAAAAAATCCCAGTTCTGTAGAAGAGAAAAAATGATTCTTAAAGAAAAGAACTTGGACGGTAAATAATATGTGTACTGTAATTGCGAAATGAAGGTGAAAGGTAAATTGGTAGCTAGAGGGAATAGGCTGAAGGAGAGCACATGAAATAAAATGTTATGTGTGAGATTTGTGAATTACCTGAAGCTAGAAGAAACTATAAATATAGTTGATGGAAAGATTGGATTCAAAATGATCTCAATAGTCAGAAATGAGAAGCATAAGACAAGATGTAATTTCACAGCAGCAAATATAAATTTCTACATTTAGGTTCCAACACTTGGTTTTATATAAATAAAAAGTTAGAAAACAGGATTTATAGCAGTTCTACTGAAAAAATAAAAATTGTGAAGTTTTATTTAGATTCAGGTTCAATAGGAACTGACACATGACACTTGCTAAGAAAGGTAATCCAATTTTAGGCTGTTGTTTGGCTCAGAACAAAGGAAATTCTAGTCTCCTAGTGCTCTGTGATCATGTTAAATCCAGATTATTGCTTCCAGTTTTGGATTATACACTTTGAAAGTGACATTAACAAACTCAAGGAAATCCTGAGTGAGATGAATGGGGTAGAATAGTATCACCTCAAAAAAATGATAGAATAAACTGGATATATTTCATCATGGGAAAGGCTGGATTCAGCGGCATATAATGGCCTTCGTCAACTATTTTCAGAGGTGTTTATGGAAAAGGAAGATAATTCTCAGGTGTAGAAGAACAGAACTATACTAATAGAAGTCAAAATGAATTCTGGTTTACTAGGAGGATGACTGTTCTAACTGTGAAATGACTATCTCAAAGTAGTGTGTATCTTTCATTGGAAATAAGCTATAAAGCAGCATGGTGGAGAGAGGAGAAAAACTATTAGTGAAAATATTAGTAAGAGTAGGAAGTTCTAGATAGTGGTTCCTACTAAAACACTACAAAAATATTTAAAATACATATATAAACTATATTCTAATTTTCAGTGTTTTCTGCAATTTTATGTCATGCTGCCTTGATATCTGACTTTTTAATATGATTTTTAACAGCTTTATTGAGGTGTAAACTGGTATATAACAAAATGCAAATAAAGTGTATAATTGGATGTTTTGACATATATATGTAGCTGTGAAACCATTATTACAGTCAATAAAGTGAACATATCAATCACTGCTAAAGTTTTCTTATGCCCCTTTGGAATTTTTCCTTCCCAGTGCTTCTTCCCTCACTCCAACTGCCTGCATCCCTTCGCAAACACTGATCGTTTTTTTGTCACAACTAATTTGTTGCATTTTTTAAAAAAAAGAATTTCATATGAATGTAATCATTCAGTCTATGCTATTATTTTTTTTCTTGGCTTCTTTCACTCAGCATAATTAATCTGTGGTTTATTCATGTTAAAATAGGTATCAATAGTTGAATCATTTTATGGCTGAACAGTATTCCACCATATAGATATCACATAATTTGTTCATTCATTCATCTATTGACAACCTTTTGGGTTGTTTTTAGTTTTGGCCTATTACAAATTTTGGTACAGACATATACTTCTGTGTATTTTGTGTAAAGTTGAGGAATAAAATCATCTGGCCTGTATGGTAGGTGTATATTCAATGCTTTCAGAAATTGCCAAACTTTTTTTTCCAAAAGTGTGGCATCATTTTAAATTGTTCTCAGAAGCACAAAATTCCAGTAACTCCGTATTCTGATCAATTAGCTTTAGACATTCTATTGGGTGTAGTGGTATCACACTGTGGTTTTATCTCGCATTTTCCTAATTACTAATATTGTGAAGCATTTTTTCATGGACTAATTTACCACTCATTTGGATTTTTTTAATTGTCCAACTAAATATTTTCCCATTCTTTAAAAATTAGTGTGTTTATTTCCTATTATTTCACATTTCAGACACCAGTTCTCTGTCAGATATATGATATGCAAATATTTTCTCCCCATCTGTGATTTGTCTTTTTACCCTCTTAGTATTATTTTTCTAAGAGGAGAGTTTTTAATTTTAATGAGGTCAACTTATCAATTTGTTCCATGAATTATACATTGTTTATAGATTGTGCTAATAATTCTTTAACTAAATATTCATAAGCTTTTCTTAACACTTTTATTTAAGAAAGCATAATAGTTTTAGATTTAGGCTGTGATCCATTTTAAATAATTTTTTATTTAAAAGTATGAAGGATGGATCTAAATCTTTTTTAATTTTATACTTGGATAAGCACTTGTTTCAGCATCCTTTATTAAAATGTCCTTCTCTACCACATCTTTGCTTTATCAGAAATCAGTTGTCCTTGTATTATGTTACAATGATGAATTCATCTATTATCATGCCAATACCATACTGTCATTATAACTAGCTTCATAGGAAGTGTTGAAACCAGGTACTGTTAGAATTTCAAGACTATATCTCTTTATGTTTCTAATTCTTTAATTTTCCTCAGCAATGTTTTGTAGTTTGTGGTGTGTCTTACACATATTCTGTTGTATTTATCTCTAATTATTTTCTATTTTTGGTGCTATTATAAATAGCATCATGTGATTTTTTTCATCTCAATTTTCAATTTTGTTACTATTATAAAGAAATGCAACTTATGTTTGTATCCTCCCTTGTAGAGTCCATTAGATTTTATGTGCATATATGAACATGCACAAGAACATAAATAAGCCCACGGGAAGAAGATGGCTTTGGTAGTTAACAACTCTCTTCTCCACTAAGTGTTCAAGAGCTTCATCTCAAGAAAATGAACTTGAAGCCAAATTTTGAGAAAGATAACTCAATTAAAAGTTCTACACGAATGACTTTTAAGTTTAAAACAACTGATTCATAAGAGGAAAACTATAGATAAAAAAGAAGAAAAAAGGCAAACTCTCAATAGTCATTAAAATTAAGATGTAAATATTTTACAATTATATTTTCCTTTGAATGTGAAAACTTCCAATTCTAAATTTTATGTGGAATTTATGGATAAAAGGATAGGGGAATTTCTAACAAGAAAAGTGCTACAGTAAAAGTATTATATTAAAAATTCTCAGTAATATAGAATGTATGGATATAGAGCAAGTATATTATTCTTTGAGCTAGTAATTATGAGCCATTATATATCTATGAATTTCAACACCTTGAATAAACAAGGTAGTTTCATAAAAATGTACAAAAACAAATGAATTTTATTTTCACCCTTTTTGAACCATATAGTCCAAAGAATTGTTATCTAACAGGGTAAAATAATGTTCCCAAGTTTTATTTTTCCTACCTTTTTCAAATTTCTTTATATCTTCAAAACCCTATTACCTCATTGGCCTTTAAAATTATTGACCTCTTAATATTTCGTTGTTCTTCTTAAACTTTCCCAACTGAGAGTATTGGAAGCACCAGTGTATTAATTGATATATAGTTAAACATGGAACTGAAATGAACTCATATAGATATTGGTTTAAAAGTTCAAAAAGTTATCTCTTACATTTACTTACATCATCTATAGAAAATCACATTTGCCCTTTTATGCCAAAGAAGGAAAGGGATTTTATTTTTATACTAGAGGCCCGATGCCCAGTCTGCATCCTCTCTAATCTGGGATCCCTCTTACAATCCAGGGATGCTGGCTCTCAACTGCTTGCCTGCCCGCCAGATTGCCCTTAACCACTTCAGCATGCCAGCCTGATTACCCCCTAGCCACTCCCCTGCCAGACTGATCATTGCCTAACTGATCCCCAGCCAGCCTGATTGCCCCTTAACTGCCCTCCCCTGCTGGCTTGATTCTCCCTAATTGCCCTCCCTTGCCAGCCAGGTTGCCCCCAACTGCTTTCCCCTGCTGGTCTGGTTGCTCCCAACTGCCCTCCCCTGCAGGCGTGGTTGCCCCAACTGCCCTTCCCTGCAGGCCTGGTTCCCCCCAATTGCCCTCCCCTGCTGGCCTGCCTCCCCCACCACCAACTGCCCTCCCATGCTGGTCCAGTCATCCCTAACTGCCCTCCCTTGCCAGCCTGGTCACCCCTAACTACCCTATCCTGCTGGCCTGGTTACCCCTAACTGTCCTCCTCTGTAGGCCTGGGTCCCCCCAACTGCCCTCTCCTTTGGGCCTGGTCCCTCACCACAATTGCACTCCCCTGATGGCCTGATCACACACAATTTCCCTCCCCTGCTGGCCATCTTATGGTGGCCATCTTGTGTGCTGGAGTGATGATCAATTTGCATGTTACATCTTTATTATATAGTATGCTATAAGTACAGAAATCTGTCACAACCCAAATTCTGTCTCCTTAAGGAAGAATAATATAATCTCAACTTTTAAAAAATAACATTAGCCGTGACATTCTCTAGCCCTCATCATAAGGTCCTTGAGGCAATTTACATTTGGTTCCATCCCACTTCATTGCCTAACAACAGCTCTATTCTAGAGAAGTGCTGAGTCTCTGTTTATTGACCATGTTTTTATGATATAACCTCATGAATTGAAGAGAGTATAGTTGAGTGTGCAATTATATTGTTGGCTCTCTTCCTTCTTAAGTCTTTGTATGTAAAGTGATAGAAAATTAATAAAAATCAAAAGGTTTTGCTCTTCAGATAACAAGTAAAAATTAGCAATGGTCTAGTTTAAAAATAAATGACCATATATTATAATGACTACTTTCTTGCCTGGCTTATCTGAAAAGTTAGCTTTTTTTTTACTACTTCGCTGTGTCCATTAACTGTGACAATTGTATTGTCTATGGTTCTATACTTTTAAAAATGCTTCCATTTTTAACATCCATTGGGTTATAAACCTGGATATTAAACATGTCACACTGTCATTTAGCAAAAAGCAAATGATTATCTCAAGGTTTAATAATATAAAAATTAGTTTTTATATAGTATACCAATATATCAATTAATATTTCAACTAACCTAAAAAAATTTGCTTCACACTCTGTGGTTCATGCAATTTGTTAGGTGTAGAATTGGAAAGATAATGACAAATATTGTATTTTACTGTTTAAAAACAATTTTGAAAGTGTGTTTTCTTGGTTAAATATATTTTGAAGTAAGAAATTATAAAATAGGAATTAAATACAAGTAGAAAATGGAAAATATACATATTTATCTAATCTTTTTTTAAAAGATATATTTTATTGAATTTTTACAGAGAAGAAGGGAGAGGGATAGAGAATTAGAAACATTGATGAGAGAGAAACACTGATCAGCTGCTTCCTGCACACCCCCTACTGGGTATATGCCTGTAACCAAGGTACATGCCCTTAACTGGAATCGAACCTGGGACCTTTCAGTCCACAGACTGACACTCTATCCACTGAGCCAAACTGGTTTCAGCACATTTACTTAATCTTTTTAATAGTATTGCAGTTGTCTGGGTGCTGTTTTAGTTATTTAATGTCAATCTCTTTTCTAGATAAAATTTAATTCAGCTATATTTTCTAAAGGTAGGGGGGTTAACAGAAAAGTGTACCATGTCCTGGATTCTGCCCTCCCCCCAACAAATAAATACCATTTAGTAAAAAGATACTAAGCCAATGTACTACTCTTTTTACATGTATTTTCTATTCATTACTTCATTTTGTTAAAAACAAAATTATCTGCAAGGTATATATTACTCTTCCCTTGAAGATATGGCAAGAGGATTAGGGAGGTCAAGTGATTTGGAAAGGACACACTGCTGGCACATAAATGGCTGATATTAGAGGTAGGTGATCATATTCCAACTTATATTCATTTGTCATACACCTTATTTCAGGCTCAAAATACTCATATGTAAAATAAGAAGAATGGATTGGATAGTCCTTTAACTATGCCACTTTGCAGATTCTACAAAAGGAAAATGAAAGCCCTAGCTTTAAAGTATTGTTTATGTGACATTAGCAGGATGAATACAACAGTAAAAACAGATTGTCCATCTGTCTCTTCCTAGAATCTCCATCAAACATTTCATCTGTACAGGTTTACTTATTTGAGTAAAAACAAATTTTGTAAACATTTATTATAGCTTGAACGTAATTACAGCACTCATTTCTAATTCTTAAAAAAGTGATGCTGGTATACTCTTTTGTTACACCAGAAAATATACCTTCCTTTCTCACTAACCTAACTCATATTTTTTTCATTTATTCAATATGGTGTTCATAGAACAATGCATTTTATGTCTGCTAATTCACAGTCTGTCTTCTCTGTTTTCAAGTGGAATTCCTCTAACTGTGAAACGAGTTTCATATTACAATCTATAGTAGGATACGACTCAGGCTTTGTATCCTGAGATTTCACTACAACTCATGGTTAACTGTTTGCAACATCCATACTTGAATAGTGTGTATTTAAAGTATGTTTATAAAGCATGGAGAGGCAAACATTTCTAAATTAATTTTGTGTTGGTAATATAGATTTTTCTTGGAGGTGGTATTATTTTATTCTAATGTAATGAATTAAAATGAAGCAAATTGGGAAATGAAATGATGGACAATGCAAGTGCAATTTCTTTGGATAGTTTTGTAGGGTTGCTTTGAAGGAGTAGCTTACAGGCATTACTTGAGGCAGGAACAAGACCAAATTTTACCCCTATCTGATGAAGGGTGCCTAAATACCTCTTAATAATATTTTTAATAAGCTTTATTTTTTAAGTTTAGAATTTAACAATAGATTAGAAGTGTTTTCCTAATCAGTTATTATACTTCAGGGTGAACACACTCTTATTATCTCACAGCTCTCATTTAACAAATATCTTTATTGAATCAGTTAACCATGTAGATGCCAGACACCAACCTAAGTGAACAGAAGGGCGTGGAGTGACTGTGGCTACCAAAGGTAGGTGGTGAAATTGGATTGAAAATTGAAACCAGAGATGTCTGAATAAGAAAATTCTAGGTGGAAAGAATGGTAAGTGCAAAAACACTGAAATAGAAATAAGCTTAGCATGTTCAAGGAACAGAAAGAAAGCCAGTGTGGCTAAAAGATGGGGAAATTTAGAAGACAATATTAAATAGATATTCATGAACTAGTTATGCAGGATATTGTGAGCCATGGTAAAGAATCAATTTTATTCTAAATAGAAGAGGATGTTTCAAAGCAACGGAGCTATTTAATTAAACTTAAAAAAATTCTGTTTTTTGAAGGGGGCAAGTATGGAGAGGTGAAAGTTTCAGATCTATTTATTTGTCTGTTTATGATGGAACAGGGGTTGATAGTGGAGGTGAAGAAAAGCATGTAAACAATATATATTTTGAAATTCAAGTCAACAGGATTTATTGGTTAACTGGACTCAGGGAAAGAGGAAGAATAATAAAAAGTCCACACCTGGATTTTTTACCTACTTTTTCAGAGAGGCTCATTTACCATGGGGAGAAAGACCAGCAATAGGACATTCATATAAATTTGGGATATAGAATGGGCTGAATCAAGTGTTCTCTGACCCATATGTTAAATTTGAGGTGACTGTTATTTAGCTAAATGAGACATGTAGAAGACAGCTGGTAGTGGGCATGCAGGAGGCAGCCAACTGATGTCTTGCTGTCACATGAATGTTTCTATATATATCTCTACATCTCCCTTCTTCTTGTTCCGAACATTAATACATAATAAAAAAAAAAACAATAAACTTGTGTACAAAGATAAATTTGAGCTAGGGATTCTAAAAAGTAATAATTATTTTTAAATTTATCATAAAATACACTATAGATCACTTTTCTTTATCCAGGTTGGCATACTATTGATGACAAATGTTTCATTTTTAAGCAAAAAATATAACTCTAGAAATACAAGGATTCAATTTAACTTAAGAATTTGATATATTTAATGTAATGATACTCTTTTAAAGATCTAATTAACTTAGTGGTTTAAATACAGTTTTAAAATAGTAAACTGACAGTTGGCATAATGCCTACCTAAGATAATAGTACCAATGTGTCATTAATAAAAGAAATAATAAAAATGACAGTTTTATAATTGATATACAAACATAGGTTTTTCATAATGCTATACTTTTTGGGCAATTTTATGTTGTTTTTTATTTAAATATTTTAGATAGCACTATTCTATTTATTTATGAGCACTTTATAATATTTTATGATTAAAAATATGTACCTCTAGAGCAGCCTGCTCTGCTCTTCACTTCATAAAAATGGTTGTGGACACATTGCTGAAAATGGCACTACCAGTAGATGTTATCTGTTACATTTGGAAATAAACATAGAGTAAGTTATTGATATTATTACCTATTACTAATCAATTTTGGTAGATAATCTAGAAGCTGCTTTCCAGGATACTTTCAAGGACATTGAGTTTTATTTGTCAAAGTTTTATTTGCAGTAGAAAATATTTTTTTGATCTTTAGGCATCAATATTTGGGGTGCATCAAACTACTGCTTCCCATGTTGAATGTTCAAAGCAGTGTTAACTCAGGACACCTAATCTTGAGGACCCCGAATTAGAATGCCAGCTTGCTAATGTTTTCTCAAGAAAAGGACTTCCTAGGAAACTAGATAGGATTGTTCTAACTTTAGCTGGAAATACCAATGTCAGGATGAGTCTTTCTAGAAGGTCATGGTTTCCTTTTATGGAAAACTATATTTTCATACTTTTTGAAAAATATCATAGTGTATTAACATAGTTAATTTCATCACACAAATTAGAAAGCATTATCAACAGAATTTCTACTTTGAAATGTTGATCTCTACTGGAAGAAATTGTGTCCAAGTTCATTAGGAAAGAAGTAATGACCCAGTTTCAATCAGAATCAGGGTTTGCAGACCACTTATCCAGAGCCAGTCATTCTGTACCATCCAACTGTTCCTGAAGTGTCTCCTCAATATAATCACAACAACAAAAATAAATCTTGTGAAAGGTATTTGTCCCTGGACCAGAAATATCTGCAATTATAAAAATCCCTTGCTTTCCAACCACAGTAGCCTTGAGATTTATGAGATTCATTGGGAAAGGGGTTGCACTTTAGAATATTGCAATACTCTGTTGGCACTAAAAAATTAATGATACAAAAAACTGTCTGCAAGACAAAATGTAATGGAAACACTCCATCGTTCAATAATCACTCTGGTATTTAGTACTTCAAGATGGGTAAGATTGCTTCCAATGTATCATTCTGCTAAAATGAAACAGTGCTTTTAAAGAAAAGAACCTGAGGTGTTTCTTAACAAGAAATTGAAAAAATATCTTAATAATGTCTAAGCAGATGAATAACAGCAGCCAGAGTTTCCCCTTAAACTGATATGATGGGAGATGTATTAAAAGCAACTATAATTATGCCATTCAAAAGGCTAATTATTAATATATACGTACCACTTTTAAAAGGCTTGGAAAAATGGCATTCAAATTAATACCTAATCTCCTTAAATCCTAAGGTTTCCAAGTACTGTTAAAAATAGTCCTGCATGGATTTCGTAAAATACTACCATGCCATTAAATGTCTCATTTATGTTTCATACACAGTTCTTAGAAATAGAGACTGATTTACTGCTGAGTGTTTCTGAACTAAGGAACTAAAAGGGAGAAACATAAAAGGACCCTCAAAAGCTTAGGAAATCACAAAATACCTTTTCTCACAAAAGAGAAAGGTGCATTTTCTGTGGACAAGAGATCTAAATGGAAGTAAAAAAAGTAAACATCTTGCCTGAACTCTGAGATACAACTAATTGCATATCCATTCACCAGGAAAGATATGGACAATGTACTTTAGATAATTGCCAGTGAATATGCCCATAAATGACTCTCATAAAAATAATGAAAAAAAATTCCATGAATAATCACATTTTTGATCTGTGTAATGAATGAAAAACTGAACTTCAATAACTTGAGGAAAGGTCACGATTTCATTAGAAACCTTAGCATAAACATCATTTTATTTCTTGTAAATATTTTATTCATTACCTACTATTCCAGCTAGTGGGGATCCAGATAAACAATAAAGAAAAGGTCCTTCGTGGAGCACACATTTAGTAGGAGTGTGATGAGGAGATGATGGTCGAGTGAACACACACACATAGATAACTTCAGGCAATTGTCAGTGCAGTGCTGTAAGGTAAGGAATGATAGAGGATGGACATATGGCTTTTTTATTCAAGTAGATCACTGGAGACCTGTGGCAGATGATGCAGGAGCTGAGTTCTAAATGCAGAGCTGGAACCTAGCTTCTAGACCAGAGGTCAGCAAACCGTGGCTCACGAGCCACATCCAGCTCTTTGGCCCCTTGAGTGTGGCTCTTCCACAAAATATCACGTGCGGGCACACATACAGTGCGATTGAAACTTCATGGCCCATGTGCAGAAGTCAGTTATTTGTACACCACTGTTATTTGTACACCACTCTGGAAGAGGTGAGGTGGTGTTAGAACACTCAAGGAGCCAAAGAGCCACATGTAGCTTTCGAGTGGAGGTTTGCCGACCACTGTGCTACGCTGTGCAAGAGCAGTGCTCCCTGCTGAGGATAAGGAATGAAAGGTCGTGGGACAGAAAACAGTGAAGGTTCCATAAATGTCACTTGACATTTTTGTTGCAAAATGTGACTATTATTAGAGCTCATACTAAAGAAAATGCAGAAAATTAATATTATATGTGTGTGAAAAGTCACAAATTCTATCATCTACTGAACTTTAAGTCATTGATTTTTCCACCCTTAGTTCACTGCAATTCATATAAAAACCACAAACAATATTATCTAAACATATTTCATTTGCAAATATTTTCATTTCGACAAAATTAAGTGACGCTTTTGTCTTCACAGAAATATTAATGACAAAGCTTTTATCATTTTTGTTTAAATTCACCTAATCAAATATAACTTCCTAATGCCAATAGTGCAGAGAAATACCAGGCCTACAGCTAGCATTAAACTGGATTTTTAAATTAATTTTTGCACTTAAAAAATTCATAAACATGTTGTTTTATTTAAAAAAGACTAGAGGACACTATCAACAGAGTGAAAAAGCAACCCCTAGAATGTGAGAAAATGTTTGCCAATTATGCATAGAATAAGTAGTGAATATCTGGAATATATAAGAAAATTAAAACAAAAAACTCTTATTTGAAAATGCCAAAATATTTAACATTTTCAAAATAAGTATATATACATTCTGTGATATATATAATACACACACACACACACAAATGGCCAATAAGCACATGAAAAGTTGCTTAAACAATCAACCACTAATTAGGTAAGTGCAAGTCAATACTACAATGAGATACATTTTCATACTCATTAGAATGGCTATTATTAAACACACACACAGGGAAAGTATCAAGTGTTGGTGAAGTAGTAGAGAAATTGAAATTCTACGCATTGTTGGTGAGAATGTGAACTAGAATAGCTACTATAAAAATTGCATGGCAGCCCCTCATAAAATTAAACAGAATTGCCATATGAGGCAACAATTCTACTTTTGGGTATATGCTTGAAGCAGGAACTTGAACAGATATTTATACACACACATTCAAAGCAGCATTATTCACAACAGCCAAAAGATAGGAGCCATCAGGTGTCTATCAACAGACGAATGGACAAAGAGTGGTGTACAAATAACAGGGGAATCTGATTCAGCCATAAAAAGAAAGATATGGTTACACATGCTACCCCATAAAGGAAACTTGAAGACATTATGCTAAATGAAATAAGCCAGGCACAAAAGGATAAATACAGTATAATTCCACTTATATGAAGTACCCAGGGCAGTCAAATTCACAGAGAGAACAGAATGGTTTTTCCCAGGTGCCAGGGGAGAGGGATGGGAGAATGAGGAGATATTGTTTAATTGATACAGAGTTTCAGTTTTGGATGATGAAAAAAGTTCTGGAAATAGTTGGTAGTAGTGATTACACAAAGATCTGGATGTACTTAATGGCTCTGCACTGTACACTTAAAATAGTTAACATGTTAAATGTATATTTACCTCAACTTTAAAAAAAATACAGTGTTATTAATTTTGGTGACATATTATCTCTATGTAATCAAAAGGGACCCCTTGCTTGATATAAAATTCTCAAAGAAATTTAAACTATACTTTTGGTTGCTTTGATCATGTTAAATATTTCAAAATCTCCTATCTCATTAAATTAAAAAAATCTGCTCTTTGAAACTTGTTAACAAAATATCTACATACTAATGTTTTCTCAAATTTCTTCTACAGTAAATGATTATAAATAGCATAATAAAATGTGAGAAATAAAAAACTGTTTTGCTTAAATTTTATGTGTTTTACATATATAATTAGTATATACAATTACTAAGTCATATAAACAGATAAGAACAAACTACTATGAACATATACTTCAAATAAAGGGTATAACATGTAACACATTTCATCACAATTTAAGATTAATGCAAATTTTAACAGTTTTGCTGGAGCCTTATCCTTCTAATTATTAAGAAAGTGCTTTTTATCTGGAGTAAAACTATTTATAAGAACGATTGCACATTGTACATGATGTCATTTGTACACTTGTTTGTACTAATGCCATGGTTCATTGTCAAGGCATTGTTTCAATTAAATGTTTTATTAGTTAATGTAAACCATATATAGTGAGGATAAAGCAAACTGCTTTCTTACTTCTCACTGAGCTACAAAAGCTTAAAGACAAAAGATGCCTCTGCATGAAAAAGTATATGATGAGGGACCAAAAAACCCCCAAAACAAACACACACACTACACACACACACACAGTGGGGTTCTTGCATTACAAAGTTGTCTTCCAGGCAGCACTTAGACTCAAAATCATTTATCTTGAGTTCAAATCTACGAAAGACCATGACCTGAAACATCTGTGGCATCACCGAAGGCATTTGTGGGGAAAGGAAGCTCAGACACTCAGGAGCCATTTACACAAGGAAATTGCACCTCTTGCTGTTTCTGCTACATGTAGATTATTATAGTAGAAAGTAGATGGACTTAGCAATAACAAGGCAATAGAAATGTGGTTACTGAACTCAACAAAAGTCTATATTTAACTCACTCTTCATTGTATTTGCACAACCCAACACTACCTCTTTGCCTAGACTCACGTAGATGGCTATAGAAAAAACAAATCTATGTTGATTCTAAACACTCATATTAAAAATTATAATCTAGAGACTTCAAGTCGAACACTGTTCAACCATCCTTTCTTATTTCCACAGTCAATTTATTGTCTTCCAGATTCTCCATTTCCTTGTCTCCCCTAAAAATTCCATCTGCCTTTCCACTGATGCTCTAAGGAATCTCAAAATGACGAATGCTCCTTAGACTAAAAGAAAAATCAGGAGGTATTATAGTTCCGGGGCACTGCAGTGAACACATCCCACTGTCCTTGCCCTGTAATTCAAGACTGCACTTGAGATCACATTTGCTAACTCTACGGCCACCCATTGAGTGACAGAGGTTGTATCGATCTGCTCCAGTAAAGATATTCCATACAGCTCCGCAGATGAGGGTATCAGGCTGCCACTGGGTTAAATTTATGGTAGTGCACTCTCATCTATTACGACACACTCTTTTTTGCAAAGGCAAGACGGATATATCGGTTAGAGAGAGTATGAAGACCACCAACCCTGAAGCCTTTACTTATTGTTGCTGGCTTGGAAATAGTTTTAGTAAAAGAAAGGGTAACCCCTGGAGTTTAATTTCAGACAAGCAGCCCATCGACTAAAAATTAAAGACAAATAATAGTGAACATGTATGAAAGCAAGAAGTATGACTTACATGAGCTCTTCTTGTAGAATAGATCAGTAAGCCACTAGCCTCATGTAGCTATAACATTTTAAATTAGTTAACATTAAATAAAATTAAAAATTCAACATCTCAGTCACAGTAAGAGATATGAAGATACATTCACTAGTGCCAACCATGTTCAGCAGCATGCAGATACAGTCATTCTATACTGGAAGATGGAGTGCCATATACTAGAGAATGAATGAACTGCATGGAAAAGATTAGGAAACCTTGGCAATGCTGATAAACTTTGAATATATTTAAAAATAGAATACTTTGTAATCAACATTAAAATATTAATTATATTTAGATATAAAATTAAAGGAAGGAATGAAAATGAAATGTAGCTATGTATGTAGCTTATGCTTTGACAAAAAAAGAACATAACTATTTTTTTAATAAGAATAAAAACAGAGAAAAATGATAGAAAATAGAATATTTCAAGCTCTTGCCTTTTAAGTAATAGTTGGGAAAACAAAATATATAATTCAAATCAGACAAATCAGATAAATAATCTGTAGACATGGTTTTATTGGGCTTAGATCTATTGTACTTCTCAGATAATACAGTTTTTACCAATTGAGTGATTTAGGAAACCCTGCACTGAACAAGTCTATTTATGCCATTTTCCAGCAGTATTTACTCACTTTATGTCACTGTGTCACGTTTTGGTAATTCTTGCAATATTTTAAACTTTGTCATTATTATTATATTTGTTATGGTTACATGAAAGATATCTATATTTAGTGTTTAAAAATAAACCATGTGAACACAGCATTACTTTGCTCTCTCTCATAACTAGACATGCAAAGTTGATTCACAATTAGTTTTGTGTAGGAAGTGTGCATCTGGAGTTGACTGCCAGGTTATATTTCTTCCTGATGCTAAATGACTTCATTAAGAATGATAAAACAGCCTGGCCGGTGTGGCTCAGTGGTTAAGCATCAACCCATGAACCTAGAGGACACTGGTTTGATTCTTGGTAGGAGCACATGACAGGGTTGAAGGCTCCATCCCCAGTAGGGGGTGTGTGGGAGGAGGCAGCCCACTGATGCTCTTCTTTTTTTTTTTTTTTTTAATATATTTTATTGATTTTATACAGAGAGGAAGGGAGAGAGATAGAGAGTTAGAAACATCGATGAGAGAGAGTCATCGATCAGCTGCCTCCTGAACACCCCCCACTGGGGATATGCCCACAACCAAGGTATCAATACATGCCCTTGACCGGAATCAAACCCGGGACCCTTCAGTCCCCAAGCCAACACTCTATCCATTGAGCCAAACTGGTCCCAGCCCCACTGATGCTCTTATCTTTCTATCCCTGTTCTTCTCCCTGTCTAACTTCAATAAAAGTATTCCCTCTCTAAGTTCAATAAAAATTGTAAAACCCAGAATGTGCCCAATGATCCAGATATTCAAGTTGTATAAACTCGAGAAAATCAAATGTATTATGTTTAATAGTTGATGACCAGGAACCAATAATAGCATTTTTTTTTAATGTAGAGGTAAAGGCTACGTGTAATGATTATTGTTAAAGTAAAAAGTAAAAAATGACTCAGTAATTAAATTAAGATGGAGATTGATTTAACATATTCACACAGAAACTCATTTGATTTTAGAACATTTGCAATAAAATTCATGTTTAAATATGAGAAGAAAAAAAATTGTTCTGTGACCATTCCTCATTTTCCATTTTAGCTTAGTGAACTGAGATTCCTCAGTTCATCCTTACCTATACAGCTATCACTTAATCTTCTTTAATTATTATCCAATTGACAACCAGAATCTCCCTTCCCCTGTTGGGTTTCTCTTGTTTCAATAAGTGATTTAATAGTCATGCTGAAAAGCTTCTTCTTCACCATGTTTTCATTAAAGAAGTAATTTCTATTTGTCAACTGCAATAAGGAATATGGAAAGACTTTTTTTAAAAAAAGCCCCACACACTTGGAAGAGAAATATACATCAGTGAAACACTAGAGACCAATTAAAAGGCAACAAATCAGTAAAGCCATGATTATGTGGTATAATCAATATGCATGAGTATTGGGAGAATGAAAAATTAGGAAAAATAGGTCTGGAATGTAATTAGGTCCTAATAAGCCTGATCATCCGGTGGTGATTTTACATTTATTATTTGAGGATATGGTTCACCCGTCATTAATTCCATGCAGTAAGGACATGGCTGCAAACGATTACCTTATTTGACTAGAGAGTATTCTTAGTATTATTTATCCCCCTGTGACTAATAATAGATATAATTTTGAGTAAATGGTTTAATATGTCCATGTTATCATTTTTTAAAATGTCAAAATAGAAATCATGTAGACATGAGGTGATTATGGGTACTACAGATGAAAAAGCTAGCCTATTTCTAACTTTTCATTTTAACTTTGAACTAGAATAACACAGATTAAAATGTATTTTCATTATTAAATACAAATGGTATTAAAAGAAGCAATGCAATAACTAACCATCGCATAAGGTGACAATTTTCATTACATTAGTACCTTTTTATTTTCATCAAATAAGTGACATGTTTAGATTGTAATAAGGAAAAAAAGTGTTTGAAATAAAATTCCTACTCTTGTCTTCCACTTCTAAAGTATAATTCCATGTGAATTCAAGTCTTCAGAGTAGACCGCTATTAACATGTAGTGACATTTCACACATGAAAACATATACAAATCATAAATGTACATTCATAGTACAAGTATTACATGTACAAATTGCAACTTTAAAGTTGCATATAGAACTATACACAGAAAGATCTGATTTAACAGCTCCATCCTATCTTATTTAATGAAACTACAGCAAGTTACTGAACAAATTTGCTACTGATGAACACTCATTCCTAGGCCTTTTCAGTAATTGCAAAGAGCTATTGGTAATGTGTTTATACTATAGCCTTGCACATTAGTTTAGGCATATTTATTCAGAAAAAAGATAGGAATATGTCTGCTTCTCTATCTGCCCTGAAGTAACTTGCTTACCTAATGAGAAAGCAATTCTAGGTGTTGTTTCATTTGTATTTCCCCAAATATTTCTCATTTTAAAAGAATGAATGTTTTTATACTTCTATTAACAATGTTTCATGGCCTGTTTCTTTTTTCTTATCAAATATGAGTATATTTTAAGATTTCACTTAGGTGAATAATAGTATGTTGTTATTTTATTTTATATTATTAATTACTAGTATAATGAGGTTTAACATATTTTTAAGTTATCTATTTGTATTTTGCTCTTTATTTGCCCATTTATATATTGAGTTGTCAATAGGTTATCCACTTATATTTTTATGTTATTATTTGCCTTTGACTTTTAATTATTTTATTTAGAAAATATTGACTTTATATAATCTAATTTAGAAAATAGTAATTCACTTTTAGGAATAATTTGTTTTCCCTTAAAAGCTATAATACAGCTTTACTCTAACTTTAAGCTGTACTATGAATGTTGCCTCTATTAAAGCATTGTCATGTCAAAGATTAAAAAAAACTATTTAGTAAATTAATAGCCACTTTAAATATTGAAAATGGCTACAAAACTATAGTCTTGCTGATACATTAACGTTACAGAAGGCTAGCCAAATTTACACAAATAAAAGAAACTTGCTGCTGATATCCAAGTTCTATGAATTGGTGAGCAAGCCAGCAAACATGATTAGAAATGAAGAAGACCATATCACAAAATTTACTTTGTTCATTTATCTTGACAAATGTAGTTCAGTACCAATTCCGTGCTAGTGCTTCAGGGTAGACTAGCAAATGTCTTCTAACACATTTTGTGAAAATAGTTTAATGTGAGTGATAATGAGGTCTCACTCCAGTTCCTAGCTAATGATTTGCTGCTGAGAAATGAAGGAAGACTGCTGGATATGCAATGAGAATTATGGGGTTTGCCAGCTATGGAAATGACACTTAACAAGTTTCACTTAATAGGAGAACTATTTTATCTTTTTAGAGTAAGATGCAGTTTCATGACTGTAATTTTAAAAGCCTGCGGTGAAACTTGAGTGTCACTCTAACTGAATATGAAATAATGAATGAGACACACTTAGCTGCGATAACTAAATATATCTGTGACTACACAGAAAAGGTAACTCAATAAAGCGCCTGCACTTACAAGCCTATATTATAAGACTTTATATTCGACAACTAGTGAGTTTTTTTAGAAATGAACCCTCGTCTCTATTTGCATCTGTGTGGTACAAGAGTACTTGTATACGTTTTGATACATTATGTAAGGAAATAATTAAGCATATTTAATTTTGATCCACATTCGGCTTTTAGGAAAAACAGTTTATAAGGTACTTCAGAACGGGCATTACCATATGATTATGCATGTGATTTTGCAACACCATAGTTTGGTCATAAAGAATTTTTGATGAGAGCAGAATAAGGATGGAAGTGAACAACGAACAGATGTACCAGCAAATTACATGTTCTGGGAGCTGTGGTTTTCACCTGTTCCCTCCTCTCATTACACACACATTTAAAGGGTGTCTACCTGTTTTTTTCATGAGAATGCCTTTAAATCTCGTTTCCTTCTTCAATTACAAATATCCTAGATTTCATCTTTTGAGTAAATGAATTCTATTAAACTTTCTATTTTTCTTTCTCCTCTCCTCTCCTCTCTTTTTCTTGCTCTTTGCTCAGACTTGTTACTATTTTACTTATGTTTTACTTATTTAAAATGTACTGAATACTTGAAAGGTACAAGTAGTAAAAAATTCAAAGATGTATGAAACAAAGATAAATGAATGCATGATCCCTGTCCATTACCCATGAGAGCTCTCTAGCGAGATGGGGGATCTCCCATTCAGATTTGCCAGATCAGTACTAGTTAATTCTTGCTTTCCAAATGTAATTATAATAGCACTAGCTTTGATTGTCAAAAGTTTCCCAGTGGGAAAGATAAAGTATATGTGCACTCTGGATACTGGAGATATGGTGGTCAGAAACTTGCTTTAGCTGATTCAGTTTCAACCAGTGATTTTACTTCTGTCCATCATTTCAACCTCAAAAGATTTGTCCAAATTTTAGTTCAAGCAAGAGAATTCAGAGATATTAAAATTTCAGTGACAAATGGGAAATTTACAACTTAGTAAGAGTTAAAAATTTACCTTTAAACCAGGCCCTGAATATATATTTATAATCTGTCTGGAATGTTGTGATTTAATCAGGTTTATTTCAGAAAAAAAAATCCATAAACTTAAAGCATTTACTTCATTGTTACAGTTTGGGTGGTTTTCTAATTTTCTTTTTTAAAAATATATATTTTATTGATTTTTTTTTTTTTTTTTTTTTTTTTTTTTTTTTTACAGAGAGGAAGAGAGAGATAATGTTAGAAACATTGATGAGAGAGAAGCATCGATCAGCTGCCTCCTGCACACCCCACTGGGGATGTGCCTGCAACCAAGGTACATGTCTTTGACCAGAATTGAACCTGGGACCTTTAAGTCCGCAGACCAACGCTCTACCACTGAGCCAAACCAGTTTCGGCTGGGCTCTAATTTTCTTAAACATATCAGTTGCTTGTGGAAGCATAAAAGCTTTTATTATGATTTGCTTTCAATTTTTTCCAAGTTGAAGGAAACTAGATGACAGAAGTCCAGAAAGGATGAATGAACCCATTTTTACTAGTTTTATTATCTAACAATTTCATAGTGGTATATTTAAAAAATAAAGACAGGTCATTTTAAATATATATATATATATATATATATATATATATATATATATATATAATATATATATAATATATATATATATATATATATATATATATATATATATATTTGTATTGAAGGGAGGGAGAGAAACATTAATGATAAGAGAATCATCATCATCGATTGGCTGCCTCCTGCTCCTCCCCCTGCTCCTCCCCTCCCTTCCACACACACACACACACACACACACACCCGCGCCACACACACACACACACACACATTGGGGATCAAGCAAGCAACTTGGGCACTTGTCCTTAAAAGGAATCAAACTCAGGGCCCTTCAGTCCTCAGGCTGACTATCTACTGAGCCAAACCAGCTGGGCAGTAATATAGGGTTTTTGAAGAAGTTTCTATCTTCTAGTTAAACAGGTTAATTTCTTTTATTTGAGCAATGTTTGACATTTGAAATACTTGTGACACATTTCTGATTATTTAGACAACTGCTTAAAAATGCTTACTTTGAAGAAGTTACAATGAATAAGACATCAACTGATATTAGCTAGTAGCGAGGGAGCAACACTTACTGTCAAAAGTATTTCTGCTTGCTAATTATCCATAAACACTGAAGACAGAGTTTACCTAAATGGTGCATATTTAAGCAGAATGCTTCTTATTTAATGTGAAATGCTATCTCTGCACAACTGTCTAATGTTCAAAAAGAAATCAAGTATAATTTACATCTCCCTTAGAAGGACGATTCCACCCACCATAGTGTTGTGGTTTCCTGGATTTATGTTTCATTACTTTCCATTTGTCTGATTTTATTGGTTAAATATTGTCATCTATAATTTTTAAAGTGGGATGCATAAGGACAATAAAAATCACAATAATGGTTTCTTATTTTTAGAGAAGCAAGAAATGCATATTAATCACTAGAGCAAAAACATAGTGTTAAAATAAACACATCCAGATCACTATTGACTTATATAATTAATTAGAGAGAAAAATCATAAAAGCTTTACTGAACTTGCAGGAAGCACAAATGGGGTCACAGATACAATTGGCATTCCTCAGACCTTTATTGCCAGAAAACACCTCTGAAGGAAAGAACATCAAAAGAAGAGTTGTTTTACCAACATTCCAAGGTATAAAGAAGACACATGTACATGTCTTCTATTTTTCTCTTGAGAACATTTGAAGGAAAATAAAATGAATCTCCTCATATCTAAGTTTCATAACATGAATGTAATTATATATTTTATGAGTCTATATTTTAATATACAAATAAAATATATTTTCTATTTTTAGTAAATTCACATTATATTTAATTCATCATACATATCAGGAGTATTTTTCTTCCTATTCATTAATTCATTCATTCTAAGCATCTACTCACAGGTACAATTAAGTTCTGGTAGAATTAGCTGAGTGACTTGTGATTACTGTCCACAGGAGCTTAGCAAACTATTTGTAATTTCAGATTTCTTTGGAAAATAAGCCTCGATACTTAGAAAGTGATTTAATTTTAGAAACAGTAGGTAACATTCAAAAACAATGGCCCTGCCCAACTAGTGTGGCTCAGTGGTTGACCGTGGACCCAAGAACCAGGAGGTTGGGGTTCAATTCCGAGTCAGGCACATGCCTGGGTTGCAGGCTGGATCCCCAGTAGAGGGCCTGCAGGAGGCAGATGGTCAATGATTATCTCTTAGCCTGATGTTTCCATCTATCTCTTCCCCTCCCTTCCTCTCTCTGATATCAATAAAAATATATTAAAAACAAACAGAAAACAATGGCCCTTACTTGGCATAGAACAGTATGCATGTTTCATTTAGTTAAATAACACCTGGTCCCCAAACAACATAAAATTAAAATTTCAGTTACCACAGCACATTATTGTGAGTGATTATGTAAAGCATAAACTTTGCTTCTAGCTTTTTAGTATACAAATCACTATATAGAACAAAGTGTGCTATGGTCAGTGACCAATCCCATGATTTTGTTTATAGATGAACATATTTTGCACCCCAAATGTGTCTCTTTGGCATGAAGATTATTTTAGGTTAATTATTTTTAGATACTATTTTTATTGATTTCAGAGAGGAAGGAAAAGGAAGAGAGGGAAACATCAATGATGAAAGGGAATCGTTGGCTGGCTGCCTCCTGCACATCCCCTACTTGGGATCAAGCCCACAACCCAGGCATGTGCCCTTGATAGGAATCGAATCTGGGACCCTTCAGTATACCGGCTGATGCTCTATTCACTCAGCCATTCTGGCTAAGGCTAAGGTGATTATTTTTAAGAAACAGAAGACTCAGAATGTTTTCCTTTTTATCTACCCCATAACTGACTTAAAAAATTTAAATAGGGAACCTGTATTTTATTATTATTACTATTACTAAGGTAACTTATTTTTTATTATTAATATCTCCTCTTCCCATCTATCTGTGAATTGTCTTCCTTCTCTTTCAAGTCTCACACCCACATCCACTTCTCTTTAGCTGGGGATAGCATATTAAGAGTCAATTGCCTGTCTGTGTAGGGACCCTCAAATCTGTGGGATTTCTGAGTGTATGAAATTATTTTTTTTTCTCCTATTAACCAGTTTTATTTAATTTTATTGTCAGACCAGCCAAAGATCCTAGAAGGGAAAAATAATTTTTTTCCCCTTCCTTAGCCTTTCAAATTCTTTTGCTGAGAGACCACTGCCCATCTGCTATTTAGCTCATACACAGAGAGGCAAACATGTAGTTATGTTGTCTTATATTTCAGAGATGGAGACATACTATAGGCAAAATAATTTAATTCCTCAAGTACTGCTTCTATTTAATAATGATTTAGGTCACCTTGATTCTCTTTGGGATTGGAAAAAAATGTGAACATTTCAATTTTACCGTCAAATTTAAGTTCATCAATCCAGCTAATGGACCAAAAAGTTATTTCAACTTTTGAAGTCTATTACTGTAGACAGATTTTTGGACAGGTTATTGATGATACAACAATTCATGTGATTTCTCTAGATGAACTTTGGGGGGGAAATATAACAGAGCATGCAATGGAAGTAACATAGTAACATGCCTACATTGCAACAGAAACTTTCATTGCTTTGTTCAAATGACTTTGCACAAGTTGAATCAAACACAAATGGATTTTTAGGTCAGAGGAATGTAGACACTGTGGCTATTTGGGAGACACTAGAAATACATCCAGATGAACTTAGAGACGGTGAACTTATTAACATAAATGATGAAAGAAAATGGTTGTGATGAAAAAGATGATGATACCCCAGAAATGATGTGGACAAAAAATTTAATGTTAAAGAAATTCCTGGAGATAGTTCATGGCATCAAAAGAATAAAATATTAAGTGGATCCAGCCTTACAAAGGTATACAAAAGATGCTTATTCTATATTGTAAGTTACACAACATTAAGGAGTCAAACACCTAAACTCCTATTGACATGTATTTTGTATAAAGATGGAAAACATCATTCTTAGAGTTCTTAACATTTCAAATTACAGCATATAAAATAAAATGTAATTTCACTATTTTTATTTCTGTATACATTTCTAACTGACATATTTTAACTTTTTGGCAAAAAATATTAAAGATAGTAAGATAATAAATTTCCTATTTGCTATTAAAATTACTTTGTACTCTTTTAGAATGCAATCATTTTTATTTGATACATTACTGTGCAGAGCAAGAACTTCCTACACTTATTTAAAATAAAAACTTAGTTGTGACTCAATACATTTTAGTTTTTAATTATAAATATTTTTAAAATATTTTTCCTTGCCGAAAGCGGTTTGGCTCAGTGGATAAAGCATCGGCCTGCAGACTGAAGGGTCCCGGGTTCGATTTTGGTCAAGGGCATGTATGTTGGTTGCAGGCACATCCCCAGTAGGGGGTGTGCAAGGGGCAGCTGATCAATGATTCTCTCTCATTGATGTTTCTAACTCTCTATCCCTCTCTCTTCCTCTCTGTAAAAAATCAAAAAAATATATTTTTTAAAAAAGTTAAAAAAAATTTTTCCCCTCATTCTTCAAAATTATTTTTTATGAAGGACAGGCTGCACATATAATCTTAACCACATAAAGCATATAATTATGATAGAAATTAAGTTTTAAAAATTCTAAACAATGAGTAATAAAATGTTTTTTGAAAAACTAAAAGCCAGTCACCTAAAGTATTTTTTTAAGATCCAAAGAAGAAGAAGAACAAACAAAAAAACAAAAAACAAAATAAACACAACACACACACACACAAAAAAAAATAATAATAATCATAGTCATTAGCAGCTATTGCTGTAACATTTTATTACAGTGGAATCTAGCAGAAGGTTTTTACATGTTTGTAAAGATAAACCCCCTCAAATGAAGAGAAATTCTAGACTAAATAGTATAACAAGGGCCCAAAATGAAAGTACCTAGAAATATAATTTTTGTTTAAAATATTTAACATCTATCTTGATGATGGTAAAATGTATATTAAATCGTGGTTTTTACTTGTTAGGCATGAATTTTCACTGAATTTGTTTATTAAATTCACACACATACTATTAATAGTATATAAATTGTGTGTGTATATATATATATATATATATATATATATATATAGATATAGATATATATAGATATATATAGTAAAACTTTTCATTTCCAACCTCTTCAGACCAAGTACATCTAGTTTTAATTATGATTACATTTTATTCCACAACTTGCACAATTGAGCAATGGAAATGGAGTTTAAGGGGGAGTATTTGATAATCATAAGGGTATTGCATTCTATGTTTGTAAATAGTGTAAACTCCAGTGTTCCCAATTCCTGTAATTACAGATTCCACATACATATTAAGGATTAAGCTGATCACATTACAACACGTAAGCATTTCTTAGACCATAACTGTAGCTTTACGTAAAGGAAGGAATAGTCTTGAGGAAAGAGAACTGATTTCAGTAAATGTTCATCACAACTGAAGTCTCATCAGAAATGTGGGAATGTTATTCATTCAACTTATTCACTGTATTAGATGTCAGTGATTTTTTAAAATATATTCTTTATTGGTTTCAGAGAGGAAAAGAGAGGGAGAGAGAAAAAAAAAAAATCAATGATGAGAGACTCATTGATTGGCTGCTTCCTGAATGCCCCACATTGGGGATTAAGCCCACAACCTGTGCATGTGCCCTTGACCGGAGTAGAACCTGGGACATTTCAGTCGCAGACTGATACTCTATTCACTAAGCAAAACTGGCTAAGGCAAATGTCAGTGATTTTTATTTCTCGTGTTTTTCTAGACATAATATTTCCATTTATTTCCTATAATTTTTTTATTTTATTTTTTTTTTTTTGCATTCCATACTTTCTTACTACCTCTGACTTTTTTCCTTCTTTATTTTCTCCCACCTTTGCCATTTTCCTGATTTAGTATTTGGTTTCTCTTGTGAGTACATCGTAGCATAACCTCTTAAAAGTAAACAGAACTTTGAGGAGACAATGGCTTTATAGTATTTTTGCAAATTCTAGTTTTATAAGCATCACATAATATAAAGTGTTAATGTAGATGAGCTCCTGATAGGCAAAGAAATCTGAAATCCAAAGTGACCAGAAGTCAACACAACAAAGGAAGCCTTACTTGACAATGATAACTGCCCTCTACCTTCTACCCCTTGCTCTACACTTGTTATCTCTTTGGTCTCCCTCTTCCTATTAACACACATAACACATTGCAGGTGAGCAGTATTTTTTATCATTGATTCTCAAAATGTTTACATGATCTAGAATTACTGGGAGCAGAGGTTAAATTCTGCAATGTCTTTGGCACTTAAAAAGTCAGATATTATTTTATTTTATTTTATTTTTCCCTGTTTCCTTGCATTACAGTGTCTCTGTCACTGGTTTTTAAGAACTTGTTTATGACTAAAGATATTAACCATTTCTCATGCATTGCAAATGAAATACCATGATTTTTGCTATTATTTTACTCTGGTGTTTTACTTTTTGGTTGCATCGAAGTTGTGTGTTAAATATAATCATGCTCTGTTTAAAAAAAAATGTCAGGAATCTTTTGGACTGCTTTTGAAAGAGCTAACAGGAAATGGTTAATTAATTTTATCATTTGGTAAAGTGCTTACACCCATGAATGTTTATAAGCCCTGTGTTGACAGTTTTGAAACATAACATTTTGCATGATATACTTCTATCTTTCAATTTTAATTTTGCACACGTGTTCTAGTTCCATGGAATTCTAAAGTAAAATTAGTCACAAAATTCAGGTAGCTCAGAGAAAATTTATTTTTGTTGGGTGAAAACATCTAAGGAAAAAAAAAGGAGATGGCAATCAGAAGCTGAATTCAAGATGTTTTTATTTTGTATCAGTTACTGAGGAAAAAAAACAAAAAAAACAAAACATATGTAGCCAAGTTACACCAGAGACTCAGTGCAAAGGAAATGCCTCAGCTGATGGAAATGCCATGGAATAGATGACTCCCAAAGGGAAGAGAAGAACTGGTATCTAAAGGCAAGTTGACAAAGATCTGCAAGCTAAACCTCTAATCATGGTAAAGTGAAATCCTGACTTTCATTATGAGGTAGAGAAAAAAAAAGGGGGGAGGGGGATTTAACCTGCCTGAATATAATTATGTTGAGTGAAGCATAAAAAATACAATCATCAAATATAGTCTAATCAGATTATACTGGATATAGATGGGTGGAAAATCTCAATGATAATTTTAAGTACAGTATAATAAAGTAGATCAGGAATATGTACATGCGTGTTTCCCCTAGGGATGTCATAATGTAGAAATCTCTCTTGCCTATTTAAATTTGTTTTTGTTAGTTATGTTTTGTCCTATTTGGCACTCAAAACTTTGCATAGAATTCCCAAAACAGCGGAATTTAGGTGGAATGGGTTTACATTAATTAATTCATTCACAAAACAGCTTACCATCTGATCAGCACTTTCCATAATATTATAAGTCATCTTTTTCTGCTGTGTTTTCATCACACTAAATATGACAAATGTTTATTGCTGGCTAACCCAACTATCCATTTTTCCTGTACCTGCACAGCAAAAGTCAAGCACTGCTGGTAAAAGTCAGATAAGTTCCTTACGAATGCAAGATCAATAATTTCAAATGCAATCAAATTGATAATTTAATTCTATCCTTTTTCTTTATCTCATTCTCATAATTGGCATATGTGGGCATACATACATACTCAATAATTCTACACTGTCCTTAAATCTCAAGTCTTTTTTCTCCCCCTTCAAATCATTGTCTTGATTTATAAAATATGTACAATAAGTAGCTCAGGAAATTTCCAAATGCAATCATATGAAATTATCTATTATCCAGGAACACCCTGTCCTCCTTCCTTTCTGTTAGTAGCCCTTACTATTGGATGCACTGTAAATCAAATGTACTCCTTTTTATTTAATAGTCTTGCAATGGGGAATGATTATACTATACTTATATAAAACTTCCCATTTTAATTTTAGTATATGTTAAGCCAAGCTTGGTACTCTAACCTGATTTCTCTCTCAAAACTAGAACTTGCAAGCTGAAAGTATTTTTTAGTATATTTTACAATTCAAGAGTTTCAGTTCCTGTGTGAACCTAAGAAGCAGCCTGACCTTCAAGGCTCTGGCTAATGCAGAGAGCTCTGACACGGGAATTCAACCAGATAGCCAACTCAAGGATGCTGACCATGAGAATCCATATGGGAACCAGCAAGTACACTGCCTGCATGTCCACAGCCCCTCCCCCCAATCTCTTTGTTCTGCTTTCCCTCTCGATCCTCATAAAAACCCCTGCCTGCACCGAAATCTTAAGATGGGTTTTTGAGGGCCAGGGAAAGTCTCCCATCTTCTCAAGACGTCAGCACTCACATAAACCTCTTTCCTTCTTCACCAGCACCTGCCCTACGAGTTTGGTTTTGGTTGCAGCAGGAAGCAGAACCTGTGTTTATTCGGGTACAATATAACAGTATTGAATATCCCCTTCCCTGTCCCTTTTCCTTTTAGTATTCAACCTCTACCTGTCACCTAGAATTCTTCCTGTTGGATTTTAGACATATTCACTTTTTTTCTCCCATTGGAAATAAACACACTTCACAATGTTCACTGTTTTTCTCATACTTTCCAGCTACTTTTGGTTGCTTTCTCTTCCCCTTCTAAGCCATCATTATAGGACAAAATAGTTTTCTATACATGCTGTATCCACTTTTGAAACTTAACTCTTATTTTATTCATTGTATATTAATGTGGATGTAAGTCCAGCTGCTACAACTGAGATCCAAAATTAACAAAGTACTAAACAAACTGGTTTATCTTTCTCATATACAAGTTGGAGCTTTTTGTGGCAGCACCCTTCTGATACATTTTTAAAACCCACATTTCTTCTGTCTTATTTTTGTGATTTACCAGGAAGTTGTGTTGTATTATCTATAAATTAACAACATGAACACATTTGTTTGCAATGTTAATTGAGAAATGTTAGCTTGATTTTAGAAGCCATGTACACAGCTAAAAATTGCAATATCTTTTACTCTGCAGGAGGAGCAGAGAATGAATACTGGAACACAAAGCAGAATCTGCCAAATACTCTAACTTTATGTTTTCTCCTCCAAAATATTTTTAAAATAAATGATCATGTCTACAAATCAAAATCCAATGTGCCTTTTTCCATATTTCTCTTGCCACAAGAGAAATATGGAAAAAGGCCAGTAGGGGAGGGCAGTTAGGGGTGACCAGGCTGGCAGAGGAGGGCAATTTTGGGAGACCAAGCTAGCAGGGATTAGTTGACAGGCCCCCTCCCTTTTTTTCTTTTTTTAAATGCTCTCTTAGCTTGACTTCTATGACATAATGGCCTCCTTTTTTTTTTTCTCAGCCATCTACTTTGCAGATTAACTTTTTTCTAGATATGAAATTCTGGAGTTTGAGTAATGCAATACTGTTCTTTTTTCCTATTGTATTCTCCCTCCCATAGGCAAATGCCTTATATAAGTATACTAGAGTCTGGTGCACAAAATTTGTGTGTGTGGGGGGAGGGTGTGTGTCCCTCAGCCCAGCCTGCACCCTCTCCAATCTGGGACCCTTCAATTGGGATAGGGTCTAAAAGGGCAGTCAGACATCCCTCTCACAATACAAGACTGCTAGCTCCCAACCACTCATCTGCCTGCCTGCCTAATCGCTCCTAACTGCTTCTGCCTGCCAGCCTGATCACACACTAACCACTCCCCTGCCAGCCTGATCAATGCCTAACTGCTCCCCTGCTGGCCCAATTGCCCCCAACTAATCTCCCCTGCTGGCTTGGTCTCCCAAAATTGCCCTCCTCTGCCAGCCTGGTCACCCCTAACTTCCCTTCCTTGCCATCTTGGTTGCCCCCAACTACACTCTCCTACCAGCCCAATTGCCCCTAACTTACCTCCCTTGCCTGTCTAGTCACCCCTAACTGCCCTCCTGCCAGCCTGGTCACCCCCAACTGCCCTCTCCTGCTGTCCATCTTGTGGTGGCCATTTTGTATCTACATGGGGGCAGCCATTTTTGACCACATGAAGGCAGCCATCTTGTGTGTTGGAGTGATGGTCAATTTGCATATTACCTCTTTATTATATAGGATTCACTTCTTTGTTTCCTTAATTTATATCACCAATCTAGGCATCTTCCAATGTTTCCTTCCCAGTTAATGACACATATACTCCCAGATGAAACAATTCCAGTGCCTAACATAGTTTCTAGTTTACAGTAGGCACTAGACACATATTTTTAAAAGAATAAATGAATTAATGAGATGATGAGAATTCTTTAATACTATGCTGGCCTTTGTACTTATTAATGAAGATAAATTGAGGCCTAGAGAAATGAAACTATTTTACAGAATTATAGAAAGAAAGAAATAGATTTAAAATAGAGTTTGTCTACAAACCTATGGTTTTTCCACAACATGTTTTCTTTTCTTGATGGAATCTGAAAGGAGATGTAACAGGAACAGAGATAAAAGAGTAAAAGTTAATTTTTGCAATGTATTGATATTACACTGTAGAAAAAAAAAGGAGAAAATCTGAAAGTTTGAATTTGAGTTATTGGGAAAAGAGTAGTGCTATGAAAAGAAAGGGAGATAATGAATTGAGTTTTTGACAAAATGAACTTAAAGTGCTAAAAATTGATGTGAGATTTTGAAACGTTATTTGGAAGAGTTATTCTAGATGTAAATCCTAAAAGTGAGAATGGGAACTTTAATAAAAGGTAAAATGGCAACAATGGGAGTATTAAAAGAAAAAAATATTACCTCTCTGAGAAATTTTCTTTGTTATACGTATGCCTTCTTTGGATATGCTGGCTAATAGTTACACTGCCTGGTTAGGCATAAAACTTAGTACTGCCTTTTTATGAAAAACTCCTTTTATCACCACTGATGTCAATGATCTCACAAATCTCCTTTGTGGGTTTCAGGATATTAATTATTCTGTTCCCTTCATTGTCTAAATGGGAGAGAGTCCCTTCTCTGTGGCATCAGATTATTCTCTTTATAGTTCAGCTATGATTATTATACATTGATATGTGCACTTTATATAATTCTTCTGAGTTTTTTAAATGAAGTATTGAAATGAATGCTATCATAATTTGGAGGTATACAGTAGTCATTTTTGCACTTTTCTCCACTTTTATCTATATTCAGATGCAGAGATTGTCCTGGGATATTATGAGATTTTCAGTCTCTCTGGCACAGAAATAAATATAACAAAAACTTTTAGAGCAGAGGGTAGAAAAAATTGACAAAATCTGGATTCATTCATGAGCATTGCCATTGAAAGGCTAAGAAAGTCACGTGATCATGATTAATTCACAGAAAGACTCTCCAGATTTGAAATTCCTTGATGACTAGGAACACGTGTCAGACACATTTTTGTTTCTTCAACAATTAAGCCATTATAGGGAACATAGGAAACAAAACACTGACATTTTGGTGTCTGAAATTAACTGAGATAGTCAAACTTACCTCACTATAAAATAGATATAATTTGAAGTTTAATTTCTACTGTAATAGGAAAACAGTTATCTATTGCCTGAACTGATTCATGATTTAAAACAAGAGTTTGGCAAACATTTTAAAGGCTACTGAATGTTTGTTATCAGCATTCACACAATTAAATCCCAGTACCAGTATTTTCTTAGAATAGCATAATTGAAATACTAAAACAAACAAACATACAAACAAAAACCCAGCACGGACAACCTGCTTCACTGCTGCAAAACGGGAGGGAATCTCTTGTTATTGAACAGAGGCCACACAATTAATCATGATTGCTGTAGTAACTGTGTCTGCCCTTAGGGAAAATCCGAAGCAGGCCTCGGTATTGCACTACCTCTGCATGATCTCTGCAGGCACATGTATCACCATGTGGCAGAGTGCCATGCTGAAACAAACTGCCCTGCGCACGTCTGAAAAATGATAACTTTTAATCTCGTAAGATGTATGGTGGTATAACTTTTTAGCTGTTTTCCATTCCCTGGTTTTTAAAGCAATTATACTGTAGGCTGCAGGGCATATTGTTAGATGCTTTTTCCTGTCCTCAAAACTTTTCTTTCCTTATTGAATATTTTCCCAACATGAACATTTCCTAAATTGCTATGGAAACTGAGTGTGAAGCATAAAGCTATAAAAACACCTAGAAAGTCCAGGTTTTGAAACAAAGCAAGAAGTAGTAGCTTAATTAGGGATTCAGTTGTGAAGAAATACGCTCTTTCCCATGCACATATGTGCTCCCCTTGCATGTTATCTCAGCATATCTTGACAAACTTGAATTTTGAACTTCTTCATTAGATTACTTACATTTATAAAGAATATGCGTTGTCCGGCTATTGTGGCTCTGTGGTTGAGTGTCAAGCTATGAACCAGGAGGTCATGGTTTGATTCCCAGTCGGGGCACATGCCCAAGTTGTGGGCTCGATCCCAAGTGTGGAACATGCAGGAGGCAACCGATCAATGATTCTCTCTCATTGTTGTTTTGATCTCTCTCTCCCTCTCCCTTCCTCTCTGATATAAAAAATATATATTTTTAAAAGAGTGTGTATTAATTGGGGATTCTCATATTCCTTAATACCAATATTATAATTGGTACAATATAAGAAGTATTTATAGATTCCTACCCATCCTATATAATGAGAGGAATATGCTAATTATCTGTTATACCCTCAGATGTAACCACCAACCATGTAATGACCAGATCACGGATCTGCAGGAGAGTGAGGTAGCAAAGTACAATCAGGTGGTGTAGAGCTACAGGGGGGGGCAGGGCAGCAAGCAAGTGGGAGGCGGAGAGCTATGGGAGGTGGCAGGGCAGCAAGCTACAAGGGGGTGAAGATGAGTTACAGGAGGACAGCGGCCAACTACTGGCACACGGATTTGTGCACAAGGCTACTAGTTAAAATAATTCTATACATTTATGAATATATTTAAAAGCATTTCACTTGAATCATATCCTACAGAGCTGTTTTCCTTGTGCTTATCTTTGTAAAATGGATAAAAATAATATGCAAACTAAAGTGTTTCTATCAATGAATAAAGAAAAACAAACCTTTATTGTAATGCAGACAGTAGGAGCTGCCTAGCCTACTGGGAAAGTTAAAGGAAAATCTTGTTTCTTCTCTCCAGCCCATTGATGTGTGTCTCAAATACATTGTGACGAGGCAGAAGTGAAAGTTAATTACATGTCATGAAACTTCAAGTCTGTTGTAATAAACTGACAGGGAAAAACTCCTGCTCCAGAGGAAAGCTTGAGTTAAATGAGGTCATCAGTTTGAAAGTAGGAAAGTAGGTGAATATATTAACCATTGATCTTTATTGGTAGGTCCATCTATAAACCTGTCTATACCTTCTTCAGTCTCCTTTACAGTTTCTACAATTCTAAAGCCCTTAATAGCCACTTCTCATTATTATCTATTCATTCACTCAAAAAAATATTAGCACATATAAATGTTCTGTCCTGGGTGAACCAAAGAGTGGGGTAAAGAGGCATTGAATACCAAAAACAAAACAAAACAAACAAACAAAAAAAAACACAAAAAAAAACAAACTGAAAATTGTGATACATTCCTTGAATGACAATCCAGATCAATAGGTCAAAGAATAAGCAAAGGGGTAATATTTAGATTGGATCATTTGAAAAAGTTCCTATCTGACATAAGTCTAGAAATGCTCAGGTTAATAGCTTAGAATTAGATATTCCATCTGAATACAAACATGATTCCTCTAAATGCAAAGTCATTTCCTGTTTAAAGACTGCCCACTTGTTACTCTAGATACCATGTTGTTTCCTTAAAAAAAAAACATCAAAACCAAAACCAAAAACCTTTCCTTGAAGGATTCTCTCAGAGCCAAAGAGAATCCTTCTAAGAAAAACATTTTCAGATTGCCATCAGACTGAAATTTTCACCTTAGCTAGAGATGCATCCCTAGGATTGATGGTCACGACCTTTATACTCACACAGTTATCTTTTTTTTTTACAGAGTTACCTTTGCCTCAACTCAGTCAAGGTATTCTTCTTATACTTCTAAAAAAGGAGTAAAGCCTATATCTCCAAATGGATATTCTCTAAATTTTTTAAAAGATCAATATGTCAATTGTCACCCTGCACAACAGAAAAAATACATTGACTACATGCATGCTAAAACCATAAATGTCTCTCCTCTCCCCTCAACACCTGTCTAAAATCCAAGACCAACATCATGAACATCCTGCCCATAAGATTTCAGAGATAAGACAGATATCATCTGCCCAGTTTGGGGTTGTTGAATGTGAAGGACAGTCTGGCAGGACTGTGGGCTCCTCCTACAGTCCTTCTGTAAATAGGACTCAGAGGTGATTAATATCTGTAGTGAAGAGTGTAAAATTTTGTTGAAAAAGTAAGTTCTGTACTCTATAAAGGTATACAATCACTAAATGATTTCACTATATCTCTGCTTAAACTAATTAAGATAATCATACTAAGACTGAACTACAGCTTCATTGGTTTCTCTGTTTCCTGACCCATTAGTTTTTTTCTTGCCCAAAATAAGTTATATCTTATAGTCTGTGCCTTCAAAAAGTGAAACCTACAAAAATGATACAAGCAGGAAATAGAAAAATTGTGTTCAAAATCAGGATTCCTCCGAGGTTAACATTTATAATCATATGCTGCATTTCGGAATTATTCCAGAATAAAATGCTTCCAATAAGGCACAATCTCAATGGATGTACAAAGAAGATATATTTATTAAAAAGCAGCATGAGCTCAAATGTACTTCTATTGCCAGCCAAAAGTCAGAACTAGGAAAGCAAAATTGAAACTTAGCTAAATGCAGCCATTAACTTATTTCATTGTGCTTTCATTTTTTCCAAAGACTCACACCAATTAAGAATGTTCAGCACCTGTCAGAGACTTAAAAAAAAAAAAAAGAGTTAAAAGTCTAGTTTGAATGTTGGAGCCTAGAAATCTTAAGCTAATCCTTCAGACTGACACCAGAAATACTGCTGGGCAATTCAAGAAAAGACGGCCTATTGACCAAAGTGGCTAAAATTGCCACACTTGTGACAGTTTTGTGAAGGTGATGAATTTACCCTTGATAATCCCTCGCACCTATTTGTTCTGTTACAATCCAGAATTGATAATAGATGGAGACATGGTCACTGAGATTAGACCTCAGAGCATAGGAGGCTTTGAATCTGTTTCTGGTTTGTCACAGGAAGGGGGAAGTAAGATGTCAAGTAATCAGACTGATTTTTAATAAGCTTATTAGAATATTTACATTGAGTTGAACATAGTATTCTAACCAGCTTGAATTAATATATGTTCTTTGTAATTACCCTTTTCTTTCTAAAGTTATATTTCTTTATATATATATATTGAATTTTTACAGAGAGGAAGGGAGAGAGATAGAGAGCTAGAAACATCGATGAGAGAGAAACATCGACCAGCTGCCTCCTGCACACCCCCAACCTGGGATGTGCCTGCAACCAGTGTACATGCCCTTGACCGGAATCGAACCTGGGACCTTTCAGTCTGCAGACTGACGCTCTACCACTGAGCCAAACCGGTTTTGACTCTAAAGTTATATTTCAATACATTTCATGTTTATTTTCATTGCTCACATATTAGAAAAATTGATCTCTGCTATTATGGAAGCAAAATAAAATTTCCCTTATTCCTCTTTTTAGTGATAGTCTAGTTGCTTTTTGTACTGCCATTGTTAAGCTACATGAAAATCAATTTCTAAGATGCTAGGCTTCTTCAATATACCTTCACTTTACTGTAACTACTTTTTGTAAATATAATGGCCTTGTCTTCAGTTTTATTTTTTAACACTTATGCAGCATTTTATTAATTTTCCTGTCTTGAAGTTGTTTGCCCCTTGCCATTTATTCCATGGTTCTAAAATGTTCTTTTTACTTCTCTGGTCTATTGCACCAGTTCCACAGCATCTTCTAATCTTCATATTCAGGTATTTCAAAATAATCATTTCTGCTCAATGCCGAAATTCTAAAGTCTCAGATAAATTCCATCATCCATGATATCCACCATCTCTTTGAACCCTAGAGTTTTTCACCGTGGAATAAGTATAATCAGAATAACTGGTTTTAGTCACAGAATTGTTGGAGTTAAATGGGATAGTATATGTAAAATTAAATAATAAATTTTAGTCATTTATAAAGATACTATAGGCCTGGGGCACGGAATTCGTGTATGGGTAGTTCCCTGGTTCTGGCTGGTGGTCAGGGCCAGTTGGGGCTTTCCAAATGCCGGCCGGGGCCTTCATTCATTCCACATCACCCCCTGGTTGTCAACGCACATCATAGGGAGCATTCGAATTCCTGGTCTCCTGGTCGAGCTCCTGAGGGGACATATTACGTAGCTTTGCGTATCAGCCTATGGATAATCAATTAGAATCACATTGGCAAAGGTATGCTCGTGATGCAAACTGCCAAGTCAGAGACTTTTGTGGGAGTTTTTATTCTGAGTTCCCAGGGGACTCTTTTTTATTTTATTTTATTTTTTTATGATTGTTAAGCTGGGGAGCATGGCCTAATTAAGGCCACCATACAAAGACTGCTTAGGAATCCAGCTACACTGTTGGATGTTTCAGTGATCTGAGCTAATCAATTATTTTTTATTTAAATCTGTTTAATTTTTATGTTAAGCTACCAAATGACAGCTGATTAATACTACATTTCCCCTCTTGTTCAATTCAAAGTAGATATGTGTCCGTTCTTGTCAGAATAGGAGTGGTTATTTATTTTACCCAGAAAGTGGCTATAAAGAAATACAATAATAAAGCCTCCTCTAATTAAATTGTTCTTCAGAGATCAAAAATCCCAAGTCCTCAGCTTCTTTTGGCTTACATTTTTATATCCATCTTGAATGCCATCCCTCTTCCAAACACTGTTACGCTCTGTTACTAAACGTACCACACACACATCAAGTCATTTCACTTTTTAAAATCTTGTCTTATCCCTGTCACACTGGACGTGCTTTCTTCTCGGTTCTGTTCATACATTATTCATGGCAGTCTTCTGTTCTCCTTATCTAGGTGCCTTTAAATATCTTCCTAAAGTGTAAACTGTGAAGGCAGGTTTTTTTGTTTGTTTGTTTTTGTATTCACCTTTGGGCTCTTTTAATGCCCACAAAATGATTGGTAGATTTCTGCTATTCTGTCATATTGGCTTCTTAAGCTGTATTCTTAAGAAAATGGGGGAGGGGGAGAGAAAGATTTTTATCTTCAACACATTTAAAATTTCCCATCACTATTTCCCCCCAAACAGTGAGGACGATGATAGAATTAGTGTGCCAGCAGGTATCAGAACCCTTTCTGCTTTCTAAATTGTTAATTGGTTTGAACTGAATACTCAATGAATTGAGATAATCTCTTAGAAAATTTGCCCACTCACCTCAAATGTCATGTTCATTTTTTTTTTTTTTTTTTTTTTTTTTTTTTTTTTTTTTTTTTTTTTTTTAGGTATTCCCTCTTTAGTATAATTATCTAAACCGTCTGCATAACCTTTAGGTTGTGTTTTTCTTCCAAATTTGGTATTGACATTAGAAGAACATTTGTAGTCCATACCCCTTTCAACATACTTCCAGCATTCCTCAAATTATTAAATAGATACGGGGCTCTCCTAAAGTTAAAGCGTTCAGTGGTATCCCCTCAATAATTCACTAATAGATTGGCATAATTTAATTTAAAAAAATCCAGTTGAACCAGAGGAGAGGACTTCTTTCTTATCCAATTCATGGGATTTCTAAAATGCCTTTCCTCTCCCCAAAAATAACTTTATGCTATAATAGAGAAAAGCCTATTGCAGTGATGCTTTATCCTCCACTCTTACATAGTTGCATGTTTTATTCTTTGTTGTTCCTAGGAATGCAATGCAAAAGCATTATTTTTATTTATTTATTTTCTATACATTTTTAATTACTGTCACAATTTATTCTGTTGTTAACATACACAGTCATTACAATAACTAATTTTAAGGCTCAAAGGAACTTGGTATCATATGAGACTAGTACCCACTATTTTCTGATACATGGCACAGTTTACTTAGCCATGGTTAGCTTCAATTTTACCTGTAAAACGGGTTAATCTGAGAATATTTAGATTCTCATTACATAGAAATATTAAATTATATAATCAATAGCAAGATTATTAAATCTTATAATGAATTTTTCATGATACTATGCATACTCAATTTTAAAATATTGGAGCAAACCTAAGTAACATGAACAACTATGTTGAAAATGCTGTTTTGTCCTTTATAAAAGGAAAAGAAACCCTAGTAAGGAAGTATTTCTGGCTTGAATTTATGCACAGTTTTTTGTGTTTTTTTTTCTTCAGCTTACTGAGCTATTATTTACAAGTAAAATTTTATTTTTTAAATGTGTCAAAGTGATGTTTTGATATACACATACATTGTGAAAAGACTCACACCATTGAGTTAACATCCTTCATTCCACATATTTATCTTTTTATTAAAGTTCCACTCTCTTAGCAAATTTCTACTACACAATACAGTGTTTTCCATAGTGACTGTACCAGTTAATACTCCAGCGGACAGTGTAAAAAGCATACCCTTTTCTGCTCATTCTGCCCAACATTTCTATCCCTTACCTTTTGATAAAAGACATTCTAACAGGTATGTGGTGACATCTCATTGTAGTTTTGATTCGTATTTCCCTGATAATTAGCGATGTTGAGCACGTTTATATATACCTTGTGGTCATTCATGTCTCCTCCTTGGGAAAATGTCTATTCAAGACCTTTGTCCATTTTTAAGTAGTTTCTGTTGTTGTCATTGTTGCATGAGTCTTACATAAGCTCCTTCCAGAGAGATACTGGTGATTCGGAGCAGGTTGGTTCGAGTAGTCCATGGATTCTCTTTGCTTCCTGGGTCACTGAGGAGGATCACAGCCAGGCCCTACAGAGGTGCTAAATCTGAATCCTGCAGAAGTCCTAAAGTCTGCAGACAGCCTCTTCCAGGGAAAGAGTGGGAAACAGTTTCTTTTTCTGCTCCTGCTTCTGCCTTGAGCCCTAAAGCAGCAGCCATGGTGAGTCCTGGAAAGCCATTAAGGACTGTTTCATGGTTGGCTCTGTTCTTGTGGTTCCATGGGTGCAAGCCCTCTTGGCTTTTAGAGCTGGGTGCTTTGTGCATGCTCCCTCAGGTGGGACTCAAAAGCTTGGGCACAGTCCCAATCTTCTGCTCGTGAGGAAGAAGCTGGGAGTTGGGAGTTCCCTCTGCTTGTATGGTGATTTGCTGGTGGCATGGGTTGTGGTGGATTGTGTCTCAGCCTTTTTTATAGATTTTGATGTGGGTAATGTGGGTATTTTCTCATTTGCTGATGTGGAGGAGTGGCTTAGCTAGTATCTGGATTTCTTTAAGAGGAAATAGCTCTGTGTATAGATGTAGATTAATTGTGTCCATGGGAAGAGGCAAATTTTGTAGGCTTCTGTGTCCCAATCTTGGCCCAGACATGTAGATAATGTTTTATAGTATTAATTTCTATTAAGATGATAAGGTGACATGTGAAGATACCAAAGAATCAATAACTTTGCCCATAAGTGTTCCAGAGAGTCTTGGTTGGAACTAGAATTATTTCTTTTTATTTAGTAATTTAATTTTTCATCAGTTATAGATCATCTCAAAATTTTTTTTTCTAAATTTATATTTAGAAATTTAGGAATATCACAGGGTCATCCTCAGGCAAAGTGCCAACAATTTTGTTTCTAGTTGGAGAAAAAGGATGCATAATGACTGGGATGAACCCAGTATTCAAAAAAGAGGGAAAAAGAATTCCATATTGAGGACATGGTAATTATACATGACATTTAGGTCACACACATTAATGAAAGAGCAAAGTGAGATGACTCAAAGATTAACTGAAAGATAAAGATGCAAGGAAAACTGCTTATCAGGTTCATGGGAATAAGAGCAGAAGCAACTCTGGGAGCTGTTAAGTTGGATTTGCTATAATAAGCAGAAAATGTGTACAGTATATCAAGAGGGCTTATGTAAGCATTTATTAGTAGTTAAAAGAAGCTGGTAAACGCAGTGATGTTTGATTTATAGCAAATTAGATTTATAAAAAAGACAGGTCATTATTTTTAGAATTTTAAACAAAGGATATACTACATCAATAAAATATCTTTACCTATAGTTAAGGTCCTGGAGTCTCTGCCCTACAGTATACAAAATATAGGGAGATAAAGTTTTAGAAGTCCAACAATTTATTATGTTGTCATTATTTGCATTAATGCACACATATTATTAACCCCCCAAAGTCAAATGGTGCTATGACTTATTTTATGTATAGTTTTTAGTTGCTGAAATACAGAAAGACAAAATAGTATTATAGCATGTTAGCATACTGAATTAGGCTGCTGGAAAGGGAAATGGAAGAAAAGGAAAAGGAAGAAAAGAGTGGAAGCTGGCAGCAATATAGCTACTTGCAGTAGGATCAGGTACTCATTATCTGGCCATTAATATCACTGACTATGGCATATAAAAATGATTGGCCTCCTAATGAATGCTGAGAACTCCCCTCTTATATCTTATTTATATATAATATTTTGAACAGTTAATTTATCTTGACATATTTTAACTAAGGTTTCTTGCAAATGATTTTAAGGGATATTAAATAGGAAAGCCATAATTAATGCTTCAGCAAACTGGACTAAAATGTCTCCCAGCTGCAATGCTTCTATAGGGCCTGGCTTAGTTTCATGTTTTCATGGGGTTTATCAGTGGTTCAGTGTTGGAATTTAACAAAACCCACATTTTTCTTCAGGTGTATTTTGTGCCAGTTAAGGTTGAACGAATTAGATTTGAGGCAGCATTCTACACAACCAAATAAGCAGAAATGCTTATCTTGATTACTGATTATATGATACAGATTAAGCTGAATGTTCCTATTTGCTTCATATTTAAGTAATGAGGGGAAATCATTCTTAAACTGACTTGCTTTGAAACATCTGGCGATATTAGCAGAAATCAAAAGTTCAATTAGCAGCAGAAAAGCACAGATAAGAAATCTCAATTTTCCCCTAATACAGTTTTAGATATGTGAAAAATCTCGAGTTCTTGAGATAAGAGTGACCATTATTAGCTCACTTTATTGTGTCTAAATTTATATTATCCAAGTGCCATCAAGCTCTGATTAGTGCAGCTTTATATTGAAATATATATGAATGTTCCAAGGTTTTTCTTATATGTCTTCAGTCTTATAACAGAGAGGCTCTTCTACAACAGCTTCATATATATTTTCCACTCCCTCCCTCCCTCCCTCCCTCCCTCTCTCTCTCTCTCTCTCTCTCTCTCTCTCTCTCTCTCTCTCACCATTTATAAACCATGTTCTCATTCCTAGGCATGAACTTATTCTTTCTTCTCTAATTTTAGATTCTAATATATTCCTTCTCTAACCTGACCAAATAAACTACTTAAAAATATATTGGATAACATTTTGCCTAGTTCTCTCACAAATATAATTTGGAACTAATTTTTTTTAATTTTTAATATAATTCTTCAGAGGAGAGTTATATTCACTGCAAAATTGAAGAACGGATATAGAGATTTCCTATATGCATCTGCCCTCACACATGCATAGCATCTTTGATTATCAACATTCCCCAGGAAAGGAGTCCATTTATTGCAATTGATGAACCTACACTGGCACATCATTATCACCCAAATTGCATAGTTTACATTACTGTTCACTCTTCGTTTTGTACATGCTATGGGTTTCAACAAATATATAGTGACATGTATCTATTGTTTAAGTACCACAGAGTATTTTCACTGCCCTAAAGAGCCTATTTATCATTCTCCCTACTACCTCAAGCCTTGGCAACCACTGATCTTATTATTTCCGTATTTTTGCCTTCTCCAGAATGTCATCTAGTTGGCGTCATCTAATAAAAAGTCTTTTCAGATTAGCTTCTTGCACTTAGTAATATGCATTTAAAATTCCTCCACATATTTTCATGGCTTGATAGCTCATTTATTCTTAGTGATGAATAATATCCAATTGTCTGAATGTACCGCAGCTTATTCATTCGCCTACTGAAGAACATCTGGGTTGCTTCCAAGTTTTGGCAACTATAATAAAGCTGGTGTAAACATCTGTGTGTAAGTTTTTTGGTGAACATATTTTCAGCTCCTTTGGTTCAATACTAAGGAGTGTGATTGCTAGATTGTATAGTTAGAGTATATTTAGTTTGGTAAGAAACTGCCAAACTGTCTTCTTACATGTCTATACCATTTTTACATTCCAACCAGCAACGAATCAGAGTTCCTCTTGCTCCAAGTCTTGGTCAGCATTTAGTGGTGTTACTGTTCCAGATTTTGGCCATCCTAATAGCTGTGTAGGGCTATTTTATTGTTGTTTTACTCTGTAGTTCCCTGATGACATGATGTGGAACAATTTTTCCTGGAAGTTTTATTTAGAATGCCATAAGGAAAATAAGGAATTGTTATGGGTTTCTCAGAAGCTATAATATTTCAGTTAATATTTAAACAATATATTTAGGAGGTTTTTTACTAGTATATCTATTTTTTACTATATGCAATATTGTATCCTTATTTGTAATAGGCCCTGAAAAAATCAGAAAGAAAATACAACTCACTACATGCAGATTGTGATGAACACTAGATAAGCTTGTGATATGATGTGATAAAAATCATTACAAGCTTTAAAGTACCCAGAAAATCTGCACAAATCACACGTGGACTCACTCTAAGATAACTTCAGACTTTTAAGTTACCAGATCAGCATGAATAGCTATTCACATCTTTTTACATATGATAAATGGCAGATACATTATGAACAAAATAAAATTTCAAATATCTGCATTGGAGTCTCCAATGATTCTGAGAGCAAAAATTAACATGACAAGATTTGGTATCCAGTTATCACACATATTATAATAGTCTTGCCCTTATAACCACTAGTCTACTACTATGTTACTTTTATGTATTAGTAAAAATAATAATAATAAAATAAATAAATCTTTTTATAATAAAACTATTATTTTAAATTCTACAAATGATTGCTATGTTATTCTATATTATACAATTATATCATTAAAATTTACTGTATGCTGGGTTCATCATAAAACAGCATTTTGTATTAAGGGGCCTAGAATACATGAGGTTTGGCAACTAATATTAATGTGGATTTTTACCAACCTGCAGGTGGACAATAAATACATTTGTAACTTATGAGAAATATTTTTTCAAGAATCTGGAAAAAAAAAACTTAGCTAAAATTATCAAATATATATATATATATACACACACACACACACACACACACACATATATATATATATATATATATATATATATATATATATATATATATATATATATATTTGAATCTTAAGCCATTTTCTGACTTAGCACTCTCCTTTTAGGTAAGATATCCATGATTGTGGGAGCAATTATAATTATACTAGAGGTCTGGTGCACGAAAATTTGTGCACTCAGGGTAGTCTTTCAGCCCGGCCTGCATCCTCTCACAGTCTGGGACCCCTCTGGGAGGGTCCCTAGGCATGGCCTGGGATCAGGGCCTCTCAGGGCTTTCTTCCCCCTGGCTGAAGGCATTTGGCCCCACTTCCGCCACTGCCACTTCTTGCCATCTGTGCAAAGCTGCTCCCCTCCACTGCCACTGGTGGTCTCTCTCTGGAGGCAACAGGCTGGGGTGTGATGGTTTGGCTGGCCTGGGCCTCGCTCTTTCTTTGCTGGGGGTGGTCAGCCCTACAGGGGGGAGTTTGCCTACCTGATCACCCCTAACCACTTGCCTAACCTCTGGCTTGCCTACCTGATCACCCTTAACCACTTGCTTGGGGGCGGGGCTAGCCCACGAGGGGCTGTGGTGGTTGGTCTCTGATCGTTTTAATCATTCTGGCCTTTTATTATATAGGATGCTAATGATTTCCAAATTAACTCATCAGCCTAAATCACTTTTCTGAGAGGTGGATGCACAAACTTAAATCTCTATCTGACAGCTTGGCTTTAATGTCTCCCCATGGCCTGCAAATCAACATGTTCAAAACCCAGTTCTCCCCTAACAGTGGCTGCCTCAAGCACAACTGCAGGTCATGCAATGTCCTGGGGCCTTTGGAAATCAGAGCAAACACACTAGTGCCAATGAATGAGAAGTGTTAAGGAATAAAATTTAGTAAGGAAAGTAGGAATTTCCATATTTAGCTCTCCTTCCTCAGCATGTCTGGGTTTTAAGACTAATCTTTTCACTCTAAAAACCAGCTTCATCAGTTTCATAGTAAACATTGCAATGCTTCTTTTTTCTTTGAATGTGATCTCAAAATCACAATAATTTAATTTTGTGTATGGTTATACATAATAGTAGAGGCCCAGTATATGGATTCATGGATGGGTGGGGGTCCCTCAGCCTGGCCTGTGGGGATCCGGCTAAAACTGGTAGTCTGACATCCCCTGAGGGTCCCAGAGTGGGAGAGGGCACTCTGCAAAGTTGCTGTCGCAAGCTGCATTGAGCGTCTGACCTATGGTGGTCAGTACACATCAGAACTACTGGAAAGTTGATGGTTGGCCAGTCTCTTAGGGTTTTATATATATAGACAAGAGGTATCAAATCTGAATAAACATTATTTTACTCAATTCTCCTAATAGTTCTTGAAATAAGTAATTTTGCCCCTATTTTGTGGACAAGAAAATGCAGAAACAGGGAGATAAAGTATTTTCTCCAAGATCATACAAGATAGCAGTAGCATTAAGTTCTTACCTAATAATAGAAAAACATGTAAATTGACCATATCTCCACTACACACACAGCCAATCAGAGTATGCAAATTAACCCAACAAAGATGGTGGTTAATTTGCATACATACCTGGGTCCTGAGAACCTCCTTGGCACCCAAGCACTCCAGATGGCTATTGGGAAGGGGCTGAGCCTGCCATAGGAGGTGTGGGAGAGAGGGATCCCCTTCCCAAGCCTAAAGCAGGGGCCAAACCTGGGGTCAGAGAGAAGGGGAAAATAATCAATGGAAGCATATCTTTAGGTGAGGATAAAAAAAAAAAAAAGAAAGAAAGAAAGAAATGTCATGTCCTATGAAAGACACATCTTGAAAATGCTTAAAGAAGTTGTCATTTTTTCATGGTGAAGGGATTGGAGTCCATATTGATGAAAATACCTTGGCAGCTACGGTGACTGGCAGTGGCTGCAGCAGTGAGATGATGGGGCTGGTGTCTTCCCCTGATCAGCCTGGTTACCTCCTGCAAAGGGCAGCCAGACTGTGACTTAGTTGCACTCCCAATGGGAGCGGGCATAAGCTATCAGTAAGACATTCCCTGAGGGCTCCCAGTATGTGAGAGGGGGCAGGCTGTGCTAAGGGACCCCTCCCCAGTGCATAAATTTTGTGCACCAGGTCCCTAGTTTAAATATAAATGTATCAAATTTAAAAGTCCATTTGCTTTCAACTTCATGAATCCAATAATTGACATCCTCTTTTCTAAACTGTGGCTTAAAAGATTATACATTTTTAAAAATGGTGTAGCTAATAGAAGTTTAAAAAAAATTAAATCTAGTGTTCACTTTATACATTCCTAGAAATTTGAACTTTATATATCTTCTTATGTAACATAAAATTGCATTGAGATGCAGATTTATTTTAGCAAAAATATTGTATTCTAATGTAGCAATTTTCTCAGGCTGTCTTTTGAACTCAGAATAATGTATATTTCCACACAGTTGAGTGTGTTTAGCATGTTACAATTTCTTTCTGTTTGACTATTTTTCTGTTATTCCATCTTATATTCCACAACCAATTTATACTTTTACCCATACTGTATTAGCTCATGTGAAAATGTTATTAATTCACTATTAACTTATTCTTCCAGATCATGAACCAATAAAATATCCTGTGGAGTAGAAATGAGAACAATGCAGTTTTTTTTTCCCTTACATGCAATTGAAACTTATTCAATAAGGTTTCTAATAAAAAGAGACCTTTCCCTCTCATAGTTTGAATATTACAAACACCTCAATTCTTATTGTAAAATAAAAACTGTCATTATCTTTCTCACTATAGTGCTATTTGCAATAAATGAGATTGAAATACTTTTGATTTTGAAAATAGGAGGGTTCCCCCACATACACACACACTTTATATGGTTTAGGTGTTTTCAGATATCTATTTATATCTTCTCTATAGAATTAGATTGCTTATTACCAACCACTTTATAGACTCCACTTTCATTTGCCAATTGTCTTTGGCCTCTTCTCTCAATTCTGGAAAGCTATAAGCAGCAGCCCCTGTACAACTGTGAACCAGCCAGATGACCCCACCCAAAACCCATCACCTAGTATCTGCTGACAACTCCATTTTTTGTGTGTGTATGTGTGTGTGTCTTACTGCTACATTATACTTAATTATTCAAAAAGGGTTTTAATAAGATTAAAATAATACACAGTACAAATAAATAGACCAATATGAATCAGGAAAACCAAAGAGGTCTCAGGAATATGTATATACAGATGAAAACACAATCTTGATCAAAATGTTTATCTGTTTATAAAATAAAGTTTCTAGTACCTCTATTTTACAAAGAGAAAATGCTTTTATTTCCTGGCTGCTAAAATTTCAATAATTCTAAAATGTAGTAAAATTATATTCATTTTGACAGTTGAGTTTAGATTATGGCCACAAAATCAAGACATAAAAAAGTATAATAATAATATTTTGCACTCATATAAGAATGGCCAGTATTAGAAAGACAATACACAATTTTCTCAACTAAAATTAGTTTATCTATGCTATGCTTTATTTGCTTTTCCCTTATTCTGTTAACACTATTATTGAAAAAATATTTTATATCTACTATATTCAAAACTCTCTGATTAAGTAAAATTTCTACATAGGTTCTATTTTCTATTAAAAAAACTTTCTACCTGTGTTGCAAATTTTAATATCTTTCAAATTTGTAAATATATAGAGTCAACCGGTCACAATATGTTGCTACAACACAAACTCTACTCAGATGTTGTCAAAGCGCCCCTCTAGAATATGGCACACTTAGGATGCCAGATCATTTGCCCCTATTGAAAATAATGTTCAACACATGATATAAACAATGAAAAAGTGTTGAAAGTCAGTATAACATGTAACTTTTAGAATATTCCACATGTAGGAGGTCTTCTGGCCTCCTCATTTAACTTCACAAATAATTGATTTAGCTTGAATTATTCAGATTCTACATCTCTTTAGTCATGGGCAATTTAGAAGGTTTTACCGTTTTAATAATTGAGTGTCTGTCAATTCAATTAGCCATGTGGGACTCTAGATCAACCATTAAGACCACACTCAAGTTGAACCTGCTAAAATCCTTTTGTGTGCGCAATCCTTAGAGCTCTCCGGGCCCCATCTCTGCACTGGGCTTGATGGCCTGAAGAACAGGGAAGAGGTGTTTTAGTGGCTGTGAAATGCTGCCTTGTTTTTAAATGCATAATTATAGGTTTGCATTTGCCTGAATATTTTAATAATTTAAAAGATACTTTTCTAGTAATCAAAATGAAATAATTTTCCCTGATAATTGCCTCAGTCACTTTTAAAGAGTCTATGATGAACATATTCATGCTGTGAGATATAAAGAGGTGATTAAACAGAATTTAGCATTGAATATGTTTTTTATTTTTATTTTTTTGAGCTGCCATCTATTGAAATCACTACCTATATTTCATACTTGTGAGAAATTAGTGTTTTCTTAATGGAATATTATTGATAACATACATTTCTTTTCAAGTAAAATGCATTTTATTCAACTTATTTTTCTCCCCATTATTTGTGATTATAACATGAGGGAGCGAGCACATGTGGAGATAGAAGGTCTAGGAAATGGACTCACTTCAAAGACTGCCTTCAGGGCAGCTTCCTAAGTTGGACACCTTCTCTAGAGAAAGAGCTCTCTCAGCCTTACTTTAAGGATAGTTCAAGATAAGGGAAATTTAATATTATGAGCAGAGCACAGTACTAGAGAATTTCTTTAATAGTTAATACACAGGAATTCATGAAGTAGAACTAGATTTATTCTTAACGTTTAGCCTTGGATTAAGGCACAGGTAAAGGCTCCATTACCTGAAAGATGATAAAATCAAGGCTTACGGAAAGATTCTTAACCTACAGATTAGTATTTATTGGGTCGGCAGCTAAGTAATTGCGGGTTTCACACATATATGGCTTCAGTTGAATTTTTAGGTTTGCAGACGTAGTACAAATGTAAAACACATTTTGTTATTTGATAGTTGGCTATTCAGCTGTTAATCAGTAAAAAAAGTTTTTTGATCTGTTTTGTAGTTTTTGTTTGGCGTTCGTTGAAAAATGGAAAATCAAAAGGAACATTTTTGTCATATTTTGCTTTTTTATTTCCACAAAGGGAAAAACGTATCCCAAGCTCATAAAAAGTTATGTGCTGTTTATGGTGACGAAGCCTTAAAAGAACGGCAGTGTCAAAATTGGTTTGCCAAATTTCGTTCTGGTGATTTTTCACTCAAAGATGAAAAACGCTCTGGTCGTCCAGTTGAAGTTGATGACGCCCTAATCAAAGCAATAATCAATTCGGACTGTCACAGTACAACACGTGAGATTGCAGAGAAGCTTCATGTATCACATACATGCATTGAAAATCACTTAAAACAACTTGGCTATGTTCAGAAACTCGATACATGGGTTCCTCACGAACTGAAAGAATCACAGTTAACGCAACGCATTAGCAGCTGCGATTTGCTAAAGAAACATAATGAAAATGATCCATTTTTAAAACGACTGATAACTGGCGATGAAAAATGGGTTGTTTACAACAATATCAAGTGGAAAAGATCGTGGAGCAGGCCAGGTGAACCAACTCAAACAACATCAAAAGCTGATATTCATCAAAAGAAGGTTTTGTTATCAGTTTGGTGGGATTACAAAGGAATTGTCTACTTTGAACTCTTACCACCCAACCAAACGATCAATTCTGATGTCTACATTGAAGAACTAACGAAATTAAACAATGCAGTTAAAGAAAAGTGGCCCGAATTGACAAATCGAAAAGGTGTTGTATTCCATCATGACAATGCAAGGCCACACACATCTTTGGTCACTCGGCAAAAATTAATGGAGCTTGGTTGGGATGTTTTGCCACATCCACCATATAGTCCTGACCTTGCACCATCTGATTACTTTTTGTTTCGATCTTTACAAAACTCCTTGAATGGTAAAAATTTCAATAATGATGATGATGTCAAATCGTACCTGATTCAGTTTTTTGCTAATAAAAACCAGAAGTTTTTTGAACGTGGGATTATGATGCTGCCTGAAAGATGGCAAAAGGTCATTGATCAAAATGGGCAATACATTACAGAATAAAGTTATTTAGTTCCATAAAAAAATTGTCTTTTTCTTTTAAAAATCCGCAATTACTTAGTTGCCGACCCAATATTTATATCAAGGTAAGAAGAGGGGGAGAATAGAAAAGGGCAGTAGAAAAATATGTGGTCCTTTTGTTCTTTAGTCCAAGCCAATAAGAAGGTATGTGTTTGGAAATAGAACTGGGTAAAGGGAGGTTTAAGGGATTGGTGGTGGTGGTAGGTAAATATGACTATCAAATAACACAAAGTCTAAGATGTTTTCCTTGAGCAGTTGGGTGTAAGTTCTTAACAGCAAAAAAAGCACAGATATTACTCCAGAGCTCAGGGGTTATGACCAAATAGCCAGATCTCAAACACTTAGATCCGAGTTAATTCTGAGTTTGATTTGGAAACAGAGAAAGCCTGCGCATCATGGGATATTGTCATAGGAATATGGATAAAAATACTAGGGGTCCAAGAAAGAAGTGGGAGTTCTTTCCACATCGCTATAACAATGTTGAATGAAGCCCAGGCCTACTCTGTCTCTCAGACACACTTAGAATTAAATAGCTTTCCAAGATTATTTTTTCCATATGATGAGGTTTCTCTGATTTCTCCTTTTTCTGGGAATAATTCTAATTCACCTATAGACCTGCTTAATTTATATAAGTAGGATTATCATATATTAATTTGTCTGCTTCCCTTCACTCAATATTGTTTGTGATTTATCCATGTCATTGCTTGTTACAATAGTTTACCCATTTTCGTCATTGTTATTCCATTGTGTAGATATTTATTGATTTATCGATTCTGCTCTTGATGAAAATTTGTGCTGTTTTTATCCACTGACTTTTAAGCATAGAGTACAATGATTCAGGTCATTATTTTAGTGTAATAGGCTTATTTACAAACTCTTTTTTATACAATTTAAACCACAATACATAAATACAATGAATTATTAACAACATAATGTAAGAACAGAGTCATAATATTCTGAGAAAACTGGAGAATTTCCTATTGATGAAAGAATTTGAAATATGAGTGAAAACAGAATGTACAGGTTTGGAGGTAGGCATGTAATTAACAACATGATACCCATGCATGGCCTTGGTGAAAGGTATGGATTCTGCACCCTCCTACAGGGCATACTCCTCTACTGAGTCTTATGGCTTCACATAATATGATCATTCTAGTGTGCAGTTTCCCTCTCCTCTTTGTTTTTCCCTCTGTTGTCTATGAGAGCAACCCAGACATTTCTACTTTAGCACTGGCTCTTTATTTCTCCAGGCTGCTAAGAGCCACTATCAGACAATTTGCCCTCATTTCCTGGAATACTTTCTAGGGTATTGAGTCCTATGTCCTGAGAATGTGCCTCCAACTTAACAAATTCTCACATATCCAATCTCATGTCCCAGCTCTCAAGATCAAGCATCCTCTGTATTCCCCTGGTACTTGGCCAGAATAGGCTGGGTAGTTCTTATAGTTCCTTTAGCATATACCCCATTTCCTTTCTTTCTAGGCAAAGCAACTCCTTGGCAAGGTTATGTGGGGATTTTATAGCTGGTACAAGTCTGTCAGCAAGGGGAAAGGGTAGGGACACTCCTAAATGGAGATACCTAGTAGCTTGCAGGGAGGAGGACTCTTATAGCATGGGCGGGGGGGGGGGGGGGGGGGAGTGCTAGCTCTTAGTGGGGAAGGAGCCAACTTTGCTAGCACAGGCATCAAGGTCTGCAGAGCCAATGGGCTGAGGGACATCCACATCAATGACTCCATCCTATGTTTTACAGTTCCAGGCTCTCCTAACCAGGACCCTGATCAGAGCAAATGACATTTGCCTGGGATCAGCTTTTAAATGTCCCTGAATTTCTGTGACTATCAGAACTTCAGTCCTGCTTAGTTGCATCAGCTATTCCACTGCAGAAGATGGAGGCCTGTTGTAAGCTACTAAAGACACAAGCAAGAGATTCACTGGGGGTGTTGTGAAGGACAAAAAAGAAGCAAGAGAAGGTGGGAGTGCCTTCAGAATGTTAATGTACATCTGTCTCCCTTTAAGCTGAGAAATTTAAAAAACTCAGGGCAGTGTTAGAAAAGTTTGCCTAGTCAGATGGGGATATACTTTAGCTGCAGTCATGCTTTTAAAAAGTCCCCATCGCCCGTTTGGTGTGGCTCAGGAACTGAGCATCGACCCCTGAACCAAGAGGTCCCAGTTTGATTCCTGGTCAGGGCACATGCGAGAATTCAGGCTTGGTACTTGGGGAGCATGGGGGGGACACAGCTGATTGATGTATCTCTCTCACCAATGTTTCTAACTTTCTATCCCTCTCCCTTCTTCTCTCTCTAAAATATCCAAAATTTACAAGAAACTCATACAACTTAACAAAACAAAACCCAATTAAAAAAATGGGCAAATGACCTAAATAGACACTTTTTGAAAGAAGATATTCAGAAGGCCAAGAGACACATGAAAACATGCTCAAACATCTGAGAGATGCAAATCAAAACAACAATGGGGTACCATCTCACATCTGTCAGAATGGCTATCAACAACGGACAAGTGCTGGCGAGGAGGCAGAGATAAAGAAACCCTTCTTCACTGTTGGTGGGAATGCAGACTAGTGCAGCCACTGTGGAGAACAGTATGGTGTTTCCTCAAAAATTTAAAAATGGAACTGCCATTTGACCCAGTAATACAACTTCTAGGAATATATCCTAAGAAAGCAGAAATACTAATCAGAAAGGATATATACACCCCAATGTTCATAGGAGCACAATTTATAATAGCTAAGATTTAGAAACAGCCTAGGTGCCCACCAGCAGATGAGTACATTAGAAAATTATGGTACATCTACACCATAGAATACTATGCTGCTATAAAATTGAAGGAATTCTTACTATTTGCAGCAGCATGGACGGAACTGGAGAGCATTATGCTAATAAGCTAGGCAGTGAAAGAAAAATACCACATGATCCCACTCATTTATGGATAATAAAGAACATTATAATCTGATGAACAAAAAGATAGATACAGAGACAGAGAAGCATTGAACAGACTTGTCAAATTATAGCAGGAAGGCTGGTTGAGGGGGAGGGAAAGAGATCAATCAAAGGACTTGTATGCATGCATATAAGCACAATCAATGGACACAAGACACTGGGGGGTGAGGTGAGGGCATGTGCCGGGGGTTAGGGGAGCCTGTGGGAAGGTCAACGGGAAAAAAAAAAAAAAAAGGAGACATATATACTATTATTTGTAATACTTTAAACAATAAAAAATAATAAAAATAAAATCAATGAAAACCTATTTTTAAAAAAGATAATGCCCTTGCTGGGACTGGTTTGGCTCAATGGATAGAGCGTCCGCTTGGGGACTGAAAGGTCCCGGGTTTGATTCCAGTCAAGGGCATGTGCCTTGGTTGCGGGCACATCCCCAGTAGGGGGTGTGCAAGAGGCAGCTGATCGATGACTCTCATAGACGTTTCTAACTATATCTCTCTCCCTTCCTCTCTGTACAAAATCAATAAAATATATTTTAAAAAAAAGAAAAGATAATGCCCTTTAAAGTTAAAAGAAAAGAAAAAAAAGCCCCCCATCTTGGAGGAATGGGCCTCCTCCTGCTGTGACTCTGTGCTGGGAGCTGTGTGGGTGCAGCCCTTCGGGAATGTGTGTGAACACAGGCTGGATCTAGAGAAGCAGCAACGGGAAGCCATCCGTCTGACTTTCCCTCCATCAGCAAATCTAGATGCATATTTGCAAGGGCACCACACAAACACATTTCCCAGGCCTCCTTTTCAACCGCCTCCCTACTTAGCCCATGGCAAGCACAGGAGGATATGGGTAGGAGATAGGAGAATGCTAGGGAATTACTCCCCCTTTGTCTTTGGCTGACTGTCGGACAGCATGCAGCTCAGTTGGGGTTTCATCTCCAGTCAGACAGCCCCTCTGTCTATGGTCCCGGCAATCTCTGGGCGGCCCCTGCTTTGGTCCCAGGCTGCCCCCAGGGCCTCTGGGTTCTGTGCTCTCAGTGGGCTTCTCTCACTTCCCTTTAGCCCCAGGGTGATTACAGTTTCCACTGAATTAATCTCTGGATTCAGTCACTGCTTTCTTTTTGGCTTCACAGTTTTCCCATCATTTAAATAATCGATTTTTTATTCAATTTCTTATGATTTGAAGAGTGAAAATGGTTCTATTTGCCTGTCTGGACTCTAAATAATAGAATTAGAATAAATAACATAAAAACTCACACCACTTTCATGAAATCATATATTTTTTCTTTATATATAACTTTCAGAAAATGCAAATATTACAGTTTTCTAATAATACCTTCTGAAATTAATATACTAAAATTATCATTCATTCTAAAGATAGTCTTTTCTCTATACCTTATGTTTCTATGTACTTAAAATCACAACAGAAATAAGTTAAGAAAAATAAGAAACTACATTCCATAAAACATGTTTACATGTTAAAGACACAGAATATTTATTGTTATAGACATATAATTCTAATTCTATACTTTTGATCCTGACATTTAAAAAATATTAATCAGCTTAAAACTAAAGCAATATACATACATTTAAAAACAGAAATGTATATTAATTTGGATATTTTTCTTCCCCATTATTGAGTTTTTAAGCCCATAGGTAACAGTAATAAAATGTTCAATGATGCATTTAAAATTGTTAAAGTCTTTTTAAATGGACTATCCAAAGACAGATTTATCTACCAGGTAGATTTATTTTTACCATTTATACTGAACTGTAGTGAACACATATACCTATATCTTGATCTCTACTGATAACATTTGACTAGATTAAGTAACCTTTCTCAGTGTTTCTGATCAGTCTGCATTTCAAGCATTAGTCAGCAAGACTTGCACATTCTAACATCACTACGATAAAGAATTATTTAAATATACACACACACAAAAAAAGAGAAAGGAGGGGAAATAGGTCAGTAGAAGTGGAGAATTATTGTTTGTTTTACTCTATAAACTTATGTATTTGATATATAAGGAAAAAGTTATATAAATTATTGACTTCGCTAATTACCTTAACTGTGGTCTTCTTTCTTAAACATTGGCATCCATTGGAGGAGCACCTTTCCCATAACTTTTTACCATGCCGGAATCCATACCAGCATTTAAACATTGAAGTCTCCCAGGGAATGTTAATTTTATATCCCAGTGGCAGTCTGATTGGGATGCTTTTACCACTCATATTTTTTGTAATCCCTATTGTAATTGACCCTATATAGCCCTGGCCCGGTAGTTCAGTTGGTTAGAGCATCATCCCCATACTCCAAGGTTGCAGGTTCCATACCTAATCAAGCCACATACAAACATCAACCAATAAATGCATAAATAAGTAGAACAACAAATTGTATTCTTCTCTCTCTCCCCCCGTCTCTCTCTCCCTGCCTCTTTTTTTCTCTGTCTCTCTCCCACTCAATAATAAATTATTTTTAAGAAGTGCTTTATATACTCAGTGAACTGATTGGCTGTTACTTGATGTCGGAGTAAGAGAATAAGCATAAAATCAAGTGGTCTTTGAATATCTCAGAGAATCGATATATATATATAAAAGCCAGTGACCAGAAAACCGTAATGACTGGAACTACTGGTTGCTATGACACCCGTTGCAGCCAGTGAACCGGCCTGATTGACCTCTCCCATCCCAATTGAGGATGGGGTGGCTGGCCAAAACTTCCCCTGCCCCATCCCCCAGCCAGCCCTGCCCCTGATCACCCCTTCCCCTCAATAGGTTGCAGGCCCAGCCAGCCAATCTCCTGTATCCCCTCCCCCAGGCTGGCTCTAGCCCTAAAGGGTTCCCACCACCCTGATGGGCCCACAGCCCCTCCCCTGGCTAGCTCAGTTCTGATTGGGCCCCAATACGAGCAGGCTGGCTAGACCACATCTGTACATGAATTTGTGCACTGGGTCTCTAGTTTCTACATTAAGCATTAATGAATAAACATGTATGCATACTTGCAATACACATTAAAATTATAAATACATAAATAACATGCAAGAAAGAAAATGTGCATGGATGCCACTATTCTTTTCTCTACAAATTGTTACCTAGCCATTCTCGTTAGTAATAACTATGTAGATAGGTAGCTGTAGAGACTGAAAGAGACAGACAGAAATGATGATGGATACAAAGATGAAGCCGAGAAAGCATACATACTAAAACACAAAGAGATATTTACTCATCATTGACTTGGGAACCAGTGAAACTTTTTATTTTCCTCCCACAGAGCAGTTTGAAAGTCTTTAAGAAATTAACAAAAAGGACATGAGCAGATACACTGTTTCAGAAGGTTCACTGACCCTCTAAAGTCCACCAACCCACTATACATTTTCTACAATGATCATTTATTATTCTTCTAACAGGGAAAACCTGTTAGATACTGTTAAGAAGAAAAGAATAGACAGCTTACCTGGTAAGGTGGAAATTTTCTATATGTCAAGGAAATTAAGACAACAAAATCTTTCTAAAATGAACATGGCGACATAATATAAAAGTAAGACTATTTATAAAATGTAAATGTAGTTGTTTTGAGCAGGGTGGGAGGACAAAATATCCTGTTTATGAATACTACATCATCTTTGCAACATTTTACTACTTAGGTAATATAAAACTAAACTCAAAATATTTCCTCAAAGTCATTTATAACCGCTCAAAATCTTCCATAAAGACATTGTATTTTATTTAGTTTATTTTCAAACTGTCTCATTTGAGAAACCCTTTTGCATTATAAACCAGAAAATACACGGTGCCTCTGGTGTCGGAAGAATGAAAATATTATTTTCCATGTAAATAGAATAACATTTTAGTGATTAATATCTAATATATGTAGAGGTATAGTTTCAATTTTCTTTGAAAATGCAGATCAAGCATATTTGCCAAGGGAGTTTTCTATCCAATATTTTCACATGTTTTAGATTCTGAGGCTGGCATTAGAGCTATGAATCTTCCCAGTGTTTCTTCAACTGTGCTCCTTTAATTATCAAATAAGGATTGGATTTGTTCATACTCATAAATACTGTATGTAATTCAAGTGACGATATTGATGCTACTTAAGAATAGGTGATGATATTGATGCTACTTAAGAATAGTGTATGTTAGCAAATTAACAGAGGAAAGTAACTACCTGAAAGCAAGTACCCTAGGAAAAAAATAATTGCAGATTATGTATTTCATTTAATAAGCAATCTTGAATAAGGTAATTGCATTTGTGTGTGTTTTTAATATTGTTTTCAAGTTATTTCAGGAGGCAGAAAGGAAGATGGGACAACAAAAAAAAAACAAGTAAAATTTAGCTTACATATATTTATAATAATTTTAGCTTTACTCAAGCACCTAAAATTGAAATAAGACAAAAATCCAATCTATATAATGAAATTAACTTCTTATAAACCCAGCTTGATAATTTTGTTATTATTAATGTTAAGTCTTTTCCTACTCTGAGTCCTATCTCATGTTTTCTAGCCTGTTATTCGCTTTTTAGGGATGTGCTTTTAACCAGGGACTAATGATACGCCTGGTGTCAGGACAGGAGTTGTTTGTGTTGGTAATATTCTTCAGGATAATACTCAGACACAATACATAATTCATAAGGCTGGGTTTTACTAACACAAGCACTGCAGCTGTATCTCAGGGTCCCTACATTTCCAATTTTATTTCCTACCATTATCCCTGAGAATTCTGGGAGGTTAGCTTCTGTAAGCTGAGAACCATTGTTTCTACATTCTGGCATTATTGACAGAATAAAAAATGACACCTTCCCCCGCGGGTACCCAACAAGTATTTACTGATGTATATACATTCGAGAGATCTCCAGTCAGATCAGTAACCTCAGTTTGACCTCTCCATTCAGAAATAATTTTATCATTTATTTGCAGACATATCTGTTACCTTCTCTCCTTCCTTTAAATTATCCTAGTTGTTATGCTAAAGCTCTAAATCTATAACATAGATTAGATTGTACACCATTGTTAGTATCTTATATACATTTATTTTTTTATGTGCTAGCCTTTTTTCCCCCTCCAACACAATTACAGGCAAGAATGTTATCTATATTCTTCAATAACCTCCTATAGCACATAAAACATATTTTTGTATTGAGTGAAACAATTGGAAATGTCAGCTAAAGGCATAAGCAACTGTAGATATTTATCCAACCCCTATTTATTGAGTACCTACTCGATGTGAGAAACTATTTTGATGTTGGAGATTCTAAGAAGAAAAACAGACATTAATCTGTTGGAGCACATTCTATTGATGTAGACTGGGAATCTCAACAAAAGTTAAAATAAAGGAAATTAGTACTATAAGTGGAGGAGAACACAAGATGCAATAGAAATAAGGGGTGGATTATGTGATGGGCAGAATTAGCAAGAACTTGACAGAGGGTGTGAGTCTAGAGTCCTAACTTCACTTAAATAGAAATTTTATATGATTACCTATATTTGTGTAAAATAACCCCTTGCTAATTGGTAATGTCTTACTTAGTACATCGTTTTTCTAATGTGAAAGAATAATTTATTCATTGTTAAAGCTATGTCTATTATAAATGCAACAACACAGCCAAGGACATTAGAGAGCTCTTAGGTATTAATTTTCTCATGAAAAGAAAAAACTAATAGCATAGCTGCAATAGAAGTACACTCTTATTTCAAGAGCAGATTTATTTAGTAATTTGTTTTTAATCCTACCCACAAACTAGCACAATCTGTAGGCTCATACTTCCAGTTGTAGATGTGATTTATATAAGCAATACTAGTGATATCCACCTCAGTGCAGCTTTATCACCCATATTCACTTACTCCAAGTGCTAAACTTAAAAGGTAATCCAATGTTGTCTAATTTAAAAATTACATGTTGCATGCACTCATAAACTAGCAAAATTGTGCATTTAGTTTCAATACTGGCTTGATATAAAATTTTCATTATATAAAAACTCAAAATAGTTTATAATCCTTACAATAAATATAGAGTACACCACTTTAAATAATTACAAAGTCACTATTTATTAAAATGTATTTCATTTTAAAAATTAAGCTATCAGCTATTAAAGTATATATACATATTTTTGGGACACCCTGTGTTTATAATTTCCTTAATATTTGGAAATGAATTTTAAAATACTTCTGAACTTTCACTTTAGAGTCCAGGGCTTTAGAGTTCTAGAATGGATTCTATATTGTTTTATTTGGGAGATAATGAAGTCTTGGGTTCAACGTTTGCCTTTGGATTTTTTTTTCATAAATACAGGAATTGCTCTGTAACCTATCCATCCCTCACCTTACCAATCTAGAACAACAAAAGCAAATTATATTTATTTTATATAAACAAGTTATTAGAATAAGAGTCATACACTAGCTTAATTAAAGAAAATTATCCCAGGCATGATCTCCAGTTACATCTGAGGGCAATTATTTTAGTCCTTCTTCTCTCCAGCATTTAAATTATTGATCTTAAGCAAAAAGTCAACCAGATATTTCTCCAGCAAAATAGATTTGAATGAAACATAAGAGGGTGAATTGAAAGAGTCAGCTTAAGGCATAAGCAATTATGGATATTTATTCAACTCCTATTTATTGAGTACCTACTTGATGTGAGAAACAGGAACAACAAAGAGTCGCAATACAGTATATGCAACCAAGGCAAGTCAAGAGAAAGTTCCTTAAAACAAAAGAGAGGAAACTATTTTGTAGAGGGGAAGAGGAAGTTGACAGGGCTATTATAGAGTTCTTATGCTTAGAAATCAGCAATCACTAGCCTGTGAGAGCTCCCCCTTCTGGCCTCCTTACTTCATTTAAAATGAGATTTCTGTTTGTTCTTTTTTAAAAAAAACAAAACAAAAAAAACAGCATCTTGCCATTGTGCTGCTTCTCCAGCTACCTGGCCCAGTGAGGAGAGCTGTCTTCTTGTGGGATGGATGCTGGTAGTCCCAGTGCAGCCCTGGGGAGAGGACAGTGCCATTCTTCCATTTCAAAGTCATTTCTGTCTGCGCTTACTGCTCACTGGGACAGGAACCGAGGAGCACTGTGTGGTGGGTGAGGTTAAGTGGCAATCTCTTTCACCTTCGAATTGCCTTTCTCAACTGCAAGGCACTGGAGAGCTAAAACCTATTTGCTTACAGACTGCTTTTGTAGCCATTGTGGATGCAAATGAGTGTCTGCCAAACACAGGCACTCCTGAGAGAACTGGCAGGCAGGAGTGAGGATGCAGGTAACTGTGGTTGTCGTTGGCAAGATAGTTGGAGATGTGGGTCCCTTCCGCAGCAGTGTGCCAGCCACTGGCTTTGGGGTTGCTAAGATGTAGGTACAAGGGATCACCCCCACTTCAGAGAGTACCTGAGTCTGACAGTGAAAGAAACAGCCTCCAGGGGCCCCTTCCATCCTCACCGTAGCTCCTCTGGTGGGCCAGTTAAGTAGTGTTATTTGAGAATTCATCTTGAACACTCAACCTGTGGTTTTTATGACAACTTTCTGTTTTAAATACCTTTATCCTTAAGATAATTAGAATGATTTGGGTGGTGAGCCCACAATGCAATATTCAGACACTATATTATAGAATTGTACACTTGAAACTCACATATTTTAATAACCAACTAGAGGCCTAGTGCACAAAATTCATGAACTCAGGAGGGGTCCCTCAGTTTGGCCTGTGCCCTCTCACAGTCTGAGAGCCCTCAGAGGATGCTGACTGACAGCTTCAATTTGCTCCCTGATGCTGTGCTTGCCAGCCTTGAGCCTGGTTTCTGGTTGAGCAGTGCTCCCCTTGTGGGAACACATTGACCACCAGAGGCAGCTCCTGCATTGGGCATCTGCTCCCTGGTTGTCAGTGCACGTCATAGTGGCCAGTCCTTCCGCCATTGGGCCGAAACCAGCTCTCTGACATCCGTGGGGGGTCCTGTATTACAAGAGGGTGAAGGCCAGGCTGAGGGACCCCATTGGGGCCAGGGAGTGATGCAGGAGGTTGGCCAGTGAGGAAGGACTTCAGGAGGGCCCCAGGGCATGTCTGGCCCATCTCACTCAGTCCCAATCAGCCAGACCCCAGGAGCAAGCTATCCTACTGGTTGAAGTGTCTGCCCCCTGGTGGTCAGTGCATGTCACAGCGAGCGGTTGAGCAGCCTTAGCATATCATTAGCATATTATGCTTTGATTGGTTGAATGGCTGACCAGATGACTGGACACTTGACATATCAGGCTTTTATTACATAGAATGTCTCCTCAATAAATTTTATTTAAAAAACAACAACTAGAATGGTTGTTGTTTCCTGAAACTAAATTATGACAGATATTTATTTTGAGTCTCACTCTTAGCTGCCCAAATTTGGCTGTTTTCCATTTTACTGCATTTGCAGCTGTTGCTATCATTATGAACGGTGCACTCATTTTAGTAACCTTATTTCCAAGCTGCTTTCACATGGATGAGGAATAGCTGAATATCATTCCTGAAATAGTCCTGGGACACATAATGTCTTATAATCAGAGACCTGTTAGCTCTAGATCAGGTTCCAAAACCTACTTCATTGATTATCTGAGAAATAACCTCCCCCTAGGTACTCTTCAGTAATCGCACCAATTCCCTTCCGTTGAAACCCAACTCCCTACTCACAAGTTTTCCTGTGTCCTCAAGAGAGTCTGACATATACACACCTCATAAATAAAAAGTATTCATTCTATTGTGTCTGTTCTTGCTTTATAATACTCATAATTCTTCTATCGAAACAAACTATAATTGTATCTTATACGTAAGTCAGACACAAATTCTCACTAAAAATAGAATAAAATGCTTAGAGAAAAATAAATAAATAAAATAAAAGTGGGCACTTGTTTTATACTCACTTATTGTTTTCCATGATTTAAAAAGCTACTTATTTTTTTCAAAGAATCAAATGCACCAGCTAATATTAAAATCAATTTTTATTTCTATGAATATTCTCACTTTTGTCTTTTATGGAATTTACTTCAGGTAAAATAATGTATTCTCTTTGTACATTGAATGGAACTATAATTCACTTATAGTTCACTTAATAATTCACTTAATATCCACATTCAGATTTTGACTATCCAAACCCACATCATTCCATTTTCCTAAATTACTGTGGTACTTTTTATACTTGATCATTTAATATTTTAACTTTAAAATGAAATAGTTTTGAGATTTTATTTTTATTGTGGATATATTCACTATTTAAATATGAATGCTTTAGCTGAAGTATACCTACCATATCCATTTATTTATTGTAGTAAATTAAAAATGTTACTCCTCCCTTTGAGAGATGGACTCTAATTCCCCTTCCCTGAAAACCAAGCTTGCCTTATGATTTACTTGTCTAACAAAATGCAGAAAAAGGTAGGGGGTTATACATGAGCAGCTGGGCCCTGCCCTGGGGTCTTGTACAGGATGGGACCAAATTGCCTTCAGACCACCTCTCTATGGGTGGCCTAGCAGCCAGCAGTCCACCAGTGGGCAGGTTCCAAAACCAGCTGGTTCTTGGCGTAAGATCATAAAAAAATGACATGACCTCAATGCGACCTTACTAGGATCCTGGATTAATTATAATAAAATTTGCATTTCAGTTTTTACCCTGCCCCTCTGTGGGGTTTTCTATGTGCATTATGGGTAAGGGAATGCCCACAAGAAATATAGTTATGTAACCCTTTTCTGTCAATCATCCTGAATGCAAATTAAAATCTCCTTCAGAAAATTCCTCTTTTAAATCTAGGAATTTGGGGCCATTCTTCCTTTCTCTTCCTCTCTCTCATGGCCCACTCTAAGTTTGGAATGTATTTTCAATAAACTTCATTTTTTTTTGTTGACTTTAAAATCTTATCTGTATCCATGAAAAGAACTGAGGTCCCAGCCAGTAACCCCAATCGGTAACACTTGAACTCTGCAGCAAAATTATAACCAGTCTTAACAGAATCTACCCTGACTATTGGAACACTGTTTTTGTGTATGTCCATGAAAAAGTGCAACAAACATGAAATTACCAGGATGTGAGAAGCATAACCTTGTGAAAATTCTCTGAAAGATGAGACACCATAGGGAGGGAGTGTAAAAGGGAAGGGGGGAGAGGGAGAGAGAGACAGAGAGAGAGAGAGAGAGAGAGAGAGAGAGAGGGAGAGAGAGAGAGAGAGAGAGAGAGGAGCTCAGAAGCCCAGAGATACCAATGAAGCAGCCATGTTGTAAGACAATCCTGAAGCAACTGAATACTGAAGCCCCAGCTGAATCCTCAAGGATTAAAACAACTACAACAAAATCTGTGCAAGCAATCTCTTTATATAAAAGCCTAATATGTTAAGATTTCAACCATTTGACCATTCGACTGTTTGGTAACTATGACACACATTGACTATCAAGGGGCAGACGCTCAATGCACAGGCATGGAACAGAATGATGAATCTTAGAGGGAAGGATGGAGGGTGGAAGGTGGGAAGAGATTAACCAAAGATCTTATATGCAAGTAGAGGCCTAGTACATATATTCGTGTACCAATGAGGTCCGTAGGCCTGGCCTGCACCCTCTCTCAATCTGGGACCCCCTCAGGGGATGTCAGACTGCCGGTTTCTGCCTGATCCCTGCAGGCAAGACCAAGGGACCCCACCATTGCATGAATCCGTGCATTAGGCCTCTAGTCTCTTCATAATCTTCTGGCATCTGATATTGGAAACCAAATAAAATGGTTGTTTTAAGCCACTAAATATTGGGAATGTTTGGTATGTAACAGTAGATAAACAATGTATTTATTCATTCAATAGATATCTTCAAAAACTTTCTGCATGCTGGGTAATACAAAAATGACCATGTCAAATAACAGCAAAATCCTTGGTTTAAAATAAAAACACTCTAGTATAACAGGCAAACAAATGATTACAACAAAATTTGCCAAGAACATTATTAGAGAAATGTATTGAGTATTATAGGAGAGGAGATGAAAATACATTTCATTGTAAATGGGAGGTAGAGATGAGGTAAGGAATATACAAAGACATATCCAAGTTGAGCCCATGTAGTTAATGGGAATCTTTTATGTAGGCAAAGGAGTTAGAGACATTTTAGGGACAGGGAACAACTTACTAAGGGAAATGAGATGGTGTTCATTGTTGTATCAATGAGACGGTTTCATATAGATGTACAGTAAGATGTACACAAGGGGAATGGTTTGAAAGAAGATTTTCAAACCATTTTGATAATTACTAAGGGCCTTCTGGACTCTATATAGTAGGGGTGTCGAACTCAATCAGAGAAGGGGCCAAAATCTAAAATCCAGCCTAAATCGCGGGCCGAATGGTTTACTGAACAGTCATAAACTGTCATTGTGATGGAAACGCAGCGGAGTGCAGTGATGACAGCGTGGTGCGGGCCACATTGCAAGGCCTGGCGGGACGGATTCAGCCCGCGGGCCTTGTGTTTGACACATGTGCTATATAGTATACCATAGGTAACAAGTTTCTAAAGGATTTTAAAAGTAGTTAAACCATTATAACGAATAGATTCTCAAATATTTGACTGTTCAAACACAAGAATATTTCTGGCTCAACCAAAAAGTCCAAAACCTCCAAGATGGGTTTAAATTAACTGGCATTGGAAAGATGGCCGTGAAACAGTGCCCTGCTCCACACAGCCATTCATAGAGCCAGAGTGATGAAAGCTTGAGGTTCTCAACACATGATCTACAAGGTCACTTTTGAGATCTAAGCCTAGAAGCAGAATGGAAAGAGAATGAGGTATCAAATATTCAATTCTTTATGCAATTATGCAATTCTTTATGAGCCATGTCTGGAAAGTGGTTCATATTAATTCCACCCATATTTCCTGGGTGAAAGATCATAAGACAAGCCCTCACCATAAGAGGTCTGGAAAATGTAGTCTATCAGATGCTCAGAAAGGGGAGAAATCAGGTGTTTTTTGTTTGTTTAACAGCCAGCAGTCTCTGTCACAAAGGTGAAATTAATAGATCTTGACAACTAACTCAATTTGGATAAGTTTAACAGAGAAACTGTTCAGGATGACAATCTGATTTCTCACTTGAGCAGTTCAGTGTATACTCATGTGTTTTAGTTAGAATAAGGAATACAGGAAGAAAATGCCAGCTATTAGTTTTATTATGATGTGGATGATATTAACAACAACAACAAGCCATTACTTCTCAATTTTTATTAGATAAGAAAGAAACCTCAAACTTTGAAGGGGTTGAGTAAATCTCCTGAGGTTATATAATTATTAAGTGACAGATCAAGAATCTAAGACACTTTTCATTTCATAATCACATCTTTAACTACTTACACAACTTCTAAGTTAGAATATTCAAAAAACAACTGTAAATAGTCTTACAAGGTTTGTGAAACTCTAGATATAAATTTGCATGTCATGAGAGCACAGAGAATATTTGAAACTGGCCCCATTTCTCAGCTTGCCAAGGGAGGGTGTGTAGATAAATAAGAGAAGCACAGAAAATGTGCTAAGATGAGTTTCTTGGTCCTGGACCCTAGATCACAGCACCACTGTGGCAGGACTAAAGAAGAGGCAGACAAGACATGTAAGAACCCCTTGTCTTTGAAAGCAGAGAAATGAGTCACAGGAGCATTCTAAATCTGGAAAATTCAATACTGTGATTTCTAAACCAAGGGGATCATGTGTGGTGGGAGGCTAACAGTTTTCACAAATTTAGCTCTCAAATCCCCAAATCATAGTGTACATTAATGACTAACTAGGCAATACTAAAAAGAAAAATACACCCAACTCTTTCTGTCAAGGTCATTTAAATCCTAGCAAAGAGTTTTCCCTGAGCACTGAAACACTGCTTCCTGTTATATCAGTTTAACTACCAAATAATATCATGTTTGCCTTGTATGCTTCCACCATCTTTCCACAAAGGGTATGACAGAGACTGCTGTTTGTTCACAAAGCCCAGGTCCTGTCCTTTCTCAGTTCACAATTAGGCAGAATTTCTCAGACTTCCTGCAGTTGAGTTTGGTCATGTGACTGAGTGCTATTGGACAATGGCATATGAACAGGCATGATTCAAGAGGCTCACAGGCTTGGCCCATAAATTCTCCCCTTTTATGTGATCTTTATCTCTACTTATGCTCTTCTTCCATCCATTACCTATACATTAATGATTAAAAGATCCTAGAGGATGTCAGAGCTCCAGCATAACAATAATTATTTAAAGAGGTAATGTAATCCCTTGAATAATGTAATAATGTAACTGAAAATTTTTGTTCAATGTTTTTTTAAAATATGGACTAGTAAAAAAAAAAAGTATTAGCATAAACTCTTCTAACTTTATTTTAAAGCTTGCTAGTATTTTTATTGGGATTATATTGGCTTTTTAAAGTACCTTAAGGAGAATTGACATGATTATGATGTTGAGTCATTTTATAAAAGAACAAATTGCATCCCATTTGTTCAAAGTCTACTTAGTACCTTTCAAGGGTGTTTTAAAGTTTTCTTTATGTGGGTCTTGCATAATTCTAATTCTTTAAAAAATATATTTAATCTTTGTTGTTATTACAAATGGATTTTCTTTAATATTATGTTCTCTAACTGGTTACTTTCTATATAAATGAAGGCTATTGATTTATATGTGTTAATTTTATTGCCTGCTACCTTACCAAATTATTTTATTATTTTTTATTCTTTCATTATTAGTTTTCATTAGTTTTATAAAAAATTATCTCTGGTTTCAAAAGTTCCCTATCATAATACCTATAAATAGAGTATTCTTATGGTTTACCAAATATTTTGCCTATTATTGATTGACCTTATTTAATTTTGGCATAGATAGATAGATAAATAGATAGATAGACAGATAGATAGATATAGATAGATATTAAATAGTAATGGAGATAGATAGTAGGCATTCTTGCCTTGTTCTTCATCTCAGTAAAATGCCCTTAATGCTTTCTCATTCTGTGAGATACTGGCCTTGAACAAAAAAAAAGTAGCAACTTCAAACACTTTGTTTTACCATTGGAAAGATACCTGCATGCTGCAGGTTTAAACATAAAAGAGAAGATAATTTTTTTAAAAAACTGTAAAAGTCACTTATATTGTAGCCATTGATTTTTAGCCTTTTACAGTGAGTATACCTCTTAATTTAAAGTGTTTCATGAGAATCAATACACCAATGTCTATAAAGGCACTATAAGACCAATAGGCTTTTATTTATTACTAGAGGCCCAGTGCACAGGGTTTGTGCACTGGTTGGAAGCGTAGCCTGCAGGGATCAGCCCACTGTGGGAGCCACTGCTCATCCTGGTCTGCCAAGCAGCTGTGGACCCACCCTCTAAGCTGCTGCTCCCTGGTCTGGCATCTTCTGTGGAGCCAGAACACTTGCCTCTCCAGGGAACACATCTGGGGCCAGGCTTAGGAACAACAGCGCTGAGAGGCAGCAGAGTAGACCTCAGTCCCACAGTGGCCACAAACCCACCTCCCAGCCTTCAGGCTGCTGCACTGCATGGCCTGTGGGCATCCAGAGGAGGCTGCCAGGAGCAAGGAGGAGGAACCTGGGGCCAGGAGGCAATGATCACAGCCTAAATTCCTGCCCATCAGCCCTGGGTTTGCAGCAGCAGCAGCAGCAGCCACTCATCCAGATCAGCTGATCAGTGCTCCCACTGTGGTAGCACACTGACCACCATGGGGCAGCTCCAGTGTTGAGTGTCTGCCCTGTGATGGTCGGTGTACATCATAGTGATCGCTTGACCAATCATTCTGATTGTTCTTCCATTTGGTTGTTGGGCTTTGATTATAAAGGATTATTTACAGTATGTCTATGTTCTTTCCATGCATTCTCAACTGCGTGGCCAGTCCTGGAAAGTTTCCAGGGATAAAACCTGTGTAACCTTGGCTTACTTGTGTAAAAGTGAAGCCTAATTATTCAGAACAGGTTAAAGAAAGCAGGTTCTGAAGAACTCATGGTTTGATCAAGAAAACTCTGTGGGCAGATACTACTTGTTGCCTTGAATTTTATGTAGGACAAAAACATGAACCAAACAACAAAAATAAGGAACCTTCATACAGGGATGGCAAATATGTGACAGCGTACCCTCCTCCACCAGTGACACCATCACAGACACACCACAGCTCCTTTCTGTGCTCAATAGACTTGTGATCTCAGAAGCTTTCTTGACAAAACTGCCTCTATTACACTCTCCCACCAGCAACTAGATTGAGTAAGGCATTAAAATAAAAGTGGATCTGCCAGTTGTGATTGACATCGGTGGTTCTCAACCTTGTCTGTATGCTGGAAGCATCTGACAGAGATCTGAAAACCATTTCTGCCTGCAGACATTCTGCTTTCTTTGCTCTGGCCTGGGCATCACTGTATTTAGAACTTTTGGGTGATTTTAATACGCAGCCTGGAAAAGCCTGAAATGGACTTCTGCAGTAAACACAGACTGACGTTCAGCCTGTGATGACCTTCATTCTGGGAACGATATAATTTTCCACTGTAGCTGCTCCTGTAATGCAAAAGGTGTGCTCCTCCCACAGGACGTGGTTCCAGTCAGCAACCAGGACACTGCCTGGGCTGACAAGAAAAAGCCCATTATCTGAGCCTTCACGGTGGTGGGGAACTGAAAGAAAACCTCCTTAGGCCTGACCTTTGCACACACTGTCTCTAAAGTTTTTTGTGGTTATTTTTTATATTAATCGTGTCTTGTTTATATACATTCAAATCCAGCTCTTTGTTAAAAAGAGAGAAAAAAATGAAGGTAGAGATACCACCTATTCTGTTTCCTTTATTTTATAGAAAATTATGTTGAAAATCAGAGCAATCGGTGATTTGTAAAAGGCAACAAACTTGGTAATTTGAAAATGCAGTCCCCTTTCCTAACTCCCAGTATGGGGTTTCCTAGGTTCAATATTTCTTAAAACATGAGCCTTTATATTTTTTACTTCCAAATGGTAAAAAACAAAAACAGAGGCCGCTTTTATTATAATCTGACTAGAGGCCCGATGTACAAAATTCGTGCAAGGGGCTCGGCCCTCGCAGCCCCAGCTTTATCCAGAAAGTCGTCCGGAAGGACTTTCAGAAGGTCATTCGGCTGTCGGGTTTAATTAGCATATTATGCTTTATTATCATAGATACCATCCTCAGAAAAATGGCTAATTTAGCAGGAAAATCATAAATAAAAATGCTCTAGTCAGCAGGTTTTATTATCTTCCCACCAAATACTTACTGACATGCACTGCTAATGAGAACAGCAAGGGTTTTGCCCTACCTCTCCTTGCTAATTTCTGATGTCTCATTGAGACTTTCTTTTTCTGAACTTTGACAAATTACTCTGAACTTCTGAGTTTATTGAGACACTGTCCTCATTTCCAGAGTACATTGAGTCTCACACTACTAAATAATTTATCCTGGAAAATGATACTTAGCTAATAATCTGCTAGATGAATTCAGCAAAGATTGGAGATGGGATAGATCTGAAAATGAAACAAAATGTAAAACAAGAATAAACGCAAACTGAGAGACTTAATAGGGATGGTACAACTTAACTTCATATATTACTACAGAAATCTGTTTTTTATGGAAAACCAAAAACTATTGCAATAAATAATATAGCATAATGAATTGATTTGCTAAAAACTATTGCTGTAAAAATGTATTATACTAACACTTCCATTATAGCATAACTTACTACCATACAAAATCATATCACCTAGTTCAAATTAGTCATAGATTAATATTGACAAATAATAAACTTGACATAAAACAATCAATGCTTAAGGCATTCGTGAATATTTATCTTATTTAAGGTAAAATCACATTAAAATTGTCATTGTAGTTATAAATAAGTATTCTGTAAATAAGTATACTTTCTGGGCAAGCTTAGAAGTATTGTTTAATACTATTAACAGTAATTTTCTGAATTACTGTATTAACACAGAAATGAAAATCTTTATTATTCTCTAGATATTTTAAACATACATTTAGGCTTATCATTCTAGCATTGAAATTGGCAGGAAGGAAAATACACAAAGGATTAGAAACAATGACAACAAAAGTATATAAGATATTAAAGCAACTGCCTTAAATATTTCTTTTTAATAAAAATCTGTAGATAAATAGGTAAAAATAACAAAATTATTAAAATTAGATCTAAACTAATGATTTCAATAAAATTTTAGGTTTTGAAAGTAGTCTGATCTAATCAAAGGAAAAATATCTGCTCTCTCACTAGCTACCTCTGAAATTTTATCCAACTCTAAACATTTTAGATATCTATGCTTTAACAGAGATATAGCCTTCAAAGTAACTTACCCTAATATGATATAGATTTGCAAGTTAAATATAAGGACATTTTGTCACCAAATATTAATATATCAAGTTATCCTGGTGTCTGCTGGTTTAAAATAACATGTTTTCACCTTTGGGTTTAAATCTTGTCATGCTTGGCAGCCCTTCTTGGAAGAAAGGTTTTTGTATAAATAAAAACTTAATGGATACATTCTTCCACAAAGAAGGCTGATAGTGATTCCTGGGTAGAAAATTTCCTTGAAGAGGACCAAATTAGAATACCAGGACTCTAAAAAAGGAAATACATATTTTATGAAGCAAATAAATCATCCTATATAATAAAATCCCAGTGAGTGACCAGTGGAATGACCAGAACAACCAGGCAACCTGTTGCTATGAGGCACACTGACCACCAGGGGGCAAATGCTCAACACAGGAGCTGCCCACTGGAGGTCAGTGCATTACCACAGTGAGAGCACTGGTCAGCTGACCAGGATGCATGGCTGCTCCTATGCAAACCCCTGGCCTACGGGCAGGAACCTGGGTTGCAATCATTAACTCTTTGCCCTAGGCTCCTCCTTCTCACTCCCTGCCACCTCCTCCAGATGCCTGCAGGCAAAGCAGCACCACTACCAGGCTCACAGAGCTGACTCTGGAGGCTGGCAGGTTCATGGCCACCATGGGACTGAGACCTACTCCTCTGCCTCTCAGTGCTATTGTCCCTGGGCCCAGCCCCAACCAGGTCCCCTGGAGGAGTGAGTGCTCCAGCTCCACAGAAGATGCTGGACCAGGGAGCAGCCCCTCAGAGGGTGGGTCCACAGCCACTGGGTTGACCAGGACGAAAGGTGCTCCCACAGCAGGCCTCGCCCCCCACCAGTACAGGAATCCCGTGCACCAGGCCTCTGGTATAAATATATGTGGTTAGATGAAAAACCAATAAAACTAGAAAGAGGGGAAAATGCCTATATTTGAAGCATTTTATTTACTATTTAACAATCTTTGGGTATTACAGTATTTATGACAAAATAGGTCTTATCCGAACAGGATTTTAAAGAAATAAAATTTCCTCCTTTACTGTAACACTGAGAGGTTTACTGACAAACATCTCCTTATTTTAAATGAACTTGTCCTTGTGTCTTTTCAAACTGTAAAAGTTATATAGCAGCATACAAAAGGAAGGAAGTAATCTCTAAAACGAGCTAGAACTTAGGAGAGTTAAGTTGGTAAGATAAACATCTCACCAATACCAACAAAAGATTTAGGGGTAGAGATGTAGAATGTAACACTTCTAAAATTTTGAGAAGCACTTTAAATTTTTCATTGTTCCAAAAAGACTACCTTATAAATCAACACGTTTAGGTTGGAATAACTGCTCTATATTGTCACTGTGAGGTCTACACAGTAATTAACGTGAATGACATCATTTGGGGACTAGCACATGGGAAGTAGCAAATACTAATTATATGTATGCACTTTTTAGCAATTTATAAGAGTAAACTTGATCTGGAAAATCTTTCATTATTAATCTTGACAACCAATGAGGGTAATGACAACGTAACTGATTTGAATGTTTATTTTTTTAATGAAGATTGGTAGGTTCAAAGCAAGAGAAGCAGTGGCTATTTCAACAAAAGTTCATGTTTCAGAGATAATATGGCCTAATTGAGAAGGAAAAAAAAGTGTCATTATTTAGCTATACAATGTAAAGTGGTCCCTCTCATTTGAGAAAATGTGCTTTGACCATGACATTAACACTCAAAATGACTTAGCTCTTCTCTGTGACCTCTCACTCTGACATGCTGGTCACATACCATCTTTCAATCTTTTAATTCTACTGATTATAAAAGCCTTCTGTCTCCCAGCAATCAGTTTCCTTTGTTCTGAGCATAAACATAATATAGTAGGTGCCTGGATGTCAAGGACATGAGGATACTTTTTGCTTATATCAGGACCCTGATTTAACTCAACCTGACCTATCCAGAATACCTGCTTTCTTTCTTTTAAAAAAATACATTTTTTTATTGATTTCACAGAGGAAAGGAGAGGGTGAGAGAGATAGAAGCATCAATGATAAGAGAGAATCATTGATTAGCTGTCTCCTGCATACCCCCTACTGGGGATTGAGCCCACAACCAGGCATGTGCCCTTGACCAGAATCAAACTTGGGACCCTTCAATCCACAGGCAGATGCTCTACCCATTGAACCAAATCAGCGAGGGCCACAATATCTGCTCTCTTTTCTCCCTTCCTGAACACTCCAGGTGGCACAAAATATTGCTCTTCTCTCTTACCAGTTTCCAAATATATTCATCACCTCTGATGATGGAGCAATAAAAATACATTGTTCCATTATTTGATGCTGTGCATGTATCCTCCGACTGCAAATTTCTGCATGAAGAGATACTCAAACCACTATTCTAAATCAGAGGTTGCCACTTGCATAAATTGGATTTGTAAGTAGGAACCATTTACAGGTGTGGTTTCTTTGCTTTTCAATTTTACCTAATGACAAGGAGCAAACACATATCCAAGGTTACTTTATTGCTCCCACTTTATTGTGCATTATGAAGGTACAGCTAACTGTGGAGACATAAGACATCAACCTAGACAGTCAGTGTGTCACCAGGTATGAGATGTTTTTCATGGTCTCTTAAATTATCAGTTCCCAATGGGTGTTTGGTATCAGCCAACTCAGAGCAACTGCTCATGCTACACCAGCTCTCAGAGGAGAGTGCTAAAGAGCTTTCTCACTTGGGCAAATAAAGGAGGCTCTTTTTATTAGAGCCCAGGCAGGCACATGAGAATGAAACCTCAATACCCAGGACCGCTTTACATTGTATAGCTAAATAATGATACATTTCTTCTTTCAATTAGGCCATCTTATCTCTGAATCTTTCTAATGTAATTCAACTATTATCACTAAAACAAACTGACTTTTGGCCTTGGAGTTAACTAATTAGATCAGAGTATGGAGATCATGTAAAAGGAGCAACATTGCCTGATATTTCAAGCCCAGCAAAAGACAAAAGAGACAATTTCCCCAGAATTTTTCTCAAGCTCAAAAACAATGACATCGCCTGGCTGGTGTGGCTTAGGGGTTGAGTGTTGACCTATGAAACAGGAGGTCATGTTTCCATTCCCAGTCAGGGCACATGCCTGTGTTTAAGGATAGGTTCCTAGTAGAGGGCATGTAGGAAGCAGCCAATCAATGATTCTCTCTTATCATTGATGTTTCTGTCTCTCTCTCCCTCTCCCATCCTCTCTGAAATCAATAATATATATTAATAAACTAATGACATCAAATACTGTGTTGTATATGACTTAAATAATTATAATTTTGATAAGTCCTACCCTGATAGTGTCCTGGAAAAGAGAGAGCTGAGGTCTTATGATGCTGCATGGAGGAAGAGAAGTGGAGTAGAGCTCAGCTTTTGCACATCTGAAGGACCCCAGAGCTGAAAGAACTAGGGAGTAGGGTGGGTGGTTGTGTGAGGTAGGTAGGGGTAGTGATAGAGTATAGAAGATGCAAGATATTGAGTGGAGGAAAGACCCCTCTTGGCTATTGCCACACACAAGTTTTTACTTTATTGTCAACATTTATTTTTCTAATTTTATCTAGCATAACCATTTGATTAGAAAATTTTTGCAAACAACCCAAAATTCTAACATGAAAAGATTGACTTAAGCCTACAACTAAGATTACTCAGCAAAGCTATCATTTAGAATTGAATTACAGATAAAGAGCTTTCCAGACAAGAAAAAGCTAAAGAGTATATCATCATCAAACCAGTATTAGAAGGAATGTTAAAGAATAACAAGGAGGGGGAAAAGAAAATAAAATTAATAAAATGGCAATAAATATATATCTATCAATAATTACTTTAAATGAAAATGGATTAAATGCTCCAGTCAAAAGATATATGGTGACTAAATGGGTAGGAAGACAAAATCCTTACATATACTGTTTACAAAGACTCATTGAAGATCAAGCCAAAACCAGTTTGGCTCAGTGGATGTAGTGTCAGCCTGCAGACTAAAAGGTCCTGGGTTCAATTCTGGTCAAGGGCATGTACCTTGGTTGCAGGCACATGGATAGATAGCCAAATTTTGGAAGCTTCCTAAATGTCTATCAATAGATGAATAGATAAAGTAAAAGTAATGCATATATGAAATGGAATATGACTCAGCCATAAAGAATGACGTTTTTCCATTTGTGACAACATGGATGGACCTACCTAGAGTGTATTGTGCTGAGTTAAATAAGTCAGACAGAGAAAGACAAGCCATATGATTTTACTTTTATGTGGAATCTAAAGCACAAAATAAATAAACAAGCAGAATAGAAACAGATCCATAGATTCAGAGAACATGTTGATGGTTGCCAGAAGGGAGAGAGATTTGGAGTGGTGGGTGAAAAAGGTGAAGAATTAGAAAATACAAATTATTTTTCTGACATCTGAGGTTCTGCCTGAGATGCTCATGCATATATGCAGAGATGAATTATCTATGCTTTTCTAATCTGAACTCGATCATAAATTAAACAAACTTTGCTATTGAGTTTTGTCTACATAGAATCCATTGGTTATATAGTCTCTTACTTTGGCATCATAATGAAGGCACTAGACCTCTCAAAGATCTGCCTCTTCTAAAGCACCATGATTCTTATATATGTCTTTACAATTGGTGCTGCAGGAAATTTTACAGATTAAATTATCTAAAAGTATATCATATATGCAAATATTAGAGCTTTCAGATCCAATAGTTTTAAAAGGTTCAAAGACTAACAAATCTTCCTTAATGGATATTTCCTTGTTCTTTCTAATTCAACTGAGTATAAAAAAAGGTATTAAAGATGACCATTTTTTGCTGCACTCTCTACAGTTGTAGTTCAGAGCAAAAGAAGAGAAAGGGCAGCATATCATGCCAGACAGTCTCTACTGCCAGCACCTTGACAAGTGTGAAAAGGGAATATAACAGGAGACTAAGACTGTTTATAACCAACACAACATTACCATAGCAACTATTCTCCAAGAATATTGCCATGCATTTTGTTAAAATTTTTTATCTTTCTCATTAAAATAATTATATATGTATATTTTATTTACTGTATATATAAATATATAGACAGATAATAATTATTATAAAATTAAATATACAAAAATACTTCACTAAATTAAAAGAGATGTTTAATCATATTATGTATCTATAAAATATGTAATTATAGAAAAATGCTTATAAGTGATAAAGATACTACATGTAAAATGCTCCATATATATATTTCATCGGTAGATATGTTATACAAATGTAAAGGCCATAAACAAATTTATCGAATTATTACTAGCTGTTAATTGTGCTATCTTCAGAAGAAAGTACTAACAGAAGAGTGATTTTAAAATTTCTTTTCTAATTTTTTTACCATGGATATATTATGCATGTAGGTGACATCTAACATTTATATACAGTAAAATCATTCTTCTCCCTCTCCTCTTCCCATTCTTTTTCTCTATCCTCCTTTTATTTTTTTTCCTTTGCTACATTGTTCTGAGTTTTAAAATATGCATAGCTTCTGCCCTTTCTTACCCCTCTTTTTCCTGCAAAAATTTCGGTGTTTTCCCCCCCCAGACAGACAATGTGCTCAGAGCTAAATAATAAATCATGATTGGCTTAAGACAGTCCTGACTGTCTTAAATGATTTCCCAATTTCCATTGTATGTAGTAAGGTAGCTATATAACCCAATTAGGATTGCCAGGTAAAGTACAGGATGCCAGTTAACTTTGAATCACAAATAAACAATAATTAATTTTTTACATCCCAAATATTGAATTGTATCTACTTACAGAAAAATTTGTCATAGTTTATCTAAAATTCATATTTAACTGGTTATCTTGTATTCTTATTTGCAAAAATTGATGCAACTTCACTCCCAGTTCTGGCAAATGGAACCTAATGGAAAGACTTGCAAGAATTTCTTGGGAAGTTTTTGCATTTTTTACCTTTAATATCTATTTTTATTGATTTAAGAGAGGAAGAGGGAGAGAGAGAAACATCAACAATGAGAGAAAATCATTTACTGGTTGCCTTCTGCTCGGCTCTACTGGGGGATGAAGCCTCAAACCTGGGCCATGTGCCATTACTGGGAGTTGAACCATGACTTCCTGGTTCATAGGTCGATGCTCAACCACTGAGCCACTGTGGCCAGGTGCTTTAGCTCTCTTTAATAAAATGGTCTCATAGGACTAGTTCTACCATCTGCCTATTCTTGAATGTAGATGTAGTGTATGGAGATTAATTGCATCTTGTTATAAGTGCTATCACCACAAGCATTGGGGATGAAAGCCACAAACTGAGAGGAAAGATTGGAAAGCTACTTGAAGCTGGTCTCGTATCAGAAACACTGGAGGCTAACTCCTGAATTTTTTCTTTACAGGAAAAAATAACTTCCATTTAGTGAGAACAATGCAAATTTGATTTTTGTATATTTTAATCTGAAGTCATTTAATATGAATGAAGTCATAATAGCTACATACTGCTTGAGGACCACTCTGCCCTCTATACCAAGAGTGCTTTATTTATAGTGATAGTAATACAGTTATATATTCCTTCAGCAATTATTTTTTAAGCTCTGACTTTATGCCTGGCATTGTTTTCCTATAGCTCTCTCCCAGCTATCTGTCAATTATTTTCTAGGAGGTTGCAAAGAAAGTTGATAGAATTACTAACATACTTTAAGTTCTTACAAAAACATTACCTGATAGCCATTCATATGGAAAGGTTCTGCAAACAGCTTGGGTGGGGCTGAAAATTGGAATGGGTGGGGTCTCAGGGAATCACCAATGCTGAGTTAATAGTGTGGGCTCCTTGATGAAAACTCAGATATGGCTGCCAATCAGCTCTGCCACAGACTAGGTCCCAGCACAGGAACAATGACTCCTGCAAGCACCCCTGTCTGAGATAAGTTCACCTCCAAGGCTCAGTTCCTCCCCATGTGTCCCTGGCTCCACCAAGCCATTGCCCCAGCCCTGGAGCTCAGAGGAAGTGGGATCATGTAAGTTTGTGTGCTGGCCCTTTAACAGTAACTGCCTGGGTCAGTCTCCAACAGCCTCCCTGTCACTCAGCCACAATCCCCACTGGCTTTTCCACCCTGAAGTTATGGGGACTTCTCTTCCCAGCTCTGGAACCCTGGGCTAGGAGTCTGGCATAGATCTGGGACCCCTTGCTTCCCATGGGAGGCCTCTGCAGTGGAAATATCCCTCCTGATTAAAAACAAACAAACAAACAAACAAACAAACAAAACAGCCCTTTCAATGCCTCCATCCTTCTTACTAGTCTTTATGTAATTTCTTTACTTATCTAGTTGTAGGACTTCCATTCAGCCATATTTCAAGTGGTTCTGAATGATGGTTTTCTGTATTTTAGTTGTAATTTTGCTGTGGTTATGGGAGGTGGCAAGTACCAGTGTTTATATATGCTGCCATCTTCCTATTTCAACTAATATATTCTTCATCTTAAAATACTAGTAAATCTATTTAAAACATACATATTGGCTATGTTGAGCACAACTCAGTTGACATCATATATATATGTTATTTAAAAGAGAATTATTGCAACTGAAATAAGTGTTGTCAAAAGTATGCTATATCAACATCAGTGAAACGGAAGGGCCTTAAATACAAGCACATTTATCACTGACCATCTTATAATCTTTTTGTAGTTCAATGGATACAATATTTCATAATAAAGTTTTAGAATATTTAAAAGATTTCAAATTTTAAAGTGTTTTTCTAAAGGATATTTTAGTTATGTCTTTATTGATAGACTTATTCTACATTTTATGAACATATGAAAAATGACATTCTTTATATTATAATTGTCATGCTACTTTGCTTTTGTTAAAACTCCAAAATTTGACTTCATTTTAGCCTATAAATAAGATTTAAAATCCTTATTTCATTTTTAAAAATTGGAACATTAAATGCTTTCCAGTTCCTTACTATAACTCATATTTCTACAGAAAGCAACATTCTTTTTGTTATGATAGTCTCATAAAGCTAATTTAAATGACAGATTGTAAAAACAAAGTGATATTAAAAATGTACTTGGATGAGAGGTTTTGGATTTTTAGGAATATTTATGGCAAAGATTGTGTTGATGAAATAAGATGGGCCATTAAACCAGTACAATTAGGATATAAACCGATAAAGACATAAAAATAAACTATTTTTAATTCTTGGTGCTTTCTCTTACTTGTATTTCACTTGTGTACTAGATTTTAGTAACATTTTTGGCTTTGCAAAACACAATGTATAAGACAAAAATAAAAAGCAATCATTTCTAGCAACTTGCACTTAGAGAGAAAAAAACTCTTATCAACAAATCTTATCTCTTATTCTGTTCTGTAAACATTTATTGTAAACAAAAAATTCTTCGTTTTACTAAGAACCATTCTATAAAAATAAACAATTTTTTTGTCTAATTTGAGAAAAAAGAACTCATATCAACAGACATGTTTGTCCTCAATTTTCCAGTTCTCAAACATAATTCACATCAGTTATAATTTCTGTTCAACACTCCTCCTTGCTTACTGACTAGTACTGACCCCTCACAAATTGGGCATAGAGTCAGACCACCACTACTAATTTTAGCCTGTGACCTTCCGTTAGGCATGGTGCTTACATGACATTGAGGAGTAGGAATATGTTAGTCTATCCCAAGGATTTACACATTACATCTGGTGGAGCAGATTTCTACCTTGTTTGTTGTTGTTGCAAAATTGTAGTTGCCTGTTTTTATCCAAGCTTTATTGAAATATAATTAATTGACATGCTGCATTGTGTAAGTTTAAGGTGTACATTGTAATAATTTTATTATTACATATATATAGCTAATTGCTAAATGTCCAACTATATGACTGGTCACTATGATGCACACTGACTACTAGGGGACAGACACTCAATGCAGAAACTGCCATGAAGTGCACTAGCCATTTACAGAGAAACGGCACCTTGGACCTGGTGCTGACAAAATAACACTAAGCTTCTCCCAAGTGGGAGAGAGGCCCCGCCACCACCCTGGAGCAACATCCCACCAAATCCCAGCCAATATTGCTGAGACCCATGATGCAAAATGCTGCACATAGCCCAGTCCAGTCTGGAAACAGTGGGCACTGGGTAATGATGTCACATAGCAACACCCGGCTTACTTTCCCTATCGACTAGCCTCCTTGGGGTTTCTTCAGCTCAGGAACACGACTTGCTTTATAGCCAGGTGAAAACATTTTACACTTTAACTAAAGTCTGTTAAGTGTTTTCCCATGCCTCGTCTCACTTGATCCTTGCAGAAGTCCTGGAGTAAGTAGATAAGAGATTAGTGGAATCCTATTCTCTTTTCAGTAGCTGGAAAACAGAGATTTAGAAAGCCTAGAATCTTGACCCAACTGAAAAAAAGTAAGAAATGGTGGACCTTGAAAATGACTTCAGGTTTTCTCACTGTGCAGAATATATACAATATTATACAGTATTTTTCTTTCTCTGTCTGATTTATTTTATTTAGAATAATGCCTTCAAGGCCCATGTTACTACTGATGGTAGGATTTCCTTCCATTTTCTTTAATGGTTGAATAATACATTCTATATGTATATATAACATTTTTTTTACCCATTTCATTAAAGTCATTAATGAAAATCATGTGAAGTAAGTAGTATTCTTTTAATGAAGAGTAGTTGAGGCTCAGGAGTTGGGTATCTTGCTCAAGGTTACAAGATTTCTAGACTCTTTCCCAGAAGGACTAATTAATAACTGTAGAATAACATAAATATGTTAAAGTTTCTATTAAGAAACAAAATATATATTTCTTTTAGAAGTGAGTCTCCATTCATTTTAATATAACTATATCTCAAAACTGAAACACCTTAGAAATTCCAAACACAAAAGGTATTATTGACAAAAAGCAGCAATGTAGTTTTTTGTCTGAATATTAGAATATTATGAAAACCCAATGAAATATGACTTTTCTTAAAATAAATAATTAAAAGTAAATTATTCTAAATTCAGGATAAAGTTTTTATTCTTCCAAATTTATTTGGAATAAGCCCTTACTTTAAGTCATTGTTTTAATGCTAATAATTTGGTGTTACATTGAAGAAATGAATGAGGTGAGTCATTATAATCCAGTTTTTAGACTAATTCTTATTGGAGTTTTCAGAATTAATTGTGACTTTTAAAAAATAGTTTTGTTGGACTTTTGGACTGCATTTCTCTATATCAGCAAATAAAAGATCTGGTTAAAAACAATCTCTATATTTACATATCTGCTTATCATAGGAAACCTTCTAATCTACTCATCATCACAGTCACAAACTCAGTGATAGACTGTCAGAAGGTCTGGTTATCACCTATCTATCATCTAATTATTTGAGCAAACAAAATTGTTCATAAGTTGACAAAATTAAAAATTGAGTATGTCTAGCCTCATCTTAATCCCCCCCCCCCTTTTTTTTAGAGACAAGGGCTCAAAGAGATTATTAAGTTTATGTTATCTCTCTTACCTCTACACACACACACACACACACACACACACACACGCTCACACCTCATAGATATATGGACTTAATTCTAGTATCATAAAATAAATCAGGAGATATTAATTTTACCTGTAAATATCACTAAGGCGACATTTCAATGAAGATTTGGAAATGGGATGGGGTTGATAAGGTAAAGGACAAGCCACTCTACGTAGAGGAATAGCATGAAATATGGTGTGAAGTAATCAATGAACTTTGAGAATTTGGAGCCACATATCTTTGCATAAATACAGATTGCATGAGGCAGATAAGGCTGGAGCTAATAATGGAAATACAAAATGGAATGTCATAGTGAAGGACTGGAATGCTACATTAAGGTGTTTAAATTTTTTCTCAGAGGCTATGGCATACCATCTGAGTATGGTCTTATTATTTATTTTCCAAAATGAAAAAAGGCATATAGTTGGTCTTTTTAACTGTAAGTGTGGTATATGTTTTTGATTAAAAATAAAATACCATAAAATATAAATGAGAAATAAATGTCTATAATCCCATGAGACAGATAGCAGCCAACACTTTGCTTTATGTCCTCTATGCATGTTTACACTTATTGTGACTATCCATATACCATAAAAGAGCTTCAGAAACCTTTTTAGAACTTCTTAAATATGCAATAAGCTTTATAGGTAAATGTTTAAAATTTTTCAAGAGAAAGGTAAATATCACCCTACTATTTCTCCATTCCCCCAAGTTCATTGTCCAAGAACATAAAATCTGATACATAATTTCAGAAATGGCTATACATACATAAAGATCAATATTAACAAAAGAGTAATATGCTAATTAGACCAGGAGACCTTCCAGGTGTCATTTTGGACAAAGCCATGGTGGCAGGGCCGAGGTTGAAGTTGTTAGAGGCAATCAAGCCAGGAGGGGAGGACAGTTGGAGGTGAGTAGGCCAGCAGTGGGAGGCAGTTGGGGGTTATCAGGCCGGCAGAGGGGCAGCTGAGGGCGAGCAGACCAGCAAGAGGGGCAACTGGGGGGGTAGAAGCCTGGCAGGAAGAGTGGTTAGGGGTGATCAGGCAGGCCAGTGAGCGGTTAGGAGCCAGCCATCCCAGATAGCAAGAGGGTGCAGACTGGGCAGAGGGACACCCCCACCCCTGTGCACAAATTTCATGCACTAGCAACTAGTATATATATTTTTTCTTTTAAAACACATTGTAGTATATTATAAACATGTGAAATGAAACACTATACCACACTATGCTTTGCTTATTCACATAACAATTTATCATGAAATATTGAACATTAAATAAAAATGTTTAATGTAGAGGTACAGAGAAGGTGAGAACTCATGCAAGCATATAAATTATTCATTTTGCTTATCTTAGTAATTTTCTGACTAATTTGTTGTTCTCTTACATTATAAACAAAGCATAATGTTTCTAGTAATTTTACTGTTCTGAATTTATTGAGCATCTTTTGTCAATAATATGACTGTTTTATGGGTACTTGGAAACTGTAAATTTTATGCTCTGCTGAGCTATATCATTTAGATCAATAGAAGCCATAAGGTTATTTAGGTCTTATGTATTTTTTTTTATAATTTAATCTATTATAGGTTGACAGAGGCACATATTAAAGATTTTTTGTTTTATGGTTTTTACTGCAATTGTTTTGTATATAGATCATGATTATAAATTGTTATGTGGATTAAGTCTTTATATTTAAAAGTCTTTTTATTTTATTCAGTTTTTTTATTAGAATCCTGTATTGTCTGATATTAATATGCTGTAAAGTTTTTAGTCTTCAGTTTCCTGCTATGTCTTTGTCTACTCTTCTACTTTCTGAGTTACTTCATTTTATCTCTCCTGTACATAACATGCCATTAGGTTCAGCTTGATTATTTAGCATAAGCATATTTTTTCATTTAATAGGTAAGCAAATCATATATATATAAGTATATATATATAATTAATGTTTAATCTAGTTTTGTCAGCTTAATTTATAATATTTTTGAACACTGATATTTTATTTATTTTTGTTCTTTATAAGGTCTACATTTCCATTAGTATGTATGTTTACTTCTGATCATTTTAAAAGTTTATACTCTTTTAAAGCCATGTGGCCCTTTCTCATTGTAATTTATTTAGTGGAATTAATCTATTTCTTTCTTAGTGCCTACTGATTTCCCTGCAAGTGATGTTGAAATTTTAATACATCTACTTTCTTCCATCTTTGCAATCGCCTTTGCTCCACAGTATGCTGTTAATTATATAACCCTTTGCTTTTCTAGAGGCTATTTTCATTCATTTAAACACAAATACACCCCTTACTAATTTACAAAATGTGCATAAAACATCTTTTCTCCCTAAACAGACATTTTTCTTTAGCTGAAAACTGCTCTCCACCCACAGGTTTCCTTTTACTATGCAATGCAGTTACACAGATGGTAGCTTTCTTTAGTCACTTCAACTTCCTTTTTGAAATAAATGTGAGGGAAGTTTCTGCAGCAGTTCTCATCATTGAACAAATCTGCTTTTCCAAGTATGGGTTCATTGAAATGTCACTCAGGATAGCTCTCTATTTTTGAGGATTCTGTGTTCAAACACCTTTGCCTAATATCTGCACTAGCAGGCTTGCTTTTTTAGGCATTCATCCTCATCTTTGCTCCAATAGGGACGGACACACACACACACACACACACACACACACACACACATTTCTGTATAGTTATTTCTTTCTTATCATCAAGATAGATTTCCATTATTTTTTCTCAATGCTCTTGTTATCCTATTAGTAAGACAATAAAAGAGGAGGTTCTTTATCCCATCATAAAGCCAGAAGTCCATTTAAAAAATGAAGGTTAATGTTTGCCACACATGCAATTGCATTTTATTTTTAAACACTTTCATTGATTTCAGAGAGGAATGAAGAGGGAGAAAGAGATAAAAACATCAATGATGAGAGAGAATCATTGATCAGCTGCCTGCACGCCCCACACTGGGGATCAAACCAAGGCATGTGCCCTGACTGGAATCCTTCTCATTTATAAGCCCATGCACAACCACTGAATCACCTGGGCCAGGCTGAAATTTCATTTTATTACCAAGAAAGAATAATGCCAGTTGTTACAATTCAACTTTATGAGCAGAGATTAAGCTTTTTCAATATACGATGTTATCATTGGTATCAGTTACTCTTAATTGACCAGCATTTACTCCATCTCTTCATGACAACTCCCTGATGTTTCTTGGAACCGTATCTCCCTATTTTCAGTCCACAGAGTCCAGACAGTCCAACCTAACCTTAGAGTTCATGTGTGAACGAACTGTAGTTCAGACCTGATCAATCTGCATAGTTCATCTCCTTGATCATAGTGATTGATTCGATTCAGGAATGGTCATGTGATTCAAGTTGATCAAGTGATATTCAACCCTAGGAGTTTACTGAACCGTGAAGAGGAAAAGCTCAGAAACTGTATTTACTGAGGTTTCTTATCTTTGTAGGATGTACAAGCTCAAACCAGCAGGGTCCACCATATAAAATGAGCCAGTCAGAGAATGAAGCCAGTGCAGAGGAAGGCAGAGCCAAATGACGGAGAGACTTGATTCCTGATGACAATGTTTGTCTCCTAGATCCATTCGTGCCTGAAGCTAATATATCCTCTGGATTTTTCAGTTTTGTGAACTAATAAATACCCTTTTGTTTAAGTTAAAAAAAAAAAAGAAATTGCATTTTAGAAAGATAACTACAAGAATATAAAAACATTGCCACACACTGTGATTCAGTTGGGACCTACAAATATTTTAGATATCTTTGAGTTTATCTAAAGATACCTCAAGATATAAATTTTTGAATTTCATACAAGAAGTGATTTAAGAAGTCCAAGTATGGCATGATAGCCTAAAAGCCCAAAATTAAATCACCTTCATTGTTGGTTAATACCTGAACTTCTACATTTAGAACTTAACCAATGCTTATTATTTGGATCATTTTTAATTTCACATTATTGTTATTAATAGCACTATAATTTGACAATCATTTATTCAGACCTTAATACTAATAAACATGTTGAGAAAAATATTTTTTATAAATGTTTTTGAGAGGAAATTTAGGAAAAGTAAGAAAGATATGAATTCCATGAAGAGGTATTAAGATGCAGAATAAAATATACATTCTGCAAGTCCAAGTTTGAAGGAAATCAGCAGCTATGAGATAATGCAGAAGTTAGTTCTCAACTATAAGAATCAGGAAAAATTTTATAAAAAATATTATGTTTTGATATTAAAATTGTATCTTAAGGGCTTTACATGTTATAAAGCAAATGATATATTTAAAGAAACTCAATTTCAGGCTGAGCAAATGAGATGCTTTAAGGCTCAAAAATATAGAAAATATGAAGTGACCAATCCAAGTAGGCTTAAAATAATACAGATATGGGTGGGTAGCAAGACACTTGTAAGTGGGTTTTGTCTGTGAGACACTTTGAATGCCAATGACAGAAATTCAATTTAAATGAGGTTAGTCTTAAAGTAAAATGAATCATCTCTTGAATCCAAAGCACAGGAAGTCAGAGAGTTAATCTGCCTCAGTGTCAAGAGGAAGAACCCTGTTTAGCCAGGAATGTTGTCCTTGGTTCTGTTACTTCCCCTGAGGTTAGAATGTAAAAGTCATTACTAAAGGGAGGAGATAAAAAAACAACTGATTTATAGTATATTCTCTCTCAGTATAGTAAGTCAATACACACACACACACACACACACACACACACACACACGTATCTTTTTTTTCATCATAGATTATAAATCATGCTCTGGCTAGTTTTTCATCTATTCATAGCAAAACATTCCTGTTTCTAAATGGATATACTGACAAATTGGATCCATCTACAGATTCTGATCTGAGTTCTATTTCCTTCTGTATCATGTTTATTCCCCTAGACTACATCTGGATATGGCTCATCATAATTCTGCAAATCTCGCCTAAGACATTCGAAGAAAGACAATTTAGATCAGGGACTCAGATGTAATTAGGATTCTCTCCATCTCTTCTCTCTGCTAATTTTCTGTATTTTTATTCTATTTTATACCTTTAGTTTCTCCATGAAGCAGTGCTCATGGTGAGAAGCAACTATATGACTAAAAGAGAAAGCAAAGCATATATACCTTTGGCTAGACTAGACAACATAAATTCAAACTATCATAAGAGATTATTATGAAAACTATATGCCAACAAAGTGGACAATCTAAAAGAAATGATAAATTATTGGAAACATGAACACTGAGTCATGAAGAAATAGAATATCTGAACAGACCAAATGCAAGAAGATTAACTCAGTAATCTGAAATCTCACAACTAAGAAAATCACAGGACCAGATGGCTTCAAGCATACATTTAAAAAAAAGAAATAATGCCAATCCTTCTAAAATTCTTGCACAAAAGAAAAAGAGAGGTGATAACACTTCCAACTAATTTTATGAGATCATCATTACTCTGATATCCAAACAAGATAAGGAAATTATAAGAAAAAAAATGGTGAGGCAATATCCTTGATAATATAAATGCAAAAATACTAGCAAACAAAAATTCAACAGCACATTAAAAGGATCATACATCATGATTATGTGGAATTCATTTCTGGGATACAAAGATGGTTCAACATACACAAATCAACAAATGTGACACATCATATTAATATAATGAAAAATAAAAATCACATAATTATCACAAAAGATATAGAAAAGTCATTTGACAAAATTTAGCATCCATTAGGATAAAAAATATTTTCAACAATTTGGGCATAAAACTAATATAACTCAGCATAAGGGCATATATGACAAGCCCACAGCTAATATAAAACTCAGTGACAAAAGATTGAAAGCTTATTTTCTAAGCTCAGGAACAGACAAATATGTCTACTTTCCCACTCCTACTTACATGATACTGGACTCTGGCCAGAGCAATCAGCCAATAGAAATGTATGAAATGCATCCAAATTTGAAAGAAAGAAGAAAAATTATCTCTGATTGCACATGACATGATCTTATATATAGAAAATCCTAAATAAAATAAAATAAAATAAAATAACTGCACCAGAAAATTGTTAGTAGTAATCAATGAATTTAGTAACATTGCCAAATACAAAATCAACATACAAAATCAGTAACATTTCTCTGCATTAACAATGAAATATCTGAAAAAGAAACAAAAAAATTTAATTTATGATAGCATCAAAACCAATAAGTTTAGGAATAAATTTAACAGAGGTGAAAGATCTGTATATTGAAAACTATGAAGTACAGCAGAAACTGGTTTGGCTCAGTGGACAGAGCATCGGCCTGCAGACTGAAGGGCCCAGGTTCGATTCTGGTCAGAGGCATGCACCTTGGTTGTGGGCACATCCCCAGTAGGTGGTGTGCAGGAGGCAGCTGATGGATGTTTCTCTCTCATCAAGATTTTACTCTCTATCCCTCTCCCTTCCTCTCTGCAAAAAAAAAAATAAATAAATAATAATAAAATAAAAAATCATTAAAATATATTTTAAAAAAACAAAATAAAACCAAATAAGTGAAAATATATCTCATGTTCATGGACTAATAGAATTAGTCTTGTTAAAATGTCCACACTACCCAAAGCCATCTATAGATTCAACACAATTCCTATAAAAATTCCGGTGGTGGCTCAATTGGTTGAAAATTGTCGCATCCATTTAGAGGGGGTCCAGTTTGATTCCTAGTCAGGGCATAGGACTGGGTTGAGAGCTCCATCCCCACTAGGGGGCATGCAGGAGAAAGACTATATGTGTTTCATCGATGTTTCTATATATCTCTCTCTTTCCCTTCTCTTTCTAAAAAAGCAGTAAAACCATATTTTTTAAATTTCCAATGGCATGTGTTTTGTTTTGTTTTACAAATCTTGAAAAAAAATTCTAAAATTCATATGAAACCACAAAAATCCTGAATAACCAAAGTAATTCTGAGAAAAAAAGAACAAAGCTGGTGACATTGCACTTCCTGATTTCAAACTGTATTACAAAGCTATAATAATCAAAAAAGTATAATACAGGCATAAAAACAGACACATAGCCAAAGGAAGAGAATCAAGAGCCCAGAAGTAAGCTTACACATAAATTGTCTGCTAATAATTGACAAGTGAGCCAAAAATACTTAATGAAGAAATATTGTCTATATAATAAATGGTGATGGGAAATGTATATTCACATGCAAAAGAATGAAACTAGACCCCATTATACATTAAATACAAAAACTAACTCAAAATGGATTAAAAATTTAAATGCAAGACCCCAAAACTCCTAGAAGCAAAATAGGGAAGAAGCTACTTGGCATTGACCTCAGCAATAATTTTATGGTTGTGGTACTAAAAGCGCAAACAATAAAAGCAAAAATCAATAAGTGGGACTAATTAAACTTAAAAGCCTCTGTACAGCAAAAGAAACAATCAACAAAATGAAAGTCTGCCTACAGGAGACTTTAGGAGAAAATATTTGCAAACCACATATCTGATTAATTAATATCTAAAATATATAAGAATCTTATATAACTCACTAGCAAAAAATAATAATAAATATTACTAAAAATGAGCAAAGAATCTTAATAGAAATTTTCTAAAAAAGATACTGAAATGGCCAACAGGTACATGAAAAAGTACTGAACATCACTATTCATCAGGGAAATGCAAACCAAGACCACAGGAGATTACAGCTTACACCTGTCAGAATGTCTGTCATTAAAAAGACAAGAATGTGGTGAATATGGGGGAAAAAGAAAATTACACTGTTGCTGGGAATATAAAATAGTACAACCACTATGAAAAACAGCATGGAGAATCTGCAAAAAAAAAAAAAATTAAAATTGGAACTATAAATTCAGCAAGTCCACTTCTGGGTATATAACTGAGGAAATAAAATCACTATTCTAAAGACATATCTAATCTCCCTCTGATTTTTTTTTGCATCATCATACACGATAATTAAGACATGAAAATAAGTACAATAATTATTTATATGTTGAGCTTCTATTTTGTTTTTACTACCTTTTTAGTATATACAAATATTTAAGGCCTAATTACCCAATATTTTCAATTCGAATGTTGAAATAAAGTCTTGTGCAAAATATTTACAGAATTAGTATTCAGAGTCTCAAACTGCAATGCACAGACAATTGAAAACAAATTTGATTAATTAATGACAAAGCAGTTCTATCTTTGATAAATAGTGTAGTGAGTTGTATGAGAAATATTTTCTTATAGATAGCAAATAAAAACTCTAGGATAAAATTCTGAAAAAAAAAAATAACTACTGACAATTCTGGAATATAACCTAAATCAGGCAGAACTGGGGGGTAGATAATCCTTGAAAGAGGAATTTTCACTGGGAGATATTTGTGTTTATGTGGCTTTTTTCTATATAATGTGGTGTAGCCTGAACATAAGCAGAAAAGTCAATACAACTAGTTTTAAAAAATAAGAACTAGAGTTCAGGGCTCCTAGAGAAATTAAACCATCAGGGAGATATGAATGGAAGGTGTATCTAGAGAGGACAGTTTATACCAAACCTGAGTATAAACGTTGTCCACATCCTTGCTTCTATCATAAACTATACATGCATAGAGGAGCATCCAAGGTGCTGTGAAGGTAACAATGGATAGAAGGTTATGAAGACGGAGCAGAGATTTGAACTTTACCCCCACTGCAAAAGATACAGAGTGTAGCATTTAAGTCCAGCTAAATTAATTACCTGGTAGGAAAATACACACCATTCTTCAAAGAAAGCTGCCTGAACTCAGTATCTGCAATATATTATCAACAATGCCCAGTATACCAATACAAAACAAAAACATTAAATATGTGCGTTAAAAGAAACATATTACCACTGGAAAATAAAAAAAGTGAGCAATAGTCGCCAAACCTGAAATCACTCAAAGGTTGAAATTAAAAGTAGGAAATAAGACCTTCAAAGCAGGTAGTACAACATTGTTTGTTTGGACTTAAATAGAAATGTGGAAAATCTCAGCAGAGAAATTTCAACCATTAAGAAATCTAGTAAAAATTCTAAAACTAAAAAGTAAAGTATGTGAAATAAAATGAGGCCTTGCTCAGTGGCTTTAAAAGCATACTGGAGAGGGCAACACAAAATGAAATGTGAGTTTAGAGATAGTATAAGTTATCCTACCTAAAGAATAAAAAGAAAAATATTTTAAACAGTAGATGGAGAAGAAGAAAAGAACACAAAAGAGAAAGGGGGAAGAGGGGAGAGATGGGGAAAGCAGGGAAGGGGGATGGGGTGAGAAGGGGAGGGAGGCAGAAGGAAGGGAGGAGAGTATATAAAGACAAAATGTAAATAATAGGTCAGTTTAAGTATTGGTTATTTAGGATTTTCTTATTCCATTCTTACAATATTTTTATAAGTTTGAAATTACATAAAGAGCAAAATCTACTAAAAGCAAACAAAGTCATTCTATTTTTATTTCCCCTTCTTTTAAACTTAAAGGGTGGTTTAAATATTTGATTCACTTCTATTATAAGTCAACATCTTTGGACTAGTAAGACATTTTAGAACAAATTAAGTTAGAGTATTTACAGTAATGGTTAAAAATTCAATTAAGGAAAAGTCTAACATGTATATAATGCATGATGCCAGAGCTAATTATTCACATTCATAATAATCTTAGAGAGAGGCTAATCTTTCCATAGTTTTATTTCCAAAGACAGAGTAATATTGAAAACAAAGACAAAGACTTAATTAAGTCTTAAAAATAGATTGAAAAATTAACTGCATTTGCTAATTAATTTGTAATGCAGAAAGCTGTTCTATTGAGTGCTATTAAATAAATACACTTTCAGTGTGTCAATGTCCTAAAGCCTTTATTTTTTCAGATTTAGACCAATCTGCTCCTTAAAGTTTGGGTAATTTTAAAGGGAATTGAGAGTCTGAATTTAGGTCAGATTGCTCACAGCTGTTGCAATGTAGGGTCTTTGGCTTTTCTTTGGTTTTGTGTTTTATAAACAGAACCATACTCTCACCCCCCCCACCCACAAATGCTGAGCAATTAAATAAAGATATAACATTGTTTTGATACAGAAAAATGATTTTCTTAAAATTATCAGATTTAGTTTCTTTGAGAGCATACAAAAAATGAAGAAATTTAAAGTATTAAAAATAATGATTCTAATGCAGAGAAAATGATACTGCCCAAAATTGCAGAAAAATATGACTCATGACCACATCATGTGCAGGAGGCAGCTGATCAATGATTATCTCTCATCACCGATGTTTCTATCTCTTTTACTCTCTCTTTCTCTCTGAAAATGATAAAAATATTTCTTTTAATAAAAAGATGACTCATGTAAATAAATATATGGCAGGCAGGCAGTAAGGAGTGAAGGGTCCTGGCTGCGAGAGCCCCAGACTGGAAAGGGATGTCTCAGTGCCAGCTTAGACCTGATCTCTGGGGGGATAGGGCCTAAGCCCACACGGGGACATCCCCCAATGGGTCCCAGACTGTGAGAGGGCACAGGCCAGGCTGACAGATTCCCTCCACCAGTGCATGAATTTCATGCACCAGGCCTCTAGTATAATAATAAAAATTAATTAGCTCAAGAATTCACTAGTTTAATAGTAAAAATATTAGAAAATGTCATTCCCATACTAATTATGTCATTTTCACACTAATAGGCAAATATGGTAAGTTGAATATACTTTAAACTTTTGGAAATATTATTAATAAAATGTGGAAGTCTACTATATCTACTTTTATTTAGCTTGGGAAGTCTTAGATGGTATAGAAAAACAAGGGAGGAGGGAAGCACTGAAACCCAAAGCTATCGTTATTTGATGAGGTTTTTGTTATTTGCATATAAAATACAAATCAACCTACAAATAAATTATGAAAATTAATAACTGAGAAATTAATAGTTGAATAAGTTTATTGAAGAAAAGAGTGTTGAAAAACTAGCTGTGTTTTTATGAATAAGAATAAGACAAAAAATATAATTGTAATAGGATGTCATTTATAATGTAGTATCTGAGAATAAGTCAGATTCTGTATAAGCACAATTCCTTCCTTTACTATTTTAATATGTGAAAATAAACTATTTAAAAGATATCATCAAAGAAAGTGTATGTGATATATCATTGATGTTAATTAAATTATTTAAATGCATATGATTATATGTATAAATATCTACATAAGATCATGGTGATTGAACAAGTGTATGACAGTTATTACTGGTTACTAAGATTTCAGATGATTTGGGTTTTGTTTTTTTTTTACTTTCTTACATTACTATGTATTTGATTTTCATGTAAATTTACTTAAACTTAAAAACTAGAAAACAGCCAAAACCGGTTTGGCTCAGTGGATAGAGCATCAACCTGTGGACTGAAGGTCCTGGGTTCAATTCCGGTCAAGGGCATGTACCTTGGTTGCAGTCACATCCCCAGTAGGGGGTGTGCAAGAGGCAGCTGATTGATTATTTTTTCTCATTGATGTTTCTCTCTATCCCTCTCTCTTCCTCTCTCTCTAAATATATATATATATATATATATATATATATATATATATATATATATATATATATATAAAATATAATTAAAACAAAACAAAACAGAATAAAACCTAGAAAACAAAAAAGAAAAAAACAGACAATAAGTAAATCTCTGTTAAAAAGTAAAACTCAAAAACTTGCAAGGTACTAATGAAAATGTATTTATCATTATTGTATAACTAGGGGCCCGGTGCATGAAATTCTTGCACTGGGGGGTCAGAGGTCCCTCAGCCCAACCTGCCCCCTCTCATATACTGGGAGCCCTCAGGGGACATCCTACTGACAGCTTACCATTCCCCTTGGGGTATGGGCCTAAGCCACAGTCTGGCCTCCCTTTGTGGGAGGCAACCGGGCTGATCAGGGGAAGGCACCAGCCCCATCATCCCACTGCTACAGCCACTGCCAGTCACCACAGCCACAAAGGTGTTTTCATCAACACAGACTCCAGTCCCTTCACCAATAAAAAACAACTTTTCTTTAGGCATTTTCAAGATGTGTCTTTCATTTCTTCTTTCTCTCTTTCTTTCTCTCTTTCTCTCTTTTTTTCTTTCTTTCTCTCCTCCCTTGCTTCCTTGCTTTCTTCCTTCCTTCCTTCCTTCCTTCCTTCCTTCCTTCCTTCCTTCCTTCCTCCCTCCCTCCCTCCCTCCCTCCCTCCCTCTCTCCCTCCCTCCCTTCCTCCCTTCACCTGAGGATATAGTTCCATTGACATTTAGAGAATGTGGAAGAGAAAGGGAAAGACAGAGAGAAACATCAAACTGAGAGGAACAAACACTTTGATTGGTTGCCTCCTGCATGAGCCCTGATCTGGGCCTCAACCAGTGAGGAGCCTGCAACCTAGGTACATGTCCTTGATCAGAATCGAACCCAGACCCTGCTGTCTGCAGGCCAAGGCATTATCCACTGAAACAAACCAGATACGGGAGGATACAACATTTCTTAGCCCTCCAGCAGCAGACCTTCATTTTTTTCTCCAGAAGTGTGGTAGAAAAACCCTAGACCACCTTTTTGGATTCTTATTATACCCAAGTTACTAAGAATATTACCAATGGCATACAGGAAGCTTAGCCAATGTGCAGTCAGAAAAAGTGTTTCCTCTATAGATCACACCAATCGAGGACTGGGCCCTGCCCAAGCCTTATCTCACAGTGACCTGGGTGCCAGGATGTTCCTGGGACACAGGCCCTGGGAGCCTATGTATGCAAATTGACTGCCATCTTTTTTGGTTAATTTGCATAGTCACTCTGATTGGCTATAGGTGTAGCAAAGGTGCCGTCAATTTACATATTTGTCTATTATTAGGTAAGATGGCTATTTTATTTATTTTTATTTTTTTCTTTGTTGATTAAGGTATTACATATGTGTCCTTATCCCCCCATTGCCCCTCCATACACACCCATGCCCTTACCCTGCTGGTGTCTGTGTCCATTGGTTAGGCTTATATGCATGCATACAAGTCTTTTGGTTTATCTCTCCCTCTTATCCCTACTTCCTCTACTTCCCTCTGAGGTTTATGGTCTGATTGATGATTCTCTGTCTCTGCATCTGTTTTTGTTCATCAGTTTATCTAGGTCATTATATTCCACAAATTAATGAGCTTATGTGATATTTATCTTTCTCTGACTGGCTTATTTCACTTAGAATAATGGTCTCCAGTTCATCCATGCTATTGCAAATGGTAAGAATGACTTAATCTTATAATGGCTATTTTAAACTAAAATATTGTAGTTAAATAGTTGTTTATAACAAGCTCAAGAGCCTATTTTATGTCATCCTGAATATAAATTTATTTCTAAAAAAAAATGAACTAATGCAAGCTGTTTTACTTTAAAGTTTATCTGTTTCCAAAATCGCAGCATAGAATGATATATATAAGAGGAATACAGCAAAGTCCTTCACAAGCTGAGAAACATAAGTTCAGTGATGAGGAGAAAGGGAACACCAGAGGAACACTCAGAAAGATGTGCCATTTAAACTGGTGTGTGTGTGTGTGTGTGTGTGTTCGTCCCCTGGTTCCTTCATTAGCCAATCAATCAATAATGGTTGTATCAATACCCAAGTTCTCTTACCTCTTGTGTGAATAATTCTAAGACATGTGTTCTACACTTCTCCCCAAGTTTTTGAGTTCTCATTCCTATAGATTTAACTGGCTTAAAAATGTACACTTTATTGTCTGTCTGCCTTTTCCTACCCCAGTTTCCCATTCTTTACCAGTTTTTCCTTTGCTTCTCATATACATTCTTCCATTTGAATCTTTGCAATGTGAATCTTTGTCTACTTCTGGGGAAACCCAAACTAAAATGGAAGAACATTTCCAACTAAACAGTAAGGCCTTACCTAGGGAAGTGAAAAAGTTGACAATTTTTAGGTTGAGATTTTTCAAATGTCAAATTTTAAATATAGTGTTGAACTGTAAAGTAGTCCAGTGTTTTTCAACCTTTTTTGGGCAAAGGCACACTTGTTTCATGAAAAAAATCACGAGGCACACCACCATTAGAAAATGTTAAAAAATTTAACTCTGTGCCTATATTGACTATATATAAAGTAATTCTCTTGAATAGGAATCAAATAAACACAAAGAAAGTATTTTATAATTACTTTATTATGAAATATTAAGTAAACAAAATAGTGAAAAATTATAAAATTCTTGTCTTGTCTGCACCTACGGCACACCAGGCAACATCTCGCAGCACACTAGTGTGCCGCGGAACAGCGGTTGAAAAACGCTGAAGTAGTCAAATGAATAACTATGAAGGAAGTGGTAGGAAAACAATAGGATTTTTTATTTGTTTTCGAAGAGACTACATGAAAGAGGAAAAAAATATTGGGAAAATTTTAGAAAAATACTTGCTATTCAACTGTGTTAAAAGTTACAGAGCTTGTGCTGAAACCGGTTTGGCTCAGAGGTAGAGCATCAGTAAGGTCCCAGGTTCAATTCCGGTCAAGGGCATGTACATTGGTTGCAGGCACATCCCCGGTAGGGGGTGTGCAGGAGGCGGCTGGTCGATGTTTCTCTCTCATCGACGTTTCTGGCTCTCTATCTCTCTCCCTTCCTCTCTGTAAAAAAATCAATAATATATATATATTTTTTAAAAAGTTACAGAGCTTTCTGACCTCCACAGATCAGATCACCTGTCTGTCCTTTGTACTGTATGTAAATAACATATACCCAGCTTCCAACTGATCTCATAGTTGGTGGAGTTGTATTCAGATTCTAATACAAGCCAGTGAAACAAGGTAAATGGGACAGAGTGTGTGGATGGAAAGTGCTGAGAAAAAAAATGGAATCATTCTCAAAGCTTCAAATTAGAGTGTTGGTATTAGTATGTGGGTTAATGAAGTTTTATGTTAACAGAAACTTTTGTGACAAGCATTATACTTAAGGCAGAGATAATGCAAATAAATTGCCCTCCAATCTGGTTATTATAGTAGCTATAGGAAATTTGAAGAAAAGTAGCTCATCTTTTTGACATGAGCCAGTAGTATACTGGTGGTTCTGTGGCAGACAAGGTTTGCTCCTCAAAATGAAAATAGTTAAAATAACAAATAAAAAAAAAAATCTATGTTTTCAACTCTTAGAAGAAACTATATAGGAATTGGCTCACTGTATTCCTAAATGAATGAAGTAACTGGATTCTGACAAATCATTTTTTCTTTCCCTTTATTATACTTATTTTATAAAATTCCCATCTGCTTTATAAACAATATTGTCCTATTTATAGGACATTTCATTTAAAGTAGTTTAATAAATTACAATTCTTGGACTTTTTTTAGCTTTGGAGAAAATAATTGGTCCTACACAGAAACCTTTGGTGTTGGGGCATAAAATGCAGATGTCTGCTGTAAAAAAGAATGTGTATTTAGGACTTAATGCTATTACTGAATTTTGAGACTAGTGATCAGAGTAACATTTACTAAATAGTGGTCAGTGCTTTTTCTTAATTCAATAACAGGCTGATATTGATATATAATATTAGCACTAAATTCTTAAAAGTCATGATTGGATTACTAATTTAACTGTTATTATTAATGGTGAAGCATTAGGCATGTTTTCTTTATGATTAAGTCAAAATCTTAGCTTATTTTAATGTAAAGTTAATAATTGGGAATGGAATATAGCATCTGGCTTTACAGTTGCCAATAAATGATCATTTTTACTGGGATGAGATTTAGATAATGATGCCTTCAGCTCTCCATTACCAAAGCAGAAGCAAAGCCTTCCATGCAGCTCATCTGAATGGACCTCCTGGTTCTATGCTCGTCAGTTTTGTGATGCACCTTAGGAAGTTTTCCAAATCTGTCCTACCTCTCGAAAGATGAAGGATAGCAGTATTCATTAGAAAAGAACCGTATGAAAGATAATTTGAGCCATTAAAAATAAAGCCTTCTTGAAAAATAAGATTTCTATGATGTTGGAAACTCTAGTGTGTCTTGAAGAGTAGCAAAGGTCTTTGCCTTAAGGCTTCATAAGTGCTTGTTGAAAGGAAATTACCTGGAATAGCCTAGTCCACAATGTGCATAATGCAATGCATTGAAGTTATGGCTCATTGCTAATTCCTCGTTCATGCCACTTTTAGAATTGTGATTCTGCTGACCCTATTACCTTTTCAGCAAATGATATTTATCCAGGGCAGTCCACTGCTATGAAATCTGGTTGGCTTAACCTTATCCCATCAACAGTAAATTGGACTGAATGTGTGGGAAATGAGGCCACACTTATAAGGGCCTCGGAGATAAGGAGTCTGCCTTAAAGTACAGCGAACATAATGTGAGATGAAATAAGCCTTTCAAGATACAGTTTAAGAAACTCCATCCTTTGAAATCTTCACAAGGGACTTACACTCCTGAAAATTGTCTGGAACAGGGCAATGCAGCCTCTGAACACTGTCCTTTTGAGATCTGTAATTACTCATTATTGCCCTGGGATAACCACCAGGATGGTTGAGAAGAAAATGAGCTATTCTACAAGGGTGCATGCGGCAGGACTGGATGAGGCAGAATTGTTTTTTTTTTACCTTCATGAAGGGAATCTCTTTAAGTAAGTTTTCTCTAAATCCCAGAACTAGCCACAGTGGAAACATGAGCTACTATTTTCAATGGCTTCACACTCCATCCGTGTAGGATAACATTACATCAGAGATGATCTAGGAGGGCTTACTAAGAACTTCTGAGCAGAATGGCTAAAAAACAAATATCAGGGCAATTTAAAGTCAGTTTCAGTGCTGGCCTTTTGTTCGCTTTGATGTTGGGGCTGCATTTAAAATGCTTTAAAGGAGACTTTGGTGTGTGCCTTAAGGGGACAGCAAAGATAAAAATGGGAATAGCTAGAGAAAATGAACAGATTCCCAAGAAAGTAAAATACTCCTGTCACTCTTAGATGTCACTTGATTACAGAGATTCTATTTACCATCATTAAACAACGTAGAAAAGAGTATTCCTTATTAAACTATTACCCGTTTAAGCAGAAATCTTGAGAATCGACATGGGATCGTAGTTAAAAGCATAGCCTAAAGTGCAGCACGTTTTACATTCTAGTTGATGCCCTCTCTTGGCTATAACAGTCAGTCCTAGATTGCTTTAGGAAGAACTATAAAAATGCAAATTACTGAGACCTGATTTGGTCTTATTGCCTTAGCTAAGTTCTAACACTTAAACTTAAAATATATGGCTGCTGGAGCTAATTAATACTGGTTAATTTGCATATTCAAGAGTCTTCCCATAGTACTCCTTCTCTCTCTTAACTAATACGAGATGACTCTTTCAAAGCTCATGAGGCTATTTAAATAGTGAACCGGATTGAAATGTGTGCCTTCATTTAAAAATGTTTCAATTTTTTTTATTTTTTTTTTTAGCACCATATCCCTGTTTGAATTGCCTATTATCCCTTCCTAGATTCCCTCCCTAATAAACAGAAGACAAGGACTATTTGGTATCAAATTACACAATTTAAGTAGAAATTGATGTCTTGAATTAGCATAATCACAAGTTTTGGAAGTGATTGTATACTTATAAAATAATTTTACCATGCATTTAAATACAGTAAGTGGCAAGCCTAGTAATATGTTTGCAAATAGGTCAGAGCAAAATATCTACTGCAATGGCTTTATAACATAGCAGAAATAAATAGTTATATAGTGGGAGTAAAAAGTGAGTTACTATGTACTTCCAATTTTCTAAACTTTAACATCGTTGATTTTGAGATTACTTGCTTTTTTCTAACAAATGAGAACTACAAATAGTTAATACTGAAAGAATGACTAGTTTGTTCCAAATTATAAAATGATACTAGCTGGATATACAATTATATGTTGCTCACAAAATTTAAGGCATATGTAGGTATATATGCCATCTATACAGACAGAGAAAGAGGAAAACATAAGGGTGAATAATATCAAATACATGATCTTGTAACCTAAATTTAATGTTCTGTAATATTTAGCTTTTTCTCCCCAAAAAAATGTATCAATATTAAAGTTCTTATTGTTTCTTTTGAAAACTTAAAAAATACCTCTGAATTTGTTATTTAACAAAGTTAACATTAACATTCACCACAGGACATTACACTAGTCCTAATAATACCCCCAAAGTATATGAGGGAAATTTGAGGACAATGTCATTACTGTAATAAGTGCTTGGTTGTGCCTGGTAACACTTTTGTAAGGAAGACTATAATATTCATGAAACCTTATAGTCATACACGATCTGTAAATGGCTACATTAGAGACATACAGATAATTTTACATTGACACAGGAAATATGTCAAATCTCATTTTAGATTTCCATGGTTTTAGTACCCAAACCAGTGAATACACCTTAGATTCTATAGCTAATAGGAAAGGGGGAAAAGTGAGATAACTGGGCCTTCATCAGGATGCTTCAAACATAGTTACAAGCTTTGGTTTTGAAATACATTATCTAATACACCTCCACCTCCAAAGTATAGCTGTAACAGAGTGAAATGCTAGGTCTCTCTGACTCCATTTTGTTCAAGCCCGTTTTGTTCTCATGGCCTTCAGGCTAAAAGCTCCTACCATAGTCTTACATATAGACATGCTAATCATTAGAGGAATTCTGTTTGAAGCTTAGGGACCTAAGAGAAGTATGTATTATTTATCAAATGTTTGCAGAAACCTTCGAACAAAACTCACATCAACAAACTTTCAGACAAAACTCACATCAACGAGCACTATCTTCCTGGACCCTTGCTGGCACCCAGATATCTGAGGTTGTCGATCACCTATTGCCCCTCCCAGGGCCCCTTCCCTTGACATAATAGAAGCCTGAACTCTGTACTTGTTTAAAATGGACTTGAGGTACCACTAAGGCTCCCATCTTCATGCTTGGCTTATTGTCTGGCATTCTGAGTTTGGGCCTTTTGAAGTATTTGGGAACAGGGACTTTAAACCGGTAGCATGATTAATTATTATAGACACCTTCCACTTGAATGCAGAAAATAATGACTTAAATCTGCATAACCACCTCACCTTTGTTTACTCTACTTTTCCTGGTAACCTTCAATAACTGACTTCCCACCTCCAACATCTTTTTTGTGATTTTAGCTGAAGGTGGGGTATTTAACCTTAAATATCACTTCTGCCACTTTGGCAAGTTACTCAGTTTTCCTGAGTCTTTCCTATGTATACAGGTGGTATACATGTTATTAAACTTTAATTTTGTTTCCTTTGGCTAATCTGTCTCATATAAATTTGATCAAGACCAGCCAGAAGAACTTAAGAGGGTGTTGGGAAATGTGCTACCCCCATTAGAAATAAGCATAATGTGTCTTTAAAAAATTGGATATCATGGTTAGGGTACTGCTTAATGTCATCACATAAAATAGTCTATTTGCAAAATAAATATATAGTGACAACTGTAAAATACTGACTACTTATATATCTATTATAATTCTTGAAATAAGTTTTATGTTAGCTTAATTGAACTTTTATAGCATGTTAGCAAATTACTTATCAGCAAACTGAAAGCAGAGTAAAACTTAATAAAACATCATTTATAAAATATACTAAAACAATAGCTTTTAGTTCGATGTAGTCTTAACATATTTCAAAATAGCAGTATTACCTATATAATAAGAAAATAGGAAATATTAAACTATAAAACAACTAACAAAGTTATATTAGATACAACTATCAGAAAATGTCATATTGCTATAGTATATTACCATTTTAGTTGCACATTTTACCAGATAATTAATTAGATGAGATAGATAATGGGTTCTTAGAAAAATTTCCCAATTGAAACATCAGAATGAACATAAATTTGTACTTTATTTACTAAACAGACAAGCAATTGGCCCTTGAGTCAGATTGATGCTGAGTTTATTAATAACACAAAGTAGCCAAAACCGGTTTGGCTCAGTGGTAGAGCATCGGCCTGCAGACTGAAAGGTCCCGGGTTCGATTCTGGTCAAGGGCATGTACCTTGGTTGCAGGCGCATCCCCGGTGGGGGGTGTGCAAGAGGCAGCTGGCCGATGTTTCTCTCTCATTGACGTTTCTAGCTCTCTATTTCTCTCCCTTCCTCTCTGTAAAAAATCAATAAAACATATATTTTTTAAAAATAACACAAAGTAATCCAAAAGCCAGGGAAACTCAGGAAAATCTGATGTTTTGAATGGATAATTCTGTTGTATATTTTTAGAAATTAATTGGGTTTGAGTAAAGGGCAGACAAAAATTCTTTGAGCAGCCTCTGTTATATATATTATTAATCAATCGAAATGTTTTTAACCTAGCACTACCTCAGCAACAGACCAAAGTCTTTGTCCTGTAATTTACATTCCTGAATTCTCTCTTTAATGATTCTTCATTTCATTTTCTTATATTTGTCTTTCAAGAATTTTTTTTCTATAAGGAAATTTCTCATACTCCTGCAAATGTGCATGTTGCCTCTGTTTCTTGGAATTCTGCAGGGAAATAGGAGGATGGAGATGTTCTCTCAATTTGTGTTTTTTTTTGTTTTTTGTTTTTGCCCAAGTTAATTTTAAGTCTTTGCTTCTAGATCAGGTTTCTCTTTCTTCACTAAGACTTCTAAGATAAATTTAGCCTACATAATCAACTATTCTCCTTATGAGCACTTATTTAACCACTTAAACAACTTATTTACAAACTAATAATGTACTGCTTCTTTAATATTCTTTATGGCTTCACATGTCTCCATGTCTGAAAGAGTACACTAGAATAGTTTGCACTCTTATCGCTATTTTCTGTATTTTACCTATCATATACCATCGTTAGCTTTGTCTCTGATCTTTGACATCATTTGTCTTCCATAATCTATTTATTCCCCTTGGTTTATCCTCACTTCCTACATTCATTGCCTGGACTTTCACAACTCTTTCATTCCTTAAAACCTGCCTACCTTACACGTTTACTTTGCTACACTCACCTAAAAATCTGCCAGGATTAACACTATAATTTACCTTTAATATATGCAGTATCTAGAAGACTGAGTAACTTTGGGGGAGAAAAGTCACATAATCGTGTAGATAAGTGTCATTGCAAGTCTAGGCTTCAATCTCAGGCAAACCCTCAGTGTTATTTGAAAACCCTTTGTGTCTTAGGCAGTTCACTATATTATCCTTTCTCCTCAATCATCTCCCCTTTTTCTTATGCCTCTTTCACAATACCCACCACACTCATATTTAGAAGACTTTCTGGCTTTTTTTTCTGACTCCAAATGAATTGGTTAAATTTAATTTATTAGGCATGAACCCTCTCAAGCTCAAAATCATAACAAAGTTATCAAATATGCTATGATACTCCTTCGTTTCATTTAGTCTCTAAGAAAAAAGACACTCCTTCTCTTCTTTAACTCAACCAATTCATTTCTACACAATAGCTTCCTAATATCACTGTAATCCTTGTCATCTGCCCCAACTTCTCTTCTACTCCTCTGGTTCATCATTTCTAAACTTTTGAGTGCTTTGCATGTACTTAAGGTGTCACCCTGATCACAAACCAATTCATTCTCTACATCACTGCCAGAGTGATACTAATATTTCTAAGATATACATCTGATATGACATTCTTTGCTCAAAATGCTCAATGTCTTTTTTTTAACTTGTTCAAAATGCAACTGTCTCAGCTTCACTACTCAGACCTATCAGGAGTCTGGCTCATCACTCCAATACCCTTCAACTACACACTAAGCTTCTTGCATTTTTACATCTTATATTCTCTTGTATTTGTATTTTGTTTCATTTTTGTCTTTGTGCATGCTGCTTCTTCTGACTTGGAGTGCTTTCTCCTTGGAAAAATTCCTCTATGTAATTCAGAGTTTGCCTGATCTATAACCTTTGCCTGGACAAATCCTCTTCTGATCTTCTTACTCACTCTGTTGGGTCTTACACCCTTCTTTGGGTTCTGTAGCACTGTGCTTGCATGCTGTTCTTTGCATTTTATCTGTGTAGTGAGGGTACAGATACCTCATTTACTCAAGATCACACTAAAATTAAATTGAAGTCCCCCCCACCACAATTAGTTTATTGATAACTATGAAAACACCCTCTATTTCTTTTATTCTATTTATTTACACATGTCGTATAAAATAATACTAATATTGCCCAAAATACATGTAGCAAAATGAACAATAGTATTTATAAAGCACATGTTATAATAACATATTTACTTTGCATGATTGTATGTTTTATTAAAAAAATAGGTATAATTAAATAAAATACTATCACTAGCAATCCAGTCTTGGCATAAAGGACTAGATTGAAGTGTCTAGTTGGTGTGTGCTTAGACATCCTGTCTAAAGGATAATTTGAAAAGTATGTTTATATGTTTCATTACAGACACAGAAAAATCTTTACCATTTGTCTTATTCCTGTTTTGTTCATTCCTTCAATATATATTTATTGAACATCCAATAGGTGTTAGGCCATGTGTTAACTGATGATTATATGTTGGTTACATAAAATAGTTATGGTTCTGGGTTCATGACACTTGTAACCCTTAACCCTGCTATTCCAGCTAGAAATACAGTGACAAGTGTATAAGAGGTAAGTAAACACTTATCAAATATAACCATTTACAGGTGTATGACCTTTAAAAAGACATATTAACTCATCCCAACATTTTATTGGAGCTAGTAAAAATATTCCATTAGATTTATCACTAAGCTTCTGATAAAGTTTTTATCTTTAACTAATCAGGGTTTTTATTAGAAAAATGTATATTCACCTCATGGTAGAAGGAAACTTCTTAGTTATTAGTACATCTACCAGGTCAAAAAAAGTGTCACCATTTTCTATTTAGAAATAAAGGAAGAAAATAATTATTTTCAAATACTGTCATGAGTCAGTGTGCTAGCCATTCTCATATGCCATTCCATTTCATATAGCAGATTTGTTATTTATATTCCTATATTCATTTCACAGACAGAAAAATCCAACATTTAGGGAAAAAATTGATATTTCTTTTTTCCTGAAGGGTGCACATCCACTAAATATCAAACCAAATTTGTAATTCAGAACAGATCTCTTTCTAGGCCCCAGCTGCAGTATGATTAGCAACACTAAGTTTGCACAGGTTTCTATCTGATAAAGGATGCAATACCATCAAACAATTTCTTGCTGAGGAAGGGTCTATAAGTCCTAACCAGTGCATCAAGGAATTGGGGAAAGAAAGCTTATTTGTTTTCAAGGAGACTGTATTCTATAATTAGCAAGAAATAAAATGTGAGCAAGAGTCAGTATGAATATCTGAGCTGTCAATAGGACAACTGAAAAGGAATTTAACTTTTGAATAGAATGAAAAATACCACTAAATGGAGATGTCAATGAGAACAATTTAATAGATGAAGTTATATGTCCACCTGCTAGATTCTTATGACAAGTTTCCTGGGAGGGTTATTTCAGAAAAATAATACTGTACTGAATGAATTAGTGTCAAGGTCTAATCCTCATACTTTTAGAATTTATTTTGCAGGAATTCAAGCCCTCAAACCTGTCCATGAAGTTTTCTTTTAAACATGGATAAATTAGCACAAGATCAACTTACATCATTTTCAATGTTTCTAAAATGTTTTGTAAGAGTCCTAAATTGAACAATTTCAAAGGTGATAGAGATATTTTCATTTGAAGCACAAGGATTGGCTTTCTTCGAGTCCATATTTGTGTATAAATACTTCTTTAAATAATTTTAGTCTTACACAATTTTCTTTTAGTTATCATAAGAGAAAGAGGTTAGAAAAGTCTATAAATAAAAGCCCCTTCTAGTCCTTCCTTGGTTTATTACTGAGTAATTTTTTAACTCCTATTTTGTATCAGGCTCTGGCATGTACTAGAAATGCAAAAATGTACAAGCAGACATTGTCCCTGCCTTCATAGAGTAGCAATCTAAGGGAAAAACCTTTCACATTTACTGTTTAAAAAATACTTTACAGATATGTGCCATCTTGATATGTCCTAGCACAAATTTTATTTTTATTTTTTTTATTTTTTTAAATATATTTTTAATTGATTTTTTTACAGAGAGGAAGGGAGAGAGATAGAGAGCTAGAAACGTTGATGAGAAACATCGACCAGCTGCCTCTTGCACACCCCCTACTGGGGATGTGCCCGCAACCCAGGTACATGCCCTTGACTGGAACCTTTCAGTCCGCAGATGGACACTCTACCACTGAGCCAAACCGGTTTCGGCTCTAGCACAAATTTTAATAGAAGAGTAATTCATTTGCTGTCGGTTATTCTAAGGAGAGGATACATTAAAGGGAATTTAGTAACCTCTTTGCAAATCTACTCATGTTGCTATTTGCAAGAATTTGTCAGAAGTATAGAACAGTTTATTCCCTATACCAGTGGTCGGCAAACTCATTAGTCAACAGAGTGGCAAATTGCAGCTCGAGAGCCGCAATTCGCAGACCACTGCCCTATACTGAAAAACTCTCAATTTTTCTTTCATTGTATCCATAGCTATCATGGCACCTGGATTTTCAAAAGGGAATTTCTACTCTTCTGGTCTACATAGACTCAGTAGCTGTCAGTCAAGATGCCCTGTATTCTTTTTTTGCCATGAAATGAACAAGAGACCAGACAAGAACAATTTGCATTTCTTTTCTGGGCATTTTAATTTTGAATCAAAGGGCATAAAAACACAAATTAGTTGATTTGTCCACTGAAACAGGACCTTAAGAACCATCCCATTAGTCCTGCGACTTTCATTTTTCTATTACAGCTCTGGTCTCTGTATTTTCTTTAGTTACACCTTACCTCAGGTGCTGAGGGTAAAATGGCCCAAAAACCAAATGTGGTTTTTGCTCTCATCATGTTTAAATAGAGAGGCGAAGGCAGATATTTTTTTCAGATAATCACAAAAATGAATTGCACATTGGATGAATAGCACTAAGAAAATATTGGAATTGATCAGAACAGCTAGGTGCTCATTTTAGTTAATATTGTGGGAAGCTCTAAGTTCCTTTCCATCTTTCTTGCTAGGTGGAACTTTTGAGATTTGTTGAGAATTATAGTTTAATTTGGTTCAGATAGGTAGATACATGTGGACTCATAATGAAAGCACCAAGAAAGAAGAGAGCTAAGAGCCTGCATTAGCAGTTTTCATTTTTTTCCTGAAGAACCTGTTGTATAAACAAAATAAATTTTTATTTGGCAGAACACTAACATCATCTCATCTAAAATGCTAAGAATCGAAATAAGGTGACGCCATTATAACACTATTAAACTTACATAAAATGACTAAAAGGCACTCAACACTCAACATTACCTATTTAGAACATAAGTATAGCTAAGAGATAATTGAAGATTATATGATGATAAAACATCTGCCTTTATCATTGTAATAGATATTGCTGTACATTTGTAGTCTTTCTATTTAATTTAAGTATGATGTTTCTATTGGAAGAAAGTTAGGCATGTTAGTATCGATATTTCTCTATAGAAATCATTTTCATGTCTTAAGAAACAAAAATAAAACAAATACACTGGAATGTCATTATTAAAAAATTACTAGAGGTCTGAAAATATAAATTTAAGTGGAGAAAGGTGAAATTCTAGATTAAATATTATATTTATTCATTTAGAAGATTAATCTTTCTCCCTAATCTGTCTATACTAATAAAAGGGTAATATGCTAATTAGACCGGGTCAACCGGCCATCTTCCAGACATCTGACTTCCTTCTGGACAAAGCCATGGTGGTGGAAGGCAGAGAAAGAGGCAGTTAGGGGCCGAAACCAGTTTGGCTCAGTGGTAGAGTGTCAGTCTGTGGACTGAAAGGTCCCAGGTTTGATTCCGGTCAAGGGCATGTACGTTGGTTGCAGGCACATCCCCAGTAGGGGGTGTGCAAGAGGCAGCTGGTCGGTGTTTCTCTCTCATCGATGTTTCTAGCTCTCTATCCCTCGCTCCTCCTCTCTGTAAAAAAATCAATAAAATATATTAAAAAAAAAAAAGAGGCAGTTAGGGATGAGATCAGTCTGGCAGGGGAGAACAATTAGGGGTGAGATTAGGCTGGCAGGGGGTTAGGGGTGATCAGGCCAGCAGGGGAGGGCAGTTGGGGAGATCAGGCTGGCATAAGAGGGAAGTTGGGGACAAGATTGGGCCCACAGGGGAGGGCAGTTGTGGGAGATTAGGCCTGCAGAGGAGGGTAGTTGGGGGCGACCAGGCCAGCAAGGGAGGGCCACTGGGGGTGATCAGGCTGGCAGGGGAGGTCTATTGATGCATTAGGCAGGCAGGCAAGTGAGTGGTTAGGAGCCAGTGGTACTGGATTGCGAGAGGGATGTCAAACTGCTGGTTTAGGCCCAATCCCTGTAAACTGGCAGTCGGACATACCCTCAAGAGGTCCCAGATTGAAGAGGGTGCAGGCTGAGCTGAGGTACACCCACCCACAGGCACAAATTTTGTGTACCATGCATCTAGTCTTATCTAATAAAAGGTAAACATGCAAATTGACCATACCTCTGCTATGCCCACTAGCCGATCAGAGCAAGTATATAAATTAAACCAACTAAGATAGTGGCAGCCACAGAGCTGGAGCAAGCATGAGGTTGGCGATGGAGGAACCCAAGCTTCCCACCTACCATGGCCAGCCCTGGCCTCTGCTCAAGGCTACAAAGTTTCAAGTATAGAAGATACATAAATCCCAACAAAATCCACCATTTCTTACTTCTTTTCTGTTGGGTCAAGTTTCTAAACTTTCTAAATCTCCATTTTCTGGCTAATGAAAAGAAAACAGGATTCCAGAGTCATCTGTCTATCTACTCCAGGACTTCTGTGAGAATAACATGAGATGAGGCATAGGAAAACACTTCACAGACATTTTGTTACAGTGTGAAATTTTTGCACATGGCTATAAAGCAAATCATGTTCCTCTGCTGAAAAAAACTGCAAGGAGGCTTGTTGTTGCTAGGGAGAGGAAGCTGGGCGTTGCTATGGAACATCATAACCCAGTGCCCACAGTGATTGTTTCCTTGAAAATGAATTCAGGTTTTCTCACTGTGCAGAATATAGTCAAACACTGCTGCAGTTAAATATTTTATTCTTTGTTCTCCCTGTGTGATCTACAATAATAATGTGCTTCATGTTGATATTTACTGTTGCGTTGCTAACAATAACCTGAAAGAGAAGTTGGGGTGCTTCACTGGGTTGGCAAAAGTTTAGCTAAATCAGAAAGCAGGTCTGATTAAGCATATGCAAATTAACCCACCAGCTTTGTTGGATTAATTTGCATACTCACTCCTGACTGGATGGTGGGCATCACAGAGCTACAGTTAATTTGCATCTTTCTCTTATATTAGTGTAGATTTACTACATTTTATTAAGTCTGTTGATAAAACAAATTTTACTGGATAAAAAGACTTCCACTGTTAAGAATAGATCACAATTGATTTAAGCATTATTATGTAATGGGACATTTTTCTTTATTTTTATGATAAGTTTGCAATAGATATTTTTGCAGATATACTCTTGAACATCTGAACTATGTTTGTATATGTCAGACAAAGACCCTTTGATTCAATTGTTTAAATGCTTTGGCATTAGAATTTTATTTTAAATATCTGACTTGTGCATGTGCCTACATGTACATACTAATATGAAGGAAATTCTTAAATTTAAAAATATTCTTTTTAAACTTAAAAAAGAACTTGACTCAATTAATTAAAAACAAAGCTATTTAAAATAAAATGCTACTTTTATTTTTCCTTGCATATATAAAGCTCTTTTTCAGCCAAGTTAAGGTTTAAAAGATGTGTATATCACTTAAGAGAAATAGGCAACTTTATGCATGTATTTCTGCTGAAGAACAGATAAGCTTATCTAAACATTATTTCCTTTACTCAATTGTCAGCTTACATTTTACTACTAAATTTTTTATCAAAAAGCAAGGATAATATTTTAACTCTCAATTAATGAATTATTTAAAACATAGAATTAGTATATTTTAGGAATTTTAAAGTCAGATAAAATGAAAAAAAATACAAGTTTACTAAAATGTTCTTTCTAATAGGTAAATATATGATTTGATAAATATATGTCAATTTTAATTAGCAGTTTATTTTGTAGCTGTACTCTCATTCACATGTCTCTTTTTTAAAATGTACTTATTGATTTTAGATAAAGGGAGAGAGAGAAACATTGGTTTGTTGTTTCACTTGTTTATGCATTCATTAGTTGCTTCTTATAATACATGTGTACTGATGGAGATGGAACCCCCAACCTTGACATATAGGAAGAATGCTCTAACCCAGTGTTTCCCAAAGTGTGGTACGCGTACCCCCAGGGGTACAGGAAGAGTTTGGTGGGGGTACACGTTGCACCAGAGTTGGTGGGATATGCACTGCACCGTGCTTAACTGCGCCTAATTCTACGTTCTCATGAGTACGAGGGGTACTCAGCGTTATGAAAATTATAGAAGGGGTACACATATGTCATAAGTTTGGGAAACACTGCTTGAACTACCCAGCCAGTGCCTCATTCATATGTCTCTTAAACCTGATTACTTTGTTCATTTTGATGTTTAGTGCTACTTCTATCTAATTGATTTCTTATACAATTTATACTACTTTACCAACACCCCCCTCCCCATCCCTCCTCTTTCTTGTATTAATTACATACTGTGTCAAATAAAAACTTTGATGGCTTTCCCTCTCCCACAATATCTTGTGCTCTTTCAAATATGGGCCTGGCATAATGGCTCTCAGTACAGAAGGGTGGTAAGAACAAAGGCCATTCTGCCATCAGTGAGTTAGTGACTAGAGAATACGCAATCAATATTGAAGTGGATTTCAAAAAACTCAAAGAGATCTGGAAATTTGCCATGATCATGAGATGGAAACTCCAAATGTACCCACTGACACTAACCTCAACAAAGCTGTCAGGGCCAAAGGAATAAGGGATGTCCCCTACTATACTCGGGTGCTGTTGTCCAGAAAACATCATGAGGCTGAAGATTCACCAAACAAGCTCCATATGGAGGTTACTTATGTACTTATCGACATTTTCAAAAATCTACAGTTAATATAGATGAGAACTCACTGCTGATTGTTGAATGAAGTTAAAAAACTGCAAAAAGAATACTCAAAACAAACAAAACCATCCAAAAACTTTGGTAAACAATTCAAGATGTTCCATATATTATGTTCCCATCAATTCACTTTTTTTTCTTATAAGTCTGAGGACTCTACTTCAGCCAAACAAAATTATTTGTTTTAGGCACAAAATCAATTACAGTCTAGAGATATGAAGTTATTATTTTACCTTCATTTATAACTCTAATTAGTAATGACCTCAAAAAAAGATCTCTCTAAGCTAGTTCCTCTGTGGTCTTTGCCTTATATGAGCTCATCAGTCTTTATACAGGGTAGGGAAAATGTAGGTTTACAGTTGTTTGTATGGGAAATAACACAATAGTTAATGAATAATAATATGAAAATAAACTCTGTTTCTATAATAGTATCACAACCATAAACCTGTTTTTGCCTCACCCGTATTTCCTCACCTCCTTAATTACTTTGCACCTCCATATTCCCCCTCCAAAAATGTGCAACATTGAGAAAAGAAAAAAAAAATATTAAGAGGATAAATACAGTAGTGTAAATTGGATTATGTACACAGTAAGAATAGCAGAGTTAACTTTAGTGCTGGTTTATGAGTAGACTGTCTTTTCAAGAACATCTGTGTCATTCACTGTGGTTTATTCTACTACAAAGTGTCTGTGCACTTATGAAGAATGGCCACTAGAGTGCTGCAAGTATCCATTCAAGTTTGAGCCCCTGTTCTGTGCGGATATTCTTAGTGATAAAAACAAGACTGATCTATCTTTGGAACTTAAGGGCCACAATCAGTAAAGAAATACTAGGAATATTATAAACCATTCATAGTTTTATGGACTTGTACATCTATTACACATTTTTGCATTAGAGTCAGAAGTTACAGAAATAATTTAAATAAAGTAAATGTCTCAGTTAATGAAAATTAGTTTCAATTTTACAATCTTGTCATCAGTCTTTTAACTTGCTTTTTAAAAAATATATAGGCTTGAGCTTTTATATATATCCTTTACATAGCAATTCTTAATTTCTATTTATTAAGAATATAGACCATGCTAAAGGTGAACTTTGATTTTCTTCTTTAAGATATGCTATTTTGTTTGTATATTTATTTATTTAATATATCAATGAATACAATTTTTTAAAAAAATTAGTTTTACTTTAAAAAAATACTACTTTAATGATTTTTTTGTACTTAGTGGTGAGTTCTTTGAAGATAAGGATTTTATTCATCCTTATAGCTATAATATCTATAGCATATTTAAAAATATATAAATGTTGATTATTTAAAAACAGAATAAAATGTATTTTGCAAAAAACATTAAAAAAGCACTTTCCCTAGCATCTATGTGCTTTATTATTTACTAATATTTATCCTATATAAGCGAACTACTTATGCAAGGCTTGGTGCTCAGGGCTACTAGTAGTTAAATAATACTTTATATAAAATACTTTGTGATAAAAATAAACTCAAAATGGATACAGGACTTAAACATCAGACGGGAAACCATAAAAATACTAGAAGCATCCACAGGCAGCAAAATCTCAGACGTATGCCAAAAGAACTTCTTCACCGATACTGCCCCTAGGGCAATGGAAGCTAAAGAGAAAATAAACAAATGGGACTTACTCAAAATAAAAAGTTTTTTTTACAGCAAAAGAAACCATCAACAAAACAACAAGAAAGCCCACGGTGTGGGAGAACATATTTGCAAATAATACCACTGATAAAGGTTTAATCTCCAACATGTACAGACAGCTTATACAAATAAATAAAAGGAAGATGAATGATCTAATTAAAAAATGGGCAATGGACCTAAATAGAATATTTTCAAAAGAAGACAGAAGGAAGGCCAAAAGGCACATGAAAACATGCTCAAAGTCACTAATTGTCCGAGAGGTGCAAATCAAAACAACAATACGGTACCATCTCACACCTGTCAGAATGGCCAACATCAACAAATCAACAAACGACAAGTGTTGGCGAGGTTGCGGAGAAAAAGGAACCCTCGTGCACTGCTGGTGGGAATGCAGACTGGTACAACCACTGTGGAGAACAGTGTGGAGTTTCCTCAAAAAACTGAAAATGGAACTCCCATTTGACCCAGTAATCCCACTTCTAGGAATATATCTCGAGAAACTAGAAACACCAATCAGAAAGGATATATGCACCCCTATGTTCATAGCAGCACAATCTACAATAGCCAGAATTTGGAAACAGCCTAGGTGCCCGTCAGCAGATGATTGGATCAAAAAACGATGGTACATCTACACAATGGAATACTATGCTGCCATAAAAAAGAAGGAATTCTCATCATTTGCAGCAACCTGGATGGAATTGGAGAACATCATGCTGAGTGAAATAAGCCAATCAATGAAGGAGAAACACCACATGACCTCACTCATTGGTGGATGATAAAGATCATTATAAACTGAGGAACCAAGAGACAGATATAGAGAAAGTAAAGCAACAGGCAGACTGTCAAATAACAGTGGGGAGGGGAGGAAGATCTGGAGGAGATAATAGATCAACCGAAGGACTTGTATACATGCATATAAGTACAACCAATGGACACAAAACTCTGGGGAGGGAGGGGATGTGTGAGAGGGAGGGAGGGGGGCAAAAAAATTTAATAAAATATGTAAAAATAAATAAATAAAAAATATATAAAAAAATAAAAATAAAAAATAAAATAAAATAAAATACTTTGTGATATTATTATTTATAATGAGAAATATATATTTGGTCTTTATCCCAGTTTCTGAAACAGAGCTCCTGAAACCCTTGGAATCTCTTAAATGATGGAAGTAATCAAGGTGACTTTTGTTATGTTAATGAGATGTCTTTTGGATAGCAGCTAACAATGGGGGCTGATCAGAGGAACCAACCATGAAACTAAAGGGTTAGGAATTTCAGTCCCATCTGCAGAGTGTAGAGAGGAAGTTAAATCAATGACCAATGGCCAATGACTTAATCAATCTGGCTATCTAATGAATCCTCCATAAAAACCCAAAAAGAGCCCTAACTGGTTTGGCTCAGTGGATAGAGCATTGCCTGCAAACTGAATGGTCCTGGGTTCGATTCTGGTCAAGGGCATGTAACTTTGTTGAGGGCACATCCCCAGTAGGGGTTGTGCAGGAGGAAGCAGCTGATGGATGTTTCTCTCTCATTGATGTTACTAACTCTCTCTCCCTCTCCCTTCCTCTCTGTAAAAATCCAATAAAAATATATTTAAAAACAAAAGAAAACAAAAAAGGAGAGTGTTTAAAAAAATTCTGGGTTGGTGAACATGTGGTGATTGGAAAGAATGGTACACAAGGAGAGGGCATGAAAGCTCCTGGCTCTTTCCTCTCACCTTGCTCTATGCATCTCTTTCATCTGGATGTCCCTGGAATTGTAACTTTTTATAATAAACTGGTAACCCAGGGAGCAAACAGGTTCCTGAGTTCTATGAGCTGTTCTAGTGGTTCTCATGAGAACCTTTGGTTTATAACCATCAGTCAAAAGTACAGTTAACAACAGGGACTGTAACTGGCATCGGAAGTGAAGGAGGGAAGGTTTGTAGGACTAAACCTTCAACCTGTGAACTCTGACAATATTTCCACGTATATAGCCTCTGAGCTGATCAGAATTCTAGAGCATCCTGCTGGTATCTGAGAATTGCTTGGCGTTATATGGGGGGAACCCTCCCACACTGGAATTGATACAAAAATACAAAAAAAAAAAAAAAGGATACCTCATTACCAATCTTAGGATTAGAAATACTTGGTAGTGATAAATTGATTTTAAATATAAAGAAAATCAAGTCACAGAGTTTACATTATATGTTACATTATTGATTGATGTCATACTGGAATTCATATTTCCTGGCTGAGAAGAGAACTATTTTTATGGTCTTCATTGTAGAATAGTCTTGAACTTGCCAATGTCTATGTTGAATCAGTTCATATCTCATCAATATGAGATATAGTTCAATTAAAAGTATACCTCTACACACCAACTAAATAGAATCAGTTAGTTTCAAATTAATTAAATGTATTTCATAGCTCAGTGGGTTAGTGTCGTCCCCATAGGCCGAGGTTGTGCATTCGGTCTCTAGTCAGGCACATATAGGAGTCAACCAATGAGTGTATGGATAGGTAGAACAATAAATCTCTCTCTCTCTCTCACTCTCTCTCTCTCTCAAATAAATAATTAAAAAATAAACATATTTCATATAAGAACAGAAACTATTTTTACCCATCAGATGAGTAAATGAAATAGAGTCATTAAGATCCTATACCTGTTCATTTGTCTCTGAGATTAACAGATTAACAGATTGCCCTCTGTTGCCTGGTAGAGCCAGTGGTGAGAGAGGCATTCATTTTCTCAATAAAACTATCCAGCTCTCTGCTGCTTGCTGCTGTCCAGTTTTCCATGAAACTCAAGGCAAACCTATACTTCTAGTCTCATTTTTTATAAGAATATTTCATAAACTCTACCCCAGGAATTCATGTCTGTCTGCCTCTATTTCATTATGCACTTATTCTTAAATACCACCTTTCCAAGACAGCTCAAATTTCAGCTCATTAGAGAAACCTTCATAATTCCCAAATTGGAAAGAATTGCTTCCTTACTAGGAACCCAAAGTGTTCTGTTTATACCCTGTTTCCCCCAAAATAAGACAGTGTCTTATATTAATTTTTGCTCCCAAAGATGCGCTAGGTCTTATTTTCAGGTGATGTCTTATTTTTCCATGAAGAAGAATACAGTACACATTTATTGTTAAATGAAAATAAAGGAAATTTATTACCTGTATATGGTATGGTAGTATGATAGTTGTCAACACAAACCAGACAAACTGTGAATCCTACAGTATCAAGAATTTACTCATTTATTCAATGACAATCATGTCATCATCTTCTGGAACATCATCATAACAATCCAATTCCTGAATTTCCTGATGAATTTCTTGTGACTCCATTTCTTTCAGAATCAGTGGACCAAATCTCTCATGGTTAGCCTAGGGGGGAGCCTTTATTTTGGGGGATTGCCTTATATTTCACTCAGAAGGAAACCTGTAAGTAGGTCTTATTTTTGAAGGATGTCTTATTTTCGGGGAAACACGGAGGTCCAATTATGATATCATGGTAAGTATTTCTCTCTGTTTTACAAATAGGCATTTTTTTAAATGGATTTCTCACTCAGACAATTGATTAATTGAATTATTTGTTCATTTATTCCCCAAGTATTTGATGAGTACCTACTATGAGCTCAGAATTGCTCCAGACCAGTGGTCGGCCAAGTCATTAGTCAATGGAGCCAAATATCAACAGTACAAAAATTGAAATTTCTGTTGAGAGCCAAATTTTTTAAACTTAAACTCCTTCTAACACTGCTTCTTCAAAAGAGACTCACCCAGGCCATGGTATTTTGTGGAAGAGCCACACTCCAGGGGCCAAAGAGCCACATGTGGCTCTTGAGCCGTAGTTTGCTGACCATAGCTAAGAACTCTGAGTATAAAATAATGACAGACAAAAAACTCTGCCTTTATAGAGTTTACTCAAATGTAATTTGGGCAGATAATAAAATTTATAGTATGTAATATAATTAAAGTGATGCATGGTATGGAAAATATGAAGCAGGATAAAAGAATTAAGAGTGATGATAAGTTATATTAAAAAGTTTCTGTCAAGGAAACAGAGGCAGGCAGAGATTTGAGTGTCCAGAGGAGAGGACCAACCCATGCCACTATCTGAGGAAGAAGTTATCCAAACAGAGAAAATAGCAACTACAAAGCCTAGGACAAACGTGAACTTGACAAAGTGAAGAACAGCTCTTGCTGGGTAGCAAAGGGGCTTTCAATGAGGCAAGTTGAGAGAGGGGAAAGTGATGTCTTACCACCAAGCCTATCTTCCATTTGTTTCTTTTTGTTAAAAAAAAAAAAGTATCTTTATTGTTGAAAGTATTACAGGTGTCCTCCTTTTATCCCCCATTTGCCCACTTCTCCTCACTCCCTCCCCCTCCCCAGGCTTTACCACACTATTGTCTATGTCCATGGTTTTGCATACATGCATAAGTTATTTGGTTATTCCCTTCCTGGCCCCTCCTTTCCCTCTGAAAATCATCAGTCTGCTGCATGCTTCCAGGTTTCTGGATCTATTTTGTTTACTAGTTTATTTTGTTCATTATATTTCACATATGAGTCAGATCATGTGATATTTGTCTTTCTCTGACTGGCTATTTCACTTAGCATAATGCTCTCTAGGTCCCTTCATATTGTCTCAAAGGATAAGAGATCATTCTTTCTTTTACTGCTGCATAGTATTCCATTGTGTAAATGTACCTCAGCTTTTTTTATCCACTCATCCACTGATAGGCACTTGGTCTGTTTCCAGATCTTAGTTATTATAAATACTGCTGCTTTGAACATAAAGATATATATATAGTGTTTCAGGCTTCTTAGTATATATTGCTAAAGGTGGGATCACTGGGTCCATTTTTAATTTTTTGAGGAAACTCCACACTGTTTTCCATACTGGTTGTACCAGTTTACATTCCCACTAGCAGTGTATAAAGCTACCCTTTCCTCCGCATAGCAATCCCTTTGTTTCTTATATATCATATTAAATTTAATATATAGATTTCACACAGAGTGATAATGATAATGTAATACAGTGATTTTGAGTTAGAGTTGAATTTAATTTTCTTATTTGGTTAATGACATTGAGCAGATTGCATAGCTTGAGGCTTGGTGTTTGTTTTATCAATGTTTTCACTTTCAAGTTGAAAACCTTATACTAAAATTATCTATTAGAAAAAAAGAGATTAAACAAGGTAATTCTCATAGAAAAAAATGTATATTTAAGATAATTAATATTTAAGATAATTAGTTGAACAGAACTTTTCTCCTAAAATAAATACTTTAAAATACATAAATCCTCAAAAATCAGACAAAATTATTGACTTATTTTAAATGATAAAACTCCTTGGAGAACTGTGGGGGAGGAATAAATTATTCTTTACCCCTTCAGGTTCTTTTGGCTGGTATATTTATTAAGTCTATATGAGGCAGATTAACTAAATAACCAATTTAATTACATATGCATATATGACCACCCCACATAAGAGAATCAGAGACTCAGCATACATGAGAGGTCCAGAGACAGACCTAGCACAATTGTAAAATGAGGTATGTATGACATTGAGTCAAAGAATAAGAGAATGTACCCAGGGCTTCAGAGAAGAGGCGGGAGATTCATACGATGATGAGAAGAGTAGATGTTCCATAATTACAAGTGTGCCTTACCCTATGGGTCAGTGGTTCTCAACCTTTCTAATGTCATGACCCTTTCATACAGTTCCTCATGTTGTGCTGACCACCAACCATGAAATTATTTTCGTTGCTACTTCACAACTGTAATTTTGCTACTGTTATGAATCGTAATGTAAATATCTGTGTTTTCTGATTGTCTTAGACGACCCTGCTAGCGGTTCTCAACCTGTGGATCGTGACCCACAGGTTGAGAACTAACGCTGTAGAGCTTAAGACCATCGGAAAACACAGATATTTACATTACAATTCATTAATACAACGAATTGATTTTAGAGAGAGAAAGGGAGAGGGAGAGAGAGGAGCAATGTGAGAGAAAAACATCAATCCATTGCCTCCCCACAGATGGGACATATGGAGAGTGGCTACAGCACTGGGACAGGTTCAAGCTTCAGACTGATGAGAAAGCACAGTCCTCTTGTGGCAAAGCCACATACAAGTCCCAGCTTGGAGGGCAAAACCCTCCCAGCACAATATAGCCAAAGGCTATGGTGGTGAGCTTGACCTCATGGTCCTAACCTGTGATCCCAGGTGGCTGAGGGATATAAGCTGTGGGAAGCGTTTTTCTGCCAAAACAAAGTTTGATAGAGTTCTCAGGTGCATATAATTAGGTAGATTTGAAACTCGCAAGAACATTGTAAACATCCTGACCACTCTCTTCTTTTGCTCTGGCTGTAAAATAAAGACTTGTGTGTCACTGTTCCTCATCCAGGTGCAGTGATCCACCTGGCCGCAGCTATATTCTCTTGTCCTTTTTCTTTAATCCTTCACCCCGTGCCCCTCCTAAAGTTCACCACTGTCTAGGACACATGTGTCAAACACAAGGCCCATGGGCCAAATCCGTCCCGCCAGGCCTTGCAGTGTGGCCCGCACAGCGCTGTCATCACTGCACTCCGCTGCGTTTCCATCACAATGACAGTTTATGACTGTTCAGTAAACCATTCGGCCCGCGATTTAGGCTGGATTTTAGATTTTGGCCCCTTCTCTGATTGAGTTCGACACCCCTAGTCTAGGACAATCTCTTCTGTTTTTAATAGGTGGCAAACATCAGGATCATTAGGGAGAATGGTTTCCCCCAAATCTGCAAGCAACACAGTTGCTATCAATTAAGCCAGAATTGGTCTATTATTCTGTTTGAGGTGATAATTCTTCTGATTATATCTTTTGTCCTGAACTTACATGATCTCCCACCTCTCTTCTTACACAAATAGAAAATACTGATCATCTTAAATGTGACCTAGAGCAATGACTTTCTTTACTTCTCTGATGCCACCTTCAGATTGAATGGCACAACTAATATTCTTGATTTGCCTGGGATAGCTTTATCAGAAAATAAAATGAATGACAAACTTTTCCTTTTAAAGCCTTTACTTTCAGAATAAGACCTGAAAAATTAATATTGCCTAATTATTAGGTTGGGGATGTTCTAATTTCATCTCCTATCAACATCCTCTGTGATTCTTTTTCTTTCTGCCTCTGTACATGGGAAAACATAACTTGTTTCATTAGATCACTGTGAGATTACATATTGTCCTTTGGCAACCTATTCTACCTCCTACCTTTGAAAATTCCTAGTGTCATTAATTTCAGAAAAATAGTACAGCCTCTGTGAAGCCTTTCCTCACCTTTCCACACCATTAGAATTAATATCTGCAATGTTCTTTTATCCTTTTATAGACATTACTAGAGGCCCAGTGCATGAAAGTCTGTGCACATGGAGGTGGGGGGAGAGGGGTCATCCCTCAGCCTGGCCTGAACCTTCACATAATTAAGAACCTCTCAGGTAGATTCACTAAACCTGGAATGAGATCAGGTCCTATCAGGGCTTTCCTTTTCCTGGCTGCAGGCAGCTGGCCCGCCTCCACCGTTGCTACTATTTGCCATCTGTGCAGCACTTCCACCCCTCCCCTGCCACCAGTGGCTTCCATCTGCAGGCAAAGGGCTGGGGTGCAATGTCTTGGCTGGCCTGGGCCTCCCTCTTTCTTTTCTGGGGAGCGGGGCCAGCCATCCAAGGGCCAGCTGCCTACCTAATCTCCCTTAACTTCCCGCCTACCTACCTGAACACCCCTAATCACTCTGACTGCCTGTCTGATTGCCCCTTTACCACTTGCTTGGGGGCAGGGCCAGACTGACCCTATTGGTCAGCCTCTGGTTGTTATGACCTGGGTTTTTATATATTAGTATATTCTACTATTCCTTATGCTGTGGTATAATTATTGGTATGCAGTTCACAACTCTTCATTAGATTGCACAACATTCAAAAACAGAAGCTGTGTCTGATTAATTTTCATAATTCCAGAAGTTAACCTAGTGACAGGCACATAGAAGATACCAAATTATTATTGGATTAATTTTACCTTAAAGAAAATAGTATTTCTTTTGGAGCTAGAGAACTTCCCCTCTGTAAATTTCCCAGTTCAACTATTTCTATTCTCAAAAATAAAATGTTACCTATCTCGGTATGAATTTACACACATTAGCAAAAGAATCAAAAGCCCCAGTGCTCTCTGCAATGTTCTCTTATTTCTCCATGTGTGGACTCTTGGTTCTTGGGAACCTGTGCCCACCTTTGGTGGACAGGAGCAACCACATTCAAGGGGAGTAGCATCATCTTTGCCTTAATTCTACTATAAGATTTTGGCTGATAAATTTGCTTTTTTTCATCTAGAATGTATTTCTTCTTTTTATCTCTCTTTAACAATGCTTGTAAATATACTGTCATCCACTGAGTCTTAACACATCATGAAAATATTATGATGTTGGCAATCATCTCCTATTGAGAACACCTATAGTATATGTATCTGTCAATTTCTGTAGTTATCCTAAGTGATCTTGCACTGCATCTATAATATTTTTGTGGAATAAATCACTCACAGTGTCTAATAGATTTTAAGCTTCTTAGTAACTGTGGCATACTCTTGGTATCATTTGTTATATCCAGTACCTGCTTTGCATATGGAAAATAATAAATATATCTTGAATGAGTGAATGAATATATGTTGGTAAGGATATATATTACAGGTAAATATTTACTACTACTTATTTATACTCATCTTATAAATTAGCTACACATTTGCAGTGACTTCTCCCCATGTGAGATGTAGGAAATTTAGTATTAACTGGGGTTAGGCAAAATATTTTCTGGAAGCCAAATCCATATCTTTGCCTGTTTTCGCATTGCCCACAAGCCAAGAATAGTTTTTACATTTTTTAAAGATCAAAAAGTAATCAAAAGAAGAATATTTTCTGCCACATGAAATGAAAATTTCAGTATCCATAAATAAAGTTTCATTGGATAATAGCTAAACCTATTTGTGTAGGTATTCTCTGTGGCTGCTCTCATGCTCTAACAACAAAGTTGAGTAGTAGCAACATGTATGGCCCATAAAGCCAAAAATATTTATTATCTGGACCTTTATTAGAAAACGTTTGGTCACTCTCTTTATAAATAAACAACAGCAATACAAACACTGATAAAGCAAAATTCAATTTGCAATTTTCATTCACTTCATACTTTTCTAATTATTATTGAACCTTTCAATAATGCAATCCTATATTTATAAGATTGTAGTTATTGGATTTCATGTGTTGTCTTGTTACTTGCAAGAGATTAAAATGTACATGTATATTAAAGTACATGCAAACACACACATGCAAAATCAATGCAGTGTAGGAATTGAAGAGTCCTGGAGCAACTTTTATGCTGAGAACTAGGTGAGCTGGAGTGGTACAGTATAAACCTAGCATGATTTAAGAATTTTGATTATCTTAATGCAGGTAAGAGTTAACATTCACTCCTGTTGATTTTAATTAAAAGAACGGATGTACTAATGTATTTATGATTCTGCTGAATACTACATAAGCATGTGATGAATTTTATGTGAGAACATGTCTCACTTAAGTTGCATCTCATCATTAAAATTAAGGAATTTGCAGAGACTTTACTGTGCTTCTAAAAATCCAAAATATCCCATTTGTCTAAAATACTTAATTTTGATTTTGTTTATTTCTTTGAGGACAGAGTCAGATAAAGAAATTTGCACTGGTATGTAGTAGAAGTCTTGCAATAAAATAGACTGAATTTATCCTTTTAAAACAAAATGAAGTTAAATGAATGCGCTCGTGTTTGCTGCGCCTTTTCTTTCCCACCACAGGGCATCTCTTGATAATTTCTTTGCTCAGCAGTCTAGCAGACTTGAAGCAGCAAAATTTATGAAATGAAAGAAAACACTTAAGCTACAGGGTTGAGTGGGTAATCTTCCTCTCTTAGCAATTGCATTGCTAATGGAGTCTCCACCTCCCCTTGATGAGCCGTATAACTTTTGCCAAGTCGAAGATTGCATATATCTTGCATTGCACAATGATATCTTAGTGAGGGTATACTACTATTCCATTTTGTGTTTGTGTACTGAATGAAGAGCTTTACTTATATATTCACTTTAATTGAAAATTTCTGTTGCATAAAATAGGCTTTAATTAACAGTGGTTATTCCAAAGTTAGCACATATAATTATCAGCAATACCAAATACATGCTAACATTCAGACCCGGAGCATAATTGTAATGCAGGCAAAGTTGACAATGATACAATGAGTCTTATAGTTTTTAATGCTCATTTCAGAATTGTTTGGTTTGCTTAGATCCCAACTGCATTTCTAATTTTTGGTTACTCTATCATTTTTTCTAAATTTCACCTCAATGCTTCCTCCATTTTATTTCTTCCTCTAAGTGATTCTCAACCAATTACTTTTCTCACTATATTATTAATCTCCTCAGGACCTGAGCCTATTCACTTTGCCATTCTTATGGGGTACAAACACTATACAAATATAGTTTCATGTTAACCTGAATAGTAACTTGTCTCACTTCACATTCTTATGCTTTTAAAATATGAACAAAAGGATAAAAAATATAAAAGGATTCCTTGTTTGGGAATTTTAATTCCTTCTTCTTTTCTTTATTTTTTTTAAGGAACTTCTTTCTTTTTAAAAATATACATTTTTATTGATTTCAAAGAGGGAGAGAGAGAAATAGAAATATCAATAATGAGAGAGAATCATTGATGGGCGGCCTCCTGCACGCCCCACATGCTGCAACCCAGGCATGTGCCCTTGACCTGAATTGACCTGGGACCCTTCAGTCCACAGACCAGTGCTCCATCCGCTGAGCCAAACCAGCTAGAGCTGTTTCCAGTTCTTTATGTTTTAGAGTTTTCCCCCCATTATTCCCTGAATTATTTTAAAAAGGTCACATTATTTTCAACTAACTAGTTTACAAAATATTAACATGTGCAAAATATCATTAATAAATCATTAAAAAGATAATTAAACATAAACAACCCAATAATCATACTATTTAAAAACATCTAACCAGTTGCTCCAAAACCAATTTTTTAAAGTTCATTCTTGTCAACTGATAAAATGCTAGCCTTATTATAGGGTAAATTCCAAAATTAACTCAGTTTTTGTACTTTCCCATTCAGTTCCAATGATCTATTTAGTCCTATTAACAGGAAATCTCTTTTAAATTATATTTTCAAATCTATTTTAATTTCTAGATCTTAATTGTTCCACTTGACTATTTTTCTTTTCTATCATCTTAGTGAGCCTTAGGAAAGTAAGTTAATTTTGGCAGACACATTTGTATTTTCAAGTTCCATGATAATCTTCTTGGTGCTTTGAATTTTATAGAACTTAGGGGGACCAAATCATATGATAATCGTCATAGATACTAGAAAATATATTTGACAAAATGCAACACCCATTTATGTCAAGTCATGCACAAAATAGGAATTTATGAATACTCCCTTAATAAAGTAAAACATGTATAATTCAGTGCAGTTGCTAGCAGGTTACTTAGTAGAGAAATAGCAGGGATTTTCCTGTTAAAGATTAGAAAAAGAGGAGACTCCATTAGCAATTTTCAGTCCTATTTTTTGGCATTTAGTTGAAGATCTTAGCCAATGGAATTAAAGAGGAGAAAGCAATTATATATTGTAGATTTTATAATTTATAGATAAAAGTATAATTTAAACAAGTTGAGGCATATTAACTTATTCAACCATCATACTTTATAGATCTTTGTAGATACTTACTTGACAAATTCTTTAAAAAATTGAGAAAATGGAGGAAATGTGTACACAAGTGATATTGAGAAAGTATTTAAAAATTCTAGTGTGATAATAGTATTGCAAATCTATTAGATAATATTCTGAAATATTTTCAGATAAAATGATGTGATAGCTCAAATTTCCTGCAAAATATTCCTGGGTGGGGGAAGAGAAATAGGGGCATAGATAAAATAAAATTGGCCATGAGTTGGGTAATGATACTATTCTAATTTTCCACATGTTCAAAGTCCATCGTAAAAACATAATACTGTTTAGTTATTTATCCTTTACTCAGTCTTTCTTTGCTTATAAAGATATCACTCTCCCAGAAAACAATGTGCAGTCACCACTCTATCCCCTTCTTATATACCTTCAGTGCTTTTTTTGGAGTTTTCCTGAAGTTTCTGCATTGATCGGTTATATAAAGATGACAGGAAAGGAGGAAGGTTAGAGGGGTATATACTAACAAGTTATGACAAGTTCACATATTAGAGGGGTTGGAGGGTGCAATAAATAAGCATCTGCACAAATTTCTAGTTGCAATCTCAGGACTCAAGATTTTAAAACTGATGGATTTTTCTACCTTTTTCACGGTTGGTCTCTCTCCTAAGTTGATTTCTGAGGGCATCATGGTATGAAATTTCAAAGAAAAGAGTCTTAAAATTGTTACTTTGTGTAACCCATATATCAGTAATTCTTTTAGATCTGGTTAAACTGGGCCAAAACCCTAATTTCCTGGTTCAAGTTTTATAAATTCATATATTATAATTTTCTCAATTTCTCTTTGTTTCTGCATGTAAATGAGATTTTCTTAATTTTACTAATATTATTCTGTTTGAAAAGTTTGCCTCTTTGTTAACATCCACTAAAATATGCTTTCCGGTGGCCGGTGTGGTTCAATGGTTAAGAATCGACCCATGAATCACTGGTTAAATTCTGGGTCAGGGTAGGGGTATACAGGAGGCAGCTGATCAATGTTTCTCTTTTATCAATATTTCTATCATTCTATTCCTCCCGCTCCTTCTATCTCTAAAAATCAATAAAAGCATACTTTAAAATAATAAAAAAATAAACTTCAAAAAATATATGATTTCAGTAAATTGACCCTCAGTAAATTTTCTGAAGGTTTTGAAATTGTGAAAATCAAATTACTGAGCAAAATTATCTTCTGCAATATTACTGACTTCACATTCCTTTTCATCCCACCCTTTATCTTTTTCCTCCCTTCAGGAAATGGAATTTTTTCCTATTAACAAAGTATTTTTTTCTCACATTCAGGCCTTGCAAATAATTACTTAACCCAATTATTGTACCCTATTATATGCAGAAGAATAATTCTTGGTCAGTTTGATCCAGTGTTATAGCAGAATAATTGAAGACAAATTCTGCTGGTGAAAAGTAGAAATGGAGAAACAGACTGACCCTGACATAATGAAATGTGTAAGTTCTTAGAACTAATAGGTTTGGAAAGAGCATTTAGTTACTTCCTCATCATTCTTATGAAGACAAGGCCTATAAAACAAAACAAAACAACAAAACAGTATTGTCTATGGCTGCAGAGTTAGTGACAAAGCCAGAACTAGAATGTAGATCTTTCAATTCATGGTCCAAAATGTGTTCTATTGTGTTGCTTCTAATACCATATATATTTTTATCTCCTTGTGAAAATGCCAGAGTTTAAAGAAAATAAAAAGGAGAATATCTTTCCGCTCAATACAAAGAAACAAACTTTCCTTGAAGTACGAATTGAATAGCTTTTGAGAAACATGGCAAAGTCCAGGTTTGATCTCAGAGATTACAGCTCTTATTCTTTTCAGACTAGATAGATAATTGGATTGGTAAAGCTCATGGATAGTGAAATTTGACAGACGGCAGAAGGAAGATTTAAGAGATGTAATTGAAACTATAGGTTTTTTTGGAGATGAAGTGCAATGATGTGTTTGTGACAGAGCAGAATGATTTCTTATTTCAAGGTAATTACCTATGTGTGAGGATTTACTAAGATAAGAAATGAAGGGAAATTTATAAGAGTGACAGGAATTTTAAATGTACTGTCAATTACTATACATAAATATGTATAATAAGTAATTTGAAAGGTAATGTTATTTGAAAACATATGTAACAATTAGAATGAAAAAAACCAACATATTATTATATATTTTCGAAGGGAGACATAAGTAGTTTTCAGTCAGCAAATGTGTTAATATCCTTAAGTCAATTGTTCTTAAATTGTGGTACACATCAAAAGCACCTGAGAAGGTTTTTAAAGCATATATGCCCAGTCTGGCTGGTGTGGCTTAGTATTTGAGCTTTGACCTATGAACAAGGAAATCAGAGTTCCATTCCCATTAGGGTACATTAGCAGGTCGCCTGATTGATCCCTAGTAGAGGGCATGCAGGAGGCAATTGATCAATGAATCTCTCTCATCATTGATGTTTCTATCTCTCATATCTCTCAAATATATATAAAAGGCTAACTGACCAAGCTGACATACACTTACCACGAAGGGGCAGACACTCAACACAGGAGCAGCTCAGCGAAAACAACAATGCAGAGTGCCTTCTCACATTCTGGGACCCCTCAAGGGATGTTGGACTGTTGGTTTCAGCCCAATCCCTACAGGCCAGGCCAAGGGACCCCACTGGGGCACAAATCTGTGCACTGGGCCTCTAGTATATATGTGAAAAATAAAGCCCTAATCACTGTGGCTCAGTGAATAAAGTGTCAGACCATGGACTGAAGGGTTATGAGTTCAATTATGGTCAAGGGAATGTACCTCAGTGCAAATTCAGTCCCCAGCCTTGGTTGGGGTATGTGCAGGAGGCAACCAACCAATGTGTCTCTCTCACATCCATGTTTCTCTCTCACATCCATGTTTCTCTCTCTCTCATACATTCCATTCTCTCTAAAAATCAGTGGAAAAATATCCTTGGGTAAGGATTAATGATAACAACAAAAGCAAAAGCTTTAAAGCACATATGCCGACTCCTACCCTAGACCTACTTCCTCAAAGTATCTGTTTGAAGTCCAAGAAAGTCTATTTAAAAATATTCACACTGGCTGGTTACTCTAACCGTTAGAGCATCATCCCAATACACTAAGATTGCAGGTTTGATCCCCAATCAGGTACATACCAGAAGCAACTAATGAATGCATAAAACTTAGTGGAATAAACAAATATCAATCTCTCTTTCTTTTTTCTCTCTTACTTTTTAGTCATTTTTTAAAAGAATATTCCTCAGGTACCTGATGCACAACTCTTGTTAGGATGGGGCCCCTTAAATGTAATACTCCTGATAAACTCTGTTGCTCTGCTGGGTAGAGGAGAGATTTCAGGCAACATTCACTCACTGCCTGTCATTTGATGCCTAGATAGCCACCTCCCTAGGTGGTGATACAGGGCACAGCTAGAGAATTTTTCTGTTGAATCTTTTTTTTTTTCTTATCTTCAGATCCTGCATTTTAAATAACCCAGTTTCTACTTCGAGTTCATTCAGATTAATCTGATCACTCCAAAAATCTTTAAACAGAATTGACTGATTACAAAAGCATAAAACTGGGCAACATTGTCAAAAACAACCATTCCAGAGCATGAAGCAGCACACAATGGCAGTAAAAACAAACAAACAAACAAACAAAAAACGGACAGGACTGTGTTTATGTAAAACTGATCCAATATTACATAAGAATGCTTTACTTCTGGCTTCTTGCCTCCCATTATGCTCTGACTCAGAATTCAAAGCCCCAGTTTCATCACTCAGGTGGTAATCGGAGTGGGTTTGAGGCTGTCTGAGGAAATCAGCAGCTTTATACCATTAGGTGGTTGATTTGGTTCTGGGTGAGGGGTAAGATTTACAGCTCCCCTGGCTAAAACCAGTAAGATCAAAACAAGCAAGGGGAGAAAAGCACTAGCGCTCGCTCGCTCTCTCTCTCTCTCTCTCTCTCTCTCTCTCTCTCTCTCTCTCTCTCTCTCTCTCTCACACACACACACACACACACACACACAGAAATAGGAAAACCAGAATGATAGGCAGGCACCAGGTTTTAACTTCAGTTTAGGCAAATAGAATAAGAGGGAGAAATTTAACAGAGCGGTCCGGATTTGAGAAAGACATAGAAGGGCTGACATACACTTTCCCCAAATTCTGGCTGACTGCTAAACACAGATGCAGAGGAAATCTGGAAGTGCCAGGAAAAGGGGAAAGCCGACTGAGAAGGTGGAACTTGCAGCATCTTTGATGCTGAATTACACAAGGCATTTTGCAACACACACACAGCTCAGGTGGCATAGGGTGGAAGTCTTACAGGCTTTCTATGTCTGATCCTAGCCTCTTGCCCTAATCCAAATTACTGGCTGACCAGTAAACTAAACTACACAGAGGAGACTCCTCAGTGGATACATACAAATATATATATATATATATATATATATATATATATATATATATATATACATACATACACACACACATACACATATATGTATATGCTTATATATGAATATGAATGATTGTATATTACAATATAAAGGAGGTAGTTCTACAGTTAAGTCAATAAAAATAACTTGAAAAATAGCACAAAATTCAGAGACACTGCTGTATCTCATTTACAGTGTAATTTTAAAACAAAAAAAATTATTAAACATACAAAGAAATAGGAAAGGGTGACTACAATTCAGGGAAATAAAAAGCTTTCAATAGGCACTGACTCTGAATGGGCTCCCACGTTGATACTTTCACAAAAGTATCAAAGCAACTATTATAAATATGTTCAAAAGATCTAGCAATATGTTAATAATAAGACAAATAAAAAATAGCCACCAAGAAATACAAACTATAGGCAGTGCACTCGGTAGTCCCGGACAGGTCCCAGATCTCTCTCTGGCTTCAACACAGTGTTTGGACGGAATAGACCCAGGGATGCCTCTTCTTCCAGCCTCTGGCCACTCTCCTGCGCCTTATCCCTTCACCACCTTCAGAAGCACCTCCGAGACCAGCCAACACACCATTATTGTTTTTATTTTATTTTTTTCTGCCTTAACTCCTTATTGCCAAACAACCATGAGCTCCCAAATTTGTCACAATTACCCCACCGAGTTGGAGGCTGAGGTCAACCCATCTGGCCAACAGCCTCTGCGGGCCCCACACCTACCTCTCTCCGGGCGTCAGTTTCCACCACGAAGATGTGGCTCCCGAGGGCGTGGGCAGAGAAGAAGCCCAGGGCACTGAGTCTCTTAAAGTTGCAAAACCAGCAGCGCGGTGGCCGCATTCTCATCCAGGATGCGCTGAAGCCTCCCCAAGATGACTGGGCCGAAATTCAGGACATCATAGCAGCCGCCCTGGCCCCTAAGAGGAGCCTGAGCCAGGCCCTTCTGGAGCTGCAGGCCCTGGGTTCTACTGCGCAGGCCCTCAGCTCTGACTTCCGGGAGAACCACTTCCTGCGGGAGCAGGTGAAACTCACTAAGAAGATGGGCCGCACCTGGCTCACCCCGCAGGCTGGCCCGCCCCCAGGCTGGGCTGGGCGAGTATCTCTTGGAAAGGCTCATCCTCAAGTTCCACTAGGAGCCTTTGTGGGGCTCCCGCTGCATTCCCCTGGTGTCTGGCTTTACCTGAGCCTGTTCCCAAAACTACTAGCCATTCTATAAGCACCCTGAAGCCCTCTCCCATGCAGTGGACCAAATGAAACAAAAAAGCTTTTTTGCAGCAAGAAAGGGGAAAAGAAATAAAAACTATAATAAGAAGAATCTGGCTATTATGGGCTGAAAAGTACAATAATTTAAATGAAAATTTTCATAGCCGGGACCTATGTAAAACAAGCAGTTGAACAAGTGGTGCCAAAGTGAGTGAGACTAGAATGGGTGGGTGGGTGGATGAGCTGTAAGGCTCTATTCCTTCCAAGAATTTACCATGTCTTTCCTTGAGGCAACATTCCCTGTGGGAAAACCTGGCCATAGTTTCTTATGCTGACCTTTATAGTATTTATCATCTCTGTGCCAGTTTCCTTTTCCTCGTGAAAAAAATAAAAATAAAGCAGTACTAGCTCTAAACTATCTTGTAATTTATTTGGTAAAGATAAGGAATTGAGTCTTTGTTTTTCACTCATAGACACAGACCACAGCATGGTGATTACTGGAGGGTAAGGAGGATGGAGGGAGTTAGAAGAGGAGAAAGCGGGGATAAATGATGATGAAAGGAGACTTGACATGGAGTGGTGTACACACAATATAATGTACAGATGATGTGCTATAGAACTGTACACCTGAAGCCTACATACATTTATTAACCAATGTCACCCCAATAAATTCAATAAATAAATAAAAATAAATGAATAAAATAATTTTCATCTACACAAAGCATTTTGTTAGTACAATGAACCACATTAATGTTAAGTACCATAATTAATACTTCTGATTGTGATGAGAAGGTAGAAATACAGCTCTCCAGAAAAATCCTACAGACATAACTCACTCATGGCTCATTTTAGCAGAGGGAAAAAGATTGCCATTTATAACCAGCATCTAACAGTACCTTTAGTGAACAAATTTTCAAGTGCTAAAATATTCACTTTTTTTTTTTAATTCCAGGGTTCCAAATTCAAGTGTAGGAGGGATCATTTTTAGACATGGGATAATTTCAACAACCCTACATCATTTGGTCAAAATCACCTTCTTGAATTTTCTGACTGTCCCAACCCTCCCCAACTCTTTCCATGAAGATACATCAAGGCACATAACCAACAAGCACATATAATATTTCATTTTATTATAATGAACTAATGAAGGTATCGCCATTAATACAATGCTTTTTTCCATGTATTGTTTTTTATAGTAGAACCACTTTAGTTGAATAGTACATAGTAAATGTTTCTTTTCATAAAATGAGTTTTACAGTTGCTCTTAAAAGGGTATAATTACCAATTTAAGCTTAAACACTGGGAGTATGTGTTTATTTCTTCCCTATAATAAGAATTCAATATAGTGATAGAAAAGTATAATTTTTAAAATTATAAATTAATAAACTAAAGGAGATATTATTGGATGAGACTTTTTACTAAACTTCTACAAAAAGAAGAGTTGATGAAAGAGTGTTGATTAATGATGTAGAAGAAATCTTACATAGAACAATATGTAGAAGGTAATGTAACCAAAACACAGGTTTGGCTGCCTGCTGCAATAAAAACCAAACTTATGAGACAGGTTCTGGTGCAAAAGGAAAGATGTTTATCTATAACCTAGGAGAGAGGTGGACTCCTGCCTCAAAGATCATCTCCCTTCTTGCTCAAGCCAGGGGTTTTTATGGGAATACAAAAAGCTGGTGCTTTTTACCAGTCAATTTCCTTGCTACCGCTTTGCTGCTCAGTGTAAGATCCTCCCTTTGGGCCATCTAAGCCAATGGGAAGAACCCTCCCTGGCTCTTTAATGGCCTACGGTAACAGTGATACATCTAAAGAAAGTACAATTTTTAGCAGTCTGCTAATTTCCCCCAAAATCTATTCTGCCTTTCTCCCTTTGGGTAATTAAAACGTGCTGACATCCAGCCCCTCATTTCTAGCAAGGAATATGGCTCAACTAGAGATTAGATATTCTAGCTTCTCTGGAAGCTTAATAAACCATGTGGCTAAATTCAGACCAATGATGTGAACAGAATTTGACATGTAAATTTCTAAGTCAAAATCTTGAAAAGAAAGAGGATTGTGTTCTTTTTCTGAATTTCCTTTTATATTGTCAGGAAAAGAGCAACTTTAAGGGACTATACCAGATATAAAGAATTACCTAGTGCTTTCATTTAACCATTTATGGTTCTTATATATTAATTTATGTTGTCTAACTTTCCATTAATCTTTTAACATATACTAAGACTTATGAAAGAATATTTTAAGTTATTTTAAAAATATGGAAACTGTAACTTATCACTAAACATTTAAATGATCACTAAATGAATGAATCACTATAACACTATTCTGAGAAATGACAGGTGAAAAATTAATAAAAGCATTATGATTTTTCAATGATAATAATGCCAAAATTATATAAAGTTTCAAAAAACAGAACAGAAAAAAAATATTGAAATTAACTAACCTTATATAAATTCCCAGAAATACACATGAAAGTGTGTGTGTGAGTGTTTGTGTGTGTGTCTGTGTGTATATGTGTGTGTGTGTGTGATATCAGATCATTTTTCTTTATGGATACAAATTTTTTACCCTTTCAAAACCTAAATAATTTTTCTGTGATATGCAAAATATGGTATTTAGGGAAGTGCATGCTTTTGAAACAAGAGTAAATGCTTTTCAAACAAAGCTGGGTTAGAAAGCTAGCTGTGTTTCTTGTTAACTTTCAAAATATGCTAATGTTATTTAAGCTCTCTGATATATAGTTTTCTCATTTATAAAAAAAAAAATGGGCAAAGTGGATTTAGAGTTGTTTTTTAACTCATAGAGATAACAGAATCTGACACACAGAAGCTGCTTAATATATTGTAGCTGAGTTTTTTTTTTTTCCAGGAGGAATTCAGGAGAGTTGTTACATTTACAGGTACATTAAAAATAATTAAATGTAGACTTGTAATTTGATTTTATTTTTAGCAGATAATTAGTTTTATGATCATGAGATACATATTTAATTTAATGATTTTTGTGAAATAAAAATACATGTATTTTATAGTGCTACTGTGAATGTTATAAAAATATAATATAAAATACCAAAACTGTACTGCTACTATGTAATATATATATATATATATATATATATATATATATATATATATATATATATTATATCCTATATAATAAAAGCCTAAAGCCTAATATGCTAAGTGTCCAGTTGTCTGATGACTGGTCATCTGTTCAACCAATCAAAGTGTAATATGCTAATGATATGCTAAGGCTGATCAACTGCTACCTATGACATGCACTGACCAGCAGGTTAGGGGCAGGTGCTCTGAGCCAGGTGTCCTCAAACTTTTTAAAGTGGGGGCCAGATCACGGTCCCTCAGAGAGCTGGAGGGCCGGACTATATGAACTACTAATTCCTACTGTAACACCTCGGCTGTGCTCACTGCCCAAAAAACCTGGCGGGCCGGATCAGACTCTTCTGCGGGCCACATGTGGCCCGCGGGCCGTAGTTTGAAGACCCCTGCGTCTGACCAGTAGATTAGCTTGATGCTGGGGTCTGACAGATCAAGACTGAGCAAGATGGGCCAGACATACCCTGGAGCCCTCCTGTGGTCCCTTCTCTGGCCTGATCCTGCACCAGTGAGGTCCCTCAGCCTGGCCTGTGATCTTTCACAATCCAGGACCCTCAGGGGATGTCAGAGGGCTGATTTTGGCCTGATCTCACAGACCACTTCCCTCAGGAGGATGCACAAGCTGCTCCCAATTGGAACTAATTGGATGGGAGCCCGCAGCAGGCACAGTGGGGCCAGAATGAGTGGGAGTGGCAGGTAGGAGCTGCAGGTGGTGTTGGACTGTATGTTTTGACCCAATCTCCACAGGCCACCCCGAGGGACCTCACCCATGCACAAATTTGTGCTCTAGGCCTTTAGTACTATATAATAAAAGGGTAATATGCAAATTGCCCCTAATGGGGAACCACTGGTCAATATGATGCACAGTGATCAACAGAGGTCAGACGCTTAATGCAGTAGCTGCCACCTGGTGGTCAATGTGCTTCCACAGGGGGAGCTCCACTCAGCCACAAGGTGGGCTGATGGCTGTGAGTAGTGGCGGTGGTGGGAGAGGCTCCTCGGCAGCGCTAAGGATGTCTGATTGTGGCTAAGGATGTGTTTTTTGCAGGGAGTGGGCCTAAGCCGCAATCGGACATCCTCCGAGGGCTTCCAGACTTCCAGAGGAATGTCTGACTGTCAGCTTAGGCCCATCCCCCAGGGACCCGGCCTAAGCTGCAGGTGGACATCCTCTGAGGGGTCCTGGACTGCGAGAGGGTGCAGGCCTGGCTGAGGGATCCCACTGAGTGCACGGATTTTTGTTCACCAGGCTAGTAGTATATATATAATAGTACAGCTACCATTATTATGATATGCTTCTTATGAAAATCATTTGTTCATTTTCAGGAAACTTCTCTCAAGTATTAAACCAAAATTTACATTTTTTATTCACAAGACTTATATCCATCTTTAAAAAAAAAAAAATACCCTGTTTCTAATATGCTTTCTTTGTCTCTTTGCACTAAAATTTGAACAATTTATGTTCCAAGTGGCTCATTTTATTCTTAGCTATTGTTCTCCAATGTCATCATTAATCTCAAAGCCTAAACTATAAGGCTATCCCCACCTTCATCAGTTTCAGATTAGCAAATATAGATCTGTTCTAGACCATCAGATATCGTTCCACTAAGGTAGCTTTCTGAAACATGTCACTAATAGAAAACTGTCTTGGACGCATATGGATATGAATCAATAATATAACTATACTTTCCATTTCTCTTATTCCTCTGTTATTATTGCTTTAAGGTGACAAAAATTCACATACATCACCTACCCCTGGGGATTTTGTTAGTTTTAGTTCTATAAGAATACCAGTGTTCTCAGCTCTAAAGTCTTACTATTACAGATGCTCTTAATTTCACAAATATTTTATTGTGACAGTCTTTGATGTTTCATGCACTTCTATTAAAATATTGATTATCTGGGAATCTTTTCTTTTTAATTAAAAAATATACTATGAATATTTACCAGTTTTAAAGAGAGTAACTCAAATAACACTATTTTAAATTTTAGGCTGATAGCTACAACTGCCATTTTAAGTCAATAGTGAACTAGTCTAAACAATTAAAATTTTTATAAAAAGTCATTACATAATTGTCCTTTTGAACAAGATATAGACAGGTGTGTACTAAGACAAAAGTGCCTAACTTTTCAGAGAAGAGTCATAACTATTTTCAAGGAGCAGGAGCTAATAGGTTTAGCTTTGAAAAATAGCAGGCATTTTCAGTGCAGAAAAAGGAAGATTATTAAAAGCAATAGGAAGAGTTGGGTTAAAAAAAAAAACTATTTTAATGCAGTTATCAAATAACGAATTTTTTAGTTGGTTAGAGTATATGTACCTAATTAAAAAGTCTGAAAAACTGAGCCATTCAGTGTTTATTGAGAGAGAGAAAAAAGGATTAAGAAACAAAAGGGGAAAAGAGAGGAAGAAAGGAAGAGAGGTTTTTTTTAGGGGGAAAATGTACATTTTTTTCATTTTGAAGAGGAGGAAGGAGGTACACACAGATACCACAATAGGAAAGCCTATACGTAGCAGAAAGGAAGTATAAAGACAAAAGGCACTATTTTTTTCTATGACATATTTAATGCTTGAAAAATTAATTTATAGAAAGTTCATTTCAAGGTTACATACAGTAAGAATGTGGTAAATACTATAAGTTTGTAGGCTTGGAAAGTAGCTTTGAGAGCCTCATTGATGCAAGTCAGAGAACTCTCATCCAAAAATACTAGACTCATCAGACAATTACTTGATAGAAGTGGAATTTAGAATCTGGTTTAAGTTTAATGAAGCCAAATGGAAATATAAACTAAGATGATGTGCCACTTGATTCCTTCAACTCTCTCCGAGTAACTGTGTGTCTTCCCTCTGGAGTTGCTGACTTTTCTTTTTCTAATAAAGCTAAGGAATCAGTTATTTTAGTTGCTTTCTAAGGGAGGCCTGTCAGTGTATGATAAAGATAAAGCTGTACCAAGAGTGTGGCTTAAGATACACATTTGATAAAATTTCAGAACAAAATTTCTTCAACATTATATTATTCTTCCTTGAGGACCAAAAGCAAAACTAATTTGTAAACTCACACAAGCAATTAGAAGCAGAATCTAGGCCATTCTGTCTCTCTTTATCATACTAATGAAATAGGTACAATTCACTTTCTAGTAGTAAGGTGATGTCTACCAGGATATAGGGCATGGCAGGACGATAGGAAAGACTCCGCCAGAAAGGTGTCATATTTATAAAGAAAATAGCCATATGCAATCAAGTACAGTGAAGGGGGAGAGGTCATTGTGCATAGATAAATTGAGTGCCAGAAAGACGAACCACTGAGATAGGGCATCAGGTAGTTAAAAAATATACACCCTATGTATGCTGAAATGGACTTTGGACAAATTCATAGGTTCACAGATATGAGAGCCACTGACACTCATGTATATGGGGTTCCCTAAATATATATATATTTATACACACAGATACCACAATAGGAAAGCCTATACGTAGCAGAAAGGAAGTATAAAGAATATATATATTTTTTTTCTTTCATTAATATTTCTCTTATAAATTTAATTAATTACTGGACCAGTTGAAGCAACATTAAAGGATAAAGAAAAGTATCTTCCCCCATACTGGCATATACAGTAGAACCTTGCTCCTTGAACTTAATTCATTCCAGAAGGCTGTTCAAGAAATGATTTATTTGAAAACCAAATTATTTTTCCCCATTAGAAATAATAGTTAATTGAATTAGTTCATTCCAGATCCTCCAAGGATTCCCTGTTTTAACCTTTTTGTATACACAGTACATGTCCAATGTACTGTTTAACCTATAAACAAACACTTCCTTAAATTTATCAATCCACTCCCTACTAACCTTAAATAAATCACTTTCAGCACTCATTTCAGGAGTGTCTTTCAGGAAATCAGTATGCAGCATCTTTGCTTTTTCACATATCACTGCCTATAAAATGCTGTCACTGGTTAACAGCTTTTTGTTTATCCCAAATCATTGTTTTTCTACTTCCTCAATTGCCTGTGACCATTGTTTCTTTCACACCTTTAGCAACATTAGCACTCTTTAAAAAAAAAAAAAAAATATATATATATATATATATATATATATATATATATTTTTTTTTTGATTTTGTACAGAGAGGAAGGGAGAGAGATAGAGAGTTCGAAACATCGATGAGAGAGAGTCATGGATCAGCTGCCTCTTGCACACCCCTACTGGGGATGTGCCCGAAACCAAGGTACATGCCCTCGACCGGAATCAAACCCGGGACCCTGCAGTCCCCAAGCCGACACTCCATCCATTGAGCCAAATCGGTTTCAGCAACATTAGCACTCTTGATGGCTTCTTTTTGTTTTAAGATTGTGCCAATAATCCATTTCACCAGCAACAAAAGAAAAAATAATAAAATTAAATTAAAAACCCACAAAAATATTCACAGCACAATTTCCTACGATGTTAAGAACAGGAGGTTTAGTGGTAAACTGACTCACATTCCCTTCTTTCTGTCCTGCTGACACATCACAACCAAGACATTTTTTCCATGAACAACTTGGTCAAGAACAGAATTGTGTGCAAGGGAAATTAGTCCTAACCAGTTTGGCTCAGTGGATAGAGCATCGGCCTGCAGACTGAAGGGCTCCAGGTTCCATTCTGGTCAAGGGCATGTACCTTGGTTGCAGCCACAACCCCAGTAGGGGGTGTACAAGAAGCATCCCATTAATGATTCTCTCTCATTAATGTTTCTAACTCTCTATCCCTTTCCCTTCCTCCCTGTAAAAATCAATAAAATATTTTTAGGGAAAAAAAAGAAGGGAAATTGGAGGAAAAACAAGCTTTGATCATAACTAGGAAAAGACTGAAAGGGAGACACTCGGAGTGTGACTTAAGTCACTAATCAGATGAGACAGATGCAGCAGACCTACTAGTGGAAATTCTACATCTGTGGTCTTCAAAATTATAGCCTCTTTTCTCTTGCATTTATATTACAGAATTTACAAATGAAAAACATCTGTGCCAAATGCATTAGGTTACCATTCTTTCCAGAATTGTTTCATGAATTTTTAAAAAAAATAAGTCAATATCTAAAACATCAAGTGATTCTCTCTTTTCTTCTTTTTTGTTTTTACTAATAATATGTCATTAAAATGAATTAATAATCATTTGATAATATATTTTTTATAAAAAGAAATTTTGAAGATGAAGGGGAACAGAATATTCCACTCCAGATTATATCTCTTTTGTATAAGGAATATCTCAAGCTGATTATTTTTAAGAAATTGCAGACACATGAGAAATCTGAAAACTGAATTGAAGTTCCCCTTTTATAGGAGACATTTACATTTATAACAAAAATTTCCATTTTGCAAGGGTGTCTCCCTAAATGTATCAGGAAGGGTCAGATGTAAAAATCTCTAGGAACTTTTGTTAATATAAAGGCAATAACTTAACATAAAACCATTACTTTTATTACTTGTTATTGTGCTTTTCCTAATAAACCTTCATCTCTGGTCTTCCTCCCACCCCCTTCCCAACATTATTCTTTGTTTTTAGCTAGAGGTCATATTTAAGATGACTTGGGTCACCTCTGAGAGTTACTCAGATTTCCTGTGTCTTTGCCATGTATACAGGAGGTATCCATGCTATTAACATTGTGTGTTTTTTTTCTGTTAATCTGTTTGTTTTTAATACAGGTGGAACAGACTCAGACAAGAATCTGGGAGGGTAGAGGAAACATTATTTTCCTTTCCTTACATACATGTATGATACAAATTTTGTCGTTAATTATGACAATTAAGTATTTAGAGGCCCTTTATATTAATTTCACTTGTTAATTTAATTTAAAACTTGTTTAGTTACAACCTTTTTGCCAGTTATAAAAAATGTGGATAATTAAAAATTTTATGTTAAGACAGAGAAAATAAGCTCAAATCTCACCATATCAATATATCCACAACTGCTTGTTAAATGAGAAAATAAAAGTACTGTGGATAAGTTACTGCAATTTTATTTCTCCTTTCAGGGTCATATTTCACTACCAAAAAGAAAGAATATTTAGTATAATACAATAGTCTTGGGGAAAATACACATAATAGTCCTAATTCTGTTTATAGGAGATAAGTTTCAAATCTCCTAAATTGTACATTATTCATAATTAGCTTGTGCTTTGCTTCATTTAAAATTTTGAGGTTATCCCTAGCTTGTTTGGCTCTGTGGATAGAGTGTCAGCCTGTGGACTGAAGGATCCCAGGTTTGATTCTGGCCAAGGGCACATGCCTGGGTTGCAGGCTCGTGTGCAGGAGGCAACCAATTGATGATTCTCTCTCATCATTGATGTTTCTATCTCTCTCTCCATCTCCCTTTCTCTCTGAAATCAATAAACAAATGTATATAAAAAATAAAAATTTAAGATTGAACTTTTTATTTTGAAAATATTTTTTATAAACTACATGAAATGAATGAGCATTTAAACAACTTTGATTTATTTAAACTACCTGTGAGAGAGAGAGAAAGAGAGAGAGAGAGAGAAAGGGAGAGAGAGAGAGAGAGAGATCCATGTGAGAGAGATTCATCAATTGGTAGCCTCCTGCAAAAAACCCAACCAGGATCAGGGATGGGACTGCAACCCAGGTACATGCTCTTGAATGAAATTGAACCCAAGATCCTTCTGTGTTCAGGCCAACACTTGAACCAATAAGCTACACTAACCAGGGCTCACTTCTCTCATCTTTATCCCATCTCATACTTGGGTTTTACAGACCTATATTCTCTTTCATATAGATATTTAGGAAAATAGTTTTCAATAAAAATGCATGATAATTACTTAGTTTATAGAAGTCCTTATGAAAATGTTTTCTAACATTTTTCTTTCACCAACACACAGTCTTAGAAAACTTATCCTCCTCTATTCCACTCAGCATTTTTAAGCTTTTAGCACTTTTTACATTTTGCTACAATAATTGATTTTCTCATCCATTTTTCTCCACCCATTTGTAAGTCCATTGAAAGAAATTATTGTTACTTATCCATTTCAGAAGAGTCAGCTCATAGCATTTTGTGTGATATTGTACTAAGAGTTCAACCCATATTTGAAAGAATGAATGAATGAATGAACAAATGACAAGAGTATAAAGGGAGAAAACAATAGAAAGCCACATTTCTCATAAGAAGTATTTAGGAAACTAATTTTTAAGCACTTCTGTGTCTATAATTTTTGCAGAGACAAAAATAGACTAATTTATGGTTCATTCTTACCTCTTAAGATTTTTTCCTGTCTTCACAAAATCTCTAGGAGCATGCTATATATTATGCCTTAGTATAATGGAAGGGTTCCAATAATTTAATCAGTTAGAAACTGGTGAATAAGTAGATTCCCATAGCAATAGTTCTTGTTAAGATAAACGAATTATTGTATTTTTTGTTGTTTCAGTTTTTTCAGGTTTCTTTCTCAACATCATACACAATATAGGAACTGCTTAATCAATGACATGTTTTTAAGTTTCAAGTCAATGAAGAAGCATAAGGAAATCAATTTGTAATTCAAGATTCAAGCTTAAACACTCTTCTTATTTACAGCAATTTCTCTATGATGTTAACTAGTTGGTACTATAAGCGGGCATGTAACAATTATTTATCATTTCTGTTGATTCCAATAAAATAGACAGACTTGAGCAAAGTAAAGTTTTACTATTTGGTTGTCAAACACAGCATAATGTTATTACGTAAGCTAAGGTTAATGATACATTATTTTAAAACAAACAGAATGGCTAGCTTTTAGCTCATAGTCATAACCATTAATATTGTTTGCTATTTAAGTACTAAATTATTAGCTGAAACCTGTTTGGCTCAGCGGTAGAGCATCGGTCTGCGGACTGAGGGGTCCCGGGTTCGATTCCGGACAAGGGCATGTACCTTGGTTGCAGACACATCCCCGGTAGGAGGTGTGCAGGAGGCAGCTGGAAAATGTTTCTCTCTCATTGACATTTCTAGCTCTTTATCTCTCTCCCTTCCTCTCTGTAAGAAAAATCAATAAAATATATTTAAATAAATAAATAAATAAATAAATAAATGAATAAATAAATAAATAAATAAATAATCATCTTTTCATAAAAAAAACAAACAAATAAAGTACTAAATTATCAGGTAAATTTCTGTTCAGAAAAGAAACAGGACAAAATAGAATCGCTTTTGCTCAGCCATGTCACCAAACCAAAACTTAATAACTAACCCATCTGCACTTTCAGCCTTTCCCAGGAGCAGAGTTTCACACCAATCAGTCTGGGATTGTTCCAGATCCACATTAGTGAAATAATTTGCCTGGTAAGACCCCCTGTATTCCCCTAAGAGAGAGTGGTCTAGCTTGAAATAATCCACTCTTAACTTCTTAGTTAGACCCCCTTTCGGCCTATAAAAACTTTCCATTTTGTACAACTCAACATAATCATGAATCACTTAATAAAGATAATTCGATCTTCATGTTTACTCCATTGAATTTTATTCTTTAACATTTCCGACGCTTTGCTTTCTTGGGCACTTTTAGGGGAGCACAGGAGTATAAGAACAGTTGTGAGACTGAGGAGACAGGAGGAAGTTAGGTAGAACAGGGGTGGGACCATGGGAGGAAGGAGTAGAACCTGGGAACCTAACGGGGTGAAGTTACTGAAACAACCCAACTGGGTGGGAAAGGGCATTTGTGGGAGGCATAAGCTTTAAAATGTATGCCTGTTACTAAGATAGACAGCTTACAGATAATCACTCACAAGGCAGTGAGGCATGTAACCAGTCCCAGGGATGTTACTAAGGTAAAATTCCTCTCTCTCTCTCTCTTTCTCATTCTCTCTCTCTCAGAAGCGGGCATGTAACAATTATTTATCATTTCTGTTGAACTTTCTCATTCTCTCTCTCTCTCTCTCTCTCTCTCTCTCTCTCTCTCTCTCTCTCTCTCTCTTTCTCTCTCTGTGTGTGTGTGTGTGTGTGTGTGTGTGTGTGTGTGTGTGTACCTGGCACTAGGTTCCTGACTCTCCTATGGCAGAAAAATATGCTCCCCTGGGCCCACATGGCTTAGGGCCATGTGGGGCTCCACACACGGACTAAGAGACAGGACCAGCACAAAGTGTCTGACCAATGAGGTTAGACCAAACCTCGGTTCAACAACCTCCATACTTGTGTTCTGGCTAGGAAAGAATTCAGAGATAAGACCCAAACTGTAAGAGAACATTTATTTGATAAATCACAGAGGTAGAAGAAGTAATTCCTAGATGAAACGGATTTAGGAAAGTAAGGGTGGTACAGAAAGGGCTCTTGGAGTTTGGGAGTGCAGAAGCTAATGGTAAAGTGCCTGGGGCAGGGAAGGGTATGGGAAAGGCATAGGTAAACTCCTGGGAGGGAGAGCACATTGGGTCCTCTATCTGAAGGGTTGAAGGGGTGGAGACCTTAGGGGAGGTCCCAAGAGAAGAGCTCAATAGCATATTCAGTAGTTTTCCAGGTGTGTCCTTTCAGGATTGTGGTCTCCACTCATTGATTGGCCATCACTAGGACAGTGGGTCATCATTCAAAGCAGCTGGTCCTGAGGCTGGTTTTGTTGCTTATCTGGGTCTGGAGCTGAAATACAATTTGAGGCACAGATGTTATCTCTAGAGAAGAAAGGTCAGGGGGTCCTGGTCCAAACCACAGGCAAAGCAATATGCTAGGGGAGGAAAAGTCACCCTGGGGGTTAGGTCCCACCCTACAATTGTCCTTTGCTAGGCTTCTGGGGCTTTGTGCCCTGGTGACTTTCTGTACCTGGCCTGTCTTTGTTCTGCTCACATCTAACAGCCTATAGCAATAACACTTTATAAAAGCATATATTTAATTTAGCATTTTTATATATCTTCAAGAACTTCTAAATAAATTAATTTTAATAATCATATATTTTCTTAGTTTATGATCACTGGATTGAAAAGATTGCTGAAATAGGGTTTCCAAATAAAATATAGGATGTATTTTATTTTCAGATAAATAATGCATAGTATTTAGGATAAATATGTAATATTTGAAAAATACTTATAAAACTGATTGATCACTTATCTGAAATTCAAATTTAAATGGGAATCTCGTATTTTCAATCTGGCAACACTAGCTATAAGGGTTCTTCTCTTAGAGAGGAATTAATAGCTATTTTCTAGAAATTTTACTCCCTTTAGTGTCCTGTTCTCTTAAAACTATGAACATGAAGCATCACAATATCTTTATTTTATTGTTAAAAGTATCACAAATGTTCATTCCCCCCACCAATGGCTCCCTCCACCCCATACTTGCCCCACCTAGGCCTTTACCACAATAGTCCTGATGACACCTAACATTCAATATATTAGAAGCAAATCTATGAACTTCAGAATATTTGGAAATTATTCAGTCTTACTATTAGGCAAGAGTAAAAGTGAAAGAATTAAACTCGTGGTTAGAGTGTTATGCAGATACATCATTTTTCTTTAAGGCAGAAGTTTAGTGGAATATGTTAGAAAATTCTGCTAAAATGCTAAAGGTAGAACATCCTTTGTATGGAAATCATTTTAACCTTTCCCCAAAGGAGGTTACTTTTGTCCTTGGCTTCTAGGAGATAATCTCTAAACCCTTGGGATGTTGTGCCCCATTGGAGAGTCTGTTTGCCTGGAGCCTTGGAATAGCCAGATGGTAACAATGTGATGATATAGGGTGGAAACTTTGACCCAGACCAATAATGTAATGTAGGGTGGAGGTTTGAGGTCAAGGGGAATCAGCTCAAACTCCTAAGGGGCAGGAGAGGAAAGGCACTTGGACAATCAACTTGGCTTATGTGATGAAATCCTGTAAAGACTCCAGACATTCAGACTCAGGTAAGCTCCCCTCTCTGGAAGTACTCCATGTCATACATGGTTTCCAAGAGGCATTCCCACTGTCTAAGATTTAACAAGGGGAGGATATCTGGAATCTTCCTGGACTTTGCTCTAGAGTCTATGCCTTTTTTTCTCTTTGGTAATTTTAATCCCTACTCTTTTCCTGTAATATACTATAACCATCTGGAGTCCTTCTTACAAATAATAAAAACTGAGGGTGAACCCTCCCAAATATGAATTATTGAGGATAATTCTTAATACCCTTAATCTTGTTTTACCTTTAACATAATATCAATTATATTATTTTTTTTAAAAGCCCCTCAAAAATAAAATGTACTCTAAAAAGGAATAATTTAACTTTATATTAGTTATCTATTGTTGCATAATAAACCAGATCAAATTTTTGTGGCTTAAAGGAACATTTTAAAAAATATATATTTTATTGATTTTGAACAGAGACGAAAGGAGAGAGATAGAGAGTTAGAAACATCGATGAGAGAGAGTCTTCAATCAGCTGCCTCTTGCACACCCCCTACTGGGGATATGCCCGCAACCAAGGTACATGCCCTTGACTGAAATCGAACCCGGGACCCTTCAGTCCCCAAGCCGACGCTCTATCCATTGAGCCAAACCGGTTTCGGCTAAAGGAACATTTTACCACATTGTATCATTAGTGTGAGGCACCTGCCATCCAAAAAGCACTAATGGACAGTCTCACAGATAATTTTATTTATTGTTTCTTTGATTGTCATCCTCTGTGCCTCTAAGCCTTGAGGAAGTGTTTTAAAATTTGAAGAAACATCTTAAGGTTTTTTAAAATAAAGATATGCCATCTGTATAAGTTGTGGGACCCAAGATGACATTTTTAACCTGCTTATGAACAAGCATTAGTTGAGTTAGGTAAAATATAAAACACTTTTCCACAGAGCAGCTAAGATAGGTAAGAACATTTTACTAGCTATCACAGTTTTGAGGACTGATTGAACTCAGGAATCTGTCTCTCTCCATGAGACTAGTTTAAGGTTTACCTAATGAGCACATTGGTCAGAAAGAAAATAATCACAGATGGAAGTGCTGTGATATACTAAGAGCATTGAGTGAAAAAGATTCATAACTTTGTTGCCAAATCAAGTAAGCATTGACTGAAAAATTCAATGATAATAATGTCTTAATAAAAGGTGAGATTCAAAAAACAAAAAATATATATAGATATATAATTTGGGTCAGGGTACTTAGAATTTAAAATATTTTTAAATGATTATATTTTTCAGAGATAAGAAAGATAATAATTTTGGATATTTATAGGTATGCTAATCTAGTGTGTAATCATTAGGATAAGGAGAGTATAATTTCCAAATAAGTGGAGGAGAAATAGAATGTTAAATCTTCTAACTTGATCCCAAATATGTCAAGAAAATGAAGAAAAATCCAAATAAGAAGCAAGACAATAAGGCAGACTATCTTTAAAAGACTGAGTATTCCAACTAAAATCAAAGATTTTCAGATTAGCTACATAATGTTCAAAAAAGATACAGTTGCCCTGACTGGTTTGGCTCAGTGAATAGAGCATCAGCCTACGGACTGAAGGGTCCCAGGTTTGATTCCGGTCAAGGTGCATATACCTTGGTTGCGGGCACACCCCCAGTGTGGGGTGTGCAGGAGGCAGCTGATCAATGTTTCTGACTCTCTATCCTTCTCCCTTTCTCTCTGTAAAAAAATCAATAAAATATATTTTAAAAATATATAGTTAAGCATAAATATGCTAAAATATTAATATTTAACACATTCAAAATTTAGGCAAATTAAACAATAAAATGTGTATTACTATAATAATCTGAAACATAATAGATTTTAAACAATTCATTCATTATAAAGTAATCACCAAATGTTTTTAAAAAGTTTCAATTTAGCAGAAAGTTATAACAAATTGAAATATGTATTACTCATTAACATAACAGTATATTATAAACACATAAATAAAAACATCATAGAATTTTTTTTAAAAATGTATTTTATTGATTGTTTACAGAGAGAAAGAGAGAGGGATAGAGAGTTAGAAACATCAATGAGAGAGAATCATCGATCAGCTGCCTCTGGCACTCCCCCTACTGGGGATGTGCCCTCAACCAAGGTACATGCCTTTGAACGGAATCAAACTTGGGACCCTCCAGTCCGCAGGCTGACGCTGTATCCACTGAGCCAAACCAGTTTCGGCAACATCATAGAATTTTTTGGGAGAGATAACTAGTCACCAATAGACTGTGAGGCTTTAAGATACGTTCTTAGTAAGAAGCAAATGAAATGGACAAGAATTAGTAATAATTTAGAAAAACTATATAGCACAGTAAAAACTTGATTTACTGACATGTCAAATTCCACTTAAAAGTTGACAATACAAAGCATTTTTGGTAATAAAAAACAATAATAAAAGTAATTCTAAAAATATAGAACATAATTATTTGTAATAAGTGTTAAAAGAGAATACTTTCCCAGAATTGGAATGCATAAGCATATAACTAAGAATGTATAGTACTATAACTCAGTTTTTCTGACCTTAAAAAATTAGTACCTCTCATTGATTGTCTCTATATCAAGTAGAAGAGTATGACTTAACACAGTGTTCTGAAAATATAAAGCTTACTAAGAATAAACCCACTAGAAATTTTTAAAATTCTGAATAAATCAATGGCCCTCAAATTACATTTAAAAAGTTCTTAAGGATTCACCTCCAAAATGCTCTGTGACAGACATTTTAAAGGTAAAATTATGTTAAATTTTCTAGAAATAGAACACTTACATGTTTTGGTACTGTGATAAAACATAAAAAAATAGGGCATGTTATGCAACTTGGTGCTAAAACAGACACTGGGAACATAAAAAACAAAAAGCACGGATAAAGATAGCAAGTTTTCAGTCTCATTCCAACTCTGATTCACTAGTACTAGCTGCTGACAAGTATTATGTAAATAAGAAATCATTAGCCTCATTTGCTCTCACCAATTATAATATCTACCATGAATACACATGGCTCTACAGATGACAACATCCCATTCTTACTATAAAAAAAAAAAACTATTTTGAAATAATGTAGACATAAATTCCTATATAACATCATCAGAATCAATTTCAAGACCACAGTAGAAAATGATCAGCTACTGTGATTAAGATATGTTCACCACAGGAATCAATGAATGGTATTATCTTGGGAAATCTATTCATATATCACATCAGTAGATACAAAAGTGAAAACATATAAGTTTCTCAAGTGATGGCATACATTTTTTTGAAAGTATCTATTTACATTGATTTCAGAGAGGACAAGTGAGGGAAAGAGAAAAGAAACATCAATGATGAGAGAGAATCATTCTTTGGCTGCTTCCTGCCCTCCCCCTCCTGGGGATTGAGTCCGAATCCCAGGCATGTGCCCTGTAGGACAAACATGTCAAGCTCCAAAGCTAACACGGGCCAAATAAACAAGGTTTAAGTTTATGTGGGCCGCAAATAAACAGAAGTTTCAATTTCCATAGAAACATAGGTTTATTTCAATAGAGACATGTTGAATAAAAACGGCTGAAATAAATGAGTAATTGTTAACATAAAATAATAGAACATTTTAATGAAAATTAATATTTTTTCTTGAACATTAACTTACCAATCACTGCATAGCTGCACAAATTAATAAGCATAAGGCAAATAAACCTGTTTTTCTCGTTCTTTGAAAGTGAACTATTTCCTGTTGCACACACCAAACAAGTCAGTCTAAGATTAATGACAATCGGCTGCTAGGATATTCACTGCTGGTATTAGTGGAGAAAAATGATGCGCCTGCGCGTAAGGCACATAAGGGAAATGAATGCAAATGATTACAGTAATAAATCACTAGCGAATGTTGTAGTTCTTTATTAATAATTATGTATAACAGGATATTGTAAAAATTAAGTTATGAAATATTTATTAAAACGTTTTGCTTGGCCACAAAAATATTTGTTGTAGGCTGCATATGCTGTGAGTTTGACATTCTTGCTATACCGGAATCAAACTGTCACCTCTTGGTTCATAGGTAGATGTTCAACCAATGAGCCACACCATCCAGGCATGATGATATAAATTTAACAACTGTTCCTTGTAAAATACTCTTAAAATTAGCAGTAGCAGGATCTTTTCTTAATATGTTAAAAAACTTTCTGTCATAAACTAATAGCCAACATCATCTTTTACGGTGAAACTCTTCTGTCACCAGCATAGTATTTTTTGTAGGTGTTTTTGCTTTGTTTTGTTCAATTTTAGAAATTCTACCCAATGACATAAAAAAATAATTAATTGATTTAACTTTTGAAATTAAGGTACAAGATCATTATTCAATTCAAAGTTATAATGCAAAGTGATATTTTTGCAAGAGGAATTAAAACATGAAATAACTAAAGATAGTCCTAACTGTAAATGTTTAGACTTCTTCCAAATGAGGATATAGAAAGATGTGAAAGGCATGTCTCATGATAATAAGAAAAACATGAACAAATAATAACTATATAATTTTATGTGGCTAGCACAGAGCAGTAGAGAACAGAAAACCCTGAAGACATAATTCCAGAGAAAAACAAGCCTTTCTTATCTGAGGAACAAGAGCTACAACTTCCATATGTGGGGTGGACATTGGGCTGGGATGAGTAAATTGAGGAGTGACCCTGCCATAGAGAATTTTTGCAGGAAAAAACAGAAGTCAGCTGAGACTTAGATGGTCCATGGGTAGAGAAAATAGAATAAAATCAGAAAAGCTTAAATGCAATAGCACCAAGTCAAATGGCCAAACAATTCTTCCCTTACATAGACACTGATTTTACCAGGAAAGTGCCATGGAGGAGGGGCTAGACAGCAGAGCCCCACACATGCTCACAGGGCCAAATTCCAAAGCCCTGACAGAATTGAAATGTCAAGTGAACAAAACGTATCTCCAACAGTAGCCCCACCATCCAACCTAACTACTACCAAGAGCAATACCAAATACTTTCAAGATGGTGAGTTTTAGCTTGAATATAAGTGAACTCATTCCAACTTCAGGTCAATTTGAATGAAAGGATCAGAATGATCAGCTGTCACCTTAATTGACAGAGAGAAGGGCTTGTGTCATTTGGAAAATAAAACAAATAAAAATACTATCCCAGCTTTCCCCCTGGCCGCAGCCATCAAGGTCTTAGAAGGCTTGCTTAAATGATTTCTAGAAAACATGTAGCAAACTCATAAAACCTCTTAAGACCTAAATTCCTTTCCACTCAAATCTCAAGCCATCTATTTTGTGTATAGAAGTTGTTCAACTAAAGGAATAAATGTCTGTTAAACTGAAAAAAAAAAAAATACTATCCCAAAATATCGATGCATTGTAAACTACCCCTAAACTTCATGACTTAAAACACTAACAATTTTATTATATTTCATTGTATATTAATATAAAGTTGTTTTACATAAAGTGGGACTCTCCAGAAATGTCTTGTGAATAGATAATTTTAAATGTGCAACAACAACAACAAAAAAGTTAGATCTCTGCACAGAAACACAAGGACAATTCTGCCTTTGTAAAATCTTTCAAAATTTCTACCTAGAATATTAAAAATTTACTACCAGTTTAAATTAGGAATCTTAACACAATTAAAAAAAGTACATTTTATTTTCTGTACACTGCTGCTGTTGAGCTCTCTGTAACTGCCTTTGCTGTGTTTGGCATGTCTCTTAATGATATCTTAGCCCAAGCTCATAAAATTTTAGTTATTTCAGTTATTAAAAGAGCCTAATTTCAGTGATTAAAACTTGGTCTTGCTCATTTAAATACTTCAATTTCAAATTTGATTCAAAGAGCACTAGAAGTAAGTACAAGTTAAAGCAAGCTGATTATGAGAGCATGTCTGTGCTTCACAAGGTGAAGGCACAGGCTGGCTGTGAAATCACTTCAGGCTCCTAAAGGAGAATGCTATGACCAAGCAGGAGAGATTGGAGTCTAGGGAGCCTCTCACAAGTCAACAGCATGTAACTATGAGGTGCCCAGCCAGTGTGGCTCAGTGGTTGAGTGTTTACCTATGAACCAGGAGGTCAGGGTTCAAATTCAAGTCAGGGCACATGCCCAGGTTGGGGGCTTGATCCCCAGTGTGGGGTGTGCAGGAAGCAGCTAGTCAATGATTCTCTCTCATCATTGATGTTTCTATCTCTCTCTTCCTCTCCCTTCCTCTCTGAAATCAATAAAAATATATCTTTTTAAATGTAACTCTGAGATGACTCACTTGGGTCCCCTCCCTGCAGCGGGAAGTTTTTCTGTAATAAAACTTTACTTTCTCTCTCTCAAAAAAAAATTAGTAACTGTGAAAGACTGAAAACTAAGATAACTTACAAATTAACAAATGAACACAGAGAACTGAGGCAGATGCTGTAACGTTTAGAAAATACTCAGCAGACATAGAAGAAACAAATTGCTGAGTTCCACCTGCAAAGAAGAGCTAAATGTTGCATTGTCATGTTGGTTTGGAATGTCTGATCGCTCTCTTAATTTGAACTTATAAAGCTATTATACCAACAAACAAATTAGAAAATTTTACGTTATAAAGCATTGAAAATGTAAGTTGTTAAACAATAACTAAGTTGAGTTGCATGAAAAAAAGGCAGTGAAGACACTTTGTCCTCATTCCCGGCAATGTTAGGCTGAGCGCTCCAGCCATGGGTTTGGAGAGGACAGTGGTCTTCCCAGTACTCTTCCCCTTATCTTGGGACAGGTAGGAGAGGATGCAAAGGCATTTCTTTAAGTGCTGTCCTTGTTGGTCAGGACAATATGAGTATCCCGAGACCTCACATATCAAGGATGGTGACAGTGCTGAGATTATTTCTCATTATTTCTCTACCTAATACCCACTGGCTCTTTGTTCTTTTTGTATTTTGTGTGACCTAATGCCATCTCCTGGTGATACCTTTGCTGGTTCATCAAAGAACTGGATTCTGCCTCCCATGTCCTCCTGCCATGGAGAATCACTTAAAGTGCAACCTTCTCCCCTACTCCAAGCCTAGCCACAGGTCACCTACCGTGTTTCCCCAAAAATAAGACATCCTCCGAAAATAAGACCTACTTACAGGTTTCCTTCTGAGTGAAATATAAGGCATTCCCCTGAAAATAAGGCCCCCCAGGCTAAACATGAGAGATTTGGTCCACTGATTATGAAAGAAATGGAGTCACAAGAAATTCACCAGGAAATTCAGGAATTGGATTGTTATGATGATGTTCCAGAAGATGATGACATGATTGTCATTGAATAAATGAGTAAATTCTTGATACTGTAGGATTCAGTTTGTCTGGTTTGTGTTGACAACTACCGTACTACCATACCGTATACAGGTAATAAATTTCCTTTATTTTCATTTAACAATAAATGTGTACCGTATTCTTCTTCATGGAAAAAGAAGACATCCCCTGAAAATAAGATCTAGTGCATCTTTGGGAGCAAAAATTAATATAAGACACTGTCTTATTTTCGGGGAAACAGGGTACCTCCTGTCTTGTGCAGTAGCGGTCCTCTCTCAGGAAGTGGCTGTCTTAGAAGTTTGGCAAGAATAGCTAAGATGATGTAACCATCCAAATGTCCATCAGATCTATGGGAGGGCACTTACCTTTGCCAAATTAGGTGGATGTGATCTAGGCTCTAATTTCAGCTCTTCCTCTCTCTTGGGCCCCTTCTGTTTAAAGTAGCAGGAGAAAGTGATCTATCTCAGGGACTCAGCAATTTTCTGATTAAAAAAAAAAGCATTATTTATTAGAACTTTAAAAAAAAGCATATTTCAGGCACTGTCTAGTGAAGAGGTTGGAAGAAAAAGAGACTTCATGGTTGTTGCTTCAGAACTATATTCTTATGAAGACCACATTTCCTTAATCCTAGTCTACAGAATATATCTCATGATAGTTCACCAAAAAGACTTTAACCTTCCTTCTTATACAAAGAAACATGAATTCTATATAAAGAACCAGGTATTCTTCTGGTTCTGGAGCATTTAGCAGCTTTTCTCTATGCCCACTTTATTTTTTATATTTTTAAAAATATATTTTATTGATTTTTTACAGAGAGGAGGAGAGAGGGATAGAGAGTTAGAAATACCGACGAGAGAATCATCGATCAGCTGCCTCTTACACACCACCTACTGGGGATGTGCCCGCAAGGTACATGCCCTTGACCTGAATCAAACCTGGAACCTTTCAGTCCGTCTGCAGACTGATGCTCTATCCACTGAGCCAAACCGGTTTCAGCTGTATGCTCACTTTAATCACTGCATTGTTGAGTTAGCCACCATCCTGTGCCCACTGAAAATATAGATCTCAATTAGTACCTCTCAAGCACATTTATAAGGGTACCTCTGTGTTGGAGATTTATGAAAATGAGGAAAAGTTAACTATGGCATTTTTGATCCTCTGCAATCCTCTATAAATGCAAAATGTACACAAGCCTGTATCTAAAACCATTTCATATTGTGAGGAATAAAATGGAGATATTCTACCCAAAGAGATGGATGGTGAATGTTTCTTTTGGGCCATTTTTAGTTGCATAGTTGACATTTCAGCATAAATAAAATATTCAAAGTAGCATGAAAGGTGCAAATTAAGATTGGTAATAGCTCTGGCATCAACCATTTTAATATCATTTTCTGAAGTTATTATCTCATACAAAATTCTCATGAGAAAGACAAAGAATGAGCTATATAATTACACAAAATATAGGCATCTTACAATTGCTCCCTGTGATGGCTCTTAAAATGATTGCTCTCCATGTGAATACTTTAGTAGTTGTAACTGTCTAATTAGAAATACTTAGGTATAGTAAATTAAAAAGTTTATTCCACCTACTGTAACTCTCAAATAAATCACACCAGCAATTAAGCAAAGGAAAAGTATTCAGAAGTTTAAATCAAAGTAAAAGAAAACATATCATTTTCAGTTCTGTTGTACTTTCTGAAATCTTCAGATAGACAGATTGTCATTACCACACCTATGCCTTTAAGGGACATGTCTGGTTTTCTCGCTGCCACAGAGCAGAAAAGTGGTTTTATGGTAGCAACACTAGCATTTCTGCCATTTCCTAACACCAAATTTGACACAAATGGAACACAAAATCCTATAATTTTCCAAAAAGTGGCACCAGAGATGTGACACCATCTTAAATTACTGTCAACTCTATTCCCTGAATTGATGGCTTACAGCTGAGAGAGGCAGAGCTGGAGATGAAATTCTCTGATGATGACTGCACAGGATCTTGGTCAACACTAGGAATGCTAAGAATTTTTCAACATCCTGATTACATTTTAAGAACCTCAGATACTAACAAGTAAGCAAAATCTAGATATTTGAATATTAATGAAAGTTTTTGTTTCTTTTCTTAGAAAGAGAAATATACAATCACAACATATTGTGTATTATTATCAATCACATTCCTAAGGTTATAAGGAACAGGTAGCTAAAATTCCATTGCAATAAGATAACTTTATTTATAAGTTGCATTCTACATGGCAAACCTTATCTTTGTCTAATAATAACTAACTACAAAGCAGCTCTTCTACCATTTTATCCCTCAAGTAACCTGATGAGGCAAATGGTTTTCCCATTCCACAAGGAAGGAACTGAGACACACAAATGTTAGTCACCTTATTTCAGATCACAGAGCTAGAAGTTGTTTGGCATGAAAATTGAGATTCAGTCCACTTCAAGGTTAATAGCTTTTTTATATCCCATTGTTGTCTTTACATTATGGAAAGGGTATAGGAAGAGTGGTAAGAGGACATACCTTTCAAGGTTTCAACCAAACACAGACAGGAAATTTGGATTTTGGAAAACATAATATATTGGCTTTTGAACAACTCCTTTGAAAACGTACATGTTGATTTCATTATGAAAGCACCTATATGAACTACGTATCATTAAAAACAAAGGCAGGCAGGTGGGTGCTGTATACACCTTTATAATTCAATGCAGAGGATAGGAACTAAGACTGAAATATAACTGAAAGTCAACTTTGAAATGTGGGGAATGTCTCTTAGGGTACTTCTTTATTTTTGTTTTGCCATTGCTATTTATGGCCTCTAGTGTCTGATTACAATGTCTCAAAATATCAAGAGAAAATATATTCTGCTTGCAGCGACTTAGATGTTCCCCCCTTAATTTAATAAGTAATTCAAGTTCTTTATAAATCTCCCAAAATCAGGCTTTTAGAAATAGCAAACACTCTAAGTTGGCAAATCAGAAAGGGACATTTTCATTTGATTTACCATCTCATTAAAATTTGCGACACAGCACTGATTAATGAGGAAGTAAAAATAGGAACCAAGAAACTCAAGACAGAGAAAGATGATTTTGAATTAAAGTGCTGTTACCAAATATCAAACCAAGAGAAGTTGGCTTTGAAGTTCCAATGGGCATTGGCTATCTACTGTCGGACCAAAGAAGGTGAATTCCAACTCTGTGATCTTAAAAAATCACAACCACCCCTTAATTTCTATTGTCTCTCATTAGACTACATGATCAGAATAGAAGACAGATTTTTAAAAAGTCAATACAAGCAATAGCGTCAGAGAGGATATTGGCAACCACTTGCCTGTTTTCTTTCAGCCCAGCAGTTTATTTTTAAGGGTACCTTTCAATTATGATATAAAACCTTACTTCAACAATAAAGCTCTAGGTCTTTTTGAAAATAAATCTCCAGTGGCTCTGGATGCTATAACGAACACCAAATGCTGGGGAAAATCCTGAAATCATGAAGTCTTGGGAGGTAGTCAATATTCTGACACAAAACAAATGCTCACATCCACTTGGCTTTGCTTTATGCACAAGCCTGGCAGGCAGAAACTGGAGCAAAGTGGCAAAAGGAAGTGCGTTTTGAGCAAATGCTGACTAGGAAATAACAACAGGAGGCAGCCAGGACTAGTGTGTGTAGCAATTGGAAATGAGAAAACTCAATTTGAGCTAAATTGTTGGGCCATCCATGAGTCATACAATGAATGAACCTTTGAAGTTCAAACTATATTAGTCATTTCCATCATTAGGCAGTATCTCTGCACAAGTCTGCATTTGAGCAGATATGGAAAATGTAAGGCTTATAAAATACTTAGTGATAGTGATGGTTGTTGGATATTAAGTGTATGCTCCAGTAAGAAAGCAGCTATTTGGATGTGGTCCTGTACCTTTGTATTTACAAGTGGGCTACCATTACTATATTTGAGGTTAAGACCATTTTTTAGGGCCAAAGTTTTGTGTGAACATTGAATAATACTTAAAACAAATAAACAAACAAAAAAACAACATATAGCTCAGCTGGCATGGCTCAAAGTTGAGTATTGACCTTTTTAAAAAAATATACTTAAAAAAATTTTTTTTGGAGAGAGAGAAAGGGAAAGGGAGAGAAAGAAACACCCATGAGAGGCTGCCACTTGCATGCCCCATACTAGGGATTGAGACCACTGCTGGGGAACCAGCCACAACCCAGGCATGTGCCCTGAACAGGAATTGAACCAATGACCTGTTGGTGCATGGGATAAGCTCAACCAACTGAGCCACACCAGCCAAGCAATAACATTCTGTCTTAATGGAAAGTTAAGACTAAAACACAGATTACAAACAGTGGTAATAGCATAGACTGAATGTATCCATTTTTTGTGTCAAGCATTGGCTGACCTGTGTGATAGCCACATTAATACACAAAGGGTCTCTATTTTATGTGTACAGTGCTATGTGTTTTGTTCTTTGTTTTTTTTGTTGTTGTTGTTGTTGTTTTTTAAAGGATGAGGAGAAGTGACATGTTTTTTGTTTTTTTTTAATATATTTTACTGATTTTTTACAGAGAGAAAGAGAAAGAGATAGAGAGTCAGAAACATTGATGAGAGAGAATCATCAATCAGTTGCCTCTTGCACACTCCCCGCTGGGGATGTGCCCGCAACCAAGGTACATGCCCTTGACCAGAATCGAACCCGGGACCCTTCAGTCCACAGTCCGACACTCTGTCCATTGAGCCAAACTGATCTCGGCAGTGCTATGTGTTTTGAAAGGTATATAATTTAACAATCATCAAAATTAATATGAAAGAAATTATCAGCATATAATAAAGTTTCTTAAGCTTATTTTCAGCCTCCACCCACATTCCCCTTTCAGAATCTACCAATGCTCTTATTAATTATATTACTAGAACTTAGTATTCTTATCCTACATAATAAAAGGCTAATATGCAAATTGATCAAACAGTGGAACAACCTGGTTGCTGTGACGCACATTGACCACCAGGGGCAGATGCTCCATGCAGGAAACGCCCCAGGTGGTCAGTGTGCCAGAAGCCGGGTTCACGGCTGACAAGTGCAGTGGTGGTGGCACCACCAGGCAGCTCTCAGGGAGCAGGCCTAAGCCATCAGTCAAACATCCCCTGAGGGCTCCTGGACTGTGAAAGGACACAGGCCAGGCTGAGGGGCCCCCTTTTCCCCCAGTGCACAAATTTTGTGCACCAAGCCTCTAATAATTTTATATAAATGCAATTATACAGTATATACCGTATTTTTCGGACCATAAGACACACTTTTTTCCCCCCAGAAGTGGGGGGAAAATGTCCCTGCATCTTATGGTCCAAATATAGCCTACACATATACTTTAAAAAAAAAGTTTTTTTACTTGCCCGGCTCTGTGTGGTCTCTGTGTGCTTGCCCGTCTCTAAAATGGTTCTAAATGCTGCTGTTTACTTTACAGGGTTGATTACCTGTGTTTATGACTGTGATGTTGGGTTTTAATGCACATAAAATATTTTAGGACACTATTTGTTTCAGAATCTTTTTTTCTTCATTTCCCTTCTCTAAAAACTGGTGCGTCTTATGGTCCGGAGCGTCTTACGGTCCGAAAAATACGGTACTTGTTTATACCTGGCTCTTTTACTTTGCATAATTTCTCATTATCATCAACATGTTGTGGGAGGAAAGCTGACATATTTACTTTTGAAATTCCAGAGATACAAACCACCCAGGAGATGTTCTGGATTATGGTAGAATATTATTGCATTTACTTTTCATTTTTGCAACATCTCTGACCTATGGCTTGACCAACTTTACCCAGTGATCTTGAAGTTAAGAGAACTGTTTTTTGCAGTGTAATGGCTAAATGATATTGGGCAATGATTTACACTCTCTACCACTCAATTTCCTTATGTATATAATGAAGATGATAGTGACACACAAGATTCAGTGATTTAGTAAAGATTAAATAACAATGGATCTCAAAATTAGAGAGTTCCAACTTTTAGTTAGCATATGCAAAATAGATAATCTACAAAAATCATAGTTTTTCCTCAAACTGTCAGAGAGGCAGGCACTTTGAAGGAGAAGTAGGGTGTGAGTTCTGACATATGTAGGGCAGACCACAGGAGAAAAATGAAGCTTCCTCTACAAGTGGAAAAAATAATTCAGCTAAAAGTTTTAATGAATTCTAAAGGCTCTGTGTGGCCTAATGTGAGAGTTCAGAAGCCAGGGAAGCAGACCTAGGGAACTTTATACTCATTCAGTGACTCTTTTGCACAAATCCTCACTGAATGCTCATGAAAATAGTTAGAATAGGGTGGTTGAACAAAGAAACCACCTCAAATTCGCAGGTTTCTTGGGCGAGAGTACTTGTCACCTTTGGAAAGTCAAGAAACCTTGCTTAGATTCCCCGCCCCCCCCTCCCCCCCGAACAAAAGCTTTCATCTTTTGGGGGAAGGGCATAAAACACTACTGACCTCAAGGCACATGTGGAGATGGATGCTGGCTGGGGAAGAAAAATAGAAAAAGTTCCTCTATCTTTTTATTTTATTTTATATTTCAGATATTGTTTATTTCTTCAAATTAATCAGGAGTGACTGAAATAAAAAATATAATTGAGTCCCATCATCATCATGGAAATGGCTTTAAGAGAAAACTGGTCAGATGAATATTATTGCTTCCCATTTTCAACCAGTAAATAGTTGCCACTGATAAACAGACAACCAAAAGTCTGTCAAGAATGCTCAAGATATGTTACATGATATATGCCCTTGTATTGCTTGTCTGCAGTGATTTGCTTGCTGGCATGCTGCACCTGCAGCAGCAGCTTGACCCCCCTCGATGGGTGGTACCGTGGTCTTGGAGATGGCTGCGGCCACTCCACCTGTCAGGAAGTCCTTGGCAAAGGACACGGCGGCATCTGTCACATTGAAAAGAAGCTGGTGAGTACAGGCCTGGGATCTTAACCGGCTGAACTCCGGGGCTCTCAACTTCCTCTATCTTTGAGAAAGGGAGAAGAAATAGACCTGAGCCCAGAATTAGAAATTTTGTACAACTGGAGGATAGACAATAGTATGTCTAAATGTTGAACATGAAGACACATGGATACAATATCTTCTTAAGTCTGAGACAGGATCAGGATAACAGAGCACTTTCCCTGGGCTGACAAGCACTAAGAAAACACCATCAGCTGTTTGGTCCCTTAAAGGAGCAAGAGCCTGGAAAAAGGCCATTAAATAGTGAGGATTGGATAGGAAGAATTTAAGCAAAATTCTCTGTCAACCAAGCCTTATTCAAGGTAAAGGTAAAGAAATTTGAAACTGGAAGTGCATCAAGAGTTACTACAGCAAAACAAAATCCCAAACCATCTCAACACATGAGTAGACTGATTGACTGTACATCTCACACTTAGTGTCAAACAGGAAAAAAAAAAAAAAGTATGTGGGTCTCAAAGTCAGAAAATAATTTACCTCTGTCATTAATATGTGCAATGTCTAGAATTCTAAAACAAGAGACACAAAATGGAAACATTAACAACCTAGGTTAAAAATACAAAGTAATAAACAAGATCAGATTGAGAAATCATCTAGATATTAGAACTATTGAGAAAAAATTTAAAGAAACTATGAATAATAAGTTAATGGTTCCAGTACAGAAGGCATAGAACATGCAAAAGAAGATGGGTAAAGTCAGGAGAGTGAAGCTACAAAAAACTGTCAATTTGTAAGGCTAGAAAAAAAATGTGGTGTGAGAAATGAAGAATGGCCTTAATAGACTCATTAGTATATATGATACAGACTTGGATAGAAACAGTGAACTTTCAGTAAGGTCAATAGAAATGATCCAAACTGAAATACAAAGGGAAGAGAGAGAAAAAGAAAGAGATAAAGAAGAAAAAGAATAAGAGAGAGAGAGAGAGAGCAGAATAATACATCAAGTAATCTAAGATATGTGTAATTAGAATCACAGAAGGAAAAGAGAAAGAGTAGAGAATGAATATTTTAAGCAATAATGGTCAATAGTTGAAGTAATAATGGCCAAGAATTATACAAAAACAATGCAAGGCATCAGACTACATATCTAACCTCAGAGAACTCCAAACAGGAATAGCAATAGCCCACACGCATGCACTCACATACACACACCAGCACACACACACACACGCATGCACTATTTAAACAACAGAAAATAAAAAATAAAAAAATAAAAATTGAAGGCACCCAGAAAAAAAAACATATTACACATAAACAAAGGTAAGAAATGTAGCAAATCTTGAGTGAGAAAATTTTTTCCAGCAAAAAGACAATAGCATTGCACCTTTTATAGTAGAGAAAGTAAAGTATAATTTTCAATACAGAAAAATAATCATCCAGAGAGAATTATATTTCAGGGACAATATCCTTCAAAAATAAAATAGAAAAAAGACTTTTTCCCAAAATCAACAATTGAAATAATTCATTACCAGTGGAAAGCCTTATAAGAAACCTTAAAGAAAGTTCTGAAGACAGAAGTAATATTATGAGACAGAAATTTGCTTATATATAAATCACTGTCCATGGAGATGACCCAAAATATATAAAGACCCATTACAAGTCGATAGTATTTAAAACCCTAATTAAAAATATAAACATCAAGTTTGAATAGACATTCAGATGTATGGATTGAAAATAAGTATGTGAATAATTGTTCATGATTCATTATCCATTGGGGTAATGGAAATTATTTAAAGCCACAGTGCTATATCATTACATACTAATTAAAATCACTAAAATGAAAATGATTAAAAATATCAAGTGTTGGAGAGGAGGCAGAGCAATTGGCATTCTCAAATTTAGCTGATGGGAAAGCTATAAAAACTTTAAAAACATATGGACATCTCTTACAAAGTTAAGATCACACATCCCATGTAATTCCAAATTTTACTTTAGAAAAATGAAAACACAAGCTTACATAAAGTTTTGCATATGAATATTCATAAAAGTCTAAAATTGGAAACAGTGTAAATATGAGCAAATAAATAGCTAAAAAAGTTTTGATATATTTGTAAAATAGAATTTTACTAAAAAAAACAAAACAGAATATTGATATATACAATAATAATAACCTTGATGAAATTCAAAATGCAGAATGTGAGGAGCAAAACACATAAGATTTTATACTGTTCATATATATATATATATATATATATATATATATATATATCTGCAGGAAAGAATAATCTATAATGAAAGTCAGCATATCAATAGTTGCCTGCTGATAGGATGAAAGTGGTGATTGTTCAGGAAGTAGTGATGATGAAGATGAGAAGGAAGGCACAAATTAAAATATTTTTACTTTTGGAATATAATTGTTGATTTTAATTTACTATGTTATAGTTCAGTTACTTTCCGTATATATCTTTTATTTCCTATTAGATTTTATGTTCTTTTATTTCTGGAAAGCTATTTCCCTCAAACTTTTGAGCAGTTCTATTTATGTAGTACTTATTCAATATTTATTGGCTGACCAAAAAATGAATGAGTAAAGTAATTGTCACCATTTATAGCACCGAACATGGGGAATGAAGCATCATTCATGTTTAACAGAAAGTTAATTGGAATAACTAGCTGTTTTTGATTAAGCACCTTTCTCAGTTATTTAAAGCCTTTGGAAGCATTGCAGTTGGCTGTGATATAAAAGGATTACTTACGATGTTGCAGACATCAATTTTGGTGCATTTGTTTGTGTATAATTAGATGAGGACCTTACCAATAGTAATTTTGCTGAATTTAAGTTATGGCCTTATTTAAGAAGTGACTACTGAGTTCCCTTCTTACAAAGCCATTAAACAATGATCATGTCATTGCATCTCTAAGTTGAAGTTGTTATTGTTTGTGTGGTTTTTGTTTTTTGTTTTTTTATCAGCAGGTTCTTGTTCTGCTACTATTATAGTTTGAGAAGGCAAATAGAATAAATTGAATAAATTTCCAAAAAGGGCTTTAAAACATTTTGCTAAAACTTTCCCTAAATGATAAGAAATATTCATTTTCTTCTTTTTCTAGTAAAATAAGTGCCTTTCCATTTTTCATTTTGGTAATTTATACTCAAAGTTCATGGAAGATATATTTTACATTAGTAGAAGATAGTAACGAGTTGATTCATATATTAACTCATAGAAAGCTACTCGTCATATGAAATGAATCTTCCACAGTGAAGATTCATCCTGGAATTGTTACCCACATGAGATCTAATGTGCCTTTTCTCTATATTCTGGCTTGGATAGTAAGAGTATATTCATATTGATTTGCAACAGTCAATACCATGTAACATACGAGTGTTCACTCTTTCGTATAAAACAATTACACTTTGAAATAATCTTTTGAGAAAACTGGAAGACATTGAGGTGAATGTATCTTTGAGTGTAATGTTCTGTGCTAATGAAAAAAGTAAGTGACCGAAGCTTATAGTCTCAAAAATATTCTGTGTAGTAAAATTAGAGACATCTCCAATATTCTGGTATTTGCCTTCTGATGGGGAAAAAGGTAGCATATATTTCTTCTGAAGACACTGAGAGTGTAAAGAAATTACTGCTGTAAAGATAAAAAGGGGTAGATTGTGACAGATGAGAATTTATTATTTTAAAGTACAAAGCAAATGTGTATGTATAAAAGAGAAGCTTCAGCAAGGTCTCTGAAAAACTTAAAGCTATAAAAATAAGTCATCAACACATATAAACAAAATGAGCAGAAAATTAACAAGCTAATTTTAAAAATAAATGTTAGTTAAAGCCTATTTGTCATAGACATTGAGATACTCTTTTATTTTATAAGAGGTTATAAAAATATTTTAGTAAAATGTTCTTAATAGGGTAATGATATCTGTATATCACTGTCATCTTTACAATGTTTTATTCATTAGAATAAAGTTGAAGGAGTAATCACTGAAGTTGTTAGAATAATAAGCAAAAAATTTATCATATTATTTTCCAAAACTTTTAGCTTCTTGCTAATTTAAGACAATAAATATCCTTGTATATATAGTGCATTTTGCATATATACATTTAGAGAGATATGCATATATGCAACTATAGAGAGAGGAAAAGACTATATATATATATATATATGTGCATATGTGTGTATGTATGCATTACTTTGAGAAATGTAAAATATAAAGTATAATTTTATGTTATTAATATACTAATTCTTAAATATTCACTACACATGGATATGAAGTCTAGCTCCAAATATACTTATGGGAGTTAGAATTGGTCTATTTCTAATGTCTCCAATTCTAAAATTCTCCAAAAACAATCTCCATAGCTCCATGTTTTGTTTTGTTTTCTATATTTTTTATTGATTTCAGAGAGGAAGGGAGAGTGAGAGACAGAAACATTAATAATTAGAGAGAATCATTGATCAGCTACTCCTACATGCCCCCTATTGGGGGTCAAGCTGGCAACTCCAGCATGTGCCCTCACCGGAAATCAAACCGTGACCTTCTGATTCATAGGTTGATGTTCAACCATGGTTCCATGCCACCTGGGCCATAGCTCCATGTTTTAACTTATTGGTTAGCTGTTCCCCACCTTCTCAACTGGCTATGAGCAGTCTTTACCCATCCCTTTTGTTCTAGTCCCTGAGCCACTTCTAGATCTTCCTGACTTCTTTGTACCTAGAGCCTGGATTTCCCTTACCACCATCTTTTTCTTCCTTTGATATTGGGCTCTCAAGCACTTGAGATCAACAAGAAAATATCTTCTCTGACTTGAGAAGATACTGCTATTCTCTTCACAATCTTCAAACTGATATCTACACAAATTCTTTTTTTTAAAATATATTTTATTGATTTTGTACAGAGAGGAAGGGAGAGAGATAGAGAGTTAGAAACATCGATGAGAGAGTCATCGATCAGCTGCCTCTTGCACACCCCCTACTGGGGATATGCCCGCAACCAAGGTACATGCCCTTGACTGGAATCGAACCCGGGACCCTTCAGTCCCCAAGCTGACGTTCTATCCATTGAGCCAAACCGGTCTTGGCCACAAATACTTATTACATGGTTCACAATGTCTTTACAATCTTAATAGTAGTGGTAAAAAGTTCTATACTACCCACATCATGCAAGAGATAGTTTTAAGGACTTTACATACATTAACTTACTTAACTCCCATAGACATGTAGAGGTGTAAAGGTGGGAGCATTTTTAGGAGGAAAATTAGCATACAAATGCAGGAAAAGAAAGTATTTATTATGTGTAATGTGGCTTTGTGGATCACTTTTTCAAACAACTTATAGAAATCAATTATTTTTTCTCATTTACCCAGTTCAACAGAAATTGGAGCACACATTCCTGAATACCTTATAAAATGTAATACTTGATCATAATTCCAACATTCTTTCCTTTCTTTGCTTATCTAACATTGTTTTGGTTTAGTTCTTCTATCTTCTTTATTCTATATAATCTGTTTTAATTTTCTTATTTTCCTTGTCTTGTATCCTAAAGTTTATGCTTTGACCCATTGGCTGAAGAAGATGTTTCTAATGAATATTTTCCATGCTCTCAGCCTTCTGACTCAAGCGTGAATTCTGGTAGACAGTTCAGAGCAACCTTAGATTCATCTTGGCTGTCAGTATACCATCTCAAGTGCATAATGTCTTTCAGCATTCCCCTTCAGATCATTTTCTGAACTGGGTAGTTCACCCAGGGAGCAGTCAAAAGATTCAGCAAGAATTAACCTCTAGGCCAATCCTCTACCAATGGGAATTGGTAGCTAAATGCTCAGCCTCTAGCTTTTAGGTGCACAAATCTAGAAGAAATTTTTGTTCTTTATTAAGTCCTGGGGCAACTGAGTCTTATTATTTACAGCAGCTCCCATTCTCCATCCCTTAGATTTCAGTGATATCTATACATAGATACCATGGTCAATCCTTGTTTTAAATATATTTTTATTGATCTCAGAGAGGAAGGGAGAAGGAGAGAGATAGAAACATCAATTATGAGAGAGAATAATTGATTGGCTGCCTCCTGCATGATCAGGGATCAAGCCTGCAACCTGGGTATATGCCGTGGCCACAGAATCAAACCATGACCTCCTGGTTCATAGGTTGATGCTCAGCCACTGAGCCTCAATGGCCAGGACTCCTTCTTTATTATTACTGCCTATCTGTGACTCAGGCCAGCCAACTCCTGAGTAATAGTGTGAGGTTGGTGTGGAGGAAGGACAGTTAGGAACTGTAGCAGCTTTGTTCAGCACTGTTGTGAGAGCACTAATCCTCTTATGTCCTTTATCCTTTTAAGACATGGTCTCCCAGGATTGCTTACATTTGGTCAATTGATATGGCATGTATTAAAGCCCCTTAATTCGTGGGTCAATATGTTATAATAATTGTTTGTCTTCCTTTCTTTGTGTCAATTCACTTTGGTAAAAGTGTGTACCAAATAGAAAAAATCTGTGCATATTATTGTTTCTCTTTCAGTTTTAATTTTCCCACAATTATGCGCTGAACTGAAACAATGCCCTTGTTTCTTTTATGACCTCCCATCTCTATATTTTAAAGAATCACAGGACATATCTTTTAGGGGCCTGATTCATACTTTTAGGAACATGTTAACCCTCCCTTACTCCTTGTATGTAATGACTTACATGTAAAACCTTGTGTCTCTCTATCTTCACAATTTTGGAGCATCTGATGTTTTTTTTTTTTTTTAATGTAATTTATGCATTGAAGTCATGACCTCTTTTCTGCTTCATTAAAGAAAGGTTTCTTGCTGAGACCTGTTTGGCTCAGTGAATAGAGTGTCCCTGTGGACTGAAAGGTCCCAGGTTTGATTCCTGTCAAGGGCATGTACCTTGGTTGCAGGCACATCTCCAGTAGAGGTGATGCAAGAGGCAGCTGATCGATGTCTCTCTCTCATCGATGTTTCTAACTCTCTATCTCTCTCCCTTCCTCTCTGTACAAAATCAATAAAATATATTTAAAAATAAATAAATAAATAAATAAAATATATTTTTTAAAAAGAAAGGTTTTTTTATATATATTTTGCTCATTTTATTTGATAGAAGTCAGTGAAAGTAAATTAAAACAGCCTTATGTTGTCAAGTTTAGATGTGTATGTATAATTACTCATTATACTAGTTATTAAGAATCACTTTTATAGTACTAATTTTCATAAGATAATAAAATTATAACCACATACAATATGTAGGCTTTAGCAAAAATTCTTTTATCCTATTGGAAATAATAATGGATCAACTGCTTTCAATCTCAATTAGTAAAAATACTCATCTCAAATGCAATTTTCTGTCTTACGAGAGCATAATAAAATGTCTCAAATAAAATACTATCTAGAGAGTTGTACTTCAAATTTGGCTACAAAAACCCCATTTTTTCCTTTATTAAAGGTCTTTTCTTGAAGATGTATTTACTTGGCTAAAATATGACTTGAAATTTACAGCTAATTCATGCAGGCAAATGTAATGTATAGTCTAGCTTATAAATATTCAAGACAGTCATAATAGAAAGAAATATAGAGAACATATTTTATCATTAGAGGTCAGTGGTCCTTTTTACGTTATCTGTTGATTAAATACCTTAGAATAGGCATGGAAAAGAAGAAAACATTTTCCTTTGCAGAAATAGAAAATGAATCTTACAGTTTCTATTTCTATGAATTTATATGTTCCTTGTGTTCTTAGGATTTATATTGAGGAAATGATATGTTCTATTCTTGACTTGCAGAACTTATTTAAATACTAGTGGCCCTGCACACGAATCAGTGCGTGAGTAGCTCACTGTCACTTGTCTCAGCTGGCCGCTATATCCACCTGTGCTGTAGCTCTCCGCTGCAGGTAGCTCTCTGCCCAAACCTCCTGTACCTCTCCACTGCCCAGAGCTTGCTGCCCCTGCCTCCTGTAGCTCTTCCCCGCTTGTAGCAGACTGCCCTGCCCTCCTGGTGATCGGTTGTTATGTGTCATGGCATAACGAGCATTTGCATATTACCTCTTTATTATATAGGATTGTGAATCTCCATGTTCCATATGAGAAAGCTATCATTTATGGCATTTTCTTTGCATCCTCAATTTCTAAATGTAGATTACCAAATAAAAGTCTTTGCCACTTAAACTTAGGTGGAAAAAATTAAAGCTTTGTTCTAGTATGATTTATTGTTTTGGGTAGAAATATATTTTTCTCAAATAGCATCCAACGGCAATAAATTACTGAACTACCAAAATTACTTTTGTAGGCCTTATGCATGGATTCTAAAGGTATGGGAGGCTCCAGTGTGATTCATGTTCAATGACAACATCTATTAGAATACTGTAACTAATACAGTTGCTTTCCCTTCTGTGAGAGAGGACACATGCTTGTTTTATGTTTACAGCCTGGATCCTGCTTACAGTTCAGCTTCCTCCCTTTACAAGAGCCATCCCATCTCGAATTGCTAATATGCCAGCTTGGCCTGCCTGTTGCTATGGTTTCTCAGCAGTCATTGGCTATATCCTGTTACTTGAAATTATGCTTTAGCATGTCCTCATATAATTTCATTGTTTTACTATAATTTTGGTTGTTCTCAATTTTGCATAGAGCAGTAATCCATTTTTTGGTACCCATTTTCCATTGAGTTAATTTGACTATAGCTAGAATTGAATGTCTCCAAGGTTTATCTGGCTCAGGATTTATGGGGGTTTGTCTTGTTAATGGAAGACCCTAGACTTGTAATATCCCTATTGCTCATGAAGTTGAACAAATGACATGATTCCTGAATTTGTTTTAATGGCCTCTTGAACCTGCAACATATTATTTACATAAGATAAGTTTCAATGGTGACACAGCTGTTGGTTTTATCTAAGGGTTACCTTTTGTTCATTGTGACATGCTGGAAATACTACATTTTGCAGCATCTGTGAAAATCTAGGCCTCACAGTCCAATTACAAAGTATGCATGCATACTACTACCATTCTATGCACTATTAGCTTGGCTGGGAGCATTTTGCTCTGTTGGTGTTATATTTTGTCAACTACTCTTTCTGGGAACATGCTAACTTTCTTTATTTTGTTCTCTATTTTCTTTCTTTTTAAAAAATATTTTACTGATTTCAGAGAGGAAAGGAGAAGGATAGACAGATAGAAGCATCAATGTGAGAGAGAGTCATTGATCAGTTGCCTCCTACACAACCCACACTGGGAATATTGCCAGTTACCCAGGCATGTGCTCTTGGTAGGAATAGAACGTGGGACACTTCAGTCCGCAGGCTGATGCTCTATCCACTGAGCCAAACTGGCTAGGTCTGTTCTCTATTTTCCAAATGGCATGCTATTTAAGGATATTTTGTCAAAAGAGTAAAATTTAATCATCAATTTTTATTTTTCCATTTCCACTAAAGTTCCTATGGTCTTATGGTATGATGCAATCTCCCACTTCAATGGACTTCAGACTCATTACCTTATTAACATTATTGCATAGCAATTGTTGAACACTTATTAAAGTAAGATCATTTTAAAGACCAGTACAAAAATAAAAAGAAAAGAGGAGAATCTTAAATTTTTATTTTTGAATCAAATTGTTTAATTTTATTATTATTATTTTTCTACTTAAAGTTAATTTTTACATGATACTGTTGGCAATAGTAGAGAATAAAGAGGGGAAAAAAACAACAGTGAGAATGCAGGGGAAATAAATTCAGTTAAAACAATAGTATGACTTAATCTGGCTAGGATAATTAAATATTATATGAAGTTATATGTTACATACTTAGCACATATACATTTACTTATATTAAAGCCTTTAAAATGATCTAAGGCATTTATCTTACTCTCAGATATATCTGTCTCTAATTTGTGCTTGGTCACTCCACAGAAGTATCTCACACTTAAGTGTATAAGACTTGTTTTAGATGGAGAGAAAATTGCAATCCCTATGCTCTTAAATTTAGCCATTACTAGGAAGCATAACTTCATTATTAGTTTATGAAAAACCTTAAAAGAATGGTGAATTTTTTACATAGATAATTTAAGAGGTCGGCCCATAAGCTAGACAGTGTATTCTATTAAAAAATAGGAAAGCAGTAAATATGTACATATTTTCTTAAAAGTTAAGTTTAAATGTATCCTATATCTTGGCATCATATATTTGAGATTCATCTAAGTCTATTTGTTAATTGGGCCAAAGATATTTTTTGAATTATTTAAAAAAGTTATATTAATATTATCAAGGATTATTGATTTGTAACCTCCAGATTTTAACCTCTAGAGAATGTTAATTACATTCCTTATGATTTTGTTATGTCGAACCATAATTACTCAGTTCAAGTTTCAAACCATGTTTCTATAAAGAGTTCATTTTCACTGCAAACTTGGTGATAAATTAGCCCAATTTAGCTGTAACAAAACCAATCTGTATTAAAAAAAAAAAAAAAAAGTACAAAATTCCTTTCAGTTAGGAACATGGTTAAGGATCCATTTCTCTCACTAGAGTATACTTACTACTAAAATAAAAGGATAAGCAAGCTGAAACCCGTTTGGCTCAGTGGTAGAGCGTAGGTCTGCGGACTGAAAGGTCCCAGGTTCGATTCTGGTCAAGGGCATGTACCTGAGTTGTGGGCACATCCCCAGTAGGGAGTGTGCAAGAAGCAGCTGGTCGATGTTTCTCTCTCATCAACGTTTCTAGATCTCTATATCTCTCCCTTCCTCTCTGAAAAAAAAAATCAATAAAATATATTTAAAAAAAAAAAGGATAAGCAAAATAAAGATGGCCATGAAAGTGATACAGATTTTTAATTGGTGATCACAAAGGATTTTGAGAATATTCAACTGGACAAGGGCACCATCAGAGAACTATCTTTTAAGTGCAAAATCTCTGCATTAAACTGATACTGTTGATGAATTACTATTCATAATGTTGCTTTATGATATATGGAATTTTATATTTTATATGTACTCCCTGCCTTTTCTATTATGAGTCTACTAGAGGCCCATTGCATGAAGATTCATGCAATTGGCCTTCCTTCCCCTGGCACTGGTTTTCCTCTAGTACCCGGAACCCAGGCTTTCGCTCTGGCTTCTGCCTTCCATCTTCACTCTGGCTGGAATCTTCACTGCAGCTACAGTCTTTTTTTTTTTTTTTTTTTTTTTTTTTCAGTTCTTTTTTATTTTACTGCAGCTGGAGCCTTCAGTCTTCATTCCAGCCAGAGTGCTGCTCCTGTAGCTCCCTCTGCCCCCTGCCCTTTCCCTCATAGCAGGTGCCCTGCCCTGCTAAGCCTCTCAGTGCCTGCATGCATGCTGCCCAGAGGCCTGGAATGGCTGGGAGGCAGGACCGCAGCCATATTTGTTGGGTTAACTTGCATACTCATTCCTGACAATCAATTTGCATATTTCTCTTTTATTAGTATAGATGTGGTGTATAACAAAATTTGGAGTTAGATGTACTGCACTGTCCTCCTTCTACCAGTTGCTTCCTCTATTATCTTAAATATGTCACTTTAATTTTCTGATTCTTTCTCTTAGTATCTATAAAATGAAAATAATGTTTTGTGAGAATCAAATGGAGGGAAATGTTGGCCAAAATGTTAAACTGTAAGAAAATAACACAAGTGTTAATTAATTGTTAATTTAATAGTTGTGGAGGTTTATCTCCTGCGTTTCTGAGGATGGCATGTATTCTAAAGTTGAAACTGTGTTCTGCAAGAAAATACTTATTTTACTCTAGATGGAAAATATTATTAGTCACTACAGAAAAATGCATGAAATTGAGATGAATGAATAAAGCTATTTTAAGAAAGAAATACATTTTCCCCATCAAAAATGTTTATTTGTCCATTTGCAATCCACTTTCTACTTTCATTTCCACTCTCTCAACATAACTCAATACTTTCAGAATTTTTATTATTTTAGCTTAAGTACATTTCACTTCCTTGGAGTAATTCATAGTCATTACAATGACATAAAATGTTAAAAAATTTAAATAAGGTAAAAAAAAAAGCCCAACCTATTATATTGAAAACAATATGGACTAGAGTCCAAACAGTTTGGGCTCAAATGTCAATCTTTTTATTTTCTTACTCTGATCTTTATGAATAATTATTAAATAATTTGTACCTTGATTTGCTATTTATATGATAAAAACAATAATATTTATTTTTCCAATATATTCTTATGAGAGTGATATGAGATAAAACATGCAAACTATCTTCCATAGTGTACAGCACATAAACCCTTAATAAATGACAGCTTTTATCATTATAAAAGTCCTATTTCTCATGTGACTATTGTTGATATTTTTATTTTATTTTTTTGCTTAACATTTTAAAAGCAGTTTTCAGCTATACTAAATTCTTCAATTTTTACTTTTGAAAAGCAACTTAAGGTTATGAATTCTTCAAACTTTTTTTTTCATATTACTTTCCTGCTTTGCTTTCTAGTTTACAGTTTCAAATATCATACCTTTTACTTAAGTAGAAGTTCCCAGGCATTTTTACCCTCTAGATAAGCTTTATTTTTATTTTTAAAATATAATTTTATTGCTTTCAGAGAGGAAGGAAGAGGGAGAAAGAGAAACATCAATGGTGAGAGAGAATAATTGATCAACTGCCTCCTTCATGCCCCCCTCCTGGGGATCAAGCCTGCGGCTCAGACATGTGCCCCAACCAGGAATCAAACCAGGAAGCAGACTGTGACCTCCTGGTTCACAGGTGGATGCTCAACCACTGGTTGAGCCACAATGGCCAAGCAATAACTTTATTTTTTAATGTCATATTGAAAATGCATGCCTCAAGTGTTTGGATTAATAAATATTGGAATGGACCTAATCTTTGTCTGCATAATATGTTTCTATTAATAGTGCTTCTTTGCCAATTTCCACTTTTATTCTTTAAACCTTAAGGGAGTAACTACTAATTAAGCTTGAATTCCACTAAATGGTCTTACCTGCAACCCCTTAAAGAGTTGTCAGCGTTCTTTCATCTAATATTTATGTTTTAAACTGCAAATATAAATGAAAGTTTTTATATTTATTGTTAATAAACCTTAGTTGGCTTGATTTAGCACATAATTATAGATTAATTTTATATACTTTTATTCTAATCCTATCAAACCAAATATTTTAGCAATTCTCTTTGCTTTGTAATATTGACTGAATGTTTTATATATCTTTAGAAATATTTTTTACTTTCAAAAAAATTAAATAAAATAAACCCCAAAGTTAATCTTCTGATATATCTCCAGAGTAATTTCTCAAAGTTGACAACATCTATAATAATAAAAGCGTAATATGCTAATTAGACCGGACAGCTGAACAACCTTGCAGACGTCCTTCTGAAAGACCTTCCAGACAAAGCTGGGGCTGTGAGGGGCGGGGTCAGTGGGGCTGTGGCTGCCAGGTAGTGGGAGAGGCCACAGGGCGAGCCCAGTCCCTGCATTTCCCCTTTCACAAAGATGGCTGGAGAGGCCACAGTGCAGGCCTGGTCTCGGGCCCAGCACCGCCCCTTCCATAGAGACTGGGGGAATTGGGGGCATCAATGGTCCCAGAGCTTTTACAGAGGCAGGATAGGGTGCAACTCTGGTGCCTCAACTTCTCACAGCCCCTCCCCCAGTCAGCCAGTCCCAGATTGCCTCCCCTCACAGTGGGTGGGAGGAGGGTCCAATGCTAAGGAGCAGGGAGCCTGGTTTCTGGTTGAGTGGCCGCACCCTCCTACCCCCAGGTGGTATGTCTCTCCTGATTCCACAGCAGGCTGGCAGTAAGGAGCAAAGGGTCCTGGACTGAGAGAGGGCACAGGCCAGGCTCAGGGACCCCCCCATGCAGCACACAAATTTTGTGCACCAGGCCTCTAGTTTCATTAATAAATATTCAATTTTAGGTAAGAGTTGCTCTTTAGTTCACATGCTTATAATATAATCCTGTATCTATTCCTCCATTTATCCACATTGCTATGAAAATATTTTGCTGAATATAAAATGAAATTAAAATATGCTATTTATAGAGCAGTCACTTAATCTAATGGTCCAATGGGGATATAGTAAGTTAATTTTTACATGATGTTTTTTAGCAAGGAGGGTAGTTATCAATATTACAATTATTCCTTAACAAATAATTTATTTAATAATTCATTGTAGAATTTTTAACTGGATATCAAACATTGATTTGATATGATAGATTCAATTATTTTTCTATTAAAGAGTCCATTTCCATTTTTTTTATTGCCCCAACTATCATATTATTTTGTTATTTTGTAGAATAACAAATATATAGGGAGCAGCACACATGTGCCAAGTTCAGTGATGAGACAATGTTGAACTAGACATTTATAGTATGAAGGTTATATTACAGGGAGTTAGGCAATAAAAACATCACCTAATATATAAATAAAGGAAATCTATAAGGAAGTAGAATTTGAAAGAAAAAGAATAAATTGCTATGATAAAGAATAATAGAGGCAGCTTTTCATAGAAAAATATACATAGACAATGATTACTTAAGGGAGCAATATATTATATTAAAAAGGTCAGCTGAGTTAAGAACCAGGAAAAAAAAAATTAGGCAGAGAGAACAATGCAGAAACCTATACAAAAAATAATTTTATCTTTTCTGAAATGGGACAGAGATCCAGGTGACCGACTGATTTGGTGAACAGGGAAAGAGTGATTTGAGATGCAGTCAGAGGTGTAGTAAGGAGTCAGATCACTAAGTGAACTGAAGGCTCCTAACAGAGAATCAATTTTACTGTGTAAATTGGCCTCCATTAATAGACTATAATGGACAGTAATATGATCATCATACCCTCTCAAAGTGATTATTCTGGCTGCTGTGAAGAGAGAGGGTTGGTAGAATTGCACAAGAAGGAAGACTAGTTAGGAAGATTTGCAATATTCTAGTAAAGATATAATGAATGAGTGATTTTAGCTCAATTTGCCCAAAAGAAACATGCATTAATTTTAGAATGACTGAATCTTTTAAAATAAGTCAAAAATATGTTGAATGGCCAAATTGCAAATTTAACAATTTACTGAAACCATTATTTATTCATAAAGTTTAGCAATATTTTGATTGAAATGAATAGCTTTAATAAACTTTGAAAATCTCTGAGATATTTTAGTTAAGCAATTTAAGTTCTAATTTATTTTAAATTTATTATTTTTATTTGTTATGAGCCATTTCACTGTGGCAAGCCAAAATCTAGAATATTCCTGGATGTTTTACTATTCCTTGGATTGGAAATATGAATGTCTTTTGCATTTTCCATAACAATACATGGGGATAAATATTCAATATTGGAGCTTTAAGATTAATGAGTTTTTACCTTCCAATAACTTTATAAGCATAAAGTCATTAATAAGATCAGCCAAATTAATATTTGAGAATTTCTTAAGGACTGAAGTGGGAATCACTCCAAAAACAGGCATTTAAATTAACTTTATCAACAAATTCATTGCAAAACAACTAAAGATTTAACCATATTAAAACTGCTGTTAATCATCTTATCTTAACAGATAATGAAAAAGTTCTCAAAATTTCTTGAAACCACAATATGCTTGAAACTATGCAAATATTTAATATAAATGTGTTGGAATGAATTTGCATTTTTGGCCATTGGACCTTTATGTATTGGCTTTTAGACAATTGATTTTATGCTAATTTTTAATTAAAAAATAAACAAGATTTTGGCAAATTGATCATTTGGCTTGAACTCTGATATTGGCAAGGTCAAAAGAGGGTAGTGGATATAATACTCTGGCTGGAGAGACAATAAGATTTGACCCAGGGATCATTCTGAAGGCCAGGAAGAAAGGAGAAACCAGTGATTACTCCCACACTTTTGAGTTTGAAGACATGGTAAGTGCTAGTACTATTTACTAACCTAAGGAAATTGAGGCAGCAATTTGTTTGCTAGCAAGAGAAAGGAATGTTTCCAAATTGATATTTTTATATACTTAGAATGATAATATAATAGAGTGTCAAGAAGACAATAGGATATGCCCATCTGGATCTAACAATCAAGGAACAATATGAAGTTAAAAATTTAGGAATCATCAAAATATCACCAAGAGTGGGAGATGAAGAAAGAGGCAGTAGGATTCAAACCTGAGGTTCTAAACATATAGACTGTGTCTAGAAGTAATCCACCTGGGAAAGAAGTCTAAAAGAAGTAGCCAGTGAGATGTGCTGCTATTAAAAATAAGAAAGATCTCAGATAGGGTAAAGTTTTTAAGTATCTATAATACTAAAAATATAATATGCTAATTAGACCAGACAACCGAGTGACCTTCCAGATATCATTCCAGATGTCCTTCCAGATAAGTCGTGGTGGTGGGGGCTAAGGCAGAGGTGGTTAGGGGAGATCAGGCAGGCAGGCAAACAATTAGGGTCAATCAGATAGACAGGAGAGTGGTTAGGGGCGATAAGGCTGACAGGCAAGTGAGTAGGGGCAATCAAGTAGCTAGGAGAGTTTTTAGAGGTGATCAGGCAGGCAGGAGAGTGGTTAGAGGTGATGAGGCAGGCAGGCAGGTGAGCAGTTAGGGGCAATCAGGCAGCCCGGCAGAGTGATTAATGGTTATCAGGCAGGTAATCTGTTAGGAACCAGTGGTCCCGGATTGTGAGAGGGATGTCCAACTGCTGGTTTAGGATCAGACCTAAACTGGCAGTCACACATCGGGGTCCCAGATTGCGATAGGGTATAGACTGGGCTTAGGGACTCCCCCCACCCTCAAATTTCATACACACGGCCTCTAATATCCTATAAAACAACAGAGTTTTATGTACACTATCTTATTTGACTTCCCAATTCCCCTTTTTTCTTAAGCCTTTTACTTCACTATTACTTATAATTTCTGTGCTTTATTTTATACATAGATACACACACAAATGCATATATACACTTACATTTGATTATGTCTACATTCTATTTCATTCTTAACTGTTAGTTCTTTAAGGACAGGCACTCTGTCATCTGTCTTTATATGCACAGCACAGTATCTGGAAAAGACAAAGTGCTCAGAAATATATGTTGAATTGCGTCATATTATTTCCCATAAGAACTTTGTCTCAGTCATGATCAAGATACAAATATAAATATTGATGAAATTTGTAAGAGCATCTTGTATATTCAAGCTGAAATAAAAAATATATCTCAATCCTTAGTGGACCTTTTATCTTGGCAACTGAAATCCAAGACTACCTTTTTTTGGTTTAACATATATTGTTTATCTCTAAAATTATTTCTTGACTTTTTATGAACATTTTTGAGAGTACATATTTAAATCACAAATGCTGATCTCAGAGCAGAAAATTTGCAAAAAGCATGCCCACTTGCTACACCGGCTACTGATACCAAACTACAACCTGCACCTGTAGTGTTAACATTGTTTTTACTCCTCCTTGCATATGTCATCCGGGTCAGCATGAGTTTGAACCATTACTTAAGATTTTGTTATAAAATGTTGAAAGTTGCAGCGTGTGAGAATGATTGTTTTTCTGAAATGCTTCTCTGCTCATTTGCACATAGACAAAGGCCATATGTAAGCTCCTCAACAAAGCTATAATCTTGGCATTATGCCATTTTATGAGCAAAAATTTTATCCTAGAGATTTGTTTATTCCTGCTATTGAAATACTCACTGAAACTATTGTTAAAGAGAAAACTACAGATCCAAAATGGCATCACTTGTGCTAAAGCCAAAACCTAGATTTAATACCTGTTCTAATTACTGTTGCAACCTCTCTGAGAAATATAACCTTAATCAAACAGGATAGATTTTTCTTGTCTACACCAATATGTCACTTACACTCTCTCCATCCCATATACAGTGTAAAGAAGAGGCACTTTGCATGACAAAAACCTTTTCAGTTCTCACTGCTACCCCCCTCACCATTTCTAAGAGGTTCTGGTCTAAAAATAATCCTTTATTTTCTTTAGTTAATAGCTCCCTTGCAGCACACTTCTTTATATGTAAACCTTCCATTTTGTACAATCCCTTCTGAGTATCCTTCCAGTTGGGATGCTGTCTGATTCATGAATTGCTTAATAAAACCAATAAGATCTTCAAATTTACTTGGCTGAATTTTGTTTTCAACTCAATGAAATGAGAATGAGTTCCATTCTGTGAATAACACAATAAAATAATAGAATCATGTAGCATAGTGCATGTGAGAAAACAATGTTAAATCAAACTGAAATGGGGGAAAAAAAAGTCTTCAAACTCAGTAGCATATTCCAAAGGATATGTGTTTAAGTTTGTCTGAAAGTAAATATGCATGTAATAGATTTTCTAGTATTTCAACTTCACCTTTAAGGGTTATAGAATCATAAAACCACATTTCAGCATTAAGATGAATCTTAGAAATCCTAGAAAACCTAGGATTCAAAGGAGGAAGGCCGTAGGATGTGAGGCAATATTATGAGGAGCACGAAAAGATAAATTCATATGTCAACTTAGATTGTTTTTCTACCAAATCGCATGCTTGTCAAAGTGGAGATGAAAGCTTTTTTATACCAATCTTGTTCAGTATCTTAAAGGTTCCTAATAAAGAATAATGATTGCCAGATAATTATCTATATCTATTTATACTTGAAATTCAGGTACAGCAACAATGGAAAACATTGTTTATGTATCATCCTATTTAATAAAAGGATGCAAATTGACTATCACTCCAAAACACAAGGTGACTGCCCCCATGTGGACTCAAGATGGCTGCCACAAGATGGCCAGCAGGGGAGGGCAGTTGGGAGGGACCAGGCCTGCCAAGGAGGGCAGTTGAGGTGATCAAGCCTGCAGGGGAGGGCAGCTAAGGGTGACCAGACAGGCAGAGGAGGGAAGTTGGGGGAGGGACCGGGCCTGCAGGGAAGGGCAGTTGAGGGGGGGGGGGGGGAGGAAGACACAGGCCTGCATGGTAGAGCAGTTGCTGGGGACCACGCCTGCAACAGAGGGCAGTTGGGGGTGATCAGGCCTGCAGGGGAGGGCAGTTAGAGATGACCAGGCTGGCAGGGGAGCAGTTAGGCATCAATGAGGCTGGCAGGGGAGTGGTTAGGGAGTGATCAGGCTGGCAGGCAGAAACAGTTAGGGACAATCAGGAAGGCAGGCAGGTGAGCAGTCTGGAGCCAGCAGTCCTGGATTGTGAGAGGGATGTCCGACTGCCCGTTTAGTTTCAATCCTACCTGGTTCTCAGGCCTAAACGGGCAGTTGGACATCCCTCAAGGGGTCCCAGGTTGGAGAGGGTGCAGGCTGAGCTGAGGGATACCCACCCCGTGAATGAATGAGCCTCTAGTATTACTAATAATAGCAGAATATCTATCTAACATTCAAAATGGTCTTCAGTGGCTAACTACACACAGAGTGAAGTGAGAAATGAGTGCCAGTGTTAAAAAATTAACATTTGAAATTAATCAACAATAAAGTGCATAATTTCACATGCAGTTATTTTTTGAAATATTTGAATTGTTTATATTTATTCTTCATCTTGTCCTATGAATTCTGCAAAATAAAAAAGAGAGTAACTCAAAGTGGATAAAATATAAACTGACTTTTAGTTCATTACCTTTAAAGTATAAATCACCTATAATAACTCCCATTAGCACTAATGGAAATCTGCATGTATTAAATTCTTTTGGTGCCTGGAGAATATACCACAGCTCTTTTAAACTGTTTGGTGCTTTTACCTCTGGGTCTTTCAAAAGTGATGAGCCAGCAAATAATGTTCCTGGAATGGAATAGGACGATAAGTAAAGTATGTCCAATTTTCTGTCCTGGCATGTAACAGTCATTTCCCCTTCAGAGGTACATGCTTACCTATCTTAATACTCTCACTCAACTGTACTTCAGAGGCGCTCACATAAAAATATACTGAATCACATGAGGGGTACTGTAGTTATTACTTATGAGAATCTTATAACTTTCTATAAGTATAATTACAGTTACCTATAAAGATGTTTATTTATTTTCTTAAGTAGATAATGTTTCACTTTAAAATGACCATTTTGCTTGATTAACATAAATTGAAAATATCTACCAAGACAAAAGTCATACTTTAGTGCATCCAGTTTTTGTTTTAAAGGAAAAATCTTTTTTTCCTTCACTAACATTGCATAATAGTTTTAATGTCTCAACATTTTTTCTAATATTTGTTATTTTCTATTATCATGAGAGTGGCCATTTTAATGGCTATAAGGAAGATCTCACTTGGTTTTGATTTGTATTTCCCTAAAAATTAGGCACTTTGAACATCTTTTTTTAATGAGAACCCACTTGATTGTTAAGCTCCTTTATTTTTCCAACAGTTTTTATACTTTCAAGGAACCCTACCTGGCACAGCTCCGTGTTCAGGATCTCAGCTCAGTCATAGGTACCATGCCCTCTTCTTACATAGTCATCATTTATGTTGAGCACTCTATCATTTCTGAATTTGCTATAATCCATATTTATTTCAGCTTTTCTCAATTTATTCTGTGATAAATTAAATTGTATTAGTGTAGGTGAAATAATATGATGTATAGTTTTTATTGATAGTGTTTTTTCCTAATGACATTTATTCATAAACTTATTGAATCTAAATCTGAACTCCTGATCTTTCCTAATAACCCTGAAATCTTCCTCAATGTAGCAACTCAGTTCTTTCGATGGAGATCAACTTAATCACACGATTAAAGAATATCAGACACAGGTCAGGGCTTTGAAATTAGTGTGATTTGTTTAGATCCTTTCAGAGCTTAATAAAACTAGGGCTGTGGAAAAATCACTAAGTTTTTCAAGCTTAAGTTTACCCAGGTGTAATTTGGAGCCCATTTAGCTTTTCCTCTAAGTGGGTGGTAGAGAGTAGAAACTGACTTAAAGTTAGACATTTAAAAAAATGTTTAAAGACAGTTCTCATATCAGATATTTCATTGCTGTCTGTATAAAACTTGATATATTTCAAATTTTCAAACATTTCATAATGTGTGTTTCATCCTCAAGAGAGAATTTCAAGTGTTGAGGAAGAACAAAAATAATTTATCAGTTTATGCATTCCAAGATTGTATTGGAAAACATAACATTTTTAATCAAGATAATTTTATATATGAGAGACTACTAAGAAAAAGCTAATGGAAGTGTAAGTATTAGTTAAAAAGCTGTAACAATGTCCTAACCAGTTTGGCTCAGTGAATAGAGCTTTGGCCCGCGCACTGAAGGGTCACAGGTTGTACCTCAGTTGCAGGCTGGATCCCCACCTCGGTCAGGGCATGCGGGAGGCAACCAATCTATGCATCTCTTTTACATCAATGTTTATTTCTCTCTGTTTCTCCCCATTCGTTTCATTCTCTCTAAAACATAAATCAATGGAAAATATCCTTGAGTGAGGATTAACAAAACAAAACAAAACAAAACAAAAAGGTCTAACAATATTTCAAGTGAGAATAAAGAAGGTGGCTAGCAAAGAGACACGAGATGAAGTAAGAGCATATCTGAAAATTAGGAATAAATTCAACAGCAGGTGTAGGTGACTTTTACTTGGGAAACAAGGAAAAGGATGATTCACTAGAAATATTTGTTATGGTGTTTAAGTGTGCCTCTCACTTGGTGATGCTCTTAACAAAGAGAGAAGGAACATTGACAGAATGGTAGAAATGGAAACACATTTGTTTTCATCACTGAGTTTGATATGCTGAAAGAGTTTCTGTGAAGAGGGGTGCAAGGCCTAGAATTTGGGGACGTTATAGGGGACAGATAATAGATTTGATAATGATGAGAGTTTCCATCAATGTGCATGAAAGACAGGAAAAATAAATACAAGAGAAACAAAATATAAGCCAAATAGATATTTTTATGACTAATTTAGATGATAAAGAATAGAAACTGAAATCAAGAAAAACAGTTGAGGAAGGGGTTCGAGAGGCATGAGGAGGAAGCACTGTCCTGCATGACAAGTAAGAAGAGCAGAATAAGTGGGGGAAAGTGCAATGTTGCAAAACACTGAAAGCCTTAAAATGAAGGTTTATAAGAGATCTTCGGAATCAGTAATCAAAACTGTAAAGAAGTTCAGAGGCAAAGTGCATGGGATTTAAAAGTATCTCAACTTTTGTATTTCCCACTTGTATCAACCTTTATTATTGCTTTTGAGATACTCTATTCCCTAGTTAACTTTAGACACATTTCAAAATTACATTTCTTCAAGAAATTGAAGTAATCCTTTAGATTGGTAATGTTTTGTTGGGGAGTACTATGACCCAATGAATATTCTACACATATATATATATGATCTATTTGCCAGGAGTAGAAAATGAGTTAATCACTTAATTATTTTAAACAAAAATGACACCCAAATTATTATGGTATAACTTTACTGAAAATTTTCCTCATTATTAGAAACATATTTTAATAATATATGCAATATACACACACACAAGCACAATTGCTGTAGTACTTTTGTATAGTGGGCTCCTCTTTATCTAAATTAGCCAATTATGCTAAAAAGTACAGAGGGTAGCTTGACAAAATAGTGAATACTATTGGACATAAAGAAAAGATGGTAGTGATTGGGATATAAAGAAGAGTGATGGGAGGTGCTTTCAGGATGAATAGCTGACAAAGTACTGGGCTTCTAGGAACACATGGCAAGCAAGATTACCCTGGGATCCTTCTTGCAGATGCAATGCAATCTTGGGAGTTTTAGGAAACAATTGTCAGCTGTCAGCTCAGAGCAGACTGGAGCTCTCAGCCCATCTTTAGTCCTTAACACATTATCTGGGACAATGAGGACTTGGGATGGGACATTGCAGATTATGTTTTAGGCCTGACCTGCACTCTAGTTTGCATGTTAAGAAACAATTAGGTACTTTAGTCCAAAGACGAAAACTTACTCTTTCTTGGGAAATAATGAGAAGTCCCAACTTATTTCCTTAAAACCTTACATAAAAGTCCTAAAGTCAAAGACAACGCCGTAAAAATTGTCCTTCAGTTTTAAGTAACAATATCCATAACCAATTAAAGCAAAATACTGTGCAGTTGTCTAAGTCTGCCCAGGCTGCCACAGCAGAGTACCAGATACAGATTGGTTTAACAGACACTCATTTTCTCACAATTCTGAATATCCCAAAGTTCAAGATTAAGATGCCAGCTGGGTTGGTTTCTGCTGAGATCTCTTTCTAGTTTCAGACAGCTGCCTCCTCACTGTGTCCTCACATGGCCTTTCCTTCATGCACTCCGGAATAGAGATCTCCGGAGCCTCTTCCTCCTATCAGTACACAAGTCCTATTGTATTAGGGCTCTAACCTTTTGACCTCATTTACCCTTAATTACTCTCACAAAGACCCTATCTTCAAATATTGTCACATTGGGGATTAGGGTTTCTATATATGAATTTTGGAGGACACGATTCAGTCCATAACAGATGGGATCCATCTGATACAGAACTTCTCTCTGACAAAAATGGGAAATTTTAAAGATTTGTAAACTCTTTTATATGCCTTGGTAAGTAAAACTCTAATTTTAAAAAGGATAACTACCAATCAAAATATATTAATAAAAATATTATGTTGCCCAAGGTTGACTTTTAATTCGGCCCCAATTCATCTTTCATCAAAACGCACAAATTTATTGATTTCTATTGATTCTGATACAAATAGAAATAGATTATAGCAATGGTAGATTTATACATTTATATAGAAATTATGTGTTAGGTAGGGACAGTGGTGTAACTTTCAGGTATTTATAATTGAGTCTCTGGCTAACCACACAGTCAGATAACTAAAGTTCATGATGTGAAGTAATACTTCCCTATTATGAATAATTAATACTCCTCATATTAGGGAATAATGTATACTCCTTGTAAAAGCATCATGCAGCCCAGCCAGTAGTTGAGCATCCACTTGTGAACCAGGAGGTCAGAGTTCAATTCCTGGTCAGGGCATATCCCGGGGTTGCCGGCTAAATCCCCCGTGGAGGCCGATCAATGATTCTCTGTCATCATTGATGTTTCTATCTCTCCTCCCTCTCCATTGCTCTCTGAAATCAATTCTATGTATATATATCATGCATATGAAAATTGCTTTATATGAGTGTGTCAATTCAAATTAAGCTATAATTTTAATAGATATCTCAACATTTACTTTTTAACAAAGTTATTTTCCCAATAAATCAGAGAATAAAATAACTAAAGAGCTTAAAAACAACCTAGACAATTTTTAAAGGAAAATCCATTTGCATGTGTACTTCTTAAATATATTTAACAACAATAAAATTATATTTAAATGCACTAATAAAGCTTGTTAAGAAATAATTTTTGTAGAAAAGTCAGTATTTAGAGGGAATATTCTATGGAGTATCTGAAAGTTCTAGTGGCAAGGGCAGTTTTCTAATAACAAAAATTATTTTTGTTATATTTGTTATTTTTCTCTTTTGGTAATTTTTGAATAAATAAGGTTAAAATTTCCTATATTTTACATTAGGCAATACACTCTATTTATTTTACTTTGATTGAGTTAAAAATGCGTTTCTTTCTTCTCTATTCTTGAACATTTCAAAGTAACTGAACAAACATCTCATTAATCTTTCCCTGAGCTAGAATCATTTAAAAATTTATATTTTTACTTAAATACAAAGGATTTCAATGTAACAGAAAGAGCCACTGTGTTTTAAGAATTATTTCCCCCAAAATCTCACTGACATTTAATTAGATAAAGAAGAAAACCAGACAATGATGAAATTGGTAGCATTATCCCTTCCATTTGACAGTACTTGCCATAAGTTTAAGCTTTTTCCTGAATTAAATTTGTCACAGATCAACATAATTATTTTCCATTTGGAGAGAACACTTGATCTTGTTAGAGTAACTTTCATCCTCTTATAATTTTATAATTAAAAACGAAATTTACTACATTTATTCTTGAGTATGTCCTTATATCAAGTTATTGGATATAAAATAGCTCTACCTTTGGTCTTCATAATACTCATAATGTTGGAGTTTTAAAATAGGATGTCTACCCCTCTCTCTTGAGACTGCAGCTTTCATGAGGACAGACAGATATGTGCAGATGTACCAGAGTCAGCCTTCACTTTCAGAGTTCCTAAGAACTTTTCAATTGAGAAACTATCTGCAGGATTCATCTTTTATCCAAAGCAAACTTAGATATTAATGGTGGCTTTCAGAAAACGATGACAAAGCAGTTGGGCTTTATTTTTAGAGGAATGGTTCAGCTTGAAGAGAGGTCTGTTTATTTTGTAAGAAATGCTGAAAACACATTGCTCTGATTGATAATCTCCTTGGGCTTTCTAGGAATTAATATGCAAATTCAATTTTTCATCCACAAGGGATATCTCCACTTTTCATGTTGTGTTCATTATTTTTATGTATGCGATGTTAATAGAACAACACCTTGTGTTCCCTAAGAAGAGAGATAGTTGAGTGTTGGGCTCTTTCATATTTGCCTTTGATCTTTATCTTTAAAGAGCTCCTTGTAGCAGAAGCTTAATAATTTAGAGCGATAACATTGACGAAAAATCAGGAAGAAAAATAAAATTAGAAGAGAAGATAAAAGGGTGGACATAAATAAATGTACTTTTTTAAATAAGCTCTCAGGAGTTCTTGGTTGAAGAGATTATGCTGGGAGTATTAGAAGAATTGCAGATGATACTCCTGCATTTCACAGGGAAAGGAAGCAGCCTACTTCAGAACCAGGCCACAGGCACCAATGAGCGGGTGTGGGAAGTATAGATAATGAGGACTAGGAAGAGGGGGCGATACTACAATCCAGGAGTGCTGAACTGTTCAAATTCTTTCTGACAGCTCCTATTCACCGATATCCAAACTGAAATCACAGTTGCTTTTATCTACAATGGACAAGTGGGAGATATTGGCAGGAAGAACAAAAAGGGAATCATCCAAACCGTGATGTGAGGACAGGATGGCTGCTCCAAGGTAGATTTTGAAATTCCATAGAATAATCTTTCAACTCAAACATCTAACAGCAAGAATAACTCATCCTTAAGAACAGAGCACAGAATAAATACTTGGATTACCTGGATCACAAAGTTGTTTGTTTAATAATGAATAAAAATGAGGAAACAGATAAAAATGGAACAGGAAAAGGAAGTAGAATTATGTTGTATAATGTATTTGCAGTTATTCACTAATGTGATGACTATATTTTTTTACATTTATCAACCATTGAAGCGAATAACTTTCATTATAAAAAATATTTTATATTATTGACATTATCCTCTTAGATAGTTTGTCGTTCTAAAAAATGCTCAACTAGAGTAAATTACTTCTCTATGATACTTTCGGCAGTTTGAGTTAATGATCTAAATTTTGCATTCAAATTTATACTGGCAACCCACATTCTTTCAATAATGTATACAAGTTAATCGTATTCCCCAGAAATCAATCATTCTTGAAAATATGAAAATATTAAAAGTTAATTTATAACATCATGAAGTAATTCCTATCATACACTGAAAAGAGAATAAAGAACTGGGATGAGATGAAATATCTTAAAATCATATTCTTCTATAAACAAATACTTTTTAAACACTAATTTTATGCCTAGCAGTTTTTTAGGTTTTATGAAAGATAAAAAATTGTAGTTTCTACCCTTAAAGAATATTGCCAATGACCTAGTTCTGATTACCATTTTTTTTCATACCTTGACTGTTGCAATAATTGTATCTTTTTTCTTGATCCAGTTCTTTCTCTTTTATGGCTACCTGAGTTCTACTGTCACACAATGCTAAATATTTTTGTTTTCCCTTGCCCTAAACTGTCTTGAAATTTTCTAATATGTAATTCCTATTGGCCTTTCTAGCTTTATCTTTACTAACATCCCTCCCATGTAATACTACATACCTATATCACCAAAATACTCATTCTATAAGAATTTTGTGATTTTTGTAGCTATTACTTTGACTTGATATGCTTTTTTCTTCTTACCATCAAATGTGAATTCAAATCCAACCTCCACCAAGAAAGGCTTCCTTCATCTCTTCATACCTTGAAGGAAATATTTTTTATTCTCTTTTCAATACTTTATAGTATATTAAGGTATTTTTCATTCTCTTCTTGCATAATATTTAATTGATTTTTTGTATCCCCCTTGCCTTGAAACTATTTCAATTGTTATTATTTATTCCCGTGGTACAAATGTTTTTCTTTGAGGACCGCTTAAAATCCTTTTTTTTCAGGGAAAGGAATATTCTAATACCTTTCCTCTAGGTTGGACTTTACATCATAGGACTACATCATAGTGACCTTTGTCATAATCAATAAATATTTAATAATTAGATTGCTGATAATATAACTTGAATTGATTTCAACAACAATTAAATAGAAAATATTTGAAAAATAATTTTTATAAAGGAGTAAACCAGAGGTAAGCTATACAAATTAGTATATACTTAGTGAAAGTAAGAATGCTTTGAGTAATGAGTCACTTTAATTCATATTTTGTTGGATTTCATTTGTATTTCAAATTGTGAAGGGACAAAGTTATGGTCAAGAATAATTTCTGGTACAATAAAACATCAAAGCAAGTCTTTATTTTATAAATAATCATGGGTTATTTAATCCTAGATATTTTTGTTTGAATACTACTGGGTCTGGTAATGAATGAGAAATTATTAGAGAGAAAATAAAGGAGCACAACTGTACATCAGATAAGAAATATCAGAATGAGGTTGACCCATGGTTTAATTAAATGTTCTAATCACACTTGATGGCAAGGACTTTTGCCTGGAGGGAGATTTCTCCATGAAAATTATATATATATATATATATATATATATATATATATATATATATATATATATGATTCTATAATTAATTATAAGATATATATTTGATTATATAATTAATTATAAGATATATATATATATATATATATATATATATATATATATATATATATTTATAAATACCCCTTCATCCTAGTAATTTTTTCAACTATATTATAGCTTTAACAGATTCCTGATACTGATTCAAGCCAATCAAATCCAATAATATTTATCAAGTGCCTATGATAAACCAGTCTCTATATCCTGAGCAACGTTATACAAAGACATAATAAGAACCTCTGTTTTAAGAAAGTTGACTAACACACTGTTATAAAATAGTGGAATGAAACAGTGATAATTTTACACACATACACACACACAAAATATCAGTCCTAACTGGTTTGGCTCAGTGGATAGAGCGTCCCACTGAGCCAAACTCGGTGGACTCATGGGTCCCACGTTCCATTCCAGTCAGGGGCATGTACTTTGGTTGTGGGCACATACCCAGTAGGGAGTGTGCAGGAGCCAGCTGATTGATGTTTCTCTCTCATCCATGTTTCTAACTCTCTGTCCCTCTCCCTTCCTCCCTGTAAAAATACTAATAAAATACATTAAAAATATATCATAGAAGCTCTCAAAAGAAGCTCTTAACCTGTACTGGTGTGGCTAGAGATGGCTTTCAGGACAAAAAAAAACTGTTAGGAAATGTAAAGTAATATTAGGCAGTTAGAAAGTGGAAAGATGGAGGGAATGGAAATTCCAAGCAGAGGAAAAAGTGAGATTAAAAGCAGAGCTAAGCATAAATCACCCAGCTAGAAACTATTGATAGTTCCAGGACTGAAGAAAGATAAGCCCTTCTCACACTGGTGTCAAGTATTGGCCAGCGTTTCTAATGATTTAGGATTTGGTGACTAAACAATGGTTGCTTTTTCTTTTGAGTGAGACCTTCCAGAATAACAGTATAATAAGTATAATGATAATAACATATCATTAAAATATATAAATTGCATCAAACTTGCACTTATGTATAAAATATAATGCATAACTTTTGTTGAAGGCTTATGTGCCAGACACTGTGCCAGCAAATTGAATGACAAGCTGTCATCCAATTTTATCCTCACAAAAATCATTTGAAATAGTGTTACCAACTCCATTTTACAGAATGAAGAAATAAGAAATGAAATTACTTGTCAAGTTCTAATTGTTACCAAGTATTGGAATCCAGATCATTTTAGATGACTTTGCTGAACACTTGAAATTTATCTGAATCACCTTGAGGTGATAACCTTTCATGAATTGCATTTTCAAGCAGATAAATTTTTAAGTGATGAGTTTTCACTTTTAAGGAATGGCTTGTCATTTGCTGTGTTCTCCACAATGATGTGAATTTTTCTATGGGAAAGAATAGCAATCACAATTGTCCCTGACTTTCTTAGAGAAATAATTATTTTTCTCCCCAAAGCTCTAACCCATTTTTTTTTTTATCATTTTGTAGGTTACCATTATCCAATCAGCTATTCAGGGTTAGATCATGATGATTAAATTTTAAAGTCTATATTATTTCCCTTCTCTGAACTGCCATGTTTCTCTCTCCAAAAATGAATGCACTTTTTCTCCTTTTTAAAGATACTGTAGTTAGTACTAAGATGACATCAATACTGTGACTTGTTAACCTTGATTAAATTAACTTTCTTTTCTGAAGCTATTCCATATCATATTTTCCCCTTGAGTTCAGACAGAATTAGCATTAATTTGTATTGTCCTTAACTTGTTTTACACCTTTAGAAAAGCCAACATTTCTGACACTTAGAGAAATATGTCAAATTTAGCACCTTCTATCCTACATGTTATAAATAATTCCCACATAGTCCCACCCAAAATTCCTTCCTTTCATTTCTCAATCTTTATTAAATAAAAAAATATTTATTATGTGTGTGGCCTTTACCTGATGCTTCAGGTTTGTATTATTTCATATGGAATTTTGGTTTTGAAACTTGAAAGAAATGTATTTTTATTATAATGAACAAATTTATAATTTTCTTTATATGTTTGACACAAATAATGGCATCATGCTGTAATGAAATCTTAGTTGAACTTAAAAATATCCAACTTTTCACTTATCTGTAACCCAAATCCTTAATGTATCATGTAATTAGCTTGAATTACCTATCTCTTTTGACTAGGGGCTCTCAAAAGTTAATATGAAAATAATCACTTGAAGACAATTAAAATAAAAAAATATCTGGCTGCAACCTTAGATGTGTAAGAACATTTATAACAAATTTCATTATATAACACTAACAAAGAGGAGTTCTCAGCCATATTTAAGAATCACTGCATAAGACTGATACAAAACATATTCCCAGGGCTATGCCTTTGTTGTGGCAGCTCCTTGACATACCTTCTCTGGAAGCTCACACAAGTTGTTTATTTTATTTATTTATTTATTTATTTATTTATTTATTTTTATATTTTATTGATTTTTTTTACAGAGAGGAAGAGAGAGGGATAGAGAGTTAGAAACATCAATGAGAGAGAATCATCGATCAGCTGCCTCTTGCACACCCCCTAGGCTGACCCTATCCATTGAGCCAAACCGGTTTTGGCAAGTTGTTTATTTTTATTTATTTTTTAAAAAATATTTTTATTGGTTTCAGAGAGGAAGGGAGAGGGTGAGAGAGATAGAAACATCAATGATAAGAGAGAATTGTTGATAGGCTGCCTCCTGGCACGCCCCCTACTAGGGACTGAGCCTGCCACTCTGGCATGTGTCCTTGCTCGGAATCAAACCTCGGACCTTTCAGTCCGCAGGCCGATGATCTATTCACTGAGCCAAACAGGGCAGGGCTAAGTTGTTTAGTTTTAAACAGTTTTATTGGGGTAAACATTTATGTACAGTAAAATGTATTCATTATAAGAATACAACTCAATGACTTTTAGTAAATGTATTAAATTCTTTAATTATTATCATAATCCAACGTTAGGATATGTCTATCAGCTCTGAAAATTTCCTTGAGTACTTTAATAATTTTTTTCTGTTTGTTTATTCAGGCATTCCAAAAAAAAAAAAAAAAGTATGCACATTTTAACAACTAAGAGCTCAATTTTTAAAAATGAAATGCATTTTAATAAACACTGCCTTTATAATTATTCAAAGTGTGTGTATACATTTTTTGGAACACCCTATATTTATTTACCTCTTTTAGACATTTAATATAAATGGAATCACTTACTATGTGGTCTTTTTACTCTAGCTTCTTTCACTTAGCATAATAATTTAAGACCTATTTATGTTATAGTATGTATCTATGGTTTGTTGCTTTTCATTGATGGATAGTATTTCATTGTGTAATTTATATTTTAAAAATATTTATTCACCAAGAGAGAGGCAATTTGAATTGTTTTAAGTTTTAGGCCATTATGAATAATGTTGTGAAGATTTATGTATAGGTCTACATGGACATTATTGTTTTTCCTTTTTTGGGGGTATTTTCAAGTAATAGATTTTTTAAATTGATTTCAGAGAGGAAGAGAGAGGGAGAGATAGATGAAAACATCAATGATGAGAGAGATTCTTTGATTGGTTGCCTCCTGCATGCCCACAACCTGGGCATGTTCCCTGACTGGGGGTTTTGAACCATGACCTCCTAGTTCAGAGGTTGACACTCAACCACTGAGCCAAACCAGTTGGGCTCAAATAATTGATTTTAAGGAGTACATTTTATTTTCATAATCAAAATATTACAATAATTTTTATTCCTTAAAGGTTTATTTACATACACTGCTTATGTTACATTAAATATACAGTTTATGACTCATGTGCCAGAAATCAGTATTTGTCTAATCTAAATTTCATGCAGCCTTCCTTCTTCAGTAACATAATATTTTACTGGATTCATTGTCATTGAATCAAAAGAGTTCCCAAATTCAACTGCAGTAAAATGTGGCTATGTGATTAAGTCTGTCAAAGAGTTGTAATTAGATGCTGTTAGTAATTTCTGGAAAGTTTACTTAAACTTGAAGGGAGAGCTACTTGCAATTATACCTTTTATACTTCTTTCAGTCTTCAAGGATGATATGATATCTAGGACTCCAGCAGCCATCTTGGGCTAGACTAACCTAGAAAATAGAAGCCATAGGCTTGAGCAGAAGAAAGTTTGGTCCCTTCCAAGGCAGAGGGAACAGTCCATAAGAACACCCTCATTTCTGAAACCAATTGCAATTCAGGAGTCACAAAGACCACTCTTGATAATTTGGTAGGAGACCTCACTGAAAGCTCATGGTTATGGTATACTAGAGGCCTAGCGCACAAATTCAAGCACGGGTGGCGTCTACTGAGGGGAGGGGTTGCAGGCGGTTGGCCAGCCGGCCCCACCCCTTAGTCAAACTCCTGATTGAACTCCCAGTTGAGCTCCTGGACCAGAGGACAATTTTCATATCAGCCTTTTATTATATAAGATTACAGTTAATTATTAAAATCATCTAAGAAAAGAGGCACATAAGACAGAACTCAAGGAATTTTCAAACACAAAGCATCTAATTTCCAGCTGAGTGAGAGAAAAAGGTAGAGAGAGAAACATTGATGTGAGAGAGAAATATCCGTTGACTGCAAACATGCCCTGATTGGGATGGAATAAGCAAACTGGGTACATGCCCTTTGGAATGGAACCTGCAAACCAGGTGTGTGCCCTGACCAGGAACCAAACCCACAATCTTTTGATGCATGGGACTATACTCAACCATCTAAACCACACCATCCAGGACAAGCGGTATATTTTTTAAATGCTAAACAAAATGATTTTCTTAGACATTTGAGGATCTACTATTTCAGCCTAGAGTATGGCTTTCTGATTGAGTCTCTCGACTGCAGGGTCTCTTCCATCCAACACCTATTGCATTCTTCATTCAGAAACATCTGCTTATTCCATCCCATTTGGACAAATTGATGCATCATACTGAAGTTTCTGGTGACATGAGAACAAATTTTGAACCTTAACACACTGCTTTCATCATTTGGATAATTCCCAGAACTTATTCATCAGCTTGTGGTGCTCTTCTCTCAGCACATAAACTATTTTATTTTCCTGACATCCCTGTTGGTAATGCCCATGGTCTGTTGAATCTCAATATGACAAATTTCAAAACCATTTGCTTTAAAATTTAACTTCCCTTTCTTGGCTTCATATTTTTGTGCACAAGCCATAGGTTATGTATATAACCTGTGTTTTTCCTTATAACTTAAAAAAATGTAGAATATCAATAAACATTTCAATAAATATTTCCCCCAATTTTCAACAAACATTTTCTTCTGACAAATAATACTAGAAGAGAAAAGATCCTATCGTATGATTACCAGGTAGTGATAATTAGAATGAAGATCCTTGAGTCGGTTTTAAACATTACTGCAAAAATATAAACTGTAGCATGTACCTTTCTTATTTGTCTATCCCTTGTCAAGAAGAAAATTTTATCCTTGATATATTTTTAATTATGTTTCCTGAATTATTTATGATCTCACCAAAATAACTGCAAATGTTTCAGAGAAGTGCCAGAATTTTAGATAATTTCTGATTAATAAAGACAGCAAAATCCATTGTGTACTCACATGTCCCAAACATTGTGCTAAGTTATTATTCAGTCCAGATGAAGCAAATCAACATATGAGGACACAGGTTTGTATAATGACCTAACTTGTCTATGATCACAGAGTTAATTCTGTAGGCAAAGAGAAAAGACTGATAATGAAAAGAAAGAAAGAAAAGAAAGAAAGAAAGAAAGAAAGAAAGAAAGAAAGAAAGAAAGAAAAGAAAGAAAGAAAAGGAAGGAAGGAAGGAAGGAAGGAAGGAAGGAAGGAAGGAAGGAAGGAAGGAAGGAAGAAAGGAAGAAAGGAAAGGAAGAAAGGAAGAAAGGAAGAAAGGAAGAAAAGAAGAAAGAAAATGGTGTAATTTCTGATCACGGAAGCTGTTCTGAAGAAAATAATTATGGTATTGTGAGAGAGAAATCTATAGAGAGAAAAGTCAACATTGAGTGATCAGTGAAGTCCCTTCTGAAGACCTGACGTTCTGAGGCAAGACCTGAAGAATAAAAGAGATAACCACTCTAAAAACCAAGTGAAAATTATACCAGGCAGAGAAAATAAGAATTAAAAGCTAAAACTATAAAATTCTTAGAAAAAAAATCATACAAATAAATCTGCATGACCTTAGATTTGGCATATATCAATAGATTGGGGAAAATATTTGCAAATCATATATCCTTACAAGGAACTTATATATAAACACATAAATTACTTTAACAACCCAATAATGCAAACACAAACAAAATAAAAATTGATAAAAGATCTAAGTAGGCAACTCTACAAGAACAATAATGAATAAGCATATGCAAAGATTCCTGACATTATTAGTAAAGGAAATGTAAATAAATAAAAAAAACTCACAATGTGATGCAACTTCACATCTTGTAGGATGGTTATAATGAAAAAAAAGGAGTCAGATAATATCTTGGCAAGGCTATGAAGAGATTGAAAACCCCATGCACTGCTTTGATAATGTAATATGGTGCAGCCACTTAGGAAAACAGATGGATAGTAGTAATTCAATTAAATTTATACTTACCATAGGATCCAGCAACTCCATAACTCAGCATTATTCATAACAGCCAAAAGGTAGAAAAAAGCACATGTGCATTTTAGAGACAGTGGGAATGAGAGAGAGGGACACACGCATACACACACACACACACACACACACACACACACACGTGGGAGAAAGACAGATAAAGAGAAAGAGAGATAAGCACAGACTCCCTGAATCACTTGGGGTGGAAGGGAGAGAATTAGTTGTGGAGGAATAACTCTGGTGGGTTAAAGGAAAAAGAATGTAAGATAATCCTTCCCTTTCCCAAGTTCAGAGAGACAACAGTCATCTGAAGGGTTTATAAAACTGACATTTGGTTAACTTAAGTAACATTATATCATGAACTAGACCCAGATAAAATTATCTAGCAATTTTAACTCCTCCAGTCCTAATTCCAAAGGAGAGATGATACAAAGACATTAGTTCCAAGAGAATAGAAGGAACCTAAAAGCAAATCATGGCAGTCATTTTCACAGTGGTTGGCCCTGGGGAGGGAGTGAGGGTGGGACTTATAAATGTACATTTCTTAACGCCGTACCTCAGCCATTGAGAGTTTGGCATATGTCTTAGATGTAAAGGATGGCTGAGCATATAGATTAACAGATTTTACTGCATTGCCAGCCTCCTGTTATCAATATGTATGATGCATAGTATCAGGAGTGGAAATAAATATAATATAAACTTTTGTTAGGAGAAGATCTGCATTAATTTTTGTGGGGCATGTATAAGACTATGGACGATGTAATATTAAATCAACATTAGCTACAAAGAGATGATGAGGTTTTCATGAGAAAATAAATCATAATAATGCCTTGCATTTGTATTATACTTGAATGATTACCACATGCAATCACAGAGCTGAGCTCATTTCATTTTCACAACAGCCCTGTAATCTAGGCAAAATAGCTATTACACTATTTTAACATTTTTGCAAGTCAGGATAATTCATGTGTCAAAGTTTACAAAGTAAATAAGCAAGAACTTATTGAGTACACATCCAGTGCTGTATCATTCCACAGCTGCTCCCCATAGCAGGGAGACCAGGAATGGAGCGAGATGTGGCCTATATCCATTACTGGGCTAGCAAGAGCCCAGTGCCTTCCTTACAATGGGCAGTTTCTGTTTTCCTGTTTTAGGGCTCTGTTAAGGCAATAACCTAAGAAGGATGCCTTCGGGCCACTCTCAGAGGTGCCAAATAAAAACCAAAATCTTATTGAGGCAATGAAGTTCCTAATGCTTTGTGTATGCAATTTTTTGAAGTCCACAAATACAGTCATCTTTAAACCACTGGAGCAGCGTTCTGATACCCAAATTCAGCATTGCTATTAGGCTTTCTGTGATTGAAAGGGACTTACGGAGATTATGGAACTGTCAATGATATATTGAAGTTTCCGAAAAGCTTCACAAGGTAGTCTTCAGTAATTAGTTTATGAGTCTGTGTGTGTGTGTGTGTGTGTGTGTGTGTGTGTGTGTAACCTCTGTTGCTCTTTCACAGTTGAATATAAAATAAAATGTAAGCACTCATCTGTGAGGTTAATAAGTAGATTATAATCAATCAGTAAAATGACAATTTATAGGCACTAAAATAATTTCTAAATCTGTTATTGAAATAAGTAAACCAAATTAATTAAATCTTTATAATTTACCACTATCAGTCTTTTCTCTTTCCCTACAAAACTAAGTATAGAAAACAATGTGAATTGACCAGTTTCACTGGATCATTTGATATTATAAATTAAATTTTTATATCGATATTAGCATGATATTTTAGGATCAGCTAAATGTTTGGTTTTATTTTTTGTTTTTTTTACTGAAACCAAGAATTTTGAGAGACATGGGCTTATGAAATTGTTAACTCCTTAAAACTGGAATGTTTGTTATTGACATAATACATGAAACATCGTGCTAATGTATGCACAAAATGGAGTGAGATAAAGCGCTGATGCTCAGGGATATGGCCCACAGCGCTGGTGGCTGGATGCCGATACTGAGTGTGGTTCCAGGAGAGGAGCTTGGCAGTGCCTCTCTCCTGCTGGGGAGACTGCTGCCTCCATGATGGTTCCTGCAAAACAAACCCTGAATGCAATGTTAGCTTTTCACCTTTTTTGTGAAAGTTAAAATGCTCTTTGGATTTTTTTTTCTATGTAGGGACACAAATGCTAATTGGAACTTTCTTAAAATGGAACTGGCATAAAATGAATGTTTGAAAAGCAGGGGATGCCTGATTTGTTGTCTGGGCACTGAACACAGACCTGGCACATAGGAGCCTTGAATAAACGTTTCATCAATTGAATTGAAGGCAATGCATCACCACATTCAAGAGATTTAAAGCATGATTTTATATTATAAACATGGCAGCATTCCAACCTAATGCATTTAGCAAGTCTGGAAACAAAATCAGAAAATAAGTAATCATTAATGGTTAGCAATATGTAGCTATATATCTGTACAAATCTTTTCCTTTAAAGACATACTTTGAAAATCACATTGAAAATGGTAAAATCCTATTGAAAAGGTAAGGTTTCATTCAACTTTTTAAAAACATACATATATATTTTTATTGGTTTCAGGGAGGAAGGGAAAGAGAGAGAAACGTCAATGATGAGAGAATTATTGATCAGCTGCCTCCTGCATGTCCCCTATGGGGGATTGAGCCCACGCCCTGGGTATGTGCCATTGACTGAAATGGAACCTGGCTGTAGGTGGAAGCTCTATCTACTGAGCCAAACCGGCTAGGGCTCAACTTTTATTATGGATTGTTTTCCCCATAAGAAACCAATGGACAGTGTGTTTCTTAACAGTGAGAACTGTGACTGATCTGTGGGTGCAGATTAGGCTTTTTTAGCCTGAAAGCCTATAGCAACATGTTATTTCCTTCCACAGATCATCTTAGAGAATAAATGTGCATATTAAGTGCACATTAGAATACAATTCTGAGAAGTTGGGCATTGATGTTTGTTTTGGTACCATTGTATACCCAAGACCTTGTATACATTTATCATATAAAAAGGCACTCAATAAATATTTATTTAAAAAAATCAAAATTATAAGTGTTAACATAATTTTGCAGTTTATATCATCTTCTTTCATAGGATGTATCAAAGGTAAATTACATTTGATAACATTTATTGAGCCATCATTCTGTGTAGAAAATTGAATCATACACTTGGAGACAAAAAAATATATTTTACTATGACATTAAAATAAAGCATATGGAATTGCTTTAAAAGACTCTGAACAGATGTTTTGGCATTTGCTAAACATAATGTAAATAGATTATTTTTCTTTTCTTTAATTGAAGTATAATTGGTATACAATATCCTATTAGTTTCAGGTGCACTAATAGTGATTCAATATTTATATACATTAAGAAATGATCACCACAATAAGTCTAGCTACCATCTGTCATAATACAAAGTTACTATGATATTGTTGACTATATTCCCTATGCTGTACAGTACATCCTCATGATTTTTTTTAACTTTGTAACTGAAAGTTTGTACCTTCGCTTATTTCAGCTCAACTCCTAACCCCTCTGGAACCACCAGGTTGTTTTTTGAATCTATGAGTCTGTTTCCATTTAGTTTTGTTTATTTGCTTTGTTATTTAAATTCCATGTAAGTGAAATCATATGTCACTTGTCCTCCTCTTTCTGACTTATTCCACTTGGCATAATACTCTCTTGGTCTATCCATGTTGCCTCAAATGGCAAAACGTAACTACCTTTTAGTACTGAGTAATACTGCATTGTATTCCACATCTTCATTATCCACTCATCTATCAATAGACAGTTAGGCTGCTTCCATATCTTAGCTATTGTAAATAGTGCTGCAGGGATGCACATGTCTCTTTAAAACAATGTTTTTGTTTTCTGAGGACAAATACCTAGAAGTGGAGTTGATGTATCCTATAGTAGTTTTATTTTTAATTTTTTGAGGATCCTCTATATGGTTTTTCATAGCAGCTGCACCAATGTACATTCCCACAAGCAGTGCATAAGGGTTCCCTTTTTCCTACACCATCACCAACACTTTTTATTTCTTATCTTTTTAATAATGGCCATTTTGACAGGTATGAGGCGATATCTCACTGTGGCTTTGATTTCTATTCTCTTGATGAGTAATTGTGTTGAGCATTTTTGCATGTGAGTGTTAATAGATTACTTTTCCTTCACTCACTTGCAACTGGCTTGGAAAAAAATAAAAGAAGACCCAAATCAATTATTTTTGGATTCCAGGGCTGTATCTGTTTTTGCACCCAGTCATATGCTGTGATTCATTCAGTTATTCCTGGGGCATTCTTTTGTCAGAATCTGGAAACATTTCTCCTTTATTCTTTATATTGCCTTTCTTGTCTAATCCCAAAACAAGAAAACAGGATGAACAAGGAAAACTGATACTCAGGCACAGAAAGTCACTTTGTAGCAAGGGTTAGTTATGTCACCCCTTTTGCTTCCATTCTGTGGTTGAAGTTTAACTGGCACTTCAGGCTTTTTGTAAACCTATGAGGAGTCTTTATGATCTCTACCTCAGGCAGATCAACAACAGCCAATGCAATAGTTGACCCCACACTATCCTTTCGTTAAAACCACACTTTAGGGCTAGGAAGAAAAGAAATCAGATATTTAGAAATAGAAAAAGAAAGTTGTGATTAAGCAATACATCATCTCTGTATCACACAAATGCTCTCTGGAATTATACAGAACAAAAGTAACACACTGATTAAATGTGAAAATAATTCATATACACAACTTTTTATTATCTCAAGAAGATACCAACAAGACTTCCAAAATCTTTTTTTGGTAAATTTTGAATTAAAAATAAGCAAATCTCTTAGAAATACAATGTCACAAAATTTTCTTGTCTTTTTAAATGTCATGTTTTCAGATTTGCTTTTCACCCAAGACAATAAAGTGGTTCACAGATGGTCTCCATCTTGCTATGTCTCAATTACAAAGTGTCCCAAATGTAGCTTATAGAGTAATTTTCCTTCACATTCAGTTTAAGAACTACATTAATTCCAGCGGCTACTTCCAAGCCACTAGACTAAATAGAGGGGATGAGATGTACTGCTGGCAGCCTGAACTCCTGAGGAAACTTCTTTGGAAAAACAACAAGAATAATCCTTAGACCTGGCAACAAAAATGTAGAAATACATCTTTTTTTCAACGATAATGTAGACATGATCTGGGAATTCATTCCTGGAAGGAAGAATAAGAAATAAGAAACAGAAAGGAAATTCCACTAGTTTCAGGAGGGGTCTATTGATTTGATATATTAAAATGATCATAAAGCCCAGGTGGCATGGCTCAGTGGTTGAGCGTTGACCTATGAACCAGAAGGTCACGATTCAATTCCCTGCTAGGGCACATGTCCAAGTTGTGGGCTCTATCCCTAATGGTGATATGTGTAGCCTATCAATGATTTTCTCTCATCATTAATGTTTCTGTCTCTCTCCTACTCCCTTCTTCTCTGAAATAAACAAAAATACATTTTTAGCTGAAACCGGATTGGCTCAGTGGATAGAGCGTCGACCTTCGGACTGAAAGGTCCCGGGTTTGATTCCGGTCAAGGGCACGTACCTTGGTTGAAGGCACATCCCCAGTGGGGGGTGTGCAAGAGGCAGCTGGTCAGTGTATCTCTCATTGACATTTCAAACTCTCTATCCCTCTCAATTCCTCTCTGTGTAAAATCAATAAAAATATATTTTAAAAAATACATTTTTAAAAATGATCATATGGTCTACACAACCCTCCTAGGAAAATATTCATCATAATAAAAGTGATCAGATTATAGGATAGTGACTGCTGTGGAAATTATTTTTCATTCTAATTCTGTAGGATTTGGTCTGAGGGTCAGGGTGAAGGGGAAGCAAACCCTGAGAGTCATTTCATTGGCATAGCATTATCAGGTGCAAAGAGGAAAGGTGTCCTCGGCTCCTTCAAATGCTTTGTGCAAACAGTCTCCCAAACACAGATGCAAGTGGCTGGGGGGTGTCTGACAGAAAGAGGAAAATGAGTTATGAATGAACAAAGAAAAACAGATGTGGCAGACAACAGTGGGACCACTGCAGGGAAACTAAGCGGATTAACCTATGACACCTATATGAAAAGCACAGTTGAGAAGAAAGCCTTCAGGGTGGTTGAGGTGTGCTGATTCCTGCATTCCTTGGGACAGTCATTCATTCTGTTAGGGGTTTTCTTCCCTCTCGAGATTTCAGCCTGTCTATGCAAAACCTAGCATTTGTATTTCTATCCCTGATTTGTAAAGTGAATTTCAAATGCATAATAACTGCTCTACTTGTATGACCTACTTGTACCTTGAGATCAGCATGAGCAAACCCTAATTTATTACTTCGGCTCCAAAGGCAGCAACTTCCGGTGACCTGCAGGTTTTGATTAATGGCATACGCACTTGATTTGCCCAGAATAAAACCCTTGAGACATCTTGGACTCTTCCCTATAGCCACATGATAAGTGGAAAAATCCTCAGTTACCTTCAGAATGCTTTATACTTGCACATTCTGCTATTTTCACTTTGATTGTTATCTTTAAGATAATACGCTTGATAAATGACAATAGCTCTGATTATTTGGTGAGTGCTTACTTACCAGGGGCCCAATCGTCCTTTCGTGACCTACCTTGTGCAATGCTCAACAAATCTAAAATGAAGGTACTATTGTTAGTGCTTCCCAGGTGAGGAAAATGATCCTCGAAGAGATTTAATTATTTGCTTATATTTACCAAACTAGCAAACAATGGAGTCCGGATTTGAGCCACAACAGCCCAGCTCCAAAGCCCCAAATCTTACACCTGTGCTCGTCTGCCTTCCACAGAGATGTGTTACTTTCTAAAAGAACAATATAAAGTCTCTTGCCTGAATCCTGTCTTTCAACACAGTGATGTTAAACATTCATTTATCCTAAAGCTTGTTGTCAGAAAATTTTGTGATGATGGACATCCACTGACCACACAATTAGGTAAAACTCTTACCTCTTCAATTCTAGAATTTCTGTTTTAGCCAGGAACTATAGTCTTCACCTTATTTTTTTTTCTGTATAACAATTCTTAAGCAATCTCTAAATTTTCAACTATCATAGCTCCGTGCCTATAGTTTCTTCAACCATGATTGCTATTCTTTTGAGTTCCTATTCAGTCTTTAAAGATATTTTGAAATAAAGTATTAATGACCAGAGATGCAGATTTTTCCTGAGGAAATTTTATAGGCATTGTGTCTTTTGGGTCCACATTGTACTTGGTCGGTACATCACTTAAAACCCTTTACTTTCATTGGCAATCCCTTGTGTATAGGCATTATTCCATTTATGGGAGAACAAATCCTGCTAATATTAGAACTTGGCCTACCAGTCATTTCCACTTTTATTTTATATATTGATTAATTAATTAACTAATTAACCTCACACTGAATTACCCTGAGCTGATAGAAGGTAAAGGAAAGGTGTTGATGTGGGAAATAACAGAACAGAAGCAAAGATGCAGGAGGGACAAGGGGAATGGTAATGTTTAAGAGGATGGAGTCATAAGTGGCATATGGGCTCCAAAGCAGGAAGGAATAGGTCAGGCTTACAACCTTACCTGTAGAGTTGTGGGCAATGTCAGCTATAGGCTGGAGGAAAGGGAATCAATGGGTGAAGCTACCAGTATGTTTTGTGGCAGTTCAAAGAATGTTAGGACAGAGATGTTTTGAAGGAAAAACAGAAATATGTGAGACTCACACTAGATGGCTCAATTTTATAAATACGTTGTTGACAGAGCCATCTTCTGGGGTTAAGGAGGAAACAGCAAGATTATGACTTACGGAAAAGGGAACACATTTAGAGTACCTCCTGTGGGGAAGGATATAGAACCCAGTAAAAGTGAGGAAATACTGATGTGCAGCAAGGTGACTCAGCTGAGATACAAATTCTAGTGAATCCAGTGAGTGTGATTCTTTTAAAACTTAAAACTCAGAACAATTAAAAAACATTAAGTTATCATATAACACTATAAAAATTGCATAGGAAAAGTTAATGTTGATGTTACTTTTAAAATAAATAATGTGCTTTTGGGGTGTGTGTATGTCCACACGGAGTCAATTTTGACACTATGTAGCTCTTAATTCTATGAAATAGTGTATTTTAAAGAGGTAAGGTATATGTATAGATATGTTAATTAACTTTGTTATATAATTAAATTATATACTTTAATTAAATATAACATATGCATATATTAATCAAATGTCAGATTACAGATGAGAGGAGCACATAACTAATAAAATAATACTTTTAAAAGACAATATTATGTTAATACTCAAACGCATCTGCTTATAACAATAAGTATATTTGACTAGGATAATAATGATGAAAATAGCTCAAATGTTATAATTTTTCTTAGCCTAAAGAGTTATATAAAGTGTATTACTTTTAGAGAGCATACATTTGGATATATATTTTTTTCTTTTCATCTAATCTCCCATTCTCTGCCATTTGACCAGAATGCTTAATTTTTTCCCTTTAATTATTTCCCTTCCCAATGCATTGAGTCAGTTATTCTGTTCTGTCATCATGTTCATTAATCCTGTCTCCTGTTTTGTCAAGTCTGCAATTTATTCCCCCCTATGATTTCTTTATTTTTAACATATTTTTAGTTCTAGGATTTCTATTTTATTCCTACTTTTCAATTTTGTTGAACTTTCCCATCTCACATATTCTGGCCATATTTTCCTCAAGTATTCTTTTATTTCCTTTGCTTATAATATACATAGTTACTTTGAAAATGTTGTTTGCTAAATCCAACATCTGGAACATCTTTAGGTATTTTTTAAATTTATTCATAATTGAACTTTCCCTCTGCTTCCTCAAATACCTAATGATTTATTATATGCTGTATATTTTGGAAAATACCTTGAAGAACTGTGGTTATATTAATATATTTTAGATAGCATTAAGTTTTGTTCTGAAATGTGGTTATATTGCCATTAGATCACACTTACTCAGTCAAGGGTTCTTTCAATTTAAAAAAATATATATATATTTCATTAATTTTTTACAGAGAGGAAGAGAGAGGGACAGAGAGTCAGAAACATCAATGAGAGAGAAACACCAATCAGCTGCCTCCTTCACACCCCTCATTGGGGATGTGCCCACAACCCAAGGTACATGCCCTTGACCAGAATCAAACCCCGGACCCCTCAGTCCACAGGCTGATGCTCTATCCACTGAGCCAAACCAGTTTTGGCGGGTTCTTTCAAATTTTATTATAGGGGGACAATTTTTGATTTGCATATACTCCTAGATCACGATAACTACTCTTACAACATAGTTTTTGTTTGTACAGTGTGGCCTAATTTCAGCTTCAAATGAAAGTTTGGTGTGTCTACCCAGGAGTCTGTCTATTCCAAAAGGGCCTAAACTCCAATCTGTATTTAATGGCTTCACCATTGTGCAGCTTCACAAAATCTTTTCTTTTCTAGTCTTTTTTCCTTTTTTTCCTCTCTTTTGTTAATCCTCACCCAAGGATATTTTCCCCATTGTTTTTCAGAGAGAGTGGAAAGGAGGAAATGTGGAGGGAGAGAGACAGAGAATAGATGGAGAGAAACATCAATGTGAAAGAAACATATTAATTGGTTACTTCATTCCAATTGCAGCCAAGAATCTAATCTGCAACCCAGGTACATGCCCTTGACTGAGAATCAAACCCGTGACCCTTTCTTGCATGGCCAACGCTCTAATCACCAAGACACACCAGCCAGGTCTCTTTTCTAGTCTTTAACAGATGTTCTCAATTAGTTTTTCCAGAGAACTGCCTGTGTATTCAAAGTTTTGATGCTAAGCAAAAGCTCTGAGTTAATTTTACAAAAATTTTTAGGGGTAACTCTCTGAGGTCTCTGATATCTGCTTCAACTTTCTTGGCATTCTTGAATCACAATTTATGTTTGTTTTTTTTGGTAAGTGCACAAGTATTATCTTGATCTCTACTTTTTTCACTGTTCTCTTTATTGGACATAATCATTCCCTATCTAACCCAGGGTATTTTTCTAAGTATCTGATTCTACTTGCTCTGAATTTTAAAATACATTAAGTTGATATCTGCTTTACAATGAAAACTTTTTGATATTAAAGAACTTTTGAGATGTAAATTGATGGGGAGCAATACACAAATATGAGTAATTGTGTGGTCTTACAGAGGAGAAGGAACTCACTAAGCATGTGTATTTGATTTCGTGTAATAATAACACCTGAGGATTGTTTTCTGTATTCCAAACACTACTCTAAACTTTCCAATGTATTGACTCACCTATTCCTCAAAAAATTTTCCTAAGGTTGGAGTTCTTATTTATATTTTACAGAGATGAAGACCTACACATTACAGAAATGGTTAAACTTTTGAGTGAGTACAATATAAAGGTGAGCATAATGTTGGGAGGCATAAAATTTTAGTGAAGAAGAAACTACAATGGGAAGAGAGGAAGGGAACATGGGCCTTGTAAGTACACATTAAATGTTTTCATTATTGGTCACCAAGTTATCTGTTACTTTCTAGTAACAAATTATAGAAATGATCCCTGCAAATATAGTCTTATCTGTTCCTTTCTAAACAGAGCAAATGCCTTCTATAGCTGTAGACTGATTTAGATTAATGAAGTGTCATTTGAACAACACTTCTGTGTATTTATTTGAGGTACAAGAAAAGACTTAAATATATTCTCTGCAACCAAGACTTTAAATGTTAAGATTATATATAAAGTGCTTCATTGTGCACATAAAATAAAAATTGGATTAGAAACTGAATTAATTGATGGTTCATTAAGCAATAAAGTGAATTAAGTATTGATCCTGAATACTTTAAAAATGAGAAACTAATTCACATCTGAATTTGATGAAAAGTATGCCTCACATTAAAAATCAGTCATTTATTAAGAGATAGAATCTAAAGATTAATAAAAGTAATTCTTAGCTTAATGAGTGCTAAAGAGGCCTAAGTTGGTTCAGATAGGAAGCTCATAAAAACTGTAACAAAAGATTGATGACATTTTTCAGGGTGAGGAGATCAGAAGTGGTCAAAAGAGATTTATGAAAAACAACCATCTTTACATTAGTTTATGTTTTGCTATGACTTCCTCTTGCCTACGATGGTGAAAATGGCAGAAGCCAGAAAGTGATTGTCTTGAAATTTACATTGAAAAACCTGAACAACTGGAAAACATAAAGGTAGGAAATTATGTGATGAGACTTGAATTAAAAAAGAAAAAAAATCCAATTTTCTCTAAAAAGAAAAAATAATGAATTGAAGAGAAGGAACTAAAGGTGAGAAGCCAGTAAAGTATTTTAAGAGGTAATGGCCAAAAGAAAAAAAAAAAAAAAGGTTATGGCAAACTGCGAAGAAACAGGTGACAATACTAATTAAAGCAGTGGCAATAGGAAGTTGTAGAGGAAGCAATACATATGTAATGTATTAAAAAGCAGAATCCATGGCCAATAGGGATGGGATAGTAAGAGATATGAGAGAATCCAACATGCTTACTGAGTTTTATTCAGCTGTGTGCATGGAGAAATGCCAGCAGTACGTTGAGCTGGATATCTGCCATTCCCTTTGCCAGTCCTTCCTGCTTTGTGCTGTAAGAGGCTGAATTGCATAACATTGTTTTATACTCTTCTTTGCCCTTGGCTTCTGGTTTAGATTTAGCCCATAGGCAGAAGAAAGGAAGAATGCAAGAGAGTGAGTCCACTGTATTTCCTTGGTCCCTCCCGTCAGAGTCACCTCAGGCCATGTGTCTTCTCTAGGAAGCCTTTTCAACTTTGAACCTCTCCTTCTGAGTTCTAGTAAGTGACTTTGTGCCAGCTCTAAGGGGAGCAGGGTTAGTGTGCTGCATATTGTGGCCTCTTCATATGCCACCAAACCTCTGTAAATAGCCCACTGGAATCTAAATATTCTTTACATTTTTCTGATTTGTTTGACACCCACTTCTATTGGGACCCTGACTAAAATGTAGAATTCTGCTTTCTACCAAGATGGAGAAACAGGAACTAGATGGATCCTTCTGTTGAAACAATAAAAATACAGTGGCCAACAGATAAAAATGCAGTGATTCCTGAGAGATAGGAAACAAAAAAGGGGGGCTCCAAGGTTACTCCTCACTGGGACTGCTGTGAGGGAGTTCTAAATAAAGGTTCAAGGACAGCACCCAGCTGGAGATGGAGTTCACAGTGCAGAGAGATCAAGGAAACTATAGTTCATAAGACAGAGTACAAAAAGAAGAGAGCTGTACGGAGAGAACTCCAGAGATCTGCAGAGAATCCCCCTCAGGCATCAGACAAAGAACTGATTAGCTTATGGATGTGAGGAAAGAACCCAGGCCTGGGGCAAGAACCATCTGGAAGTATTAAAGGTAACAGAGCCCAGCATCCAGGAGGGACAGAAATAGTTGCTCAAACCCAACCGATCACACTGGAAACAAACATACAACCCTTATAATTTACAGGATATTGGGGAGAGTATTCAGGCAGACATTCCCTAAAAAGGGACAATACATAGTCCTAGATTGCATAATGCTTCAGAACTAGTAAATAAATAAGCAGGGTAAGGGGATAAAAGAAAGATAATATGAAAAGGTAGCAATAACTAACGAGAATTATCTATAATAATAAAAGCATAATATGCTAATTAGACTGGACATCCTTCCAGACATCCTTCTGGATGAAGCCAAGGCTGTGAGGGAAGTCTGGGCCCCAGGTGCCAGAAGGAAGCCAGTGCTGGCAACCGGGGGAAGGAATGCCTATTCTTGCACAAACTTTGTGCATAAGGCCTCTAGTATATTTAATATAAATATGTGTATGGATAGTAAATATAATATATTATCTATATGTTAAATATAATAAAACCATGCTATCTTTATATTAAATACAAATGCTGTAATTATTCCAATTGAAAGAGTTTGTCAGAGAGAATAAAATCATAAGATCCCACTTTATGTTGTCTACAAAGTAACTTAAATAAAAATTGGGGGAAAAATGCTAAAAGTAAAAACTTAGAAAAAGACAAACTGTGAAAATCTTGTTCATCAAAAATATGTAGTGGCCGTATTATAAAAGATGGAAATACATTATAAGGATAAAGAGAATAATTTCATTATGATAAAGAGTCAACTTATCAATGTTAGGTCTGAACTTATACACGCTCAACTGTGGTGGGACCTGCCCTAGAATCCTGAAAGTGTCAGACCAACATTGCCTTCAGACCGCCTCTCTATGGGCAGCCAGGAAGGCAGGTTTAGAGCCAGTCAGTTCCTGATGCAAGCTCAAGGGAAAGCAACATGACCACAATGCCACATTACTAGGGCCTTGGACTAATTATAATAACATTTTCATTCTGGTTTTGACCCCACCCCCCATGGGCTTTTCTGTATGCATTATATGTAAGAACATGCCCAGAAGAAAGATAGTTTCTGTCAATCATCCCTGTATGCATATGAAAGTCTCCATCCAGAAAATCCCTCTTTTAAACCCAGGAATTTGAGGGCATTCTCTTTCTCTCTCTCGGTCTCTCTCTTGACTGGCCTGCCCCTAATTTGGAGTGCGTCTTCAATAAACCCCACTTAGTTTTCTTTTTTGTGTCGATGAAAAGCACTGAGGTACCAGCTGTAACCCCTATTGGTAACATCAGGCTTTAAAGGCCCTAAATGTGTATGTACTTAACAAAGGGGCATTTAAATATCCGAGGAAAATTTATAGAACTTAAAAGATAAACAGAAAGTACACAATTTCTCTTTCTATCTAAAACTGATAAAATAAATGGAAAGAAAATCAGTGTGCAGGAGGCAGCTGTTTGATGTTTCTCTCTCATCGATGTTTCTAACTCTATCACTCTCCCTTCCTCTCTGTAAAAAATCAATAAAATATATTAAAACAAGACAAAACATAGAGCTCTATGGGTGGGGGAGTTGGGTGAATGAAAGGATTGGAATAAATAACAATGACTATAATATTATAGCAATAATAGTATATAAATTATTAGTTTAATCTTCATATTCTCTCTCAACTTAAGTAGATTAATATGTCTTCCTTTTTTTAAAATTTTCAGTAATATATATTGCATTTTGTATAATGCTTTTCAGCTTATATTTGTTTCTTTTTTTCAATGATGTATTGTGCTGAATTATTAATCCTTTCCCTAACACAGATAACTTGAATAATCACTACTCCTCCGATATTGAAATCTCCTAATTTTCCTGACGCTGTCTTAAGTGTTTAACAGTATTAATCAAACTAAATCTTTACAAAATTTCCCTGAGATATATAATAATAGCCTGATATTATAGATAAGGAAAGTGAGGCATGACAACTTTCATTAAATTGACAGAGTTAAATATCCAGTCAGGTGATGAGCGAGGCTTCAAACCCTTTCCTAAACACAGATTTATATTTTCTCTTATTAAACTACTTTGCATTCTGGAGAATCCCATTTGATTGCTAGAAAGTATTTTAATATATTAATGAGTATATTTGCTTATATTAAATTTCTGATTTATAGTTTTGTCTATAATTAAAATTGAAATGTTAAAAATATCGTTTTTACCAACTTCTTAAAATGATGACAATGTGATTTTTTCCTCTGAAATATATATTATAGAATATGAATAATGCTGTCTTAAGAAAGTGAGACTGAGCTCAACTATACAACAGAGTGGAGATTTCAGGATGTCACTTTTTCAATCATTTTCATTCTCTTACTTGATTCATGTCTATTCAGATTGTAAAAGTTTCCTGTCCCACATTTGGTAAAATATATTCTCCCATAGAATTATTCTGAATATATATTCTTAAAACTAAAAAACAAACCAAAAACTGCTAAAGTTTTTGCCCAAAGCTTCTCTGTGAAATGATAATTTTTAATTTGACCTTTACCTATTTGAATGGATATCAGGTGTAAGATTCAAATGTTCTGCTTTAAGAAAGCTTTTTTTTTCCTTCATAGAATAAAAATAATTAGTTTATATACTTAAGCCTTGCAGAAGAGTTGCTTTTTGTATTCTGTATTAACATACCACATGATCTCACTCAGATGTAGAATCCAATGAACCAAATAAACTGAAGATCAAAATTGGACCCAAAGACATAGAAGCATGAACAGACTGTTAAAACTCAGAGCAAAGGCTGGGGAGGGTAGATTGGAAGAGATCAAGCAATGACCTTGTATGCATTTATGCATAGCAAGTGGACACAGACAATGGGGTGGTGAGGGCCTGGAGTGGAGGACTGGATCTGGTTGGAAGTGGTTAATGGAGGGAAAAGGAGTACATATGGAATTTGTTGAAATTTCAACAATAAAGATTTGAAAAAGAAATGAAGATATTGCTATCCGTCTGTTTTATTAAAATTTTAACTTTAAAATAATGTGCAAAACATTATTTAACTTTAACATGACATTTCATTGAGTTTTAAAGTGTAATTCATATTCAATTAGGCATATTTTCTTTAGGACTAGCAAAAAAAAATAGACCCAAATGTCAGACAATTAGGAAATTGTCAGTTTAAAATATCTATTATTGTCCATTTCTTTTGTGGTACAGAAGTTCTTCGGTTTGATATAGTCTCATTCATTTATTTTTGCCTTTATCTCCCTTGCCTTTGGGGTCAAGTACATAAAATGCTTTCAACTACCCAGGTCCACAAGTTTGGTACCTATATTCTTTTCTATGTGACTTATAGTTTCGGGTCTTATGTCTAAGTCTTTGATCCATTTTTAAATATTTTTTGTACATGGGGACAAACTGCAATCCACTTTCATTCATTTGCATGTGGCTTTCCAGTTTTCCCAGAAATGATTAGGGGCAATCAGGAAGGCAGGCAGGTGAGCAGTTGGGAGCAAGCAATCCTGGATTGTTATTGGGTCTAAATAGGCAGTTGGACATCCCTCAAGGAGTCCCAGATTAGAGAGGGTGCTGGCTGGGCTGAGGGACACCTCCCCCGCCCAACCTGGCCCTGTGCATAAATTTCATGCACTGGGCCTCTAGTGTGCATTTCTGTCTCCTTTGTTGAAAATTATCTGAACATATATGTGTGGTTTTATAGCTGGGCTTTCTATTCTGTTCCATTGATCTGTGTATCTGTTTCTCTGCCAATACCATGCTATTTTGATTATCATAGCTCTGTAGCATATTTTGAAGTCAGGTAGTGCGATACCTCCAGCTTCGTTCTATTTTTTTTTTTTTTTTTTTTTGGATTGCTTTGGCTATTCTGGGTCTTTTGTGGTTCCATACAAATCTAATGATTTTTCATTCTATTTCTTTAAAAAACAATATTGGGATTTTGATGGGGATTGCATTAAATCTGTATATTGCTTTGGGTAAAATGGCCATGTTAACTATGTTGGTTCTTCCAATCCAGGATAGAGGACTGGATAACAAAGATGTGGTATATATACACAGTGGAGTACCTCAAGGCTATAAGAAGGGACGAAATAACATCATTTACAACAACATGGATGGGCCTTGAGAACATTATGCAAAGTGAAATAAACAGAGAAAGCTAAGAACTATATGATTTAACTCATATGTGGAATATAGAAATGAAACTTATGTATAAAAACAGCAGTGTGGTGATTGCCTTAGGGAGGGGGGTGGGGAGAGAAAGGGGCCCTAATATATGGTGATAGGAGATTTGACTTTGGGTGGTGGGCACATGGTCCTATATACAGATTTTGTAAATTAGTAATCCACACCTATAACTTGTATGTTCATGTAGGCTAATGTCACCCAAATGGAATAAAATAAAAATCTATTGAAATTAGTCATCATACTTAAAAGGATTGCTTATGTATGAACATTAATTTTACTTTTACAGATGTCTCTCAAAGTTTGTTTCTTTTCCCAATGCATTACAATATACTAAAAGATAGCAGCGAATTCTAATTATTTACAGACAAAATATTGTAATTTCTGTTTTGATCAAAATAATAGGTTCCTGTGACATAGTCTTATTTTAAGAAAATTTTTTTCACACCAGATATCAGATCTACTGGCACCTTGATCTTAGGTGTCTATGCTCTCAGAATAGTGAGAAATAAATGTCTGTTTCTTTTTTTAAAAAATCATTGATACAATAAATTTATAGAACAATCAGAAACATGGAGAAAAGCTTCTATTTTTAAAAAGATTTGAAGATTGTACTTTTTAAATGTTAAATGACCTCAAATAGTAGTATAACTTCAAATATACAGAAAAGAGTCTATCTGGAAGTTTTGGGTTAAGATTGGACAAAGCAGGGGTTAAGTTTGTGAGAGGGCAAGAGATGCTAAACTTAGTTCAAATAGGAAATGCAGTGGCTTCCAAGTGTCATGACCTTGGCCTGCCTCCTGTGTTTCTTCAACACCAGAGGGAGCCAAGCCAGGAAGCTACCTTGGGAGGGATATGGCCACAGCAAGGAAGGCTGCCGGTGAAAACTGTGCCTCTCTGTCACTAAAAGTGCATAGTTTCCAAATATAAAAGAAAGGTTAAAGAAGGAGGAGGGTGGCCTGATGGAAGCCCAAAATAAATTAGGAAACATCACTGAGAAAGTATAGTTATGTAATGGGTAGAGGGGAGAAAGTGTTGCTCTAATTGTTCCACAGTCAGCTGGAAAGTCTTCATTTAGAGTAAAAAATGACTGGGTTGTCAATATGCAATGTTCAAATATGGCAACTGAATACAAACTGAAGGTCATTTATAAAGATACAGAATGCATTTGTATGTTCAATTATTGTTTATTCCTCTCAACTACCATTAGTAGTGAGCCACATACCAAGTAAGTTCAGCTTATTTATGTTCACTTAAAACTATAGCATACACATAATGACAGTCTTCATTTGAATACAGTTATTTGTGTGTGTGTGTATGTGTATATATATATATATATACACATATATATATATATGTATGTATATGTATATATATATGAGCTATATTATATTTTAATATATTTTTATTGATTTTAGAGATAGGAGAAGGAGAGAAAAAGAAAGATCTATGTGAAAGTGACCAAACATCAATTGGCTGCCTCCTGCACGCCTCCTGCACCTGGGCTTGTGCCCTGACTGGGAATCCAACTCTCATCACAGCAAGGGAGGACATTCAACAAACTGAGCCTCGCTGGCCAGGGCTATATTTGTTTTTAATATAACATGCACACACATACATAAAACTTTCCACTAGGATATGAACTTCCTGCGGTAAGAAACTATTATTTTTTGTATCCACTCATCATTTAATGTAAATCTTTACATATACGGCCGAAACCGGTTTGGCTCAGTGGTAGAGCGTCGGTCTGCGGACTGAAAGGTCCCGGGTTCGATTCCGGTCAAGGGCATGTGTGTTGGTTGCGGGCACATCCCCGGTGGGGGGTGTGCAGGAGACGGCTGGTCGATGTTTCTCTCTCATCGACGTTTCTGGCTCTCTATCTCTCTCCCTTCCTCTATAAAAAATCAATAAAATATATATTTTTTAAAAATCTTTACATATACGTGCTCTCAATGAAACACAATGTAGATGGTGTTTTTTTAATAACCTCTTCACATTTGAATCTAGTACTTAGGAAAAACAATTTCCATGATGGTTTACACTATATCCATAGTGAAATAACTGAATTCCAGGACATAGAACAATTGATATACTAAAGAAAAGTTGGCATTTAAAAAATTATTGATTAATATGAGATGAGAGAGAGAGGGAGAGAGAAAGAGAGAGAGAGAGAGAGAAAGAAAGAGAGAGAGAGAGAGATTTATTGCTCCACTTATTTATGCATTCACTGGTTGATTCTTGTATGTGCCGTGACCAGGAATCAAGCCCACAACCTTGGTGTATTGGGGCGATGCTCCAACCAGTGCTTCAGCCAACTGAGCAACCCATCCAGGGCAAGCAGGGAATTTTTATTTCTTATTATTTAACAATTTTTATATACTTTTATTGATTTCAGAGAGGAAGGGAAAGGGAGCAAGAGATAGAAACATCAATGATGAGAGAGAATCATTAATTATCTGCCTGCTGCATGCTCCACACCCAGGATTGAACCCACAACCTAGGAATGTGCCCTGATCAAGAATTGAACCATGACCTCCTGGTTCAGAGGTGAACACTCAACCACTGAGCCACACCGGCCAGGCTAGCTTGGCATTTTTACAAAGAAGGAATCTAGTGGAAAGAACTCTCTATATCACTAAGTTATTGTTTTTTCTATAAAAATGTATTCCATCCATCTCCCTAGCAGAGACATTATAATTTCTGTTGGCTAGAATTGGCAGTGCCCTTTTATTTACTCCTCTTACCTCTCATTTAAATATCATGCACTAGACTATCATTCCTGATTTTACTACTTTTTACTGCCTATGGGCTTTTCTCAACTCATTTAAAAGACATTATGCTTTGATAATGGACTGTCTGAAGATGGAACTAAATTATAATTTTTTTAAAACTTCAATTTAATCAATGCCAGAGGCTGTCCAGGGATATAGGGCTTCTCATGAAAAGTTCTACTCTAGTTAAACTCTTTACATATTGCATCTTATTGGAAAGTTTTCAAAGTGTATATGTGGGATGTGGAAAAGTAGGTTTACAGTTGTTCATCTGGAAAATAATACAATAATCAATAAGTAATAATACAAGAATAAGCTCTATTTCACATACTCCTAACTATAAGCCTACTTTTGCCACACCCTGTACAACATGTGTTGATAAACACGTAAATATATTTTTAAAAGTAATTTTCATCATTATAGCTAATTATCATTGATATAGTGTCTTTGAATTTGTTTAACTTTATAGAATGAGCATATAAGAAAGAAGCAATTTTTAGCAGTAAGAACACAGGCCTTAGGATTTGGCAGATACAGGTTTAAATTCTTATTCAGAGTTTTTCTAGCTATGTAACCTTGATGACATTACTTAACTTCTCTGAGTTACCCATCTGGAAAATTATGATGACAAGCCCTGTAACAAAGGTCTGAATTAGGTAACATTGTAAATCACTAGCCTTCAAAAACATTAGTATTCCCCCTAGAGAAAAGTGAGAAAAGCTACTAGTCTAAATATAGATTCTATTTGGTTATTTTGTTTTTCTCTCTAGAATACATGACAACCAAAAGAAAATGATATATTTGCCCAGCAACTTAATCTACTTATGACAACATAAAGACAAAAATACAAAACAAAATACTAAAAACCAGATTCAGAGAGAATTCCTAAACTGGCTATAGATCTTCTGGTACAATTTTAATTAGCTTATCATTTTATGATGAATGTAGAAAGAATGTTTATTTCTGAAAGTATATATACATTGCTTGATGGACTTAGCGCATATTTAAAACAAAACTAGGAAAATTTAGTATTTTTGAAATACATTCATGGTGAAGTTTTTATGTCACTTCAGTAATGATGATACCCTCTACCAAATGGTTGTTATAGCCACTTGTCTTGGATTAATTTTTCACATTTCTATTTCCCTCACTATGCCATATTCAATATGTTCTTAAGTCCATTGTCCTCTATCTCCAAGATATATCCCAAATGTGTCATTTACTCTCATTACTCACTACTGTAATAGTACAAACCACTGTTACCTCTCATTTGAACTATTACATTGATCTCCTGTATTGCATAGTGGCTGCAATAAAAGAAACACCTTAAGTAACCATTGCTTTAAAAAGTTAGCTGTATTTTGTACATATATGTCTAATTTCTCCGCCACCATTTATTGAGTAAACTATCTTTATCCCATATTGTGTTTTTGCTTCCTTTATAAAATATTAATTGACTATAAAGGCATGGGTTTATTTCTGGGCTCTCCATTCTGTTCCATTGATCTATATTTCTGTTTTTATGCCAGTATCTTGCTGTTCTGATTACTATGGCCTTGTAGTATAGTTTGATATCAGGTAGCATGATTCCTCAAACTTTGCTCTTTTTCCTCAAAAATGCAGTGGCTATTTGACTTCTTTTGTGATTTTGTATACATTTTTGCAATATTTGTTCTGTGTCTTGATAGAAATTGCATTGAATCTATAGATTGCTTTGAAAAGTATGGAGATTTTAATGATGTTAATTCTTACTATCCATGAACACAGTATATGCTTCCACTTATTTGCATCTTCTTTAATTTCTTTTGATTGTGTTCTGATAATTTTCTGAGTATAGGTCTTTTACATCCTTGGTTACATTTATTCCTAGATATCTTATTTTTTAAGCCATTGTAAATGGGTATACAATGCACAAAAACCAATTCAAAATGGATTTAAGTATTCAGTGTTAGAATTGAAACCATAAAAGTTCTAGAAGAAAACATAGTAAAAGAAAAAAAAGATCTCAAACATTTCTCTTAGCAACATTTTTTTCTTATATGTTGCCTTGGGTGAGGAAAACAAAAGAAAAAATGAACAGATGGGACTACATCAAATTAAAAAGGCTTTGCACAGCAAAGGAAACCAACAAAATAAAAAGACAACCCACTAAATGAGAGAACATATTTGCTGATATATCTGATACGGGCTTAATATCCAAAATTTACAGGAAACTTATAAAATTCAACGCCGAAAAAAGAAATAATTCAATTAACAAATGGGCAAAGGACCTGAAAAGACACTTCTGCAAAGAGGACATACAGATGGCCGATAGACACAGGAAAGGATGCTCAGCATCACTAATCATCAGAGAAATGCAAATTAAAACCACAATGACATATCGCTTCACATCTGTCAGCATGGGTATCATCAATAAATCAATGAACTGCAAGTGTTGGCAAAGATGTGGAGAAAAAGGAACACTCTTGCACTGCTGGTGCAGCCCTTGTGGAAAGCAGTAGGAAGTTACCTCAAAAAAATTTTTTAAAAATGGAACTTTCTTATGACCCAGCAATTCCACTTCTGGGAATATATCCAAAGATACCAGAAACACTACTTCAAAAGAATAATTCGTTGCAGAGTTATTTACAATAGCCAGGATTTGGAAGCAGCCGAAGTGCCCATCAGTAGATGAATGGCTAAAAATGCTGTGGTACACTTATACAATGGAATACTACTTGGCTTGTAAAAAGAAGGAAATCTTACCTCTTGCAACATCATGAATGGACCAGGAAAAAATTATGGTAGGTAAAGTAAAAAGTCAGAGAAAGACAAGCACCTGATGGTTTCACTGACATGTGGAATTTAATGAACAAAATTGACAAAGTGGGGACAGATTCATGGATACAGAGAATGGATTTAACCGCTGTTAGAAGAGAGGGAGTTGGGGCTGGGTAGGAAGGGTTAAGGGGTTAAGCAAAGAAAGAGATAAAGACTCATGGACACAGACAATGGTATGGTTATTATCAGAGGGAAAGCTCGTAGGGAGAGGTAGGAGAGAGTAAAGGAGGATAAATGATGATGGAAGAAGACTTGAATTTGTATTCTGATAAACACAAAATACACTATATAGATTATGTGTTGTAAAATTGTAACATGGAAACATATTTTATTTAGCAATGTCATCCCAATAAACTCAATTTAAAAAGTTTTTTCTGCCGAAACCGGTTTGGCTCAGCGGTAGAGCATCTTTCTGCGGACTGAAAGGTCCTAGGTTCGATTCTGGTCAAGGGCATGTACATTGGTTGTGGGCACATCCCCGGTAGGAGGTGTGCAAGAGGCAGCTGGTCAATGTTTCTCTCTCATCGATGTTTCTAGCTCTCTAGCTCTCTCCCTTCCTCTCTGTAAGAAAATCAATAAAATATATTTTAAAAAGTTTTTTCTTCCCTAAAATAAAATAAATGTAAAGTTAAAATAACCCAGAGCTGGCATAATGGTTCTACAAAGTTGTTAGTGAAGCAAAGTCCTTTCTTTTTATCATGTAGGTGTGACTTTAAGCTCATGGTCCATGATGACTTCAAGAACTCCAGAAACAATATGGAAAAAAGAGGGCAGAAGGATGTGTTTCTTTTTCTTTAAAGGGACTACCTAAAAATGCACATGACACAATTTTTCATAACACTGGCCAGAAATGAAATCCATGGCCTGGAAAATATCTTTAAGTCAATGTGACCAGCTAACAGTTTGGGTTCTGTTTTTATCTGGTTCTTGTCTACCACTCTGCACACTGTTGTAGTGTGTTCCCATTATGTCTCCAGCTACCCAATTATGTACTAAACTATCCTATTTCAGGGTCTTAGTACACTCTATGTTCTCTTCTTTGTGGTTTCTAACAGCATTCCTCCCTAAATAACTTCTTATATTTTAGGTTTTACTATAATATCACTTGAAATGAGTGGATCTTCCCTGATAATCTAATGAAAATTGCCTTTTTCCATCAACTCTCAGAGGACCAACTTTTTCCCCTTTATAACATGAATTATCAATGACATTTATTTATTTGTTCTTATTGGATTTCAGTCTAAAAGGTCTATGAGGATGTGGAATGTGTTTCCTTTTTATGGATGAATAGTGCCTAGTACATAGTATATACTCAATAAGTAATAGAAAGTGAAAAAGGTGAGGAAAAAGGGGTTAAGGGAAGAAGATAGGAGATATAAAATTTTATAGGTTGATTGATAGTTTAGGTTTCATCTTCCTATTAGACAATTTTCCATTTTTCTTGTCTAACAGTTATAATTCAGAAAAAAATACATGCAATTCAATAAATATTCATTGACTGAATCATTTGATCATAATGTGAAAACAATCAGAATTGATCTTAAAATGCTTGCTTTTTTGAAATAATGTTTTGAAAGTCATATCCACTGGATTCAACTCTCCAGGTGAAAAAGAAACAGAGTGAACCCAAACGTTTTAAATCATGTTTAACACAATCTTCCAAGAAACTACCCTGAATAGCTTTTTGAATCATGTTTATGGATAAAACCTAACAGACCTCTTTACAAGTCCAGGCCCAAAAATGTAGGGATTAATTTCATGAATGCTTAAAAAGTGCGCTGCCTGCTGCTGTATTTGTTTGTAAGGAAATAAAAGTACATTAAAAAGTCTTTTTGCCTATGTGGTAAGGAATATGAAGGTATTCTATTGAATATAAAATCACTTATTTTCTCTAGAAATCAGTCCAGTTGGGTTAAGTGTCCCTGAATATCTATGAAAGTTTGCCAATCCTAAACATCTCTCTTGAACTTGCTTTGTGTTCAATTGTCAATAGCAATATCTTGTTTTTGCCTTTCCCTGAATGGCACTTCAGTAATGAATTAAAAAACACACAAAACAACAACAAAAAACCTCCCACAAAATCTAATTGAAACCAATATTCGTCTTGAATAACATTTTCAGTGCTCATAACTATTCTAGTTTGTAGTATGATTAGTTTAATTTAAAGATATTTCTGTCAAATTATGTTGGTGCTCCATTGGAGTTTTCTCTATTTTTTTTCTCATCATTTATCTGTTATTTATCTTGTTATTTTGTTTAGCCTTATAGGAAATTTAAATTTCTTCTCATTTTACTTTCCACAAACCATCTTTCAGATGCTCATAGTTTTTTTTTTTTTTTTAAGCTTATGCCAAAGAACACTTTATAACATTGGGGAAACAGTGCACTGCCAATACTTTTAGCTGAGCTATATTTTATTTTTAATGAAAGGAAGTATTACTATTCATTGGAGAATATGTTTTCAGCTCAGTCACATTTACATTTGGCTGCTTTGTGGACTTTTTTTTTTTTTTCTTACGAAGGATTTATCAGACTTATAAGAAAGGAAAAGGCTTTTGAAAGCCATTACCCTGCTTGCAGAAAGTGAGTACATTTTTGATGTAGTGGCTATCATCGTGTATGAAAATTATCTTTACCAAATAGAACACAATTCTTCGAGTCTAATATAATTAAAATGCATATTTAGTAACTCATTTGCCTCAAAATATGGATGCTGTAGTAGGCACAATGATACCGACCCCCCATGGATATCCATATCCTAATCCCAGGGTTCTGTGAATATGTTAAGATTGCATTGTATTCGCTTCCTATGGTTGTTGTAATAAATTACCTCAAACTTAGTAGCTCAAAACAATCTAATGTTGTTGTGTTACTAGAGGCCTGGTGAATGAATTCATGCATGGGTGGGGTTCTTCAGCCTGGCTGGCAATCAATTAAGGCTGATTGGGGCTGGCTGGCTGGAGGGAGGGACTGCGGGAGGTTGGCTGGCTGAGAGACGTTGGCTGTGGGAATGAACTGACCACTAGGGGGCAGCTCCTGCATTGAGGGTCTGCCCCCTGAGGGTCAGTGCATCATTTTAGTGATCAGTCAATGGATCATTTGGTCAACCAGTCGTAATGGTTGCTTTGGATTTATATATATAGACTAGAGGCCTCATGCACAAAATTCATGCAAGGGGCTCAGCCCTCACTGCCACAAAAGCTGCCTCTGCCTTGGTCCTTGCCCACTGCTGCCACAGCCACCTCAGCCCTCGCAGCCCCAGCTTTGTCCGAATGTCATTTGGAAGTATGTCTGGAGGGACATTTGGTCTAATTAGCATATTATGCTTTTTTAAAAAATATATATTTTATTTATTTTTTACAGAGAGGAAGGGAGAGAGATAGAGAACTAGAAATGTCAATGAGAGAGAAACATCGACCAGCTGCCTTTTGCACACCCCCTACCGGGGATGTGCCCGCAACCAATGTACATGCCCTTGACCGGAATCGAACCTGGGACCCTTCAGTCTGCAGACCGATGCTCTACCACTGAGCCAAATCGGTTTCGGCAGCATATTATGCTTTTATTATTATAGACTAGAGCAGTGTTTTCCAAACTTTTGACATATGTGTACCCCTTCTATAATTTTCATAACGCTGAGTACCCCTCGTACCCACGAGAACATAGAATTAGGTGCAGCTAAGCATGGTGCAGTGCATATCCCCACCAAACTCCGGTGCAATGCGTACCCTCACCAAACTCTTCCCGTACCCCTGGGGGAACACATACCACACTTTGGGGAACACTGGACTAGAGGCCCAGTGCACAAAATTTTTGCATGGTAGGAGGGTGTCCCTCAGCCCAGCCTGCACCCTCTCCAATCTGGGACCCCTTGAGGGATGTCTGACTGCCTGTTTAGGCTCGATCCTGGTAGCATCGGTTCTAAACTGGGGGTAAAACATCCCTCTCACAATCTAAGACTGCTGGCTCCCAAGCACTCACCTGCAGACCTGACCAGTTGCCCCTAACCGCTTCTGCCTGCCAGGCTGATCACCCCCTAACCATTCCCCTGACAGCCTGATTGATGCCTAACTGCTGCTCTGCCAGCATGTTTGCCCCTAACTGCCCTCCCCTGCTGGCCTGGTCACCTTAACTGCCCTCCCTTGCCAGTCTGGTCACCTCTAACTGCCATCCCCTGCTGGCCTGGTCACCCCTAAATACCCTCCCTTGGCAGCCTAGTCACCCCTAACTGCCCTTTCCTGGAGGCCTGGTCCCCCCAACTGTGCTCCCCTGCAGGCCTGGTTCCCTCCAATTGCTCTTCCCTGCAGTCCTGGTCCCCCCCCCCCCCCCAACTGTCCCCCTCTGCTGACCTGATCTCTCCCAACTGCCCTTCTCTGCCTGCCTGGTCACCCCAACTGCTCTCCTCTGCTGGCCTATTTACCCTTAACTTCCCACCACTGCCCTCCCCTGTTGGCCATCTTGTGGTGGCCATCTTGTTCTCAGCCATTTTAGACCAGATGGGGCAGCCATCTTGTATCTTAGATTAATGGTCAATTTGCCATATTTCTCTTTTATTAGATAGGATAGTTCTGAAATTCAGAATTTTAAAATGGGTCTTTTTCAGGGCTGCATTCCTCTGAAGGTTCTAGGGAAATATCTGTTACTTATCTTTTTTAGCTTCTAGAGGCCACACTCATTCCTTGGCTAGTGCCTCTTTCTATCTTCAAAGGCAGCATTACAACAGCTTTATAGCAGCTTTACAGCTCTCTCTTTCTTTATTTTCTCCCCTTACTCTCCCTCCTTCTCCCTTCATTTGCTTTCCTCTCCTTTTTTTCTTCATCTTTCTCTCTCTGTCTATCTCTACCATTTTATCTCTGTGTGTGTCTCTGTCTGTGTCTCTGTCTCTGACTCACCAGCCTCCATTTTATAAGCACTCTTCTGATGACATTGGGCCCCCACACGAATAATCTAGGATAATCTTCCCTTTTCATGGCCCTTCACTTAATTGCATCTGCAAATTCTCCTGTGCCATGTAAAGTAACATATTCACATGTTCTAGAAATGAGGATATGAATATTTTGAGGGGGTGTTGTACAGCCTTCCATAGTTGCAGGTAAAATCATGGTTGCTAATAAGCCATTTTAAACTAAGGAGATTATTCTGGATCATTCCATTAAGCCTGGTGAAATTATAAGAGTCCCTGAAAGGAGAGAGGGAGGCAGAAGAGTGGGTCAGAGTGATGCAACGTGAGAAGGACCCAATCTGCTGCTGCTGACTTTAAAATGAAGAAAGGAGTCCGTGGGCCAGTGTAAGGAGCCTCTAGAAGCAGGAAGAGCCAGATCTCCCACAAAGCAACACAAAACAGCCCAGAGGACACCTAGATTTTTAACCCAGGAGACCCATGAGAAACTTCTGACTTCTAGAACTGTAAAATAACTTTCTGTTGTATTAAACCATTAATGTCTAGAAATTTGTTAACACCAGCAACAGAAAAGAAAAACAAGGTTCTGTTTTTAAAAAATAGAAAACTTTTGCATAGTCTCGTAACACTTGTCATGCAATTCATAATACATTTTAAATAATAATTCAGATTATGAGAGGTGTGTACTTTCACGAGAGCATTGCTGCTTCACTTATTCTTTAGACCACTTGAATAGCTCAGGCATTGGGAAAAAGACTTCTTGAGATGAAGAGTTTGTGTCCATAGTCATTGTCCTTCTTTAAATATTAGACAGGGAGAATAAATACAGTACCTACTGTGACATTCAGTTCATTGTATATCTTTTAGACATATTTAAGTATGTATGTCTGTAATCTTCAAATTGGTATCAACAATCCCAGGCAATCAGAGAAAATATCTCTTTCTGTAATTCAATGATATTCTGAAATAGTTTAATTTGGTTAAAATAATAGTTTGTAACCCACAAAGGTACAATCTTAATTTTATATGCCCCTTTTTGATTATTCTCTTATTAGAAGCTTGGCACACAAAATTTGTGGGTGGGTATGGTCTCTAGGGTTGGCCTGCAATTAGGGCCATCTTCCCGCTGCCCACAGCCGGCCCTGCCCCCCACCCCCTCACCCACCCCGGTTCCCCATTCATCATCAGGTAATCACAGAATGCTGGCTGAGGAAAGGGACCAAGAGGTGGTCAGTGTGCCTCATGGTGACTGGTCAAGCAGGCGTTCTGGTCATTCCACCATTAGGGTCAACATGCATATTACCCTTTTATCATATAGGATATTGTATAGGTTATGTGATATTTGACTAATAGCCACACCTAACAAGAAATCCTAAAAAGATGGGTGACATTTTATTTTGAAGATAGGTTATCCACTAAGAAATGGCCTTTAAAATGGCATTGACTATAGTTAATATAATACATATTTTCATTTTCCACAAGTACTCAGAATTCTTTGTGGGATACCATTACTATCTATATTATGTCATTTTTTTTTTAACATCATGTGATTCTCAGGTGCTCATTTTTGGGTCCAATTACCAGTGTTTGAATATTAATTGAGCTACATGTCAGCTTTGAGACTTTGGGAAATTCAAACCTCTCATTTATCACTCTTTCTTGTAAAAGTGGGAGGATGGAAATAATACCCACTTCAACGTGAATTAAATGTGTCCTGGCTGCCAGCTCACAGATGGCCATCTACTGTAGATTGATCCCTGCCTCCTGGTCTTTACCATGGGTAGTCCTAATCAGCTGCCCTGTACCAAACCTGTCTGTGGAGAGCATCATGTCAGGACAATACAGGATCTCTAACAAACAACTGCCATGTTGGAGTCCTATATCTTCATCAAGCCTTCAAATGACTACAGCTGTTCTGGCTATTTCATATATATGGATTTATAGGTTATGACAATTTTTCGCATCCATGGGATTTTTGTTAATTTAGCATGAATGTTTTTCCAGTACATTTACATTGTAGCATGTATCAGATATACCTTATTCCTTTGTATGGCTGAATAACTTTCCATGTGTGAATATATCACATTTTGCTTATCCACCCAATGGATAGTGGCTATTTGGGCTGTTTCCACCTTTGGGTATTGTAAATAGTGCTGTAATGAACATGTGAGTACACATATTTGCCTGAGTACCTGCTTTCTATTCCTTTGCATATACAGGGTGGGCAAAAGTAGGTTTGCAGTTGTGAGTATGTGAGACACAGAATTTATTCTTATATTATTCTTTTGTCTATTGTGTTATTTATCTTCTTATTTCATATTTCATATTAAATGTACTTATATTATTTCATATAAGTAAGGACTTATGACTTACCTTTTAGGTAATGATGGCTGGTAATTGAACCAACAACCAACAAAAGTGGATACTTAAACCTATTGTATTTTTTGCTCACCCCTGTATATTTAGGAGTAGAATTGCTGGGCTCTATGGTTATTTTATGCTTACATGTTAGAAAACTATAAAAATGTTTTCCACAGCTGCTACCCCATTTCACACTTTTATCAGAAATGTGTAAGGATTCCAATTTCTCTACAACATGGACAAAGCTTATTTTCCTTTCTTAAAAAAAAAAATAGTCATCATAGTGGGTGGAAAGTTGTATTCCATTGTGTGTTTGAGTTTCATTTTCCTAATGATTAATGAAGTTGAGCATCTCTTCATATGCCTGTTGGACATTTACATATTTTCTCTGGAGAAATGTCTATTAGGGCCTATTTTTAAAATTGGGTTGTCTTTTTGTTGTTGAATTGTGAGAGTTATTTTTTAATATTCCAAATAGAAGGCCTTTATCAGACATTTGATTTGCAAATATTTTCTCTCATTTATTAGTTGTCTTTTCATTTTCTCATTTATTAGTTGTCTTTTCATTTTCTCCTTTGTTGTATAAAATTTTAAATTTGGATGAAATACAAATTACCCATTTTTTTCTTTTGTTGCATGTGTGGTTTTCTTCTAAAAGTCTCATAGTTTTATATTATATACTTAGATTGTTGAACCATTTTGAGGTCATTTTTGTATATAGCGTGGGACAGGGGTCCAACTTCATTCTTGTGCATTTATATATCCAGTATTCCCAACATCATTTGTAGAAGAGAGTACTTTTCCCCTTTGAATTGTCTTTGTACCCTTTTCGAAAAATCAGTTGGTCATAGATTGGTTTCCTTCTGGACTATCAATTCTATTTCACTATCTGAGTCTATGCTTATCCCAGTACCACACTTTTTTGATTACTGTAGTTTTGTAGTAAGTTGAAATCAAGAAGTATGAATCTTTCAAGTGTGTTCTTCTTCTTAAAATATTATTTTGTAAATTTGAGATCCTTTGCATTTCTATATGAATTTGAGAATTGACTTACATTTCTGCAAAAACACTATTGAAAAATTGACAGAAATTACATTGACTATGTAGTTTTCTGTAAATGGTATTGCTATCTTAATAACATTAAATCTTCCAATCCATGAACAGAGGATGTCTACCCATGTATTTAGGTCATCTTTAATTTCTTTTAGTAATATTTTGTCATTTTCAGTGTACATATCTCTCATTTTCTTGGCTAAATTTACTCATAAGTATTTTAGTATTTTGGATGCTAATGTCTATGATATTTTTTTAAATTTAATTTTAAGATTGCTCATTTCTTGTGTATACAAACACAACTGAGTTTTGTGTGCAAATCTTAAAATTGCAAATTTGCTACTTTTTTGTTAGTTCCAGTAGTTATATATTCATTGAGATTTTCTAGCTATAGGATCACATTATCCATGAATAAATTTAGATTTACTTCTTTGTTTCAAGCTTGGATGAATTTTATTTCTCTTTATTGCCCAGTATTTCTGGCTAAAACTTCTAATACTAAGTTGACTAGAAGTGGTGAAAGTGGGAAGCCTTGTCTTGTTCCTGATCTTAGTGGGAAAGTTTTCAGTCTTTGACCCTTGATTGATTATGATGTTAGCTGCTGGAATTTTACAAATGTCTTTTGTAATAGTGAGAAAGTTCTCTTCTTTTCCTAGTTTGCTGAGTGTTTTGGTGACGAAGAGGTGACTGATCCCCAAACGTCAGTCAGATGACAACATTTATTGCTCCTAAACTTTTATCACAATGGTAAACTTTTGTCATATACAACGACTTTTGTCTTTATATCCCATTACTTTCATTCCTGCCCCTAATTTTTGAACCAGCCAATTAAATACCTTCAGGAGCATGAAGAGCACATTATGATATAAAAAATATATATATACACTTTGCCTACAGTGTCCAATAAAGTAGAAAATGTATGTAGAAGACTGAGAATAAAACCAGGAATGTGGGGATATTGTAACATACTCAAAACCCAAGACTATACACAAGAAGCATGAACTTCAGTTTCTTCTCGTTTTCTTTCTATATCATTAAAATAGAAATGTAGTTATTTCTAACATTTATTCAAAATAAATGTTTTTATGCCTATAGTTCATTTAAATAAATTATTTTAAAATGGCTAATTTTATAGTGAATAGCTGCAAATGTTATTTTAAAGGGAATAATTGAACCAACATAATTAATTGTATTCTATTTTATTTGGAAAAAATTTACAAGTAGGTAATTCACAAATATATGTTTGTTTTTCTAGTGAGATTTGTAAAGTCATTAAAAATATTTGGTAATTTGTGGCCAAATTCATGAATTCGGTGCATGGTATGACAAAGGCTACAAGATGGAAATAAGGTCTTGTGCTCTCTGTTGCTACCTACTAAACTGAAGTTTGGATAAGATACCCTGAGATTATTTTTAGTGATGTCTAGATTTAATTTTTTTTTATTTTTAAGTAATTTCAGATTTACGTATAAGTTACAAAAATAATAGAGACTATTCCAATATACCCTTCATCCAATTCATCCAAATGTTACTATTTTACTATATTTTCTATATCACTTTATCATGTTCTCTGTCTTTTCTGTTTCTCTCTTCTTTCTCTATATCTATCTATATAACTATATCTATATCTATATCTAGTCTCCCTCATGTTCTTGAAACCATTCCTGCACAATACAAACACTGTGGTATGGCACATTGTCTTGTTGGAAGAAGCCATCTTCATTGGGATACACCATCAACATGATAGGATGAACTTGATCAACAACTATACTTAGGTATGTTGTGCTGTTCAGATGTTGTTCCACATGAATTAAAGGGCCCAAATCATGCCAGGAAAACATGCCCCAAACCATAACATTGGCCCCACCAGCTTGAAGGGTTGTACTCATGCATGTGGGGTGCATGCTTTCATGCTGTTTCTGTGAAATTCTCATTCTGCCACAAGTATGATGCAACTGGAAACATGATTCATCAGACCACATGAATTTTTTCCAATCCTCGACTGTCCAATCCTTGTGTTCCTGTGCAAATTGAAGACATTTTATCTTGTTAACTGAGGTCAGCAAAGGTGTTCAAATAGGTCTTCGGCTTCCATATCCCATACGATTCAGTGTATAGCTAATTTGTCTACAAACATCAGGTGGTCATAATAATCTGGCCACTCAGTGTGTGGAGACGAATAGTCTCCTTGAAGTTTCTTCAACCCAAGACATGACTTGCTTTATAGGCAGGTGGAAGCATTTCACACTTTAACCAAATGTCTGTGAAACATTTTCCTGTGCCTCATCTCATTTGATCCTTACAAAAGTCCTGGAGTAGGTATATAGGAGACTCGATGGAATCCTATTTTCTTTTCATTAGCCAGAAATCAGAGATTTAGAAAGCTTAAAAACTTGACCCAACTGAAAAGAGTAAAAAATGGTGGATTAAAAAATACTTCAGGTTTTCTCACTGAGCAGAATATAGTCAAACATTGCTGCCATTAAATATTTTACCCTTTGTTCTCCCTGTGTGATCTATAATAATGATCTGCTTTGTGTTAGTATTTACTGCTGTGCTGCTGACAATTACCTGAAAGAGAAATTGGGGTGCTTCACTGGGCTAGAAAAAGTTTAGCTAAATCAGAAAGCAGGACTGATTAAGCAAGTTTATTCCACATCTATAAAAGGCCAACCTGACTCGCACATGTGTGATATATATAAAACTCTAGCTGGAGCCAATCAAATGCATGGGTTTCCTTCTGTATTGTCAATCATAAATTTGGTTGACACTTCTATTATAGAGAAAGGGCAAATAGCAATATTAAAATATTTCTTCTAATTAATTTTCTTTCAATGTGCACAAATTTATGCACCAGGCCACTAGTCTCTCTCTCTCTCTCTCTCTCTCTCTCTCTCTCTCTCTCTCTCTCTCTCTCTCTGTCTCTCTCCTATATATATATATTTTTTTTCTTCTTCTTAATTATTTAATAGTAAGTTGAAAATGTGATGTCTCTTTACCCCTTAAATATTTTATTATGAATTTTTAAAAAAAAACACATAGATACTCATTTTTATAATCACAACAGAGTTAGCAAAATCAGTAAACTAAAATTATAAGCCTTATTTACATTTTGCTCATTATCCCGTCACTGTTCTTCATAGTAACAACAGCAGGAACAAACAAAATATAAACAAAATTCTTGCCCAGGATTCAATTTAGGATTACACTTTATGTTTAGTTGTCATATATTGAAATAATTTTCATGATACTGGTTGGATGGCCATGATAGTCAATGTGTCTTTGATTTTTTTGTTATTTCTCCTCTGTTCAGCTAATAAAATCTTGACTCTCAAACTGTGTTTTCTAATTCTATTGTCATTCTCTTCAAATGGCTATACTCACTTTGTAATAATTATTTTATACAGTAGGTTTCCTACATGGCAATATCATTATTTGTGTGAGACCAAATAATAAAAAAATACATCAAAAAGTATTTGCAGTAATTTAAAACCTTAAATGTGATGGTTTTCTCTTAAAATACAATTTCAATATTAACTAATCCTTCCCAGGATTAGTTTATCAACTTGTTTAATGATATAAAACAATTGATTATCCATCTGCCTCTGTAGCAAAAGTTTTAGTGTACTTGAATATTGTATTAAGTAATATTTTAGTCTTAATCTATTTATTCATATTGAACACAAGAGAATTCAGATCATTTGCTGTGTATAAATATATTATATTTTATGGATGTGATATCATCTTAATATATTGATCTCTAGAAATAATCAATATATGAGCTACAATTTAACAATTCAAGGATTTAATTTGAAAAAGACAGTCAATTACTTTCACCTTGAGACAATAGCTTCATTCCTCTTTCTCATAATGCAGTAACTGCTCCTCTGCTGCTATCTATTCAACAAAAAATGTGTCAGTGCAGTGATTATAACTAGATGAACTTGGTCAGTTTCCCAAACAGAGATAATTTCAGCATCAGAAATGTTGTATTTGGGTGTTATGCCACTTTAGAATTAATGTCAGCTTCTTTCTTGTTCTTCCTTCCTTACATTTGTGAAGATTTAAAATGGCAATATTCCAAACACAATAGTTAGTCCTTTTTCTCATCTGCTGTTCTTACATTTATATCTGTTAAAATTCAATATGATAATTTTAAAGTTTTCCAATCAGTAAACACACTTTTCCCTGTGTATATATAGGCCAGATTTGAGTGATGAATATTCATTTTATTCTGTGGCATATTAACATATAGCATACATTTTGACTCTGAACATATTACCTATGAGAGAATTTTTACTGCACTTGCTACTGCTGCTATTGGTTGGCAGAAGAGCCATGTCACCATTCCCTTCTTTTCTACTTGTGACCCTAAAATATATTATGAATGTTATAAAAGAAACTGAAACTGGTTTCACTAATTTAGTTAGTGGAACTAAAATAAATGAAAATATTAAAACAGCACTTCCTATGTAATGAGCTCTGCCAGATTCTTTAATAGATGAAAATCAGCCATTCAATGTTTGGTCCTTTATTATATCCTATCTCAGGCACCAGCATTCGAAAGCTTAATATAAATGATTGGGCTGCTATGATTTTATTAATCCATGGTTCTTATTTTAAGTTCTATGGAATTCTTGGTGTTCATAAATTATTGTGCTGCTATAATTTTATTAACCCATTGTTTTGTTGCAATTGGGGTCTCCTTAATCCTTGGAGTCAGCTTAATGAAATATACCTAAAGTTGAGAAGAAATCGGAAGTTGAAACTGTGTGTTTTTAAAAAATATATATTTTTTTTATTTTTTACAGAGAGGAAAGGAGAGGGTTAGAGAGTTAGAAACATTGATGAGACAGAGACATGGATCAGCTGCCTCCTGCACACCCCCCACTGGGGATGCACCTGCAACCGAGGTACATGTCCTTGACTGGAATCGAACCCGGGACCCTTCAGTCTGTAGGCCAACACTCTATCCACTGAGCCAAACTGGTTTCGGCTGAAAACTGTGTTTTATTTAATAATACGAGTTAAATATTTTTATTAGTGTGCAAAGATGAGCCTGATTCAATGCCCTTTCACCTGGCTTTTCTAATGAGGGTCTGTGTAGGTGTTGGATACATAGTTTGTGCATTAGCTGCAGAGCATATTCTATAATGTATGCCTTATTTATCCTTCAAAACAAAATTTGTTTAGTGCAAAATTTTCCTTAATATTCCATTGTTGAAATAATAGTGCAGTTAGTAGAATACCATTTTAAAAAAAAACAAAAACCTTTCAGAACCAGAACTTGTTTAATGTGAGATAAATCTTTATCCAAGATATACAAATCAATTAAGTGGTGATTATGGTTACATTATTTACATCATTAGAAGAAGAGGTGGGTTTACCAGTAGTTATAACTTATTCATGTCTTAATATGATACTTTCTATTCAAATAATGATCTACAGACAACTCTCAATTTATTTACATACATGTTTATCCAATGTTTGCATGGATAAGTTTGCTCTGAGACTATTCACAATGTACTTGTGGTACCTGTAAAATAGTTATATGCGAAATGAGTGGAGAACATGGTGAGATAGAGTCATCTATTGAAAACACATGGATCTGATGTTGGGTAAGTGGATGCGTAGGGCATTTGGAGGCTTTTCCTTTTTCAGCCATATACTGTTTGGAAATACATTTTCCTTGTTAGAATATATTTCAGGCATTTTGATGAGAGTTTACCTGAGAAAATAAAATCCCAACTTTCTTGATAATAACTAGGAAAATAAAAGTCAGCTAGCTTATCATACTTACAATGATCTGGGTTTCCAGAGACATTGTATAATAAAGTCAACCCAAGGACTGTTCTCAATGGTATCTTCTTAATGCAGCTTTAACAATGAAAAAGGGAACTATGAATGGATCATGTAATTGCTGTTGCTGGATATCGTAAGAGTTACTGCATTTAAAAAAATTTCATAAAACTGGGTTTGCATATGTCTTCATCAGCACCATATGCTTTTAATCTTTTGGTATGCTGCAAAGCAAAATGTGATTACAATTACTGCACAATAATTTTTCTAATTTATATTAATTCCAGATGTTTGCAATGTATTAGCTGTGGTTGGCATCTTATTCACCCTCCACTACTATAGCTACCTGTCTAACGATTGGTATTATTCCTACTGTGAAAAAAACCAAAAATATCAACAAGTTATGGTTCTGCAGCTTATTTCATAAACTTTTAATAGTCTTATCACACTTGTTAGCTATCTATCCCCTTATCATTGGCCCCATGACAGCACACACTCAACTTCTAAATGGGATGAGCAATGGCTGGTGCCAAAAGAGGTCATGTTTATATTTCTGGGTCACTGAACTTCTTCTCTTTGTCTCTTTCGTTTCCATGCCTATAAAACAGATAAAGCAATACCTGTACCATGTTTTTCAGAATGCAAACTGAGATAATGGATGTGAAGACTAACCTCACCTTGAAAAATAAATACAGAAAAAAAGTATTTGGAATCAGTAAGAGAACTTGGAAGAGTTTCAGTCTATTTTATTTGTAGAGAAGTTAGTCTCCATTCTTAGGACGGGTAGAGGCAAAAATGGAAAATGACTGTTTATGAAGAGACTGAGGAAACATTCTAGTGACATTTGAAGCATGTATTTTCAGGCCCCGAATGGTGTGACCTGGAGAGTTTCACTGTCCTTAAATAGAGGTGGGATAGATACAAAGTACCTCAGCAACAGCATCTGGTGGAAGAGGCTGTCACATCTAAAATAAGGAGTAAGGGGCAAATGAGACCAATCGTGGTTACCTATTTTCTAGTCTCTTCCTTCTTCCACATGTCTTTCTGATTCCTTCACAAACTGTGGCTTTTTGTGTTGCTTTTTAGCTTTAAAAATCCAGCCACCTCCCTGAACCCCCTCTGTAGACAGGCATGGGGAAGGAAGGACAGATGGGAGAGAAATCCGAACTAAGTCAATACCCTAATGACTGTATGCTAGAAGCATGTTGCTGTACAACAACATCGCCTGGAGCCTCTTTATTTGTTTATCAATGAACATCCCACTGCTTCCCGGAGATGTAGGTCAGGCTCATTGAAGACAGGAGTCACCCATCATCACACGCGGTCTCCGTTATGTTTCCAGACTGGGTGCGCTGCCTATTCCTGCACACTGGAGACACCTGTGCCTTAGGGACGCAGGCAAAGTCCCATCCACCTTCGGGAGAGACTTTCCCTAGTGCTTTTCCATCCCCTCCGCTGCTCACTCCTCATTCCCACCTTCCCTGCCTGCCCTCTTGGCCCCCAGCTTCTCTGTTTAAGGGGTGCTTTTCCCGCTCTCTACCCTCTCGAATCCCAGCTGAAAACCCAGAGCTCCTCAGCACCACTGGGCATGTCTCATAACCCGGGGAGGCTGGAGCTGCAAGAAGAAAGCGCTGGCCCCTTCTGCGACCCCCTCCCCTCTGCAGCTGTCTCCCTGCCAGTCAGGCGATCCGACGTGCGGGACGACCCAATGAGGGCCCGCGCCCTTCGCGGGGGCCCCGCCTCCCCGGGCACCAGCACCAATGAGCGGCCGGCGGAGGCGGGGCGCGCCCTGTGCCCGCCTCCCCAGTTAAGGCGGCTCGTGCAAGCGCGTGGGGGGAGGCTCGGCGCGAGCGAGGGACGACGGCGGGGACGGGCAGGTGTGGGCGCTGGGCCGCGCAGCCCGACGGCGGGAGTCGCAGGTGCTCGGTGCACGGGGCCGGGGAGGACGCGCGGAGGTGCCCTAGGCACGGGGAGGAGGCGGAGCGGCGCGGGAGCCCAGGCGCTGCTGCCCCGCGAGCAGCCTGCGTCCGAGAGCGCGGAACCCAGCGCTTCGCCCGTGGACGGTCCGAAGTCCGCGCTATGGAAGAGGAGAAATATCTGCCTGAGCTGATGGCAGAGAAAGATAGCCTGGATCCATCTTTTGTGCATGCATCGCGCCTTTTGGCCGAAGGTAAGGACTTGTGTCCCCCTCCCGCAGCTGGGCACAGACCGACCCTCGGCCGCCCGCCCAGCTCACCCCGAGGCTGGGTTGAGAGAGTGAAGTTGGGGAGGGTCGGACGCCTGTCTCCTTTTGCAGAAACTGGTCCCCTGACGATGCTAGCTCCTGAGCCTGCTGCTCTCTGGGCGGGCAGGAGGCGATGCTCCTTCTCCTTTATGTCTTAATTTGGGGGCAGCCCGGAGCGACCAGATCTTCATGGCAGAGGCGATGTGACCTGTTAGGATCCTTGATAGAGAAACCATAAAGTGCATCGCGGCTCCCAGGGATCTTTCCACTTCGCAGGAGGGAAGGTGCATCCGTTTGGAAGTGAACAGTGATCCATGTAGTGATATTCTAAGAGCTTCTTGCTGCGTATCAGCATTTTTTCCCACCCCTTTCCTGCCTTTGGGAAGTGATGTGATCCCCTCTGGTCTAATTACAGTCTTTCCCCGGGAAAGTCCTGGAATTAACCCAGATTAAACTATGCAAGTAGGATGCATGTTCTTCTGTGTTTGTGAAGGTGGCAGAGGCAAAAGTGGCTACCCGTGTATTTGAAGTGTGATAATGGGTTTACTCTGCGAGTTATACCGGTCGCTGGGAACACTTCACAATTGATCAACTGTTTCACCAAGTGTGCATTTTCTTTTGTGTACCTGCGATGCTAAAGGAGATCTCATTCCCAGGGGAACCTCTGTGTCTTGTCTTTTGCGTGGCTTTGAAAGGTTGTGTAAACACACACATACACACACACACACACACACACACACACACACCACACTCAAACTCCATGAAAGGAATATTAATCAAATTACTCCATTTATCTTGATATAATGCCATCTAACTGATAAAGATACAGTATCTGTAGTAATCTACACAAGCCTTTTTAAAAACAACTTTAGATTTTTTTTTGATGAGTGCTTCATTAATAATGAATTGCTTCGTTATTAAACTGACTACAGTGCAGTTCTGTAGCTGAGGTTTTATGGACTTACCTATAGCCAAACTAAAAGTGATAACTTCCTCTTCCTCAGCCCATCAGCATTGAAAGAACTGCTTTCTTTTTTGAGACTTAGTTGTACATGGCAGCAAATATTCTGATCCCCCATGTGTGATTTAAATAGACATTAGGTTTATTTCAAATATTTTAATAATGGTTATTTTTATAATAATAAAGTATAAGGTGTTTTACTCCATGTTTGCATACTAAACAATTTAAAAAAGATTTATAATCAAAATATTGAACTTGTGAAACAACTAAACTGTTTTTCAAGAAACAAGTTGGTTTTGTAGAGGATTTGGGAAGGTAAAATACAATTATGCTTACTACTCTCTTGGTTACTGAATTTAAAAAAAATAGAAATTAAAGTTGAAAAGTAAAGTCAATTATAAAAACCTCTCTATTGCAAAACATAGCAGTACATAAAATAAAGAGTATTGAAAATTAATGAGTTATTGAATGCTTAACATGATTCAAAAACAGTTAAAAATGAAGCTAATCTTTCAAAATTGTTTACTTTAATATATTTTCCAGAACCGTCTTTAGCTGATAATGTCTTTACAGTGAAAATAAAAAACAACAACAACAAATAAAAAGTGATCATTTTCTCTGAACTGCTCTTGGGGACAGCAGGATCAATGATTACTTCACCTTTCACTAATTAGAGTTAGTGACTTTTCAAAACTGCCAAGCTAAAGGAATGCATGGGAGAAACCCTTAAAAGATTACAAAGTCTTCTGTGGCTGGTGAAAACAGTCAGAGAAATCTATGCATCTGGTTCTCTGACATTTCATCTTCCCCAGGAACTTGATTTCTTCCTACTTAGGAACCTGTTCGAGATGCTCCTTGTAATTTAATTTTTTCCCAGTAGGGGGAAGTATGCGCTGCTTTTGGAAAGCCTTAAGCTCCAAAATAGAGAGGAAAGCATCTAAGAAACAAAGAGATGTCCAAATTTCACAGAATCATAATGAGGAAAAGAGAATGAAGTAGATTATGAAAATCATGTTGGAATTTATAAAGAGATGTGCAAAAAGATGCACAAGGTATAAATTAATTTTCTAATTGTATTTTTTTTCTGGGCTTATTAAAAAGTATAAGGTGAGCGTGCTTTGGAATCTTTCATAAATCTTAATGTACATTTTACATTATAGATCTTTCATTATCACTTCAAAGGTTGTTTGCCAAGATTTCCAGGTTTCTGTTAAGATCTCTAGAGGAGAGTATGGTTGAGATGATTTTATTTCTCATACCTGGAAATGCACTGATTGAAAGCAGTGGCTATAAATAAACCTGACATAGATATTCATTTGGAAGGAAGGTGCACACTGAAGTACATTTCAGTCAGTACTGTGCAGATAGTCTCAAGACTGAGTGAGTAATAAAAAATGATCCAGATGATTCACTTCGGAATGATTTTTTCCGGAAACTGATATCTATAAGGGTAGCGATACGAACCAATGAGCTTTCCTAATGGGTTACTTTGCTGTTTTGATTGGTGATGGATGGAAATCAGTGCTCACTATTGACAGCTTTGTTTAGAATTGAAGGCCACGGGTTTTAAAGTATTAGTAATAGTTTTTTAGTTCTTTTGTCATTTTTGTTGTGTGGTGTTTTTTTGGTTTTGTTTTGTTTTGTTTTTTTCTTATTTCACTTTGTTTCTGCTGTTTTCAGAAGAAATGATCCAGAGAAAACTAATGGAAGAGCCTAAACATTTTATGTATTTAACTGTTACTTAGAAAATATCTGGAATAATATGGTTCAAAGAGTATTTATAATGTGTTTGATTAATTAAAATAATTATTTTCCTCTGATTATAATATTGTTTAATTATCCATTTGTTATGGAAGGTGCTTTTGAATATGATGAAATAGCAAACTCAGCATGATCCTTAAAGTTGCACTCAGCCTCTGAATTTGCTTGCCAGATGAAATTAGATGAGGTTATTTATATCTACTACTCTGGGAAGTGCACTAAACTGTGAATTCAGATACCTGGATTTTAATTCCACTTTTGCCTAAACTGATTCTTGATAAGTGAATTTCCCTTCCCTGGGCCCAGTTTCCTTGTCAAATTAAGGAATTGCACTAGATGATCTATATGTATCTTTTTAGTTCTAGTTAAGCATGGGACTACTGCTGATACAGAGGAATGGTGTTTGTGTATTCAGAACACCAAAATCAATGGTTGGACATTTTTGAAACATTTTTTATTCCTTCCTAGTTTAATGATTAATAATACATTTATTGCACTATAATGTAATTTGAGGCATATACATTATTTTGGCACTGGGGACAGATTTGTGTTCTGAATTCTATTGAACTGTTATGAAGACTTGGGGCTAAAAATGTATATACATGAAAATATTCTTGTTTGCAGTCTAGCATGCCCATCTGCTGGCAGACATAGATCTGCTCAAATTCATAGATCGCATTATAGTGATTCCATACCTTTAGGAGGATTAATAAATTCTTATCAAATTGAGATTGTTTTGGGTCCTCTGAATGGTATGACTTCTTAACCTGAATTCTTCATCATTGTTTTTGACTCAAATATTGCCAAATATCCCAAAAGTTTAAGTGTGTGTGTGTGTGTGTGTGTGTGTGTGTCTTTATTGCTTTTTTATTTTTGATTTTTTAAATTCTAGGTGCTATTTTCAAATTTTGTGAAAAGCTTGGCTATCCATCTAGGATTGGACTCCAAGCTGCTGATATAGCTTTTAAAACCACACAAGGAATGGGGATTAACATTTATTTCAAATACTTATTTGTAGTGATTTATCTACATTTAGATTCTCAATAAAGATCATTTTTAATTTAGATTGTGTTTATTAAAATATTTTTCAAAAAGCATGGTGAGCTCTTAAATGAAGTATTGGTATCATGTCTAAAATCAGCTTCTGATAAGAATTGGTATTCATGTGACTTTTCCTTTAATTGATGTACTGTCTATTTTCTTTCTCTCCATATATTTGAGATCATCTTACTTATGTTTCTTAAAGAAAACCAAATTGGCAGAAAAGCTAAATTCAAGATTTAACTTTGACCTGCAATTAAAAATCATTTACAATATTGTAAAGAAGTCTGATTAAACAAACAATACACTTGGAACAGGGTGGTGACACTTCTGCCAACTGTAAAATTTCCTCCCTGACTCTCAATTTCTCCATCTGTAAAACAGGAAAAGTAACAGCTATCTGGCCTAGTTCTTTACGGGTTAAAAATGCTGTTTCTGACAATATAGGTGGTATTTCATACGAGTATAAATAGGATATTTTGTTCAAATATAACAAAAGCATAAGCAGAAATTATACAGATGTAACATGATGGCTTCCAGATTTTTCTTCACATGTTAATGACGTCATGGACTGGATCTCAGATTGAAGTTTGATTTTGTAAGAAAGTAAACACTGCCTTATTTTTGCTTCTGGATGAAATTTGAACTCATAAATCAAACTATGAAATAAATAACCTTATGAAAAAAAATGACTCCAGTGAAGGTTTTAAAATATCATGTTCCCTTAGTCAATGGTTACTTGTCAGTATTTTACTTGGGCTTGATTAACTCTGGTCCTGTGTCTTAAAGGTTAATTCCAAATCTCCTGGGGCCTCTTCCTAAACCCATATATCCTTCTTTCTGGGAAGCTGATTTCATCCTCTCTTTTCTTGGGGGAAGTGGGTGTTCATTTTCTGATGCTCTTCAACCTTCTACTATCTGAAAAACATCCATCCTTCTTCCTGTTGTCTTTCATTCTCAGACGATGAGCTGTTCCTTTTTTTGTTCAAGGTGGATTTGTTCACCCGGATCTTTAACCCCAATGCTCATCATCTCCGCCAGACGTGTCCTATAGTTACATCCTTTCTCCAGTGTCTCCAACTTCTTCCTCCCTGTCTACTCCTCCCTTGTAGCAGACTGTAAACATGATCCAATCTGAATCACTGTTCAAAAGTAGAATTCTTTTTTTCACTTGCCAAAAGTAATAAAAGTAATCTTTCTTGACATTTATCTTCCTTCATTTTCTTGAATTTTTCAATAAGTCTATACTAAGCTGCTTCCCTTTTCAGATTACCTCTTCAAAACTCATCAGAAAACCAGTGCTCCTGGTGACAGAATCATCTCTTAATTGCCAAATCCAATAAAATGTTTCTGACCTCTCATCCGGTCTCTTGGCTGCATTTTCCACTGTTGACCTTTTTCCATTTTTTTTTTTTGGTGGCTTTCCCTTTGGCTTCCAAGCATTGCAGCACTATTGGTTCTACTCCTCTCTATTTCTTACCCTCACCATCCTTCATCCCTCTCCCCCCCCTAACCCCCAGCCTGAACACATATTATGCTGTCTGAGTGATTCATTAAAAATCAAAGTGTGACCATGCCACACTTTTTAATACAGTTCTCTTTTAGCAGGTGACCTCTGGCACAATGCCAGCAGAGGGAGATGGGGCACCCCCCTGATACTTCCAGGCGGAGGTGAAAGCTCAGTCCCTCCACCAGGTGTCCAGTGACACCACTCTGGCAAGGAAGGGGGGGAACACATTGTTGTGTCCTCTGGAGGAGGGGGAGACCTCATTCTTGCTGGAACACGTTAAGTTCCAGCGGGAATGAGACTTCTGAGTAACCCCTTACTTCAGAGGGAGAAGGGTGGAAATATGGGATCTCCATGTGGCGCCATTGACGCTCTAGGAAGCCTCCATATTGTGTGTGGAATGAAAATCCCTATTCTCCATTCAATCTTCTTTAATTCTGAGGAGACAAAAGGAAGCTAGGTAATAGGGATAAGACTACAGGAAAGGAAGTAGAACTGGGAACCCAGCTAAGCGGAGTTACTAGGGCATTTCAACTGGGCGGGAAGGAAGGGCACTTACAAGAGAGGCCTGGACTTTAAAATGTACGGATATCACTAAGACAGTCTGTGTGCAGATAACCAAGTCACAAGGCAGTAAGGCCTATAAACCAATCCAAAGGGATATTGCTAAGGCAGAATTCTTTGAAAAGGCCTATTAGGAGTTAGCAAGACTACCCAACCCCTAAATTAAAAGGCACTCACTTCCTCTCTCTCCCTCTCTCCCTCTCTCCCTCTCTACCTCTCTCCTTCTCTCCCTCTTTCCCCCTCTCCCCCTTTCCCCCTCTCCCTCTCTCCCTCTCTTTTTCTCTCCTCCTCTCCCTCTCCCTCTCCCTCTCCCTCTCCCTCTCCCTCTCCCTCTCCCTCTCCCTCTCCCTCTCCCTCTCCCTCTCCCTCTCCCTCTCCCTCTCCCTCTCCCTCTCCCTCTCCTCTCCTCTCCTCCCTGACTCTCAAGGGTTCCTGACATTCCTTCCTGTGATGGGGGAGCACATTCCTGCTTCTACATGGCTTATGGCCACATGGGCCTCCACCCTTGGACTAATAGACTTTAATTAGTCTAGACACTAACCTACTCCTGACTGTAACAGGGACTGGAAGCTTTGGACACTGGCCTGCTCTTGGAACCCCAGCTACCCCTTTTCCAGGACTGGCTGCTCCCAATAAACTTTGTTCCTGTTCATTGTTTCTGTCTGTGACTTCATTCTTCGATTTTCACAAGACAAGAACTGGGACTCAACACCCATACTTTTTTAAATCAATTCCACCCAGAGGGCAAAAGGGTGCCTCTTAACAGCTGGGTCGGTTTGGAAGTCTAGGCTCCCTACTTAACCTTTCTTGACAGGGGTGAGCATGGGACACCTTTCGTTTCTTTTTCTTTTTTTCTGTTGTTGTTTAACTGGAGCAGGATGCTTGTTGCTAAATGTTTTCTGTTTTTCTAGGTTGCCCTTTCTCTAGTCCTTTGGCCAGAGAGAGCAGGCTTTTCCTAAGGCTTTTGTTTATCTCTTTTGTCTGTTTCTATTGATGTGTATGGATCGCCAGCTTTCCCATACCTATCTTAGCGTAGATGAAAAACAGCAAAACTCAGGAAACCATTGCCTTGCTGTTCCCGGGCTTTGTGGAACCCAGTTAGCTTGCCTTCTGTCTTTCCAGTCTATGGTTTATTGATAGGTAATACCCCATCTCCACTTATTTGTGTGTCTTTATTTATGGGCCTTGATTTATTTCTTTATGACATTTTCTTGTGAATGTATGCTAGGCCTAGCACATTAATATTTCACTAGCAATTCATATAAGAACGAGCATAGCTGGGATAAATACAGGTGAATAATGGGCACCTATTATTTGCTTTATTTATCCAAATTCAAAGAGACTTTGGGACATGGCACCTGAGAGTGGGAACAAAGTGAGGTCTGATCATTATTTCTGGTTTCTGTTGAAGTACACAGTCTAGATTGGAACTCCTTGTTCCCACAGGCACTGTAAAAGGGAAGAAAGTTTTAAGACATGCTTGCAAATAAGTCTACCGTGTCACCGGCTTTCTTATGCCCTTATTTGTTTGAACATTTGATTATATCTTTTTTTGGCCTGCATATATATTATGAGAAATGTATTTTAATTGGTATATTCTGCTATCAGTTTGGTTTTTTTTTTTAAAGCTATAGCAATGTAAGATTTAATATATTCATAGATTGAAATGTGTTCCTTTTGCTCACATGGTGAATTTTAATAAAATAAGAATGATGTGGAAATAGATTTAAAAAATGACTACTAGGGAATAGTTGATTTCCCAAATTAATCTTAGCAAATATCCTTATTGTATCACTTTTTTTTCTCAAATGGAGATTCCTGAAATGATCAATGTATTATTTGTCAAAAACTTGAGAACTCACAGCCAAGCATCCTTTGCTCAATCATTCTTAGCTATCATGGGAAAGTAGTCATTTGTAGCCTATCCATGATTGCTTACCTTTGCCTCATGAACATGACTTTCAAAAAGATTTTGTTGTAGAGAAGGTAATAAACAATTAAGAACCCCTGAATGACATTTTTTTAGGCCATTTACTATAGGTACCCTTACAATTTAACTACAGTTTGGGGGAGAAATATTCATGGACTTGGACTCTGCTATATTTAACTATAAAATACATGACCTTGAATGTGTGTTGGCAACACCTGTTTGAAATATGTGCTTTTGGCATATGAAGAAGTATCAGATGTTTAATTTATTAGTTTTTAAATTGTCTGGGGAATTCAACAATATGCCTAAGGTATAAATAACAGGGGTTGGGAAGATCTGCTAGATTTTATATACTGATGATTTCCTGGGAATTTAGAGGAGGTCGTGACTCTTGTTGGTCATGGTAATTATAGGTTCATCACTATCATCATTATCATTGTCAACATTATCATCTTCATTGCTATTCACATTAAGGGGGAGATTACTCTTTTTTTTAATATATTTTATTGATTTTTTACAGAGAGGAAGGGAGAGAGACAGAGAGTCAGAAATGTTGATGAGAAAGAAACATCGACCAGCTGCCTCCTGCACACCCCCCACCGGGGATGTGCCCACAACCAATGTACATGCCCCCGACCGGAATTGAACCCGGGGCCTTTCAGTCCGCAGACCGACACTCTACCACTGAGCCAAACCGGCTTCGGCGGGAGATTACTCTTTATCAGGTTTTATACTAACATGCTTTGCATTCATTACCGCACTTAACCCACCCACCAATGAAATAGTGATCAGCATTAAATTTTTTTCACAAATGAGAAAATTAAGAATTGAAGACGTTAATTTATTACAAGTCACAAAGCAAATGAATTCTGAAACCTGGCTTTCTTACCCAGAGGCCATAGGTAACCATTACACCATACTGCTCCTGCGGGGGAGACACAACTTGAACCAGGCTTGGAAGGAAGCCTGTGTATTAATGTGTGAAGTGTGTCTAGGAGGTCAACATGGTTGTTGTCCTTACCTTCTGAAATATGTTCCTAATGCAAGTATTGGATACATTATTACACAGTACTTTTAAATAATTATAGTACGTATGTAAAAGGCAAGTGCATTTATAAATAGAAAAATTGATCCAAGTGCAGAATTGTGTTAAGGATTATTGAGGCAGCTTAACTTTTCTATATGTCTTATATTGACTGTTATTTCTAAGTTTGGTGATTCCAGGCATGTTTTTTTTGCGTGTGTTTTTGTTTGTGTGTGTGTTTGTTTTGTTTATCCAAAAAAGGGATTGGAGAACTTTGTGTGATTTACTAAGGTATTTTTCTTCTCATGTGTTTTAGAGAACTGCTTTCATTTGCTGGATTCTTTTAGGAAGGGAGAACAACTATGAGTCTCTTTCTTGTGTCTTGAGGCAAAGTTGGTTTGTTTAAAATCTGGAAGTGAGCAGATTAACTCATTGTCAGAAATCAAGTACTCAGAAACATGGCTTAGCTTAGATGTCATCCACAGGTTTTTGAGGTTTTGGGATTCAATAACTTCAAGCAGATAGATTGGTTGGTATTAGTGTAGTATTATCAGAAATGGCACAGGTGATGCCCATTTCCTTAAAAAAAAAAAAAGAAATGTTACTTTTGTAATAGAAAAGCTGAATGACTGTGTTTTCTTTGGAGTGTAGATATATTTTGCAAGTTCTTAGCATCTCTTTCCTCTCTGTGCTCCTGACATGCACCCTTTGTAATAAACTGGTAATCTAATAAGTAAGATGTTTCTATGAGTTATGTGAGCTGCTCTAGCAAATTAATGAAACCCTAAGAGGAGGTCATGGAACCTCTAGTTTATAGTCAGTTAGGAGTACTGTTAACAACCTGAATTGCTACTGGCCTCTGAAGTGCAAATAAAGCATTGTTGGAGTCCTCAATTTATAGCTCATCAGTCACAAGCACAGATGGCCACTTTGCTTGCAACAGGCTTATAAAGCAGGGCAAGTGCAGGCTTGTAGGATTGAATCTATAACCTGAGAAGGCTTATGCTATTTCTGGGTAGATATTATCAGAATTCAGTTGATTGCTTAGACATCCTTCTGGTGTCTAACACTCCTCCCACCACACACACACACACACACACACACACACACACACATACACACCCCATTTTGGAATTTGGTCTAGGAAGCCAAAAGATTAAGTGTGTTTGAAAGATGCAGCAAAATAGCAAGCATCAAGAATAAGTGGGTCTACAGAGAATGGTAGATGCTTATCACACTTATCTTGTCAACTGTGCTAGAAAGTTGGCACTTTATGCCAAAAGCAATGGTAAATCACTTAAAGGTTTTAAAAGGGGGCAATTGTGACATCAGCATTTCACTTAAAGCAAACTGTGGCTGCACTGTTGGGGAAGGATTTGACAGATAATAAGACATGGGCAGAGCATCAGATAGCTTGTGATCCCGGAGAGAATTTATGGTGACATGGATTCAAATAATGAGAATACAGATGGAATGAAGAAGACAGAGCTAATAGAAATTTAGCAAGGGAAATATAAAGAATCATACTGAATAAAGAGGATGAAAAATAAAAAGGTAGTGGAGTGAAGGCTGTTGTCTAGGATGCTCTTAGTAATTGGTTTAATGGTGGTATCAGTTATTGAGACAAGAATTAGCAGGAGGTTAATGCTAAGTTCAGTTGGATATGCATTGAAAGGCTTGTGGGGTGTTGAGGTAAAAAGGCAGATGGAGATCTGGGTCTGGAGAAAGGTCTGGCTGAAGGCAGTGGTTTAGATTGCATTAACATGTAGGTGACACTTGACCTTAGGAAAGGAAGAGTTCACTCAGGGAGAGCATGTAGAGAGCAATAGGAAAGAGATTTAGGATAAAACCCTGAGGAACATCAGCATTTAAGGGGAAGACAGAAGAAAAGTCATATACAAAGCTGAGGAGTTTCTTAGGATGTAGGTAGGAAAGATGAGATGTGTCCAGTGTCAAGTAAATAGAATATTTGAAAAATGAAAGATGTGGTTAATATTTTCAGGTACTGTAGATAGGACAAGTGAGACACAGATTTAAAATGTCTAATGGATTTGGTAACAAAGAACAAATTCAGAGTGGAGTTAGATGAAATTCCAAGTCCATTTCATGTACCTACACTTTTCTTTGGCAGTTCTTATTGATTTGCTGGCACATGTGACTTTGTTGACCACTTTAAATTTGGACACTATCAGTTCTAAACTAACAAGATAGTGACAGCCACCTTCTTGATACATTTCCTCCTGAAATTTGTGATGCTACAATCAATATAGAAATTTACCTTCTTTATTCTTTTCTGTGAAACTATGATCAATGGTGAGCTTGAGACCAGCGCCTGAATCTGTTGTATGCTTAGAACCTTAAAGCTTATAGTATAACCATTTATCCATACTAATAACATATTATGTGAAAAGATATATGCATTAGCTTTCAAAGATTTGTTTCAAGGCTGGAGAAAATATTGCCTTTATTGGACCTGAAAGAAGACATGTGCTTCTGCAACATTTTAATTATATATATATTTTAAGGTTAATCATTATTTTATGAAATGTGTGTGTGTGTGTGTGTGTGTGTGTGTGTGTGTGTATGCGTGTACTGTGGTATTTCTTATTCTGTATTGTAGTAAAGAAAAGTTTCAGAGTTACTGTTATAGTAGAAACAATATGGTAGGTGTAGTGAAAATACTAGTGTTTGAAACCCAGATCTGCTACTTGGCTGCTTTGTGATGTGGGCAAATTTCCAAATCTCTTTGAGTCTTTTGTTCTTATCTATGAAACTAGAGGCCCAGTGCACAAAATTCGTGCATGGGGGAGTCCCTTCAACTCACCCTGCATACTCTCCAATTTGGAACCCTTTGGATCGCGCCTAAACCAACAGTTGGGCATCCCTCTCACAATCCTGGCCATCCTCTCACAATCCTCTCACCTGCCTGCCTGTTTGGTCACCCCTAACTGCCTCACCCCTGCTGGCCTGGTCGCTCCTAAATGCCCTGCCCCCGCCAGCCTGTTAATCCTTACTCCTCCCCTCCCCCGGCCTGGTCACCCCTAACTGCCCCCGCTGGCCTAGTAACCCCTCATTTCCCCCCTGCCAGCCTAATCACCTCCAACTGTCTCCCCCTGCCAACCTGGTTGTCCTCAACTGCTCCCCCTCCCCTGCTGAACTGATTGCCTCTTACTGACTCCCCTGCTGGCCTGGTTGCCTCCAACTACCCCCCATCCCAACAGCCTGGTCACACCTCATGGCTCCTCCTGCTGACCTGGTTACCCCACACAGCCTGCTTGTTCAGTCATTTGGTCATCCCTCACTACCCTCCCTGCCGACCTAGTCATAGGCAGCCATCCTTGTGAGGATGTGATGGTCAATTTGTGTATTATCTATTTATTATATAGGATATGATTTTGTCAAGTGTTTTCATAAATAAATCAAGCATCTCATGAACCTCACTGCTAGTGTATGTGGAGTACTTATGGTAGAAATCAATAAAGAGTCTTCCCTTTACTCCACTTTGTCTAGTTTTCTTACTTTAACAACAACAACAAAATTCCTGTTTGGGTAGCTTAAGTTAGTTACAGCATTGTCTTGATATGTCAAGGTTGATGGTTCAATCACAGGTCAGGGCACATGAAAGTATCAACCAATTAATGTATAAATAAGTAGAACAACAAATTGATGCTTCTCTCCCTTCCTCTATCTCTAAAATAGATTAATAAAAAATAGAGCCAAATTTTGTGAAGAATGAAGTGCAGCTTTTAGATATACAATTTGATGAGTTTTAATAGTTGAATATTCTTGCATAAGCAGTGCCCTTGGCAAGATAGAGAACATTTCCATCAGCTCAGACTTTCCTTATACCCACTTCCCATTAATCTGTATTTCCTTTGGCAACTGCTCTTCTGATTTCTACCATAGATCACTTTACTGTTCTTCAACATTATATAAATGAAATAATTCACTATATAATCTTCCTTCTTTTTAAGTTCAATATATTTTTGAAAGTCATTCATGTTGCATTTATCAAGAGTTCATTATTGTGTTTCATGCTGAGTAGTGTTCTATTATATAAAAACTAAAGCCCTGGTGCATGAAATTTGTGCATGGGTAGGGTCCCTAGGCCTGGCTGGTGATCAGGGCCAATCTGTGGGGTGAGTGGTGGGGTGATCTTTGGGGGAGGGGGACGATGGCAGTGACCTTGGCCAGCCTGGCACTGCCCACTCGCTAGCCCCATCCCCCACTGTAGGGTGATTGGGGGGCCCCTACTGGCACCCGCTTTAGCTGGCCTGGGGCCTGTGGGCTGGGAGAAGCTCCTGTGTTGAGTGTCTTCCCCTGGTAGTCAGTGAATGTTATAGTGACTGGTCATTCCACCAGTCATTCTGCCGTTCAGTTGATTTGCCATATTAGGCTTTTATTATATAGGATGTCACAATTTGTTTATCTAACTTCTTGAGGCTGGACATCTCAGCTGTTTTTGGTGTTAGTTTATCAATCCTCCTATATAATAAAAGGGTGATATGCAAATCGCCTTAATGGCAGAACGACTGGTCTCTATGGCATGCACTGATCACCACGGGGAAGATGCTCAATGCAGGAGCTGTCCCCTGGTGATCAGTGTGGTCCCACACAGGGAGTGCCACTCAGTGAGAAGCCCTGAGTTGGGCTCATGGCTGCCGAGCTCAGTGGCAGATGTGGGAGCCTCTCCTGCCTCCAAGGCAGCTCTAAGGATATCCAACTGCAGCTTAGTCCCGCTCCGAATGGAAAACATGCCTAAGCCATCAGCCTGACATCCCCAAAGGGCTCCTGGACTGCTAAAAGGTGCAGGACTGAGCTGAGGGACCACCCCTCTCCACTTGAGTGCATGAATGTCAGGCAGTGGGTCTCTAGTTATATAAGAGCCTAAGTGACCTCTGGACCACTCGACCAGTAGCAATGTTGCTCACTGACCACCTTGAGCAGATGCTCAATGTAGGAGCTATCCATGGTGCTCAGTGCACTCCCACAGTGGGAGCACTGCTCAGCTGACCAATGGTACCAGATGCTGGGCTCATGGCTGGTAAGCCTCTCCTGTGGACACTCCTCCTGTGCGCCCTTCCCCCACCTGGACTGGGACCGGGACCAGCATTTGGACTAACTGGGCATGAACCCACAGCTGCTTCTCGGTCATGGGCATGCCAGTATCATCCTAGGATGGCACATGGATACCACAGCAGAGTGGCACCAAACCGACCTAGTGGTGGCAGTGGCAGGCACACTGGGACCATGATGAGCAGGATTGGCATGGTGCCAGGCCCGGGCTTGGGGTCCTTCCCTGGCTGCCTGCCTGCCGTTTTGTGCACTATTACATCCCTCGGGGGATGTAGAAATGCTGGTTTTAGCTGATCCCTGCAGGCCAGGCTTCTAGTTACAAATGAGCTGCTATGAACTTTCATGTACATTTTTTTTTTTTTGCACATGTATATTCTTTACTTAGATTGAAAAGGGTGAGTTTTTGTGTGTGTATAAATGGCCCCTGACTTTTACATATTAAGATTATTGTATTACTAAAGGCCAGTGCATGAAATTCATGCACTCGGCAGTTGTGGGGGGGGTGGCATTCTGTCAGCCTGGACTGTGCCCTTTTGCAGTCTGGGAGCCCTTGGGGGATGTCCAGCTGCTGACTTAGGAGCGGGCCTAAGCTGGCAGTCGAACATTCTTAGCGCTGTCACAGAGGCAGGTGAGGTTCCCACCACCGCTGTTGTGCTTACCAGCCATGAGTCTGACTTCTGGCTGAGTGGACTCCCCCAGTGGGAGTGCACTGACCATCAGGGGTCAGCTCCTGCATTGAGCATCTGCCTCCTGGTGATTAGTACACATTGTCGCGACCGGTCATTCTGCCGTCAGGCTAAAACTGGCTCTCTGACAAACCCCAAGGGTCCCAGGTTGCAAGAGGGCACAGGCCAGGCGAAGGGACCCCTCGGGTGCACGATCAGGGCTGGAGAAGGATGCGGGATCCAGGGTGTCTGGCCCATCTTGTTCAGTCCTGATTGCCTGGATCCCAGAAGCAAACTAACCTACTGATCAGAGCATCTGCCTCCTGGTGGTAAGTTCACATCCTAGTGACTGGCCGACCAGCTGACTGTTTGCCCCTTGGTGGTCAGGGCACGTCATAGCGAGCAGTTGAGCAGCCTTAGCATATCATTAGCATATTATGGTTTGATTGGTTGGATGGCTGACTGGATAACCAGACACTTAGCATACTAGGCTTTCATTATATAGGATTTTACATTGGAACAACTGTAAACCTAGTCTTCTCTATCCCTGTATTGTACAGAATTGACAATCTTAGCCTGTATAAAATAGATATACCCAAAGATGAATAACTGAGACCTACATCTGCATCCACAGTGATAGCCCATTTATATCTCTTGATCTTTAGTGGCATGGTAACTGTCAGCATGGCTATCACCCTGAAATGTGACATAAAGATTTTGAAATTGCCCAAGGGCATAAGTGACTGTTGACTTTATATTAATCCTTAGAGCACAGGTACCAAACCACTGTCATTTAGTAAACATATAGGTAGTCATCATGTCAACAGTAATAACCCCAAAGAAGATTTAACAACTATCCCAACTGACAGAATACATCAGTGCTGGTACCTGACAAGCTAATTCTTGGGGAGTGCGTTTATACAGGTAGGAAGACTGCTCCCTGAAGGAAAATGATCTGAGAATGGGGTTTAGAAGTAGGGATGCAATGGACAATTTTGTTTGCATTTATAAAGGAAAAATACTGGACTTAGATGCCATCAAGTGAATGTAGCATTAGAGACTACCTATAGGAGGTTCTAGAGGTATTTAGAACCCCCTATAGATTTAAGAAAAGGAAAAGTAGCTATTTTGTTTTCCTCAAAAGATATATAGTGATACTTACTTGTCAATGTAAGTTTTGATTAGATGTCCTATGAATATCAATTTTATGCACATTTTAAAATGTCCATAGCATTGACAATAATTCCTCATGTTGCCATAACAGAGAACTGCTTTTGAACTGTAGCTCCACACAAAATGTTAAAATGTCTCATTATATTAAACAGTAGCCCACAGAGATATTTAAATCTGTGAATGAAAAATATACATATATATATATATTAACATTTAATAGTATTAGAGTTTAAGATCCATATAAGGTGAATAGGAGAGCAAAGGGTTCTTGATGCATCTAATGTTGACTGTTAGTTTTGACTACTCCTAAGTAGAAATGAAAAAAATAAGTTGAGCTTTCTTAGCTGCAATTCACCTTTAGTCCCTAATAACGGATCCTATATAATAAAAGGGTAATATGCAAATCGACTGAACGGCTGAACGACCAGTCGGCAAGGGATGGGGCCTGTGAGAAGGTGGCGCCATTCCAACCAAGGCACGTGCCAGTGGGCAGAGGGAGGGGACAGCGATGGGATGGGGGCCACAGTGGCAACCAGCAGCAGGGCATTAGGGGCCAGTGCCATCCCCTGATCGCCTGTCCAGTTGCCTCCTACCGAGGGAGGCCTCAGGCGGCGGCAGCGGGGAGCTTCGGAGTGGGGCTGCCACTTACCATCCCCAGATATGCCCGCCAGAGTCATCTTCTGCAAAGGGAAGCCACCAGTGACTGTGGTGAGGCTGTTTGGGGTGGGGCTGGCCACTCCCTGTCCCTAGATAAGCCTGCCAGAGTGGCCTCCCACAGAGGGAGGCCATTGGAGGCCATCATGCAATGAGGGTGGTACTGGCTGCTCGCCTCCAGCGGTGTTCCCTCTTTGGCCAACTCCCACAGAGGGAGGCCAGGCTGAGGCTTAGGCCTGCTCCCCAGCCATCAGTTGGACATCCCCTGAGGGCTCCTGAACTGCGAGAGGGCACAGACTGGGCTGAGGGACCCCACCGAATGCATGAATTTTCATGCACTGGGCCTCTGGTATTATTATGTAAGTGGTGTTTTGGAGGATTTTATTTGTTTTAACCTGTGTTCTCTTAGAACCACAACCCCTTCTTAGAGCACTATATTACATACCATTGTCCACCTGCCTGGACCAAATGGATGAGTGGCCATCTGACACTTTCTGAGGAGAAATTGGCATTAAAACCAGGAAGCCCCCAGTTAGAGCCAGTTCCTAATACAGAGGAATTCTAACTCTGGACGTAGGTCTGATCTCCAGACAGAGCAAAACAGATGCACTGTGTGAAGCCAGTATGGGAGAGAATTTCCTGAGACCATCCAATAAGTCTTTTAAGGGACTTAGTTGACCTTGGTTTCTGAGAAACCCCATAATTTTCCCAAGATTTGCACTATTTGATCAATATTTAGGACGGCTCCTATTGGTTTATGTTATTTGTAATAACTTTGACTAAGAAAAAATAGGAATGGTTCTAGGAAAATAGCAATCTCTTACAAAATTTTAGTTTGAGTTTACCTAAAAACAGACCCTGAGATGAGGATTTAAATGTAGAAACTAGTACTGATAAAAAGCACTAAAATGAACTAAAATGCCAAAGCAACTTCATTAATCTCTGAAGAGCTGGAATTTTTTGTTTGTTTGAATGTTTGTGAGTCTAGTTATAGTTATATATAAGTTAAAACTGCCTGTAATAATCCAAGGGTATGAAAATAAGGAGGAAAAGAATACAGCTATTGGGATGTCTTATTCTCTCATGACATCTTTATTGCTTATGATATTTAGGATTAAAAAAATGTATTTCACATTGGCTCTCTATTCATTTTGCATGAAGTTAAGTCCAAACTTATTTAGCAATAGATACATAGTACCTTATAATTTTCTCCAGAAATAGGCCTTGAAACAAATACTAGAGTGCAAGTAATTTATTTTGAAGCTGATCTCAACAAAGGGTGAAGTTAGATATGAAGGAAAGGCATCCAACAAAAGTTAATTTTTTGTTTGTTTGTTGTTTTTTGTTGTTGTTTTTGTTTTTTACAGAGAGGAAGGGAGAAGGATAGAGAGTTAGAAACATCTATGAGAGAGAAATATCGGTCAGCTGCCTCCTGCACACCTCCTACTGGGGATGTGCCCACAACCAAGGTACATGCCCTTGACTGGAATTGAACCTGGGACCTTTCAGTCCACAGGCCCATGCTCTATCCACTGAGCCAAACTGGTTAGGGCCAACAAAGGTTTTTTGTTTTGTTTTGTTTTCTTTTGTTTTGTGTCTCTTTGTGTGTGTGTTTTTTTCCTCAAGCAAGTTACTAATATAGGCAACTGATGCTTAATCACATTGGGGAAATTTGAGAGTCAGTGTAAAACATACACAATCTGAGATATGAGGAAGATTATTTACATCATACCCTATTACCTATTGGATGAGAGTAGCTCATTAATGTTATCTCATTTCATGCTTCTCATTTTGGGGCAAAAAAAAATAACAGACTGATGGCCAGCAATAGCTCTTAGGCAAGGAATCTATAGGCCCTGGATATTAGAAGATGGGTGGATGTGCCTGCAGTTAAAAGGATGAGGATAGGCAAGGATAGGCACTGTACTGAATAGGATGGTATAATATAGGATTGCTTAGATTCTTTTTTTTTTGGCTGTATAGGACAGACAGAACATGTGAGAATCCCTTGTGAGTTAGAAAAGAGTCAACTAAATAGGGAGAACCATATTTCATCTACCCAGCCTCTCCTGTCCTCTCAAACAACAAATCGATCAATTTGAACTGGGTTTGAAGAGTACCTCCCCTGAAATGTTTCTGTATGAGTGAATTTTAGAATAACACTGTTCTTTATTGAACTGAGGCAAAATATTGTAGCTACTTGATAACAGCCTGCCACATTACAAATCACCACTTGCAAGGTTACACAAGGTGCCTTTAGAAAAAGCTAAATGAATTACTTCAAATAGTGTGTTTGTATTCAAAAGGGAAATAGCTGTTAGTTTGAGAGTGACAAGTCTTTTCTTTGCCTTTCAAAAGGCCCATTGCCATGCTCTGCTTTCTTTGAGTGCTGCTGGGAGCTGAAAGCCTGCAGTGAACAGGTAAATAGAAGGTATTTCTAATTGAGAAAGGGAAATTAAAAAATAATTTTGGTGAAACAGTCACAAGGTTACTCGTTTTCCTATTGTAATATTTATAGACTTTGAGGTTGGTTAAACTAAATGTAATTTCAAACATAACATGTAGTTAATTTATTTTCTTAATACTTCTTCAATTAACTTTCTTATGTAAAAAGCATTTCATACTTTTTAAATATTTTTATATGTTTTAAATCTGGAAGAGTCTATATAATTTAACTGCCAATGGTATGTCTCAAAAAATATACCCCCCGCACACACACATGCACACACTAGATAACAGTAATCCTGTCATTTTTGCCTGTAAACATGGAAGTTAATCATTAGCAATATTGGTTTGTAGTTGAGAGGAGATAGCCACTTGTTCAACAATAGTGGCATGCAGGAGATAATATTTCAGTGGTCTGTTGTATCCTTACCTCTTATTGTTTAATGACTTACCATATGGGCAAAATCAAATAAGTTTATTTTCTGCCTAACTAATGTTTTAGGATATATTTTACCACAAATACCTTCAGGGATTCCTATTGTCTCTCTTAGTTTACTTAACATGTTTTATGTAAAACGTTCAACTTACTGGTACTAGTTCTCTGGTAGTTTGTGAACCCCATCTCATTTTTAAAAAATCAGTTTCTTTCTTAACTTATATTAGCCAAAATACATATTTCCTGCTATTGTTTCTCTGGATCTATTGTGTTTGAGAATTTATCATTATATTAGGTAATTGGAATGGCTGAGTTGATGAGCCTTAGTGGGTAGAAGTAGGGACATGAAACACTTGCTATTCAATTGTAAGTCATAAGAAATTATATTTATGGGATTTCTGGGAACACTGCCACCTTGAATGTCTTAATCTATGAACTCCTTTTCTAATTTTAGATTCAATGATTCTTACTAGAAATTCGGTAAGGCCAGTAAAATTCATGATAAAGGACCTACTGAACTTAAAAAGATAGGTTTGGGGGAAAAAAAAAAAAAGTCAAGATGGCCAATGAGTCTAGTCAGAATTGTGTGATTATAAATCTCTACTATAAATACCTCAGTAATTATAAAACCACTCTACTATCACGTTTCACAATAAGAATAACTTGAAACTATCAATAGTCTTGCATTAGCACTTCCAAAAAATAGAGATCTGTAGATTCTGAGTGGATGAAGGCTGCAGTAAAGGAAAAGAGAACAGCCAACATATGCTTCTTGGTATTATCAGTAGTTCCATAAGCATAGCTTCAAAAAGCCACCAAGTTGAATTAAAAAATCACTGTGCGAACAAACTTTTACTGAAATGATTATATCAGCTATATTAGAGTGAATAGAATACAAAATAGTGGATAATTTTTCTTTGTGTCTTAGAGTTTTTAATGAAGGGAGTAAGTAATAAGTGATTTTGGTGTGACATGTTCCTACAAAGAGAGAGTCCTTTGAGAGGCTCCTGAAACACGGTTAATTGTGATTTTTAAACTAGCATTAAATTTGCAATATCAAGTAAACATAATAAAGTTTCCAGCTAGTATTTTTTTAAAATAATATAATTCAATCACTTATTATAGTCAATGCTTTTAGGTGATTATACAAAACACATTGCCCTGGCCAGTGTTGCTCAATGGTTGAGTATCTACATATGAACCAGGAGGTCACAGTTTGATTTCTGAGCATGGCACATGCCCAGGTTGTGGGCTCCATACCCTGTGTGGAACATAGCACAAATAAGGCAATTAACGTATTGAGCATTGATTTTAGACCAGTCAATGTTCCAGTGCTTTACCTTTCCTTAAATCCATCTAACAACCCAGTAACAGGGTGGATCATAAGGACAGCAACAATAACAGTGGCATTTTATTGCTCACTACATGTTCCAGGAGAATGCCAAAGTTGGTGTTAAAGCTTGAACTGAGGATGCCAGTGTTCATATTCCAGTGACAGTATGTGTTCTCTGGGCCACCTTGGAAAAAGTTCTTGTCATTCTGCATATCTCATTTTCTTCTTCTGTGATGTGGAAATTATATTTGACCTAAGATCAATGTAATTTATGAAGATAAATCCATATGAATCCTTGATAAAGTGCATGGCATACAGGAAACACATAGTGAAATAGCTGCTATTTCTGCCCTCCTCCCTCCTCCCCCCAGCTTAAAATCACTCATTTGCACAGTAACCTCCAGAGGTAAATACTATTTTAGCCTCATTTGGGGAGACTGAGGATTAAGAATACAGATAACTAGCCCAAAGTCCCACAGCTTATATGAATTCAATAATTTCTGTCTCCATATCCCATATTATTTCTCTTCTTTTGCAACCTGAATGCACAGAAATTATTACTTTGGTCCCCTTCCTCTGACTACTGGCTTATCATTGCTGCCACTCTGGCAGTTGTTGAGAAAAAAAAAAAGAATTATTCAAAAGTAGATGCAAGTAAGAAACTTGGCAAAAGTTACTGCTGACAAGGGTCCCTGGATTACCCACCCGGAGGCAGATATCTGTGCCAAATGCCCACTATAGATGCTCTTAATGTCTAAAACTCTTCCTTAGCCCTGAGATGAAGTGTTTGTTTGTTTGTTTGTTTGTTTAGTTTGTGTCATTGAGGAACTTCATTCAGTTGACCAACTCACCATGTCATATAAGAGTATGTCAGATGCTTTACCTGGAGTATAGTAGGACACCTTCCATATATTCTGCGATGGAGCACCAGGATCTAGGAATAAATTTCCCAAAATAGGCAAACAATAAATGTTTCTACAGAAAATTTTTAATCAATTTCTTTTAAAAAAATATATTTTATTGATTTTTACAGAGAGGAAGGGAGAGAGATAGAGAGCCAGAAACGTCAATGAGAGAGAAACATCGACCAGCAGCCTCCTGCACATCCCCCACCGGGGATGTGCCCACAGCCAACGTACATGCCCTTGACCGGAATCGAACCTGGGACCTTTCAGTCCACAGACTGATGCTCTACCACTGAGCCAAACCAGTTTTGGCTATTTCTACAGAAATTTTTTAAAGCATGAGGAATAAGATTAAATATACCACTGCATGGTTGTTAGGAGGGTTTAAAAGAAAACAAGGTTGGTTTGAACTATCCGTGTTTGACTCCCTGCTCTGCAGCTACTGACCACACAGGCTGGTCCTTAACCTGAATTTCTTAGTGTCTCATCTGTAGAATGGAGATACCAATAGTTTTCTTTATTTACTTCATGATGTTGTAAGAGGCTTCTATTAATCAGCACTTAGACTAGTGTTGGTACTCATTTAGCATCCAGTCGATGGTGGTAGTTGTTTTCTTCTTATATCGTATATATCAAACAGACCAATGACTCCCAAACCAGAGCAGTGTACATTATAGATTAAATGGAACATTATGAACTATCCAGGGGAAGTAACCAACATTTATTATTTCTATGAGAATGTGTGCTCTAGATTTACAATTATGAATGAATGGAAGGGCTTTTAGAAAATGATCCATTTGTCACTTGGAAACTGCCTATTTTACTTTCTCATTTTACAAAGTTCCAGTGTAATCAGTGATCACATTTACATATTTACCTTACCTTGAGTGTCAGGATTAGGTAGCAATTCACATCCCAAACTTCAGAGTTCCTGGGGACAATAACAATACATTTTATCACTAACATGTATTTAGGACTTACAATATGCCATGCACTCTATCAACATTTTACATGCATTATCTTTTATAAATTTTTTTTATTTTTTTATTTTATTGTTTATAGTATTACAAATAGTAATACATATGTCAATTGAAGAATAACTTTATGATAATACATACTATTGTTCTTATACAATCCATCCATAATCCATTATTTCAACTGCTTTTAGGCATTTCAGAGCACATTATCAACCTTTTATAAACTGCCCTATTGCAGTTAGGATAAAACTAAATCATGGCCCACTCTATTTCCCCTCCCTGGCTTCATCCATGTTTCTGATCTAATTTCACACCACTTTCATTCCACTGCTCATTTCTTCCCAGCAGCACTGGTTCTCTTTATCTTCCTTGGCCAGCTATTGGCTCTTTTCTGCATTAGGGACTTTGTACTAACTGTTTACTTTTCTGGGACAGCATCAGCCAAGAACTTTGCGTGGCTGATTCCATTTCATCATTCTTTCCTCAGCCCAGAGTGGCCATCTGTGACTAGTTTAATTTAAGTTGTCTCCTTCCTCACCCTTCTCTGTTCCATTATTATCTTTTCTTTTCTTTACTGAAAACATCTATCACTAACTGAAATTTTCTAACTTATATATATATATATCCTTATTGCATGCCACTTTTTACACATTGCAAATTCCATGACTACACAACCCCTCTCCCTTCACTGTACTTGGCATATATTAGGCATTCAAATATTTGTTGAGTAGACAATTGGGTGCAGTTTAGAAAGATTACAAAAATGTGTCCATCATCTTGGAGCTAGGGAAGTGGCAGGACTCAGTATATTGAAGCTAAGCCTATTGGTCTCTAAGGTAATAGGACATATGAAATGCATGAGCAGCAACTGAAACAAAAGCATAAAGGTATTGATGTAATAGCTTTTTGACATTTGTTTTATTTATTTTGTCACCCTTTTTGCAAGGAAGAAATGTCCTGTTTTACTTCTTATTGCACTGTTACCTTCCATGTGTATGAGTTTCTGTCAACAGTGATGTTCTGGGTCACTCATTTCTGTCTCTGGTAAAAGTTAGAATACTTGTCTGTGCTATTCCGCATGGCTGTTGACTAATGGGAGAATTCCCCAAATAAAAGAAGAATTCTGACATCTGATCCCCTGGTTATGTGTGTAGAGGTGGGGGGAGGGGTGGGGATCCCCCACAGTTATATCAGAAATATAAGTTTTATTTTCTCCCCCAGAACAACAATGCTAATTGCAGTAGTTTGTAAGTCCAACATTTAAGGACTTTAAGGACAGGTGGGAAGGCATTTGCTTGTCAGGATCAGGTGCAAGTATGGACTCCAGGGGCACAAACTTATTGCAATCATTACAATGATCACAAAATATTTTTATTTGTAAGAACTACAAATTACAGTGATGATAGGATTATTTTCTCTTTCTCCTCCTCTCCTCCTGTGTGTCACCCCCCCCCCATATTATAGATGCTTTTTTTTTTTTATGAAATGGGACCTGAATCTCAAACATTTTTCAAGTTTTATTTGAGAGAGAAAGAGAGAAAGGAAGACAGAGAAGGAAAGGGGAGAGGGGCAGAGAGAGAGGAAATAGAGAGAGATAGAAAGAGAAGAAGAGAAGAGAGAAAGAGAGACAGAGAATTTTTCTGATCCTCAAACAAAAGAATCCCAGTGAAAAGTTTCAGTGACCAAGTTTTGTCTCAACCAGCTCTTTCCAGGGAAGGGACAAGAACAGAACAAGGTAAATGAAACACTGGTGTTCATAATTTTATGTGAATGGAAGTAGATTATGTATAATTCACATTTTAACATACATACAGCAAAAATCCTCCCATTATTAAGATGTGAAGTCAGTCTTGATACTTGAAAGCAGAACTCTGTGCCAAACACAATCCTAGAAATAGTGTCAGGGAAATAAATGTAGAAAATATTCACTGACCTCAATAATTTCTGCGGAAATTTGGGACATGTAAAACAAACAAAAATTATAAAGCCAAAATTTCCTTTTTACAAAGAACATAATGTTATATATGCTTTTTATGCTGTGTGTGTGTGTAAATAATTTTTATTTACTTGGAGGGAGAAGAGGAAGCTATGGACAAAATTAAACAAAGGAAAAACCGCCCAACATTTCAGTATGAGATTATTAATGATAATATGTTTATATATGCGATTCTAGTTGCTTTATAGTATAATTTTTTTTTTAGTAATCATCATATTTTATACACACTTTTGTTTTTTTGCTTCAAGCTATCAACTGACCAGCCAGGAAAAGATAAATAGTAAGTTGAAAATTTTATGAAGGCTCCCTTTGAATTGAATTTTTAAGAAATTTAATTTTAATTAGAGAGAAGAGGTAGAGCATTTATGATATTTGTTTTCTTTTAAGTAATCAAAAGTAACTTCAACAAGATTTAGGAAACGGGGACAGTCGAAACCCGTTTGGCTCAGTGGATAGAGCCTCGGACTGCGGACTGAAAGGTCCCAGGTTCGATTCTGGTCAAGGGCATGTACATTGGCAGCGGGCACATCCCCGATAGGGCGTGTGCAGGAGGCAGCTGGTCAATGTTTCTCTCTCATCGACATTTCTAGCTCTCTATCCCTCTCCCTTCCTCTCTACGGAAAAAAAAAAAAAAAAGGAAACTTAGGGACAAATTAAAAGTAAAATCAGTAAATAACTATTGAATTGATCGATTCAGAGCTATTAGGCATTTTTATTAATGCAAAGATATCTTATATAGTCCTTGGTCTCAAGGAGATTATAATCATTTTGGTTGTAAATTACAGAAATGGTAAAAAAAATTATTTTCTACAATAAGATTTAAATAAGCTGTTCAAAGTTATGAGAAGGCATTATTTATTCCTAAATGAATGAAAATATTTGAATCTGAAATAGATAACTTTTTTTTTCCAAAGAGGTGAGACCAAATTATTTTGAATGGATGAATATGGAAGAGCAGCAATGTTATTCTCGCTGAATGATGATGGAATGAAAGCATAGAGACCCTCAAAGTGCAAAGCATTGCTGCAGACCCATCGACCGTGAAATGTTCTCCAAGTGTAAATCTGGCATCCATAATATTGAGTGGTATCATCAAGCAATGAATATTATCTTTATTGTTTGTCAAGGCCTATTAAAAATATCAAAGCCTAACGCGAAAGAACACATTTCTAAGAAATTTATTACACCTCTCCTCTTATTAATGAATTCAGTACCATATTATTATGTGAACTGCTATGACAAGAATAATCTCCTCCTGTTTAATAGGTAAGCTGTTCATTCATGTTCACAAAATGTCCTACTTTAAGTTATTATACATGGTAATGGAATTGGATTTTAAATTACTTTGAATATTTAGTCTTCTGTGGGATTCATATTATTCTCAAAAGTTTAAATATTAATATTATTTGTCCTCGCATATACTGTTTTCTTTTTAAATAATTATGCATTTGAAGTAAAAAGGTGCTGCTATGCATCGGTGCAGGAAAAAGCAGTTTTTGTTGGTTTTGAAAATGATTTTCATAATGTATGATTATATCAAGTGTACAACGTTAGGTAAATTTGTAGGTGAAAGCTTTAGTACCTGGAGTTATGATTAAGTGGTTATCCTCTAACCCATTTGTGGGAAAGTTGTGCTACTTCATTCTCATCTTCATTTATTAAAATCCCCGAGATCCTTGGCAATTTCTACCAACCTGATATCCAATATATTGAATGAAACATGGAGTAGTCTTGATGCCAGAACTTTGGATTCAGACTCTCTTGGTTTGAATCTTGGCTCTGTCAATTATAAGCTATATACTTCGGGGCCAGTTGTAGACCACACTGTGTATTAGTTTTCTTATTTGTAAAAACAGGACATGTATCTCAAAGGGAAATCTTAAGGATTACATGAGCAAATAGATAAAGCTACTCAGAGAGCACTTGGTAAGTACTTTGTAAGTTTGTTAAATTTAAAAATGCAAAAACATACTAAAAATGCCAATCCATCTGCCATGATATTATTTTAACATTTTATTTTAAAATAATTTCATACTTAAATGAAAGTTGCAAAAATGAAAATGTTGCAGAGAATATTATATAGTATACCCTTTATCCAATTTCAGTTAGGGATATTCTATTCCATTGTCAACCTCAGTAATTTAATTTTGATGCAATATAATCTTTCATTCTTAATACACCTATATCAGTTGACACACAATGTCCTTTATAGCATTTTCTTCTACAGTATGGAAGACAGGTTAGAATCAGATATTCCACTGAAGAGAGTTATGTATGTCTCCTTGCTCTTCTTTATCTAGAACCTTTTCACAGCCTCACTTTGTCTTTGATGACTGACATTTTTGAAGAATACTGTGCCACTGTTCCTCTTTATAAAAATGGAAATGTCCCTATTTATCTATATTTAGATCTAGATCTAGATCTTGATATAGGTATAGATATAGGTATAGATATATAGATAAATAGATATAGATATATAAAGCCAGCAACCAGAATGCTGTAATGACTGCAAAGACCAGTCACCATGATGTCTACTGCTGTGAGCAAACTGGCCAGATCCAGGGTGAGTTGGCAGCCAACCTCCCACAGCCCCTCCTCCAGGTCACCCCGCCTCTGATCGGCCTTTCCCACCCCAATTGATAGCTGGGCAATTGGCCAAAACCCCTGTGGCACTCACTCACACACACACACACACACACACACACACACACCCCGCCAACTCCACCCCTGATTATCCTCCCACCCCAATATGGGGCAGAGCTGGCTGGCCAACCTCCTGAAGCCCCTCCCCTCAGCCAGCCCTGCCCCTGATGGGTTCCCACCACCCCCATCTGCCCGCAGCCCCTCCCCCTGACTGGCCTTGCCCAATTGCCCTCCTATCCCAATCAGGGGCAGGGCCTGCCAGCCAATCACCCATGGCCCTTCCTCCCCAAGCCAGCCTAACTCCCATCTGCTGATTGGGTCCAGACCAGCCAAACCCCACCCATGCACAACTTCATGCTCTGGGCCTCTAGTTTATTTATAATTAATAGCTTTTTTTCTCCTTGAAACCAATAAGAAGTCTGTGAGGTACTTCAAGACCCCTCTAGCCCTAGCTGGGTTGGCTCAATGGATAGAGCCTTGGCCCATGGACTGAAGGGTCCCAGGTTCAATTCCCACCAAGGGCACATGCCTGGGTTTCGGGCTTGATCCCTAAGTGGAGGTGTGTAGATGCAGCCAATCGATGATTTTCTCTCTTCATTGATGTTTCTATCTCTCTCTCCCTTCCTTTCTAAAATCAATAAAATATATATTAAAAAGAAGATCCCTCTAGATTTAACATCCATTGATAATTCATGCTTGATTAAATCTTTAATATGATGACAGAAAAAAATGGTAATTTTGCAACACTAGCCCCCCCTCTGCATATACCTGATAGCCTTGAGCAACCCACTGAAAGCCAGATCTTCCTTCCTTCCTTTCTCCTTCCTTCCTTCCTCCCTCCCTTCCTTCCTCCCTTCCTTCCTTCCTTCCTTCCTTCCTTCCTTCCTTCCTTCCTTCCTTCCTTCCTTCCTTTCTTCCTTCCTTTCTTCCTTCTTCCTTCCTCCTTCCTTCCTTCCTTCCTTCCTTCCTTCCTTCCTTCCTTCCTTCCTTCCTTCTTCCTTCCTTCTTCTTCTTCCTTCCTTCTTCTTCTTCCTTCCTTCTTCCTTCTTCTTCCTTCTTTCCTTCCTTCCTTCCTTCTTCTTTCCTTCCTTCCTTCCTTCCTTCCTTCCTTCCTTCCTTCCTTCCCCTTCTATTATATCAATATCTATATTTATTTCCTAAATTAGGTTATAGAATTTCTCATTAGAAGTTATCTATTTAAATAGAATTATAAGACACTTGTCTAATTACACTTAGATAAATCAAGCTAGTTGTATTCTGAGGTTTGCATTTTATGATTATTATTTACAAGGAGTAACATCAAGAGAGGACATTATGCACATGTACAAACAAGTCTAAACATGCTTTGTAATTACAGTATTTCATCAACAATGGCTGATGTAGAGGAAGCATTTTGTCCTCTCTTATAACTAAACCTCTATTCATTTGCCAGGAGAATCAACATGCATCTTCCATTCCCGGGGGTTGACTTTGGAAGATTTTCTGAGTGGCAGACCATTGCCCTTGGAACCACTTCCATTTATCATTTTAAGCAATAATAAAAGTATTTTCTTCTAATTTAATTCTAGTCCTTGGTGCAAGAACAGAGCACTACAGTTAATAAAAAGATAATTAAGAGACAACATGTGGGTAAAGTCAGTGCCTCAGTGGAACTTCTGAACATCTGAGAAAGCTGCCTCTTTAAATGTGAACTTTAATGAAATAAATTTATCATATTAGTTATTTGAGGCAAGGCGTTTTTATGAAAATGTGCAGCATGGACTTAAATCATTAGTGGAGAGTATAAGAGCATGCTCTTTTCATAAATATAAAAGCCACTTTTCTGAATTATTCCACATGGAAAATAGGCCTTTATTGAAAAGTAGAAGATAGGTAATGTCCTGGTTTACACATAAATAGCAAGATGGCAGTTTTCAACTTGGGATAAATGGCAGCCTGAGTCCCATTTACAGGGGGCAAAGTGAAAATTAAACATTCTTTTATTTTATTTATTAGAGCATCTACATTAGATTCCTATATCAGTAATTGTCATATACTCTTATTCTAAACTATACTTATTTATAAATTGAGGAAAGAGAAAAATAGATAAATTGATATTTTCTCAATATTGCATAGTTCCTTTTGAAAAATTAGGGTAGACATTAAGTATATAATTATCAAATTAGATTTTTCTACATAATGTGATTTATGACAAATAGCTTGTAGTGTTTAATATACTACCTTAGAAAATGACATTTAAAGATCACTTTCGGGTTAAGATATGATCATAGAACTTTTTAAAATATATTTGTTCCAAAATCTACTGAGGGAGAGCATACAAGTTGAGACTTTCCTTAAGGATATATGGATTTTCTGTATTTTTAAAATCATTTTTGCCTACAAATTTTATACATTACAAATAAACGTCTAATGACATATACACTTATAAATAATCATGACACTGAAGTAATAGTGGAATACTTTCACTGAGAAATATTACACATTTAACGTATCAATTACTTTAGAAGTTTTCTATAGAAATGGGTGGACAGACATGTTTAAAAGTGTCTTTTACACAGGAGTTTTCAGCACTGAGTTGTAAAAGATTGATGCAACTGATTATTTTTCTAGAAACTTTTTTTTTGTTGCTAAATGTACATGGCCAAACTGTAAAGGATTATTCATCTGAAAGTATTACATTAAAGAATGATAGCATGTGAGTTAATTTGTTCTGTCTCCTTTCACTACCCCAAGTCCTCAAATGCCCCCATTCCCTTTGAACACAGTCCTTAGCATCTCCTTTAGTAGACGTCAGTTCTCCCCTCGCTGCTTGTTTTCCCGGACTGCAGTTGCAGTGGGACAGCATGCTTCCTTTGTAATTATTTTGTAATATGTCTTTTGCCCTTTGGGGCTTTCCTCCAAGTAAAATCAGGCAGTTCAATTGAGTTCTGCACTAGTCTTTTGAAGTTGAACAAATAATTCCATCAATAAAAATGACATTAGAACAAACATCTTGCTGGGTCCAAGTTTAATAAAAACATCCCTTCTTTGTATTAGTAATTTTACCTAATTCTATTAACTTCTCAAGCTGTTGTGTTATTAACTACTTTTTTTTTTATCACAGAGATAATGAAAACTAGGCACAGATACCACTTTCATTTATAATTTGATTAAATGTATCTTGACTATAAACCAGCTATATGCAAATGTAGAAAAATAACTGAGAAGTGTTAACTTATATGTAATTCATTTGCCAGTTAGCAGTTCTGCCTGAAAATAATGTAGAGACTGGATTTTGAAGTGGTGTATTTGTTTCAGGATATCGATAGTATTACATTAAAGAATATATAAAAGGGATCCTAAGACATTGACAAGAGAAGATTTGATTTGGGATAGTGAGCAAATGATGCAATATACAGATCTTGTTATGTAGAACTCCACACCTGAAACCTATATGTTCCTGTTGACCAATGTCCTCCCAACAAATTTAATTTAAAAAAAAGAGAAAATATAAAGGAAAACTAATTTTCAACTAAATGAGTAGCGCTGTAGGAAAAGTCTTTTTCATTTTCACTGAAACTTTTGGATTTGAAAAATTGAGCTATTCTCTAGAGAGTCCTTCAAACAGGAAATTAATGCTTACCTACAGCCTATTTATTGACATCAGGAATAGTAGTATTCTAATTGAATGCAATTATGTAGTGGTATTGGTTAAAACATTTAAGCACTGATTTTGTACCTGTACACAGTGCTTATATATTTGTCTCTTTTCATAGTGGTGATTATTCTGTGCAGTAGAAATTATAATGTGCTTTCTTTTACAAAGGAGTGATCTGAGACTTAGAGAACTTAAGGTAAAGAGGTAACAGCAATGTCTATGATTCATATGTGCCATTCCAAAAGCCTTTGTTATGCATAATATATCATTGTAAAATACTTAGTACAGTTGATTTCTTTAAGATATTCCATATTATCCTATGTAATAAAGAGGTAATTTGCAAATTGACCATCACTCTAAGTCACAAGATGGCCACTGCCCCTTGTGGTCAAGATGGCTGCCACAAGATGGCCAGCAGGAGAGGGCAGTTGAGAAAGACAAGGCCTGCAGGGGAGAGCAGTTGGGGGGACCAGGTATGCAGGGGAGGGCAATTGGGGGGACCAGACCAGCAGGGGACAGCAGTTGGGGGGGACCAGGCCTGCAAGGGAGGGCAGTTGGAGGTGATCTGGCTGGCAGAGGAGCAGTTAGGTGTTGATCAGGCTGGCAGGGGAGTGGTTAGGGGTGATCAGGCTGGCAGGCAGAAGCAATTAGGAGCAATCAGGCAGGCAGGCAAGTGGTTGGGAGCCAGCAGTCCTGGATTGTAAAGGTTGTAGGCTGGGCTGAGGGACCCCCCCCACCCCAGCACAAATTTTGTGCGCTGGGCCTCTAGTCTTTATATATAAAAGGCTAAGTGTGTCCGTCCATCTGACTGATAGCTATGATGCACACTGACCACCAGGAGCAGACTAAATACAAGAGCTGCCATTATTTGCACTGGCCATTTAAAAATAAATGGACCTAGTGCCAACAAACCAACACTTGGCTTCCCCAAATGGTACACAGACTCTGCCACAACCCCAGAGAGACACCCCACTACATCGCAGCCAATACTGCCAAGACCCCATGGTGCAAAATGTGGCCCACAGCCCCACCCAGCCCAGAAATGGTGGCTGAGAGCACCAGGTAATGACATCACATAGCAACACCTGGCTTCCTCTCTCTAGCAACTAGCATCCTTAGAATTTCTTCAGCCCAGGAACCTTGTTTTTTTTCCTTTTTGATAGTTTAGCCAAATGATTTTCCTTTTTCATAGTTTAGCCAAGCGTTTTCCTATGCCTCTTCTCATTTGATCCTCACAGAAGTCCTGAAGTAGGGAGATTAGAGACTCAGTAGAATCCTGTTTTCTTTCATTAGCAAGACACAAATAGCGATATTAAAATATTTCTTCTAATTAATTTCCTTTTAATATGCACAAATCCGTGTACTGGGATGCTAGTCTATATATATTATGCAAAATGTCCCTCCTACCATCTGACCAGTTGCTATGATGCACATTGATCACTAAGTGGCAGACACTCAACACGGGAGCTGCTGAGCTAAAATTACTTGGCAGAGGCAATTCTTGGTTGACGCACCGGGGAATCAGAGAAGAGGGAACCCAATTCCTTGCGGGGCTGCACAATTTCACCTTCAGCCATGAGTTGGTTCTGTTGTTGGTGGGGCTCTGTCAGCCCTGAATCTGATTTACTGCACACTTGCATTTGCATTTCACACCTTGTGCTACAGCAACTTCGCAGAGTGCCCTCTTTTGTTCTGGGACCCCTCAGGATGTCAGAGAGCTGGTTTTGGCCTGATCCCTGCAGACCAGGCCTAGGGACCCCACCTGATGGAGGGAACCTCTCACTAAGCAAACAGCAGATGCCGGTGAGGGACCGTCTGGTCCAGTCCCACCTCTGGCCACCTTCTAATTAATTTCCTTTCAATGTGCATGAATCCATGCACTGGGTCACTGGTTTTGTATAAATCTGCAAAATATCTTTTTCTTATAAAGCTAAAAATTTCTTGTGTTAAATTACTTCAAACGGAAGGATATGTGTTGTTTTTTTTGTTGTTGTTTTTTTGGCGTGATCTTTAGTATAATATCTATGGAAGTAGAGTAGAGCCTCAGCTTCATAGTAGAGGTGTGGCTCTGGTGGGCAGATGTAAAAATGTACCTGAATTATTAACCACAATGTATTTACCAGAGGAGTCAGAGCAGACAGACTTACTATTGCTCTAAGCTTTCAAAGGAGATATCTCTCCCTTCTCTCCCTAGAGACAATCTGTGTGTATGAATGAGTTTGGGAATTGATCAATTAGCCCTCCTCTTTATATGTAATTTATTTGCCAGTTAGTGTGATAAAGTTATTTGAACAAAATCTTTTGACCTACCACTTTACACATTTGGTCTACACATTTCCTCAGAAAAACTTAAAAAAATTCATTGTAGGGTAATTTATTGGCTATTGCCATTTTTCATGGCTTGCCTGATAAATTCATTTTCTTTTATTTAAAAAATGCTTTATGTTTGATTAGTATATTTGGTTAAAATAGAAATCAATTGAGGGAGGGCATGCCACTAATATTTTGCTTTACCAAATTAGGGCAAGTATTTGAAAAATCAGAAAGCACTAAGTTATATATATATATTTCCTCCTAAAATGTCATTAAAGATACATGAGGGTTCATTTTTCTTTTCCTACTTTGTCAGCATTTGAAAATGGATTTATAAGTTTCTTCTGAGAGCTGACTTTGATTAAATGCCCTATGTACTGAAAAGTTTCTTATTCCTTTTATTTTGCAAAGCAGAATATTTAAAGTTATATGCTGTAGACTGCACAGAACAAGAAAAGAATTTCTGTTATATATTCTTTCAGTCCATTTGATAAGAAAATCTGGGAAACCACAGTTGAAAAAACGAACTGTTAGTAGAAAAGAGAAGGGTGTGGAGGTTTTCCTTATATTGCTATGTCAGGTTTATTTTAGCTAAGATAATATGTTTTTTTTTTAATGTATTTATTTTTTATTTCAGAGAGAAAGATGAGAGAGAGAGAGAGAGAGAGAGAGAGAGAGAGAGAGAGAGAGAGAAAGTGAGATATGAATGATGACAGAGAATCATTGATTGGCTACTTTCTGCAAACCCCATACTGGAGCCTGCAAACACCCTGACCAGGAATCTAGCCATGAAGTCCTAGGTAGAGGCTTAACCCCTGAGCCATGCCTGATGGGCAGAAAATATGTTTTCTGAGGTTCAAAATCATGTATCCCCATGTAGCTCATAGAACTCGTTGAATAATCAAAAGAGATCTTGTCCACATGATGGAAATTCTCAGCTTGGCTATGATTATCTGTCCCGGTTCTCTGGCTCTTACAACCTCCCTTTTCTTCTTTTAGAAACAGTTTACTATAACAGGAGCCCCTGATTTTAATACATATTCTTCCACTTTGATGAAATTCTTTTACAGATCAAACTAGGTTAATACTGTCTTCTGGGTATAGTTTTAACACTGTTTTTTTTTTTTTATAAATAAAGTTAATTACATTAATGTTTATAAATTTTCCAGTTAGAACATATTATTAGGCATGAGTGCATATATGTGTATATGCTATAATGGTCATATTTCTAAATAGAAATTCCCCTAAATATAGAGGCATTGGCATATAATTCCCTCTTTCTTGTACTTAAAATAGAATATAGATGGTCTTTTTTAAAGATGTAAATAGCTGGGCCACTGTAGCTCAGTGGTTGAGTGTAGACCTATGAAGCAGGAATTCATGATTCAATTCCTGGTCAGAGCACACATCCAGTTTTCAGGCTTGATTCCAAGTTGGGGGCATTCAGGAGGCAGCTGGTCGATGATTCTCTCTCACCATTAATATTTCTCTCTTTCCCTCTGCCTTCCCCTCTGAAATAAAAAAAAAATATTTTTGAAAAAAGATGTAAATAGACATTTTTTGAACTGACCCTTGCCAATACTTATTTCAATATTCACATATATTTAGGCCCAGCTTTGCTTTCAGTTGAAAATGATTGAAATGGAGACAGAAGAAATAAGATCAAATGTAATTATTTGATGCTATGTTTTCAAAAGGCTTTAGCCACAGTTTTCAATAGAGGATCTACATTTAAAACAATATTCAACAAAGTCTCTTTTGGAGTAGTAAAGCTAAGATTTTCTTTGTGTAGTTTGCAGAGAGTTTAAACACTTAATTAGCATTTTCTTTTTATGATATCTGGGCAACAGAGATGAAATTTATGAGATCGGTTGCTAAAAAAGCACCAAAAAAATCTGAGTGTAAAAGTCAGAGAGAACAGCAAAAACAAAGAGAATGTAGCACTCCTTTTTGTGTGCATGATCATGACAAAGAACATGTCTGAATTGCACTTTCCACCTGTGTTCAGATAGTTAGTAATCAGTCTTCAAAGCCATTCCAGCTTCATGGAAATGTTTGCCATGTTTTCAGTTTTCTAGTATATGAACATTTTGGGAGTAAGCCATAGAACTCATAAAATACTGTAATTCACATCTCCTCCTGCACAGAAAGCTACCTTTACCTCCTTATTGTAGGCAAGGATGGAATGTGCTGTCTGACCCCATTGACCACAGCCCTGAGTTCCTGATGTGCAAACATTTATCTGGCCAACTCTGCACCTTATCCCACTTAATAGGCATGGCTGCTTCAGATGCAACTGCTGAAACATGGCAAGGCAAATGCAAACTGCTGTGTTCCATAGAGATTACATTCCCCAAACATGAGATTTGGATGCAAAAAGGCTTAAGTCAGAGATCTGTAATGATGATCTTAAGAAACAGATTTAATCTATTGCTTAATCTATTTCTACTTATCAGTCTTCAATAGGACACTGAATTGATACCATGGAGACTCAATTCATCTACGTCCATAGAGAAGGATGTTAGGTATTAGAAAAAACAAACAAACAAACAAACAACAAAAAAAACAAACACCACATTTCTTTTTTTATAATTATAAAAAAGGTATAAAATGAGCTATGCTTTCCTTGAGGTGTAGCTCATTGTCTTTAATTTATTCTCAAAATAAATGAAATTGCCACTTGACAGTGCCTGGATGCTTTTCTTATTACCTCATAATATGGTAATACTTGTTAAACTCTCACTTCTTACCCCACCTTCTTTGTTTTTTAAGTCGGACTGAGAACATGTGGGACATTATAGGCAGATGGACTTGAACTCTCCTTAATTTTTGAGAGAGAGATTATCTCCTTAATTTTTAAAAACAATCTTTAGTTGCCTAACAATGGAAGGAGCCATTTAAAAACATACAAGTGCCTTTTAACTTTCCCTAAAATTTGGCTCTTTATGATGTATAAAGACATTCCTAAGATAGAAAAATACAAAATATTTCAACTTATATTTGTGATAGCTAGCAAAACCCAACCTCCCAAAACTGATAAAGCAAATGAGAAAGATAACAACTTCATGTATACATGAACTCTAAATAAATTATTAGCAAATGCAGCAGTCTTTTTAAAAGTAGCAGATGACAGGAACAAGTATTTTGTTTTTTTGTTCCGGGAATGACAGCATGATTCAATAATTGGAAATATGATTCATACACTCTATCACAATAAATGATTAAAGGGGAAAAGAAGACATGAGATACTCATGAAATAAAAAAAAATGCATTTAAAAAACACCAATAGATTTTTAATGTCCTGTGCATAGGATATTTCCTTCATATCCACCATTTAGTGAACATATATTGTGTCAGGGCTTGGCTTGACATTTTGCATAATTCATAACCAGTCCTCATAGCATTTGGTGGGGTCAGCGATGACATTTTTACTTTATATATGAAGACCCAAAGGATTATGAGCTAAGAGGTGGAGGTTTTAACCCATGGAGTCTGACTTCAAAATTCATAATTTCCATTAGTTCCTTATTATAGTCCTTTGTTTTCCTTATAGTTTTCTGTGTATCTTAATAGAACGAGTTGTTATTTTTTTTTGTTTTTGTGTGAGGAGGGGGAGGTAGTTTTTAAGTCTTGTTTTCAAGTCTTCTGAATATTGTGCTTTTATTTGTCACTCTTCAAAGTAAAGGTGCAATGACAGGAAAGTGGATTTCTCAGTACAGTCCCTTCCCCTCTGCAGCTGGTTCCCAGCCTGACGAGCAGTGTGATTGTTTCCAGTTTAGGTTTCCATGTTGAGGGCTCTGAATCTCAGCGTGTCTACTCTGTTTGGATTCATGTTTGCGTTATGAATTTAACATTGACCCACAAGCACATATAACGGTATGGTGTCAGATTTAGAGGTTCTGTGGCCACTGTGGAAGCACAGAGCAACAGAATGTTTTCTGCCTTATAAAACCCTACACGTTCTTACAGCAGATCTCCCAGGAAGGTGTAGCTGTTGTGTGTTGCTTGAGCTAGAGCCACTTGTTCCCAAACAGCTAGCACTTGCATCTTCTTTTTAGGCCACTGTGTCACTTCTCTTTAATGTCAGGCTCAGAGGCTGAACTGACACAAATTTCACAGGATGGGAAGGCATTTCTGAAAAAATATACACTGTTTCCTCCATACCTTTTGCCATTCTGTGAGGGTTATGGTTGTGTCACGTGACAAAGTATCTAAAAGCAGAGGCATGTCCTGCAGGGGTACAGGTAGGCAAGCTTTGGGTTGGAGTTTAAATTGTGTCGATGCTATAAGGACAGATGTCTTTAAAGAAACAAGCAAAGCATTGGTTTTTAGAGTACATTGTTCATTTCTCTACTTGTGAGGGTATAATTTATAAAAGAGGTGTTTTGTTTTTTTTTTAATGCTGCTGAGGTTGACCTTGTTTAGGAATAAAATTTAGCCAGTTAACTCCTGGTGTGTGTGTGTGTGTGTGTGTGTGTGTGTGTGTGTGTGTTTTATTAACTACATAAGAGTTTTCTTCTTTGTTGTATTATCAAAGGTCGCCCTATTTAAATCCACTAAATACCATTCCTCTTAAGGTTTGGTTCTCAACCAGTGGTTTTCTACCCATTTTTGATGCGGACCTTCTTTTGCATCCTTATATGATGTCTGGTCTTGTCATTACCCATAGTTTTTCCTTGTAAAGTTACCATGAAGATACTAAAGACATTATTAAGGCTTAAGCTTTAGCGTGCTGGTTCTCTAATTCATTGCAAATACCGGCCTTCAACTCTCTTTTTATAAAAAAGATGTTTTAATAAATTTTTAGAGAGAGAGGTAGGGAGAGGAAGAGAGAGATAAACATAAATGTGAGAGTGAAACAATAATTGGCTGCTTCCTGCACGCCTACCTAATTAGGGTCAAGCCATGATTGGAAATCCAACTGGCAACCTCTGGCGTGTGGGATGAGGCCCTATCAACAGAGCTTCTGCCGTCAGCATTCTCACTCAGGGCACCTGAGCACTCAGAGCACTGTGGCCTAGAACAGGTATAAATACATTTTCTAATCTTGGATGGTTTACTTAACAGTCAGTTTATTTTATTTATTTTTTCTTCTATTTTCAGATGAGCTATTTAGCGCCTTCAGCACTTTTCCTAAAGCTTATTTGGAGCTTATTACTTTAAATATATGACCTTATATCTTTCATCACAGAATGAGTAAAGAAGGCAGTTATTAGAATTTTCTATTAATTCTTGATGAGCACCTTCTTTTGCATCCTTGTATGATGTCTAATCTCATCATTATCTTTAGTTTGTTTTCTAAAGTTAACGTGAAGATACTAAGAAATGAATAAAAGTTAAACCTCAGGGTCTCTCTTGTATATGTTCTTTACAAAAGAACTGGGAGGGCTTCCAGCAATGGGTTCCCATGGTTTTATGATTTTATAATTTGCCAAAATAAGGTGGTTTTACTTTATTTTCAACAGTTTTTAATTTTTTTATTTTGAAATACTTCAAACCTGCAGAAGGTAAAAACAAACGAAATAGGGGAAAAGAGTGCTGGTCCAACTAACTTTGGCATTGAGTGCAGTCTGTAAGATCAAAGGCACTGGGGACTGCACATAAGTGCTGTATTCTATTGATGGAATTGGGTCCTGTGGAGATAAGGTTAATAGTTCTGAAACCTCTCACTATTTACGTATAGTGGAATTGAACAAGGGGGTATATGTATGATGGATGATAAGAGCCACACTTCTCATTGTTGGAATGAGAGATGACAGTCAGGCAAGGGGAGAAGGCTAGAAGGATTTCTATGGTAATGGGTTCAGGTTGAGGATTTAAGTATGAACTCAAATGTTTAGCATAATTTATATTAATTATATATATTATATTCATTATATTTTGACTTAGAATTATAGAGACTGTATATTATGTATACACTAGGGGCCCAGCGCACAACAAAATCGTGAATGTGTAGGGCCATGTCCGCTGACCCTTGACGCTTCGCATGCTCCCTGGATGCTATGGGCACCCAGTGACACTCCCAGCTCCTGCCCTTCCTCCACATGACATATCCCCCCACCGCTGACCCTGTGTGCCCCTCCCTCCCACCCAGCAGCAGGAGCACCTCTGCTCACCACCTGGGGACCCTTGCTGCACTCCCTGCTCCCGCCCTGCACCTCCTGCTCCCGCCCTTTCAGTGCTCATCTCCCAAACCTTCTTAGCCACATGGCCCCACTCACCAGCCCTGCGTGAGCCCTGCCTCACCACATGAGCCACAAGCCCTGGCCCACGAAAGTTGCTCCATTCACCTGCTGGTGACTGGTTGTTTGTTTGTGGTGCTGTCATGACCACAGGCCTTTTATGATATAGATCACATGTGTCAAACACAAGGCCCGCGGGCCAAATCTGTCCCGCCAGGCCTTGCAATGTGGCCCACACCACGCTGTCATCACTGCACTCCGCTGCGTTTCCATCACAATGACAGTTTATGACTGTTCAGTAAACCATTCGGCCCGCGATTTAGGCTGGATTTTAGATTTTGCCCCTTCTCTGATTGAGTTCGACACCCTAATATAGATGATCAATATATCCATATATTTCCTTGCTCTGCCTGCTGAGAGAGCCTACAAACAGTGATACCCCAGGAACAAGAAAGCACACCCAGCGTTTAGACTTCACTTTTTATAAATGTCTACTTATTCATATACTAGAGGCCTGGTGCATGAAATTCGTGCACAGTGGAGAGGGGACCCCTCAGCCTGGCCTGCACTCTCTACAATCTGACCCCTGTGGGATCGATCCTAAACCAGCAGTTGGATGTGCATCTCTCAGTCTTGGACTGCTGGCTCTTAACTGCTCACCTCCCTGCCTGCCTGATCACTCCTAACCCTTTTTCCTGCCTGTCTGATTGCCCTAAACCACCTCTGCCTGCCTGCCTGATTGCCCCTATATTCTCCCCTGCTGACCTGATCACTCCTAACCACCTCTGCTACTGCCCCGCACCTGGGACCCAGGATTCCCTCCTTCAGCTGGCAGCAGGCACCTGGGACCCGGGCTTCCATCCCTTTGGCCGGCTGCAGGCACCCAAGACCCGGGCCAGCTTTGCCCAGGCCGGCCACAGCCTCAGGGGACCATGGGTGGATGGCTTTTCCCTCTCTTGGGTAGTAGCCACTGGCACCTGGGATCACGGGTGGGCAGCTTCATCCAGCCTAGCTTTGACAGAAAGGACGTCCGGATGGTCGTCTGGAAGACATCAGGTCTAATTAGAGTATTACCCTTTTATAAGAATAGATAATAAAATAAAATTAAAAAGTCAGGGTCCTTGGAGAAACTGCTGATGTGGGACTGGAACAGGATATAGACAAGATGAGTCTAAGCTTCTTGTAAAACTAGAAAGTAAGGAAGTTCTTTCAAAAGAAAAAGAAAAGAAAGAAAAGAAAAGAAAAATGATAAGAATATGTTAAAGGATACAATAGCCTACTGAGAATCCCCAATGGCAAATCTAGAGCAATTTAGGTAAAAAGTAAATAAAGCACTACTTGACTTTAACCCAAAATTTAAAATAAATACCCATGAGTCACACTGGTATAAATAATTAATATACAAATAAATAAAGAAATGGGGCAAATACACCAATATCCTATGCAAGAGAATTCTAAATAATTTATGTAGACATTTTGCCTGAAGGAGGAAGAAAGTGAAGAGTAACTCCTCTTTCTGTTAAGTGTGGGTGGTGCATAGTCACTTCCTAACCAGGAGTACTGTGTGGGAAGTGAGGAAAAGAATAACTTTACAGAAACGAAACCTGGCAGAGGCTGCCTCAGCTCGGTAATCAAGGTCAGCATCAACTGTGCTGTCACGATGATACTATGTATCCTTGTTATAAGGTGACGAGAATGTCATTTTAATTCTGTGGTCTATCTCCCTAAAACACATTACCCCAGTCGAATTGTGAAAAAACAAACAAACAAACAAACAAATAAATAAATAAAATGAGGCAAATGCTATTTGAGGGATAGCTTGCAGAACACCTGATGAGTACTCCTCAAAAGTGGCAAGATCATAAAATCCTAAGTAAACCTCAAAAATATCAAAACCAGTAGAAGCCTAAGGAGCTTGAAAACCAAGAGCAATGTACTGTCCTCGATGGGGTTCCAAAGAAGTAAAAGGATGTGAGGCATACCTAAGGAAACCAGAATAAAGCATGGTTTATTATGATTAACTAATAATAATAAAATTTTGTTTACTAATTATAACATACGTACCATACCAATATAAGCTATTAGTATTGTAGTAAGAGGAACTGGGTGGTTGATAAGTGGGAACTGTTTGTAATATCTTTCTGTGCTAAATTTGTTCTATAATTAAATATTAAAATGTTTTAAAAAATGCACTAGATTAAGTTTTCCACATTTGTGCTTTAAATGTGTATGTGAGGGTATAAATGTTTTTGTGAACTACTGAAAAGTAATTTATTGACCTCAAGACACTTAAAAACTACCCTAAACATTTCAGCATATAACAATGCCACTGCCATACCTGGGAAATTCAACATTATTCACTAATATTTAATTTATGTAGTTTATTTTATAAGAATAAGGATCAAATCAATGTTTATGTATTACATGTGGTTGAAATGTCTCTTTAGTCACCTTACTCAATGACTTTCCTCACCTTTGTCTTTCTCAATAGTATTGAATTAGTTTAGCAATTCAGACAAGTTATTTTATTGTACTCTTACATTGCTTGGAGTATCTACTTAAGATTAGATTCAGGTTAAACATTTTTGGCCAATAATACATAGGAGATGTGAATTTCCTGTGACATACAGAAGGCACATAAATTCAGTTTGTACCATTATGGCTTTTGCTAAGTTTATTCACTTGATTAAAGTGTTGCAGGTATGTCAATTAAAAATAATAATATCAACACTTTAATAAGTAAATTATAGGGCTATAGTTTGAGACTATGTATATGTACTATTCAAAAATATCTTTTCCCCAGAGTTCTTAGCACTCATTGATGATGATTGCCTTAATCGTTGATAACTTGAGTGTTGTTTATGATCCTATCTAATAATGAGGGAATATGCAAATTGACCATCACACCATCACAAAGATGGCAGAGCCCATAGTGACAAGATGGCGGTGCCCAGTCCCCTCTACCTCGCTGGAGTTCCTAGTGCTTTCAGCCCGCTGGCATGGTGGTTGTGCGGTGGCACATGTGTGGTGTGGCCAGACCCTCCCTCAGTCCCCCCAGCCCCCTAGGGCCAGCCCGAGGCATAGACAAGCCTTGGATGGTGACTGCCCAGCCACCCAGGGCCGCCTGAGGCTCAGGTAATCAGGGCCAGCAGAGGCTTGCACTGTCGGCAGTAGCAGCAGTAGAGGTATGATGGGGGCGTCACCTTCTCCTGATTGCTGGATTGCCTCCCACCCCCAAGGGCTCCCTGACTGTGAGAGAGGCAGGCCTGGTTGAGGGAACCCCAGTGTATGAATGTTCATGCATCGGGGCTCTAGTGTTTTTATAATTCTACCAGGGGCCCCGTACATGAATACATGCACTTTGAAAGGAACTGTGGGCCACGAGAATGTAGTGGGCATAGGAGCAGGTCTCGACCCATCCTCCATGCCCTCACCTGGCCCCTTCTGCCACGGCCTCTGGTCCCCTGTCTGCCAGAAGCCCTGCTCCTGCCATTGCTGCTCCCACTTGCTGACAGCGCCAGTCCTAGTCATAAACGCTGATGACGCAGAGTGATTGGGGCTGGTGCCAGCAGCAGGTGTGAGTGAGAGCTGCTGCCTCAATAGCCCTCAGGAGCAGAGGGAGGTGGAGAAGCCCTCAGGGGCAATTGGGGCTGGCAACTGCTGCTCTCACCTGCTGACAGTGCCGAGTGATCAAGACCAGCACCAGGCACTGGCAGTGGGTATCACTGGGGACAGTGCTGGCAGCAGGTGTGAGTGCTGGGCGGGACCAAGGCACTCAGGAGCAAGGAATTTTCAGTAACCACCATAGGCTCGCCCCAGTGACAGCGCCCAGCACCCTGCCTTGGTCTGGCACCCACCACTCACCTGCTGTACCATCCCACTGGGCTGATGTCCGCCATATTCTGCACTCTGCTGCCTGTTGCCAACACCCACCATGTTCCCCGCACGCCCCAGGTGGTTAGCACACATCATAGCACTTGGTTGTTCAGTTGTTCTGCTATTCGGTTTATTTGCATATTAGCCTTTTATTGAATAAGATTATTTTTTTCTACATTTAATTATTTGGATACCTAGTAAGTACATTTTTCCTTCCTTGTTACATTTTTCATTTTGAATGTTTTTATGATTTCATGAAAAGAAATTTAATTTGATATTTTACACTTTATTATTTACATTGTTCTCTTTAAGTTGTCCAAAGTTTGGTCTGTAGGGACACATGTAAAAGAAGACATTTGAGGCTCACTTTTTAATTTTTTCACTAGAATCCTTGAATTAAACATTTTCTAAAAATAATAGAATTTTCTCTAGTTTATTTTAGGAATAAAATTCAAGGGGATTGGTGTAGTTATTCTTACGGGGGTGCTATTTCTTCTAGGCTTTTAGGGTACCTAGCTATGAAATGCACACAAATGTACATGCATCACATGAATATATACATATGTGTATGCATGTAAAAATAGGCATAGTTGTGTTTGTGTTTTAATAATTAAGAGATAATTTTCATCCTTAAAATTCAAACCCAACAATTCAGAGTTCTTACCCACTTTACCCCATTTCATATCTGTATCCGCTGTCTTCCATAGTGAAAATTTTGATTCTCTAAACATCGATATATTTATTCATTTGCTTTGCACTTAAGTATAATATATATAAACTAGTTACAGAATTTCTACACTGATGTCACTTTCTACCAGTTTAAAGAGTCCTACTAATTAAAGTTGAAAATGCTTGGCAGTTCTTTTTATTTCTATGGCATATGTCAAAAGGTTTATGATCACAGTACTGCATCTAAAATAGGTTTAACTTTTGTGTGTGTGTGTGTGTTATCATTATTAATTTGATAATATGATGATGTGTATTTGGTTCTCTTTGCATGGGATTTTGGAATTTTCATTTCTAATTAATTTTGAACCATGTAAAACACTGATTCCTATTGTTCTGTTTTCCAAATATATAAATTAAATCATACAACATATAACTTTTGGGTCCCATTGTTTTTCAGCTATAAAAATGCATTTAAGTTCCTTACATGTCTTGCATGAATTGAGAGTTTGTTTCTTTTTATTCTGAATTATATTCTATGATAAGGCTGTACTACAGCTTGTTTATTCATTCACTTAGGTTGTTTCCAGGTTTTGTCAATTATGAATAATCACTCTAGATATTTTCTTAAGGGTATCTGTATGAACATTAGTTTCATTTTAATAGGGTACCATGAATATGATGGCTATGTTGTATTATAAATGTATTTTTCTTTTTTATGGAAGAAAGTGATTTAATCAGGTGTCAACAACTTGAGAAGATAGTAGGATCATGCCTTAAAAATCACCTTAATATCTCAGGCAAAGGTTTTTTTTTTGTTTTTTTTTTTAAGTTTTTATTTAAATTTTATTTATTTATTCATTTTTAAAGTCTTTATTATAGAAAGTATTACATATGTCTCCTTGTGTACTTTCAACTGTGTAAGACACTACCAAACTCTGTTTAGACAACTATTTTTTAATTTAATCACTTAATTTATTTTGTTTCTTTTTAATGTGATGACATGAAAGTGCTATGTTTAAAAAAATGCTTTTCTTTTAATAAAACAAAACTACGTTTCCTGAGAAAATGTAAAAGAACTAAAGTTAGGCTTATAATTAAGATTTTATATGTATACACACATAAATACGTATATAACAATAGAAATAAAATTAAGGCAAACTATATTTTCTGTGAAAACATACAGGAACTAAAAATAATGACTTATTTTTTTGGAATAGGTTGAAAATAACACTACTGACATATTCAGTTGGGACTTAAAACAAAAAAAAAGCTTTGTTCTCTTTTTTTTTCCTAAAGGCACATCTATGACTTTTTAAAAAATGAGAAATGACAAAAAGAAGATAAAATGAGAGAGATAGAAAGAGATGCCATTTTGATAATAGGAAATTCTAAGATTTTTTACATGAAATTATTGCATAAGATAAAGAAATACTGCTGATATTGCCATTCATTTTGTTAACTTTTAAATGAGTTCAGAATATTTTTTTATATTATAAGCTTTTAAATGAATGTCACTGAAAACATTGTATTATTCCACAAGTTCTTAGGGGGATGGGGGAAATTTTTGCATTTCCACTGCTTTCCTGGGGAAATTATTGGGAATATTCAGTGAGAGAACACAAGATAAGTGTATATAATATCTTATCACAGAGGAAATAAATATAATTCTGGGGCCAGAAGATAGAATTAACAAAGACAACATTCTCATTAATAATTATCCTTAGAAAGATTTGAGAAGATAATGTGACTTCCAGTTTCAAGACTGCTAACATAGAGGCAGAATGTTGGTTGGTATGTGGATAGGTTAGGGCAATTGGCATGTTGTGGTACCAGCTGACTGAACAATAAGATCCAAACAGTATAAGAATATCAGGTAGCAATGGAGAGATAAATATGATACAGGTATAAGAGAGGGGCGTGAATTGGAAGTTAGAAAAAGAGAAGCATTTCTTTAACAATTTATTACCCAATTTATCATGTATGTGGTCATCTTTAGATTTAGAAGTTAAAATAAAACAGATCATGTGAGTATTAGTCTACTGCTTTATTATTTTGAGCTAGCTCCAGAAAATCTAAAAGAAATTGTGACATCCTTAGTTTGCAACATACTAAGAATCCTATGATTATATAGTACAATTTGTGTTAAATATTTTAAGTTATTTATACTTATCAACCAAACCACTTAAAATGATGAATTCTAACATTAAAAAAAATTGATGATTTTATATTTGACATTTTTATTTTAGTTGGGTTTTGATCCAGAAGAAGAATCTTGTGGGACTTTCACCTGACCCCAAAGCTCAGATTTAAACTTTGTTAAATCTATTTTAGCTATTAGAGATTGCTATACATAATGATTTTGTAATGATGTTGGAAGCTCTGCTGGGTGAATTATTTTCAAGTATTTTTCTTTTTTATTGAATTTGTTGGGGTGACATTAGTTAATAAAATTATTTAGTTTTCACATGTATAATTCTGTATACATCATCCATATACTATATTATGTGTTCAATCACTCCTGTGAACTGGTCACTTTTCACTGCCCCAATCAGCTCCAGAGGAGCATTAAGGATTTTGATTATGGTAATGCTTATTCTTTCTATTGAACTTGTCCTCTGTACTCTGTGACTATTGAGTTAGACTTTCCAAACTAGCACTTTTTAGTTTACCACTATATTTTAAAAACAATATTTCATTTTTTCAAGTTTCAGATTGAGGCCTGAGGGATATGAAATATAATCTACATATATAAAAGTATAATATGCAAATTGACCGACAGCAGAATAGCCAGTTGCTATGATGCACATTGACCATCAGGGGGGCAGACACTTCATGCAGGAGCTGCCCTCAGCCTGCAGGCCCTGATCTCCCAAACAGGGAACTAGGGGTGAGTGGTGGCAGATGCCAGTGGTGCCAGGCCAAGGCAGGTGCGAACGAGCAGGGCTCCAATCGCCTGGCTGGTCACCCCACACACTAAGGGTGACCAGCAGCGGGGGGCATTGCTGGTGAACAGATAGGAATGGAAAACCTCTCAGTACCTCCCCTTGGCCAACCAGCTCTGATCGCCCGATGGGGAATGGGTGGTGGCGTATGCCGGCAGTGGGGGGTGGGGCTGGCTGCTGGCAGCCAGGGAAGATTGGCCCTGATTGCAGGCAAGTTCTAAGGATCTTAGATGGGCACGGATTTTGTCTGCCAGGCTCTAGTCTATATATATAAAAGCCTAAGTGACCAAACGACTGGTCGCTATGATGTGCACTGATCACTAGGGGGCAGATGCTCAACACAGGAGCTGCCCCCTGATGGTCAGTACACTCCCACAACCATCTTCCTACACTTCTCTCCCTGGCCTGCCAAACTCCAGTGCCCCATACCCCGGCCAACCTCCTGTACTCCCGATCGGCCCTGATTGCCAGCCAGGCTGAGGGATTCCACCTTGCACGATTTCATGCACCGGGTCTCTAGTGTATTAATACTTGTCTTTTTTCATTGTGTCCACAGTACTTGACATATAAAAAGTGCTCAGTAAATGTTGGTTGACTGAATTAATCAACTATTTGATTTGCCTTGACTTTCACACCTGCAAGTTAATCTTCACAGCAAAGTGTGTTATTTAGTAATAAACTTATACTCCACACAAAGAGAGAGAGGGCCTGTGGGAGATTAAATGACTTACTTAAGAATACCCAAGTGATATATAGCTAACCAGGATTCAAATCCAGTGAATGTCAGGAGCTCTTTTTCTCCAAACCATAGATGCTAGTTTAGGAGGCTGGTGGGCTGGTGCTCTAGCCTCAATGTTACTTTTAATCGGCCAGGCTTTTTTCAGTCAGACTTTTAACTGCATTTTGTATTTTATTTCATACTAGAGGTCTGGTGCACAACATTTGTGCCCTTGTGGCAGGAGTTCCTTCATCCAAGCTATGCCCTCTTGAAGTCTGGGAGCCCTAGAGGGATATCCAACTGCTGCTGCCCTCACCAGCTGTGAGCCCGGCTTCTGGCTGAGTGACACTCCACCTCTGGGAGCGCACTGACCACCAGGGAGCAGCCCCTGCATTGAGCATCTGCCCCCTGGTGGTCAGTACATATTATAGCAACCGGTTGTTCTGCCATTTGGTCAATTTGCATATTAGCCTTTTATTATATAGGATTCATAGAATTGGAAATATGGAACACATACTTAATTTCTAAACAGAACTTTATCTGCCTCCAGAAATATATGATTATATAACAGATTCAACCTATCTTTAATTATTCTACAATGGCTTATATGTGTATGGCACGGCATGATAAAATTCTCTGTTTTGTTCTTTAATACATACTTTGATTTCATATACAAGACATTTATCTTTAACTTCCTTTTAAGCTTGGCAATTTTACATCAGAGAACAACTTTTCCTCATGCCTGTAGTTTGCTTACTGTCATGGGAGTTAGTCTGTTGGTACAATCCTGGTTCTCTTGTGGACTCCACGCCTAGAAGTAGACAGGCGTATCTGGTTCCTAAATCTGTGAATGAGCTTTAAACCCCACCTGCTTTGTCCTGTTAGAAGGAGCATGAGCAGAGTCTAGGTATCCAGATCTGCTTCTCCAGGGGCAGATCTTTCTGTGAGTCTCCATGCCGGTTAATGAGCATATATAGCTAACCACATTCTCTAGCCTGGCCCTTCACAGCAAAAAGGTGACATTTTATTGACCTTAATTACTGTCTCTATTTTAGTTCTCATCTTGACTGTAACTGAGCGTGGACTGAAGTGCTATTTTAAAAAATCTTTATTGTTGAGAGTATTGTCTCTCTTTTTTTTTTTCTTTCCCCCCCACCCCTCCTATTGTCCCCTTCAAGTTCCTGTTCTGCGCCAGGCCTTCACAACCCTATTGTTTATATCCATGGGCAGTAAGTATAGGTATATAAGTTGTATGGCTCATCTCTTCCACTCCTCCCTTCCCTCTGAGATTCTTGTCTGTTACATGTTTCATGCCTCTTCTTCTATTTTATTCATCAGATTATTTTGTTCCTGAGATCCCACATATAACCGGGATCATGTGGTATTTGTCTGTCTCTCACCGCTTATTTTGCTTAGCATAATACTTTCCAGGTACCTCTATGCTGTCTCAAAGGGTATCCTTTTTTTATTTATTCCATTGTGTAAATATACTAGCTTTTTTTTTTTAAAGTGTTTTTATTGATTTCAGAGAGGAAGGGAGAGGGAGAGAGAGATAAGACATCAATGAGAAAGAGTCATTGATCAGCTGCCTCCTACATGCCCCAAACTGGGGATCTAGCCTGCAATCCAGGCATGTGCCCTGACTGGGAATTGACCCTGACCTCCTAGTTCATAGATTGACTCTTAACAAATGAGCCACACTGGCTGGGCTGTACTAGCTTTTTTATTCAGTCACCTACTGATGGGCACTTTTCAGATCTTAGCTGTTGTAAATGTCAATTTTAGATATGTGTGTGTGTGTGTGTGTGTGTGTGTGTGTGTGTGTGAGAGATTCAGGTATGTGTTTTGTTTCAGTGAGAAAGTGACTGGCATTTTTTATGTTTTGGACTTAACTTTTCTTAGAGTAATTCCATAATTTGGCAATGGCTTAGTCAAATAATTATAATAATTTATATATATATATATATTTTGGGATTGGGTGTATGAAAATCATTCTCAATTACATGTAGAGAGGACAATTAAATTTATTTATTTATTCAGTAGCTATTTATTAAGGGACAGTATTTACCACATAATATTTTGAGCACTGAAAAGAGAGGTCTTAGTAATACTTTTTTTTCACAGAGATTATAGTCTAGATAGACAAAAATTCATGGATATTAAAATGTGATAGTATTTTTACTATTCATGACAGTTTGAAGTTTAAGTAAAAGTTAAAATGTTCTCTCTCTCCTAAGAATAATCATTTGTCCCAGTAACTTCTGTTTTTATAACTAAAAATAAGAGTGTAACCCAGTTTCAACAGTGTAATCACCCTCATAGAATACAGCATATGAACACATTAGAAAGGCAAATTGTTAGAAACATATTAATTTGGGAAACCCTGTATCAATTCATTACTATGAAGTATGATAAATTAATGTTTATGAGAAATATTTTAACATGCTCCATAAGAATCCATAAGAGGCAATGAAGACAGATTGATGTCTTTAGCAGTCCATCATCACTAGGTAAGCCATTTATGCCACTTTATCTTAAATAAGTACCGCAAGTTAATGCTTCCAGAGAAAGCAAATTCTTCAGAAAGCAAAAATACAAGGAAAAGGAAAGTGATTAAAGATGTGCTTTGGATGTTAAAAGGTGCTACAAACAATGCTTTATCATTTTTTGCCAATTAGTTTTCAGCTACAACTATATATGCATAATTTATTAGGCTTGATGCAAAATACTGTTGGTGATTTTATTTTCCTTACTGTTGAATATTCTTCACACGTTTGGTACTGCTGGGGAAATTTTATGTCTGTGCTTAGATTTGGACCTCTCAAACAGTGGTTGAACTATGAGGCATGAGCATATGAGGCATGGATTATTCTGTGACCTAAAATGGCTTTTTGCATGTCCTTTAACACAACTCCCAGTCAATTACAATCATTACAGATATATATGATCATATGGTGATAAGGGACCTAGGTTATTCAGGAAAAGCAAAATAATTAAACCAGTCAGGCCGTTAACATATGTGGCTGTTAAATTCCTGCAAGTGGCAGTATCACTTGATTTGGTTAAGCTGAAACATCATAGTTTTTTTTTTGTGTTGTTGTTTTTTTTTTTTTTAATCCTCACCCGAGGATATTTTTCCATTGATTTTTAGACAGAGTTGAAAAGAGAGGAAAGGACAGAAATATCGATGTGAGAGAAACACATGGATTGGTTGCCTTCCTTCATGAGCCCTGACCAGGATCCGGGGAGGAGCCTGAAACTGAGGTATACATGCTCTTGACAGGAATCGAACCTGGAATCCTTTGGTCCTCAGGCCATCTCTCTGTCCTCTGAACCAGACCAGCTAGGGCCATATTTTGGTTTTTAATTGACCTCTAAATTATGAATTGGTTTTTCTTTTCCTTTACTTTTAGAAGGGTTTGGAGGCTAGTAAATTGGATAAATATATAATAATATTTAAGCGTTAAATAAAATATATTAAAATTGTTAGGAATTTCTGCTAATTGCTAGGGACTGTTCTTACTTTCCTCCTATCAAATCCTTGTGATTTTCTCTAAAGTGACAGAGTGCTCCCACAGGGGGAGCACTGCTTAGCCGGAAGCCCTGAGCTGGGCTTATGGCTGGTGAGCACAGCAGTGGTGGCAGGAGCCTCTCCAGCCTTCGTGACAGCACTAAGGATATCAGCTGCCAGCACTAAGCGGTTGGTTTGACATCCCCCAGTGTTCCCCGACTGTGAGAAGGCCCAGGCTGTGCTGAGAGACCCCTCTCCCACCAAGTGCAAGAATTTCATGCACCTGGCCTCTAGTCTTTCATAAGAAGAAAAGTAATTGCTCTGTTACAAATGAAAAATCCCAGCTGAATCTTGGAATTTTAATTTTTTAACCATTGATTTACATTTTGATTGTCTCTAGACATGCATAAAGGGAATCTCCAGGTTTCATGAAGATACTTATGTTTCTAATGCTAATGTGGAAAATATGAAACAAATGTTTACATTTGTATTTAAATAAGCACATCCCAAATTGTTATAATAATCATATTTCTCAATTAGTCAGATATATGATTAAGAGATTCTTTAATGAATGTTGTGAATAAGTCACCAAAATTATATTGAGGGACATATGAAGAGAATAAGTATATCCTAATTTTTATATCTTAGAATTTTGACTAATTTCAAATTTTAATCCCTTATTCTAAGGATGGACTCCGTCCAGCCTAGAAAACATGAAAGAAAACAACACAAGGTAACTGTCACAAGATTGTAGGGATAAGAAAATGCACCTGGATTGATCAGATTAGACCAGGGATTCTTGATGAAGCACTATTGGCATTTGGGGCATAATCCATTCTTGTGGGGGAGTGACTGTATTGTAGGATGCTTAACAGCTTTCCTGGCTGCTACCTTCTAGATTCTGGTAGCATCTCCCTCAGTTATAAAGAAAAAAAATATTTCTGGACATGTCCCCTGGGAATGAAATCATCCTCAATTGAGAATTACTGGATTAGCTATATTAGAAGGAATGTCAAAGAGAAGAACAGTCCAATTAGGGGTGTTGAGGAAGCCAGGAGGAAATGTGTGTTTTAAAAAAAAAAAACTGATTGGTGAGATATGGATTCCTTTGAGAATGCAACTTTTCTTTCTATTGATATTTGGATGAAGAGTCATTTTATCATCCAGGTTGCTCAGTTTTCTTTCACACATTTGAAGACATTACTCAGCTGTCTTTTGGGTTGCGTGGCTGTTTTTGAGAATTTAGCTGTCATTTCACTATCAGTAAATTTCCTCTTTCCTCTAACTACTTATATTAAATTTCTCTTTAATTTTTTTTAATTTCATGTTGATGTTATAAGACATATGAACTTGTTTTTATTTATCTTTCTTAGGATTGGTTGGTACATTGAATGTGTGGATTGATGTCTCATCATTTTGGGGTAACCTTCTAGATATATTTCCTTCTTTATTTTTTTATTATCTTGCTTTTACTCTGTTTTTTTTTTCTGTTCTCTGGACTGCAGTTACAAATTTACATTATACTCTTCCCTCTTCTTTCTATATATTTTATATGCGCATATTTTCTTTATGCTTCTTTCTTTAAAATCTCCCAAGTTCATTAGTTTTTAATTTAGGTATGTTTTATCAGCAGTAAATCTTTCTGTTTATTTTCTAATTTCATTAATTGATATTTATATTCTGAATATTCCTTTACAAATCTTTAAATATTACCAATTCCTATGTGAACATTTTAGTTTCAATTTTTTTCTCCATACATATTACTTGCCAGTCTGCTGCTGCTAATTTTCACTTCTGTGATGCTTGCTAGTCTGTGCCTGTTTTCTGTTGTTTGTGTTCTGTTCATATTGTGTTGTCTTATCTGTGTACATGATTCTCTTTGTTGCTGGATATTGTTATTAAAAATTACCTGAAGACATAATTATTTTTCCAGGATGATGATATCTTATTCTAATGAGAATATCCTTTTACTCTGTTAGGTTTCCAGAGATTCAAAAATCATATTAATCATGTTTCAGGGCCTGAGATATTTCTGGATTGTTCAAACAACTAGCAGCCTGGCTGCCGTCCATTGAGGGCTGGTTCCTTTTGGGATATCTTTCCTCCTTTTGCACCTTACCTATTTGACTCCACATTTTTTGTCTCTGTAGCTGGAGGAAACAATCAACATGCTAATGGTCCCTTTTCTCTCTCTTCTGTGTTGGCAGATGTCCCAAGAGCAAGAGAAAACCCAAATGCTAACCTTTTCTCTTCAGATTTCACTCTTCTCCTGCATCTTGGCCCAGTAATTACTTTCCTCTTTGTTAGTCATTCATTGCTTTTAATATTTTATAGGTATTAGGTCTAGTAGGAGGGTTGGTTCAAACTATCCAGTCTGCCATTTGTGAAAGCCGAAGCCCTCTCCTATGCCAATCAGTAATTAATTTCAAAACTTCATTTACTTAATCATTCAGGACTCCACATTTTGATGTCTGATGGTTCTGTGTATTATACTTTTTCTTTTAGATTTTAAAAAATAAGTCCTCATGATTATGAAAAGCAAACTATGTGTTCATGTTACTTATTTAAGACAATATGACACATTCTTTTAGAATCATACTGTTCTAATCAAGACATCTGCTGGTCATTCTTCTAGAAAATGTCATTTTATTTATGAGCCTGTTTCCAAAATACTCTAGCTAGCATTTAATTCTCTGAACCCTTTGTATTTTGTTAATTCTTCTTATCACATATACCACATTCTATTGCCAATTATATGTTTGGAAACTGCTCTTCAGTAATAAAGATTGAATTTCATTAATATGTATATCCACAGAGCCTACCACAGCATCTGGAATTTAGTAAGTCCACAATAAATGTTTAAATAAATTAAAAACATAACTTTTACTTCTATGACAGAAAAGTTCATCAAGAATGAGCAATGAAATGACATTGGATATAGATCTGCTGAATACAAAAACCACAAACCTGTCATGAAAGGATCCTGTTTTTTTAAGCTTTATTTTTTTCTGCTCCTTTAAATATAGGGTGGTTTGATCAAAAATAATTTTGTGACTAGCCTGTGATTTTAGGTTTGTGGAGAGACCTAAGTTTCCTTTTGAAAAGAGCATAGAGACATTTCCTCTGCATTATTTAAGGGCATGTATTATTCTCTTTGAACTTATTCAGTGTTCACAGTAAATGATAATGTGGTAAAGATGTTGAAGACAGCAAGAACATAGCCCCAGATTTTGTTCTTTGACACCTTATTTTTGAATCAGATCATTTCTTTTTGAACAGATATGAAGATTTCAGGCTATATAATTTTTATAGTCCACCAGCTCTTCATATCAGCTTCTGTAACTACTGTGACTTATTTGGGGTCCTTGATTTTAATAATAGTACTGGGCTGTTCAGAGATTGAAAATTAAGGGTGTCTGGGAAAATGTGTCTAGATATATACTTCAGGTTCCTTATATCCAGCCAAGGTTGAGGGATGCAGATTCTAAGTCTAATCGAGTGTACCCTGTTTTCTTTGAAACTTGCTCTTCTTCCATTGGGAGAAAACTATATAAGCTCTGAATAATTGGAAAAAAGAAAGAAAGGAAAGAAAATAAATATATTCAAATATTTTTTAAAAAGTGGATCCAATCTTAGTTGTGTGATTTTTTTTTTTTTTTTTTTTTTTTTTTTTTTTTTTTTTTTTGCTTAGCTTCCTAAGACCACCAGTGTCACTATGAGTCATTATAATGAATCCTATGGAACTTCAGTCCCCAGAGACCTTTAGAAAAAGTTTATTTTAAATGCTGAGGGGATCTTGTTTAGTTAGCTATTTTATACCCATAACCTTTAAATGGTCTATTGTATATTAACATTTCTTTGTATTTCATAAGAATTTTTAGATTTCAAATTAAAACAGATTAGATGTGCTTTGCTGAGAGATTTTAAAGGTCCACTGAATAAATCATTGTGTCACTAGTTTTATTTATAAGTAGCATTCAACCTTATTCTTGATCATGTTATCCAGCCTTTTGCTGAATGATTTTAATTTGTTACTGAATGTTACATGTAGCTGTGTAAATGTTTTTCTGTATAGCAATTCTCATACTTGAGTTATTTTGGGATTTAACCGTAAAATCCAAATGGATTCTCAAATCAAAATTTTTATAAGTCATGTACAACTCATATGGCTTATGGTGAAGCCAAGATTAAAATACTGAGTCCAGCCCACATATGATCAACTTAACATGTATGGAAATAGTATGTCTAAAATGTTTAAAAACTTAAAAAAATTATGCAATATTATTTTTAGTGTTATTTACAAATAAAACACATATTTCATTGAGAGAAAGTTTGTGCATATAAATGATAATAGAACCTTAAGTTTATCTCAAATGTCTTATATTAATCAACTAAGTGAAATTTCTGAGTGATTTGCATCATTGAAATATTATTCGTGTTTTAAAGAAAATCCCAACTTAGTAAATAAGCCAATACTATAAAATCATTTAGTGGATTAGGAAGATTTTAGTGGGTTAGGAAGATTATGCGGAAATCTATAAATTATTTTCTAATTTCAATATTATATGTATTATTAGAGGCCCAATGCAAGAAGATTTGTGCAAGAACAGGCCTTTCTCCCCCTGCCTGCTGGCACCACCTTGCTCCAGCTGAAGCTGCCTTTTCGCCTTCCCATGCTGCCCAGAGGCCTAGAGCAACTAGGGTAGCGTGGAATGCCTGCATCATCCCCATGGTGATGACTCAAGCATCCCACCCTGTGCCTGGCCATTAGGAGCCTGTGTATGTAAATTAACCCACCATTTTGTTGGGTTAATTTGCATACTCCTGATTGGCTGGTGGGCATTACAAAGGTACAGTCAATTTTCATCTTACTCTTTTATTAGTGTAGATTTTTTCAATGGACATTTCCTATTTACTCTGGGAGAGATTTCTTCCTAGTACCTGCTGTGTCTTTTCATATGGAAAAATCTTCAATGATATTACATAGGAGATTGCTCTCACATTCCTAAGTCACTTCTCTCTGTGAGGAGGACTTACTATTAATAGTTCAGGAAGGATCTGGACAATCAGATCCAGCCTCTATCTCTTCCTTCTACAGCAACAATGTCAAACTCACAGCCCATGGGCCACATGCAGCCCACAACAAATATTTTTAGGGCCCAGCCAACATAATGGTATTTAAGAAACATTTTAATAAAATCTTCATAACTTAATTTTTATAATATCCTGTTATACATAATTATTAATAACAAACTACAAGGTTCACTAACGATTACTATAATCGTGTTGCATTCATTTCCCTTATGCACCTTACACACAGGTGCACCCTTTCTCTCCACTAATACCAGCAGTAAATATTCTAGCTGCCGATTGCCACATTATTAGTCTTGGCCTGACTTTTTTGGTATGTGCAACAGGAAATATTTCACTTTTGAGGAACAAGAAAAATAGGTTTATTTTGTGTTATGCTTATTAATTTATGCAGTTATTAAGTGATTGGTAAGTTAATGTTCAAGAAAAAATAGTTTTTATTAAAATGCTCTATTATTTATGTTAACAATTACTCATTTATTTCAGCCTTTTGTGTTTAGCATGTCTCTATCAAGATAAACCTACATTTCTATGAAAATTGAAGCTTTTGTTTTTTTGTGGACCACATAAATTTAAACCTTATTTATTGGCCTATGTTAGCCTTTGAGTTTGACATGCTTGTTCTATAAACACTCTAATTTATCACTAGACATGTCTAGTTTATCACCAATAACATGATATTTTTGGCTTTCTACTGCCTCACTTTTATTTATCAACTTGACTATCTATAGGGAAAAATAATGCTTTCTATTGGCACCCTCTTAGCTTTCTAGTACAACAATGTCAAATTCAAAGAAACTGTGATTTTTAGATATTTTTTAAAATTTTCTTTCACTTATGTCTCGATTTGTATATATAACTCTATCCCTAAATTAATTGAATGAATAAACATTGTCAGTGTCAAATGAAGAAAATATGATTAATATGTTGATGAAACATGAAAACTTTTATGCATTCAAGTTTGAAAGAAGTGGAACTGAGAGGAAATAGATTATTGTAATCTGTTTGGGTGGGGAGGAGAGTATAGGTGAAAATACATATTTTCCAGAGAAATTTTGCTCCTGTGTGTCAAATGGGTATGTGACAGAAACTTGCTAGATGCTACTTAGCCAATTGCCTCTTTCTGGACAATAAGAAAAAAAGAGAACAGCTACCCAGGTCTCCCTTTCACATCAGCTGCAGTTTTGTGAATGAGTTCCTGCCAAACAGATGTGAGTGAAAACGGTGTGAGCCATTTCCAGGCATGCTTCTGTTCCTCTTCTCATGCCTTCAGTCAGCTGCTTTTCTTTATGATGCCCAGGTTATATATATTTTGAAGCAGGGTTGGCCTCGTAAGATTATACTCAGACATTCCCACCAGTTAATTTTTAAGTAGGTTTATAGTTCAGGTACCTGACTACTTTTAGGCAGTTTTTTCTCTCTGAAATTTCATATTATTGTAGCTTCCCAGGGTTACAGTATTATTTTATATTAAAAGAATTCCATAATATATCAATATTTCATACCTACATTTGTATAATCATAAATAGTGGTTCTAGTTTGATATATAATCCCTTTCTGCATTGGTGAGATGGTATAAAATGTGTATAGTTGAGTTCAAAAAATAAAGCATACCAGCTCTCACAGCAATGATATACTTTACACAAGGAAATTTTACCATGGAGGCATTTCCTTCAATATAAATCAAAACTCAAAAGTAAACAAGTGAAGCATTAAAAAGCATAGAACAGGATTTGACTATACAAAGAGAAAAATCTGCAAAGACTAGAAGACAAAGCTGTCCATTTTGCTGTAGACAAATCTTATAGTTTGACTAGAGGTTCAGTGCATGAAATTGGGGCAAAGGGCTCAGCCCTCACAGCCACAGCCATCTTGACTCTCACAGCCCTGGCTTCATCCAGAAGGTCATCTGGACGGTTATCCGGATGGTATTCTGGACGGTTGTCTGGATGGTCATTCTGCTGTTTTGTCTAATTAGTATATTAGCTTTTTACTATATAGGATAGCTAATTTTGAAATACATCTCATACTTAAATTAAATTAAATGCCAAAGTGTTTTATCATCATGTGTGCCTCTTGGCATACTAGCAAAACCTATTTGAGAAAACAAACACACAAGACATTTAAGTTATTCACTTCCTATTACAATGAGGATATATGTCCCAGACTTATTTCTTCTCTGAAATCTTATGACTACTGGCTTCCCCCTCTTTACAATCCTACTAACTCTGTTCTATTAAGGGCCAGTTCTTCCATTTATAATTTAATTTACATTGTATTTTACTTTCAAAAGAATTGAATGTTCCAGGATGATGTTTTTTTATAAAGACTACACATTATTTGTTTTGGTAAAGATTGATGTTTATAAAAATTCAGATGATTAATTTATGAAATGTTTATTTTGGGGAAATATCCCAATATAATAGATAAACTGAAAGAGATTTTTAGAACTGTGTATTTTTGCACATATTTGTATTATTTTATTTTTAAAACTTTACTTTTATTGATTGCAGAGAGGAATGGAAAGAGAGAGAGAGATAGAAGCATCAATGAGGAGAGAGAATCATCAATCATCTGCCATCTGCATGTACCCCAGGGGATAGAGCCAGAAACTGAGGCCTGTGCCCTGACCAGAAATCAAACCTAGACTACCTGGCTCATGGGTTGATGCTCAACCACTGAGCAATACCTGGCCAAGATGCACACACATGTATTTAGAGAAAGAAAAAGAGATAAAGAATTTAATTTGCTTTTTTTTTTTTTCAATTCTGAGTATCAATTATAGATTGAATTTTGTAGTACTGTAAGAAAATTTCATTAGCTTAGTCATCTATAGCTGGGGCCTGACTTTCTACTCCATCGACAGAGAATAACTATGGAAGAGGTTCTTAACCTCATGTTTAAAATTATTGAAATAAAACCAGTGTTTGTGTTATGATTGTTTATTGAATCAGTATGTTAATTTATTCATGTTCAGATTTCTCTGATAAAGTAATTTGCCCTGTGATTTACTCCTAACTGGGAACACCTGAAGAAATATTACATTTCTAGAAAGATTATTCATTGAGGATTTTAAGAATAGTAAAATAATATGCTATATATTTTTATATGGTGACTAGCACCTATAACTGTTTATCAGGAATTTATTATTCAACCTAAAGAATTCTTAGGAATCTCATCTTTATTTCCTACTGTTCAATCCAATAGAAATAGATGGTCTGAGATTCTTTTGAGAACAATTTTTCTCACCAGATAAGTAAAAACCAGACTGTTTTTCAATATTTACATATTAGTTCTAAGTGGTACTTTGTTTTTGCATTAACCGCCTAATGGTGGTGTAAGTGGTGAATGTGTGTGGGCACATGTGAGCAAACACTTTTATATACAGACTAGAGGCCTGGTGCATGAACTCTGTACACTTGGGGGGGAGGGGTTGTCCTTCATCCTGGCCTGTGTCCTCTTGCAGCCTGGGAGTCCTCCAGGGATGTACGACTGATGGCGTAGGCCCTTTCCCCGCAGGCCTAAGTCGTCAGTCAGATATCTGTAGTGCTGTTACAGAGGCAGGAGAGGTTCCTGCCACTGCCACGTGCTCGCCAGCCGTGAGCCCAGCTTATGGTGGAGCAGCACTCCCCCTGTGGGAGCACACTGACCACCAGGAGGCAGCTCCTACGTTGAGCATCATCCCCCTGGTGGTCAAGCTACATCATAGCACCAGTCATTCCACCGTTTGGTCAATTGGCACATTAGCCTTTTATTATACAGGAGGAGGTATGTATGACCTTATATAGCATTTGAGGAATAGCCTGTAAATCCCCCCAAAATGAAGCAAATCTGCTTCCACAAAATAGTATGATCTGCCTCCATTATACTCTCTCTTTGGTTCTTCTCTTCAAAGCTCTTTCCCTTTGCCTGATGTTTCCCACATATCAAAAAGGAGAGTGGTGGGGTGAGAGATGAGTAAAAGCATGCTTTGCTCTTCCGACCATCCATCTCTCTTCCAAGGATTCATTTATTACTTTTTCTTGTTATTTATTTTTAAAATTTTTATTTTTCAATTATACAATTTACTTTCTGTATGATTTTGTATTGTTTTCAATTGCCTTTTAAAATAATCATTGTGGGGAATTCTCAAAATATGGAGATGTCATTATGTTTAATAATATGAAAACCATTGTAGTCAACAAATGTCAAAGATAGCTTACTTACTCTAAGGGTTAGATAGCAATAGAGTTCTGTGGATTAAAAACAAAGTCCTTAGATTTTTCTTAATGTACTGGAAGCCTGGTGCATGAATTCAAGCACCAGTGTGGTCCTTTAGCCTGGCCTGCGGATTGGGCCAAAACCCGCTCTCTGACATCCTCTGATGGTCCTGGACTGTGAGAGAGCGCAGGCTAGGCCGAGGGACCGTCCAGTGCACTATCAGGTCCAAGGAGAGACATGGGAGGGCACTAGGGCATGTTTGGCCCATTTTGCTCAGTCCCAATCGGATGAATCACAGCAGCAAGCTAACCTACTGGTCAAAGCATCTGCCCCCTGGTGGTCAATGCATGTCATAGTAACTGGTTTACCAGTCGACTGTCTGCCCTCTGGTGGTGAGTGCACATCATAATTAGCAGTTGAGTGGCCTTAGCATATTATTAGCATATTATGCTTTGATTGGTTGAATGGCTAACTGGACGATTGGACACTTAGCATATTAGGCTTTTATTATATGTGATATTTTTCATTTGTTGTAAAGCTTTGTTTGGATTTAAAATCCACTTTCACATGGATTTTCACTTTGGTTTCAGGCAGTTTTTGAGATAAATTGGTGGAGTTTTTATTTATTCACCTCTAGGGCTTTATAGTATCAGGTTTTGAAATTGAAGGGTACTGCTCCTATTACTTTCACAGTTTCTGAGATAATTCTAGAAGAGCCAGCAGGCTTGCTTGTCATAGAAACCAAAATGGACTATGAGTTTGTGGATAAAGTAGATATTGTTGACACATATGCTAGTATATCTTTAGATAACAAATTATACCATTTAAAATAATTAATTTTTATGTTATGTGAGTTTATATATATATGTATGTATGTGGTAATCTAATTTTTATAAATGACATACAAAGTCCTTAATGTATTGTTTTATTTACTGATGTGTCTTAGTTATTTTGCACAATGCCTATCACATAATAGACACTAAAAAAATGTTTGTTTAATATACGAAATAATGTTTGTTTAATATACGAAATAATGTCTAATACATAGAGAGAAGGAAATGTGGTATTATTTAATCTGTGTTTGCTCATTGCTTACCTGTATATTATTTTTTCTGCCAATAACATGTTTATTATTTTATAATATAAGTTATTTCTGTATGTTTCGGTAAAAAATAGATAGATAAAAATGGTTAGGTACAAGGTTTTGTTAAATATGCATACTGCCTGGCCAGTGTGGCTAAGTGGTTGAGTGGAGGAGGTCAGGACACACACCCAGGTTGCAGGCTTGATTCCCAATAGGGGGTATGCAAGAGACAGCCAAACAATGATTTTCTTTCATCATTGATGTTTCTCTCTCTCTCTCTCTCTCTCTCTCTCTCTCTCTCTCTCTCTCTCTCTCTCTCTCTCTCTCTCTCTCTCTCTCTCTCTCTCTCTCTCTCTCTCTCTCTCTCTCTTTCTTCTTCTCTTCCTCTCTCTCATCTCCCTTCCTCTGGAATTACACACACACACACACACACACACACACACACACACAATACCTATTTAAATGGTGTGCATACTGCCTCTGCCCTACCTTAGGTGTCTGGACATAAAGAAGATACACTAATAATAGTGTGTGTGTACATGTAAAGTGAGATAGCTACACTCAAAAAGCCAGTATGAGAAAAAATCACATCCATTCATCCATCCATCCCTGTCTGTGTATCTGTCTGTCTATGTATTTATCAATCATCTATCTATTTACATGTGTATTATACCTATTATATAGCATACCTATTATTTCCTACTTGAATATAGATTACATGTGAATATGCATGTACATAATTACTTATATCCTGAAAATATTTTAAAATGAAGCTGGGAAGATTGAGTGATGTCTTAGATATATAAGGGTAAAGAGAAAAATGAGATAAGGGGAGTTGCTAAGTTTCTAATTTTGACATACCAATAGATAATGAAATTGAATTGGGAAGTCAATTATTACATTGGTGTGGGAAACAGAAAACAGTTACTGAAAAAGTATCAGCCACATTCCTATTCACTAATTATAAAATTTTGGAAATGGTATAACTATTATTAAATACTATTTTAACTGTAATGAATGGGTGTACTGATTGAAAATGTATAATTAAAATAAGTGCAAACTCTACACTTAGTACCTGTTATTTTTAAATAAAGTTATTTTCACATATAGCTTGGAAAGTACATCTTAAAACACAAATACCTATTGCATGTTCATTTTAAGCAATTATATAGAATTTTTGACCCAAAAGATTATTTAAAGATGACTTTTTGAATATCCATAAGAAAAACATGTCTGGAATTAAGGAGACAAATTACACCCCCCTGAAATATCTTGTGTCATTAATTTTATGAACGTGTATAACTTTGAAATGTGTAAACATCAATATGACTAAACATTGGCTATCTTTTATAAAAAGAGTTTGCTCTCCTAATAGCTCTGCCTTTATAATGGTGATTCGTGGTTTAAGGTTGGAGGGTAGACTATTTTATTCTTCTAATCTATTTGACCAAAGCAAAAGTGAAAGTTTATTTCTCAAGTTAATATATTTTTGATAGAAGCATGAATTTTCCCGTGTAGCTCACTGTCTTCTATCATTTAAACTAGCTAGATGTCATTTATGTGATGTCTTAAAGTATCCTGGACATTTTAATATGAACTGCACACAGTTCAAAATATATTTAAAATTTCACAGCCCTTTCTTACAACTTTCAAAATGTCTTTGAAATGTCTGCCACATTTTAATTATACCTTTTCTATTCTATTTTGAATATAAGCTTCTTCCATCTGTTTACATAAGATTAGAATTTTATCCCCACACTAAAATCTGTATTTATAAATTCATGGACTTTGTCTCTACTAAGCACTCTAGAGGGCTTTCCTGTTTATTAGTCTGAAAGACTCATTTTTAATGCTTAGTGTGATAAATACTTGAATTGGCAAATGTGTGTCTTACTAGAAGACTAAACTCCAGGACCCGTTATTTTTAGAAGCATTGCTCTTAGAGTAATCTTAAGGAACACTTCCTGTAAATGATTGATGATATATTGTATATGTAGCAGTTAGAATTCATGTTGATTTGATTGTACTACAGTGTTTCCTCAGTAAAATACAGGTTTTTGGAAATACAGTTTGATCTATATTCACAATTGAGTTTGCAAGTTTTAACTTGATATTATGATACATATCTTTATCACATTTGCCTCAGGTTGTGATTAAATTTTAGGGAAAGACATAAGACTGTTAAATTTGCTTACATATCCAAGGGGGACTTTGAAATTAACTTTCTATGACAAATTCACTTATTATAATCTAATACCCTCTTTTTGAGGGAAATTTTCCTGTTCTGAATCCCTGTTCTGATTCTTTCCCGTAAGATTAAAAGCTTAAATAGTTGCTTTAATTATTGTACACGCCCTTTGATCATTGTGATTTTTATTTTGCATGATGGAAGGCACAAGATCAAAGCAGGTTATCATCAACCTGCTACCATCCTTATTAGGCCTGGGCCAGGAGGTCCCTGCCCTGAGCTTTATGCTTTACAGAAGCCCCTTATGGTGCTTATCAGGCTGTGCCTTTCTCGTGGGTCAAGGATTCTTATAGGGTCAAATTGTTTTGCCCATATAAAGTCAGTCCACCCTCAGTCTCTAGAACATTCTCTGTAAACTTAAAATTCCTGGCTATTTGGCCCAAAGCTTGCTTCGAGGGCCTATTTACATATGTTTTTTGGGTCCATCTTTCTAAGAGCAGACCTCACTGCTAGTGTGACTATTTGGCTTGTAGGATTCTAAGGCATGCTTTATGCCGGGGATGTATGACTGAAACTTGGCTGTATGGTCTGGATGTGCATCTTCCCATGGACACACCACACTATGGATGTGCAAGCCCCAGAGCTAAAGAATTCCAAGACATGGCTCTCTGCAGGGATGGAGTTGGTGGTGTGGAATGGGCATCCACACAAATGGGGGCATGGTCTTTAGCAGTACTGGATAGAGCGGAGAAGGTGTCTGCCTCTTCCTATACCATGTTCTTGCATAGAACTTGGAGGAGTACTAGATATCTACATTCTACCAGATCATTTACCTAATTGAAGTATGCTGATTAAGAAGTAATGAATAGCAATACCAATATTAAGTAAGGTCTGTTTGTAAAGTAAGAAGACTAGGATATATAACAGTATGTTAACTTGGTTTATAAGTTGAAATATTTAGACTTGTGGTATAGGGGTTTCTATTTATACTATCGATATTATCTCAGGCCTTGCAAATGGTAGGGACTGGTTTAGCTAGGTGTTCCAAATTCTATTTTCTAGAAGCAATATTCACTTTTTATTAGGGACTTGAGTTCTGTTTATTTATAGAAATTTAGATCCTACAGGAAAATTTGAGGTCATTTTGTCCACTCCAAAAGTAATGGAAAATCACTTTGTAGAGTCCATGACCAGTTCTTATTCTGCCTCTATTTTAATCTTTTTTAGACACAGACAACAATTTATAAGGCAGTGCTTCTCTATATATCATTAATTTAAATTTTAAAAATAATTTCTAATAGTCCTTTTATTTCTTCTCCATTTGTTCATATGAAATAGAGTTAAGGCTCAGGGTCCCTATTCTCCAACTTACACCAAGAATCAGCCCTGAGTCCATTGTGTCTGCACTGAGACTTTTCTCTGGGGATGAGAATTCACTGGTTTTTCTGTGCATACCTTATGTATTTATATATACTCCATTCATTTTTATATTCATTCAATGAAGATTTATTGAGTGCCTAAGGGCTTTTTTACATTCCTTAGTTCAGAAAACATTCTCAGAGAGCTGTCATTATTTCACAGTATTAATTTTAATTTTACTACAATAAAAAATTTAGCTCTGCTTTATAAGAAATGTATTTGTTTTTCTAGGGGAGACATTTTGTTTGGTGACTAAGAAATTTCTCATTCAGGCATTGCTTCTTATATTTATTTTATTAAAAACTTTGCTGATGAGGAGGAATATTGTGATTATACTCTCTCTTCCAACGAATATGTGGTAGGAAATAAGATAAATGGATTGTTAACAGAGTGTAAATGTTAAATGCAGTTGACATAAAAAAAATATTAAAAAAGACACACCAAAATTTTTAAACTAAATAAAAAATATCAAAGTTCCAAAATACAAGATCATACAAATATAAATTATATTTCTATATAAGCAGTGAAGGATCCACACATAAAATAGGAAAATAATTTCATTTACACTAGATAAAAATAATAACATTCTTAGGAATGAGTATTTAAACAGGAGTTGTAAGGCTTGTATGCTGAAAATCACAAAACATTGTTGAAAGACATCAAAACAGACTTAAATAAATAGAAATGAATCACATTTTTATGGCTTGAAAGGCTAAATACTGATAAGATGGTACTATATTGACCTATAAATTCAATGAAATACCTGCCAAAATTCCAGCTGTTGTCTTACATAACCTGGCAAACTAAAGATAAGATTTATATTGGCAGCCAGGGATCTATAGCCAAATTTATCATGAAAAAAAGAAGCAAATTTAAAAAACTCAAACTTCATGATCTCAAAACTTACTATAAAGCTACATAAATGTCAGTGGTATTAGCATTATGTCAGACAGATAGATCAATGGGATAGCTTTTAAAGTGCAGAAATATAACTTCATTTTATGATCAATTGATTTTTGATAAGGGTTTCAAAATACATTCAATGTGGAACAACTAGTTTCTCAACCAATGGTCGTGGTTCGATTTAAAAAAGTAGAAATAATCCAAATGCCCATCAAGTAATGAATGGATAAACAAAGATACATTCATACAATGGAATTTATTTAACCATAAAGAGCAATAGTGTATAGGGACATGCTACAGCTCAAATAAACTTAAACATTATGCTAAGTGAAAGAATCCAGGCACCACAGGCTATATATGTGTAGCTCCACCTATATGAAAAGATCTCACTCAGTTCTATTTAAATACCTCCTCTGTTGATATATTAGGAATTTTTATCTTCAGTTAGTAATAGCTCACCTTCATTCAATTCTGCAAAACTGATTTTTTAAACACCAGGAATGCCTAATGAAATTAGGCTTTTGATCAGGCTTGGAAATAAATGAATACAAATTCAAGTACATGAGGTATCGTATTTCTACAAAATTAGTCTAACGAGAATAAATGCTGATTTAGATAAATATAACCATAAAAGCCAGCTCAAACATGGTATTTTAATTTGAACCTAAACAATGAAGTTTGAGCTGCTACTGATTTTTGAATGTTTTTTTTTAAACTTTATTGTTGAAAGTATTACATAGGTCCCCCCCTTTAAGCCATTGTGTGTTGTTTTATTTTAATTAAGAAAGTATATTTTAAGATATCTTTTGCAAAAGTAAAATCTCTGTTATTTTTTTTATAAATATGGAATAGAATATATGTTCTATTCATGCTCTAGAAATAAGTATGGTTAAATATGAGTATGAGAATCAGAAATGAATTAGTAATGACTACAAACTGCTTCTGCTTAACATTAGTAATTCATTTTTAAAAAGTGAATATGTTGAATAAAAATGCTGAGAGATTATTTTCTAACATTTTACATAAAAATTATAATGCATGACATGTCAACCAATTTCCTAAAATATAACTGTAATTACAGTTAAACAACAACATAAAAGTAAGAAGAGATATTTGGTTGTAAAAATGCAAACAATATCACTTGTACAAAAAAACAGTTGCTTTGAATATTTACTGCCTCTTTCAGAGGTCACTCTCATTTTCTTTATGGTTTTTATAACATGTACATAAGATTAAAACTACTCCAGACTATAAAAATGTTGTACTATTGCATTTTTTGGAAATATATATGAATCTTAAAATGTGTCATTGTGTCTAATAGAAATACATTTTCCTATGTAAACAATAATCTAAAAAATCTTTATATTGAAAGTCACATATATTCTAGGTTTGTTTGGTTTTTCAATTAAAAAAATGAGACAGTTTTTTAGAAAATTTATTTGAACAGACAATTTGAGGAGTAGGCCTGATAGTAAGTATGTAAAGAGTGCTTGGAGAAAAAAAAAGAAAAAGAAAGGAAAAAAGAAAAGAAAAAAAAAAAGGTGTGATGTGTTCTCTGATCTCTAGGAAGTCACAGTTCAATGGGAAAACACTTGAACACTTACACATAGCACATTACAAAAGAATGCAAGTGTTGTATTTTAAAACTGTGAAGTGGTAAGGGAGACCTGGGATGGGGTAAGCATGCAAAATGAGCAGGGCCTGCCTTAAAGAAAGAATATCCTTCATTGGTCAGAGGAAGAAGAAAAGATCATAAGCAAAAGCCTGAGACTCTCTAAGCACATGGTTTGCTTAGGGCATGTGTGAGGAGAGAATGCAGTGTTTCCCTCAGGATGTCAAGAAGTAAACTAGAATGTGGCAAGAGACAGTAAAAGAATCATTGATCAATTTTTAGTGGCAGGAAAAAAAAATCAAGAATTTCACCTTCAGATAATGAGAAATAGATGTCAGAATAGCCACACTCATTCATTCAACAAAGGAAATTCTAATGTTCGATATAACCATGGAATTAAAAAAAAAAAAAAAAAAAAACCACAAAGACAACATTCCAATAGCAAAGCGAAATCTGTAATGCTCAAGTCTATGTTTACGAAGACAGCTTGGATATGAAACAAGTTGTGCATGGGTCTTCAGGGAAACTATGGCTCCTGCCATTGGTGAAAATGTTGGCAAAGGGGAGGGAGCAGTGGCGGAGAAGCTGGATTTGAAAGGAGCTGCAAAGATGGAATTAGTATAACGTGAAGGTTACTGCATGTAGAATGGTGGAGACCAGAGAGTACTAATGCTCAAGATTTGTGTTCTTGATTTTGGGTGAGTAGTAACCATGTGGTGGAAAGGAATGCAAGGCAAGGATAGTCTTTGGAGTTAAGATGAATTCACTTTGAGGTGTATGAGCTTCATATGTCTTGGAAATTTTCGAGTGGATATGCAAGAGTAAGACGCTGAAGTGATTTAAAACTCAGGAAGATTGTCTGGGCTTGATGTCTGAAGAGATGGAAGATGGCAGATGTGGATTGTGAATTCAATCTGATTCACAATGAATTCAACTGAATGTGTGCTTGGTTCAGGTAAAATCAAAGACAGTGATTTAGGTCCTAAGTTAGAAAGAAAGGGGAAACTTTTTATTAAAATAAAGGAACTGCAGTACAGGTAGGCCTCAAGGAGTTTAGAACAGAGTTTTGGAAGGCAATGAACCAGAGTAGCAGTAGGGAGAAGCTTCATACTTACTTGATATACATCCTCTCCACCTATTTTTCTCCTAGATATACTTCCAGTGATGGAACTCCTTATGAAAAAGATCACCAGCATCCTTATCTTGCCAAATCCAAGGGTCAAAATGAAGTTTTCATTACTAACCTTCTCTATCTTCCTTCTGCCTCTCTCTCTCCCTCAGTTCAGAACATTGAGCTAGACATACTATTAAATTCATGTTATGGTATTATATAGTTTTATGAAATAATTTCATCTTTTATATCTTTTAATTTTTTTAAATTTTTACTGTTTTCATTTTCATCTTTTGGGAACTCTAGTTATACATATCTTGGTTAGAGGTAATTTCTCCTTTTGAATAAATAAGCCTTTGAAACTTGAATTTCTCTTATGATTAGTGATTTTGAGCATCTTTCCATATACTTATTTCCCATTTGTGTGTTCTTTGGAATTTTAATTTAAAAAAATATATTTTTATTGATTTCAGAGAATAAGGGAGAGGAAGAGAGAGATAGAAACATTAATGATGAGAAATTATTGGCTGCTTCCTGCATGTCCCCAACTGGGATCAAGCTCACCTTGACCTGAATTGAACCTAGAACCCTTTGGTCTGCAGACTGACACTCTATCCACTGAGCCAAACCAGCTAGGGTTGGGATTTTCATTTTTATTCATTCATGATCTTCCCAAAATTGCTTATCCAACAGAATTCCTACTGTATTCAGTGTTTTGAGAAACTCACTTTTATTATAGGGTTCTTTTAGAACACTGGATTGTGGGGATGTTTTCAGAATTCAGTTGTTTGTTTGTTTTTTTCTTCTTTTCTTATCCTAGGTGCTTTTCTTGTTTCTATAAGAGAATTAGGTGAGGCTCAAAAATTAAGCCATTGGAGGAAAATGGAAGTGAGAGAAATACTTCCACTTTGTAGAATGTGCCTGGTGTATTTTGTAGAATAAAGTAGCAGAACTTTGCCAAATTAAGTTTATACATAATTTATGAACCCAAACTCTTCTTTTATGTACATATTCTAAAGAAATTCTCACACACCTTTTTTCATTTCAAGATGGATCCAGTATGGATAAAAAATATTTTACTAATTTATATCTAACATTTTGCCCAACAACAGAGAATATAAGCCCTTTTCATATACTATTCACAAATTCTGATTAAAAATATAGTCATTTAGAAAACAGTGTGGAGAATCCTCAAAAAATAAAAAATGTAATTACCGTAGGACCCAGCCATCTAATTCTGGGTATATATCCAATTAAAGCAGGATCTTGAAGATTTAATTTGCTTACCCATGTTCACTGAAGAATTACTCACAATAGTTAGGAGGTGGAAACAACCCAAATGTGCATTGACAGATGAATGGATAAAGAAAATGTGGAATATAAAAGGGAAGTGGGGAGAGGGGAGTTCAATGGGGAGGAAAGGGAGACATATGTACTACTATTTGTAATACTTTAAAGAATAAAATAAAATTTTTAAAAAGTGACTATCTTGTAAAATCTATGTAGTTTAACATTTTTTAAAGAAAACAATTGCTCTGCCTTAATATATTGAATATGTTTTCTCAATAATATAGCAGCCAATTTTAAATAGACTATATAAACAAGTATAAAAATGATTTACCACTTCTACCCAAAACTATTCAGTTATTCATGCATTAATTATGAAATAAGAAAAGAATTACTTTACAATAAACATTTAAAAAATAAAGGTTCTGTATACATTGTTTTCACTGATTTTAAAGCTAGGCAAGTTTGGGATATACTGTTCTGTGACTGTGTTGTTGATAAATGCGATTACTGAGCTATTAGTCATGTATCAATAGATATATATGTAAGGACAGACAACTCCCCCAAAGTATAAGAAGGGCAAAAGAAATATCAAACCTTTTGAAAGGAAAGTGTAGAATGGAACAGAAAAAGCAGTGAACATGTTATTTCATTCAGCTCTTCTCCTTGATGGAAAAGTTATTAATCAGAAATTGATGAAATTTCAAAATCTAAAAATGTCTAAGGTTGTAGTTTTGTAGAAGGCAAATAATACCAGACATATTCAATTTATTCTTATGACAGAATGACAAGGGGGAAGCTATACATCTAACAGATTGGGAATTGAGCCAGCTTCTTCAGTGTGAACTATGTTACAATTACCTTAGCAATCTAGGAAGTACAACGTTATGTAGGTGCATGTACCCGAAGGGCAGTGATGAAAAGTTTATTGTCAACATCAGAGGACATAATGAATTTTCTTTCTTTGCAGTTGTCAGGGTTTTGTATGTAATAATTATATAATGGATTGAAATTCTTAAAAAGAGAGTGCTTCTTGGTTTATAAAAAGTCAAAGTGACTTGTTAATACTCTGGAATACAAAAGTAAGAATCTGATGCCTTCGTAAAAATGTGAAATTATAGACCTATTACAAATAACTTTCTTTTCAAATAGTCAGTGTAAGATAATTGTCTTTAAGAAGATTATAGCATCTAACCGAAAAAGTATAAAATGACACAAACTATACAGTGTGGCATTCATTTGAGCATTATCTGTTAAGAAATGTGATCTTACTTAAACTTTTTTTTTTAATTTCACACGGACCAGATAAATAATATGCTGTAAGATTACTACCAGAAAGTTATAGGGATTTTATATATACTATATGAAATTTCTTTGGGAAAGATGTTAATTAAAAATTAAATAACAAAGTACAGAGCTGTTTTATAATGTAGTATTTCTTCTACCTGCAGAAGTAGTCAGTCCTTTAAAAATAATTGTTAAACATGCAACATAACTTAATATGAATTAATAATTTCTCTATCTAAAAACTATCATCACTTATTTGTCTCCAAAATAACAGAAGCAGGATATTGTTTCATCTCTAAGAAAACTAAATAAACTGACACTTTCATATTTTAATTTAGGGAATGCTTTGAAAAAGTACAATTGACCAAAAGTAAGGAGAAAATAAATGTTTTTAGGTGACTTTATGCTAATAATAACCGTCCAATAATCTAAAATAAATAAGGGAAATAAATTTTCCAAGAATTCTTTATAACATTGATTTTACATAGTGAATTCTACAAAGCGATTTTAGCTATATACATTCTTCTCACCATTTCATTTATATTATTTTCAAACAAGTCACCATCATTTCTCAGCTAGACAAATAATATTTGTTTTTCCTGATTGCTTGCTCTCTGCTATGACGGGTTTTGCATATTACATCTGCTGTTACCTTTTCAAGTAAAAATCAAATATGGCTTCCTCTTTCCTGCACCAAAACACCCAATGGCTTTCCATTATTCACAATAAAAAGCAGAAAATGTCACTTGTCTACAAGGTCTTATGTAATCTTTCCTCAGAGTAAGTCTAGCTGTTTCTCGAGGCAACTGTAAAACTTGATTTCTCAATCTCTCCTGACGTGATTTTTCTCATTATTCAAGGTTCTGCTCACCTCACCTTATAAATCTAAAGTAATAACCCATCTCTTTGACTGAACTTTCCTTTGTATTTTAATAGCTTTATTGTATTCATTCTTTATGTCCATATATAAATATGCATGTGTACATACTAGTATATTCATATTTTAATTGTTCATTTGCCCTATCAGAGCATAGATTCTATAAAAGCAGACAATTTTTCTTGTTTTCTTTTCTATTTGTAAAACCCAGATAGAACAGAAAAAGTTTTTGTGGAATAAATTAATTAAAAAAAACCCCACAAGGTATAAATAGTGTACATTTCTCAAAACTATTCATTTTGGGAATGTTGTCATTGGGCAAAGTTAGTAATTCCTCTTAAACATGCAGACTGACAGTTTCAGGTTGATGAATGTGAATGATAGTTCTTATATATTTGATCCTTTATGTGCCTTTTCTGTGACTCCCTTGGTAACTGCCTTTAAGTTTGATTAGAATATAAAATAACATGCTATTTATCTTTACTACCCTATCTTAGATCATGGATAATTACTATTTTCAGTTACTTTTTTCTTAGGAGTAATTCTAAGTAAAAATAAAACATATAACTTCAAAGTATATTTCATTCTATCCATTGCTCCGAGGAAAGTTATTAATTCATATAAGACAGTCAGATCTTCAATTATCCCTTTTTAGTTTTGATTGACAGGGGTCCTCTTACATCAGTTGCAGAATTCATGTAGCTGTTAACAAGGTGCTGTTTCAGCCCTTTTATCAAGATTCTTCACAGTCTTAAGAAGGGAAGTCATAACAACCATCATATTTTACAGTGATCTCCCATTTCACTTACTATTGTTTTCTTGTGATTTTTTTTCACCCCAGAAATTGAAAAATTCCAAGGTTCTGATGGAAAAAAGGATGATGAAGAAAAGAAATATCTTGATGTCATCAGCAACAAAAACATAAAGCTCTCAGAAAGGGTATTGATCCCTGTGAAACAATATCCAAAGGTACTGCATTGCATGCTTTGGTCTCATAAAATTCAGAAAAAAATAAAACACGATAAGATGATATTTTATTCACTGACTTTTATAAACTAAATATTTAAAGTTTCATTATATTGGTGTACAAAATATATGATACTGATATAGAGAAAGGAAAAGTTTTTAAAGAATAATGATGAGAATAATTGTCAGCTGAAGTCTCCAGCATTTTTGTTCTGTAAATGCAGGAAGCAGAATTAGATACTTTAATAATTTATTTAACATGTTAGTGGTTCAGTGTTTAAATATGTACACTCAGTTGATTATGTTTTGGTTGATGTTCAAATGTATATTCTTATTATAAAAATGAATAGAATTTAGAATGGTACTAAATATGTAACATTCGCCAATCAGAAGGAAATTGTTATATCCAGGGATGAAATAGAGTCTTTATTAGACCCTTGGATTATAACCATCAATCTTCTGTAATCAGGAGACTACATAGAAATAATTATGGTATTGTTCTCTTCCAAGTACTATTTTACTAGACATTTTGTCATATGAGGTTTAAATAATCACAATCAGGATTATAAAAATATATCATTCAATGGCATGATTTCATTGTTATATTCATATTAAATTCCAAGAGAGGTTTTTATTCTTTTAAATGCATTAAGTAAGCCACAATGAAAATTCAAATATTCAAGCTGGTAACTTACTTTCTAAAGAGTTAATCTGAAGAAAGGACTATGTAATTATTCTAATAATAAAGATTATATAAATAGATGATATAGTTTCTCAATTGTCTTCTAATGTGGTACATTTTAGTAAATATAATTAAGTGGAATGCTACGTTTGTAATTATTTCAAAAAGGGATTAAACTGTTGCAGTCCACCAAACCATGAAATTTAACTTTCAAATGAAGTTTTTATGCATGAAAGTTTTTAGTTTTTGTCTGTTTCTTCCTTTTTTTTTTTAAGCTAGATTGCAAGAAAGGTGCATTCAATAGATATAATTTCACATTAAATTATATTAGACTTACTTTATAATCACATTTTTATAAATATTAAATTGAGAAGTCATAAAAAAATAAATGAAATATTTTACAGAGTAATGAAATATGGTAGAAATAGGGGTTATTAAGAAAGTTGTATCTTTTATTAAAGAACATAATTACCCCATTATAATCTAGAGTGCAAGGATTTTTGAGTAAATTCCATACTTATATATTATATAACTTGATAGTGTTTCTCAGAAGGACACTTGTCTATTCACTGGACATGAAAAAGTCAGTGAAAAACTCAATGTCTGCTTGTAAATAAAATCCAGCTTTCTATCTTTGAACAAATTAGGTTGTCAAGTAGTAGAAGGCATCTCAAGTTCAGATTGCTCTTCAAGTGACAGTACGTGTGCTTTTATGCTGAATATTAAAGTAGTTTATTTTAATATTGGGACAATATTTTTCAATTTTTAAAATTTACAAATAGTTGATATGAAATCTTATATAGTAGGTTATATTAGTTTCAGGTGTACAATACAGTGATTCAACATTTTATACCTTACAATATGACCATCCCGCTAATTCTAGAAGTCATCTGTCACCATGTAAACTTATCAAATGAATATATATCAAGTGAATATAATGTATTTTGTGGCATCTAATTTTTTAAATTTGATTTTATAATGTATCTCATGAGCAAATTATTATACCTTTAGAATCACAGAATTCTTAAGTTGGGACTAACCTTGAAAATCACAGAATACGTGAAACTTTCGTTTTGTGGATGAGGTACCTGGGAGGTTATGAATTGCTCAAAGACATAGCTTTGAGACACACAGAGATACTCAGAGAGACTGCTGTTGTTTTAGACTAGAGGCCCAGTGCATGAATCTGTACACAGGTGGGCTCCCTGGGCCTGGCCAGTGATCAGCGTCTCTCCCAGACCTGATTGGATCCAGTGGTGGGTGGGAGGGTTGGGCCACAGGAGGTTGGCCGGCTGGGAGATTGGCCAACTGGCGCATGGGGTGGTTGGAGGGAGTGCAGGAGGTTCCAATTGTGGTGAATGCAGCCAACAGGCTGGTGGGAGGAGCGTGGAGGTTGGCTGGCTTTGGGAGGTTGGCTGTGGTAGTGCACAGCCCCTGCATTGAGCATTTGCCCCCTGGTGGTCAGTGTGAATCATAGCGACTGGTCAACCTGTAATTCTGCTTGTTCAGTTATAAAGGTCGCTTAGGCTTTTGTATATATATAATAGACTAGTGGCCCAGTGCATGAAAATCGTGCATGGGGAAGGGGAGTTGTTCTTCAACTCGGCCTGCACCCTCTCCAATCTGGGACCCCTCGAAGGATGTCCTACTGACCGTTTACAGGGATCAGGCCTAAACTGGCGGTCAGACATTCTTTTCACAATCCATGACTGCTGGCTCAAGCCCCTAACCACTCTGCCTGCTTGCCTGCCTGATTGCCCCTAAGCACTCTGCCTGCTGGGGTTCTCGCCCCCAAATGACCCACCACCAGCTTGATCACCCCCAACTCCTTCTCCCATTGGCCTGTTTGCCCCCACTTTCCTTCCCCACTGTCCTACTCCCCCCAACCGCCGCCCCCCTGCTGGCTTGCTCATTCCAAAATGTCCCCCTGCTACTGTCCTGATCACCTCCAACTGACCCTCACTGATGGCCTGATCAACTTAATTGGCCCCTCTGCTGGTCTGCTTACCCCCAACGGTCCCTGCCATCCCTTCCTGGCCTGATCACCCTCCGACAACCCAAGGTCCCAGCTCCTCCTTTTTTTCTTTCTTTTTTCCCCCCAACACCTCCTTGAGTAGAGGCCAGGGCAGGCTAGAAGGAAGTATCTAGGATTTATTTACCTTCTATAATTGAAACTTTGTAGCCTTGAGTGAAGGCCAGGGCCATCCAGGGCGGGCGGGAAGCTTGGCTTCTTCCATTGCTGGGGCAACCCAAGCCTCCTGCTTGCTTCTGCTCCATGCTGGCTGCCATCTTGGTTGAGTTAATTTGCATTCTGGTTCTTGATTGACTGATGGGTGTGGCTTGTGAGTGTAGCAGAGTAATGGTTAATTTGCATGTTTCTCTTTTATTATTGTAGATTCCTCAGTTTTTGTGAGCCATTATATTTTTAATTTGATTAATTATGCTTACATATTTGTGTAACTTTTTCATGCGAAATATGGAAAATGAAATTAATAGATTTATGTCATATTATAAAATTTCAGTTTATGCTTTAGAAAATTTACTATTTTTAATTGATGAATAGAATGCCAAATCACTGCATTTGTTTTTAAAAGGCTGTGCATTTCATCCATCTAGTTATCACACATAAGAGAACTCTTATTAGAGTTTTTTACAGGAAATAAGTACTGAGAAACAGAACAGAATTATCTAAGGTGACCTACATTTGTTTTCATTTACTCTTTTACTATATGATAATATTAAAATAAATCTTTTGAAAACCATATTTCATTACAAAAGTGGTGATTCTCTCCAAGTGAGTGATTTTTGTCTTCTTCTCACAAAAATATCAGTGGGGTTGAAATAAGATATGAACACTGAACTTGAGTCTTAGTAGATGTACCCTTGTGAGCTATAAACTATGTGGTGTAGGTGATACTATGAACTGCTGAGAGGAGCACAACAGTATTTATGGATTTAAAGTTTAATGTTTTATAATAAAAAGGGATTTATCCTTCAGGGGATACACTGGAAACAGATATGTTTTTGACAACTCCTCTCAGAACCATCTTTGCTCTTGATGTTACTATTTGAACTCTTAATTAATGTGGTCCTGACACAGTCCTTTCCAACAAAGGTTAATAAATAATTATGGGGGTTCTTGAGGAAATAACCTTTTCCTGACTTTACTACATGTCCTTTCCAGGTAGATTTTGTTTCAGTTAGTCTTCAATTTCAAGTTAAGTTACTGACTTAATTAATATATAGAATGAAAAGAAGTTTAAGATTTAAACTTATGAAACATAAGGATGGTCTTATTCTATGTTAAAAATGATTTGTATAGTTCTAATGCTTTATGTTTAATCACATAACTTGGAGAAAATATGCCACATTATGAAATTATTTTAACAAATAGCTTTTCTTACTTGATTTTAACATTTTTGTTTATAACAAAATATTTGTTTGTAAATAAATAGGCCTTATACATCCATTGTTTGCATTTGCAAATGTTTTAGAATCAGAGCAATTATTTCCTGATGGTCAAGTCTCCAAGGAGGTAAAATGTGGCAATATGTTCTTCTATAATCCTAAAAGATTCAAGCAGAGAACTCGCCATCCTAACCATTATCTCTTTTTCCTTAAGTTCACATATATTATATTTTATAGTCAATATATTTTTTTTTTTTTTTTTTTTTTTAGTTTTAACATCTCTAACTGGTGTGCATATTATAATCAAAACTAGAGGCCCAGTGCACAAAATTTAGGCACAGAGGGGGTGTCCCCTCAGCTTACCTTGCACTCTCTCTAATCTGTGACCCCTTGGGGGATATCTGACTGCCAGTTTAGGCCCGATCCCCAAGATCAAGCCTAAACTGGCAGTCATAAATCCCTCTCACAATATTGTACTGCTGGCTCCTAATTGCTCACCTGCCTGCCTTCCTGGTCACTTCTTACTGCCCCCACTGCTGGCCTGATCCCCAACTGTCCCACTCTGCCAGCCTGGTCACCCCTAACTAACCCTCCACCAGCCTGATCACTCCCACTGTCCCCCAACCAGCCTGGTTTCCCCTCATGCCCCCTCTCCCCTGCCAGCCTGTCACCCCATGCAACCTGCTGTTCAGTCATTTGGTTGTTCTTCATTAACCCCCCTGCCGGCATGGTTGTAGGCAGCCATCTTGAGAGGGCATGAGGGTCAATTTTTATATTACCTCTTTATTATATAGGATAATTTTACAGCCTTTATCAGGCAAGTAGTGGTCAAAACTCATTCTTTTAATCTGTGAAGTTGCACATGTAAACTTGGTTGTGGCTTCTTATGTCGAGTTGTTTATAGTGTTAGAAATATGCATTTTGAATTTAATCACTGTTCAACATGTTTCCAAAGATTACTTTGTTATTTAGTGTTGATTATGATTTAGTGCAAATCTATTACATATGCAAAAAAAGAATAGAACCATAGAACCATTTGGTTTTGCTGAGGACAACATTCATGCTTGGAAGAAGGAGAACAATACTGTACTTTCTTAGCTCTCAACACAAAAGTGACTGACAAGACCTAAGAAAAAAAGATGGGCACAAAAGGCCAGAGCTGTATTGTGTTTTGTTTCTGCTAGATGTGCAACAGGAGCTCCCATCAGAAGCATGGGCAAGTTAAGAGAGCATTGGAGGATACAAAGATGTACTTGCTGGAGGAGATCTACCTGTCGCTTGCGACTGTACCTCCATTTCTCAGCCCCTCCATGTCTTTTAAAAATATATTTTTGATGTTGCCTTCAGAATTCACTGAAATACATCAGAACTTCTCTAAATTAAATTTGCCCCGAGGCCCACTTTTCATTTCTCTCCTTGAGTCACTGCCAACATTTTAAAGCAAGAGATTGCCAGGAGTATAAATCAGCCCCAAATGTGGCCCTTTTTAAGATCAAACACAGCCATGTTCCCCTGTGCTGCTTTGCAAATCAATTCCTTATGCAGATTAATGCAGAAAATTAAGGTTCTAAAATATGTTCAAAGGCATCACACTTGCTCTATATTTCATCTTACTCTACGCAGTCCCAGAGAGAGGGACTGCCTTCCTTGCTTGGTTGGAAGCCTGTCCTACCACAGAGCTGTTTCCTTCTTTACACTTTGAAAAATGAAACTATAAGTCCAAGTCTTTGATTAGTGTTATTTTTTCTGACTTTATAAGTAATTATCAGATCATTTAAGGGTAGTTATAGAGACCAGAGATACTAACCGAGGAAATTATGACCACATTTCAAAGCCAATATAGCCAGAGGTAGAAACACCTCTCTCTTTTTCTAAGCAGTGTGGTTATCCCAAACCCACTCTGCAGTTTTCATCTTAAACCCATTTCATCTTTACAGACAGAGACCATTGCATAGCATCACTTTTAATTGTCTAAAGGAAATGGAAGAAATAATTTGACGAGACTTATGATTTCAATTTCATTTATATCAATTTCCTAGTCCCTCACCTATGAATTTAAATTAAACTTATGGACACTGACAGCTGTATGGTAATTGCAGGGAGGTAGGGTGGAGGAGGGTATAAAGTGAATAAACAGTAATGGATGGAGACTTGTCTTGGGGTGATGAACATACAATACAGTGTACAAATGATGTAGAATTCTGCACCTGAAACCTGCATAATTTTGTTAACCAGTGTCACCCCAATAATTTCAATAAAAAGGAAAAAATTAATTGAGAAAATAATAATACTCAGATTCACATTTTCTCTTGGGAAAATAACAAAAATCAAAGTGCTGTGGACTCCATTCTCTCCAGTAGAATGATACCTGAAATAACCCTGTTTTCTTCTTGCAAAATTTAGAAATTTGCAGTGATATTGCCTTTTCTGATGACTTTCTTGTAATTAATGCTCATCCCATGTATTTCAATATTATTTTTTCATTGGAAACTTAATTTTTTGTCTCTATCTCACATTGATCCATGGGTTTTTAATTCTGATTTATATATGCTTCTCTCCACATCCTCTTTTTTTATGGGCTCAGCCACTTCCTCACAAAATATGTCCTCATATTTCCTGAAATAATCTGTCCTTCTTTCTATGTCTGGTTTAATATGTTTTATCCATCCTGCGAGGTCATTTCACTTTTATTCTCAACTGAAAAACTAAAAACTACTTCAAAAGGATCATGAAATTACAAATCCTGTTGATATGTCCATACTTACATCTTTACTGAAGGGTTCCTTGAGTGCCTAAAGATCTTCATCTCACAACCCTGTCTGTAATCTTACCATTCATTATTTGCTTGTTTCATCATGTGTTTGTTTGTTTAATAAACTTCAATAAGTTTCTCTGCACCCATTAGAGCACAGATGGCTCTTTCATCCCTTTTGATGTTGCAGTAGAAGTGGCTTCGACATAAATCTTTAAGAGACTAGATAAGAAAGATCACTTTTAGAATCAAGAGGAAAAATGTTACCAATTGAATGGATTCCAAAATTATTATTAAATTTGAAGGACTTATTGACATGTAGAAGTAAGTGAATTCTATATAAATTCAAGTACTTATATTTTAACATCTTGAGATTAACAGAAAAGCAAATTATCTAGAAAAGGTACAGGAAATGTAAATTAATGCATCCACTCGAAACTTTCAGGTAAGGATTACTGCTCCTTTACTAAATTTTGACCTTACTACACCTAACTTTTTGAAAGAAATTTAAATCCATGTAGAAAATTGTGAATGAATGTCACCTTTATAATTTTTTTTTTAATTTTTAAGTAATGTTTAAAAGAAATTTTATAGGATTTGTATTTTTATCATTTTATAAATATTTTTTAAAAATGTGGGTTTCATAAATGTCTCACCCAAATAAAACACTACTCAACACTTATTATTAATATCCATGCAAAAATTTTAAAATATTTCCAAATGTACACTAGCATTCAGAGCATCACTATTAACAATAGCCAAACAGGAAATTAGCATATTCCCTCTTTATTAGATAGGATAGACCCCATTTTTTAAATTAAATAAGAAACCAGTGATATCACCAGATAGTTTTGAAACATATACTGTTGAAAGCAAATAGAAAAGGAAAAACAAAACTTGCACTTCACTTAGAAAACTGCAAGTTAAGATAAATATGCAATGCTTCTATTCTTTATCAAACTGACAAAAAAGTTTTATAATAACCAATAATATAGTTATTATATGGGGAAAAATATACTTCACTTCATAACCTGTTCATCAGAGCACTGAAATTCAATCATTTTGGGAAACAATTTTACAAAATTAATGAAAATCATAGAGGCACAGACTTGGAAGCAATTGATTTATTTTAGAATTTTACATATATGCTAGAGGCCTGGTACACAATATTTGTGCATGGGGTTTGCTGGGGGGGGAGGGGGGGAGAAACTGGGGAGGCTGGCTGGCCACAGCAGGTTGGCTGTGGGAGCACGCTGACCATCAGGGGTCAGCTCCTGCATTGAGTGTCTGCCCCCTGGTGTTCAGTGCATGTCATAGCGATTGGTCAACCAGTTATTCTGATCATTCACTTGTAAGGTCACTTAGGCTTTTATATATATATATAGTTGTGTGCGCTTGCGTGTGTGTGTGTGTGTGTGTGTGTGTGTGTGTGTGTGTGTTGTATAAAGGTAGGTAAATGATATAAAAACAGATAGATATAAGTAAAAGTAAAGGTTTCTTTTCTGTTGCTCTTTTGTGCTATTTGAATTATTATTAATAGTTAATTTTTCTAGTAATCATATTTTTAAAATTGTTTGGTCTATTGAAAACATTTAAAATAGAAAAGAAATAAGTTGGGCTAATTAGTGATGGACTGCCTCCTGCACACCCCACATTGGAGATCGAGCCTGCAACCCAGGCATGTGCCCTAACCAGGAACTGAACCATGACTTCAACTACTGAGCCAGGCCATCTCTCTATCCTTCCCATTTTATAGAAAAATAAATTAAGTCTCTAAGAGCTGACTTGCCAAAAGCATGGTAATTAGGAAATAACCAGTTCAGGATCATACCCAGCCACTCTGAATTCACAGCTTGTTGTCTTTGCCTCATTACACTGTGTGATTTTGCTATTATTATGTAAGGAAATAGCATCTTCAAACATCTAGTACAAAATTTAACCCCAAGTATGACTCTTCAAAATCTGTTATGAACTTAAAAACCAGGTGAAATTTTTTTCTTTATATAAAAAAATAATACACTTCTATTTCTGGTTTATGAGTAAATATGCTTAAATGAAGAGTGTCGTCTAAAACTCCAGTTTAGAGAAACAACTAACTTTAAAACATCATAAAATAGTCTTTCATTCTGGGATTTTAGACTTAGAGAATTAGGGTTTCTGTGAGTACCCATTATGTCAAACACTAAGAAAGCACAGTGAGCTGCTCTTCTATTCCTTCAAGAACACTGGTGATAAGAATACTGAAGCAACAAACTTTAAAAATATTTAAGAAATTTTTCTAGAGTCACACATTGTATCATTGATAGTGTTAACATTGCAATTCAGGTCTGTTTGCCCCAAAGCCTCTCCTCTTTGCATTAAACCATTGTTATAATTCACTTTCTTTTATATGAAGAGGCATTGAGATAATTCTGAACACAGTCTGCGAAGGCCCACAGATGGAAAAGCAGATGTATTTCTCCTCTGGTGTTAAGTGAGGCAGAAATAATAGACTCATTAGTTGGAGTGTATCTCATAGGTCGTACAGTCTAATCTTCTACCCAATTCAGGAATCATTTTTACAAGATCTGCAATACTCATCAGCCTGCCTTATGAATACCTCTAGTGATTAAAAAGACAATTTGCTGTAGTACGAAACAGCTAGATGTAATATTGAGCACTTTTGCTGTTCATTTTTTTTTCCTCATTGAAGTAAGACCTTTATCCCTGTAAGTTGATAGTGGACCTGGTTCTGCTTTCTGCATCACTAAAGAACTTATTTGAACCATGGTCTTACTTGAACTATCATTGATATGTCATCTTCACTTGGCTTATGGACACCACATTATATTTTTATCTCCTGTGGTAAAATTTATTTCATTTCTCGTTCTTCTCTCCTGGTTTCTCCTCTTCCACACAACTTCTTATTGTTGAAGTTCCCCAGGGATTATCTATTGGTACCCATTCTCTATCTACAACCATCTTGCCCATGGCATGATTCTAGACAATACCTCCCTCCCATACTTGGATATGGAACTGCCTACTAAGTATCACTTCACAGATGTCTATACATCTCAGAATTAACCCTTATTTTTCTTACTCCAAAAGTCCTTTACTTGTAGTTATTGGCAATAACATCCTTTTATTTGGTCAGGTCAGAAATGGTGAACTTCTCCTTGTCTCCTCTCTTTCTCCTACACATTCTATCCAATATGCCAGGCAAGCCTGGTATTCTTGACTTCAAATCAAATATATCTCATAATCTCCACTGCTATTACCCTGGCCTAAGTCAAGATCTTCTCTTACTTGAATTACTGTGATAGCCTCTTAACTCATTTTTCTGCATCTATACATGCTTCCATCTATCCCTATCCAAGTACTCACAATCACATGTGTTGTTGTTCCCCTCCTAGAATGTAGCACCTTTTAACATGATTTGCAATGTACTTATTTGCTATTTTTATGGTTTCCCCATTCTAGAATGTAAACTTCAAAATGCCAAGTCTCTTTGTCTTTCTCAATTACTTATGAATCCCAATCATCGAGAACAATGCCTAGTACTTAGTAGTTGGTTAATAAATATTTGTTGAATGAATAGAAGATAATTTTATATAGCCTACTCTCCAGACACTCCTTGGGGAGGAAATTCAGTTACTGTATGTTGGATCCCGAACAAGGATCTACTGATTCTCGCCTCTTGCCGCTTCATACAGAATTTCCAGAGGACTGATAGCAGTTGCAGCAGTGACATCACAGGTCCTCTGAAAGAGACCCTGTATGACTGTTCTCAATGAAGCCATGATGCTATTCTAATCTTGACAGAGAGTCCAAGTACTGCAAAAAGAAATTACAGTGAAAATGTCATTCAATTCTAATGCCTATATAATTGGTTACGTGGCATAACCAACTTTTCTAATTAAAATTATATTAAAGGTTAACTCAGAAATTACTTTCAACTCATTTTTGAATATCATGTTATGGTTTTTATTATATAATTATCCATTTTTAGTAAGTGCAGTATATTGAACATCATTTGACCTTTTACAAAGAGCCTATGAAGCCCTCCTTATTTTCATTCTGAATATTAATTCCAGTTAATTATTTCAGTCATCCAGGAGGTAATTTATTGGATCTATATGACAGTCACTTTATCTCCAACTTGTAAATGTGAAAATGGAAAAGTTGATTTCACTGGTCTCAGGAAGTCCTATAGTACACTAAAACAACTCTCCTAATATGACTTCAATCAGAATGGATCCAAAAGCTTCAGGATGGTATTTATTGTTAGGTGTTCTGGTTAATAATAGTGGATTTTGTAATCTAAGAAAACACAATAATTTCAAGAGAAACATCAAAGTAATGTCCATCACTAGCTACACATTTCCCCCCATCTTTCAGGTAATTTGTGGGTACAGTCCCATTAGAATTTTTGTTTAGAGGCAAACCATTAAGAGACCCAATTTTCTACTTCTTCGTATGTTTTGAAGTGCTGCTCAGAAAGTGCATGTGCCATGGATGGAAACAAGTGGTAATCTGAAGGAGCAAAGTTTGGTGAATATAGCCAGTGGGTTAATACTTCCCAAACAAGATCTTTTAATGTGCCTTTAACTGAAGTGTATGATGGTGCTTCATCATGAAGCAAACTTACTTTGCCAGGTCTTCTGGAACATTCTGGGCATTTCACGATCAAAGCATGGTTCAAATTGGTTATTTTTTGTTGGTAGCCATCAGTATTAATGATTTCACCTGATTTTAGAAGCTCATAATACACAATACCTTCCTGATTCCACCAAGTGCAGTGCATTGTCTTCTTTCCAAAGCGATTTGGCCTTACAGTCCATATTGATGGTTGCTCTGGATCAACCCATGATTTTATGCATTTGGGATTCTCAAAATAAATGCACTTTTCATCACCAGCCACAATTTGATGCAAAAAAGACTTTCTTTCCTGCTGTTGAAGCAACATTTTACTGGTAACTCTTTGGTTTTTCGTTTGTCTTTCTTTCAGTTGATGTGGCATCCATTTTCCTTTAAAATCTTTCCAATTGCTTGTAAATGAGCGAAAATTGTTTGCTGAGCAACATTTAATCTTTATGCAAGTTATTTTTTGAATTTGTCATATATCTTCATCCAATAATGCTTGTAATTGCTGGTCTTCAAATTTTTTGGTTGACTTGGACATTTTTGTCTTTCACATAGAAATCATTACCTTTAAGTGTTTAAACCAGCGTTCACAAGTATTTTGAGGTGGAGCATGTTTTCCATAAGCTTCCCAAAGTATACAGCAGCACTTTTCTTCAAAATAAAGTAATGAATTAAAACTTTCCGCAAATGCTGTGTTTTTGGCATGAAATTTGACATTTTTAAAGTGTAAAAATATCTATGATGTTAACACCTTCAGAAAATTTGACATATGAAGTTTTGAAAACTTGTTGTCAATGCAACAAAATAGCATATATATCAACATATGTGTAACCCCATCTATTGAAAAAGTTCACATTATTAACCAGTAGACCATATAGTAAGTGCCTGGAGGCAGATTGTCTTTAAAGTATAGAAACTAAGACCTGAAAAGAAGGCAAGGAAATAGAATAATTGACCTTATTTGAAAAACAACAGAGAGGAGAAAGAGAGAAAGAGATAGAAATTGATGCTGCCGTTAGTTTATTTTTTAATGTAGGGTTGAGTGGAGCAGAGGAGTATGATCATGCTAATGTGTGCTATTGTCAAGACCTCTCAATAGAGATCTCTTAATTTATATGGATGCTTTTGGAACCTGGTAATTTTTAGTCTGGCCTCTTCTCCTATAGAGTTTCTATGTTCTGGAAAGAAATCCATAAGAATATACTAAGATACAGATTTTTCTTGAGATGCAAAAGAGTTATGTAGGCACAGTACAGTATAATATAATGGGAAAATAATAGGATTTTGAAATTTAGACTTAAGTCACAACTCTGCTTTCATTCAACGACGAGAGTGGTGAGCTCTGTAAACAACTTCATTCTCAGTGTTTTTCAGCTGCAACATGAATATAATGGCATGCCATAAGGTTTCATCAGAAATGCAGAGAATATATGTACATAGTTGGCATGGTAGCTAACAGCAAATGCTGCAGCTTGCATGAGAATAATCACTAGGTAATATTATTTTTCACTCAGTCACACTCTTTTTGGCTGGGAAGCACATCTTTGTGCCACATTCTGTATGTATGATAAAACAGATAGTTGTAATTAGTTCCTCAAAGAGAGAGCAATGAAGACATTAATAAAAATAGGGATAAAATAAATGAAAGGTGATGATGAATATATTGGTGGTAAAAAGTCTTTTATTTGTTGACTATTATATATTAGGCATTTTTCTGTGATTTATATTATGACCTAACATAGTCCACTTAATATCTCTATGGATTAAGTACTATATACAGAAAGAAATTTAGAAACAGATAATTAAACTGTTTAGTCCCATGGGCATTTCATAATGAATTAAGACTAAAGAAAAGAATAAGCTTAGGCATGAATGCTATCTTCTATAATTATAGTATTTTTATAAGCTCATTTTATCCTTATTTATTTTTTCATTTTTGTTGAATTTATTGGTGTGATACTGTTTGACAAAATTATACAAGTTTCAGGTGCACAACTCATCATCTGTACAGTGTACTGTTTATTCACCACCCCAAGTCAAGTCTCCATCCTCCAATATTTATCCTCTTATGCCCTCCCCCAACTCTCCCTCACCAACCTCCCCGCTTCAGCAATCACCACACTTTTGTTATTCTTATTTATGATACTTAAATAATTCTAAAGAGGACATGTGTACTCCACCTCCTTGTTTAAACATTTGGAATTTGAAATTGAAATCTGTGAAATGCCATAAATTAGAAAATAAATGTTATACATATAATATTACATTTTGAAATGCATTTCTATAAACCACGTTGTTATTATACTCTTACATATTAGGTTTTTGACTTATAATTATACACTGCTTTGTGTTAAACCTTATGAGTGCCTACCACGACAGTAGTTTTTGCTTATTTGTTATGTTCTCATCTGAAGACACATCTCTTAGAGATAGAAATTGATGCTGCTGTTAGTTTATTTTTTAATTGCATGTACCCATGTTTCCCTGAAAATAAGACATCCTCCGAAAATAAGACCTAGCGCATGGAAAGATAAGACATCCCCTGAAAATAAGACCTAGCGCAACTTTGGGAGAAAAAATTAATATAAGACACTGTCTTATTTTCGGGGAAACAGGGTACTGAGAGAAAAATATGTGTTTTATCTAGTTGGGTATTTATTGAATAGTTCCAGAACTATCCAACAAATATCAAAGCTTCACAAAGTTCCTTATTATCTCTTGTCTGATATTAACTTTATTTCACTTATATGCTAGCCTGTGTAATATGAAATTAGAATGATAATCCATGTTGGGTTTAGCATACCTCATTTTAATTTTATTTTTTAGAGTACAGTTTTCTATTTAACCTAATTAAAAAATATTAACCCATGGTGTCATAAAAATCTACAAAATTACCTGTTTAGAACAATAACTTTCAGCGCTAAAAATTTCTAATGATTTTTCTACTAAAATCTCTAATAAATTTTCTAATAATTTGTTTATTGTAAGACTTTAGCAGTGGAATATAACAAAATTCTTGGAAGAGTATTTCCTTACTGTAATTCAAATAGAATCTTAATGTTAGGTAAAAAAAATCAGGATTCATTTTTTAAGGTAAAGTTTTAATGAGGAAAATTTAATTTCTGAAGTGGCCAATACACATTTGAATTTTTATCAAATAAAAAATACTCAAATTTATGAATACTGATAGTTATGGTTACCTTTTAGAATCTAATTTCAAAATCTTGAAATAGTTTTTGATTTAATAGTAGTTTCATATGAATCATTCAGTTGACTTTATCACTGACTTTTAATCATGTATCTCATTACCACTTGCTTTAGTTCAATTTACTGAACTATTCAAAGAAATGTTTTATTAAGATTTAATGTAATCTTTAAAATTCTCTCTGAGGTTGGCTATTTAAAGTTAACTTCTTGGTTGCTAAAAGTATAAAATATCGTGCAAGACACACACACAAAAACACATAGTTTAGTGGACCTAGAAAAACACTTTTCACGTGGTTATCATTTTTATATTTGCATCACAGATGGTTTGAAATTATTAAAAGCTTCTGATTCTGTACCTAAGCTACCAAATATAATTGAGTTGATGGCATTACTAAGAACTTTTTAATTTTTTAGTATGTGTAGAGTTTTGACTACATTGTGTGAAATATATGGGAAAGTGCATTAAATTAACATACAAAATTCTGCTGCCAAACAATGTGTTCACTAATTAGACAGATGAATTGCTGCAACCATATTTTACACATGCCAGAAAAAGAATAAGCCTATTCTATGCTCTGAAATTATGATGGGACTTCCCCCCAACCCACACCTGTGTGGTAGAGCTCTCCAGTCTTCACAAAAAAAGGAAAGATCTTGCAGAAACTATCACTCCCCGACCCTATTTTTATCCTTCTTGCAAATGACTTATGTGAGTGCTTGTATTTTTGTAAATTGTGGAAGACATATGAAAATGGTTTATTCTGTGCATTCTGAAACAGTCATAGGAGCAAAATTGTTTTAGGTGCTCTGAATAGTGTTCACGTATTAAAGAAAATTAATAGCTTAGCAATGAAGCAGGGATAGAGAGCATTTAAGTCAGAACTCTTCTTTTTTTCATACCTAGTCTAAAAACCGGCCTATATTATTTGCTGTTTTTAATTAAAATTTAAGGTATTCTTGCCGAAACAGATTTGGCTCAGTGGTAGAGAGTCGGTCTGCGGACTGAAAGTTCCCAGGTTCGATTTCAGTCAAGGGCATGTACCTTGGTTGCGGGCACATCTCCGGTAGGGGGTGTGCAGGAGGCAGCTGGTTGATATTTCTCTCTCTTCGACGTTTCTAGCTCTCTATCTCTCTCCCTTCCTCTCTGTAAAAAATATATATATATATATATATATATATATATATATATATATATATATATATATATTGGGTCGGCAGCTAAGTAATTGCGGGTTTCACACACATATGGCTTCAGTTGAATTTTTAGGTTTGCAGACGTAGTACAAATGTAAAACACATTTTGTTATTTGGTAGTTGGCTATTCAGCTGTTAATCAGTGAAAAAAGTTTTTTGATCTGTTTTGTAGTTTTCGTTTGGCGTTCGTTGAAAAATGGAAAATCAAAAGGAACATTTTCGTCATATTTTGCTTTTTTATTTCCACAAGGGAAAAACGCATTGCAAGCTCATAAAAAGTTATGTGCTGTTTATGGTGACGAAGCCTTAAAAGAACGGCAGTGTCAAAATTGGTTTGCCAAATTTCGTTCTGGTGATTTTTCACTCAAAGATGAAAAACGCTCTGGTCGTCCAGTTGAAGTTGATGACGCCCTAATAAAAGCAATAATCAATTCGGACTGTCACAGTACAACACGTGAGATTGCAGAGAAGCTTCATGTATCACATACATGCATTGAAAATCACTTAAAACAACTTGGCTATGTTCAAAAACTCGATACATGGGTTCCTCACGAACTGAAAGAATCACAGTTAACGCAACGCATTAGCAGCTGCGATTTGCTAAAGAAACGTAATGAAAATGATCCATTTTTAAAACGACTGATAACTGGCGATGAAAAATGGGTTGTTTACAACAATATCAAGCGGAAAAGATCGTGGAGCAGGCCAGGTGAACCAACTCAAACAACATCAAAAGCTGATATTCATCAAAAGAAGGTTTTGTTATCAGTTTGGTGGGATTACAAAGGAATTGTCTACTTTGAACTCTTACCACCCAACCGGAACGATCAATTCTGATGTCTACATTGAACAACTAACGAAATTAAACAATGCAGTTGAAGAAAAGCAGCCCGAATTGACAAATCGAAAAGGTGTTGTATTCCATCATGACAATGCAAGGCCACACACATCTTTGGTCACTCGGCAAAAATTAATGGAGCTTGGTTGGGATGTTTTGCCACATCCACCATATAGTCCTGACCTTGCACCATCTGATTACTTTTTGTTTCGATCTTTACAAAACTCCTTGAATGGTAAAAATTTCAATAATGATGATGTCAAATCGTACCTGATTCAGTTTTTTGCTAATAAAAACCAGAAGTTTTTTGAACGTGGGATTATGATGCTGCCTGAAAGATGGTAAAAGGTCATTGATCAAAATGGGCAATACATTACAGAATAAAGTTATTTAGTTCCATGAAAAAATTGTCTTTGATTTTCTTTAAAAAATCCGCAAGTACTTAGTTGCCGACCCAATATATATATATAAAAGTTATTAAAAAATTTAAGGTATTCTTAAAGTATTCTCGCAAGATGTTCTATAAAATAACTTTGATCAAAAATATTTCAGGGCTTTTTATTCCATTTTTTTTCTATGCAAATTTAGGCTTAAAACTAAACCAAGCATAAGAAAATAGGAATGGAGAGGGAGAGATCAACAGAGAACAGACAGAGTCCCAGTGACACCTGTGTCACTCACTTGTGCCTGAGTCTTCTTTGATCACTCCTTATGCAGCCCCATTATGTGCCACCAGTCCTCTGCTTGCTTCTCCATTAGTCTTGTCCAAAAAGTGTTGTGTTCTAATTACTAGGAAGTTGATTAACCCAGTGATAAAAGAACTTCCATTAGTGAAAGAAAGAAAACTTGTCCCCAAGCTCCTTAAGAGAGGCCTGCTTTGTGACTTTAGAGAAGGTAGGCTGGACAGGGTAGCTCGCCTGTGAGCAATGTGTGGGATTGTTGCCTGTAAAGATCTTCCTCTCAGTGATTTAGTCAGAGTCTGAGTGGATGACTTCTAGTGGTAGCAAAATAATCTCCCTTAGCCTGCACTCATGGTTCAAGAAAACTGAATATATTTATGCCAGGTAATAAAAAAAAAATGACAAGCTGAGACCGGTTTGGCTCAATGGATAGAGAGTCGGCCTGCGGACTGAAGGGTCCCAGGTTCGATTTCGGTCAAGGGCATGTACCTTGGTTGCGGGCACATCCTCAGAAGGGGGTGTGCAAGAGCAGCTGATTGATGACTCTCTCTCATCGATGTTTCTAACTCTCTATCTCTCTACCTTCCTCTCTGTATAAAATCAATAAAATATATTAAAATATATATTTTTAAAAATGGCAAAATAATGTTCTTCATTGGGTTTTGAGGACAAGAAAAAGGTGACATCAAGTAGGGTTGAATAGGTCTCACTGTAGCTACTCTCAGATCCTTGTCCCTTTGCCCAACATATCATTATATAGGCGTGGTCTTAAGAGAAATCACTGATTATCTTTTACTCTTTTCTCACAGTCTTTAAAATAATTCAACAACAACAAAATATATTGGAATAAACATATATCATTTCTTTTTAAACACATATTCTTTTTAAAAGGGGATCCATTGTGCTTAGTTATCATTCTGTGTCCCCTCCACCCCCCACAGTGTAAAGGCTGAATCTTCTTATATTTTTAAGGGCCATGCATTATGTTTTCTACCATCAGTCATAGCACAATGCAGAACAAAGTGCTCTTTTACTATTTGACATATGCATGGACTTCAAAAATATGACTCCACACTTACATATATTTTTATTAATAACCACATTTTATTGTACAATATACAGGCATTAAGAACATTCATCATTCGCTCAGCATTAAATTTGCACAAGCAAATGTGGATTTGGCATTTGATTGTGCAGCATGTTATTCTCTCGTGTTTGTGCAGTTCATTCATACTTTATGGTAATGAGTTTAAGACTTGGAAGAGAGTGAAACTAATCCTTGAGAATGTTCATTGTTTATCCCATTAAGCAAGCTATAAACTGTGAAATAATGTTTCAAAATCCAGAGTTGCCCCTCCAAGCCCTACATTCACTTACATAATCACTAGTGAGCCTCACATGACCCAAAACCTTGTTGTTATCAGATGGATCCAGAGCTCTGAATCTTTACCCTACTGTGTTTATGGAAACTAAATGCGCAATTTGAAGAGCTTGTAACAGGCTGAAGATATTAATTTGTTTATTTCAGATCTGAGTTATGTTCCCTGAGGTTGCTTGTCATGCATAAGTTACTTCTCAGTCATTCCTACGGAGTAATGTGTGCATATGAGTGACAGCCACAGAGCAGCCTGTGCCAATTTATGGCCTCTGTCTCCATGGAGCAAGCAGGTGGCAACGGGATAAATGAACTGCAGAGAGGAATTTACTCAGGTCAAGATTTGAATACGGATTTTCCATCCTTCATCTCTAGTTATATTTTAGACCGTCTCCTACAAAAATCATACTTCTTCAACTTTTGTGTTAAACTGATTGAGTAGTAACCATATATCACAGTAAGAAGAGGGTGTTTTTTTTTTTTAATGTCAATTAAATATTTTCCTTAGAGTCAATGGACTATTAAATAAATAAAAAATGCCATTTTAAAAAGGAAGATAACCAACCCATACCTAACCCATTTTGTCTTAATATGGATAAGAATGAACATTTAGTGAATTCTTATTGAGTTCCAGGCATTGTACTATCTAATTGTATTATCTCAATTAAGCTTCAAATAGCCCCAAATAATGAGTATTATTATTATTCCTCTTTCATAGATGAGGACAGTATGGCAAAGAGGAAAAAAAAAGTATATTGACTAATCACAAGGCTGTTAAGATATGGTATATGTCTCATACCCAGGAGTCTATCTCCATATCACATACTTACATTAGCTGCTTCTCTTCTTTACCTGGTTCTCTATATAATAAATATTGGCTGCACAAAATATATCTTTTTGCAGATACTGCCTTTTTGCTGCATGTTAATGCCATCCTTATTTTAAATTATACACCAGTGCTAATGCTGATTCTTTGTTTAGTAGATGGTCTATTTGCATTTTTTATTTATGCAGCAGTACTTGAGGGGTGTGTGTGTGTGTGTGTGTGTGTGTGTGTGTGTGTGTTTGCGCTCACATGTATGGACCATTTTTCTTCTTGTGCCAATAGGGACTTCAGTTCACCACCCAGCATCTTGAATGTCTTGCTGCAACTTCTTGAAGTGTTTGTTTAATTAACTTACATCTCCAAAATGTCTGTTATTGTCTATCTTAGATGGTACAGGCCAGCAGAAGATTAAATAGCATTTTTCCATGCCTCTGGTTCTATTTTATTCATCATCTTATTTTTTCGTTAGGTTGGTTGTTCATTTATTTTGAGTTTTAGATTTAATTGTTGATATATATGTATTTACTGACATTTTATTGTTCATGTTTTTATTTTTATTTTCTCCTCTTCCTCTTCCTTCTTTTTCTCCTCCTCCTCTTTTTCTTCTCTTTCTCTTCTTCTTCCTCTCCCTCTGCTTTTTAAAAACACTCTTCAACATTTCAGGTAATACTGGTTTGGAGGTGATTAAAGGAGTTTTCTTCTTATCTGTGAAACTCTTTATCTGACCTTCAATTATAAATGATAGCTTTGCTGGATAAAATAATCTTTTTTGTAGGTCCTTGTTATACATCACTTTGAATATTACTTGCGACTCCCTTCTGGTCTGCAAAGTTTTTGTTGAGAAATCAGCTGACAGTCATATGGGTGCTCCCTTGTAGGGAACTAACTGCTTTTCTCTTGCTGCTTTTAAGATTTTTCTCTTTGTCTTTAATTTTTGGCATTTCAATTATGATGCATCTTGGTGTGGGCCTCTTCATGTACCTCTTATTTGGGATTCACTGTGCTTCTTGGACTTGTAAGTCTATTTCTTTCATCAGATAGGGAAAGTTTTCTGCCATTATTTCTTCCAATAGGTTTTTAATATCTTGCTCTCTTTCTCTCTTCTCCTTCTGACATGCCCATAATGTGAATGTTGGTATGCTTGAAGTTGTCCCTGGGCCTCCTTAAGTTATCTTCATATTTTTTGATTCCTTTATCTTTTTGCTCTTCATATTGGGTGTTTTTTGCTTTCTCATATTCCAAATAGTTGATTTGATTATCAGAACCCTCTACTGTTGAGTCCTGTAAATTATCCTTTGTTTCAGTTAGTATATGCTTAATTTCTGAATGGACCTTTTTCAGGTTTTTGAAATTCTCACTAAGATCCTTGAAAGTATCATTAAAAATCCTTGAAGCTCTCATTATGATCCTGGAACAACCTTATAATCATTGTTTCAAACTCAGTATCTAGCAGTTTGCTTGCTTTTATTTAATTTAGTTATTTTTCTGGAGATTTCTTCTATTATTTTATTTATGACACATTTATTTGTCTCTGCATTTTGGCTGCTTCCCTGTGCTTATTTCTATGTATTAGGTTGAGCTGCTGTGTCTCCTTGACTTGGTAGAGTGGCCTTGTGTATTAGATGTTCTATAGGGTCCAGTGGTTCAGCCTCCCCAGTCACCTTAGCTGGGCTCTCTAGGTGCCCCCTAGGTGGGCTGTATACTTGGAACAGACTCAAGAATTTCAGAGGGAAGGGGTGGAGAGCAGGAAAAGATTAAGCAAATAACTTATATGCATATATGCATTACCTATGGACATAGACAATAGGGTGGTGGAAGCCTGCTAGGGCAGGCACCAGGTGGAGGGGAACAGTGGGGGGCAGAGGAATAGTGGAGGATATCTGTAAAAATCTCAACAATACAGATTTTAAAAGATAATAAATTCATTTTTCTTTTCTATAACCTTAGAATTATTTTTCCTACTTAAACTTTAAAGTAATTATCACTGAAGAAGAAGGAAAAAAACACACACAAAAATTCTTAAATCTAGATGCAACCCTAGTGATTATTTTTCAAAAAGGCATCATATCAAGAATATTCCTTGCGAGAAAAAAAAAAAGATTAATTCTGAGACTATGATTGTGAAGTATATAAATATATGGGTTTTATGTGACAGCATGGGAATCCAATTTGTTCTTTGTGCCAGAAGAAGGAAGGGAGAATAATACCTAGTAACTGCATAATAAAAGGCAAGCTCTGCCAGAGTAAGTTTTTATATCTAATTTTGAAATGAGGAGATCAAAGCTAAGGGAAATGAATTCATATCTCAGGATTATATTAATGGTGTGTGCTAAGCCAGAATTTGAGGGTCTGAGTTCAGAGGCCATCCATGTCCCCTCCCTCCATCCTGCTGCCTTGTTACAAAAGATGCAGGTAAAAGTCCCTGGGGGAGCAGGAGGGAAGTAAAAGTTACAAAGTGAAGCTGAAGGAAAGAGTGTCCTGGGAGAATTGAGATCAAATTAAGATCAACCATGAATTATAAAGGATTAACATTGGCTTTTAAATGTATGTAAGTACAAGATAGCGATCTTTCAGTTGCTTACAGAACTTAAATTAAAATCATTAACACATTGATTTGGTGTCACCTTTATAAACACTCACTGGGATCTGGGGATATAAAGACTGCTGTGACAAACCCTAAAGGACTAGCAATCTCCTTGTGGGAAAGCGACTTACACATTCAACAAAATATCCAAGTCAGTGATGATAAAGGAACCAGATTTTTTTTGGGGGGGGAGGGGGGGGTTTGAAAGTTGTCCATTTAAATCTAGTATTTTTTCTAAATAATTCAGATTTCAGTCTTTAGTGGAACACAATTTAGAAAGCAAGGGCAAGATTATGGTTTGGTATTTTTATCCACTACAATAGGAATATTCTGAATTCTAATTGCCTTCCCAACTTGTTAGTTGCATGGACGCTGGCAAGATATTGTCCTTCTCCTGTCCAGCTATCTCTGAATCAGGGATAAAAGGAGTACCAGCCTCACCGGATTTCCTATTGTTGTTACTTTAAGAGTCTCATGCTCTACCAACTGAGCTAGCCGGGCGAGACTATTGTTGTTACTTTAAAAAAAAATTAAATGAGATAATGCATGGCAGCTACTTAAAATGTCTTCTAGACTATGGTAAGTGAGCTTCAAATGCAAGCTATGGTTTCTAAAGATTTAAAAAAAATTATCAAATAGACACTTCTCTAAAGAGGACATACATGACAAGGTCCTCAATGCTGCTAATCATCAGAGAGATGAAAATTAAAACCACAATGAGATATCACCTCACACCTGTCAGAATTACTATCATCAATAAATCAACAAATAACAAGTATTGGCAGGGATGTGTGGAAAAGGGAACCCTTGTGCATCCTTAGTGGGACTGTAGGTTGCTGCAGCCACTGTAAAAACCAGTATGGAGTTACTTCAAACAACTAAATATGGAACTACCCCGTGACCCAGCGATTCCACTTCTGGGAATATATCTGAAGAAAGATTAATTTGAAAGAATATATTCACCCCTATGTTCATTGCAGTGTGATTTACAATAGCCAAGATTTGGAAGCAGCCCAAGCGTCCATCAGTAGATGAGATGATAATAAATAAATAAATAAATAAATAAATAAATAAATAAAATAAAATAAAATAAAAAGCTGTGGTACATTCACACAATGGGATACTACTCTGTGTAAAAAAAAATAATAATAAATAAATAAATAAATAAATAAATAAATAGGAAACCTTACCCTTTGAGGCAGCATGAATGGACCTGGAGAGCTTTATGCTAAGTGAATTAAGTCAGTCATAGAAAGACAAGTACCATGTGATTTCAATTGTATGTGGAATTGAATAACAAAATAAACTAACAAGCAAAATAGAGACAGACTCAAATAGAGAGCAAGCTGACAGCTGTCAGGGGAATGGTGGTAGAGGGTTGGGGTGTGAAGGGATTGAGCAAAAAGGAAAACAGGAAAACTCATGGACATGGACAACATGGTGATTGCCAGAGGTGGGGGTCGCGGGGCAGGGGGGAGGAGAGGAAGGTATATGGGGGTAAGTACTGATGGAAGGAGACTTGACTTGTGGTGGTGAATACACAATACTGTGTACAGACGATTTGTTGTAAAATTGTGCACCTGAAGCCTATATAATTTTGTTAACCAGTGTCACCCCAATAGATTCAATGAAAATACATTTCTTCAGCATGATTCACACATCCACTGCCACCAACCACATGGTGGCAGCAAAAATATTATCAGGGCCATTACTGAAAAGAAACATCTGTTCCCCCAGATGAGACTGGAACATAGCAATAAATGAACCAACCTAACATAGCTGGATTGAAGGTAGTATTTTTTCTTGGCTAGTAACTGTCTAAGATACTTCCTTCCTCACCCCCATGCACACTCATAATATGTTTTCACCATAGATTTAAAAAAAAAACATGAAAAAAAAAATCCCTGGTGAAAACAGGACATTTAGTATGAATTCAGAATGTACTACATGCCCATCACAGAACTAAATGCTTTTCATCCTTTATCTCATTTAATATTTTTAACTATTTATGACATAGACACTATAACATTACTTCACACATGAAAAAAATTTATTTCACTTGGGTTAGATTGTCACTGCTAGTACATATTAGATATAAAAGGTTGGAACACTCAGGTTTATACAGATGAAAATCCTGGTATCTTTACATCACCATGTTTCTGGTACACCTTTCATTGGGGTTATTTATTTATTTATTCCTTTTTCCTATGATATTGTAAGTTTCTACAAACTGTGCCATATTATACTGGACTTTAAAAGAACCAATGTTTTGTGAATTTTTACAAAGTGCTTTAATTATATCACATTATATTTTCCATAAGTTAATTTATTTGGTGAATATTTATTGAGAAAATTATTAGTGTCATGCACTATGCTAGGCAGTGGTACTATAAAGAGCAGTAGTAATCCTTATTTTTTAAATCCTCACTTTTTCTTGAAAGGGTGTTTTTTTTTCCCTTGGGAAATAGACAAGTTAGTGGACCACTACAATGCAATATTTACAAACCCTGAGAGGTGAACTGCCAGGTGGTTTCATAGCTACTGTCCTACACTTCAGAATAATAAAGGGCTCCTCAGAGGATCTGAAAGAGGTCTGAGACACTCACAAATTAACACACAAAGTGGAAGAGGCAGGAAAGGGGCAGAGATGAAGGGATAGAATTCTCGGTGTTACACGTGAATACCTGGAGGCCTTTCTGCTATTGCTGTGATGTTAATGAGCAACTTTGAGTGCAAATGAAAGGAATCTAAGGGTTCACTTTTTTCCCCTGGAGTTTTATTTCTTATGATGAACCTTGTGCTGAATGGTATCATCATGCTTATCACATTGCCCTGTAAATCTCTGGTAAAGTCTTCTTGAGGCCAGGGCCTAACTTTCATCTCCTTATTCTAGTGTCCTTCAGAGTGCCAATCTCATAAGGAACAGGCAAGAAGTGCTTTGGTAAATTATCTAATTTATGTGCATATTATGGGCCTTGTTATATTATATCAGTAAATAAAGAGGACTAGAGATTTAGCCTATGGTGAGACACTAAACTTTTAAAAGTGGATACCAATTCTTTGGATCAATTTATATATTGACTATAATAAATTAAAAATAGTCACTAAAGAGAATCCAGTTGCAAAGACCTCTTTTTTAAAATTAATTTTCAAAGCCAATTCATGAAGTCAGTATGTTCTATAAAAGTTCACATAAAAATGACTCTGAACCAATAGTGCTTACAATTTTGCTTGCTTCAAAACACTTAACGTTTTTACTGTATCTGTGGAGCACGTCTGTTTGGTCCTAGTTTCAAAATGGGTAACACGTGTAAGAGCTTTATATTATCCTTCCATATGTAGACTTTTTAGTGCTGAAATGAATGATGTTGTCATTGGCTATTTGGCCTCCTCAGATACCAGGTATAGGGAAAAGCAAAGAGCCCTTGCTGTAAAAAAAAAAAAAAAAAAAAAAGAGAGAGAGAGAGAGAGAGAGAGAGAGAGAGAGAGAGAGAGAGAGAGAGAGAATGTTTTCAGCATTATCACTTACATGCACACCCTTCTTAACAAGACACTGTAAGTGGTTTAATGATTACATTTATCATTTCCTCCAGCCACCACACTTTCCATATTATCCAGGAAACCCTCTAAGATATGTTGGCAATTCCAGCCCTTTGAAATGAGTTCTTTGTTATTACATATCCCTCTTCTAATACAGCATCAGAGTAAAGGGCCGTTGAATAGCAACATTTTTCTTTTGTGATGTTCCGGAAGAATCACAGCCACAGCTTCATTGATTTAACGAAAAGAAGAAGAAGAAATGCTGATGGAACTGAAGGAAGTTAAATTAAGCAGTGTCTAATGACAGGTGACTTCTGGGATGTGGGATCTTTCCTCTTAAATATACATTGATCACGTAACATATATAATAAGAGAACACTAACTTACTAAACATATCGCCATTATTTGGCAGATTTAAAAAAGATATTCTGCTTAGTAGAGCATTTCTGGGAAAAGGTAGGAAACAAAGCTTGCTTACCTCAGTTTGGGCCATATCCAGAGTCTTTGAATTCCTAAGATTGATCATCCTAGAGAAATTTTGTCAACACTGTGCAAACTCATAAAACTCATGAGAGCAGGCGACTCCATAAGCAAGAATTAGTGAAAGATACCCAATACGTAATTTTTGAAGAGGAACTAATTTGAAGGCTAATGTGCATATGGTCATGTAAATATCCTTTTGTAGATCATCTATTGTATGCATTTTTATAGGAAGGGATCTAAATAACTGAGTATAGATATAATTGCTGGGGCTGTGAACTTGAACATAAAAATGTAGCCTCTTGCAGTGGGAACTGCTCATTCATAGATTCACTAGATCAAACTTTGAGACCCCTTTTCCAGTAGAGGACCTATGCTTACACCATCATTATTAAACAAGAAACTTGCACAGCTGAAAACTTCTTTATAATAAATGGTTTGCTGGGCCATTTTGCTAGCCAGAAAAAGAGCAGGTCCTGAAGTGTGAAGTCTAAGCCACTGGCAGTATGATTCTGTGGAGAAGACAAGCATGTCAGCCTTCCTGGACTCCAGGAGTGCTTTTATACATGATATTTTGGGAACAATGCAAGTTGTTTTTAAAGACTTTACATTGGTCACAGTTAAGGAGGATGGGAAAAGCTGAAACAGGGCTTTTGCCCATTCTGTAAGGAAGAAATATTTACTCATATTTGATGGGTTTCTGGACAGGCAACAGTCTTGAAGGTCCATGCATAATGGTGAGGTGGCATCTAGTGGTTGGCTGTCAGACTCCTGCAGGTTGATTCGAAACTCCAACATACATTCAGGAACATGAGCAGCCTTTTGTTAACTGGCCTGCAGCTATTAACTTGCTATCTGGTCTCTGTTTCTCACTCTCTGGCTGGCTGTAATTTAACTTAGAGCATCTCAGAAATTTTTCTTATCATTATGAAAAAATGTTCTTTGTGTCAGCATGTGAGTGTCTGTCAATATTTGAAAAAGTTAGCATTGCTATAGATCTGTCGACTTGTCATTTTTATAACCCTTGAATTGGGGTTGACTCAGAGGAAATAATTCTTATTTCTCTGCTTCTAGGGTAGGGGTGTCGAACTCAATCAGAGAAGGGGCCAAAATCTAAAATCCAGCCTAAATCGCGGGCCGAATGGTTTACTGAACAGTCATAAACTGTCATTGTGATGGAAACGCAGCTGAGTGCAGTGATGACAGCGCGGTGCGGGCCACATTGCAATGCCTGGCGGGACGGATTTGGCCCGTGGGCCTTGTGTTTGACACATGTGTTCTAGGGCATAGTACTGCCATGAGTCCCTTGCTTAATTATGATAATCAGTTTCGGTATAATAATGAAAGATACAATTATGATTTAGAAGACAGCTTTCTTTTAGTCGCTTTACACATATTGGCATATAAGTGGAGTTTTTTTGTGCATGCACCCCCTTAATTTTTTAAAAGATAAATAATTCATTCCTATGTACACAAGCGACTTTGGCTTTCAAATGAAAGTACTGTAGTAGATAATACATTTTATAGGAATGGGGATCAAGTGTGCTCATAAAAAGCTATACTTTGAAGTTGCAAAGTATGTAAAGACATTTTAAAATCTTTTTTTTTTTAAAGTCCATATATAAAGTCATTACCTAAAAGCAAGACTTGGTAAAATAAGTGAAAGCTGAGCAAAGAGGCTGGGACCAATGATTATATTATTTCTTATTTCTAATGATGGCCCCTCTGTCCTTCCAGTTGCTTGATCCAATATTAGGATATTATCCTTGATAACTCCCTTTTTCTTAACTCTCATAGTGATTCTGCTCCCTCAATATAATTGAGTTTGCTATTCTCCTAACCTACTCTGAGATACACTCATCTTATTTGTACTAATGCAACAGCTGGGCACCCAGCTCTCAGTTTTGTCCTTCATTGTCATCCAATTTTCAAACAGCAGTCAGGTGATCTTTTAAAAATATAAATCCAACTATGAAGCTTACTTTAAAAAATGTGTGGCTTCCCAATACATTGTATTTCTAATGTTTGACAAGGTCTGTTCCCTGATCTCCCTTCCTGATTTTATGGACATGGCATTGTTTTCCCTTTCACATTATTATTCTTTATCCACTGCACATTCTGTCAGGCACAATCTCATTTCAGAGTATTCATATCCCTGCAACTTCTTACTGGGATATTCTTTTTATTCTTTGTAAACTCCTTACACCCCAGAACTGCTTATTCTCAAAGTATTAGATTAAATATTATTATTATTATTATTATTATTATTATTATTATTATTTTTTGCAAAGGAACCTTTCTTAAATCCTCAAATTAAATTAAGTAATACCTGTCATTCAACAAATTAGAGTAAATATTAATCTGTAAGATGAAATTGAGATTCATATAGCTGAGTAAATTTTTAAAGAGCAGGTAACTGTTTCACATGAACTCGAGTCCACTAGAACATAGAAATTACATATCCAGGTATTAAGGAAGATTGCAGATAAGATTACTGAGCCATTTTTAATGTTTGTTGAGGAAAAGAAATATGAGTATTAGTAGAAGTTCTGAGGGCTCGATATACACACATGCCTATTAAGTTTTGTAAAAATTAGAGGATGAAATCTACAAAGCACTTACTGGTTGACTTATTGTAAATGCTGTATGCTATCTTACTTTAAAAATACATATTTTGTTAGCATATTATACAGGAAAATATGCTATTAAAAAAACTTGCATAGATCTCTAAATGTAAATCATATCCAACTAGCAAGAAAATATGGGAGACTTATTAAGGCACTTACTAATTCCTTCATGATATAATGATGGAGCTATTTTCAACCTCATGACACACATAAACCACTGATATTCTGCAACATACCAAAAAATATGTGTTGTTTTTTTTTTTTTCTGAACTGACAAAAAATAGGTATAATTCTGATTCATTCGCACTAGAATGACAGTTGTGTTGGCTTTTGTCATTATTTAATTTGATAATCTAAGGGAAAAGAGGTCAGTGCCCCTGACTAAATAGTGAGGTATTGTATTTTAAAATTTATGTGGCACATTGGTTAAAAATCACTGTAATAGAAAAATATGAGGCAGAGGTAAAAGTAATTAAGAATATTGAACTAATGATTTTAATTGTCAGTTTCAGAAAATGTATTTATTGTTGGGCTATAGAGATATGTTTACTACTTTTACCACTGGCTTGATTAGACTCTTAGACTAGGCTCATTTCACTTTGTTGTGGTTTCAAAGGGCACAGGATGGATGTTGGGTTAAATATCTGAGTTAAAAGATATAAAAAGGGTAGATTTTTAAAGGGATAAATATAAGAACATGTGTTTGGTTTCTGACACATGTCATGAGCACTGTTGACATAAATCCATAATGTAAGGCAGCTTTAAGAGCAGCATGTTATTCAGAATAAGGGAGTCCATAATCCTATTCTGCACTGCTTAGACTCTGAGAGTATTACACTCTACTGTGAGGCTGACATTCTAGAGTAATAGAAAAAATAATATCAGAGACTTCAGAGAATTACCATTATATGATCAAGAGTTGCTCAAAATTAACTCCTATGAAAAAGAGTGGAAGATATGCAGGGAAAACCACACCAAATGAACAATAGTATAAACTTTTGACTACTTAAAACTGTATAACTACATAGATAGAATGTAGAATGGCAAAATGTAAGAATCAGATCATTATACACCACCAAATATCTATATATTTAAAAGCCTAAGCAACCCTTACAACTGATCAACCAGTCAACTGAAGACTAAACAACCAGTTGCCATGCAAGAATTCAGGCCTCTACGTTCATATAAATTACCATATAAGTATATGTGAATACAGTAGTCCCACATTATCCGAGATTTCCTCTTCTGTGGTTTTGGTTTCCTATATTCAACCATGATTCGAAAATATAAAATGGAAAATACCAGAAATAATTTATGAGTTTTAAATTGTGCACTGTTTAGAGTAGCATAATGAAATTTCACACCATTCAGTTCCCTCCCACCATTCATTCAAAGTACACTCTACCTACCCATTAGTTACTTAGTAGACATCTTAGTTACCAGATGGGTTTTCAGAAAAAGAAAGGAAGACCACATTCACCTAACTTTTATTATAGAATATGGTTATGATTATTCTACCATTAATTACTCATGTTAATCTCTTCTTAAAAAATATTTTTATTGATTTTTTTTTATAGAACGGAAGGGAGAGGGATAGAGAGCTAGAAACATCAATGAGAGAGAAACATAAACCAGCTGCCTACTACACACCCCCTAACTGGGGATGTGCCTGCAACCAAAGTACATGCCCTTGACTGGAATCAATCCTGGGACCTTTCAGTCCGCAGGTCAACGCTCTATCCACTGAGTCAAACCGGTCTCAGCATGCTGTTAATTAATCTCTTACTGTCTTTAATTTATAAATTAAACATCATCACATGTATAGATAGAAAAAAACATGATAATAGAGAGATTTGGTACTACCCACAGATTCTGGCAATCATTGGGTCTTAGAACATATCCCCAACAGATAAGGTGGGGTTACTGTGAAATGGCAGCTTCTCAAAAATAAACATATCAGACACTGTATGTACCCAAATGGCATCTTACCTGAGGTACCTTCAAATTGGTGTTTGAGAGCTTTTTCTCAGTCCACACACAGATTATGTCAAATGTGCCATGGAATTAATGACTTTGAGAGCAGCCCTCGGACAGTGACAGAAGGTAGTTAGTCATAATTACCAAAGTTCTTCACCTTTTGGATGGATAACTGGGAGGGATGGTCTAATTAATATACTGCCTCACAGAGGTCCCCAGTGGAACTGAGCTGGAGTTGCTTACAGAAATACCTGATTAGTAGGCTTTTCTTGGTTTTCTTACCTTCCTTTTCTCACTTCCTCACTTTTCTAAGTGCTTGCTAAAATCCCCTCCGACATAAACTACTGACATTAAAACTTTTGACTCTGCATCTAGGGCAATCCAACCTAAGAGAAATGACCTTCCTAAAAGTTCTCTTTGAAATGCACGTAAATATAACCGAGGAGTTGCCAGGTTGCTAAGCTGTAAAGTCAGGGAATATCAATCAGCATCTTCCAGGCTACAAACACATTTCTACCCATCATAACACAAATAGAAACCAAAACTAAAACAACAATCTGAAAGAAAGCAGAGGTTTTTAATTCCATCCCTATTTTGTCTCCTATTTTGCCTAGACCTTGGTCTTTGACAGGGGAAACTTGGCTACAGTTTACCAGCTGCTATTTTACAGTATCTTGACAGATTAACACCGCTTTTCTGCCCTTAATCAGTATTCTTTTTCCAATAATTTCCAGAAATTGAGTATAATCAGGTGAAAAGTGTGTAAATTCTATAGCAGAGGAAGTGGTATAGATGCAAAGAATCCTAAGATCTATGGTTGTAGCCCCTGCTCCCCTCCCATTTTTGGTGAGTTAAGATGTATGGACTGTTTACAATTACTGATATTTCACACCCGATATTTTTTATAAAGCATTAGGAAAGGCAACATTTTTAGCCCAGGGAAATCACACTAGAAAATCAGTTTGAAATAAAATACATTTAGCTAAGAGTTCTACAGATCAGCTTTCCTTCTAATTTAATATCCAATTATTTTAGTCCCATAAAAATGAAAGACATCACATGAAATCCACCTAGTCTGCGTTTTAGCATGTGCCAAAGTAAGGTATGGGATACTATAAGTGCACAGAAAAAGCAAGTAAATAAAAATGTATAGATTGATTGCATAGATATATCAAGACTGGCTATATATTTATAGTTTAGAGGGCTTATGAATTATCTGAACCCTATTAATGGATATTGGATTAAGAACCCATGATCATGGGGTGGGGGTAAAGGGACACTAAAATATTGTGACAGGAGAAATTTGACTTTGGATGGTGGGCACACAATGCAATATGCAGATCTTGTAACACAGAAATCCACACCTGAAACCTATATGATCTTATTAACCAGTGTCACCCTAATAAATTTAATGTTAAAAAAAAAGTTATATAATAGCCGAAACTGGTTTGGCTCAGTGGATAGATTGTTGGCCTGCAGACTGAAAAGTCCCGGGTTAGATTCCGGTCAAGGGCATGTACCTTGGTTGCGGGCACATCCCCAGTTGGGGGTGTGCAAGAGGCAGCTGATCGATGATTCCTTCTCATCAATGTTTCTAACTCTCTATCCTTCTCTCTTCCTCTCTGTAAAAACTCAATAAAATATATATTTTTTAAAATATAATAGTCTGGCTGGGTCCGGTTTTGCTCAATGGATAGAGCGTCGGCTTGGGGACTGAAAGGTCCCGGATTTGATTCCAGTCAAGGGCATGTACCTTGGTTGCGGGCATATCCCCAGTAGGGGGTGTGCAAGAGGTGGCTGATCGATGACTCTCTCTCATCGATGTTTCTAACTCTCTATCTCTCTCCCTTCCTCTCTGTACAAAATCAATAAAATATATTAATATATATATATATATAATAGTCTGGTGTTGCTCAGTGGTCAAGCATCGAACTATGAATCTGAAAGTAATGGTTCAATTCGTGGTCCAGGCACATGCCCAGGTTGCAGACTCAGTCCCCCAATGTGGAGTGTGCAAGAGGCAGGTGATCGATGATTCTCATCATTGATGTTTCTATCTCTCTCTCCTTCTCTCTTCCACTCTGAAATCAATAAAATATATTTTAAAAAGTTAAATAATAAAAAAATATCCATGATCTCTTCAACTATCCATTCATAACTCAGAAATTGATTTCATTTCTCTCCATGTTTACTGTAGAAGTTTCCCAGCTCTCCCTGCCTGTAGCCTTGTTCCCACAAATGCATCCTCCATTCAGCTGCCAGGATTATTTATCTGACATGAAAATCTGCTTGTAAAATCTAAAGTCCTTAATATCATGTAGGATGTTTCCCATTATTTGTATGCTACTGTCTCTCTTGCTTTATCTCTTGTCATCTCCTGCATATAAATACTTGCCATTGGTATGCTTGCTATGGGTCAGAAACTGTATCAATCATTGCACTCTGTCTAAAAAAGCTGCATAATTTTAAAGTACTACTAGGAGATTTAGGATTCTCTGTAGTTTACAGAATGCTAGGAGTTTAAGAGACATACAGAGGTAAAGCAATATTAAAAGAAAAGATTTCCTAGAAAATTGTATGTTTGTATTTATGGAATAAGATTAATAGACCATAGGGTTCAGGCTACTTTTTAATTTATATTTAGACACTTCAAATATTCTAAATGAATGTTTGAAAATAAATCAGATGCAGCAGGGTGAAAGGATAGCAGTTGCAAAGGTGGAACCTCCCATGGTACTCTGGGAAGGTGGATCTGGCATTCGGGGGCAGTAGCAGAGCATAAACCTTCAGCAGAGAACTTGGGTTAATTACTGCTAAGGCAGCCCTGATGGTGAGCCATCATTTATTGAAAGGTGTGACTTACACCATGTGACTCTAATGGTTTAAAAACCAATGACCTTCCCATCAGTATCAAATAGCTCTGATGAATTGTATATTGTACTGATGAAGGTGCTGCCTAATGAGAACTATGGAAATTGAATCAATATTTAGGAGATGGGGGTGATATATTGCAGTCTTAGAATATATATATATATATATATATATATATATATATATATATATATATATATATATATCTCCAGGTTTGTCAAAACACATAAATGATAAGAAACTTTTTCACTCAAATTAATAAAGTCATTTTTATAAATAATATATATTCTCTCTCTTTTAGTCTTTCCACTGACTTCTTAGGCAAATCTTTTTTTTTCATTCTTTTTTCCTGAAGTTGTTTGCCAGTGGCTCTTAAAAATGAAATAAAATCTTAAAGTGAAGGTGTAAAATTACTGTGTTTCCAAATTGTTTCCCATCTTAAAGTCAAACAATTTATTTTCAGTACTGCCCATTTCGGGATGAAAAGAGCAGTACTATATTTACTAAGGGAAAAGTGCATAGCAAGCAATTACTTATGACTTGCCAGTGGCCATTTTATGCACTGTCTTGGAATAATTTAAAATAACCAATTTTACACTTCTCCGGTAAGAACTTGCTGGCAGTTTGATAAGATAAAACATCAAAGATGCAGTTGTTGTTTTTTTTATAGTTAACCTTATACTTTGCTATAATGGCAACATTTAGTTTTTGATGACATTTCTCCATCTTCCTTTAATTTTTCTTGAGGGATTAAGTTATATCTGCAAATTTTAATGGGTTCCTAAGTTCTAGTTCACAGCCATTTTCACACAGAACCATTTCTAGGTTTAATTAACCTCCTAGATGGTCTTGACAAGCTTCAGTTCTTCTGTTATTCCTTTTGTTTGACAATAGACTTCTCTTTTAGGATTAAGTAAAAATGCAATATGGATAACTCACTGTAGAATCACTTTTTTTAAATTAACCTTTGAATTGACACAGTAATAGGAGATAACATTTTTAGTTAAATTTTGCATAAGTAGAAATTTAGAGGCCCACTTGCTTTACAAATAACAATAATTTCACATAATTCACAGTTTATGGTGTGATTTTCTCCTGAAATATGGATCTTTTAAAATACCAAACGAATTGTATCAATACTGGTTTAATTGCAGAAGTGGCACTGCATCTTCAAGTCATCTGATAAGTCCAAAGAGCAAATGCACTCCAAGAGCACAACTGTTGAAAAGCAAATGAAATTACAGAATAATTGAAGTTTGTCCAGCTCACCTCGGTGGCTGAAGAGGAGTTTATGATAACGTTTATGCATACAATATTTGGAATCAAGAAGACAGAGATTCTTGAGTGTCTTTCCATGCAATTGCTTTGGCTCTAAGTCTTATTCAGAACACAGTAATCAATCATGGTTGTGCTCCTACACTGTAGAAGAGTTAGCCTGCAAGTCTATCATGGACATCTGTCAACTGTGGGCCTGGGCAATGAGGGTATAGGCAATGTGCAAATGAATTGGGCAGCAAAACAAACATGCAGAGAAGCGAGCATGGAAAGACAACCTATTGTAAACATTCTGAATGTGATCTGAATAAATCTCATTGAACGATAATTAAACCTTTTGGAGGAAATTTGTTTTATTTAGCTTTGGGGACATCGGGGATGTGAACTCAAACATTTGAAATAACTTATTAAGCCTTAAGTCAGAGTTCCTAAAGTGGCAGCCCATGAAGTATATGTTTAACCTTCACAGTGTTTAAGAAACAGGAATTAGTGGGCAGCATTTAAAACTTTGGTATTCCATGTAGAAAATCTACCTGTTTTAAAAAAGTAATGAATGAAGAAGAGAGCAATTCTGGGCTTCTGTAGCCTAATGTCACTTATCAGTTGGTGAAAAGTAGATATTCTTTTTTAGATAGGATATGCCCCTTTTGTTTGCCTAACTCTCCACCATTTCCTGTTGTTCACTCACACTGAGGCCAAATAAGTTTAATATAAATCTCACAATACTTTTTAATTTCTATCTGGCATTTACATGTATTACATTCAGGCTATACCTGAATAGCCTCTGAAAATCTTCAATTTACAACTCTTCTCTAAATAAAATTGATTTTCAAATTATGTAGCCTAATATGAGTTATCTCCACAAAGTTTATCTCCTTCAAATGCCAGGAGTCTGTAAGATAAAACAATCAGTCACAGAGTGTGAGAACTACATTGGTTTAAGAATCAGCTAATTTTCATGAACAAATTGGACCAAAGCAGGCCAAAATCTGCTTCAAAATTATTTGCATGTCATATGAAGTCAATACAATGAGGTTCGGCCTCCAGAGACTCACACCAAACGTTATGAATGGGCCAGAACACATGTCAAATAGGGAGCCCAGGCCAACTTTGCAGGTGCTGTTACATATGTCAGCAAAGAGCTATGAGCTTGGCCTCAGGGAACAGACTAAAAAACAGTGTGCTTAAATTACTGTGCTTTTCAACTGCTTGGCAAGCATATACCAGGCAGAAGCCAGGATCTGAAGTGATTGTGGTTGTTCACTGCCATAAAGAACCTGAGCTAACCACTCACTGACAATTTAACATTAGTGATAGTCTTATATTGTAGTTGGTTTTTTACTGTTCTTTTCATAAAGGAGAAAAGAATTAAAGCCTTATCATAAAAAAATACAATTTCAAAAAACTAAATAAATCTAGTAAACACTATTCCTTACGCAATAGTCATACAAAACTAAGATAATGTTGAATAAACTGTAATGGATAAAAATATATTTATGTAATAACTAGGGGCCCAATGCACGAATTTGTGCACCTTGAAAGGAACTTTGGGCCTCAATGCTGCTGTGTATACCGGGGTGGGTATAGGCCCATTCTCAGAGCTCCCACTCCACCCCTCCCACTACAGCCCTATCCCGCTACTTGTCCCCTGTCTGCCAGCAGCCCTGCTACTGCTGCCGCCACTCCCACATGCTGACAGCGCCAAAGCCAGCAGCCACCACTCACACCTGCTGACAGCTCCAAGTGATGGGGACCAGTGCTGGCTGCCAGCAACAGGTGTGAGCAGCAGCTCTGGTGCTGGCAATGCTTGCAAATGGGGCTGGAGCCAGCAGCAGGTGTGAGCGCCAGGTGGGACTGTAGCTCATGGGAGTAAAGAATTTTCAGTAACCACCAGAGGCTTGGCCCAGTGACAGCAACCTGTGCCCCACCTTTGTCTGGCACCCCGCTCACCTGCTCCACCATCCAGCCACTGCTGCTGCCCACTATGTTCTGCTCTCTTCCCCCTGCTGCTGAAGCTTGCCATGTTCCACGCGCCCCCTGATTGTCAGAGCACATCATAGAGACCGGTTGTTCGATTGTTTGGTTGTTCTGCCATTTGGTCTATTTGCATATTAGGGTTTTATATACATAGATGGAATGGTACTGAATCTTTAATTATAATGAGTTACTTGTATTTAAAGGTGAATATCTTCTGACTGGGAATCATTTAGTGAAGCTGCCTTTTTTTTTTTATGATTTGAGCAAAATCCTTTACCTGCCTTAGTTTTACTTTTCATGTGTAAAGTGTTGTCCTTACATTCCTCAGTCCACAGAAGTTTACAAACTATAGCCTATGCACTGACTCTATGACTTATTTTGATAAAGTTTTATCACATACCTATTTGTTTGCATATTATCTACAGCAAATTTGTGTTATGACATAGCAGAGTAGTTCTAAGAGACCATGTGGTCTGAAAAGCCCCAAACATTAACCACCTGGCCCTTCATAGCAAAAAAAATAAAAATAAAAATAAAAAAAATAAAAAAAGTGACCATGCCTTAAATACTCAACTAAATTTCATGAATAAAGCAGACTGAAACAGCCCACGATAATCTGGTTCACTGGAAGGTAAGAGAATGAGAGATCTGATTCTTTTTAAACCCATTACAATACATGCATTATAAAAATAATACTGTCCTATGTTTTTACTAGGCATCTTTCTGGAAACAAAAATATAATAGTCAATCGGTTAACATGGGAACAGATTAATAGTTTTATTTATTGTTTTTTTAAAATATGTTCTATTGAATTTTAGAGAGAGAAGAAGGGTGAGGGAAAGATAAAAACATTGATCAGCTGCCTCCTGCAAGCTTCTACTGGGGAGCAAGCCCACAACTCAGGCATGTGCCCAGACCAGGATCCAACTGCTATTTCTTGGTGCATGGGATGATACTCAATCCACTGAGCACATTGGTTGGGCAGATTCATCATTTTAAATCAGGCTAAAATGGTAAAAGTTCCCTTAATACACTTTGGTTCCTTGCAGACCCCCAGGTTTCAGCTATGGTAGTTGCAAGCAGTTAATCAAAGGCAATCCATTGGTTGACCTAAGAAACATTCAAACCTAGAGAAAATTTTATAAAAATTTATTTGAGCCAAACTAATGACATATGCTGGGAAGCAAGATCTCATATGCTCTGGAGAATAATAATTTTCAGCATCTTCTGTGCATTTGAAATTAAGGAAGGACTTTAAGGAAGATTACATGGAAGTGGGAGAAGCAAGGTGAGGACTTGAGAATACGTAGATTGTGCATTCTCTTGATGGTGGTTATAGTTTATTTCAAAGGTGTGTTAAACTATATGCACACCTTGCTTAAGCAAAGTATAATATAAGCCTTTTACTAAAACTTTGTATGCCTGGGGCATGAATACCCAGCAGAACCTGCCCAGTTAGGAATTTATGATCAGAGTACCCTGACAGATTAGTTTCCTTAGAACCTCCTTCCCCTTTTGTGTCCACACATTAAAGGAATGGTTCTTAAACTTTAGTTGACCTTAAACTTCAGGTCAACTGGAGAGCTAACGATTCTTGGGCTCCACCCTCAGAATGTCTTGATTCAATAGGGACAGGCAATAATGTTCATTTCTAACAAGTGCCAGGTGATACTGGTTCAGCAGCTTGGTATAGGAACCTCATTTTGAGAATCACAACATTAAGTACTTAGTGATAAGAAAGTGACATATGTCCACCTGACAAATCCACATGCACATTTCATTATAAGCATGATTTTAGATGACAAATAGATTAATCATTTAAGCAAAGTAAAGAAACTTTAAAACAATAATGAAGACTTGAATCTGGGTTCTGGCTCTTTCTCATGTACTCATTAGCCAATTAAAAACTTTGTTTTCTCACAATTAAATACTAGAGGTGAATTTCAGTCCCCCTTACAGAGTCATTTTGAAATTTTACTGATTTCTTAGTGACCTGAAAATTACTTTTAAAATGCAAGACATTTACAGGCATTTTAAGATTTGCTAGTTTTTAGAAATGTTCTTACTCAAAATAAACTAGATTATTTCACTGATTTCTATTTCAGCTTATTTTCAATAGTTTGTTAATAATCAGTTTTTATTTATATCAGTAGAACCTTTATGTACTCATTCAGAATACAGCCCACCATAAAAATAATAAAACATTCATTAAAAGTTAGTCAATGTACTAGATACTTTATATGTATGACACACATCTCCCATTTACTTCTCAGTTTCCATTCGTTAATGGTCAACACCTGTTTTCTGCTACACAGGCTGAAAGGCATGGACTAGATCAGCTGGCTTCTATTTCTTCTGGCTTCCTGGTGGGTTCCATCAATTAGGTTCCAAGCAGAAAGTCAGGGGTGAGGGGAGAATAGAGAATGCAGTGAGGATACCTGTTCCCCTGGTTCTTCTCTGTGACATTTTTTTAGGAAGGTTATGTTCTGTCATTGTCACTGTTGCTCTCATGATGCCTTAGTTACAATACCTACTGTCTTTCCTGCTAACCTCTCTTCCTTTCTCCCTTCTGACCTGATGAAGGAATAACTCACCTGTGCTACCTCTATGTGCTACTTTTTTTAATTAGCTCTCTTTGAATTATTGAAATTTCCATAGGTCTGGGTGGGATCCTAATAATGACACCCTCACAATGAACTTGTGTTACAGATGAGGAAACCAAAGCTTCAAGAAATAGCAGTGTGTGTATTCAGACTTGGTCCTAATTCTCCAGTATGCTGTCTTTCTGCTACCAAAGGTTCTCAAATTTTGATACATGTAAGGATTACTTAGAGAGTTTGTAAAACACATTGATTAGTAAGCTCCATCAACAAATATTATGATTCTAGTATAAGTGATACTTTTTAAACATCTGCATTTTAACAAGCACTGACTTTTCTGGAAATAATAATGTTAACAATACTAATCTTCCTACCTTTATACACATCACTGCTAATTCACATTTATGTTCCCTATTAGCAGGTATCTTCATAGTAATCATAATGAAGAATATACCATTCTTATCCTGCTTTTACAGAACTGATAAATAGAGAGTATAAGTATCTTGATTAAGATTATATACCTCAATTCAATGGCTCAAGTATATAATTATGAGCCCTGTTCTTGAATACCCCACTATGCAGCTGACTTTGTGGACTGTTTTAAGTGAACTGAAGCAAACTATCAATTGGGCACCAACTCCTCTGCCTCTCTGTTTTCTCACCTTATCACATGTTCCTGTTACTTCTTAAAGGGGATGCTTCCACCGTGATATGGTTCTAGTATTTTGAATTTACCTCTTCATGCCAGGAGTGTGAAAAGAATAGTCACGCCTGTTTTTGTTTCTTTGTTTATTAATTTTAATAGGCAGTCACATCTAACCATTTTGGAATTACAAAGAAAAGCAAATAAGACCATAAGCAGTGAAGTTAGTCCCCTTATACCTGGGCTTAGTATTTATGTACAGATATGTGTCTTGTCTTAAAATGCACAGGCATTATTTTAGCTAATTGTGTAAAAGGAACTTCAGCTGCTGCTTCTGTTTTGAAATAGCATATTAAACATCTAGAATATTGACATCAGGTGGTAATAATGATTTAGTTCTTTATCCCTAAATCCCCAGCATAGTGCTTCCTGAAAACTCTACAATACCATTCTCCAATAGAATTTTCTGTGATAATGACAATGTTCTGTCTATACTGTCTAATATATTAGTAATTAACTACATGTGGCTTTTGAACAGTTGAAATATGTGTAATGTGACTGAGGAATTGAATTTTTAATGCTATTTAATTTCAACTAATTTAAAGTTAAATAGTCACAAGTGACTAGTGGTCATCATATTGGATGGAATGGTTCTAGAAACCACATTAAATACCATTCTTTAGTTACTGCTTCTTTTACTGATAAGTTTAAAGAATACTTTAATATATACATCTTTTTAATTGATTTCAGAAAGAGAAGGAAGGGAGGGAAAGACAGAAATATCAATAATAAGAGAGAATCATTGATCGCCTGCCTCCTGCATGTCCCCCACTGGGGATCAAGCCAGCAACCACAGCATGTGCCCTTGACCTGAATCAAACCTGGGACCCTTCTATCCACTGAACCAAACCAGCTAGAGCTAAAGAATATTGTGGGTTTCTTTTTAAACTTGGATCTGGTTAATATATTTGTAATTATAAAGACTTACATCTTCTTTGTGCATGGTTTTTTGTCTGTTGTTATTTAAGTTTAACCCTATGTATCAAAACCACACTTGGTTTATGTATTCTGTGTCTCATAACATATTCTGTTTTGCTTCTCTCTAATATTTTTTATGACTTCATTTTTTCTGCTTTGGAACTTTACCTTCTGTAGCTGTGATGGATGTTGTCAGAATGCTCTGATATTTGAACAGCTCCCCATGAAATCATGACAGTGACCTATGAGAATGCAGTTCAATAGTGTCTTCCACCAATCTTTAACCAAGTGTATCACTTGTTGTGGAGTTTTAATGAAGTTATAAACCTAGGAAATTTAAAGCTATCATTTCACACTATTTTAATCCATAAAACATAGAAAAGCAGCTATTACTTTATCCATCTGCAGCAAAATTGAGTGATTTTAACAAGCCTTGGAATGAATACATTGAACAGGATACTCATTTTTCAGTTGAGTTTGACATCTCACTTCATGAATAAAGAAGGTCCTATTTATCATGCAGTGATAGTCACACACATATTTATCAGGCCTAGAGGGGAATAAGTTATTCCTGAAACTCTGTTATGTTACTATTATACATAGTAATTATATAATATAAGGTAATTATAACCATATTAGGTATATAAGTAGAATATAACCACTTCAAATTTGCCTTTAATTTTACGTTAATCTGTTTTTGGGCTGGCATGTAGTTTTAATGTGTTCTTGTAATTATTTTCATCTGGGGAAGTTATTAATTCTGTCTTGCTTATAAATACCATATTAAAGATATATTTAGAAAGATACACATTTTAAATGTATTACGCTGAATGTAAAATAATTAATGCAATTCATTCATTGAACAGAGTTGAAAGGCTGTTATTTTAAGTGTCTGCGGTACTTCTACATTTTCTATACGAGGTATTATTTAAGAGAAATGTAGAGTCTTTGGATTAAATATTGTCTAACTCTTAAAAATCATCTCTCATACATTTCTACTAACATACTTATTAAAATATATCCTTAAGAGAAAATTGTACACAGTGACTATTTGGACTCAAATCCAGGTATATCCAGAATCACAAAGATCTTTTTACCAACTATAAGGCCAAATAAAATAGACTGAAAAATTCAATAACAGAAACCATTGCTTCAAAACTATGTAGTTACTAATAATATTCCCATTTAACAGCCTGGAAATAGGAGCATGGCGTAATTTGCCTGAGGGCTTTCAGGGAATAAGAGTAGGATCCATGATTTAAACTTAATCTTGCTCACAAGTCCACACTCTTAACCACAACTATATATAATATAAACTAGAGGCCCAATGCACAACATTCATGGAAGGGGCTTGGCCCTCAGCCCCAGCTTCGCCCCAAAGATCATCCAGAAGGACGTCCACTCTTATTAGCATATTATGCTTTTATTATTATAGATTATTATAAATACTTAACTGCCCTTGCCCTGGATGGAATTGTGGCCCAATAATAGGGTGATTCAAAAGCATTTAAATGCAGGAAAGTTACTTGTTGTAGATTATACTCATGTAAGCTGGTATAAAACAATGAAAGAAAATGTGTATAATTCTATAACAGGTAGGAAAGATATGACAAAAACTATTTTTCAAATATTTTAATGTTACTGATTAGCTATTTTTAGCAGCCTCTCAGCACAACCAATGTTGTCTGGCAGATTCTAGGTATATAATAATTGCATGATTGAATAAATGGATTAGTCAAATGATGAATGGATCAATCGAATGAGAGACTTTACAGAAAATTCTAATCAAAGTTTTCAAGGATCTTGAAATATTATAAGGAAACCAGCAATGCTAGGTTTGAAAGGTAAAGATAGATTTCTTACTAATAAAAATCTTTCAGATATTTTTGAAATTGAGGACAACTGGATTTGTAGTATATGGCTCCAGAGGACACAAGAGTACAAATTAGAAGTTGCAACACAGCAAATTTTGACACAAAATAAGAAGCAAATATCTCATTTTTGTTTCCATTTGTATCTTAATTTATTAAATGTAAGAAACCTTGGTATGATAAACATGTCAATCCTTTCCAAACTGAATATATTTTACACTATCAATTTGTAACCTGTTAATATATTTGTTAGGTTTAGGTTAAGCATTTTTTTATTTGACCAATTCAAATTTGCCATTTTTTTAGTATTTCATTTGCCTTTAAAATACTTAAGTATTTTAAGTCTAAGAGGGAGTTTATTTGGCTATGATAAAGAAGAACATCCTGACATTTGACAACATTGATAGAGCTTAGAGGCAATATGCTGAGTAAAATTAGCCAGATTGAGGAAGACAAATACGGCATGCTTTCATTTATATTGGAACTTAAAATAAGTCAAACTCATAGCAACAGAGTATAAAAATTTAAAGTTTACCAGGTGTGGTATGTGGAGAAATAGGGAGAGGTTGGTGAAAAGGTACAAATTGGCTATAAGAATAAGTTCTGAAAATCTAATGTAACCATGGTGACAATGGTTGTTAATATTGTATTATGTAATTGAATTTGCTAAGAGAGTAGAACTGAAATTTTCTCAAATTTTAAATAAGATGAAAGAAAGTAAAAATAAGTAGGTTAAAGATTTGTGTTTCTTTATTTGTTTTGAAAGCCCATGCTCCTAAGAGAGATTCAATGTTTAAATTGAAGGTACATTAGTAGTACTTATAATTATGAATATTTCTATTTTAAAAACACTTATAGCATGGCATACACATAGTAATTATGCATGTCTTTTGGTTCTATTTTAGAATCCTAAGATATTAAATCTTTAATTATAAGCTTACTCTTACTCTGAACTCCATCAAATGAAATTTGTCTTTAGAGTTAAAGGTGTTTCTTGTTATCACATACCTTCTCACCATATTGTGAAATATTTCATTTCATGACTCATTCAACCACCCAGAGGAAGGATAATTTTACAAAAAGAAGGAATATAACAAGAGGACTCAAGTTAATAAAGTTTGTGCATATTTTCTCCCGGTTGTTCAACCAGGGAAATCTTTTTATCAAGTTAAAGAAATCATGTTTCGAAAACTAAAGTGAAGATTGGTAGGCTCTCTCTCTCTGAATGGGAGCCATCAAAATGGCACCCAAAGAATCCCTTAAAAAAATAATAGAAGGTGAGGGGATCTGTTTAGCTCCATGAAAAGTGGAAAAACTGTGATTTGGGAGTGAAAAATATTTAAAAAACTATGCATTTTTTTAAAATTTATTTTTTATTAGGAAGGAGACAAAATATGCCAGAGACCTGTAAATAGTGAATGATGTATTAAGATATCTCACCTGATTATCATTAAGGTTAGGGTAATAATGAATACCCTTGAACTATGACTTGGAAGTTTATGAATCAAAGAAGAAGAGGATGCCAAAGTAACCCACAATGACAAATGCATTTGTAGGTGACAGAATAGACTTACACAAAATCATTTTTAATTAAAAAAAGTGTATGGATATCACAGTTTATATGGAACATCACTTTATAAGACTCAAATATCAGTGCTAAGTTTAACCACAGTATACATTATTCCTTGTAGTAATTGCTGAAGTACATGTTCTGACAATAAGAAAAATATATAAATCCAATGCCTGATATTAAAGAGTGTCAGGTTTTGAAACCTGAGGGGTCACATGCAAACTTAGAAATGCAATGCAGTGTGGTCACTGTGGGGACACACAGAAAAAGGTGCTAAGGAGGAGGACTCAGGAATTATTTTCTAATATCACTGCTTCTTAAATTGACCAACTTTCCATTGAATTACAAAGAGATGGTCCAGGAGCCCTAGCTGGTTTGGCTTAGTAGCTAGAGTGTCAGTCTGTGGACTGAAGGGTCCTGGATTCGATTTGGGTGCAGGGCACATGCCTGGATTGCAGGCTCACTCCCCAGTGGGGGGCAGCCAATCAGTGATTCTCTCTTATCATTGATGTTTCTATCTCTCTCTCTTTCCCTCTCCCTTCCTCTCTGAAATCAATAAAACTATATTTAAAAAATAAAATAAAGTAGTTTAAAACACACACATACACACACAAACACACACGCGCGCGCACACACACACACACACACACACCCCAAAACGAACAAACAAAAAAGAGGCAGTCCAGGAGAAAGGAAACATGTGAATAAGTCATGAAGCAAATTGGCATAATAAGACATTGGAAATGTGTTGTGGCCTTGAGCAGAGTTGAAGTTGAGAGGAACCCTTGAGAGAGTGGTGGATGACTTCCAGGTCACTCTAGAGCCATGCCTATCCATCTGTAAAAAGGCAGACTTGACTTTATATTGGTGGACAACTCCAAATTAGTAGGAATTTGCAAATTGCTTGAGATTGGGTTCACAAATGAAGCTCCAAGTCAACATTTACTTTGCATCACTTGAAGCCAAAAAGATGGACAAGGTCACTCAGGTCGGAGCAGAAGGCCATGTTCAGATCCTTTGGGATATAATATTTAGAATCTCCATCTCTTTACAAGCAGTAAAGTGAGATGAGAACAGAAAAGTGTCCATCAAATTTAGCAATTTGGAAGTCACTTGTAACCTTTGCCAAAGCAATTTAAACACACAAACACTGAAAAGGGCATGTAGAGGGAGAAAAAAAAAATCAATGAATCATTGTGATGTTTTATCTATCCGGCATCTTATCAAGGCTCAAAAGGGCAGTTGTTTTACAGAGAACACATGCCATTTGTTTGCATATTAATTGGTAAATGCAAATCTGCCAACAAAACAGTACATAACCAAAACAAAAGGGATAGTGTTCATAAATGTTCACAGGATCGAGACTACCTGATGCTGTCAATAGCATCGGAGGAATTGCATAGCTAAGCACAAGTATGTGAAATGCATCTCACTGCAAAGTGCTAACAGTGATGAGGGTCAAATGTTCTCTCTTGTGGCCCAATGATCATTTAAAAAAATTAGACATCTTGGGCCAAATGTAATTTATTAATTGGTGTACAATATAAAAATGATGGCATCAATAATTCTATGTGGGATATTAGAGGTCTGGTTATAGTGTTTGAAAAACTTATGTCAAAATTTAAGGATTCAGGATTAATTTGTCTTAGGAAATTTTAAAAATATATATCAGCCTCAATTAGTTTGATGATAAAACTATGTTGTTTCTCCTTTTAGTCAACTCACAGTTGAAGAAAATACCTACAACTCTTTTTTTTTAAAATATATATTATTGATTTTATACAGCGAGGAAGGGAGAGAGACAGAGAGTTAGAAACATCGATGAGAGAGAGTCATCGATCAGCTGCCCCCTACACACCCCCTACTGGGGATACGCCCACAACCAAGGTACATGCCCTTGACCGGAATCGAACCCGGGTCCCTTCAGTCCCCAAGCCGACGCTCTATCCATTGAGCCAAACCGGTTTCGGCAGAAAATACCTACAACTCTTATTATTTATTTTCCTTTATGGAAAGTAAATGTCCTTTGCAAGTGGTGTTAGATTTGGCCATTACAGCATTTTCTGGACACTAATTAATTCCACAGTATGGAAATTATTTTTAAAAAATTATCTTTGCATTTACTTTTTTCGCAAGCTTGATTGAGATATTATTGACATACTAGAGGCTCGATGCATGAAATTCCTGCAAGGGGCTTGACTGTCAGTGGAAGCTTGCCAAGGCCCTCACAGCCCCATCTTTGTCTGGAAGGTCATCTGGAAGGACCTTTGGAAGGTTGTCTGGCTGTCCAGTCTAATTAGCATGTTACACTTTTATGATTATAGATAACATAATGTAAGATTAGATACCACTAAAGCTCATTTGGTGTTTCTCCCTGGTCCCCAAAACTATTACAGCTTTCTGCAAGGCTTCACCAGCCATCTGCCAAAGCTCTCTCGCTCTGCTGCCATTGGGAATGGGCACAGGGAGCCAGCCCTGGGGTGGGAGTATGTGTGGGTGAGGTGAACACTGGACCACCTGAGGGGTATCTGTGAATGAGGTATTTCCAGTGGCCCAGGGGTGGGCTTTTGATGGAATCCACAATGCAGCTGGTAGATTGATCATATCCCTTTAATGCCTTCCAAGAGTCCTATCTGTCACCCACCCAGTCTTTTCCTGTCCTGCAGTGTGCAACTCAGGATTCAGTACTGTTGACAGGCCAAGAGAGAAATGGGCTTCTTTGGCAGCATCTAGCACAGGTGGAGAAGCCCAGGTGCTCATTCAAATGCAGTCACTTCCACCCACAGACAGATCATGGCGTAAAAGTTATCTCTGCCCTGAGTTATGCCACCTTGGAGGGCCGGTGCAGGTAGTCACACTGTTCCTCTCACCCTCTCCAATGCATACACACTCATGTGTTGCTCCAGGGGTGAGCTGGAACCTCTCTGCTGAAAAAACTTTTATTTCCAAAAAGGTTCACTCATTAGTGAGTGATTAAGACAGTGTTTTTGAGAGGATCCGAGACCCTGGCTGAGAGGGACTGGAACTGGCCCGTGGGCCACTGCAGGATCCAAAGTCAGAATTGAGGTCTAGTTGACTATTACCTGCAGCACAGGTGGACAAGATTCCTTTTAGGTCCCAGGGATATGGTCCTGGATCCCTCATCTCCCACAAAGTCGCTTTGTCCCTGGATGGACACCGAAGCTTTGTTTTAGGGACATGGTTAGGGATGTCTTATTCAGTCATGATGCTCCACAGAATGGGAATCTTGACATCTTTCTGTCTTCTGAGAGTAATTACTAATTGTATCATTGGTGGTTATGCTAGAGACTGGGATTTGAAAATTCTCTAGTACTGAATATATGTTTTATCAAATCTGTCTTTTCTGTTAACTTGTCAGGTAGCTGGTCTCAACTGATATATACAAAATATCGAAGGCATTTCATTTTAAAAGTCTCTAGAGAGTCAATTGTCAACAATATTATGCAGTTATGGGCATAGATGTGCTGTAATTATTTAAAAAGTAGCATTGGAAGAAATATGAAAGAATAATAAGCTTTATTTTCATCTAAAAATAAGTCAGCATGAATCTCTGAAAGATTTTTGGGCAAAACAAGCCTATGTATTTATTATGTTATTCCGTATTTTTTGTTAAGGCTAAATGTATGTCTCTAAAACCATTTTTTTCCAAATTAGCATTTCATAACTCAGGTTTTCTCAAGGGTTTGTGGTATATACATATATCACATTAAAAATTTATATCCTTATCTGTCAGCAGCAATTCAAACCTGACTGTTTGCCCTCTTCTTTTAAGATTAGATCTTGGTTATCCTAAATTTATATAGATGTCAATATATTCCAGGAAGAGATTGTTTAAACAGAGCCTGAATACTATGACATAATGCATACTTGAAGAGTGTCATTTCTAATGAGAGAATTCTTCTAGGTTTTAATCTGTAATATACCATCCATGTAGTAGCACAATTCCCTTAGTTTAAGTCTCAAATGAGATATTTGTGACAGTCCATCCATTGACAGCCTCATTGGCTTTAATTAAATTACCTCAAAGGATTTTGAATGGCATGTATTAGAAACAAATGGTACTTAAATAAAGTAATAGCTAACTATATAGATAAGGTGGGTGACTGGATGGATAGAAGAATGGGTGAATATAAAGATATCTATCACCATTTTGTCTCATGTTTTTGTTTTTTCTATAAAATATATCCACTTATAGTAGCCCCCAACCCCATCCTCCACCCCTTATCTGTGAAGGGTATGTCCCAATTCACCTAGTGTATGCTTGAAACCAGATAGTACTGAGTCCTATATATGCTATGTTTTTTTCTCCTATACATACATACTTATGACAAAGTTTAACTTATAAAGATTAGGTACAGTAAGAGATTAAAAATGATAATAATAAAATAATTACAACAATACACTATGATAAAAGTTATGTGAATGAGGTCTCTCCTCTCTCTCAAAATACACTGAACTAAGGGGATGGTTATCCAGGCAGGATAGAGTGGGATGGCCAGAAATTTCTTCATGCTATTCAGAATGACACATTATTTAAAATGTATGAATTGTTTATTTCTGGAATTGGCTATTTAATATTTTTGGACTGCGGTTTGAACCTCAAACACCAAAACCACAGGCCAAGGGGAACTGCTCTATATAGGAATTCCAGTGAAGAGCTTCCTTTGAAGAACCTTTTGAGGCATGGGCTGCTTTGTTATTCAAAATCTGTTTGCACTGCACCCTTTTGCTAAAGACATGGCATCCATTGAACTTTCTGGAGTATACTAGTAGTCATGTTTGTTGCCACAGAGTCATCTATATTAGTGAGATAAAAATACACAGGAAGCTTACAAAGTAATTTAGGATCTTTATTAGGTTTTTCTACCACCCTTTTCATTTTCATTATCTAACTCTTTAATTTTTTTGAAAGGATGATTGTCTAAGATATGGGTTTTTTTTTATTACCTTTTTCTATTTCATTTCAGTCTCCTATTTTACTCTTCTCATGGGAACTCAGTGAACAGATATTCTGGTGAATAAATCCCAGTGGAGATGCTTTATTTATTCAGTGTTGCTTGAATCGTTTGTGCCCAAAGGGTTTCTCCTAGTTTCATTGCTTTATTTGATATTTTAATATTCTTAGGATAGAGTTATATATGACTAAAGCCATAGGAATGCTCAAACATACAATATTCATTTGCCCCATCAAAGTTACTGTAATATGTTTTGCCTTTAACTGGAGAAATCAGTCAGATTTGGAGATTAAATAATATCTATTTTTCCAATCTTGTGGAGAAATATTGCAAATATAAATGCCAAATTTAGGAGTATAGGCTCAGTTTAACTATAGACCTTCACATTTATAATCATGATACATTATGTGAGGTGAGATTTAAAGTGAGCAACAGGTGTTTCCTGTGTAATTTTTTTTTTTTTCAATCAAGGTATCTTGCCTTATTACTTCCCAGGTTAAAACTTCATTCTTAACTAGAGGCCTGGTACACAAAAGTCATGCACAGGGAGCAGGGGGGATGTCCCTCAGCCCAGCCTTTACCCTTTCAAATCTGGGACCCCTTGAGGGCTCCGACCATTTGTTTAGGCCCAATCCCGGTAGCGGTCAGATATCCCTCTCAAAATCCAGGCTGCTGGCTTGCAACTGCTTGCCAGACTTTGCCTGATTGCCCCTAACTGCTTCTGCCTGCCAGCCTGATCACCCCCTAATCATTCCCTGCCAGCCTGGTTGATGCCTAACTACTCCCCGGCTGGCCAGATTGCCCCTAACTGCCCTCTGTTGGCCAGTCACCCCTTACTTCCCTCCCTGCTGGCCTGATCACCCCTAACTGCCCTCCCCTGCAGACCTGTTCTCCCCGCAACTGCCCTCCCCTACAGGCCTACTACCCCACAAAGGCCCTCCCCTTCAGACCTGGGTCTCTCTTAACTGCCCTGTCTTATTGGCTTGGTCACCCCTAACTGCCCACAACTGCCCTCCCCTGAAGGCCATCTTGTGGTGGCCATCTTGTTTCCACATGAGGGCAGGCATCTTTGACCACTGAGGGCATCCATCTTGTGTCTTGGGGTGATGGTCAATTTGCATATTACTCTTTTATTAGATAGGATTATTCACATGGCAGTTATAAAATGATTTATAATAAATCATTACTTTTCAAAATACAGTTCTTAGAGCAGCAACCTCAACCTTGCATTGCAACTTATTAGGAATGCAAATTCCCTGGACCGAACTCAGACATTCTGAGTGAGAAACTCCCATCAGATAGTCAATTTTGATTAGATGAAATATCTGTTTTTCCCACAGGCAGAGGCCAGAGGGGAAATAAAATAAAATAAAATAAAATACATTAATTCTGACCATTACAGCTTTCAAAGGAAACTATTTTAGAATATGTAAAGTTGATTTGTGCAATGTTTGACTCAGCTGTGGCCATACTTTTTTTATATCAATGAGAACACAGAGAAAAATATCTGAAACTGATTACTTATTTTGAGATGTTTATTTTCTTAAAGTTATTATGTATTTCCAAGGCTGTGTTCAATAAATCATTCTCAGGAATAAGCTTTTGTAGGTCTCTTTGTAGTTGTAACACAGCAAATGCCATCATTTAGGTGAGTTATGCAGGGGCCAAAACCTTCATCTATGGAGTCTGACATGTTATGGATGAACAAGGAAGTTTCAGTTTGCTTGGAATTATAAAGACTCATTGGAAACAGACTGGCAGATGGACAAACAAACAAGCGAACATATGAAAACCCCAAAGAATACAAGAAGCACAACTGTAGGAAATGTGTAATTGGAAGTTACTAGAGATAAACAGCAATAGGCTTAGCTAGCAAGTAGGGTAATTTTATACTATCTTTGCAGTGTGCTCCCTACAAAAAAAACCAGTCCAATGCATCTGTCTTGGTTTTAGGGGCTCCTTGATCTACTGAGGTTTCATTGATCCAAAAACTGCAATAATAATCAATAATTAATATGTAGTGAGCATTGGTAAGCCCTGTTGTTAATGCTTTACATATAATTTCAAAACAAACCATAGTGTTATTACCAGCCTTGCTTTGTAGGTGAAGAAATGGCAGTGTAGGAAGGTAAGTAATATGTTAAGGGACTCAAGAAGCAGAGCAAGGATTAGGCCCAAGTTGTCTAGTGCTTTTTCTGGTGAAAACTCAGTATCTATTACTAACTTTTAATTATGACAGCTGTTTTGCAACCATGAATTGCAGCCATATGGGCTACCCAATAATTGGGGAAAAACACATTTTACTGTAAAGAAAACGAAAAATGTCAATAATTTACATTACTCTAGAATAAGTGACTTATTAAATTAATTGTATACCTTTCTATTAAATGTCAGGGGAATTATAGTTCCAAATTACTATTACTTTGATTTTCCTCATGAGTAGCAGAGAGGTAATTCAATAATTATTGATATTTCAGGGGAAAAGTTATTACAGAATTTAATCTTTATGTATATTATACAACCTAACTGAAAATGCAGAAGATTATAATGCAATCACACCTCTATGTGTATGAACTCAGCAACTTTTGAGGCCAATTCTATCTCAGAGTTTTTAGGATCACACTCGTAAGGCCCCTGGCCGGACAGTACATGTACTGTTCTGAAGACACTGTTCAGGGAGATCAGGACTATGGCGGTGTGAGGCCTTTGAGAAGGGTAATGTGCTCTTGAGTCATCCACATCGGCACCAGATGGCATTGCAGCTACGTTCCCCATGGCAGAGCAGCAGCTGGGTTGTGAAGAAGGGTGGGACATGTTCTGCCATTCCTGATTATTTTGTCACCCATAGGCTGTGGGAATGACGTTATGCCTGTGGTAACTTTATTTTGCATAGAAGGACCTGCCATTCTAACCCTACTGGGTCATATCTGAATTGTTTCTTGGTCAGTATTCTTTGTGACACTTGCTAAAATCATGCACTTAAATATAATTCAGTGATATATTTTATTTACATTAGTTTGAGATAAAACTAAAGTCAGTAACATTGGATTTCAAGTTCCTTGGAGGAAATGTCCATTTAAATGCAGGCTAACCTTTGTCATGTGCATTGCATTTTAATAACTTCTATTTTTTTTTAAAAAAATCAGACTCTTAACATAATAAAAATTGTACCTTTGTAATTTTTTTCTGTTCCTTAATTTTGATCAATACAATTTTAAAGGGATTTTTATTGTTATTATCTTTTTAAAATCTTTGTTATTGAAAGTATTACAGATGTTTCATTTCCCACCCATTGACCCCTTCCACCCTACTCCGACCACTACCCCAGGCTTTCATCCATTGTTTGCATCCATGGACTATGCATATATACATATACATTATTTGGTTAATCTCTTCTCTCCCCTCCCCATTCCCTCTGAGATTCCTTAGTCTGTTCCATGCTCCTGCGTCTCTGGATCTATTTTATTCATCAGTTTATTTTGTTCATTAGATTTCACATATATGTGAGATCAAGTGATACTTAGCTTTCTCTCCAGTTCCCTCCATGTTGTCTTAAAGACATTGTGTAAATATACCACAGCTCTTTTATCCACTCATCTACTGATGGGAAAGAGAGGTAAGAGATTAACCCAAGAACTTGTATACCTACATGTCTAACCTATGAACACAGGCAATAGTTTGGGGAAGGCCTGGGGAGTGGTTGGGAGTGGGGAGGAGGGGTTCAACTTGAGGAAAAAAAAAGGGGGGGGCATCTGCAGCACTTTAAACAATAAAGATAAATTTAAAAAAATAATGAATAGGTACTTAAGGGTACCTTTTTTTTAGAGTCCTAGAGAGTAGCGTAATAAGTTTTAATTTCTAGAATCTTAATAATATGCAGATTATTTTATCATAAGCACTTAAATGAGGGTTTTTGTAGAGATTTGTATAGGCACCAGTGTTAATTTACGTGAGATATAAGAATTAAAAAAAATTACTGAATCATTTGTTTTTCTTGAAGGGAAAGGAAAATAGTTGTAATTTAATTTGTCATGAAAATCTTGTTTCTGTAATAGGCAAAATAAATTTAATGAACTATTTAATGGGAGTTCTGTTCTCAACTGAAGCATATTTTGAGAAATGTGAGAAACTATTATTATAAATCCACACAATGCTTCATTAGGACTATTTACAGAAAACACATCTTTCATCTTTAATGATGCAACATGAATAATTTAATGTATTTTTTCTTTAACTTTTATTATTAGCTCGGAATAGTTATATTGATTTCTGAGAAACCTTTAAGCAAATACTACCTCTTCTACTTCTTGTTACTATAATCCTGTGTTGGAAATAACACATGAACCTTTTTCTTTTTTTAAATATATTTTTATTGCTTTCAGGGAGGAAGAGAGATGAAAACATCAATAATGAGAGATAATGATTGGCTGCTTCCTGCACTCCCCCACTGGAGCTCAAGCCCACCACCAGGCCGTGTGCCTTGACAGGAAATCAAGCGTGACCTCCTAGTTCATAGGTTGATGCTCAACCACCAAGTCAGGCATAAATATCTTTCATATTTCCAGAACTGGATTCTGAGTTCAGTCTGCAGAGCCTCCTAGCTGTCTATTTTTCCTCTGGAAACAGGTTAATTTCCACTGGGTCCTCTCCCCAGGACACATGCAACAAAGTGTAGGACTTTATCTGTTTACTAGGCCCATTGGGGGAGCTCTGTTTTATTTTACCTAGAAATGGGGGAATGCCCCAATTCTGGTGGAGTTTTATCCCCAGAACTCTCCAGCATTATTGAATAATGATAAATCTCCAAAAAGCTCTTTGGCTTCTGCATGTGGTCTAAAACCTAAAACCTAATCCATGAAGCTAAAACCTAATCCATGAAGGTAAGTGGGGGCAGGCATTAAACCATCTCCTTCATTTTCCTCTTTTTCACAAAGCATTACCCCTGCCCTTCAGCAAAACAGTGTCAAATACATCTGCCCTTGGTATGTATTTGAAAATCCCACTATCCAATACCTTTTTAGATTTGCACCTTACAGAATCATATGGCGACATACAAATGTGGAGGAGAGTAAGAAAGCAATAACAAACTATTTGGTTAGTATATCCTCCTCTTAACAGCTGGTAGTTAGGAATGTGATCTATTTACCATGTAATTTGGTCCATAATTAGATTTAGTATTTAATCTTTCTTGATGATAGCCATTTTTCAGTCTTTCTAATTCTTTCCAATGGGACAATATGAAATTTGGCAAGCAACTGGTGTGGTGAAGTACCTTGGTGATAGGAAGCTTTCTATAATAAACTAGAGGCCCGGTGCAAGAAATTTTTGCAAGGGTATGGTCCCTAGGCCTGGCCTGTGATCAGGGCCATTTTCCCCAGCTGCCAGCAGTCCACCCTGCCTCCCGCCACCACTAATCCCTCGATCCCCTTTCTCCCATTCCCCTTTGGGCTATTGGAGCCTGCAGGCCTGGGGTGGGGGGGTTAGGAGGGACCGAGAGGTTGTCCGTCCCACCCATTCACCAGCCCCACCTCATGCATCCAGTGGCAGGATAAGGGCCTTGGTCTGACTCTGCCCAAGTCTGCTGCCTGAGTCCACTGCCACCCACCCCTGGTTCCCTGTTTTCCATCCAGCAATCACAGCCTGCTAGTGGATGGAGAGATTAAGAGGTTGGCCAGCAGGCCTGATTGGGTGATCTGGGCCTGTGGGCTGGGGTCAGCTCCTATGTTGAGCATTGCCTACTGGTGGTAGTGCACATCATAGCTACCAGTCATTCTGCCATCCAATTTGCATTTTACACTTTTATATATATAGATAGTTTACCTCTAAAATATAAATCTACATTTTTTTTTCTTTTTAAAAAATGTATTTTATTGATTTTTTACAGAGAGGAAGGGAGAGGAATAGAGAGTTAGAAACATCGATGAGAGAGAATCATCGATCAGCTGCCTCTTGCACACCTCCCACTGGGGATGTGCCCATAACCAAGGTATGTGCCCTTGGCTGGAATCCAACCTGGGACCTTTCAGTATGCAGGCTGACACTCTATCCACTGGGCCAAACCGGTTTCAGCTAAATCTACATTTTTCAAGATGTTATTTTTACTACAAGTGACAAATCCAATTCCTCAGTTCTAGTTTGATACAGTTTCATTTAAGAAGCTCTAGTCAATTATTGCTCTTTGACAGGAGCATCTCACATACTTGAGGAAAGAATTGAACATTCAAATTCTGGGGCATAGAGGGATGGAACTGGGTCTCAGGAACAACTAGTAGGCAGGGCTCAAACACAATAGTGCACTATTTATTTCTTCTCTACCCAATCTACTTTCCCCCCTGTATTTCATCTCCATTATCTCCCACCATATACAACACCTCATACACATGGCAGGAAGTTAGGCTACTCACAGCTCTGAGTTTAATATTTTGAAATCACACAAGCGGACAGGCTCTCATGTACAATATTTTAAAAATGTATTTTATTGGTTTTTTCACAGAGAGGAAGGGAGAGAGATAGAGAGCTAGTAACGTTGGTGAGAGAGAAACATCGACCAGCTGCCTCCTGCACACCCCCTACCGAGGATGTGCCCGCAACCAAGGTACATGCCCCTGACCGGAATCGAACCTGGGACCTTTCAGTCCTCAGACCGATGCTCTACTGCTGAGCCAAACCGGTTTCGGCATCATGCACAATTTTATTTTATTTTATTTTTTAGTGAAAATATCTCTTTTTAATGAATTCATTGGGATGACATTGGTTAATAAACATATATAGGTTTCAAGTGTGTAATTCTATGATACATCATCTGTATATTGCATTGTGTGTCTACCACCCGAAGTCAAATCTCTTTCAGTCACCATATATTTCACCTTCTTTACCCCAGCCCACTTCCCTCTGATAACTGCAATACTATTGTCTGTGTCTATGAGTTTCTGTTTGTTTGTTTGTCATGTTTATTTATTTGTTGCTGTCAGTTTTATCTCCCATGTATCAGTGAAACCATATGGTTCTGGATGTTTTTTTCCCTGTTTGATTTATTTCACTTAGCATGTTATTTTCAGGATCCATCCATTTTGTTGCAAATGGCAGTATTTCATCTTTTCTTATGGCTGAGTAGCAACACCGAAAAAAGAAGGAGAAGTGTATTTACTAGACATTCTTATGGTTTATTATCCCTGTTTTTCAGTCCAGACCAGGACAAAATACATGTCTATGAATAAATGCAAAATCGTCCTAGCAATGTTTCTTAATATCTTAATATGCAGTAAAGTTGGGTTGTTAACACACACACACACACATACACACACACACACACACACACACACATTGTGCATTAGCTTCCTATAACTATAGATTTTTAAGGCTTGCTTTGTCTAAATATTTTTTTAAATAATTTTAGTGATTTTTACAAGAATGGTTAATTTATCAATCTGTAAGCAATAGCATATCAAATTCTTAGAAAAATAACCTTGTTTTAAAATAAGAGAGAAAAAACATACTAAATAAAACATGGTGAAACATATATTGTTACACAGAGAAACCCAGGACCTGCATTATTCACAATGGAGAGACAGTTATGGATAACAGTGAGTAATTGTGCTTAGTTCACAGTTTAAAGCAATTGGTTTCAGATATGCTGCACAGAATTTTACAAGTGGACTTTGCCACATTGATTGTCATCCCATTTCAAGTCAGTTGGAATGCAGTTTGCCTATGGAGATGTAAGATATTATGATACAGCTTTTGAGAGGAAGTCAGTTAAAAATATAGCTGGCTCCTCTATGAGCAAGTCTCCCAACAGTGACATACAAAAATGTTCCCTTCTAGTAGAAAATGCAAAAAATATTGATTGTCTCTACAGTATGTAATTTGCCATTTTTGCATCAAAGCACTTTAAAACCTTTTAACACCACGGAAGTAGAAACTAAAGTACATAAAATGTGCTTTCTGTGGTATGTTTTACTTCATAATATTATATTATATCTTAGATATAGAATAATTATTGCATTTCATGTATGCATTCACAAATTTAGTAATTTTTTTCTTTGAATTCCTGTCATAAATAATCACAAAGAAATTTTCCTTTTTGTGCTTGCCTAATAAAGAATAAATCATAATTTAAGATGCTTTGCTTCTAAAAGTCAAGTAATCAACAGTTTCATGTTTGTTTTGGGGAAAATTGTTAAACATTAGCCAGCTAGCCAGAGATGAAATTATATATGTATTAACTTAAGTAATCAAAACTACTTTACATAATTAATAATGTAAGTATTTTCTAAATCTCTGGTAAACCTGTGCACCTCTGATAAATATGTTAAGAACTTTAGTACACAGAAGAAACTGTACACATGCATACACAATCCCAAAATGACAATATTTTATATTATAGTTAATTACTTGCATGTTGTTTTATGATATTGGTTATAGATTCTAAAGCAGAGTCAGAGATTTTTAAATTTCTCAATCACCTAGGATTTATAGTTAGACAGTTTCATGTTCATAAAATATGTCAAGGTGTTATGTAGTCAGAGTGAATTACAAAACTGCTGAAGACTTCAGGTGATTTTGCAAGTGAGATATGCAGATATTCTCAGTCAGCAGCATTTATTAAGTTATTCTGCTGAAAACAACAAAAATGCCATTGTAATTATCTTACGTGTGCATTTTCAGATGTATGGTAAGATATCTTTTCCCTTATGTTGCAAATGCATTTAGAAAGATAAATGTTGTACTTCTTAGCTTTTAAAATCAATGATACACTATGCCTACTGTTATTAAAAATAAATGTTAGATTTCTTAATATTTTTTTAAAATCAGGGAGACACTATACTTGTTGATATTGTGCATTTCTAATGGCCCCACTCTCATATTGCCTTGTAATGTAATCTTTCTTTTACTAGGTCATTATTTATTCATCAATGTATTCCTTTTTAATTAATAGAGCACCTATATGCTACGTTCTCCAGTGTTGAGGTGGCCAATTAGGATAATAAATCAAACTTAAAGTTAACAATCAGGAAAAGTAAAAAATGCCTCCAGCCATTTTTCTTCATGAAATGACACCAGGTGAAGGTCAAATGGACACCAGGCAGATGTGGAAATTATCTCACTGTCAAGGAGCCTTACTAAAACTCCTGCCTTTTTGTGGATATGGGGGGTCAAGTAGAGGGGGAGAAGGAAAAGGGCCAGGAGTGGAAATTTCTAAATCAGAAATGGCAGCCTTGACTCATCAAGACCTCAGATAAGGAGCTCTCCCTGGAGGTGGCTGGGAGCAGGAATGCAGATATGCCCATGGCTGGCCTGCATGAGCCTTGGGCTGCCATTCCTTCTAGGAGTCTGCAAAGCACTAGCTGTGCACCATCCTTGTGGGGGAAGGGTGGCTCCCTCACATGAAGCCTGAAGGTATTGCAGTTGCCTATGCTCAAGCATCAATTATATGAAATGTGCAGATGAGGTAAATCTATAGAAACAGAAAGATTAGTGGTTGCTTAGAGCTAGGGATGGAATGGAGAGTAATTGCGGCTGGGTATGGAGTGTCTTTTACCAAGGACTTAAATGTTTTAAAGTTAGATTTCAGCAATGGTTGCACAACCCTGTGAATCTACGAAATAAGCAATTATTTATCTTTAATGGGTGGATTTTATGACATATCTTAATAAATTATATCTTAATATATATGTTTAAAATATTCACTTTTTGAATGGGATATATCAGAGAATGTGGACTGGGCAAAAATGACAACTTAAAATTTACCCACAGGATTCTTAAGACAATCTTTAACTTAGTGTCCATTGCTTAAAGGAATCATAGCCAAGCAGAAGGGTCATTGAGTTTATTATATCACTAGAGGCCTGGTGCATGGAATTGTGCACTGGTGGGGTCCCTCGTCCTGGCCTGCAGGGTTTGGGCCGAAACCATCTTTCCAACATGCCCCGAGGGGTCCTGGATTGTGAGAGGGCAGTTCTTGTATTGAAACACCTTGTAATAGAGTCCCCTCCTCTCTGGTTCCAGGTGCATCACCTGAGAACTGCCACTGCCAATTGACCCCAGCTCCTGTATTGAGTGTCTGCCCCCTGGTGGTCAGTGTGTGTCATAGCTACTGGCTGGTTGGCAGGTCAATTAGGCCATATATATATATATATATATATATATATATATATATATACATATAAATTTCTGGTATAAGAAGTTTCCTTTCAAATATGTGGTAACTATAATATTTTCTAACCAGAGCACCAGTGCATGGATTCGTGCACTGGTGGGGTCCCTCGGCATGGCTTGCACCTTCTCACAATCCGGGACCCCTCTAGGGATGTTAGACTGCCAGTTTTGGCCTGATCCCCACAGGCCAGGCTGAGGACCCCGCTGTAGCACGAATCCGTGCACTGGGCCTCTAGTATCCATATAAGATCTTTGGTTAATCTCTCCCTGCCCTCTCCCTTACTCCCTTGCCTCTGAGATTCATCAGTCTGTTCCATGTTTCCATGCCTATGAGTTGAGCATCTGCCCCCTGGTAGTCAGTATGCATCATAACTACTAGTCAAATGGTTGAATGGTCGCTTAGGCTTTTACAGAGGCCCAGTGCACATAATTCATACATGTCCCTCAGTCCAGCCTGTACCCTCTCTAATCGGAGACCCTTCTCATAATCTGGGACTGTAGGCTCTTAACCACTTACCTGCCTGCTTATCTGATTGTCCCTAATCTCTCTGCCTGTCTGCCTGATTGCCCCTAACTGCCTCCATCTGCCTGATCACCCCTAGTTGCCCTCCCCTGGTCTAATCTTACCCGCAACTGCCCTCCTCTGCTGGCCAATTTGTTTCTAATTGGTCAGTTTCTATGCCAGTCAGTGTCAGAAGCTCCACCTCCTAGGCTGCCATTGGCTCCTTACATTCACCCAGATTTGGTTCTGATTAGTCAGTTTAAATGCAAGTTAGCATCTCTGGATGTATCAACAGGGCCTGATCAGAAAGGCTGGGCTCATCAGCAGCCCCAGTGGAGGCCTACAGAGAAATGGAGGTGTGGCTGTTGGCCAGGCTGGGAAAGAAAGAGATCAAGTTCTGATTAACAGCTGCTATACTGTCCCTCTCTCTGCAGGCCTCTCTCTTGGCCTGATCCGCAGCCCCCTAGGCAGTCAGTGCTGGGTTGGGGCACCAGCAGTGGCCCCAGTCTAGTTGGGCCTTCGATCATAATGGTAGTTATGACCCTGGCTCTTTATTATATAGATACCACTAAATGGGTATGATGAAGAATTTGAAATTTAGATTTTTTAGTTTTCTCTTCTAAGGGATTCATATCAGTTTCAGTTAAAGATTTCAGAAAAGCAGGTAGAAATACTACCTGTTTTGGGGTATAAAGCAACCCAAATAATCTGCTCATAGAGTCAAATCCTTGAAATAATACTGACCAACTTGATGGTGTTTTAAATGAGCTAGTAATATATTTTAATTATATTTCTGAATTATTATCTAACCTTAAGATATTAGACATATTCTTTTAGTATGATTGGATCTATTGATATTATATAAAATAAAATACTAATCAATCTGATATTGACTTTTAAGTGGCCTAAGTTTTGAAAAAAGTAGGTACCATCTGAGAAACAGAACAGCATTAGGCTATTTAAGTGTTTCAGTTGGAAATTAATGTAGATATAGAGTGTGAGCTTCATAGGTTCAAGAAACTTTGTTTCATGCACTTCTATATCCTTGGTGTAGAACAGTAGATGCTCAGTGAGCAATTGAATGATTAGGTACTTGTCAAACATCAGCTCATATATTGATTTCATGGCAGTGTGTAGAGCAGGACAAGTCCTGTAAAGAAAAACATCTCTAATTTGGACATGTAAACACAGTTTAAAGGAGATTTATGTGATATTTAGTTAAAATATTTTATAAATTCAGTATTCCATGTCATGTCATCACTGTGGTTTATTTAAATGAATAGGAAATTATAAAATATAAGAATATAGCTGTTTTAAGGTATTATTTCTGTAACTGTTTGAAAAGTCAAATAAATATCTGTAAAGTTTTAAAAGTTCAAAGGTTCAGATAAAAAAGAAATTTTGTGCTTACATGTCCCTGTATGGAGTCAACTTTTGATCATCTAACTCCACCAATGACTCCATGACAACATCATCTATGAAATTATACTAGTGCCCTAGCTGATTCTGCTCAGTGGATAGAGCATCAGCCTGCTGACTGAAGGGTCCTAGGTTTGATTCCAAACAAGGGCACAAGACTGGGTTTAGTGCTCCATCCCCAGTAGGTGGTGTGCAGGAGGCAGCCGATCAATGATTCTCTCTCACCGTTGCTATTTCTATCTCTCTCACTCTATTCCTTCCTCTATGAAGTCAATAAAAATACATTTGGAAAAAAAATAAAGTATATAGAAAAAAATTTATTTAGACAACTAGTGGCCCGATGCATGAAATTACTGCAAGAGTAGGTCTTCCTTCCCCTGGCTGCCAGCACCAGCTTCCCCCTGGCACCCAGGACCTGGGCCTCCCTCCAGCCACCAGCAGGCACCTGGGATCCAGGCTTCCCTTTGACCACCATCAGGCAACCAGGACCCAGGCTTCCCTTGCAGCCCTGGCTTCATCTGGAATGTCTTCCAGAAGAACACCCAGTCTAATTAGCATATTACATTTTTATTGTTATAGATTGTACATGGTGAACAAACGAGGGTTTGTGTTTAGGCTGTGGTTATAATTACAATTAGTATTGTTTCTTGATACTTTTCACTTAATAGTGTTTTAAATTAATCTTTTCAAATAAAAATAATTTGAGCATGGAGAAGGTGTCCGTAGAGTTGTATATAAATATGGCAAAGCATATGGCTCAGAGACATTGAGGAATGCTCCACACAGGACGGCAACCATTTAAAACATGACAAAACTAGCCGAAACCAGTTTGGCTCAATGGATAGAGCGTCGGCTTGGGGACTGAGAGGTCCCGGGTTCTATTCCGGTCAAGGGCATGTACCTTGGTTGCGGGTATATCCCCGGTAGGTGGTGTGCAAGAGGTAGCTGATCGATGATTCTCTCTCATCGATGTTTCTAGCTCTCTATCTCTCTCCCTTCCTCTCTGTACAAAATCAATAAAATATATTTAAAAAAAATAATAAAAATAAAAATAAAACATGATGAAACTAGAGTTGTCTATAGAAGCAGACCTTAGTTTTTTTTATAGAAGCAAAATGTTATTTATACACAAATATGCTAAAATGTAGTAAAAAATTAGTATTTTTTATTCTTTAAAATATATTTTTATTGATTTTAGAAAGTAAGGGAGAGTGGGAGAGAGAGATAGAAACATCCAATTATGAGAGACAATTATTGATTGGTTGCTCCTGCATGCCTCACACTGGAGATTGAGCTTGCAACCTGGGCATGTGCCCTGACTGGGAATCACACTGTGACCTCTTGGTTCAGAGGTCGACACTCAACCACTGAGCCACACTAGGTGGGCAGTAAAGAATTATTTATAACAAAATGAAACGGACATTATTAAATTCATGTTAAATCTTTTTTATCAGCATATTCTCATTTCTTTGCCATTTCTATAAAACACAGATTATCTGTAAAAGTGTGGTTTTAACATAGACTATGTTATTTTAAAACTTCAGAGTCAAATATGGAATAAGCACAAGATGTACAAACTCAACACATTTTAAAGGACCCACAAATTTTTTTTTTTACTTGACATAAATGGATTCTTTTTCTCCAACTTTGTATGCTTTCTTCAAATTTAAGTACATCCCTTTGATGAGAGCAATTCCAAATGAGATTTTTGGATTTAACATCAAGCTGAAGTAATTGCCTTTTACATTTTTGGTAGGCCTTTCTACTCTTTCAGTTCATATATGCATTGACATTTACTGTTTTATTTACAAGTGTTTGTTAAGTTTCTCTCCTGGGCTTTCTATTCTAACTCCTCCTGCTTAGCAATTTCATGACTTTAAATGGCATCTTATCTAGAAAATTGCTAGATCTGCAAATCCACCTTAACATTTTTTCTCAGTGTCTATTCATGTATGGCTACTAGATTTTTTTTTCATATGGAGGACACCTGAAATTGAATAAATCCCAAATTATCTCCCAAACATTTGCTACCATCTTCCACAATTTTACTAATGATATAGTACATTTTCAATCCTCTGGGTATAGGATATAATTTAATTGCTAATTCTTTCTGCCCTCCTTATATTCACCCAATTCAAATTAATTGTCAGGTTTTGTTGAGTTTTGCTAGTCTTTTTCTTATTTTTGTTTTCTATTTTCTGTGACCACCATTCTACTTTATGTTCCTGTCATCATTATCACGTTACATTGAACAACTTCTGACTGGCTCTCCCATTTTTATTTCCACCCAATTCCACTGCATGTTTTTGATTCTGCCTTTTTTATGCTCATGTCTTTTCCTATGCTTAGTTCCCACCTCCACGATCAAGGGTCAACCAACTTTTTAAAAAAATGTGGAAGCCATTTTTTCCTTTCATTGAATTCTCATAGCACTTACTTTGTACTTCCATTATGACATATCATTGTTGTTTTTTTTATTCTAACAGTTTATGTACATCTCCCTTTTTTTCACAGCAGTGTGCATTTTCTGAAAGAAGTATGTATGTCTGATTCACTTTGTATCCTCCATACATTTTACAAGTTACAGGCTAAACCATTGTGTTTAGTAAATAACTGAATTCATTTCATCTCTGATTATATATTGATTTATTTTGAATAAAATTTAGTTTATGATGATCTATTAATATTATATCTAATGGTAATTTAAAAACAATTTTATATTTCCCTAGTTTTAAGAATACTCATTCTTGTCAATTTTGTCAAATTGAAAGTGATTTTCTTTGATAGAATCCTCTATAAATTCTAAATGTTTGATGATTGCTGAGATGAGAACCTAAAGTGTTGTCTTGTCCTGTCTATTTATACAAGAAAGATATTTTTTTGATCTGCAACAATGGTTTCTCTTTGAGCAATCTGCCAAAAATTGCTTTAGTTTGTTGTTATTTTTTTAAAGATATATTTATATTGATTTCAGAGAGGAAGGGAGAGAGAGAGACAGAAACATTAATGATAAGAGAGAATCATTGATCGGCTGCCTCCTACACACCCCCAACTAGGGCTTGGGCCTGCAACACAGGTATGTGTCCTTGAGCGGAATCAAACCCAGGACTCTTCAATCCTCAAGCCAACACTCTACCCACTGAGACTAACCAGCTAGGGCACTTTACTTTGTTTTAATAGCAACAACACTAAAAGGGTACAATACTAAAAGTTGATTTATTGTTGAGCTCCCAAAGTGCAGAACAGCAGCTCTATGAATCTCCACTGACCAAGAAAGGGATTCATTCCCCAAATCAGGAAAAGGATGGAAATGGAAATAGTGTTCCAATAGTATCAACATGAGGGCAAGAGGGATTTTAGGATCAGGAAATGAGGGAGTTCCAGTCCAGTTGTGTCATGTGAAAGAGGGAAAATGAGAAGAGGCCCTCAGCAGAGACTCACAGATTCTTCACAAGTGGTCCTCTTGGTCACACTGCCCTCTCATAGCAAAGCAGATGTCACCCTAGAGCCCCTGCAAAGAGAAGTGAGTGTAGTGAAACCTCTCTTACTTGAGAAGGAACAGAGTTGCTGGAATTAGTTTATAAACATTTGACCAGAAAAGTGAAAGGTGTAAAAAAAAAAAAAGGGGGGGAGGTTGGTTTTCATACATGCATTGATGGAATATTCTTAATCATGAAAAAATAGTGAAATGGGAGATTATAGATAAGATATTCTGGGGCATACAATACTTAGAGAATGAATTTATTAATTTTCAAATATGTATACCAAATATTTCTGAAAAATTTTCACCTAATTTTAAACTGTTCTTGGGGTTTCTGCATTAAAAATTTCTCCAAAATATTTTTTCCCCCAAATGTCACTATTCTGTAAGCCTTCCTTTGACACAAATTATGTTTTGTTGCTTTAAAGATACATTGAAATGTGGTACTTGGTTAATTTTACTCAACACAATCCAAATATTTGCTTTTAGAGAAACATCTAAAATCTGATTCAATTGCTCACAAGACATTTTGAATGTAAAAGTTATTACAACACTTAAGCCTAAATGGATTTGTTTTACAGATTAAGTTTTCTTAATACGCACATGGACAAAATACTTTCACATTATTTGACAATGTCTAACATGCTGAAAACACGATGGTCTTCATTCTGAGACAGGCTAAGCTTCTCTTAAACTAACAGTGTTCTTCAGTTATTTTTTTTGAGCCTTGTCTAGACAAGTTTAAAGTTTCTTTTGAGGCAGTGCCCCAAGATCTCCACTCTGCCTGTGCCTTTCAGTGCCAGCCTCAGTGGGAACTGGGAGTCAGGAGCTCTGCTCTGCGTGTACATGAAGAACCCAGTTCTCCATAATAAGCCAGATCCTAACAGCACTTTGGGGAGCCAAGCTTTTCCTTGGTGTGTGCTCCCATGAGGCATCAAGCTCCCTCTCTTTCTCCTTTCCCTGTACCTTGTTGTCTGTGAACCTCTTCTTTTGAATCTATTTTACTTCTTCTCTTAATTTTTATCTTGGTGGTGACGTGGGGGGGAAGGGGGGAGCAGAAGAGCAAGAACTCCTTACCATTGAAAACTCTATTCAGCATTAAGAGTCTGAGAAATCCCTAAGTTACTAAATTATGGTTAAATGTTGAAGATACTGCTGTGTAGTGTTATCTTCTGTATGAGTTGTTTTCTCTGTTTAAAGAGATTTGTTTCAAAGAAAAGATTTGAACCAACTGTTTGTGAATTGAGAATTCACCTTGTCAGGGATTATGTCAATTGCTTTGTTTGAAGGGTAACTGAGTATATTACAATTAAAGCAGATGAGAGAAAAAAATTCCGGTTAGAACAACTTTTTGTATTAGCTCTTCAAAGTTTATCTTAAAATAAATTTCCAAAAACTAAGCACAGCATCAAAATATATAAACCACTGCATGATGTTTTAAAATCTCAAATAGAAATCATCTCCAGTCCTTCCTGAAGAAAAAGGTATTCTGAACCATTCCTCATTGTTGGTTCCAAAAACTCCAGATATTAGAAAAAGATCACTTAAGCAAACTTAAACTATGAAAAACACATACTCATTAGCAAAAGCAATGGTAGGTTGTATACTAGTATTCATAAATTTTGAAAACACATTAAAAGAAGGATGACTTGCTCTAAATAATGTTATATACTCATAAAAATACTTCCTGTCAGTTTATGAAAATAAATCTCTATGCAGCGTCTTTATTTACTTGGCTGTTTCTGTTCTATTTCAAAGGGTAGTGTGAAAAAATTAAAGAGGGATCTCACAGCTTCAAGACAATTTGTTTTCAAATTGGTTATTGATAATAAACAAAGCTACTGTGTTGCAATAGAAGTTTTGAGAAACGTGTCATAATAAAGACAGAACACAAAAGCTTCTGAGAGTAGTGACCATGTATATATTTTGTCAACAACCTGTCCTCAGCCAGAAAGAAGAGAAATGCTACCTCTTCCTTTCAGAGTCATAGTTACCAGTAGAAACAGCACTTTGCCAGCTTTGGTGTTTTTGCGTTCAGTGGTTTGTTACCATCAGTAAAGAGGCAAGAAGCTTCTGTAACAGAGTACTAAAGAGAAATTCAGTAAAATTGTACTCAAATGGAATTGCCCTCTTTGATTTATTTTAAAAGTTATGCAATATTTAATGCATTCAAAGAATATGTGTCATTTTCATGTAGAGTGTAAAGCAAAGTGAAACTAATACTCATGAATCTCTAAGATAAACTGAAGTCTAAATATTGCCTATTACTTTGACACCATTTTTAGAGTAGTCCACTTGAATACATTCCCTACTTTTCTTTCCCAGAGGCTATGAAGGTGTTGACTGTTGTGATAATTACCACTGTTAATTCAGGATTTAGACTTACTACTTAGTCATATATTCACAAGTAAAATTGCATTTGATTTTTTTGTTTTTTTGTTTTTGTGTTTTATAAAAATAGTGTCACATGTCCAGCGTTTGAATTTTTCATTCAAAATTTTATTTCTAAGATTCGTTAATGATATTTCATAGTCATCAGTAATTTGTGTTTGTCACTGTATACTGTTCTACTATGATATTGCCCAATTTACTTATTTATTTGTACCAGTTATTGTTTTCTCGAGAAAACAATCCATTAGGTATAATATAGAATTCAAGACTAACATGACTCTTAAAAGAGATTGGGGGGGGGGGGGCACACAGGACTTGAGGAAAGTTAGCAACTATGGACAGTATAGATGTGAGCCTGAAACCTGTCAGCACCTACCTCTGGAGGTTATGGAAAGATCTGTGGGGCGCCCATATCCACACAGTGGGAGATCATGTAGAAGTCATTAAATCAGTCTGACCACCAAGGCTTGCCAAGAATAATGGTCTATTTTTTGATTCTCATGCAACCTTAAGTTATTGACAGAATCCAACATAAAAGGAAGAACATGTTGAAAAAAAATCTGGACATTGTTTTTGAGACATAAACAAGTGTTGGTATGGTATCCATTTGATAGCACACCATTCTTGAATTGATAGGCATTTTCACCCAATTATTTTTGCACTTCAAGTATTGAGACTTTGAATATTCTTGTACATGTGCTAACATTTCTCTAGAGATTTTTTAGGTTTACTGCATTCATATAGGTTTAATGCATTTATAGATTTACAAGACATTGCCAAAATGCTTGTATCTATTTACATTCCTACAAGCAGGGTCTAGCAGTCTACATGGATCCACATTCTAGCCATCGTTTACTTTCTGACTTCTTCATTGCTGCCATCATAGTGTATGTGAAATGATATTTCATTGTGGTCTTAAATTGATTTTTGTTTAAATTTTGATGAGGTTGAAGTGTTCATAACTTTTTTCTTTTGCCATTCTGCTCTTTTGTAAATGACATTTTTATAATTTTATCTACATATAATCTTTTCCTTATGTTTTTTTTTTACTTATTTTTGTAAACTAATGCTATGTTAGTAACATGTAATAGAAATAGTTTCCAACTTTGTAACATTTTCACCTACATTGTAGTGTATTTTAATGAATGGATATTCTTCATTTTATACCAATATTTTTAAAATATATTTTATTGATTTTTTACAGAGAGGAAGAGAGAGGGATAGAGAGTTAGAAACATCAATGAGAGAGAATCATTGATCAGCTGGCTCTTGCATACCCCTTGCTAGGGATGTGCCTGCAACCAAGGTACATGCCCTTGACCGGAATCGAACCTGGGACCCTTCAGTCCGCAGGCTGACGCTTTATCCACTGAGCCAAACCGGTTTCGGCTGGATATTCTTCATTTTAACTGAACTTTTATTTTACAGTTTGGAGATTTTAATGCCTCATTTTAGAACTCTTGGGAATTATTTCCCTCTATTTTCATCTTAGTCTATAATTCATCTATATATGTTTTTCATTATAGTTAAGGAAATATTTTTATTTCTCTTACTATGAATAGTCAGTTGTGCTATATGTTAAATAGGTCCTTCTTTTCTTGGCACATTCACAGTTTCCTATTATTGCTATAACAGTCACCACCAATTAAGTGGTTTAAAAAAAACAACACACATTATTTTACAGTCACATGGACCAGAAGTCTGAAATGGTGATGATGGGCTAAAGTCTGTGTTGGTAAGGCTGCACTCCTCTGGAGGCTTCAGGGGAGCATCTTTTCTTTGACTTTTTCAGTTTCTAGAAGCTGTCCTTATTCTTTGGCTCAGGGGGGGGCCTTCCAAAATAGAATTGTATCCCTGCAACCTCTGACTCTGCTGCCCCCTTCTGACATTTATTGGGGGTTGCGCACACCTGGGCCATCCAGGATGATCTCTTCATCTCAGAACGCCTAACTCAATCACAATTGCAGCGTCCCTTTTGCAAACTTAGTTACAGATCCTCAATATTAACGGCATGGAGCTATCAATAGATAGCCTCAGTGGCCATTAAAGTCATCTGGCATATAGAACTTTAATATCAGCAGAAGTCTGTTTCTGCATCCCATTGTTCTGATGTGTGTCTATGCCCTAGGTCTAGGACTACACTTATCACGTTTTCATAACTGACACAGTTTATAATGAATCATTGTATGTGACGGGAACAGCCTTAACTTACCCTTCTGCTTTGGAATGTTTTGGCTATTTTGGACTTTCACCTTTTCATATACATTTTAGAATAAGTTGGTAGATAAATTGCTTAAAATCCTATTGGGTTTGTAATTAGAATTGCTTTGAATTTATAGGTGTGATGAGAATACCAGAAATCTATGTAAATACTGAGGTTTCCATTTCATGAGCATGACCTATCTCAATTTATTTATATTCATTAGATGGCTTTATTAAAGTATTTTCTATATCTTAGATAATCTCCGTAAAGGGTATGAACATACATAGCAAAATTTATTCTTAGGAAGTGTTTTTTCACTTTTTACTGCTGTCCTAGATAACATATCTTAATTTTTTTTTTTTTTTTTTTTTTTTTTTTGCTAATGATATGTTTTGGTGTACACTTGAATATTGACTTTGTATAAAACACATTGCTAAACCATGATGAATTCTGTAATTACTTAAAGCTTTTTATGTACTTAATTATATAAACCATAAATGGTACTTGTTTTTTACTTCCAAACACTAATAACATTTACTTTATTCTGTGTTTGAGATATCAACAATGAGTAGAACACCAAGAAGATAAATCTTTTCTTTGTTCCTGATATTATTTTACTAATAAATAATACTATTATTACTGGTTTTCGGAAGAAACCTTTTTTGGGGTAAAGGGAACTTTTGCTCATTTTGAAAATGATGTTTTTCATAGTGATTAGATTTTGTAAAAGTATTTTTCTGTTCAAATAAAATATTAACCTTTTTTCCATTCATTTGTTAATGAGGAAATTGCAATTGGGGTTTATAAATCTTAAACTATCTGTGTGCCTATCCTATCTAATAAAGAGGGAATATACTAATTGACCATCACACCCTCACAAAGATGATGGTGCCCACAGCTCATAAGGAGGGAATATGCTAATTGACTGCCATGCCATCAAAGATGGCCTCACTACAGCCATAAGATGGTGGTTACCCAGTCCCCTCAGCCCTGCCAGGGCAGGAGGTGTGCTGCACGCTTGCCTCTGGAATCCCCCCATTCCCTCAGCTCCCCAGCCACCCAAAGCTGGCCTGAGGCAGGCAAGCCTCGAATGGTGGCTGCAATGCCGATGTCTGGGGCACAGGCAAGCCTCAGATGGTGGCTATCCAGCACCCAGGGCCAGCCTGAGACACAGGCAAGCCTGGAGGGTGACTCCCCAGCCTCCCAGGGCTGCCTGAGGCTCAGGCAACCAGGGCCAGCTGAGGCTTGGGCTGCTGGCAGTGGCAGCAGCAGAGGTATGATGAGGGCATCACCTTCTCCTGAGCACTGGGTCACCTCCCACCCCTGAGTGCTCCTGGATTGTGAGAGGGGGCAGGCCGGGCTAAGAGACCCCCCTCCAGTGCATGAATTTTCATGCAGCAAGCATATAGTCTATGATAAAGACAATCCAACATCAAGTTTGGGGTGTGTTTTTTTTGTTGTGTGTGTGTGTGTGTGTGTGTGTGTGTGTGTGTGTATGTGTGTGTGTGGTTTTAAATATATTTTATTGATTTTTTTATAGAGAGGAAGGGAGAGGGATAGAGAGTTAGAAACAGCAATGAAAGAGAAACCTCCATTAGCTGCCTCCTGTTTAGCATATTACTAATTTGGCATTTATTTAGGAAGGTGCATCCCTTTTAAAATAGACACCAGATTAGAGGTCAAAAATAGATTTTTTTGTGTGTGCATGTATATGTATGTGAGTGTGTGTGTGTGTGTGTGTGTGTGTGTGTGTGTGTGATGTGGTGTATATATGTATAGCATAAGTCTTTTCTCAATGGTGAAGTTTGAAATACCCATAACCCCTTAATTATTCTTGGTGCAAATTCTTCTTCTTCTGTGCCTTAAACACCATTCTATTGATTTTGTTTCCTAGTTCAATTTTGTGGGGAAATTGCTTGGACCAAGAGGAAACTCCTTGAAGAGGCTACAGGAAGAAACAGGTGCTAAAATGTCTATCCTGGGCAAAGGATCAATGAGAGACAAAGCAAAGGTACTGAACTTTGAATTTGATATGTAACACATACAGGAGGTTACCTGTACCATGGATGACCAGATTTACAAACACATCTCAATGGTTCTCCCGTCATTTCCTATGAGTTTCATTCCTGGTGCCACTCTCGCCTTTCAGATATGTCCTCTCTTTACATAAAAACAAATTATCAGCCCCTTTTTTTCAGAATATGTAACTTTGTATTTTTAATTCTTTGTGTAGATTATAATCAATTTTTTTTTTTTTACTTTTTGAGCATCTTCTGGGGGAATATTTCTAGATGTGTATGCTTATTTTCTATAATTCTCTGATCAGATCCCCTTTCTTTCTTCCACTGTGTCACCTACTCACGTACATTTTATCTCTCTGCTCTATTTCACTTTGATCTTTTTACCTGAGGCAATTTTATATACTTATCTCCCGATATAAGAGAGTACTACTTAAAAAAATATTTCAGTGATATGAAACAACTTACTTGGCCCCATAAGAACAATAGCCTAAGAAATATGTCAACTTTGATGTTTGAAATGATTTATTGCACATCTGAACTTTATCATCTCTCCATTTTATAAATTGATAGCAATTGTCCATGTGTTAGAATTCAACACTTTGGAAAAGAAGTATTTCTAGGGATGTATTCCTAAAGGAACATTTAAAATTCATTAAGAAATGGTGGGTGTTTTATGGTATTATCATTTGACTACGCTATACTTTTCTAATTTGTTATGTTATGAAAATAAAATGTTCACATATTTTTTGTGACTATGTGTATTACTTAGACAACTGCTTAGGAATTGTGTCTTCAAACTATTAATGGAACATCTTAAATGAAGGAATTTATAATGAGAAATATCACAGAATTGGTGCATGTTGCATACATTATATATTTTACCTTAATTGTAATATTTTGATCAATGAGAGACAAAGCAAAGTTTGAGGCAGACTCTCCAAATGAGTGCTGTGTTTGAAAGGATTGTTAGTTCATTTAATAAATTTCAACAGGATGCTTCTTACTAATCTCTTATTTTAAGTAACTTTTGATTACACTATACAGTATATAATTGCAAAAGTAAGTACATTATTGTCAATTCTCCTGCCTATAATTTCTCTGAGTACATGTAGAAGAAATAATAAAAGTATTTAAGAAGTGGTAACCCCAGTTATAAGCTTTTACCCTCCTCCAAAAATCTATTTAGATTTTCTACAGGTGAAGACAGAATGACACCAAAATCTATATTTATTTGCTGTATATTCTTCCATAATTTTTGTTATATTTTCTCCAGATACCTCACACTCTTACAATATAAACTTGGTATTGTGTATTTCGATTTATAACAAATTCTTCAAGGTTTAGATCAGATATCATCTCCCCAGTAGAGTTTTCCTGAATAACTACAACAGGCTAACTACTCTATTTTCATGTTATACATTTTCCTGACATTTTCTGTTTTTCTTCTTAAACTATAAGCTTCCAGTCATTGTCCCAGTCATTTTTGCCAACCCAGGGGTTTTCATACAGATGGGTGAATATTTTTGACTCACATATATTTTACTTCTATATTTGGACATTTTTTTCTGTTCATAAAGTTTTAAATTGGAGGTCTTTTCCCTGTGAGCATATTAGGTAATGGCATGAATATTTAAAAATTTAGCATGAAGCAAATATGCTCCTATTAAATTTCTATTAAGTTTAAATTACAGATATTAGCCGTTTTTTAAGGTCTCATTTTGCATTGGTTATTTTTTGGTGGTTCATCACGGTTGGCTATGTTTTGTGTATTTTTAGTGTTGTTTTACAAAATAAAAACATTTAGTGATAACAGTAGCAATAATAATAATAATGTGTGACACTATAAAATACATTTCTTTAGAATATAGACAAAACTTTAGCTGCAAAAGGTGTTGGACACACAGCTGAGATGAAAGTATACACATGGGTATGTAAAAGTTTACCTTAGTAAACACTTTAAAATTAAAAAAAAATAACCATTGGTAAATTTTATACTACTATGCTGATATTTGCTTCTCTGCAACATGGACTGAATAGGCGGGAATATTTTATATGATTTTCTTTTTCTAATTTAAACATAAAACTCGGTGGATTTTGCACTGGCAGTGTGTATGTATTTATGTATATAAGCAGCCACACAGGCATATATTTATGCATTAATTGAAGTAGTTCCTGGACAAACTGTGTGCCATTCACCATTCTAGTTGACAGGTAAAAAATGGAACAAAATGGTTTTTGTCTTGGAGCTTACATTCCAGTGAGAGATGAAGAAAGTAAACAAGTGAATAAACACATTTTATACTTTCAGGCATTGATTATTATTATGGACTAGAGGCCCAGTGCACAATTCTTGCGCTGGGGTAGGGGAGGAGGAAGAGGGTCCTCAGCCCGACCTATGCTCTATTGCATTCTGGGACCCCCTCGAAGGACATCTGACTGCTGGTGGGGAGTGGGCCTAACCAGGCAAGCAAACATCCCCTGAGGGATCCTTAGTGCTTCCTCAGAGGCGAGAGAGGCTCTAGCCACAACCACTGAGTTCGCCAGGTGTGAGCCTGACTTCTGAGTGGCACTTCCCTTGTGGGAGCACACTGACTACCAGGGAGCAGCTCCTGCATTGAGCGTCTGCCCCCTGGTGGTCCATGCACATCATAGCGACCAGTTGTTCCACTGTTTGATTGATTTGCATATTAGCTTTCTATGATATAGGATTAAAATAAAACAGACTGGAAAAGAGGTTACTTGTGGTGGGAACAATATTTTTATACAATGATCAAGGAGGACTGTGCAAAATGAAAAGGAACCAACTATAGAAAAATCAGAAATGAGAGACAGAATTTCAAGTGCAAAGACTCCAAGGGAGAATCTGTATTTTCATCTGTAACTACATCTGTGAAACTATTATGACAATTGTAGTCATATATTTGTTTATATAATAACTATGTTTATTCCCATTTAGCTACCACTTTATTTCTTTGCTCATCTTTATAGCAAAACTCATTGAAAGGGTTATTTACAATCAGTTAATGCTCATCCATTCTTTAAAGTTTTTTCCTCAGTCCTCATGACTGGCTCCTCTTCCTCTTCCAGCCCTGCAAACCCAGGGCTTAGTCTTCAGACTTTTCTTCCCTTTTGTGATCTCATATCATTATATGTATGCATGCATGCATGTAAGAAGGCGTATGCATATTTATGTATATGAGTGGAATACATGTATATTTAACTGCATATATGATATATATTTACTCATATATAAAGTAAATATAAATGCCACATAGAGAGAGAGAGAGAGAATAAACCAAGATATTAAAAGTGAGAGCTAGAAAGATTTAGAGAAATATCTTTGCCAACTTTTAGGACCTCAGTGAACACAATATAAATCATGTAAGTCTTGAGATTAAAGGATACCTCCTCTTTTTATTTTTTGTTTATTCAAAGGCAAAACTCATTGAAAAAGGAAATGAAAAACAGCTTGTATAAATTGAATGGTGCTTGGTAGCTCAAGCTTACATAAGTAGTGGTGTTTGTTTGAAGATTATATCAGCAGGCATTAAGGAGCTCAATACACACTGCTAGTCTGTTTTTCAGAGTTGTATTCAATAAATACATATCCATCCATCCATCCATCCATCCATCTATAAACAAATGACTCATTGAAGCATACCAGGTGCTCCTTGTACTCCTGCAGGCAAAGCCTGGGTCAGCAGCTGAAGCCCCTTAGTCAGATACCTTTGCAGACTAACCAGTTTAATAGCCTTGATTATAATTACTGCCTTAACTCACCTTTCTAGGAAATATGCAGATGCTTTTCTATGCTGGGGATACTGCTGGAATGCTACTCAATTTTTGTCATAAATTTGATCTTTACCCTGAAGAAGATATTTGGATAGTTGTCTAAGTCAGGACATAATAATTATGCAAAAATATTTCTTACATATTTGCTATGTGCCCAACTGTAGATAATTATGCTGTATAGAAAAATAAGAATTAGACATGACTCAAGCCCTCACAGAACTTAATTAAACGGCCCAATCTGGCTAACACTTTGTTTAAAAAAAAGAAGAAATGATCAATTATTTGAATTAGTAGGTGAAAGAGGATAAACTCATTTGGTTTTGTTTTTATAGGTCTAATAAGACGTCTTAATCTTCAGAAAAATAAGAAGTTTAAGATTTGTTACAAGATCATCATAAAATTAACTGCATAATATAGAAAATAGTTCTAGTGTTCTGGTGAAGTAAGATTATAACAAGTTGAATGTTTTTATTTATGATTTTTGTTTTTGGCAGTGATGGGTAAACATTTCTTTTTAGTTTGTTATACCTCGCGAATAACTCTACATGCAAAGAAAGAAAACAAAAATGAAATAAAATGTAGTAGTATCCAGGATAACATCAGTAGCAAAATCATACCTTATATTCATGTGTTCATTTCCAAATTGGTGAAATCCCAGAAAATGTGAACTCCTATTCAACTTCAAACCAACTAGGAATTCTTGAAAAGAAGCTAAATTTTCATTTGTGTTGATAAAAGGTATCTTATAACATCTAGAAAGTAAAACATACAATATGTTTGCAGTACTTGAAAATACCTGAGGAATTTAACTGGCAGTTCAGAAATGTCTTTTAAGTCTAGCTCCTTATGCACCATATGGCCAGCTGGTTCTAAATAACCACACATCTGCCGGTTTCTCTAGCAGCAGCTTCTGAGGATTCTTCAGGAGTAACTGACTTTAGCTTCAGATAAAGTTGCTATTTTTAGTGATATGGATGCAAAGATGGTGAAGAAGAAGAGAGGAAACAGTGGTTCTACAGTCTTTTCTTTTTTCAAAATATATTTTTATTGACTTCAGAGAAGAAGGGAGAGGGAGAGAGAGATACAAACTCCAGTGATGAGAAAGAATTATCTATCAGCTGCCTCTTGCATGCTGCCTACTGGGATCAAGCCACAACCCTGGCATGTGCCCTTGACTGGAATCAAACTGTGATCTCCTGGTTCATAGGTCAATGCTCAGCCACTGAGTCACGTTGGTCTGTCTGGCTAAAGGCTTACCTTTGAAAAGAGTGAGAAACAAACATATTATGTCCAAGGAAAAGGGTTAGAGAGATTAGAGAAAATCAGACAAGGGCTGAACATTCCCAACTAAAAATGAGGAAATAGCAGGAAATCACGAAATCATATATCTTGCATGCTTATCTATTATACTTAACTGGAAATCACAAATGGCCACTTTGCAAATGAAGTGTTTTTGTAATGAAAGGTTTTTTGGCACATTTTAATAAGCTTGGTTGAAATTATGGCCTGTGTTCTTAAAACATATGAGTTAAATATATGTTCAAAGCAAAGTGCTGTTTGGTAGTGTTTTATTTGACAATGTGTGATAATTCTCCAGGCAAGTCTTTCTCTCTTTGATATGCTAACAACAAGTGCAGTTTCTATTTCATAACATGTCATGTATTTGGTGATGGCAACTGGAGTAAATCCTTTCTGATTCCATGGCAAGATTGATTTTCATCAACAATAAAATCAGCTGAAAATCTTCAAAGCAATGCGGCTGCCTGGTGGGCAGTGGGAGTGCGAACCCCACACCAGACATCCTATCTCATTTGGCTTCTGGGCTGTGCCTCACATCAAACAGCACGGTTGTCTCTCTGATCCCGAAGGGTGAGGCCATGCTCATGGCTTGTTATTCAGGCTGGGATTGGGTACACAGACTCCTGTTTCAACTCTTTAATACCCCCAACAACAAAGCAATTTGTAATCCCACAAAATCAAGAGCCTAGACACTCTGGTTTTAATTTTAGAGGTGTCCCTGATAATCTGTCCCGTAGATCAACCGCATTTCTGTCTCAGGGTTTCTGCCTCGCTCCTCTTGGCTTCCAAACAGAGACAGAAATAAGCATAGTATTATACTGCACTTGACTATCACCTAAATTTGTGAAGAACAACATGTATATCATAAATTACAAGTAGGTAGGGGGTTTACTTTGGTGGGGTTTTTTGTTTGTTTGTTTGTTTGTTTGTTTGTTTGTTTTTACTATATTCTGTTTCTCTTCTCTGAATTCTGAGAAACTACAGTAACATAGTCCACTTGAACAGTAGCAGATGTCATTAACAACATTTTATATAAATATATGTATCTTTTATGAGGACACACTGAAACCTGTGTTTCCATGGTGAACCAATACAAAATTATTTCAACCTATAATATATTTGGATTCCAAATGACCAAACCATCAAAATAGTTAAGTTTGTATTGAAGAGTGAAATATATCATGATATTGAGAAATAATTTTTCACATTAGCATCTTCAACCATTTTATATATAGTCATCCACTATAATGTGCTTTGACTTTTAAAAAATATATATTTTATTGGTTTTTTACAGAGAGGAAGGGAGAGGGATAGAGAACTAGAAACATCGATGAGAGAGAAACATCAACCAGCTGCCTCCTGCACACCCCCCACCAGGGATGTGCCCGCAATCAATGTACATGCCCTTGACCAGAATCAAATCTGGGACCTCTCAGTCCACAGACTGATGCTTTATCCACTGAGTCAACCGGTTTTGTCTGTGCTTTGACTTTTGAAAAGATTAGCAGTCATAAATCTACTCATGCTCAGTTCTTCATAAGCTTTAATGACAGAGCATGAGATAGCAATGTTTTATGTTTTATTTTATTTTATTTTTAGCTAAAGAACTTTTAGCTGAAGAACTTTAATATTTTATTCAATTTTAATTTTATTTTCCCATCACTGTTTAACACTTCTATATCCCCTTTCACCTCCCCACTGCCTCCTGCATTTTCTCTAGTCAGATTTTATTCACAGCTAGAAATTTTTATTTTTATTTTTATAACTAAGATCTGCTTTTGGGAACTTTTAAGAACTTACGTATCATTAATACACCCAGGATTATATACAAAAATAGACTTTTTAATGTTAATAGTACAGTAGTTTTTGCACCATTGTCATTTGGTATTTGCTGCACCCTTGCTTCCCACAAGGCGTGAAATAAAAGAATCACAGAATCAAGCTATCTCACATCATGTTGTTGGGACTTTTTATTTATTAAGCTATTAAAAATCCTATATAATAAAACAAAGAAATTGCTAAATACTTCCCATTTTATAGATCAGAATTACAATGGACTTCTTTTTTTAGTGGAAGCCTATCTGTTTTGTCCTGTTGTTCACCCAAAATATTACAACCAAAATTTAATTGAGATATAACCAATCTATAAAGAGGCCAGATAATGTCTTAGAAATTTTTAAATTTTACATTCTGTGACAGAATGAAAGATGGCTGTAAATTCTTTGGCTTTCACTTAAAGGTAGATAAGTAGTGTCTAGTTCTCTTCTTCTTAACGCTGGATGTTTCAGCGACTTGCTTATAACAGACTGCAGAGGAGGTGTTGTTTCATGATTTCTAAGCTTAGGCTGGAAGACAGTGCAACTTCTGCCTCATTTGCAAGAATAGTTTTGGCGCTCTAACCTGCCTTGCAGGGATTCTGACAATTCTGCATTGTCCCCTGGGAGAAGGTCAGAATTTATGGAGAGGCCATGTCTATATACCAGTGGGAAGTCCCAGTTGAGCCCAGTCTTTGAGTCACCTCAGTCCAGGCACTACACAGGCAAGTAAAGAGCTCTCCAGATGTCATCAGCCTTTAGTCATTTGAGTGATCACCAACTGCTTGAATCTTCTGTCTGCAGCTCTAGGTTCAGGGAGCAGATTCCAGTTATCTCCATTGTACTCTGTCTAAATCCCTTACCCACAGAGTTCACACACAATAATAAAATAGTTATTTTAGGCAACTAAGTTTGGCATGGTTATCTAACACTAGATAACTAGAGCGCGCACGTGTACACACACACACACACACACACACACACACACACACAAACACATATGTATGTATTCTTTTCAACATTAGCGATTTTCCCAATACTAGATCTGTTCTCTTGCATTTCTATTGCCCTCACATGGCAGTTACTAAAGACTTAGATAATTTGGGGGGGGGGTGTTATTTGGATTTTTATGTTTTATGTTTTGTGTTATTGTCCTATAACTTACAGCTTATTTTCAATTTATTTATGCCTGTTCACAAATCAAATGATCGAAACACCTGAAAGGTTTTATTTTCAGAATTGACAGTAAGAGAGAAGGCTTCCAAGAAAGTTAATTCAGCCGAAACCGGTTTGGCTCAGTGGTTGAGCATCGGTCTGCGGACTGAAAGGTCCCAGGTTCGATTCTGGTCAGGGGTATTTACATTGGTTGCAAGCATATCCCCGGTGGGGGGTGTGCAGGAGGCAGCTGGTCGATGTTTCTCTTTCATCGAAGTTTCTAGCTCTCTATCTCTCTCCCTTCCTCCTCTCTGTAAAAAAATCAATAAAATATATATTTGAAAGAAAAAGAATGTTAATTCAACAATGTCTTCTTAGTACATGCATTTTATGAGACATAGACTCTCCAACCCCCACAATAGGACATTCTAGTTAAAAAGTATTGCATCTTTGAATGTCCGGTTTAATGTCACATGACTCAAGGTTAATTGGGTAGGTAATTCCAATTTCTTTGTAAAACTTCTTAATGTTACTACAACCTAAAAAAGCAAGACCTCTTGCATTTATCAGGGATGCTAGATGGATCCCAGAAGGGAAGTAAATTGCACCATATAGAAAGCACCAAACCATGATTGAGACAGTATGTTTTCTTTTTCTTAGTCTCTCTTTTTACCAAGTTGAATTTTTAAAGATTTGCCTTAGCCAAAAAAAAAAAAAAAAAAAGAAAGAAAAGAAAAAAGAACCATATGGCATTTTTGTGCTGAGAATATGAACTAAATTTGTTGCTTTATAAATCATTTCTTATATTTCCCATAGATAGCAAAATTTAGATATGAATTAAGTTATGCAGTCCATGGGCTATCAATATTACCTGAAATATCTAGACCCATTGTAATTATTTTTTTTTTACCAGTTTCCTATATAAGGGAAGAATTTCTAAGCAGAATCTTGTGGTGAAGATTTGTGCAATAGGTGTTCCTGCCCATGGCTACTGACACCGGTTTTCCTCTGGCACCCAGGACCCAGGCCTTCCCTCTGGCTGCAGCCTTTCATCTTTGCTGCTACACTCCTGTAACTCCCTCCACTCCCCCTCCCCATCATAGCAAGCATCCTGTCCTGCCCAGCCACTCTGCACCTGCATGTTGCCCAGAGACCCAGAGTGACTGGGGGAAGGGGCCACTGCCATCTTGGTGGGTTAATTTGCATACCCACTCCTGATTGGCAGATGGATGTTGCAAAGTGATGGTCGATTTGCATATTGCTCTTTTATTAGTATAGATTACTATTCTTATGTCATTTAGTCCTACATATATTACATATTTAGTGGTTTTTCTCTCTCAATACATGCTTAAGAATATTAATATTTGCTTTATGTACTTATTTTTTTTTACCTTGGATCCTATCTTTGCTTTGCTCACAGATACAGTAACCAAAGCAATTGGCCTATCTAAATATATCATTACTCTAATAGAATTGGGTATTATAAATAAATACTTCCTAAATAGTTTTACATTGCTCATAAAAAGACATAACACACTTTTAAATTTTGTGAGTAATTTCAATGTTAAACCAGGTGAGGTTGGTTATCTTAAAAGTTAAATAATAATGTTATGTGATATCTCAGAAAAACCTTTGTTGGAAAAGTTATTGTTGCTGTGTATGTTTTTAGAAAGATACCATTAAAGGTTTGCTTTAAATTGTTGAAACTTGACCCCAATATAAGTTCTTTGAAGAGAAACTTGGACAACTTGTTCTAGTATAGCTTGGGGAATTTAGAGATACTAGCATTTGGGTAGTTAAGAGGATAATGGGCCCAGAGTGAAATTGCTAAAGAGAAAATCCTGCACTATCAGCACTAATGTGGATTCTGGATTTCATTAATTGTAGTGATGCTTATTTGATTTTGTATTCTATTTTATCCTTATAACTTTATTTCCCTAGTCATTTAAAAGTTTAATGGTAGTTTTCATATATATATATATATATATATATATATATATATATATATATAAATATATATATATATTTATATATCTGAATCACTCCTCAGCTAAGTAGAGTTGTCATGAGTACTTGAGAATTGTTTGAGCTCCTGACAACCGTGATAAAAAGGAGAGAGGACTGTATTCAGGCTACAGGTAGTGATGCTGAATACAGCCCACAGGAAGACAAAGAAATGGCCAGCTCCTCAATTTAATGAATAATAACATTACCAAGTTCACTTCTAGTTTCTGTAAGTATTGGTTCACTAAGAGTGAAGTCAAAATGAGGAAAATTAAATGCTCAGGATACTAATGAAATTTTACGTATTTTGCTATGAACACAACTGATTAGCCCACTTGACTTTTTGCAGCCTGGACAATGCTTTTACTCTTCCAGGAATGCATTCACAAGGCATTCTCTGCGAACTGTGCCCACAATTGTCTGGTACTTCTTGTCAATAGCACTTAATTTGTCTGGGAGCATATCAAATGTCAATTCAGAAAACACTTTTATGTATTTTTAATCGATATCTAATTATCAGAAACCACCTAGACCTCATAGGTATATTATGAACATCTTCAATTCTAGCATCCCTATGGGATTTAAAAGAAGAAGCAAACAGCCCTATCTGGTTTGCTCAGTGGCAACAGCATCAGCCCATGGCCTGGAAGGTCATGGGTTTGATTCCTGTCAAGAGCACTTATCTCAGTTGCAGGCTCCATCTGATTGAGCCTGCAACCCTGGCCAGTGTACATGCAGACAGAGCCAATCCATGTGTCTCTTTCATGTCGATGTTTCTCTTTCTCTGTCGCTCCAACACTCTTCCATTCTTTCTAAAATCAGGGAAACATATTCTCAGGTGAGGATTAATAACAATAACAAAAAGATGCCAGCAAAATGTAGTCTTTGATCTAGAGAATTTGGAATGTCTTCAAAGGCTTTAATGTTCACATTTCTAAGTTCTATTTGCTGCTTCCTTTTTCTCTATAATAGGTTTACTGTTTCCTCTTATAAGTTTTGCATGTTTTGAAAAATATTTTATTTCTATCATTTGGCACTTTTATGAAATGTCTTTCTGTCTTGATTTTTTTTTTCTTTTCACCTATCTACCTTTAAAGCTGAAGTAATTTAAAACCTGCATAATTTTCCAGTGTTTGAATACTGAATAACTCTCATTTCTGTCTTATTGAATATTACTAGAACATGTGAATGATGTTTATTTCTTCAGCAGCACCACCAATATCATATTTACTTAAATAAAACTCATCTAAGTCAACACTCTCCCTAATAAATCCAGTTGCATAAACAATAAAGAATAAGATAGTAAGCAGTCAACTGAATAGACATATCCTACCTCTTCTCGAGTTAATATTTTCAGGATTGCAGTTCTATACATTTCAGATTGAAAAGTTTTATTTATACTTTATTTAATAATAATAATATAAAAGAAAGTATGTGGTGTCCTACCCAGTGTGGCTCAGATGGTTGGGTGTTGTTCCATGCACCAGAAGGTCACTGGTTCAATTCCTGGTCAAGGGCATATGCCTGACTTGTGAGCTCCATCCCCAGTAGGGGGTGTGCAGGAGGCAGCCACATCACTGTTTCTGTCTCTCTCTCTCTCCCTCTCCCTTTTTCTCTCTTTAAAAATCAATAAACTATTCTTTTAAAAAATAGTATTGCATGGTTGGTGTGGCTCAGGAGGTCACAGTTTGATTCCTATCAGAGCAAATGCCTGGATTGTGGGTGCAGTTCTCTGTAGGAGTTGTGTAGGAAGTAACCAATCAATGATTCTCTTTTATCATTTTTTTTAAAGAAAAAGATAATTATAAGAAAAGGTTACACATTTTTTTTCTTTTTTATAATACATTTTTTTATTAAATACATTTTTATTGATTTCAGAGAGGAAGGAAGAGGGAGAGAGAGATAGAAACATCAGTGATGAGAGATAATCATTGATTGCTGCCTTCTGCATGCCCCCACTGGGGATGGAGCCTGCAACCCAGGCATGTAATCTTCTCTGACGGGGAATCCAACCAGGACCTCCTGGTTCATAGGTCGACACTCAACCACTGAGCCACTTCTGCCAGGCTGATTATCATATTTCTTAAAGAATATTTCATAATATGAGAAAAGCAAAACTACATTTTTGTGGAATTTTGATTGGTTGTTTTTTTAATCTCCTTGGCTTTAACATAATAATCTGGGGCACAGTAATTAAACTTGAGCAACCCTTAATATTATGAGGAGACTGTGTGGTTGTTAGTTTCTGTTCAGCTGATCAGAGGTATAACATGTGTTTCCAAATCATACACACCCACAGGCATATAGTATGTTGGATTATACAGTTAAAGTTGGCAGAGAAGCAAAGACATTAGTTTTAATTTATTCATTTTTATAGCAAAAATGAATTGCTGCCGAAGAGACTGTAATTTGCTTGTGATCACTGGGAAATTGCTGAGAAATATTTAATTATTAGATGTAAGAAAGAAATTAAATATGAAGACCAGCCAGTTTCATGAAAATCTTCTTTAACTAGCAGATTCATATCAAGGAACCCTAACATTAGAAGAGATAGACTTTACGAAGTTTTCTCTTGGCGATACTTAAATTATCACACCCAAGGTACATAAATAGAAAACTGATGCGTATTATTTTAAAGTAAACATAAAATTACCCATACGCTATAGAAGGTTGAGTTGACCATGAGTCTTCAACGTGATCTGGGCTCCAAACAGTTGAGTAGTTTATTATAACTTATTTATGGAAATGTCTTGCTCCATCCTCTCTTCTGTTTCATAGATAGTGTGTCCTCTGGATGGAAAAGGGGGAAAGCGCACCCCGTTCTGGGCTGCTGTTATCAGCAGCCAGTCCACGGGGTTTGGCTGCTGTCTGCATTTAGTGCGAACACATGCAGAGCGAGCAGTGAGGTAACCACTTGGCAACTCCAGCTCCATTCTCAGGGAAGACGAGGAGCAGCCTGGGCTCCTCTGGGAAATCTTCCTGTTTGGAGAGCCCGGCTTCCTTTTCAGGAGGATCGTTTTTCTCACTTCTTCATCGCTATGTAGTTTTATAGGTTGGAAAACTGATCACAGTATTCAACCTTTCTTCTACATTGCTATAAAATATTACTCAAATTATAAGCCAAAAATGTAAATTTAGTGCAGGTATTTTCCCTCTAACCATTGATTTTATTAAACCACCAAACCACCAGGGTCAGACCTTTTTTTTTTTTGCCTCACTTGTATGAGGGGATAACTTAAATATATGAAGACCTATCACTTTAAAGTATAGAGGCATACAGGCATACATAATGATATTTGTATCACCACAATGAAGATAAAGAAAACTTTTGTCACCCCCAAATTTCCTTTGGGCCTTGCTCTACCCATGGTCCCTAGTGAGCACTGTTCTGCTTTCTGTTGCTATCATTTAGCCTTTTGCCAGAATTGCATAATATGATCTACACAGAGTAGAGACTTTCTCCTACATTCTTTCACTTGCCACACTGTTGTTGAGGAGTGTCCAGGTTGTCCGGTGCATCAGTGGTTTGTTCTTTTGCATCGCGGAGAAGATTTCCATTGGGCGGCTGCACCATAATTTAGAATTACATTTTTTAGATGGTAGTTTAGATTGTTTCCAGTTTTGCCCACTACGGTCAAGCTGTTATGAAGATTCATACATGTCTTTGTACTGACATATGATTTCATGATAGGAAATTTTGAAATCATGAAAACTTCAAGCACAAAGCCATTTTATTTCATCGTTTTCATGAATATAATAAATGCATTCATCACGGGACTGTACATTTTTCAGAAAGTTAGAAACATGTACTCCTCCTAATGTACTTTTACTCTCTGATTTTTGGCATGACTTATTTGACAGTAATGTCTATTAGTTCTGTGAAATACTCTTTTATTGGTTATTAATTTTTCATTATGCAAATAATCATTTCTAAATCAAATTTGGGGAGAACATTTTTCCAGCAATGCTCTAAATTAAGATCCCAGAGTTTAGAAGCCAACTGGAGATTCTGATTCCCGCGTCAAAGAGATTAGATTTGTTAGATAAATGAAGCCTCCTGCATCAGTTTAAATAGTTCTACCAAATTGATTCATGAAGTGTCTAATATTTCCATGTAATTAGCAGTGGCATTTTCAAAACGCTATAACTGAGAGGGAAATTTAACCTCCTCTGAAGAATTGCGACTCTAGGGTTGATACTTTAGAAAATTATATTGTTCTAAGGGAATGCTCACCAAAGAATTACATCAGACTTTGAACAGATGCTGGAAGATCCTTGTTTTATTGCCGGTGCTCCGGTGTGGTGATATTAAAAGTCTTCATCTCCTCCCTCGCATCTGATGTTAAGGCAGATTTTCCATTTCTCAGCTCTGACAGTTTAGTGGTGAATCTCTTGTGGCTGTTCCAGAAAAAATACTGCTTTCTCTTTTCTTTTTCTCCTGCACTGTAAAATTAAACTCTAGTCATTAAGTTCAATGTATAGGTTTTTCTTGGGACTCTCAGGAGTATTTCCCTCTAATGGAAGGTGGAGGCTAAATTTCAGATGATAGTACCTGTTTTTCTCTTACTCAACGGATTTTATTTCTAACTAACAGATTTTATATCTGCAGATGCACATTCACTTCAAGAATTAAAATACAATATCTATGGATGATATTAATAGAGTTTTATTTATGGGATAATTCATGAGTTTCACTTAAAGAATTAAAATACAAAATCTATGGATGATATTAATAGAGTTTTATTTATGGGATAATTCATGAGTTTCATATACTTGCTATACTAGTGGAAAATCCATGAAATTTATTATGCAAATCCATAAGTTTGTTAATATGCCGTGTTCTCTTCTGTTTTATCTTTGCTGTGAAGATTTCTGATCTTTGTCTCCTTTGTGCTACATTAGTGGTGCTTAATGCAGATGCATCACTTAGCTGTTTTATGTAATGGGAGATAATCTGCAGAATGTTTTTCTTCCATGGGAGTTACAAATGAATTTCTAAACACATTTATGACTCCCCATAATTATACTTATTCACAAATACTATAGTTTGCATTTTATACTATAATATTGGCATTGTTTATTCGGTTATACAATATTTGATACCTCTTGTAAAACAGTTTTATAACAAGGATATTACATAAATAGGGCATATTTGAAAATTTTCTCATACATCATCCATATGGGGTAGGAAACTCTCCCCCAAATGTCAAGTAATACAAGACAGCTGGCTTTATTAATGTTGACAAGTAAGTATTATTGCTATCCTTACATTTTATTGTACCTGTTACTAAGATTTGGTTATGAATTATTTATATGTTAACATTATTAAAGTACTTGCTATCAAATATTATGCTTGGATAATTATTATGTAACATTTCTAAAATATGAGATTATTATCGATATTAGTGGGATTATACTTTAATTTGTGACCACAGTCAGCTTTTTTGAGGATAGTATATCCTTTTTGAGGATCGATTGAAGGATATAATTTTTCAGATCCATCTGCATATAAAATGCTACCATTCTTACTGTTTGTCCAAATAATTGAACAGAATCTTAGTTGTAGGTCAGAAAAAGTAAGGTCAAGTCACAAGAGAAAAATAAAGGATTATCACTTCTCAACTTTATTTGTCTTGCGGACATGCTGCTAGGACCCAAAGCAAAGGAATTTGTGAATTATCCATGTGTTGACAAGCAGATGTTCACATTCTGCCATGTGATTAGTTAAGAGTGGAGCATTGAATTATTTAAGCAGGTTATTGGCTAGTGTCTTTAAGAAAACAAGCTACTGGTGAGCTTTACTAGTTTGACATTGCACATACACATCCTCAAAGCATGATCTCCTATTGTTAAAAAATATATTGCTGAAATATTTCACTAACAATGTATATGGTAAATGTAAGCATATATAGAAATTAGTGGCTTTAGAGTAAATATGGATTTTATATCGCAGGACTAAACCTACCTAATAAAAGAGTAATATGCAAATTAACCATCACTCCACTCAAACCACTCCTGCCAGCCAATTAGAGTATGCAAATCAACCCCAACCAAAATGGCTGCCACCACAGAGAGCAGTTGAGATGTTTGGTTTTCCCAGCAATGGAAGCCAAGCTTTCCACACACCCTGGCTGGCCTAGGCCTACCATCAATAATGCAAAGTTTCAATTATAGAAGACACATAAAACCAAACAGAAATGGTGGCAGCCACAGAGTGAGCAAGAGACTTGGCTCCACTCCAGGCTACAAAGTTTCAATTGTAGAAGGTAAATAAATTCCAGATATCAGGGCCTTTGCTTGGGTCTCCCAGGGTGTGGCCAGCCTGCAAAGCACCACAGGCCCCTTGCCCAGACCACCCCACACTCTAAGGAAACCCCCACCCTGATCCAGGACACCCCTCAGGGCAAACCAGCTGGCCCCCACCCATGCACCAGGCCTCTATCCTATCTAATAAAAGAGTAATATGCAGATTGACCATCACTCCAACATACAAGATGGCTGCCCTCATGGTCAAAAATCCTGCCCCCATGTGGACACAAGATGGCCAGCATTGGAGGGCAGTTGGAAGGCACCAGGCCTACAAGGGAGGGCAGTTTAGAGGGACCAGGTCTGCAAGGGAGAGCAGTTGAAGGCGATCAACTTTGCAGGGGAGGGCAGTTAGGAGTAGCCAGGCTGGCAGATGAGGGAAGTTAGGGGCAAACAGGCTGGTAGGGGAGCAGTTAGACATCAATCAGGCTGGCATGGGAGTGGTTAGAGGGTGATCAGGCTGGCAGGCAGAAGCGCTTAGGGGCAATCAGGAAGGCAGGCAGGCAAGCAGTTTGGAGCCAGCAGTCCTGGATTGTGAGAGGGATGTCTGACTGCCCCTTTAGACATGATCCCAGTTGCATTGGGTCTAAACAGGCAGTCAGACATCCCTTGAGGGGTCCCAGAATAAAGAGGGTGCATCTGGGCCGAGGGACACTCCCCTACCCTTTGCACAAATTTCATGCACTGGCCTCTAGTTATATAAAAATCAGAGAATATTACAATTACTATATGTAAGCACAGAAAGTCTACATAAAACAAGTAGTTTTCAAGTTAACCAGCCAATCAACAAAGGGTCATATCTGTCCACAAACCTGCAAATGACATATTAGGGTATTGGGTTCTCAAATATTTTTATTGAAATAGTCTGTTCAAAAAAGAAATAATACTAAGAGCCTTAAGTCTTATCCAGGTTTTACTATTTTCAGCTCCATATTCTTTGAAAATTGCAGTTTTGTACAATGTTTTTTAAAAAACAAAACATACATTGCATTTATATCCATATTTATCTGATTACTTAATTTTTGATAGATACTTACTAAATATAATTGGAACTGAAAGAACATCCTCTGTTTTTTTTTTCTGTGGTTTAATAAACTTTATAATGTTCTTCATCACACTATCCCTACACCTACACAAACCACCATATTTCAGTATTAATCCCTCACTCTCTTCACATTGCATGAGGAAAAGAAAATGTATTCAGTGGGTTACTTATTTCCAAAGTGAGTATGTAGTTATTTCTTAAGCTCCACTGTATTAGATCTCCCTGTGTATCTTATATTCTGGATTATTCACTATTTTATTTTCATTTAAAAAATATATTTAGGCCCTGGCTGGTATGGTTCAGTTGGTTGTAGTGTTGTTTCGTTGGATTTTGGGTTGGATTCCAGGTCAAGACACATACCAAGCATACCAAAGTTGTGGATTCAATCACCAGTTGGGGCGTGTGACAGAGGCAACTGATGGCTATTTCTCAGATCTCTCTCTCTCTCTCTCTCTCTCTCTCTCTCTCAACTTCCTTTATCTAAGTAATATATGTAGCAAGAAAATAAGAAAAAACAGTACAGATATCATAGAAATAAATATAAACAAATCAACAGCTGTACCCAAACTAAGTGACTGTTATCATCCACAAATCCAAAGTGCAACCAAAGTACAAGCTTGGTGGAAGTAAACCAATGAAAGCCACAAGATCCTTATTCTGTCATCATTTGTAGAGGGGAAGTAGAAAAAAATAAGGTGTCTGATGGCACAAGTGCAGGAAAATCCCCAAAATTTTATTAGGTAAATCTAAGAACAGAAGCTAAAGGTGGTTTTTTTGTTTTGTTTCGTTTTGTTTTTGTATTTCAATTCATGGGTGAAGACATTGGGTCCACTTCAAGATCTGAAGATCCTAAAACAGTTTTGGTCTTATGAACTTTTGAAATTCTAAGACAGAGCCACACAATGAGAGAAATTCCCAGAAATATCCTCAAAGTTAGCACAGGGAAAGAAAACACAGGGGCAAAATGGAGTATTTACTTTAAATGGGCCATTGAGCAGAGAAAGCACATATCAGAAAGCAAGAGGCTCTATTTCCTTTCTCTTTCAATGAGTGGTCATAGTTATTGCACATCACAGAAAGTGAAGAACATCTAAATTTACTTTAAAATGAACAACAGAAAAATATATTTCCCAAATTTTATAGTAAGTTAAGAAGTACTTATGAAAATGAACACAAAATAAGTAAATAATTTAATTTTCTATTTTATCACGCTAAAAAAGAAATATTGAAATTATTCAAAAATAGAAAGCCTCAAAATGTTTTAATTGGGGAAAAGAGAAAGTAAAACTAAGATAAGCAAAAGAGCAAATAAACACAAATAGTAATGTATTAAATTTAAATATAAGGGGAGAAAGAGATCATTAGAATGTAAGAGGAGTATGTGTATAGAATAAAGGCAAAGAAATCCACCATAAGTACAATAGCAATTCTCAAGAAAGGGAACCAAAGCAGAGGAACAAAATAAAAAGCCATTATGACATTAAATTTTCCTGGAAATAAAGCAAAGCCTGGAACTACATATAGAATAAGTACTCACCATGTGCTTAGGAATATTGCCCAAATGTATTAGACATATTCTAAAAAAAAACAAAAGCAATCAATCTTTAAGAAAAGTCTGTGTTCATGAAGACAAAAATACTAAGTTATTTATAAGGGAGCAACCCCTCCCCCCAAAAAATATATTATTTCAGCAATGGTTTTTGACAGATATAATCAAGTAGCTTATATAAGATGCTTAAGGAAAGATAATCTGAACCAGGAATTTTATATATATAATTGATTTCAGAGAGGAAGGAAGGAGAGAGAGTTAGAAACATCAATGATTAGAGAATCACTGATGGCTGCTTCCTGCATGCCTCTTCCACACCCCTTGCCCACTGGGGATGAGTCCTTGACCTGAGCATGTGCCCTGACTGGAAATTATATTGTGACCTCCTGGTTCATAGGTCAATGCTCAACTACTGAGCTATGCTGGCTGGTCTGAACCAGGAATTTATATTCAGCCATACTAACCTTCATCATAAAAGCCTTATATATATACTAGAGGCCCAGTATATGAAAACTCATGCACTGGAGGAGGCGATCCCTCAGCCCGGCCTGCCTCCTCTCATAGTCTGGGACAGGCATCTTCAAACTATGGCCCGCGGGCCACATGCGGCCTGCAGAGGAGTCTGATCCGGCCCGCCAGGTTTTTTGGGCAGTGAGCGCAGCCGAGGTGTTACAGTAGGAATTAGTAGTTCATATAGTCCGGCCCTCCAGCTCTCTGAGGGACCGTGATCTGGCCCCCACTTTAAAAAGTTTGAGGACCCCTGGTCTGGGAGGTCTCAGAGGTGGTAGGCGACCCAGTGATCAGGAGAAGGCGACGCCTCATCATATCTCTGTTGCTACCACTGCCAGCAGCTCAAGCCTCTGCTGGCACTGGTTACCTGAGCCTTGGGTGGCCCTGGGCATCTGGGCAGCCATCATCCAAGCCTTGCCTGTGCCTTGGGCATTGGCTGGAAAGCTGACATCTGAGGCTTGCCTGTGTTTGTGTTGGCCCTGGGTGGCTGGGGGGCTGAGGGGACTGGGGGATTCCATAGGCATGTGCGCAGAGTGGGCACGCCTGCTTAGGGGTGGGCTTGGCCTTGCAGCGCACCTGCCTCCCCAACAGGGCTGAGGGGACTGGGCACTGCCATGTTGAGGGTGTGACAGTCAATTAGCATATTCACTCTTTATTGGCGATGGGTGCCAACATCTTTGTGATGCTGTGAGGGTCAATTACCATATTTTCTCTTTATTAGATAGGATATTCACCTTTTGATGTGAGATTTATGCACTGGTGGGGTCCCTCACCCTGGCCTGCACCCTCTTGCAATCCACGGATCTCTGGGGGATGTTGGACAGCCAGTTTCAGCCCTATTCCCACAAGCCACGCTGAGGAATCCCACTGGTACATGAATCTCTGCATATAAGATCTTTGGTTAATCTCTTCCCGCCCTCTCCCTCTGAGATCCATCAGTTTGTTCCATGTTTCTATGCCTGTGGTTCTGCTCCTTATTGAGCTGCCCCCTGGTGGTCAATTCCCATCATAGATACTAGCAGTTGGCAGGTCCAATGGTCGCTTAGGCTTTTATATATATAGACTAGAGGCCCAATGCATGAATTCTGAAGGAATAGGGTCTGGCTGAATGAAGCCAGGCCTGTCGTAAGGAGGGGATCGCAGGAGGTTGGTCGATTGGCACACCTTGATCAAGACCCAATCAGGGAGAAGGCTGGCTAGGGGGATGGGCCATGGATGATTGGCCAGCGAGCCCTGGCCCGAATAGGGCAGGGCCAGCTGGGGAGAGGGGCCATGGTTGGTAGCTGCTGACCTTGCCCCTGAGAGAAGTGGGGGGTGGGGGGGTTATCAGGCATAGAGCTGGCTGGGGAAAGGGCTGTGGGCCAATTGGGGTGGTGGGGGCTGATTGGTGGTGGAAACAGCCAGGTATAGGGGCCATAGATGGTTAGCCGGGTGGGCCTGGCCCCTAATGGGGTAAGGAGGGGCGATTGGGATCAGGGGCAGGATGAACCTGTTGGAGGAGCTGTGTGTGTGTGGAGGGGAGAGAGGGGTTGGCCAGCTGCCCCGCCCTTAATGGGGCTGTTTTGCTGGCTGCAGTAGCTTCATAGTGACCAGCTATTCTAGTTGTTATATCATTCTGGTCACTGGCTTTTATATATATTGATATTCTCCTTCACCTTTTTCACCCTAACCTCTGGCAACCATCTGTTTATTTTTTATTTCTGTGAGTTTGTTTTTGTTTTATTTATTTGTTTGTTTGTGTTTATTTTTCAATAAAATTCCATATATAAGTGTAATTGTGGTATTCGTCTTTCTCTGTGTGACTTATTTCACTTAGCATAATTCATTTTACGTCCTTCCATGTTGAAGCAAATGCCAGGATTTTCATTATTTTTATTGCTGAGTAATATTCTATAAGCATATGTGATTTGATTTGTATACATATTATCTTCTTTAAAAAAATAAATTTTATTGACTTTAGAAAGGAAGAGAGATGGGAAGTGCTGGAAACTAATAATTTTCTCACTAATAGAAAGAGGCTGGTCAACCTTGAAGCTCTGAAAGGTCAGAGCCAACCACACCCTATCTAATTGAAACAATAGTAACTGAGGCAACTTCCCAATCTTGTAATCATGTAAATCCTTACTGATATGATAATCTGCTTATTACCTGCCTAAGGGCTATGAGTGTTTTCCAAAGCTGCTTAAGGGTAATGGGTGTATCCCAAAGCAGCCTCAATAAAAGGGATAGCAAGGCCAGACCCTAGAGCACATGTTTCAAACACAAGGCCCGAGGGCCAAATCAGTCCTGCCAGGCCTTGCAATGTGGCCCACACAGAGCTGTCATCACTGCACTCTGCTGCGTTTCCATCACAATGACAGTTTATGACTGTTCAGTAAACCATTCGGCCCGCGATTTAGGCTGGATTTTAGATTTTGGCCCCTTCTCTGATTGAGTTCGACACCCCTACCCTAGAGAGTCTTCCCACTAGAGGTTGACTCCTGCCTGGCCCCCATTTGTCCCAAAATAACTCTTTTCTAGTCTCTCTCTTCATTTTAGTGTGTGGCCTCCTCCAGAAACCGGACCCTGAGTGGACCCTAATCACGCGGGTCGTGTTAAGGGTTCCCACAGGGAAGAGACATAGAAATATAAATGATGAGAGAGAATCATCAACCAGCTGCTTCTTGAGGATTGAGCCTACAATTGAATTAATTGAATTAGTGTTTGTGTATTCTTTGGATAAGTACCCAGAAGTGGAATGCCTGGGTCATATGGTAGTTCTATGTTTAATTTTTTAAAATTAAGGTTAAAAGCAAATTTTAAATTAAAAATAGTGATAACAAAATACTCCTCCAAGAAATGGAAAGACAGCATTATCTTTAAAAGTAGTTTCATAGTGTATTAAACTCAGAAAGAGGAAATTATAAGCAACTGAGAGTATTAAGTTGGAGAAAATAGAGATTGAGAAAAATATGCAAAATTGAAAAGATGTTTGAGGCAAAATAATTTAAATTATCACTAGTTTAGTATTTTAGAAGAATTTTATGCCATTTCCAGACTGTTATAGTGTCAAACTGGGATAAGGACCCATCAAAACTAAATTTCAGTTTCATTAAGTATATTTATTTCACAACGTTGGTAAGATTAGAGGTATTTGCTCATTATTATAGTGTTTTTCTAACTTTTTATTTTTTAGGTTGCCATTGATATGGCTTTTTTACATGTAGACAAACGAAGAGAGATTTTTCTGAATTATTTGTACCAATTATGTATCTTGGGTTTCTATTTGTTGTGTTATTGGTACTCCTGAGGATCATGATAAATACTTTTAATATACTTTAATGGGTTACTGTTACAAGAAATTTGCACTGCCACAATAAAGACAGCATTTACATTAAATTACATTACAGACCTACAATTAAATAGAATGATGAAAAAAAATAAAAGTTCAGAGAGCAGTTCTTTGGCCCAGAGAAATGATATTGCATGATAAACAATTCAAAATGATTATCAGAATATATATACCAAACAAAATCATTTTGTCTGTAATATTGCTATTAAAGATTAATGATCTATAATTATATATTATTTTATATTAATAAATTGCTGTAGTAATATATTTTGCCTTCAACATGTATTCATGGTGAATCATTTTAATTTTAAAGTTATGACTTTAAATAGGTTTATGTGGCAAAAGTACAGTAATTTATGGTTTCCTTAAGAAAATTATTTAGAAAAAAAATTAGTTTTTGCTTCAGCTAACTGCCATATGCTTGGAAATAGAATGTTCCAAAAAACGAAAATGCATATTTTTCAAATATATTTTTAAGAATCTACACTAATAAAAGAGAAAAATGCTAATTGACTACTTCTGCTAAGCCAATAGCCAATAAGGCATGACATGCAAATTAAGCCAACAAAGATGGCAGGTGAATTTACATTTGAAGGAGGAGTGGGCAGCATCTGATGCCACACGCGGGGTCCAAGCTACAATTGGGGATTCGGCAGGCTGGGTGGGCAGTGCCGTATACCACCTGCAGAGTCCAGGTCGCTATGGGGGACCCGGAGAGGGTGGATGGCCAGTGTTTCCATGATCACTGTCTGCCCCCAGGCAGCCTGTGGACACTGGTGGATTAGGCCGGGGTTGAACATTTTAATGAAAATGGGATGCCTGTGCCCTGGCCCACTGAGCCCTGTCCCTGGCGAGGAGAGGGAAGTGGGCAGTTAGCATGCACCAGGGCTTGGAAGGGACTGGGAGCAACCTGCAGGCATGCTACCAGAAAGAGGTGCTGAACCATGATGACACAGCAGGATGGCTGATAGAGGCACACAAAGGTGCAGATGAGGCTGCTCTCGCTGGCGCTGAGCTTGAAAAGCACATCAACAGCCTGATGGACTAACTCGCCTTTTTGAAGAAGGTGCATGAAGTGGAGATCGCCAGGCTGCAGGTGCAGATCCAGTATGTTCAGATCTCCATGGAGATGGACTTGTTCTCCAAGTCCGACCTCTCTGCCACGCTCAAGGACATCTGCGCCCAGTATGAGAAGCTGGCTGCCAAGGACATCCAGAATGCAGAAGGATGGTATAAAAGCTGCTTCACCATGCTAACTGAGAGCACTGCCAAGAACATATAGGGGGTGCATGCCACCAAGGAGGAGGTGTCTGAAAGCCACCGCCTGCTCAAGGCCAAGACCCTGGAGATCAAAGCATGCCGGGGCATGATAAGCTCTGGGAAAGCAGCTGTGAGAGCTGGAGGATAAGCAGAACTCTAACATTAGTGCTATGCAGGACACAATCAATAAATTAGAAAATGAGTTGAGAACTACATAGAGTGAAATGGCATGATATTTGAAACAATACCAGGACCTCCTCAATGTGAAGATGGCTTGGGACATTGACATTGCAGCTTACAGGAAACTCTTGGAAGGTGAGGAGACCCAGCTCAGCTCCACCAGAGTGGGAAGCATAGCCAGTAGCTACTCCCAGAGTTCCCAGGTCTTTGGTCAATAGTTACAGACTAGTTTCTACTTGATGTCTGCTTGCTCCTTCCCTTAATACACCAGCCAAGTCCAGGAGGAGCAGATGGAGGTGGAGGAGATCATTCAAGCTGCAAAAGCCAAGGGAGCTAAGGATGACACACACACACACACACACACACCCTCTGAAGAGGAGGAAAAGGAGAAGAAAGTGGCTGATGAAGAGGAAGGAGAGGAAAAGGAAGAAGGTGCCGAGGAAGAATTTGAGGATGCAAAGGAGGAAGAAGAAGGAGGTGAAGGTGAAAGAGAATATGCCCAAGAAGCTGAGGATGAGAAGAAAGATAAAGATCCTGGGGAGTAGAAAGCAATCAAGAAGAAAGATTGAGCCCCCCTTTCCTTAATTATTGTAGGAATAATCCTCCTGAAACCAGATCTACCCCATCACCAACCAAGCAGACTAGTCCCGATACTATATGAATTAAGAAGTCAATATATATAACATTCTGAGGTGACTCAGGTTGGACATTAAATGTTGTGCTATGACTTTTCTCCTTATGCAGAGTATCTGTTTGCTTGCAGAGTGGCTTCCTGGCTTATTGCCAGCCTGTGCATGGTCCATGCTTATGAGTTCAGGATCTATGACAATGTGAATAATTCAGGTATTTACAATAAAAACACATGAATACATGAATTCACTGGTGTTAAACTTCTTGGAAAAAATAGTCATTTGAATCTTTGGTGGTTAGAAATTAAAGACCTCAAATTATGTGCAATAAACAGTAAAGTTACACTGAATGACAAAACAAAAACAAACAAACAACAACAAAAAAAAACATTAGGGGCCAGGAAACATTAAAAGAACTGGGGAACCATTCCCAAATCAGGAGGGGAAGTCACATGGTGTATATTATTGCTATGAATGCAATATTTCCTACTACTTACAACATATACAATTTAATGTATTAGATGCTTTCCTATCGCATGAAGTATGTATTCTCAAAGTAATACTGATACATATGTTATGGTTATGGCAGTATGTCATATCCTATCTATATTAATAATTTATATTAATAAAGGGCTAATATGCTAATTACACCATAAGACCTTCCAGACATCCTTCCAGACAAAGTCATGGTGGTGGGGTCAAGGCAGAGGTGGCTAAGGGTAATCAGGCCAGGAGGGGAGGCCAGTTGTGGGTGATCAGGCTGCCGAGGGTGGGGCAAGTTGGGGGTGAACAGGACAGTAGGGGGATGCTGTTGGGGAAAAGAAGACCAGAGGCAGAGTGGTTAGGGGTGATCATGCAGGCAGGCAGGTGATCAAGCAGTTAGGAGCCAATAATCCCATATTGTGAGGGGGTTGTCCGACTGCCAGTTTAGGCCTGATCCCACAGGAGTCCCAGATTGGAGAGGATGTAGGCTGGGCTGAGGGACACTCCATCCCCCAGTGCATAAATTCGGTGCACTGAGCCACAAGAGTATTAATAAATTCTTAGAAATATTTATTTAGTTGTGCTTTTTTTAATATATATTGATTTCCAGAAAGGAATGGAGAGGGAGGGAGAGAGAGAAACATTAATGATGAGAGAGAATCATTGACTGGCTGCCTCCTGCACACCCTCACACTGGGGATCAAGCCCACAAGCTGGGCATATACCCTGACTGGAAATCTCACTGTGACTTTCTGGTTCATAGGTCTATACTCAACCCCTGAGCCACACCAGCTGAGCTAGTTGTCCTGCTTTTATTTCTACATTAAGATCTAGGTCCTTTATACATTAAAATTACAAGTCATTACTTGTTTATTATAGTAATATTCAGTGTAGGTATATAAGAGATATAAGATCATCAGTGGGTGGTGTGAAGAGTAAATATTATAAATTATTTTCTTAATTTTTATGAAAATGATATTGTTAAAATAATATGTTCATTGAAATTGTAATCATATACAATTTATCAATATCTTGTGTTTTAAAAGGAGCATATGTCCAACAAATTATATTGGTAGAGGCATATAATTAATAAGCTTCTGAAAAGAATGTTCTAATGCCTTAAAGATGCAAATAATTAAATAGATGCTAAAAATATAGTTTTAGACAACAATGGAATATACGGTGAAAAAAATCTCATTCTTTGTTTTTTAGCAATAGTTATGTTTTATAGAATAAATTATTTTCACACTTAATAAAATTTAAGAACTAATTATGTTGATATGCAAAGAATGATGATTATATAAAATATTCTCAAACTTATAATTTTATTCTGACTCCAACTTCATTCACATTGTAAATATACTGCTGACGGAAAATTTCATTTACATAAATTTACTTTCATGGTTTTTGTTGATACTTTAGTGATAAATGTATGACAATAAATATAGTTTGTCTTTGATCTCTAAAAATATATCTTTACTTAGGCACTTCAAAAGAAATACCACCATAGTGTTTGAATATTTTTTTTCAAAATAAAGAGCTGTTTTATTTTATCCATAAAGTAATTATAAATTAGGAGATGTGGTAATAATGCAAAGAAAGTAATAAATTTTGTGAAGATATAATAGACAATAGCAGAAACATTCTAATGATCAATTATAATTGAAAATAAAAAAGCAACATTTAAACAATAATCTTGTCTTTATTATGTATATATATAATAAATATATATAAATATATATATAAATATCTATATATCGCAAATAAATATCATAAATAATTGGCCCAGAATTTCATCACCTAGTAAGAAACCAATATAATATATAAAATTCTGGTTACCTAGACACTGAAACACAGGAAGATAAACATATTATCTAGATCTATTATTTAGATGCAAACAAATTGGTTAATTCAAATAGGCATATAGCTTTTGGCAAACCTGATGATGTTTTAGAAAATGATAAATCACCACTGCAGTTAGCTAATTAAAAATTTTTACTTCATAAAGAGAAACTTCATTTTCAACCCCAATAGGCAATTTACTAAAAGGTGAAATCTTAATAATTTATTTAGAGCTTTTCTAATAGCTGATATAGCAAATGAACAATTTTGTTTGTGCTCATCAAGTGCATAAAACTATTCTCTTCCAAATAATATTTAGCTGCCTTCTTCAGGGGTCTTTCTTCCTCAGAAGAAGTTTTGTTGCTATTTCCCTTTAATTTACATGAAAAGATTTATTTTCTTTTCATTCACTCTAATTTTGCTTCTGTACGAATTAATAGGACTAAAATGACACTTGAAGGCCTTATGTAATGTGTTATGTTCATCTATTTTAGAATTTAACTTTTTTTTGCATCTACATTTTAACCTTCAAAATGTAAATGCACTTAGGGTGACATCATTTTGTTGACATTAAAAAGTATGGATGTGCCTTTGTTTGGCAAGCAGATGACTGCTATTTGTCATGACACATTATCCTGTCACAGACATGCTATTTCAATACATTGAGACCCTCACACTTTCTATGTATACATTGCACATAATAAATTGTTCTGTGTTCTATTTTATTTTCTTACAGCTTGTAGGATGCTCCTATTCATAGCTAAATTAGGACAAAAAGTGTACTTTATAGCTGTTCCTCTTCAGGTATTGTCAGGGTGCATTATTATTTTTCTAATTAGATAATTTTAAGTAGTTAGTAATAAAGAGGTGAATCATATATTCTTTGAATATTTTATTCTCTTTTATATTTACATTTTCTTTTAACTTTGAAAAACACATTAAATTTCTTACAAATGTATTAGCCTAATAGATCAATGAAAAACATATCATGTAAAGTTTTCTTTTATAAAATGAAAGATGACCCTTTAATATTAACATGACTACTCATAAATCCAGATTTTGTGATGCTATCAAAATATCTTTGGTTTACCTGGGCAAATTGGACAAGACAGATTTCACCTTATGAATATGATTAAGGATGGCCAGAAGGTAAGACAATCGAATTGTTATCTTGTTACTATAAGCAATATACCAATGTAGACATGAAAATAAGCACTGGTCCAAAGGCTTCATTATCTTCCAGGAAAAGTAAGTAAATTCTAATAAGTCACTAGGACATTGTTTCTGGTTGTTATACCAGAATAAATTGTAGGTGTAAAAGGATTTATTAAAGGTCAAGGATATGTGTGATCACTTAGACTTATGCAGTGAACAGTAGTTATTTTGAATTAGACATAAAAAGAATTTATCTTCCTTTTTAGAATTATTCAAATTTTAGATCATGTTATGCAATTTTTGTCAGCTCATATGTAAATGAGCAGTTCTATCTTTTTTTGGAAGTAAAAGTTCACATATATATATATAGTCAGTTATATTTATATGCACTACTGTGACCATGACTAAAAAAGAGAATACATATAGATGATATAGACAGATACACACACACACACACACACACACACACACACACACGCGCGCGCGCACACACACACACTAGAGGCCTGGTGTATGAGATTCCTGCACTCGGGGGAGGGGGGTTCTCAGCCCAGCCTGTGCCCTCTTGCAGTCTGGGAGCCCTTGGGGTATGTCTGACTGACAGCTTAGCACTGTTATGGAGGCAGGAGAGGCTGCTGCAAATGCTGCTGCAGCCAGCTGTGAGCCCAACTTCTGGGCTTCTGACTGAACGGTGCTCCTCCTGTGGGAGTTCACTGACCACCAGGGGGCAACTCCATCATTGAGCATCTTTCCCCCCCTGCCCTCCCCTGTAGTTAATGCATGTCATTGAAACTGGTTGTTCCACCACTCAGTTAATTTATATATTATCCTTTTATTATATAGGATATATCTATCTATATGTGTGTGTGTGTGTGTGTGTGTGTGTGTGCGCGTGCACACGTGTGTGTATACATATGTGTGTGTGTGTGTAGATAGACAGATCCCATCAGTGAAGTTTTTTGGTCTAATATTCAGAAGTAATGAAAAGTGGTATATCAAGGCCAAATATAGGGTGTCCCCCAAAAATGTATATACACAACTTTTTATAATTATAAGGGCAATGCTTATTAAAATACATTTCATTTTCAAAATTGAGCTATCAACTCTTAAAGTGTATATACATTTCTGGGACACTGTATAATCATGTAATCATTAATATAACACTGTATCAATTTTATATGATGTTTTGTTACTTAGGAATTTTCCTTCTGATTGTATATACTTATTCAACTTCAACTATTTCAGCCCATCTAACATGATACATGGAATGAGTGTAAATTTTAAACAAAGTTTACAAATAATTTTGTTGAAATAACTTATTAATTGATTTAATTAACAAACAGCATTATAGATTACTAGTGTCCCAGTGCATGGATTTGTGCACATTGAAAGGAAAGTAATTAGAAGAAATATTTTAATTTCACTATTTGCCCTTTCTCTATAATAGAAGTGTCAGAGATGAAAGAAAATTAGTAAAATGTATATGAAAATAATATATAAATTGATTAGTAAACAAAAAATAACAACAAAGATATGATATAAAAATGACATTGATAAAACAATGACTAATAAATTGATTAAACTTATTCTAATATCTCCCTGTATACCACATTAAGAGTGAAAACACTTTTAGAGTGCTTGACTAATTCACCTTGTGATGAAGTATTTGCAAATTTAGCTTTAACCTCACATACTCTTCGAACTTGAGAGAAAGCAACATATAACTGATCATGTCTGAAAATGGGTTCAGGTAGGACTATTCTTATTCTGTCTAGAGTTCGTCCTTGTGATTTGTTAATAGTCATCACAAATGCTGGCATCATGGAAAACTGTCTTCAAATTAATTTAAATGGGAGGGCAATGTTAGACGGGGACAAATCAATTATTGGAATCAAAACAACTACTTCTGCAGAATCTGTTGATACTTCAACTTTGACTATGTTAGGTCACAATCTCTTGATTATAAATTTAGTACCGTTACAAAGACCCCATTTACTATTAAGATTTCTCAATAGCATGATGATTACACCTACTTTCAGTTTTAATTTATGTCATGGCATTCCCAAAGGAGTAATATTATTAGGAAATCCTATGGAAGCTATACATGTATCACACATGCACAAGTCAATGTTTATTTTTAATTTGCCAGTGCACATCCTATGTGCTGGCTGGTTGGTTGGTTGGTTGGATGGATGTACAGTCAGTCACTTAGCCAATAAATAAATGTGTGTGTGTATATATATATATATATATATATATATATATATATATGTAGGATACATTGTTGTGACATACTTACTCAACAGATTATAGAGTGGAATAATATAACTTGAGAGTTGATTCTGGTAAATTAAGATGTATAGTTAAAGGTATATACTTTGCACCCTGAAACAGTGGTCGGCAAACTAATTAGTCAACAGAGCAAAATATCAACAGTACAAAGATTGAAATTTCTTTTAGGAGCCAAATTTTTTAAACTTAAACTTCTTTTAACGACATTTCTTTAAAATAGACTCACCCAGGCCGTGGTGTTTTGTGGAAGAGCCACACTCAAGGGGCCAAAGAGCTGCATGTGGTTCACGAGCCATGGTTTGCCAACCACTGCCTTAAAACAAGCACAAAAATAACAAAATAGAGATAGGTTTAATAAGTCAGCCAAGGAAATATGAGAGAGTAAGAAATAAATATTCAATTAATTTAAATATAGTTATAAAAGAGATAAAAGGGAACAAATAACAGCTGAGACAAATAGAAAACAACAAATGTGATAGTTTTAAACCTAACCACAAGAATATTCACAGTAAATTTAATTCATCTAAACATCTCAACTAAAAGGCAGAGGTTATCATATTAGATATAAACACAAGTCGTCACAAGAATGACAACTTAGCCATAACAGATTTGGCTCAGTGGATAGAGCGTTGCCCTGCAGACTAAAAGGTCCCCAATTCGATTCTGGTCATGTACCTTGGTTGTGGGCATATCCCCTGTGGGGGTTGTGCAGGAAGCAGCTGATTGATGTTTCTCTCTCATCGATGTTTCTAACTCTCTATCTCTCTCCCTTCCTCTCTGTAAAAATATCAATAAAACATATTTAAAAAAAGAATGACAATTTAATTATAAATCAATAGTTAAAAATAAAGGAATGAAGGAAGATATGCTAGCATTATTAATCAAAAGGAAGCTGCAGTAGCTATATTAATAACAGATAACTCAGATTTCTAATAAAACAATGTGATTAAGGATAAGGTAGTCAATTTTTAAATGAGGGGTTATTTCATCAAGAGAACATAGCAATTATAAAGTTTATGTATATGATAATACAATCTCAAAATACATACATCCAAAACTCATTAAAAAATCCAATGATAAATAGTCAAATCCACAGTTATAGTTGAGAAATCTCCTTTCTCAATAGCTTATAGAATATATAGACAATCAATAAGTATGTAGAAGGATTGAACATTATCAACCAAATTAACCTAATTAACATTTATAGAAACTTTCCACCCTAACAAACATCAGAATATATATTTATTTCAAGATCACAAAGGTAATTTACCAAACAACAACAAACCACCATATTTTGGACCATGAAACAAGTCTCAATAAATTTATAAAGATTCAAGTGTTAAAAGATATAATTTAACCACAATGTAATTAAGTTAGAAATCAATAATGGAAAAAGCTCTGGGAAAAGCCCCACATATTTGATAAATAAATAATATCTCTAAGTAAACCATGGGTTAAGGTAGGTATAAAAGGGATTTTAGAAAATTTAAATGAAATGAAAATGAATACATGTGAGAATGTGAGAGATGCCATTAAGAAGTAGTTAAGTAGAAATTTATAGCATTAAATATTTATATTAGAAAAAGGAAATGTTGAATTAATTAACTAAGCTTCCATTTTAAAATCTTGAAAAATAAGAGTAATTTAAGTCAATTATCTCCTGATAATAAAGATCAGGGAAAACATCAGTGAAATACAAAACAGAAAAACCAATAGATAATTAAAAATGTGTTCTTTGAGAAAAATCAAGATAATAGATAAACCTCTAGCCAGACTATTTAAGAAAAAAATGGAGAAGAAACACACTATCATACCAAGTATGACAGAGGTGACATTACTGTGGATATAGATATATTAAAAGGAAAACAAAATATTCTGAAAAACTTTATAATAAATTTTATAAATTAATATTATATTACTAAGTTAATTTATTAAATCACAAATAAAGTCTATAACTTTGATGAAATAGAAAAATTCTTTATAAGATCCAAGCTAACAAAATTTATTCAATATGTTTACAAATATATCTCATAAGCAAAGGAAACTAAGGAAAAAAGAAACAATTGGGACTACATCAAAATAAAAATTTTCTGCACAGAAAAAAAAAATTACCATCAAAATGAAAAGGAAATTCACTGTATGAAAGAACATATATATTTGCCAATGATACATCTGACAAATATGTTCTCTCATACAGTGAGTTTCCAAAATATATAAAGTACTCATACAAATCAACTAACCGAAGACAAACAATCCAATAAAAAATTGGTACTTCTGCCCCTCTAATAAGAAAGAGACTTATTTGTTTGAATTTTGAGGATTAATGAATTATAAAAATATTTTATTTCAGATTCACATTTCAACAATAAAAGTTTGTCTTCATAGTTAAATTTTTATGATACATTTTCCTCTGTTCTACATTTTATATAATTTTATCATGTTTTGGTAGCAAGTCCAATTATTCTACTATCCAATTTAATCAGCTCCTGCCTAACATAGTCTTCATCTTCCAGAGTGCTAGTGAAAATCACCCCTGTGAGTCATGAGGAAACAGGCACAACTTAGAGGTGTAGTGTGGTCCATCAGCTGGCAGAATTGGGAGAGGGAGCAGTCTATCTTGTTGCTTTGCTTTCTTGCCAGTTTAGTTTATTTGCTGTATCTTTCAAAATAGAAACCAGTAATGGAAAGTGAGACAAGATTAGAGAATGAAAATTACTTGATTAAAAATAAAAATTAAAACCTAGATAAATTGGTTCCACCAACATAAAGCTGTTTTCATTTGATTTGTTGAATGATTTTTATTAAGACATTTTATTTTTATGTGTTTGTTTATTTGTTTGTTTGTTTATTTATTCCTCTCCCAAGGATATTTTTTCATTGATTTGTAGAGAGAGTGAAATGGAGGGGGAAATACAGAGAGAAATATCAATGTGAGAGAGATACAACAATTGATTGCCTCCCACAAGGGACCGGAATAGAGCCTGCAACCGAGGTATGTGCCCTTGACTGGACTCAAACCCCAGACCTTTCAGTCCACAGGCAGATACTCTCCCACTGAATCAAACTGGCTAGGGCAGGACATATTGTTTTTTTTAAGTAGTAAAATTTGAATAAGAGAAATGAAGGTTCTACTTTGACTTCATGTAATGTTGGGTGAGAGACAGGGCCTTAAAAATGGTAACATGTTACCATTTATTATGAACACAGTTATGGCCACTGTTTATGGCCAAGCATCTCTTTGGATTGCTCAGTGTCCAGGACTGTTTGGTCAGTACACATCACTGATTGATCATTATCCATGCTCTACTAGCCCATAAATACTTCGATGTTACTTTTGACCAGATATTCCCTGTTAAATATATATGTATAAACATATAAACACATATATATGTGTGTGTGTGTGCATGCGTATTGTGTGTGTAATATATACATATCATAATTATGTACATATATCTTATTTTATCATCCAAATACTTTATTAGGCCTTTGCCAAAGCTATCAATTATCAAATATTTCTTCTAGTATGGCCAGAACTAAATTTATACACTAGAACATGGGTGCAAATTATTGAGCCTCCTAAATTATTTCCAGAAATTACTGATGTGATAAAACTTTTTTAAATGGTTGAATTTTATTATCTCATTTCATTCTACCATTGACTATATCCCAGGTTGAAAGTTGAAATCCCCTAGGATAAGTAAACCAGTAGGACCACAGGAAATTAAATATCTGCTTAGGGGAAAAGTGAAAGAAAAAGAAAAGAATCTCTATTAGTTGTCACTATTTGTGTTCTTCCTTTCTGGGTCTGGCTATTCAGATTAAATGATTGATTGAAAAAGCATACTTAGAAACCTAAACCCAGCTGAGGGATGGCCACTGGAGGGACTTCAGAAGAAAGGCTAATGACTTTAAGCATAAATGGCACCATCTATCTTTGCTGACCCTGGAGTGAAATTATTGAAATTATCGGAGCAGGATGGAAACTGCTCAGACAATTTAGCCTTTATGATTCAAGAGGGAATGCTAATTGTACTTATCCTAAGAGAAATTTAGAAATGACTATTACATCTATCTAATTTACAGATCTGTGGATATTACTTTTGGCTGTTATCAGTAGGATTGGAAAATATAAAGGCCTTCCTATATTTTTAAGCACTTTATATCTTGATGAAACTGCTATTTTTGCCGTCTGTATGGGCTCTACTTTGTATCTCTGAGGATCGAACCATGAGATCAGAGGCACAACAGGTGACTGGAACACAAAGCTTCTCCGAGATAAGTCTGGAGCTCTAGGGGGAGGACCAGAGGACCTTTAGATGAAAGGCTGATTATGAACTAAACTGATTCTGATAAAACGTTTTTACTAGAAGAAGGTAGAATGTGTAGTACACTAATTAAGGTACAGAATGGAGGGTGAAAAAAAAAATACTATAGCAGGTATCTCTCCATCTCTTTTTCTTTAAATCTTGCAAAGCTAAGTGGACCAAGATGTGGGTTCTAAGAGGCTAGGTGACATGTGTAAAGCTATATGACTTTAAAGTTTTTACAACATAGGACCTCAGTGACTTTATCTGTAAAAGTCAAGTTGCATAAATAGGACATTCTTCTTACTCTGTAATATTGTGATATGCATGTGATGTGTATACTAATATATAATTTTAGCAGCTTTAAATATTATTGAATTAGTGATACAATAATAATTTATGTATGTTTGAAGGATACAAAAAAACAGGAAAGAATAACTTTTTAAAATGTGACTGTTTTTGGGTTAGTGTCAAATATGTCCACCCTGAATGCATTTCATGTTCATAGTCTGTCATCATAAATCCAGAGTTTTTTTTGTTTTGTTTTTTTGCCAAACAGAAACTCATAGTAAGAAAACCAAGATTGGGAAGCTAAAGGAGAATAGTTTTGCAAATATATCTTTGTGTATTATTAAATGAAATGCAACCAGATTCTTATTATTTCCTTGTATAGTATGACAGCTTTATGACCAACTATCAAAAATAATTACATTCAAATGAAAATATTTCATGAATTGTCTGACTAGACAGAAGTAAATATTAGATTTTTCAATTCAGGAAAGAAGTAATTTTAGAATCCAAATTGTTAAATATTAGTAAGAATAAGAGATTATTTAGTTAACCTTTGTTATGCTAGTCAAATTAGTTAGATTTCATGTTAAATTAAAATTTTAAATATTTAATTACCATATGAATAAATTATACGCCCCAAATAATAAAGGCAATTCCTGGATTCTTGGGGTAATGTGAACAATTGTTGTCTGGTATGGCTGTACTAGTAAAGTTTAGTTTTAGGTTACTTACAGACATTCACATGGATATGTCAAAAATGGAGCTATGAGTCTAAAGATCTGGATAAAATCAGTTCCTTGGTTCAAGTCATTTTAAAAGTATTTATTGGATACCATTTTCTGTCTGCTTACTTTTATTTAAACGTTTTCATCTATTTCAGAGAGGAAGGGAAGGGGAGAGAGAGATAAAAACATCACTGATCGGTTGCCTCCTACACAACCCACACTGGGGATTGAGCCCACAACCCTGGGCCTGTGCCCTGACTGGGAATGGAAAGGTGACCTCCTGGTTCATAGGTCCATGCTCAACCACTGAGTCACACCAGTCACGTTCTATCTGCTTACTTCATACCAGTGCCTCCTGCCATTTTCTTTTTGGTTAGGGAAACATAGTCCAAAATTTGTCTGTATGTCATTTAAAATCTGCACTACTCATAGAAATAGTTTTAGCAACTTTATTTGCCTAACTTACTTCCTCATAGTACTTATGATAAAGTACATAAAGAGACTATAAATAATAAACTAAAACACAAGATGGCACATAGCTAACATTTGTTGAGTACTTAGTATGCTTCAGACAATGCTACAAGTGCTTTGAGAGGTCTGTTATCAAATTTAATCATCACTGCAGACCTAAAAATTAGCTTCTAATCAAAATAGGAAATCAATACCATGAAGATAAAGAAGGAGAAACTATGCTAGCCAGGGGTATTAACAGTGTCACTGCCATTAAATCCATTTAAAATTATGTCTTCTATCATATATTTTGTGTTATTCTAGTGATTAAAAAGCAGAAACACATTAGTTTTTCCAGAGAAATTGGTATTTTCCTAGTACTATATAATTAAAGTATTTTCTTGCCATATTTCAATAATTTTAACATGCATGTTTTTTACATCATCACACTTCTGATTGAGATGGATATTGCAGTAATAAAAAACAACAACAACAAGTAGCAGCATGATATAGTTGTCATGATCCATGGGCTTTAAAACTTTACAGAAAGTGTTTTTGAGAGAAAGAAGCTCTGGGAACAGTAGTGAATCACTCTTAAGAAATACTGATACATCAAATATTTCTGATGGCTGGGAAATGCTATTGTGTGGTGGGATAGGCTGCACCAGTGATCCCAGTTCTTCACCCTTCTCTGTATTAACCCCTTTCCAATGTTACTTTGCCGTGACCACTTATGATGACAAGGGTCCCCTGTTGGACTAATAGAGGATTAGTGTATATAATGTAAACAAAGCTGGAAGAGGAGCCTATTCTCTTGCATGTATGCCATCAACATAAGAACATTCTATTATACAATAGCCTGCTAGTGATGAGACACACAATTAAGTCAGTAAATATTATCTAATCTGTTTTCATATAGCAACACAGTAATTATTAATGAAGGAGCCTGGAGTGTCACTATCTCTTTTAATATGATTAAATAGATTTCAGTATTCAAGTGAAAAGTTATCAGTTATTTCATCTTCTTTTAATATAGCAGAATAATATAAGGAATAGGAAAAAGATTTTGGAGGTTGGCTTGTAAATTTATTTTAATTATTTCAAAATATTATTTATTGGACATTCAATTTTAATGTGAATTGAAACAAACTTACTTCACGTACAAAAAATCATTAGTTAAAATGTATTCTTCTAACATGAAATATTTATTATTGGTTGCCTGTCACTAAGCTCCATAATTGTTTACTTTCAGGTTTTATTTTCATGTGTATTGGGTAATATTAATTATCGATATAGTGTGTATGGTCATAATTTTGTCAGAATCGCAGGAAGAATGATAAGATCCATTTCTACCTGATTCATTCTACATGCTAGGTGCTCCTACAGTTCAGCATTTGTCATTCTGAACAGATGGCAGAATCCTGTTAAGGTCAATTCTAATATTTTTTTTTCATTTCTATTTCATTTTTAAGGGGGACTATAAATTATAAAACTGTTATTATAATGAATGTAAAACTGCTTGTTTACTTAATAATGAGCTTTTGATTAGAAAGCTCAAAGTGAGAACCTGCGTGGCTAAATTGAAATACACAGCACCTTAAGGTGAGAACCTAGAATAAAAAAGACAGATGTGTGTATGTTTGGAATACTGGAGGTGGTGTATTTAGGCCTCAGTTTTTATTTATGCATAAGTTTCTCTTCATTATTTTTTTAAAAGGTGAATTTCAAAAATCAGTTTGTTTAGTTTGGTTATGCATTGTATAAATGTGTAACAAGTACTCATGTATTAATACCTTAATGAAAACTATAAAAATAATTGTTAATCTGCTTCCTTTGTCATATGTCCCTATTGTTTAGTTGGTTGACAATATTCAATCAAATTTTAAATGTACTTTTTAAAAACATATTTTTATTGATGATGGTATCACATAATTGTCCTCATCCCCCCCACCCCCATTTCAAACCCCTCCCCACCCATGCCCCCAAGTCCGTGACCACTGGTTAGGCTTACATACATGCGTACAAGTCCTTTGGTTGATCTTTCTCCCTTTCCCCCACCCTCCCCTACTAAATATACTTTGGTCATAATTTTTTTCATAAAATATTTCACTTTGCATGATCCTAACAAGCTAATATATAAGTGTTTTAATTTCCAAGAAAGACTTGGCTTACTTTTTATGAGTACTAGGATTTGCTAAATTTAATATAAAGTTAATTATACATAAGATTTAAAGTCCTCTACCTTCTTATTCTGTGAAACCAAGCCTTTTATTTTAATGCTATGGTAATATATATATATATATATATATATATATATATACACACACACACACACAAATTTATGGAAATGTCAGGTCAGAGGAAGATAGGGTTAGTTTTATGAATGTTATAGACTACTAATCAATGCTAATAAATATAAATCTTAGCTCAGTGATTCTAAAAGAATGCCTATATTTTACTCACAATGTCTGGAGAAATTATGATTCTACCCAGGGTAAAATTTTAGGTTAAATTAGTATGTTATCCTTCAAATCATTAAAGTAAGCAAAGTTCTAACATCCAAAGACTTCTATTTATTTGTTATTTATTTATTTATTTATTTATTTATTTATTTATCTATTTATCTATTTTTCTGAATTTTGGGTGGTGACATCCTATCTAATAAAAGGGTAATATGCAAATTAACTGTCACTCTGTCACAAAGATGGTAGCACCCATAGCCACAAGACGGCAGTGCCTAGTCCTCTCAGCCTCGCCAGAGTAGCCAGTCCAGGGGGGTGGCCATTGAGAGCGGGCAGCGTGAGTGGCCTGGCAGAATGCTTGCTTCCTCTGTGCTCAGCTGATGATGGGCCTCTAAGCAGGAGAGCCTCTGGGCAGTGGGCATGGGTTGGCCAGGTCCCACAGAGAGCTACTTGGGCATGGATTTGTGAACAGGGCTACTAGTTGGTTAATAAAATCATATAGGTTTAAAGTGTATAATTCTATAATACATCATTTGCATGCTGTATGATGTGCTCACCACACAAAGTCAATTCTCTTTCTGCCTTCATTTATCTTCCCTTTACTTTCTAACAATTCCTCCACCTCTATTTAAAATGATAATCTAATGGATAAGAAAACTAGTGACTTCCTCAATCTATCAAGTATTCTGTCAGGTTAATTTTCCTAATTATTTTATTCATTCCGGGTTGGGTACCGGATCCAGCCAGCATCACAGGTCCTGGAGGTAGGGCTAGGAGGTTTTAAGAGAAATAAAGACAAGAGAATGCGGGGCTTTCAAGAGGACTGCTAGTCCATGATGAGACTGCAGCAACTTTATTAGTAGCAAGCGTACATTTATGAGGCTTTTCTGGGCATTTCTCCAAGTGCCCCTTTCCCAGGACAAGGCCGCCCGTCAGCTCCTCAAGACATTCTTGGAAAAGATACATAGAGCAAGTGTCTGGTTAGATATCATTGAGAACAGCCTAGCTGAGAACATCCAGATAAATCATGCATCATGCGCACTCTCTAACAATGGGGCTATGGTCTGCCCTGTCCTTGGTTGACCCTGAAGGCTTAGGGGAGAGCAGGTAGGCGTCCCTACCCTATGTTCCATCCTTGCCCTCGGGCCCCACGGAACACGGCTTCCCACAGTTGGGGAATTTCTTTTCTTAATGTAATTTTATTTTGTTGTTTTACATATAATCTTTTTTTAGTAAAAGCCATGCCAGATAACCATTTTTCTTTGACCTAAGTATGAAATACATTTGTCAATAATAGGACAAAGAAAATTGAAACAAAAACTCAACAACTTTTTACCTCTGAGGTTTGTTCACTTGTGTCATTTAGTTCATCTTCTGTATACAGGCTGGGACAAAAAAAATAGGTTTCCAGTCATTCATATGAAAAATAATACAATAATTAATAAATAATCCAAGAATAAACTATGCATTCCACGTACTCATAACTGCAAACCTACTCTTCCCCCAAAACCCTGTGTGTCATTATGTGTGCACAGATTCTATTGGTCATATTTTGTGGAAAGACCAAATTACTCCATTCAAATTTAAAAAAATAAAAAGTAATGTGAGCAGAGTCTAAAAATAACTTGGGTTAACATTCAGAAGTGAATGTATTTACCAAGTGTCAAAAATGTATTCTTATTAAGACTATGTTCCATGACAGAGTCACTGAAACTTGCTTTGCTGTTATTGTTGTAAATCTTGGTTTTCTGTTGTGTTTTTTGTTTGTTTGTTTGTTTCATTCAGGGAAATTTAGAGTTTTTATTTTAGTATTTACTACCCTCTTAAAAGTATCTGTTATTTTGAAAAATATTTTAACATTTCTAACATATTCAGTGTTTCTAGCCAGTATCACATAAAGAGGAGTCCAATTTATAAAGAACAAGTGATTTAAGGTCTTTAATTTTGTGGACATTTGTTTTTATTAATTAAATTTATTTATTTAATTTTATATGTAAATTAAATATAATCATGTAAACCAAGGGGGTGACATTGGTTTATATGATCATATTTAAGGCCTTCAATTTTCTGGACAGTTGTTTTTATTAATTAAACTTATTGGGGTGACATTGCTTTACATGATCATATAGGTTTCAATGTTACAAGATCTGTGCCCACCCTGTGCCCACCACCCAAAGTCAATCATCAACTTAAGTAGTAGATATCCTTAATGATCCTCCAAATATAGAAATAGTGTGTTACCTTCTATGATAAAACTCTGGGTATATTTGATGGTTTTTAAACTTTAAACCAGAGATTACTGACCCATTAACTCCACTAATTAGGCTGAAACCTACTTTGCATGTTCTTAAGGACTTTGCCCTTGAGTTTCTCATCTACTTTTACATTTCACTAATCATTTAAATTGTTCTTCCCAAGTAAGGTGACTAAAACAGAATAAGCTTCTCCAGTAATATTCTGAATGGTGTAAGAAAGACTTGCTTCTCAATCACCATGTATCAGTCTTTATTCATAAATGCTGTTACCTTTCCAGCCAATATGTCTTTTGATAATTTTTCCATCTTTTAAAAAATGCATTTATTTGTATGTCAATAGACCGTGTTTCTGCTGAATTTTATACAAACTTAACAGTACCAGCTTTTAATAATAGCAAAATTTGTTTTTATTATTGAAGAACCATGCTTTTGCAAGTTTGCATTATTTGAAAACTGTTAAACCTATACTTGATTAAATTCCACAAATCTGTTTGATTCTGGATTTGTTACTTTTATTTCCCTTTCCCTTTATTTTATTATTTGATGCCACAGTTGTAATAAGTTGTCTTTCAGTTTAATTCTGAAGTCCATTCTCATTGTTGCTAATTTTCTTTGTTTAAATACTCACCCAAGGATATTTTTCCATTGATTTTTAAAGAGAGTGGAAGGCAGAGGGAAAAACAGAGAAATACCTGCATGGAACATATCAACTTGTAAAGTGTAACGTAGTTATCTTACATGGTAAAAGAGACAGGTTTATTAAGATGTGGACATCTTTGGGAACTATCAGCCTGCCACAAATGTGCGTGTGTGTGTGTGTGTGTGTGTGTGTGTGTGTGTGCTGGGTCATGTTGTAAAACAAAATTCTTACTATGAGTTCTGCTTTCAAAAAAATCAGAAACATTCACTGAGATTAAGTGACAGGCAAATGTAGAGCAAAAATGCTACCATTTTCTCAGTTACACAGTCACAGTATATATCACTATTTGACCTTAATTTTATTTGTGCTAAATTCAAAAGTATCCTCAGAATCCTTCTCAACAGAGTCCAACAAAATATATTAATTTGATTTAGAATGTAAATTCAAAATGCTTTACCATCTCTCAAAACCTCATTATTGTTACAAATTATGCTCTGCCATGGCCAGTTTGATTCAGTGGACAGAGCATTGGCCTATGCACTGAGGGTAAGAATCTTGAGAGGAAGAGGATATGCTGGGTATCCAAGTGTGCCCAGTGTAACCACAGTGTCCTTATGAGACAAAAATAGCAGGATCAGAGTCAGGAAAAATAAGTGTAAATATGTAATGAGGAGGTGTGAAGGTAGAAATAGAGGTGAGAGTGATATACTTTCAAAATGGAAGGTGGAACCTAAGCCAAGGAATGCAAGCAGCCTCTAGAAACTAGGAAAGTCAAGAAACTGTTTCTCCTCTGAAGTCTCCAAAAGGAATGTAGCCCTGCTGACACCTGGATGTAGGCTTCTGATCTGAAGAACTTTAAGAGCATAGATTTGTGATTTTTAGGTAAAGTGTTACAGCAGCAACAGGAGACCAATACAATATATAATAATAAAAGGGTAATATGCTAATTAGACTGGATAGCCTAATGACCTTCCAGATGTCATTCCAGAATTTTTTCTGGATAAAGTCAAGGCAGTGGGGGCCAAGGCAGAGGCAGTTAGGGGCAATTAGGCAGGCAGGCAAGAGAGCAGTTAGGAGCCAGTGGTCCTGGATTGAGAGAGGGATGTCTTCCTGCCATTAGACCCAATCCTGACACCCCCTGAGGGGTCCCGTATTGCAAGAAGGTGCAGGTTGGGCTGGGGGACCCTCTCCCATGCACAAATTTCATGCACCAGGCCTCTAGTAATATATAACTGAAACACAAATTTTGTTAAATAATACTAGGTGTGTGTGTGTGTGTGTGTGTTTGTGTGTGTGTGTGTGTGTGTGTATGTGTGTATGTTTACCAAACCTTACTATATGGCATGCTCTTTGATATTATGATTCTATTGTATTTTATTCTCTTTTACTTTTTAAAGTGTTAGTTAAACCCAATAAACTGTTAAATGACCTGCAGTTTGACAAACCAATGATCTATTACATGCACTTTAAAAAAAATAGGTCTAAATTTCTTTTTTGTTTGTTTGTTTGTTTTTGTTTTGTTCTAAATCTTACTTAAGATTGGTTATAAATCTTTAGTCTTAGATTCACATTTTTCCCCACTTTTATATCATGGCATAGTTGTTTTTAATTCTTCTCATTCAGTTTTTCTGCCTATAAATTGGCATTTCAAAGTTACATATCTTATTTGCAAACACATCTCCTATAAACATAAATATTCTAGATTGAGCCATTAGGTCAAGTGATGCATTTACTTATTAAAAATAGTTTAAAGTATTAGTTTGCATAGAAGTGATGCTACAAAATTACTAACATTGAAACAAAGGATCATGAATCTTGTTTATCTTGTTTTTGTCTTTGTAATTATTCATTTAATGTAATTTTATTTCCACAATATTATGAGGCATCCAATCTTTAAACTTGTTTTTAATAATAAATATCTATTTTTTTAATGTTTAGTATAAATTTTTTTGTCAAATAAACACTAGAATGAATTTGATGGGCAGAAATGCTATAAAGAGAAAATATATCCTTTTATAATTTAATACATTTATTGCTTTTAATTGGTTTTTAATACTCAGTTTGCTCTAGTATCGCCAAAACCTTCTTGGGTTAATGATGTTATCTGATTTGAGTTGATTGGTGAAATTTATGTCATACTTGGAATAAATAATAATAATAGTAAAACTATTTATAACTTTTAGCACTTTAGATACCAATTCCAAAATTTAAGAGGGGTTGTTTTGAGGTTTCATAAATCCAGCATGTGCCTACAGTTATAAAGGAAAGTAGTACAGTGAACACATCTTTAAGTTATAGCAACATTGTCACTTTTTAATTTATAGAAGAGGTCTCATATATAAGGATTGAACATTTAAAATTTCAATTTCACCCTACCTGGTTTGGCTCAGTGGATAGAACTTTGGCCTGGGGACTGAAGAGTCCTGGATTTGATTCCTGTCAAGGGCACATGCCCCAATTGTGGGCTCAATCCCCAGAAGGGGTTAGCAGGAGGCAGCCAATCAATGATTTTCTTTCTTCATTGATGTTTCTGTCTCTCTCTTCCTCTCCCTTCCTATCTGAAATCAACAAAAATATATATTTTTAAATGTCCATTTCAATCACTATCAAAATTTAATTAGAATATTTATTAGATTTCCTGTTTGTTAATACAGAAAGAAAATATTGCATTTCTGAAGGCACTTAAAAGTCACAGATCTGTAGTATTTTCCATACTAAAGGTAAATTAAAAAAAAATTAAAGTCACTTACAAATGTTTTTCTTTGTCCAAGAAGTAGTTGATCTTGATGTAATGAAAAATTGGTGGCCATACATTTATTTTAATGTAAATGAGTTAGGTCACTTTCTCAGTAAATTTATAAGGTTACTTTAGGGTGTTTTTATTTTTTATATAAATTAATGAATACATTCAAGTTTATCTATATTTTGTATTACTGCCAGAAAGAATTTTAGTCAGTGCAAATGCATAAATATAAGAGGTTCAGAAACAAGGGGAATAAGATATAGTCAAAGAAACATAGATTTTGGAAATATGACCAAGCCTAAAACTGGTTTGGTATAGTTAAAAATGTGTACTTGCATATGTTTATATCTCTGTATGATAATGTTATACTTCAGTGAACATGTAGCAATTGGTTTTGAATTTGAAATGAATTTGGGTGAAGGGAAGGTCAAGAGGAGGAAAAGCGTGTCCATTTTATCCTGTGATCTGCAGATCAATTTCAAATGGACCTAAGTTCTTAGTTTTTAGAACCAAGATGTCCTATTTAATTCTTGCCATGAATTTGGAATGAGCAAAAGAGAAGACATACATAAAACAAAATATATTTTAAAAATATGTCAGAAATGAAGACAGAAACAATATTCTGGAACTTCTATAAATATATTGTAATATGGTTTAATACCATGACTTCAATAAACAAAGGCAATAAAGAAATTAGTTTTCCATTGCAGGAAAGAAACCCCCTGTCAAATTTGGTTTGTATGGCCTACTTGGTTTTGTTCAGAAGATAGAAAAGAAATTAAGTATTATTTAAAACAAAAATATAGATCCTGTGATTTAAAAAAGAAATCTATTTTTGCTAGAAGGAATTGGATGCCTTCCAGAAAATTTGACTAGAATTTTTCAGGAGCATAAGAAATAGCAACAATATATCATGGGTAAAATTTTGTCAATGAAGTATGACTACAAAAGGTGATTAAAATACTTATTCACTGAATTAATCCAATAGCTTTACACCGTTTAAAATTGCCTTAATTACACTGCTTTAATGACTTTTTATTTTATTCATAATTTTTCAGAATGCTTTGAAGTTTTCAATAAGTCTCTTTCATTCAGATTTTGAATTTAACTAATTATATTGAAGAGTAAATATATTTCATTTCTAGTATCATTGTATTGCATAATAATTAAACTATCTAATGTTCATCCATACCTATAATTCAGTTTAAAATTAATTCTGATTACAATTATCTCCACATTTAGTTACATTGTCAAACAGTGAGCCAAAATGTTTGTTGTAGGTGATGGTAGGCTCCAACTTCTGCGTCCAAAGCATTTTTCTCAGACATATTTTGGAACCTAATGCTTTCTGAGTGTGCTATAATCATTTGTCTCTGTAATACTGAGCATATCTTGTAGAAGGGCGCCCTTCATTTCTGTATCATGGCAGCTAAATCTCTTTGGAGCTTAGGAAAAGAAAACATAACCTGGGCTGGGTGTTAATTGGGGGAACTAACATCCACCTGGAGAGAACACTGAAGTCTTGGCATCTGCCTTGAGAGAACCTTCTCCAGTCAGTCATATGTTGCCTATCATCAACTCCTCTAATGTGCTGTATTCTGGCTTAGGAGGATTCATAGCTGTTTGAATCCTCAAAGTGCTAACTTAATAGATTGGTGTTAAATTGGAAGAAGGTTCTACATCGAGGCAAGATAATTTTATCAGTGGAGTTAGATGGGAATGCCAATATCATGGGCACCAAATTTGCTCAACAAACAAGTATAGGTAAACTTGACTAATGGGTTGCATGTGACTGATTCTTTCCATTAAAAATGTTAACTGCCAATTTCAAATCATCAGTAATGTTACCTATAAGCATTAGCAATACATGTGAGGGAGTTCTGGTCACCTCTGTTGCATCCAAGCAAAAGAGGAGTTGAGGGTGGGACAGCCAATGCTAGCCGGTATTTATGTACCTTTTAAGCCAGAATCAATAAGATGATAATTATTTTCTCTCTACTGTAATAAAAAATATTAAAAATAAAACTGTAGGCAGTACTAGAAGTTACACTTTAAGAGGAGTGTTAAAAACCTAGAATTCATCAGAATGAGTCCAAATTAGTGACAGGTTCCCAAAAGAATGATTTAACTCAGAAAACAAATGATGGGAATGTTTTAGTTTAAGAATATATGTTTGTTTATTTGTTTAGTAGTTAAAAGACTATCACAATGAAGAAATAATCAAGCTCTATGTGACTCAAGAGAGCAAAAATTGAGTTGATAGAAGTTTTAAATTCTAGATTTCGACATCATGTGGAGAACTTAATAAGAAATAAGGGCACCCTGAATTGGAATTTGTAGAGGGAAAACATTTCAATTTTCCTGTCTACTAACTATTCTTTGATATAATAAAATTCAAAATATAAAGTGAATACCTACTTTTCTAATAAGTCCAAGAAAAATATTTTAGCAAACTTGATTATAATAAAGACATAGGATATACATATGAAACCAAATAGCTACTTATAAAACTAAATTGGATACAGAGATTCAATGTGGTCTTTTTTTCCTCCTACTGGTTTCATATATATAATGTCTTTATCAAAATGTTTACATCAGTTCTTTATTCTCAAATTTTTGGACCATCTAAAGCTTTCCCAAGCACCTCGTTTCATGTTTTATGTAAGTTGTTTGTGCTACAGCTCTTTTCGAATTTCTATATGATACTCTAATTAGAAATTCTAGCCCAAATCACAGATGCTCTTTTATAAAGCATTAAAACATTTTTAGCATTTGCTCTGTAAGAAGATTATACATGATAATATTGCTTTTAAAAGTGATTTTTTTTTCCCCTTCGCTGGTTTGGTTCTGTGGGTAGAGCATCAGCCTGTAAACTAAAGGATCCCGGGTTTGTTTCTGGTCAAGGGCACACTCCCAAATTTTGGGCTTGATCTCCAGTGGGAGAGTGCAGAAGGTAGCCAATCAATGATTCTCTTTCATCACTGGTGTTTCTATCTCTCCTTCCCTCTCCTTTCTTCTCTGAAATCAATAAAAATATATTAATATTTTAAATAAATAAAAGTGATCTTTTCTTGTTGTTAATCCTTACCAGAGGATATCTTTCCATTGATTTTTAGAGAGTGGAAGGAAGGGGGAGAGACATACAGAGAGAAATATGGACTCAGGGGCCTAGCCTGCACCATGGGGTATGTGCCCTTGATCAGAATCAAACCAGTGACCTTTCAGTCTTCAGACTATCCACTAATCCAAACTGACTAGGTCTAAAAGTGATCTTTAAAAGACTGTTTATATAGCCAATTTCAAGGTCATAATATCCCCAGAAATAATTATAGTTGTGCTCACTTTTTTAAAAATCTCTTTCTTTTTTTTTAATCAATATTGCGAGGTGACCTATAAGTATTTTGAGCTAACATGCATTGATGGAAGTCTTTACAGATTAATGTATCTCCCATAAACTGTAATTTTTTAAATGAAGCAATTTATAAAGCCCATGTAATATGAAAGTTTGAAGGGTATGTGTTTAAAGTATCTCTCTAAAGCCTGACAATTGGTGGGAGAAGGTAGTGAATCGACTTAAAACCAGACAGATACAGCATTTTATAAACTGCCTGTTGATTGTTTTCTCCACAATATGATACTAATTAATATTAAACTCCTCCTATTTCCCCCCAAATCCCTTCTCAGATTAAGTAATTAATATCTAGTTAAATCCTCAATTATGACCATGGGGCCTCCCCTCTCAGGTCCATTCTAATTCTTCCAGATTAGATTACATGGCACTCCTTGCACACCTGCCTCGTGAACCTTGGCAAGAGCTTTTGCTTTTTCGGACACAAATGTCTTCATGCCCTTACTGGTGATTAAGGCTGACCATCTAATTTGTGGTCTTAATCCTGAGTGCCTGAGAGTGAAAGAGGGTACTATTAATTCCAGGATAAAGGCATTGCTGTGAACCTGTATTCTCCAAGACAAACAGGTGAGATTATAATCAGGAGATTCTTCCTTCTTAGCCTACTACCTTCTCATTTCAAACCCCAGCCATCCTTCAAATCCCAGCTTAACCATATCTCTTATCTAATACTTCATAGGTTATGAAAGTAGATATTACACCAATACCAGTTTGGCTCAGTGGATAGAGCATCGGCCTGTGGACTGAAGGGTCCCAGGTTCAATTCCGGTCAGGGGCATGTGCCTTGGTTGTGGGGACATTCCCAGCAGGGGGTGTGCAGGAGGCGGCTGATGGATGTTTCTCTCTCATCCCTGTTTCTAACTCTCTATCCCTCTCACTTCCTCTCTGTAAAAAATCAATAAAATATATATTTTTTAAAAAAGAAAAGAAAGTAGATATTACATGTGTCAAAAAGTAAAACAAAATTAGCCATTTATAGTCTGAAGTACTCTTTTACTAATGTTTGGAAATGTTATAATAGCAATTATATCCCTTGAAAATGGAACAATTACTGCCATTCTAACCTTTTCAACCAATTGCACTTTTTGTGGTTTCACACAATTCTGTGGCTACTTTTGCAAAATTCAGGGGCAAAGCTTCCTCTCCCACAACATACACATATCCACTTCAAAAACACCTCTCCTGTTTTTGCCATGGTCTACAAAGCCCTGTATTAGTTGTCTAAATCTTCGATTTCATGCCTCTATTGCATCCACTTTCTACTTTATTCTCTGGGCTCAAGCCACACCGGCTTTTCTTCTATTCCTCAAACATGCCAAAAGTGTCCTGCTTGAAGGCATTTTCTCTTATTCTTCACTTTGCCTGTAATACTGCCCCCACCTGCCCACTCTTCCTCTTATTCTTAGTAATCCAGCACCTTCTCATTACTCCACACAAAGCTCAGAGTAGCCCTCTGTCTGCCCAATGCGAATAATGCTCTATCTCCCTGGACTCTCCTACTCTTCTCTCTTTTTTATTGCATTCATGATATGAAATTATATATTCATTTATATGTCCTTTTATTATTTGTCTCCTTCCACTGGAGTCGAAGCCCTGTGGGAAGACTGCCTGTTGTTACTGCTGGATTCCCCCCACATTGGACCAGAGTTCCGTAGGTAGAGAGGCCCAGCAAACATTGCTGTGTGAATACATATGCCCAGGAATGAACTTGCATAACTTTTCTTCTGACCTCTGGAACTTACCAGAATCTATGTATGATGCCTTATCTCTCCATATAAACCATGAAATATCTGAGATCAAGGTCTACCATCCCAAAAACTCACAGCACAGAGTCTTCACATAAAGGTGCATTTAAAATATACATTACTTAAATGCATTAACGTATGTGTTAGTGACTATGTAGAGCAGAGCTATTAATTCGGTCCTTCTAAGTATTTTACAGAAAAATCTGGTATGTTTCAAAGGGGAATGATTGAGAATTCTTAAATAACTGATAGCTTTCCTTTTATCAGAATTAGCCTCTGGAATAAAAGTAATCTACTGTCAATCCATGCTGGCCCTGAGAGACCTCTTTTAGAGTTTAGTTATATTCCAGTGCCTGCCATCATCGCAAACAGTGTATTTAAGAGTTGGGTGACTATATCCTTGGTTACTCCTTTTTGAAGAATTAAGGCATTCAACTTATTGCTTCCTGTGACCATTTAAAACAGGAATTGATTTCTTTGAAATTCAAAAATATATTCACTTCCCCATTCTTTTGTTAAGTGTGTGAGAGAAACTTTCCTCTTAGACATTATCAATATATTTCGGCTAAGACAGAGTGAAAGACAGAAAGGGAAAATAATCATATGATAAGATGTTATAATATCTAAATAGTCAGATTCCTAAATCTTTCATTCCCCCTGGAAAGTGTTTACTATCTAAGTAACAGAAAACTAAGCTGTTTATTTGATTAAAACAATTAATACAAAAAAATACATAGAGGTTATATATCTTATTAAAATTTAGATATGTGTAAGAAGCCTCACTTAAGTATATTGTGCCCTAATCTACCTTCCCATCTCTCTCTCTCTTTCTCACCATACATTTAGCTCTCTAAGTAGAGTTTCTTTTATTTTTTACATTTTTTTAAATGTTAGAAATATTTTAGATTTGTTTCTGTAGGAAACTTTTAAAAAAATATATTTTATTGATTTTTTTTTTTTTTTTTTTTTTTTTTTTTACAGAGTGGAGGAGAGAGGGATAGAGAGCTAGAAACGTCGATGAGAGAGAAACATCGATCAGCTGCCTCTTGTACACCCCCTATCTGGGATGTGCCCGCAACCAATGTACATGCCCTCGACCAGAATAGAACCTGGGACCTTTCAGTCCGCAGACACTCTACCACTGAGCCAAACCGGTTTCGGCTATTTTTTACTTTTTTTTTTTTTTTTTTTTTCAATTACAGAGTTTCTTATGTACTAAAAGCCATTATGTTCCTAACAGCTAGCTCCTCTTAACAGCTGAGGACGAAATAAACAGTAAAATGTCACAGGTCAGAATCCAGTCCCTGGCTTGATTTTATATGGGATAATATATTATTATTAATTGAGCACTTAATAGTTATCATTGAGCCAGTGTTTGAGTTATCCCATTTTGTAAGATTTTGTCTGGTTTATTGAAGAAAACTCTTCATTTCCTTAAAAGTTGAAATACAGGTAAACTCTTATATTGTAGATTGTAAGTGAGAAAATGTTTAGTATACTTTTCAGCACATTGTGGATAGTCAATATATGTAATTGATATATTTTGCAGACACTTAACTAGCATTGTTGGCAGCAGGATCAAGACAGCTAAATATATATACTCACTTCAAAAAATATATAGGATTTTTTGGATTGTTTTTTATTTTTCTAAATATATTTTTTATTAATTTTAGAGAGGAAGGGAGAGGGAGAGAGAAATAGAAATATAAATGATGAGAATCACTGATTGGCTACCTCTTGCATGCCACTCCTGGGGAGCAAGCACACAACCCTGGCATGTGCCTTTGCAGAAATTGAACCTGGAACCCTTCATTCCATGGGCCCACGCTCTACCCACTGAGCCAGACCTGCTAGGGCTTAGTTTGTTTATTTATCCATTTTTGTGGTTGAAGAGATGAGGGCAGTTGTGTGGGCCTATTGTCTTTGACCTGTGTCCTCTCTCTCTATTCATCATTGCTGACTGCCACAGCCAGAGGCATGCTTGCTGTCAGGTTAGCTGTGGAAGGGTAGGGCTCTGCTGAGAAGAGATTGCATTAAAACTTTGCAGAATCGATTACTATTTTTATATTCATCCTCTCAGGGCTACAGGGTAAACACTAGTTCTTTAAACTACTCTCATTCCACTTCTCCCTTCTGTTTATGTGGCATCCAAAGAGGCTTGTTGCCCTGAGGTAAAGAGTGAGTCTAAGCCCCATTTAAACACAGGTAGGTGGTGATGAACAATTTTTCAGATGCTACAATGAAAATAACTCTTGTCAGAGTTAGTGAGGGGAAAGTCCCTCTCCTGAAAGAGCTATTTTCTGGGTGACTTGAGGCAAGATGTGCTATAAATAGCCCAAGACCAGGACCTTAGTTGCTCCTACCATACTTATACTGTTTCACACATTTTAAGAAAAAAATTAGAATCAAGGATTTTCTACATCCAAGATAAATTTCGTGGTAGCTCTCATGTTACATGCCCAAATTCAGAGTCATAGTCAACAATGGCATATGAAACAGTTACAAAAGGGCACAAATAAGTCCTTGCCCTCCTATGTTCTAAATCTTACCTTTCTGGCATCTCTGGTGCTAGTTTTGTATTTTCTAGTCCTGACAGAATACTCAGTAAGTATAAATAAACAAAGCAGAGATGAACTTATAAGAAAAAAAATTGTGTTTATAAAGAGCATTCACCCTCGACAACATTAATAATTGACTTCTTTGAAATTCAAAAATATGCTCACTTCCCCTCCCCCGCATCTTTTTGTTAAGTGTATAAGAGGAACTTTCAATATATTTTGGCTAAGACAGAGGACAAGACAGAAAGGGAAAACAATCACGTAAGACATTACAAAATCTAAATGATCAGATTCCTAAATCCTCCATTCCCCCTGGAATGTGTTTATTATCTAAGTATCAGAAAACCAAGCTGTTTACTTGATTAAAACAATTAATACAAAAAGTAGTCATAGCGGTTATACATCTTATTAAAATTTAGATATGTATAAGAAGCCTCACTTATGTATACTGTGCCTTCACCTATCTCCCCATCTCTCTCTCTTTTTCTCTCTCTCACAGTGCTTACACACACACACACACACACACACACACACCAATGGAACCAAATATTTAATAAAACCAATGGAACCAAATATTCTGGTGGAGGATACTATCAGTATTAGTATTATAATATCAAATATTTATGACAATATTATTCAGAAGGTGTCATACTTAAGATTCTGTGGAGCAGTCAGTTCTGCAGTGCTGGCTGTGTGCAGTCTAGATGAATATATTTTATCTGAAACTAGAAGTGGAACAGAGGTCCACAGAGGTTTGAAAGAGGATGATGCTTTCAGAGAAAGGTGAGGATTTTCTCCTTTAGTGATTTGAGAACAGTGTCTGCGGAATGATGGCAGAGATGAAATTGGTGAGCTAAGCCAGTGCCAGACTAAAAAGAGTCTGTAATGCCATGTTGAAATTGTAGAATTTAGGAAAATGGGCTATCAGCAGAGACTTGTAAGCAGGAACTAATACCATTCGACAACCTTCTTTTCAGAAAGCTAAAAGTGACAATGCTTGTATGTATTCTGCTCTTGTGGTATTGATGCACCTGCACCTATGCTATATATGTGGATGCCCTTGCACATGGATTCTAGGTGTATTCTAGTCCGTGCTGGGTCGCTTTCTAGGTCCTAACTGTGTCCCCTTCTCAGTCTTGTTGCTTGATGAACAACATGATGTGTTTGTTCAAAGTACAGTCTTTCACATTAGACTTTCAAGGGCCACGGTGGTCTGTCTGCTGCCCTTGCATTCCCAATGGGAGGCATCTCCACAATTCTGCAGGGACTTCCACAGCAGCTTCTGTGGACATTTTGTTGCTCTTTTCTCCTTTGGCTGTAGTCACTCCACATCAGCATCCAGGACACAGCTCTTCTGGTTTCTTACTGCGGTCTCTACAAACATCCTCTCCCAAACTGCTATCTCAATGTTCTTTCAGACCAGCATTCAACCTATTGCTCCCTGCCAACTGGGATTCACTCATATTTGCTTTTCTGTTCTTGGCTGGCAGTGACCCCTTGAGGCTCAGAAGCAATAACTCTGGGTTAAAGACAACTTTACTACGATCCTCTTAGCCAGCTCACATGTTGTCTTCACTACTTGATTGGTTCATTGGTTCCATTTCAGCCCGCCTTTCTCTCTGGGCCCTACTCCAAATTCAAAAGAGGCCTGTCTCAGGATTCATGAATCTTTTCATCCTTGGAGATACCTCTTCTTGAAATGGAAAATGGGATGCTTGTACCCCGAGAAACAGCTTGCTAAGTAATGTGATTCATAAAGTACTTTCCATCTTCTCCCAGGTTCTTGGCATACAGCTTTTGTTTTATTTATTGCTGTAGTCGGCATATACTCAGAACCTTTTAGGGCCTCATTAATTCTAGACTACTGAGACTTCTTGGAAAGAGGTCTTGTCTTTTTGAATTAGTAGAAATGTTTCAACAGACTTAATTCCAGGTAGTCTAAACACTGTGTTTCTTGGAAGAGCATAGTAATTGTCATAATTTGTAGTGAGATGGTTAAAATAATGAATTATCATCTTATTATATCATCAGCATCCATGGCCCTAGGAACTCTGCAGCCATTGAGTCCTCAGTGCTTGAGAAGGGTTATTGAGTGCTGTATATCATTTCTGGAAAGTAAATATAATTATGCATATAAAGTCCTCAGCACAGGGCCTGGTAAGTGATGCTGGTAAACATATCTGTATTTCTAAATTCAAAATTTTGTAGGTGAGTCATCCATAGCTGATGATATTTTTTCTGTTTGTACATCTAGTTCTAGAACCTTGCAAGACTGTTTTGCTGTGGGCTTGTTTGCTTGCTTTACTTAAACTTCAGGGATTTTACTGAGATATACCTCAATGTGAGTCTTTTTTTCTTCAATCTTGGATGGAATCAAGTGAGCCCTTATAATCTGTTTATTATTTGTTTATTTATTTTTGCTCTTCCTTATGTTCTGTTTTCTTTTTGTTGAATTTTCATTACTTACATATTTGCTTTATCCTCCATATCTCTGATATTTTTTTCTTCATTATGATTATGTATTCAAGTACTTTTCTTTGCATTTATCTTTCTGAAGAAAAATTCTGTTTTCAATCATTCCCTCCATACTTGAATCTACTGAATTGCTGTCTCGGTTTGAGTTACCCTGGAAAAAGACCTGTGTCAGGACTTCATTACATGAAGTTGATTTGGAAGGAGATCTCAGGGAACTCTGGTGGAGGAGTGAGGAAGTAAAATGAGAAGATGAAGGAAACCCTTTGATGTGCTTTTCCAAACAAGTTAAACTGAAAAGACTGAACCTTATCCCATTGGGGTCCTTTCAGAAAGAAAAACCTGCAAGTTACCCCATCTAAGGACTGAGTAGGCTGGGGTTTAGAAGCCAACTGTCCCCCATAAGTTGAGAGATGCTCCTGGAGGGAATTAATTCCCTGGCCTGTCCCTCTGCTCTGTGCATAATAAGTAGGGCTATTACTCCTAGCCAGACCAGACCTCTGGCATAAATATAAATAAATGCTGGCTGCATTGAGATAGTAAGGCAAAAGGGATATAGGCAGAGCATCAGCAGCATCTGTTGCTATTTGCTTCAGTGAGTGTTGGGGAAATCTATAATAATAATAAAAGTGTAATATGCTAATTAGGCCCTATGTCCTTCTGGATGACCTTCTAGAGAAAGCTGCATAGGAAGCCCTGGTCAAGGGTGCCAGAGGGAAGCCTATTCTTGTACAAATTCCGTGCATTGAGCTTCTAGTATAATTAATAACAAAGTCTCCTCCCAGCCCAGAAATCTTTTCCACAAAGCTAGCAGAGAAGGAAGACACTTTTATTAGTGAATAAGCATTAAATCAGAATGGGTTAGGCTCCACAGGCAACCCACTAAGATTGAAAAAAAAAAACACCAGAAAGACATTTCACTCTGTCATGTAGAGAAGCAGATACAGCCCATTGTGTACTTGTTCTCAGCATAAACAGTAACTGGTCCTCAAGTAAGAGGACTTGGCAGCACCATTTGTCACACAGAGTTCACCCTGTCTTTATCTGGTTAGTTGGGGTGGCCATTTGTGTTAGCTAATGGCTTCATCCAAAGGAAAACCAAACTTCTCCTATCTGTATGACAGGAGGTAATTTTGCAACTAGGAACAAGACACCCACCAAGGTTAGGGTCCTCCCCTCCCACAGAAACCTAGGGAGTCAGGGTGCTTCCTCCCTTGATGTTTACATTTCAAAGATATCTCTCCTGGCTCTTTGAAAAAAAAGATAGTCTGGGTCTTAAAGCTGACAAAAGGCCCATTTATATATCAAAGAGAGAACTTACAATCACACATTTTATAAAGTAAGTGCTCTGAAAAATGGAGGGAGGCAAGTCTCTTGCTTTATTTCAATAGGCAGAACTGAGCCTCCTACTTTTAGTTTCCTTTTGTCCTTACCTGGGGAAGTTTTGTACCTGCATTTTATTTCAATTGCTTCCTAAAATGTATTCATTCCAGTGTTCATCCTTTACTTCCTGCAATTCACCTGGCACCATTTAAGTGGCATGTGTCCTCATGTTCTGCCTGCTTTCCCTGTCTGTGGCTGCTAATATTGCATATTATTTTTGTCAGCTTAGATAAGGTTTTTGAAATTGAATATTGAAGTCCTTTAAATTGTGAGTGGGAGACAGAGAAACTCCCAACTCCTGTTGACCTCAGGTCTGTCCTTGGTTTCCCTTACTTCTCCAATCCTCAAAGGAAAACTCCTTCTTGGTTTCTTCTTAGCTTTTGAGGTTTGGATGAACCATTATAGGATGTCCTTTTCCCATGAAGTCCACTGATCTCTAAGTGCCAGCTTCTTCCCAGGATCCACTTCCCACTTTCTGGGCTTCAACACTGTTCTCCAGGTACTTCCCTTCCCAGTCAGTTCCCCTGCACTGAACCCAAACAAAGCCCATTCACACAGGTTGCATATGAAAAAAAAGCTAGAGAAGCATAGTTAGATAATTTGTGTTCCCAGATGCTTCTTTTCCTAAAAATGTGTTTGTGAGCCTCTTAATGACTTTCATTCATTTATTTTTTGAATCTTCACCCAGAGATATGTTTTATCGATTTTAAGAGAAAAAGGAAGGAAGAGAGAGAAGCATGGATTGGTTGCCTCCTGCATACACCTCAAAAGGGAATCAAACCCACATTGTATGGGACAATGCTCCAAACAGCTGAGTCTAAGGCAGGACTAAGCAAATGGCTTTTAATTAAAATGTAGGGACATGACCTTTTATGTGTTAATTAAGGAGGATGAGTTGTAAGTCTTTTTGTCAGTTCTATTTTGTCAAAATCGATTGTCTTCTTTTTCTTGAAGAATGAAATAGCCCTTCTATTCTATCAAGATATTCTTTTTACCATTTGAATAATAGGACTTCATAGTCTGAGAAGTTAGACTATCCTTGATGCATCCAGAATGTGTGATTCGATTGTCCTCAATTGAAGGTCTCAACCTCTAGTAAGCCCACAACTTCCAAACACTAGCATAAGGAGTCTTCTGTTTGTCACTATCTGCTTCTCCACTTTCAAAATAGTGACCTACTTTTAAAAACATCATCCTTGGTTACATTGATGTTTCTGGTTGTTTACCTTTTATGTATCTAGATAGTGCTAGAATTGGTGTGCAGAGTGAAAAGATTTCCCTCTCATAATTGACCCTATGGAGGATGGATGGCTATAAGCTGGAGACGTTATTGCCATTTTCAGTTGAAGAGAGCAGAATCCAGCTGGGTGGCTCAGAGTTTGACTTTGCTCTATGAACCAGGTCACAGTTCAATTCCTGGTCAGGGCACATGTCGAGGTTGCAGGTTCCATCCCCAATAGGAGGCGTACAAGAAGCAGCTGATTAATGATTCTCTCTCATCATTGATATTTCTATCTCTCTCTACCTCTCTTTTCCTCTCTGAAATCAATAAAAATATAACAAAACAGAGATCATGGATTTGTAAGTGAAGGCCACACGAACCTTAGGTGCTCTTTGGGATTAAGCCATTGCTTCTCTATCATGTATGCAGGTATATCCACTTGTACAAAAACATTTTGTGTGCATAAATTTTGACAACTAATTTATACATAAAAGAATTTTCAAATATATGTATTTTAAAATGCTTTTAAGTTAGTGATTCAGACAAATCCCAATCAGACCATGGTATAAATAATAAATGTGTGTTTATTTCAATTTCTTGATGGAGAAAGCTGTGCAGACAATAGACTTATTTATTTCTGAAGAGGATTTATGTTAAAAGAATATTCCCCGGGGTGTTAAAAAGAAAAAGCCTTCAAAAAGCACTCTAGTAAATTATAACTCTGAGGATAAAATGTGACAGTAATAATTGCTAAAATAAAAACCAAAGTATAAAACTTGCATGTACTTTATACTATGTGTTTTCAACTTCTTCTTTTTAAAAAAATTAGTGTATTCCTGTCACTGGAAGAGCTACTCCTGGGAGAATAATTGAGATCTTTGAATATATTAACTCTTTAAGCTCATATATAACTTTATATAGAAATTTTAATTTTAAATACTTAGCAATGATCATATTTGGTTAGAGCTTACTACATTATTACTATCGATATATAGAATATGCAATAGCAGCCTCATTGTAGATGTTCAAAGATTGATCTGAATAGTTGCCACTTAGAGTTTTGATTTTTCTCAGTAATATATCTTAGAAAACACTATTTGGAAAGTGGATTTTCTAATTTTAAAGTTCTACTTTGTGGGATGAGGATGCCTTTGAAGAAAAGTCACATATTGCATCATGATTTTTTAAAGCTCTGAGAAACCTTTGGCATTATTGTGTCTACCATCGTCTATTGTTTTCAGTTTGCTGATCTTGTGGAATAATATTACCTTACTTGACATTTTATGCCTAAACAGGTGTAAGTTGGCCTGATATGTTTGAATGGGATGGGGGAGAATCTTCATTTTGCTCTAACCTAGTCCTTAAAGCATCTACTCTCCTGGCTCCATATATCACCACTTGAAAATTACCTCTCTAGTTCATCACCTTCTATACTTTTGCATATGAAAAGACTGAGGGCCACAAGAGCAAAGAGTCTGCTAAAGTTTGCAGTTAGTAGTATATCCATGACTAGAAAAGCTGTTACACTCGACGTCTTCTAAATTCTGGTCCATAAGGATATCTATAGGAAAGCACAACTTGGTGTTCATAGGATTTTTGAAATATTTGTTTCTATATGTAGAAAGTTATAAAAATATTTTAGTCTTTAAAATGGTGGCAGTTATTACTAAAATATTACTCAAAATTTTCAATCACTGGGATCTTATCTCTGGACTCTAAAGTTACCTAAGGTTGATTCCTGGGTAGAAAGAGTAAGCATTGTATTTATAGAGTTTTTTTATTTTCTTGAAATTAGAATAACCTAATAACAACTGAACCTGCCAATCCCATTACCCAATAGGTAAGAAACCATAAGAGGGACAGGATAGGCAGGGCCATTCATTATCAAAAAGGTTGCTTGTTCTAAATTGTTTATGAGTAGCTCCAAAATACTCCTGGGTAAGTTACGTACCTACACTATGTTTGTATTTATAATCATAGAACAAACATGTGATGTAGTACAAACTATAATTTGTATAATTACTTGATTATAAAATACACTAGAGGCCCGGTGCATGGATTCATGTACCAGTGGGGTCTCTCAGCCTGCCCTGCAGCTCTCTGACATTCCCCCTAGGAGTCCTGAATTGTGATAGGGGGCAGGCCAGGCCGAGGGACCCCACCAGTGCATGATGGGGGCTGGGGAGGGACCTCAGGAGGGCTCCAGGGCATGTCCAGTCTCTCTCATCCAGTCCCAATCAGCCAGACACCAGTAGCAAGCTGAGCATCAGCCCCCCGGTGGTCAGTGCACATCATAGCTACCAGTTGAACAGTAGAATGTTCACTTAGGCTTTTATATATATAGATTATCACTGAATAGGCATATATGTTATCTATACATTATTATTAATATAATTGGAAACACATTGAATGAAATAATAATTTGGACACATTTTTCCAAGCTAAAAAGAAAATCATGTTAATAAATATAAATCACTCTATCCTAGAGTCATAAGACAATAAATATTTATACATTTAAAGAAAACTTTAGCATGACAAAAGAGTAAAGATATGGCTGTATGACAGGAAAAAAAATGCACCCTAACATTCACCCTCTTGGAAAAAGAAAGTATTGAGTATCTTTTATGTGTCCTATCAGATACACTTGTATATTCAGAAAATGATGAAACAGACATATACAAAGGTAAATCACAAATTAGAATGATTCTGCAATATTTTGATCTAGGAATTAAGTATTATGAGATGTGAAGGGTTTAATTTAACTATAGAAGCAATTTATGATGCAGTAAATTTTCTCTTAACCTATATGTTTTTGGTCTGGAAATATTTTGATAATTTAAAACTTGAAATAAATAGGAATTTTATTTTTAAAAATGAAATAACAAATACAACAGGTATAAATAAGTTTTGGAAGAAATGATTCCTAATTTATAAAATTTAGGTGGCAGAAGCTCAAACCATCATATTATCTTGCACATTAGCTTATATATTTTTTGAGGGAAAAATATTTTGTTAATCTGGTGAATCAGTTAAGTGGATAGTTTAAAGAATACTTCTCTTATAATTAGATATTTAAAAAAAGACAACATAAAATGTATATTACATCACATATTATGCATATATCTAGATGAACACATAGGTGTTTAAAAATGACGAGTAAGGTATCAACTCAGTTATTCAGGTGTTCTCTCTACTGACTGTGTTGGTAATGGGATTTCTTTTAGGAAAACACAAAGGAGGAATATATTGTCTATATCATAGATATTATGAGCAACTTATAACATATTCTTTAAAAAATGCCCAAAGCACATGACTATCTTTCTTAATTTGACAAAATGGAAACATTTACTCTTGCTAGAATCACACTGTAAAAAGTGCTTTAGTGTGTGTGAGAGTATGTTTGTGTACATGCGTGTACATTTCCATACTGTGACTTCTAATGTGTCATTTACTGGTGTTCCCTTTATTTCATTGAGCTCCATAATGACCTGGACATGTGAGCTGGGAATTACCATTCAATAACTAAATTACTCTGTTTAATAGAGGTGAAAATAATTTTCAATTCCCTAGGAAATTTCAGACTGGAGGAGAGAGTAATATGCACATTAGAGATAGAGAGAAAAAAAATTAAAATTGTGTAATGAAGCAGGGAAGGGCTTGGGGCAAGAGAATGAAGATTTTTTTTTTTAAATTGTCCCTAATGAGATTATCAATGTGACCTCTTTGCTTTGTGCCCAATGATATTTTCATTGAAGTCTACGTTACCCATCAGTAATTTTGAGAGTGGATCTTTTTGGGTATTTTAAGAAATTTTGAGTTTAGCATTACAGTTGGCATTTGGCAAATCCAGGGACCAAATGGCCAGACTCAGTACCAGAGCACATCTGATGCTGTATCCTGATTGGAAATTTGTCCTGAATCATCTGAACTAAGGTGGAATACCCATTTATGGGCTGACTTGAGTCCCTATCCCCCAAAATAGAATCAGGGTGTGGAGGGTCCTATCCAATCCTGCCAGGAGTATTCAAGGAAACAGAGATCCTTCATGAAGCCCATTTGTTTTAGGAATACAAGATGAATATTTATGAGAAATTATGCAAACTAATCTGAACTCACCCTTCAAAAAATCTTTGGATGAATGCCTTCTTTGGAACTGATGGTTGCAAAACAGAGAGTTAGAAATGAACAACGTGATGCGAGGTCACTAGCAATTTTAGGTAAGGTCTTCAAAAAGGAAATTAGTCAGAATGTTGAAAATAGTAGTTTCACTGGGCACTGATGGGCACACAGCTACTAAATCAGACCTTTTTTTGGGGGGGGAGAAGAGGGAGGAAAGGGTGGGTGTTCAGGGAGATGAGCCTTTTGTGTAAAAATCTGTAATCTGCTATAAGTGCCCTGGAGAGCACAGAACTATGGGGCCTGGATACCAGGGAATTGCTGAGAGACCACTGGCCAAGTTCTTCCAGAGACTAGAGATACCCTGGGGAAATATGAATGTATAAAAAAGTTACTTGCACTTGTGTACCTGTACCATCAACACCTATAGCGATTCACAGTTTGACCTTTGGGTGTCAGATAACCTGGATGGTAATGCAACTGGATGATGCATACTCTCTGTAATTCTGGATAAGTTTCTTTCTCTGTGCCACAATCTCCTCATTAGCCAAAGGAGGGAAATAACCTTCTCTAACGGAAAGTGTAGTCATGCAGATAGAATTGGATACTCCATGGAAAGCACTACCAACTTTCTGATTTTTAATTCATTACTATTGTTATAGTAAAAAGAGACTTGAAAAAAAAAATACCCTGAAAGTGATAAAAGTGTATCTTGAATTGTGTAGTTGTTTATTTAAAAAAAAATTGTACCTTTGAGGATTTTTTTAAAAGGTTTTCTTCAATAAACATTCTAGTTTGAATTAAGAGCAAAATTTTCTAATTGATAAGTTATTTACAAGTCAGGAATATGTCGGTTGTAGAATATAACGTACAAATAATATTTCTGGTGAAAAGGTTTCCCTTAAAATTCTTACCAATTAAATGCAAGAATGCAGTTACACTCTATTTAGTGCCATGTTAGTCTCTGTAAAATAACTAATAAAAACATATATTTTACTTATATTTTTACCTTAGGACATAACATGGGGATTGGTTGGGGATATATAAAATTGCATTTGATATTTTCTAATGACTTTGTTTAGAATCCCTTATATTTAGTAACCAGTAACTTTTTAAAAATATGTTTCCATTTATTTTAGAGAGAGGAAGGGAGGAGAAAGAAATAGAAACATCAATAATGGGAAAGAATCATCCACAGCTGCCTCCTGCACTCCCACTACTGGCATGTGCCCTGATGGAATCAAACCAAGACCTCTTAGTTCATAGGTTGATGTTCAATCACTGGGCCACACTGGCTGGCCTTTAATGTCTTTTTTGATGAGGTAAAGAAATCAGTGTTATGATTTTTCTTTTAAAGTCACATATCACAGTACACAGGCCGTATAAAACGTGGCTAGTAAGTAACCCTTAATAACCATCTGGAAATGAATTTAAGAAGTATTGAGAAGAGGTCACAATCAGGCAACCCCTGGTTTAACAGCTCAGCAGTTATATGTAAATGAAGCTGACACCTGATATAAGAAGCAGCTTGCCTCCCAGCAGAACCCAAAGAGGAAGGAAATTTTTCCTACACCCAATGATGCATACTCCTTTAGTCAAACTCTGCTTTTCTTCCCCAAACTGAGAATTTGGAACTAAGAAAAACTCTTTTAAATAAAAACTCCTTAGTTAGATATAGAGAGTTGCTAGTGGAGTGGAGTGTGGATTATCAGGCTAAAAGAGGTTGATATCCCCAAGGTCTGAGTAGGTGAGAAATGAGCAGGAAAGCAGGCTGCCTCTTCTCCCATTTCAGTCATGGACCTTCCTTGTGTCAAAATGATGGGCATTTCTAATCAGATAAACACATTAACCTGGGCCCTACAGTTAACTTATCTAAAATCAATAGCCAATTTGCTTTTGTTTATCTAGCTTAGGTCTACTCCGGTAAATTTTTCAATTTAATTTCCATATAAAACTAAAAATTGTTTGTTTTTTTTAATCCTTTGAAACTTAATGAAACAACTGTTAGATAATTGGGGAGCGGTGTCAAGAAAGATAAAATATAATCAATATTATTTGTGTTAATTATTTAACAAAATTTTGCTTTTATGAATTCCTGAAAGAAAAATGCAACTCTGACTGCAAAATAAGCTGGGTTCGAATCCTGATTTTGCTGAAGCCACTGAGTCTTTTAAACTGAGTTTCCTAATCTGAAATCTGTGAGTAATGTGCAAGATTATTGTGATATTAGAGATGATATGTGTAAAATACGTAACACACACTGTAAAATACGTAGTATACACCATAGCAGAGTATATGGATCAGATGCTGCTTGGCTCTTCACCTAGATTGAAGAGCCGATCAGGCTTCACTAATCAGTTGGGTACAGGATTGTGAAGAATCTGGTCCAATAGAAATGCAGTGTTAGTTCAGCTGAGGATATGTAGCTAATGCATAATTAACGCCAACATAATACTTATCCATCATCTCTTTAACATACTTCTATTGACCAAAATGAGGCAACAAATTTTTACAGAAGACGTGGGTGTGAAGCTGATTGATAATCTGGGTCAGTGGAACTTGTTGGGGAGATAACCATTGGTTTTACATACTTTAATAGCAAACAAATAACCTTTCACCCCTTAAATGTCACCAAAAAGTTCTGGTTCTCTTAAAGAATAGTGATAATCTTTGGTTTATTATTTGCAAAATCCTACTTATCAAATGTAAAAACAATCCTTTTCTTCCAGAATGTGGTGGTGCACACTGAAGAGTTAACGGCAGTTCTGCTAAATCTTCTCAGGGATTTAACATTTTCATTTAGCTGATTAAAATCTGTTGTAGATGATAAGTGTGCCAGCTTTTTTTTTTTTTTTTAATCATTCACTCAAAAATGATTTTTAAAAATCTTTAAATGGCTTGTACCTGATTTTTATTTCTCAAAGGGTTTCTACTTATGGAAAATTTGCTTACATTATATCCTTTTGTCAGTCTCAATGAATGTTAAATCAATGCAAAATGAGTGGATTTGTATTTCTAAAAATAACTTCTTTCACAGGAAGAAGAGCTAAGGAAGAGTGGGGAAGCCAAATATGCCCACTTGAGTGATGAACTTCACGTGTTAATTGAAGTGTTCGCTCCACCTGGGGAAGCTTATTCACGTATGAGTCATGCATTGGAAGAGATTAAAAAATTCCTGGTTCCCGTAAGTGTTTTTCGTTTTTTTACAAAGAAGTTTCTCAGCAGTTTCTATTTTTAAAAATTTGCCTGGAGCTCCACTGACTTTTTAGAAGGAAATGCGTATTGCAAACTAATTATTCAGAGACTTAATAGGAACTATAGAATATCCAAAACACTTGGCATAGGATCTGGCATGTTGCTACCTCATGATGGTTTGACTTCAATATTTATCTTCAGTACATTCCCAGCTGTGCGTCAGTGCATAACCATGAAGAGTAAGACAGTGAACACATAAACACAAAAATGTAATTGAAGCTGTATACTTTTCTTTTGTGTCTTAATAAATTGGTAATTGACATATATTATTGGCAACTTTTAATTATCAAAGAATTTGCATTTGTAGCGAGAACAAAAAGATTATATATGCCATATTTGTAACAAGACAATGATGTTACTTAAAAACATCAAATGCATTTTTTATGTGATGGTATGCCAAGTGCTGGCTCATTATAAAGTGTAATGTAAAATAATCAGTGTTAATAGAAACAGACATTTGTTGACATGAAGCAAAACTTGGAAAAATAAATGCATTGCACTAAGTGAGAGCAGTAGAGAATATTTGGTTAGTAAAGCAATAAATTCATGGCTGCATATTGAATAGAATTCTGTATTGATTTTCTAAAAAATTAAGGAAGATAAAATGAATGAAGCTTTTCTAAACGTTGACAATTTAGCATTCTAGGAAGAGATCATTCAAACAAAAATCTTGGCAACAGACTTAGAGCTGGGAATAAGACAAACAAAAGAGAATGCTGAGGAAGGTTTTCTAGAGTACCTAGGCAGAAGTCTTTTTCAGAGAGAGAGGGGAGACGAGAGAGAGAGAGAGAGAGAGAGAGAGAGAGAGAGAGAGAGAGAGAGAGAGAGAGAGAGAGAGAGAGAGAAATCTGTGTAACAAAGAACACATTTCTAAAGTGATGGATAAACTCAGAGGAAATGATGCATAAGATTCACTGATTGACAGTGATTTTAAGAATGGGAAAAGAAAAGAAAAAATAACCATTTCAGAATGTAAAAGAATCAAAATCTAACAACATAGTTAATTAATCTATATGCCCAGTTTAAAAACTTCTCTCAGGACAAAGTTCTCAATAATGCTATACCACTAATGATTATTCCTTGACACTTACATGCAGACTGAATTTTCACACAAATTAGTATCTGGTGCTCATCTGAACACCTCCCTAGGTACACCCTATGTTTTTTTAAGAATGTGGATGATATGTATGTTCTCTCTCCCTCTTTCCTCTGAACAAAATAAAATGCCTAGTACTATTGGGTAAACATGTTTTACTATGTTTACCTCAGACCAAACTTCTGGTGATATTGAATGGGTAGAAAAATGCTAGGTCTGCCTACATTACTAATTCATTTCATGACTGTGGACAAGGCATTTAAATTCCCAGAGCTTCAGTTTATTCATCTTTAAAAAGAAGATAATTATAGTTGACTGACCTGTGTCACAGCTATTGTGACTATTACTGCATATGAAAGACATAGACAATTATGAAGTACTATGTAAATGGATTATTTTTTAATCTATTTTCATAGTAGATAGTCTAGGAATAACTTTTTGGGGTAAAATATATAAGATGAAATACTGTTTTATTGCTACATATATATTGGACCTAGACTGTTGTCTATATTAACCCTATTTTATTATAAATATCACTAATACATTTTCCTTCTTAGACCTCGAGATGTTCTTCTCCACTGATATATTAATATATGGCAGTGCCTCCCTTGGATGCTCAACATTTAGCATCATACCTGGCAAATCAGTGTTTGTTTGATAGTCTGACTGAATCAGTGTTTGTTTGAATGGCTGACAGGGTGCCAGGGAGGGAGGGAACAGCTCTCTGGTCCAGGTTTGGGGAATATACCCCATAATCAAGGTGCTCTCTATAGATACAGACCCAGACGAAGGCTGAAGATCTTCCATTGGCCAGGTTGTCCTGTTCCTGTCTATCTCTGGGATTTTACCTCTCCCTGTCCAACTGCCCACTTCCTGGGCTCCAGACTTTCAGCCTTCCTTCCATGCCATCCTCCAGGGTCCCTCCTCAGTAAGGGCCTGTGGAGATTATTTGCCAGTGTATTGGCAGGGCTATCTCTTTGTCATTCAAGTCTTGGCTCAGCTGTTAGCTCTGCAGGAAATCCTTCCCTGACCACACGATATTTTTATGTGTGCACAATTCTATTCTGTTTCACATCATCACTGCTGTCTGATTTCACATTGTCTCATTAGGCTCTAGCCCTCTTCACTATGTATTTCCTCAGAGCTCTTTTCACCAACATATTATCTATAGAATGTATAGGTGTGTATGTATATATTGAATATATTTTTTATTCATTTGTTAATTGTTGGTTTTCTTGCCAAAATATACATGTTATGAGGGCAATGATTATTTATTGTCTAGTTTCACCACTTTATTCTCCCATTTTGAACCACGCCAGGGACATAAGAAGCACTTAATAAATATTTTTTTATGAGTGAATACATGATGGAATGAAGAGCTTTTAAAAACGAATAACCACTCTGACATCTCTCTGCATTATATGAGCAAATTTTACAATCACTGAAGGTCCTACAACTTCATGGATTTTTCCCCATTTGCCTTGCCTGCCTCAGCACCAAGCAAAGGAGGAAATGTCTACTTCATCCATCACAACTACAAGGGAGAGAGTGAACTGCTGATTCTTTGTTTATTGTAGGAAATCACTTGGTGATCCAGGTTTCCTTTGACATTTGATATACAAGTCCACAGAAAAGCTAATGCATTTGCACATTAACACAAGCATCAGAGGTGAAGAAGTATAGACAGGAAGTCATGCTAGACAGCATAGAAGGCTGAGTTTCTCTGATATCTAGCTCCTCTACAAAATGGAGTGTCCTTTCACGTTAGCATTTTTACCTCCCTCCCCTTCTGTATGTTACCAAGTGTGCACACTGTTTGCCCATTGTCCAGGGGCTGTAATCTTCTAAGACTGCTAGCTTTAGAACGTGCAACTGTCCGTGAAATGTCTGAATGCCAGGAGATGTTGAAAAACAATGTACTTCCAGTACTTTAAATGAATTGTTAAAGAAAAAAAAATATATTATTGCCCAGGGAAATTATCTGCTTGCTGATCTCCGTTGAGTCACTACTGTTTATCAAAACAAGTAGAGTGGCAGGTCAATAAAACATTAATAAATTGAACCTCGCTAATTTTAAATTGTGAGTGCTTTGAACAGATGCTATATTAAAGTCTTCCATACTTTTTCCAATTTAGCTTACAGATTATGTGCGTTAAATAAATTATTTGACAATGACAAAAGGGAATAAAACCTTTGCTATATGTTTTAGTAATGTTAATACCTTTACCTTCCCTTTGCAAGCTGTAAAGGGGTAAACAAGTTCATTATTATATTCTGTAGTACTCCCTTTTTTATATATGGGCACTAGGGCTGTGGTTGTACAGGTTGTGCCTTGCATGGTGCTATGGGCCACATCTACCCAGTAGTTTGTGAATGGGACCTTTTTGTTCCTGAATACAACTACCCTTTTTCCAACCCTAGTTAGCAGATTAATTTAATATAATGACACTGTATTCCATTTTCCTAAGTTGGGTGACTCTCACCTTCAATTAAGTTGAATTAGCAAGTTTTACTAATGCTTAATAATTAACTCAATAATCCAATAATGATTAAAACATAATACTTGATTGAAGCACTAAGCAAAATCCCTCTCATTGAATATGAGTTTATATATCTTTTCATAAAAAATATGAGGATGGGTTTCATTTAGCAGGAAATTAGATAATGAATAGATTACTTTGTTACCTCCTGAAGATGTTAGTTATTGACAGAATTGAGAAATGACAACATTCATTTTTACCAAGACCTGTCATGGCCCAAATCTTTCCAAATGCAGTGTGCTAAACAACACTATATCATGAGTTAACAGAATTTGACAAGTACTTGTCATGCCTGTGTTAAGCCTCTAATGATCATCCTTGGAGGTTTGTATCATTTAAATAAAAGGCATATATACCCAAAGGGACACTCACAACTCCCAATGTTTAGTTTCTTCTAAATGGCAGAAAGGAAACATACCATGTGAGATATTTTTTGTGTCTTCTCTAATAACACTTAAAATGGCATGGATATATAAATAAATTAAGTATATGAATATATTCAAATTATACACACACAAACACACACACACACACACACACACACACACACACACATATATATGTGTATATCTGTTGTAAATATGTGTGTGTATGTGTAAAGTTTATATCTGTATTCGTGGTATATATGTATCTTTTTGTTATTCTCATCTCTCTCACATATAATAAGACTTTAAGTAAATTCAACAGAAAATAAAAGCATCAGGCCTGGTTGTTTATTTTTCCCCCCCTGAATTAGATTGGATATGCTTCATGGTGAGAGCCATGATTCTTGAAATGGGGCTATTAGAGTTATTGTATTATTTCAAGTTTGAGATATTGGAAACCTATATAGAAAACCTACCAAGAATGTGACTATGGAGGAAAAGTAAAACCCTTTTCCTCTTTATGGTAAAAACAAAAAGAGTATATTCCTGCCATCTATTCTTCAAAGACTGTAATCCTAGCTCTGAAATGAGAAAATGACATTTATTGCAAGTAAAAAATCATACAAAAAGTAAGCAGATATAAGGAAATTAGAAAACAGAAGCAGGATATTTTAAGTCTAGGAGGTGGAAGAAAAAACTAGACTCTCATGCACTGAAAAATTTTGGGAGATTACAAATGTAAGAATGTATCTCTGAAATCTATACTATAATTTTATAAGAATAGACTATTTGGTAAATATGTAGGGGACACAGTTTATTAAATGAAAACCTACCAGCCAGCAAAAGCGACAGTGGTAAATGATAAGACCCACAAGTTGGGGAAAGGCAGATGCAGTTTGGCTGGCTGCTGGTAGGAGTTCAGCATGTACAGTAACAACATCCTACAGGCAAGAGAATGATCAGTAACAATATCAAAATAAAGTTCAGTGCAGAGAGGAAAACAGGATCTGTGACCTGTATAGTGTTTCTTTATTGTTGTGGTTATTGTAAAACAGTTGTCAAGAGCTTTCTCAGATTGTTATTATCAAAACCAATTAATTTCCTTTTCTTTCCCATAATTAGCCATATTTTAATAGTGTGATAGGTAATAGCACTAAGCACAAACCACATATATTTATGTTTGCTTGCTCTGAAAATATCTACTGTATTTCTACACACTCTGATTATTTTCTGATTACATTTGGATAAATGTATAATCATCTAATATTGAGCATTTTTAAGCCTAATGCCTTGTAGCCCTATATAATAAAAGGCTAATATGCAAATTGAACAAACAGCGGAACGACCCTTTGCTATGACATACACTGACCACCAGGGAGTAGACACTCAACACAGGAACTGCCCCTGGTGGTCAGTGCTCTCCTCCAGGGGGAGTGCCGCTAGCCAGAAGCCTGGCTCATAGGCAGGCGAGCGCAGCAGTGGAGGCAGGAGCCTCTCCTGCCATCCACCTGCCGGCTCCTGGACTGTGAGAGAGGGCAGGCCGAGCTGAGGGACCCCCCTCGCCCCCCAGGAGTTCAAGAATTTCATGCATTGGGATTCTAGTAGTAATATAAGCCTCTGCATTAGAAAAAAAAAAATAAAACTTTGTTAGTTCTTAGAACAGAACTAATAATTATCATATAATTAATTATATGATAATATAATTTATTATTATTAAAACCCAAGGCCACGTTAGAATTGCTAATTGATTAACATAACCTGGAAGACAGATAAAAGAACTGTGAATTCTCTGCAAACCCTAATACAAATATCTTCTGACTCCTCACTAGTACAGATAATCAAATATTCTCTTTATGAATCTAGGACCAGGCATTTGCTTTGTATCTTAAAAATAAATCATTACTAATTATCACTGGTCTCATTTGATGCCAATGTTGTAAATTCTTTTCATGAGTTCGTAGTGCATTTTTGATCCCAGCATTGTTCGCCTATAGGTACTTGGATTTCATCTTGATAAGTTACTTCTTCTCCATTAATTGGCATTATAATAATTATTAAAAAAATCCTGCTTTTGTAATTCCATATGTTGTTAGCATGAAGGCTTAGCAGCATTCCTAAAAAGTTGTCTGTTGTTCAAGATCTGCACTTTCTAAGAATACAGGTTTAATCTCCAAGGTGAGAATCTTACCTCTTAACTTTATCAGCTTTTAGTGTAAGGGAAATCTTAGAGGATCATATAGAAATTTTATATAATATTCAAACAATTTACTAATTGCTAATCCTGCAGTTTTATATTATAAACATGTGAACACTGACCTGTGAATATTTGCCTAGATGGAATCAACTAAAAAGACTCATAGTTATTGAAGAATGTGGTACAAAAAGAAATCAAGCCAAAAAAAAAAAAAAAGTACATAGCCGAATTATCAGAATCGTTCAATAAAGTAAGTCATTTTAGCTGAGTAAATAAAGAAAATAAATGGCAGTAATTAATGCAAGTTGGAAACTTCTTTTATATTCAATTCAATAAATATTTCTAAGCATCAAATTATATGTCAGTCATGCTTCTAGACACTTGTGTTACATCAGCCACTGCCCTTGTAGAATTTAAGAGCCAGATAAATATATGCAGAAACATTTAAGAGAGAATTGGGATGGTATACCAAACTGGATAATATGGGAAATAATGATGACAGACCAAGAAACACTGTTCAAACAGAAAAAATGTTATTTTTCTAGTCAGGAAAAATCAATTGTTGACAAAGACCACCACCAACCAGACAAAGGTGAGTAATTCAAGAGACAGAGAGTGATAAAGAGAGAGTTGTGGGGGAAGAGAGTTTTGATTCGTTTCTTAGGGGCAGTTGATATCCCACAAAGAGTCTATTTTATATTGAATGTTTTTAATGCAACAGGAAAATCTTAGAATAGCATATTTTAAAACATTATTTTTGCAAAGCTAAATATTCCTGAAATGTGACTTCAACTTCAGTTCTAGCAATTAGTTCTTACTTTTAGTCAACTCATTTTCATTAAGATACAGCATAAGCTTATTTTGAATTGCCCTGCCTGATTCACTGATCTCATTTCATGTCTCTGAAGTTTCTTTAAGCAAGCTACCATGGACAGTGTATTGATTCTTCCAGACAGTATTTAAACTATAATCTAAACTAAATGCAAGTATTTAAACTTGCATATCTCTCTTCCTCCATGAACTATATCTTCTCTCTGATCTCTAATCTGTGTGTGTGTGTGTGTTTGTGCGTGTGTTTTGTTTGTTTGTTTGTTTTGTCTGTTTCACCCAGCCTCTCTACATAGTATATATAAGGATGCATATGCACCACTTCCTTAAAATAGAAGTGGGAATGGCTCACTGGATGGTCTGTACTCAATATAGTATGCATAGGAATCAGTTTATATTATTCTGTAACCACTGTCATTCTTTCATTTTTATTACCAACAGCTTGAGCAAATCACAGAGTTTTCCACTTGTTCTCCTATAAGAAGAGTCTTAATTTATGCAGTTCATGTTTTAAGCCCATTTAGTTCCAGTTTGTGATTTCTATGTTAATTTCCATTCAATTCAAAGTTCCACTGTTCCCCAAATGTACAGTATGGGGAGTAGCAGGAGGGAAGGAGGCATGAAATCCTTGTTTATCTCCTTCCACTCTCTACCCTCTGGCTTCTAATGCTTCCAAAGCTTTATGAATAGTCTTGGCAGATGGGGTTGGAGGTGATATGGAATTAAAGAAAGGTGGGCTGTAAAACTGGTCATGTAATAATCTGGTTAGTTTGAGTCTAATTTCAAGCATCTTATTCTGATGAGATATATGGAGGATGGACCAGCAGAATCATGGCCAATCCTCAAATAACTCAGTTCCATTCTTTTGGAAAGCTGAGGGAACTTAGGGTTCTCACAATGCAGTCCATTCTCTCAGTAGTCTCTTGATACTATTCTACCACCTTCCTGCTCCCAGTGTTACAGGTGAGTCATGTCCTGTCTACCAAACTTGTTCTTCCTCTCTGAGAGCTTGTGAGATTATTTTACCTGTCCTTCAAGTTCAGGAATTTTACCAGGATCTGCTCAGGTGTGGCTCTCTTCTCATCAGCCCAGCCTGAAAATCAGTAAGCTCTTTCAATCAATGGTGTTAGATCTTTATTTCAAGGAAATTTTCTCCCTACGGTTTGTATATTTTCTTTTCTCCATATTTTCCCTTTTTGTAATTCCTATTGATTATAGCAAGTCTTAGATCTTTTATCCAGTTGTGTTTTTCTAATATGTTCATCTTATCATTTTGCTTATGTTTTCTAGAGATAGATACCTTCTGCAAGGTCTACTAAGTCATAAATTCAATATTTAGGGTGATGATGTTCTATTTCATCCCTTAAATTACTCAGATCAAAATTATGTAGAGATTGTGCTTACTTTTTTGTTTGTTTGTTTCTTCAGAAAGTACTAAAACTGTATCTTACTTATCTCTTTTGTTTTTGTATTCAGGTTTATTTCTCTCTTCTCTAGCAGTTTTATTTCCTTGGGCAGGTGCTTTGGCTCTCTCTTTTTCTTTCTCCTCCCTCCCCCATTTTGTTTTTTATCTCAGTTTAGTGTGTTTTTTTTAAATTATTGATTCCAGAGAGGAAGAAAGAGGGAGAGATAGATAAAAACATCAATAATGAAAGAGAATAATTGATTGGCTGCCTCCTGCTTGCCCCACACTGTGGATGAGACCACAACTTGGGCATGTGCCCTGACCAGGAATCCAACCATGACCTTCTGGTTTATAGCTCAACATTTGACCACTGAGCCATGCTGGCCAAGGTTAGTTCTGTATTTTTATGTACCTTTAGTGACCTCAGTCCTCTAAAGTTAGAAAGTAAAGCAATCTTCCCAACATATACCAAGAATGTAGAACTAAGCAGTCCACCAAAAACTTGTAGAGAACCTGAAAAATGCCTTCCTGTTCTTCAGTCTCCTTTTATCTTTCCAGACTTAAGGGCTTACCCATTCTGGTCCTTCTTAGCCTCTTGTTGGCCCGGGAAAATAGGCATGCTCAAGTGGGTCTACAGTAACTCTCCACTTGGATGAAGTATAGATCTTTGCAAGTCAAACTCTTTCCCAAATAGTCACTCTACCATTGCTACTCTGGGGTTTTACGATGCTGGTTTTCAGAGACTCAGCCCATAGGCAATAAAGGCCTATACCAGTCAGTTTTCTTACCTGAGAATCAGTGAACTCAAGGCCTAATGTGCCCTTAAGTTTCTGATCATCTCAGCCTTTATCTTGCTTAAAATCTGCTGGTATGTCAGAGTTGGTAAACTAGGGAAAGGAACTTAATTTTAGCTCACTACCTTCCCATAATAACCAAGGTCTTCTACAGTTAGTGTGATGAAGTCTCTTTATATTTCGAACACAAAAGAAAGCATCCAAAAAAATAGCTTTATAGGCACCAGAGATTTAAAATTTGAACTCTATATGATGTGAAGCTTCTAAGATGAACATTTTGTTTTGCAATAAATCAGAAATTACATATTAAAAATAAAATAATGAAATAGTCCACAGGAGAAAAAGCATAGTGTTCCATAAACATCTATCTCTATAAGGATTTGGTGCACAGTTGTTTCCATGTGTTTTATGCAGATGTTGTCAAGTTAATATGCACAAATACTAATGAAAGCCCCTCCATAATGGTAGATATACTATGGTAAACCTATTTGGGGATTCAGACCATTCACATAAGTGATATATATGACAATAGCAACTCCCATTTCCCATTAGTAGCCAATTCTGTGGGTAATGTTCATTTTACTTTGCTTTTAATAGAAAAATTAAAATGCTAACCGCTTATTTCTACTCTCTTTGCATACCTTTTACCTGTAGATTGTTCTTTAGGGAAAGAACAGTGACATTTGTTTAGAATCTAACACCTGCTAGGCCAGGCATTCCGGTGGGTGGCTTATAAACATTACCTTTCGTTATCCTCGCAACAGAACTGGGAAGGATGTGTGAAGCTTATATCCATGAGGAGATAGAGGCTGAGGAAGATTGTGTAGCCACATAAGTAGATAAGTAGCCTGGCATAGCAAAGCCTACCTGACTTTAAAGCCCATAATTATTTTGTTTTGTTTTTCACAATAGCGTATTGCTTTCCACATTGGATAATGAAAGACAAATTGGATGTCTAAGATTTGATCCAGCTAGACATCTAAATGTAATTACAATACCATTGATAAGTGACACAAACTAGATTTGAATAAAACCGAGCATACCACCTTTGCATATTTCCACTTGGTATTCCATTTGTGATATTTGGATTTCTAATTCTATTTAGAGATAAATATGATAAATATTACCAGAGGATAATACTTTTATTGTTAAGAATGCTATTACCACATATTTTAAAAAATTACTTATTTATTGAAAATAGTTAATTTTATTTATTTATTTTTAACTTCCTTTTTCATCATTGACACTATTACAGATGTCCCCACCCCTTTTGCCAAACTCTACCAGCCCCTGCTGCCCCTTCCCTCTGGCCAATACCACATTGCTGTCTTTGTCTATGGGCTTTAATATATATTCTTTGGCTAATTTCTCACTTTCTTTCATCCAGTCCCCCATCCCCTTCTCTGACAGCAGTCAGTTTGTTCTATGTATCTATGCCTCTAGTTTAATTTTGTTATTTGTTTATTGTGTTCATTAGATTCCACATATAAGTGATATCAAATTTAGATTCCACATATAAGTGACTCTCTTATTTCACTTAGCATAATAATCCCTGGGTCTATCCATCCTGTAGCAAAAGGTAAGATTTCCTTCTTTTTTATGGCTGTGTAGTATTCCATTGTGTAAATGCACCACCTCATTTTATACACCAAACTTCTGATGGGCACTGGGGTTGTTGTAAATAATGCAGTTATGAACACAGTGGTGCATATATTATTTTGGATTCGTATTTTGGGATTCCCAGAAGTGGCTACTGGATCAAAGGGCAGATCCATTTTTAATTTTTGGAGGGAAACCATAACTTTTCACTTAGTGGCTGTACCAGTCTTCATTCTCACCAACAGTTCACGAGGGTTTCCTTTTCTCCATATCCTCACCAGCAATTGTTGTTTGTTGATTTATTGATGGTAACCATTCTGGCAGGTGTGAGGGTGATATTGCATTGTGCTTTTAATTTGCACAATCATTCCTGATTTTGAACTCTTTTTTTCACATATGTATTGTCCATTTGTATATTCTCTTTGTAGAAGTGTATATTCAAGTCCTTTGCCCATTTTTCAAATTGGATTATTTGGAGATATACAGCTATATCCTCATGTGCATCTTTACTGACCAATCAAAATGGTTCTACAATCAGAACATTCAATTCTGATCACTGAGGATAATCCAATTTGGACCAATCAAATAGTGTGAATCTGAAATCTTCATTTGCATAAAATCAGACCAATCAGAAAGTATAGGAGAGTGGTAGAAACCTGTCTCTATATAAATCATCCTCTTTGTCTCAATGGAGCATACCATATTTTCCGGCATATAAGACGACCCCCTAATTTACAGTTAAAACATAGGTTTAGGCCTATATACTCTGTATAAGAGTACCCCCCACTTCCGAGGCAACACCAGTTCTTTTTTTAATAGACCGCCTCTCTAACTCAGCCAATCCAAGCAGGCTTTTTATGCATGCAAATTATACATGTTCTGTACCTGAAGCTACACTGTGTTCTAGTAAAAAGCCTGCTCAGATTGGCCAGAGTCAGAGAGGCGGTCTATTAAAAAAAGAACTGGTGTTGCCTCGGAAGTGGGGGGTAGTCTTATACAGCGAATATAGGCCTAAACCTATGCTTTATCTGTAAAATTAGGGGGTTGTCTTATACGCTGGAAAATACAGTATTTTCAATTTCTATTGATTGAAAAACAGGTTTCCCTAGCTTGAAAAATGTTTCAGTTGAGCTGTTTCACTTAAATATAGGTTTTACCTTCACAGCATCCCAAATTGTGGACTCCAGTTAGCAAGGGATTGGTGGCAGTGGCTTTTGTTGACAAGGGGTAGCAGGGTATTTAAATAAATAATTTTTTTGAAACAAGACTATCTTTCCTCATAGAACCTAAGGTTGATATTGTCATTTTTTTAAAAATATATTTTATTGATATTTTACAGAGAGGAAGAAGAGAGAGAGATAGAGAGCTAGAAAGGTCAATGAGAGAGAAACATTGACCAGTTGCCTCTTGCACACCCCCTACTGGGGATATGCCCACAACCAATGTACATGCCCTTGACCGGAATCAAACCTGGGACCTTTCAGTCCACAGACCGACGCTCTACCACTAAGCCAAACCGGTTTCGGCTGATATATTGTCATTCTCATTTGTCTTCTATATTTTGGTTTATATATCTAAGTTCTAAAGAAAGAGTTACTTTTTTGTATCAGAAACTTGTGTATTTTCTAATTGTTTATCCTTCAATTTTTACATATTAGGTCTGTTTCACATTTCAATTTAAAGTGTAACTGATATATGATGGTGTCTTTACTTTGTAAGGGGAGTAATTTTAGCTGAAACCATATTCTTGCTGTAGAAGTAGAGGTTTTCCCCTTTCTACCCGTATGTGAGGATGGGGGGATGAGAAGAGATAAACCAAAGAAGTTATATGCTTATAGCCATAGCCCGTGGACATGGGCAATAGAGTAGGGAAGACCTGGGGATGGAGTGGGAAGGGCCTGGGAGGAGGGGGGTAAAGGAGGATAGCTGTAATAGTATTAACAATAAAAAATATATTTTAAAAAGTACATCCCACTTTGTCACAGAAAACATTTTCTATGTTAAAACTTTTATTCCCATACCTATATAGATATATTGATATAATTCTAGAGTTGGGAGGGATTTTTAGGCTCAGAGCAAATAATAGGTATCCAAAGCAAATTAAATATTGATGGTTGAAAATAAAATACTTAAAAATACTTTATTTACCTGTGAGAAGGACCACATAAAGTTCCCTAAGGAGTTTTCAGAATCATGGGGCTTCCAAGAGGATAGTTTGAAGACCACTGGTGGAATACTATCCTCATTTTGCCAATGAGGATATTAAGGTCCAGTATGGTTGCCTGAACTGCCCAAGGTCAGATAGCAAAAGAGGGATGAGTCAGGTGCCTCCTCATCAGTTAAACTTTCAAAATATGAAGGCCCAACTGCTATAAGCTCTCTCAGGTGCTACTGGAGAGGGCTAAGAAAGTTGCTTACAGGTGGCAATGTTGGTGTAAACGGCATTAAGCTCCTCCATACTTAGAGCATCCTATATGCCTATATCTTCTCACATAGACAACTCTGGATTTATTATCATTCAGAAGGCATTAGCCAACATTATTTTTAGTGGTAAAGCAGGCATAGTTTTCCTACTCATTCTTAGATATTCATTAATTCAGTAAGATCCCCGTACATCTGTTCTACCTGGGGGCTTCTTCCTTGCTTTCACTTCCGTATTTTCATGGTACAAATGCATTATAACCTTGGTTAAATCACTTTGCAACTGTTTTAAACATAGGTGAGGAATTTGTAATGGAACTTTTATGGTAGGAGTAGAAGCATTAAAATAACATGTGTTGAAATTATGCTTTGCCAGACTCTCTAAGGAATACTCTGTTATTTCTAACAAGCTGATACCTCCTTACATTATAATGTGGTCATTCTCACAGTTAATAATAGTGGTTAACAATATAACACCTTAAAATATAATTAGGAAGTGAACTTCAGAAGGCAAAAAGGGGATTGACATAATAACGAATACAGTATATCATTGGTTATTCTTAGGAATAAAAACCAAGTGCTATTTGAAATCACATTCTGAACTTCAGGGTCATCTTACCTGGGTAACAAAGTTACTAAATTAACCACTATTCCAAAAATTGTGGACAAGGTTATTCTGTTTTGCTTAGACCCTTTGGGTTATGATGAAAAGGGATTTATTAAGATTAAATCACAAAAGCATGTGTGGAGAAAAGAGGCATTGCATATCTACACTAATAAAAAAGAAATCTGCCAATTGACCGTACCTCTGCTACACCCATCAGCCATGCTCACCAGCCAATCAGGAGTGAGTATGCGGGGAACCTCACCCTGAAAGGGGGTATGGCCAGCTTGCAAACAGCCCTCAGTCCCTCACCCAGGCTGGCCACATCCCCCCAGCGAGGACACTCATCCCATGGATGTGTGGCTGGCCTGCAAACCACCACAGGCCCCTTGCCCAGGCTGCCCCATGCCCCAAGGTAACCCCCACCCTGATCCGGGACACCCTTCAGGGCAAACCAGCCTGCCCAACCCATGCACCAGGCCTCTATCTACACTAATAAATGCTAATTAGACTGGGAGACCTTCCAGGAGACCTTCTGGACATTCTTCCAGACAAAGCCATGGTGGTGGGCTGAGGTAGAAGCGGTCAGAGGCGAAGAGGGGAAGGCAGTTGTGCGTGATCAGGCTAGTGAGGGGAGAGGTCATTGGGGGTAAATAGACCAGACCAGCAGGGGGGCCAGTTGGGGGCCAGCAGGCCACCAGTGAGGGTCAGTTGGAGGTGATTAGGACAGCGGGGCGGGGGGGGGGAGTTTGGAGTGAGTAGGCCAGCAGGTGGGCAGTTGGGGGTTTGCAGGAAGTAGGGGATTTTCAGGGCAAGCAGGCCAGCAGGAGGGGGAAGTTGGGGGTGATTAGGATGGTGGAGGATTTGTTGGGGATGAGTAGGCCCATCAGGCAGTGTGGTTAGGGGCAACCAGGTAGGCAGGCAGATGAGCAGTTAGGAGCCAGCAGTCCCGGATTGTGAGAGGGATGTCTGACTGCCAGTTTAGGTTCAATCCCTGTAAACTGGCAGTCAGACATCCTTGAGGGGTCCCAGATTGGAGACGGTGCAGGCCAGGCTGAGGGACACCTCCCCATGCACAAATTTTGTGCACTGGGCCACTAGTATTTAATAAATTAAGAGAGAGGGAGAAGAGAGGAAGAGGTCATTTAATGTTGCTTAAATCAGGCCCCAAATTACTACTTTTCCTGCTATTAATGTTGCTTTAATTTTAGAAATTATAAATAAATTAAAAAAAAAACACACACATCTAATTATGACACTCTTTAGGGAGATGTTTTCTTTAAATACAGGATGGGGTGAGGTAAGAAAAAAATGAAATATCTGAACTAGGAGTACTCATTCCCGTGGTTCCCCAGACTCTTGGATCTTTCAAAATCCACCTTCCAAAAAAGTGAATTAAGAGTTAGAATGGCTATGGGGTCCTCATGCAGCTAGGGACAATATTAACAGTTTCAGGGGGGAAAGGTAAATATGTAAGGTGATGGGTATATAAATTAGTTCCATGGTTGGGAATCTTTTTACAATGTATAAAATCATCATGCTGTACACTTTAAATATTCTACTACTTTGTTTATCAAATATATCTTAATAAAACCTTTATATTGTTTATAAGATAAAAAAAAGAATTGGATTGTCATATCATATCACCTTATTAGGATCTTGACTTCTAAAGATACTTTCATTTTTATTTTCTTCTGCCACATAGATCACTGATCACTTTAGAATCAGATGGAAATTCCAGATAGTTTTCCAACAAAAATGCACAAGTCCAGGGGATTTGCATTCATGGATCCAAGATTACGGGCCTTACACTAGAAACATCAAACTCTTTGCATGGGAGCAGGAAATAGAAAAATTCATGTCTAAAATTCATTAAAATGCTAAATTTATTCTATATTAGAAAATGAAATGATCTATATTGAAAAGTACAGGTCATTTTGCCTTAAACTAGCTGAAGATAATTATAATAGAAAAGTAGTTTTTCTTACAGTCATCTTTTTAAATGAATGAATATTTTATCTTACAATGAGGTAATTTTACTACCAACTATACTTCATTACCTTTCAGCATAATTCTCACTTCCAACCTTTAGTTACAAATGCTATATCAATTATAGCACATTTAGAATGTATTTCCCTCAGACATTTCCCCCCTAATATCAACCACGAGACTTTGTCTGATTGAACAGGAATAAGATTCCATATATGCTGAATAAATGTGAAGCTTTATTGTCTATTGCCAACTGACCCTAAACTTCTTATCAAAGTAATAAAATCAGGAAATATGGCTCTTTATAAAAAAAAATTCACAAGGGTGAAGAAACCTGACTATGGGTTGTTTATTACATTTTAGATTAATTCATTGCCGTCACTCAAACTTCCACTTCTAATCAAAGTGATTCTCTAAACCTTATCCATCACAGTATCAGCAGTTCCATTGCTCTCTACTCTCCCCTGCAGTACAATGCCTGAACGTCCTCGAATAGGAAAGCATTGCCATAGTCCAGAATATCCACAGGCAAAAATTATACCTATTATTTATTTCTGATTCTTTGGGATTAGAAATAATTGTACATTATAGTGCAAGAAATGCTTCCATGTATTGGTGACGAGAGTGACTGTTTTTAGGATGTCAGATTTTTTACTGCCCCATATCCAACCGATCTGGAAAATGCCTCTTCTCACATGCATTGAACATGGGTTATAAGGGAAAAAAGCAACTGTGGCAAAGAATGTTGACCTGAGCACTAATTATCTCTTCAGAACCCACTTGACTTTTATTACCTGAGTGAAAATACTCAGAGGTAAGGAAAAAGCAGAGCTTAATGTCTGTCCTCCTCCCAGGCCTGGTTCTGGGCCATGCCAGCAGCAGTCTGGAATCTGGTCCTTCTTGCATCTTTTCAAAGCCTTGAAGCTTCCACATCAAGCTTTAACGGTTTTGATTCATTGGAGAGGAGGATGGGGGACAGATGTTTAACAACAAATTTTGAAACTGGTCCCTGGTACTTGGCAAACCCTAAGCCCTTGCAGAGGGTTATGTGCAAACCCTCTGAACTCCTGTCACTTTAATTTCAGCATTTTCCTTTTATTGTTTCCATCTCAACTCTAGAAAACTAACATAAAGCTCCCTTTTTCCAAACAGCCACAACCCTTAGTTTCCCCTCCTCATCCAAGTGCTTGGATTAACAAATTCTCCATAATAGACAATGATATTCATGAGTTACATGCATAATGCAATATAAAGTAAAACATTAAACTTTCTAAATATTTCTAGGGATCCAGGTGTTTACCCATATGTAGAAAAACAACAATACATATTTGACTAAAGATTTTTTTATCCTATTGACAGATTCTAATTTTGCCCAAACACCTGTGTGGAAATCTGCTTAAGTGGTTTTCTTTTGAAGCAGCACATTTCTGCCATGCTGTTTAGCTCATTCATCTGTGATTTTGTTACAGTTCAAATGTCAGAATCACTGGAAAGCTAGACCAAGACAACACTTGCTTAATTTATTTTTAAAAATAATTCAACGTCTGTAAATTACATCAGCTCACTAAATTCCTCAGAAGTTGCTTTTTAAAAATTGAAAATTCCAATCAACACATGTAATAACAAGCTGTTAATTGCAAGGAGGAAACTGCAGTTTATCTTTCAGAAATAGCCTATCTACTTTCAGGATTTAAAATGTGATTGATCGATGTGAGGGCAGATCCAGTGTGCTGCAGAGCAGTATGAACTGACAGTGGATTGCTATCTGCACATGTATCTACCCTGTGTTTCCCTTGAAACACAGCTCCCTGAGGTCAGACATCAGAGCTAGATTACACAATACAAGCCACATGCTGCCTGATACTACTACATACAGCTTCAATAAATATTGATCAATGGAAGTGGAATCTCACAATATGAACTAGTTAAAACATATCTAACTGAATTTTTACATGAGCCAGAAATTCTTCTACAACAATGTATGTATGTGTGCTGGTAGTTATGTATGGGTCACTAAAACGCAGCGTTATCCCTCTGTAGCACCAATTTTGACACAAGGGACAATGCGTTATTGACCTTTGAGCTTCATTCTTGATAGTTTCTGTAAGTGAATCCATGTGGTAAATGAGCTGCAGTATAAGAGGTTCGATATTTTGTATTGCAGTCTATTCACAGAGAAAGTAGTACATTTATGGATCTATAGTCTATTTTTAGGTATCATTCATTTCAAAAATTAACCTGAAAACAAAATTAAAATTGGCCATTTCATAGGGCATGCAGCATGAGATTCTTAAAAAGCTGTCTTTATATCGATATATGGAAAAGCTTCTGTAGTTAGATATAAAGGAAGAAACAAAATTTCCCCAGGCTTACTTCTTGACATATTACTAAGAAATCATTCTAAGTTATAGGTCACAGGTGTGGTTATCAAGAAGAAATATTTATTTTTTTATTTATTGGGTCCCATATATATGCTTTCCCATCATAATGTGGAGCATCATGGGGAACCTATAAAACCTGAAGGCTATGTGTTCCAATCAGACCACATTAGGGAACTATCTTCATGTAGATGATGGGAGAACATAATTTCCCAAAATATTCTGTGGGACATTCATTCTAGACAGACATCCGTGGGAAAAGAAAAAGTTAGAGAGCCCCTGTGTTCAATTAAGTTTAGAAAATGCTGCCTTCAGTATTTCCTTCTTTGATATTCACAGCCTGAATTACCATTCTAAAGGCTCTGAGAGGTCCTGAAGTAAGGAAGCTGAACTAACTTTTAACCAAGGATTTACAATATTTATTTTGCCAAGTATCTCTTTGTTCAGAATATAATTTCACTCATTCACAACATGCTATGTCAAGATATCCATTTATGGAAATTTAATTCTTATAACAGTTTTATTTACCTCACCTTGATATTTCTGTATTCTCAGGTGGTCTCTTAGATACTAAAATTCTATCATTTAAATTTTCATAACATATTACAGAACACTAAATGCCATCCTATAGAACAAAGAGGCAATATGCAAATTGACCATCATGCCCTCATACAAGATGACCACCCCCACGTGGTCACAAGATGGCTGCCACAAGATAGCGGACAATCTTCTCACAATCCAGGACTGCTGGCTCCCAACTGCTCACCTGCCTGCCTGCCTGATTACCCCTAACCACTTCTGCCTGCAAGCCTGATCACCCCCTAACCACTCCCCTGCTGTGTGGTATGTGATGTGGTGTGTGTGCATGTGGTGTGTGTGTGTGGGGGGTGTGTGCATGTGTGTGTGGCATGTGTGTGGTGTGTATGTGGTATTTAGTGATTGGGCTTAAACCTGCAGTCAGACATTTCCTGAGGGGTCCCAGATTGGAGAGGATGAAGGTTGGACTGAGGGATACTCCCCATTCCCCAGTGCATGAATTTTGTGCACCAGGTCTAGTCATTTATAAAGAACTTTAATTGTGGTCACAACTCATGTTCTGAACATGGTCAAGGGAAACCAAATTGACAGGAGATACCCTCTGCTTTTGCATATATTTGACCAATGTCCCTGTCAAGATTATTTACTGCCATGTTTTATTTCACTGCTACATACTAACTCAAGCGGTGTTTGATAATTAACAAGCTTACTATTACATTTGTGAGGATTAAGAACAAAAGTGCTTAGAAAGTAATTTTTCTTTAATCAAACCTGTCTCCACAAGAACAGATTTTTCACACCTTTGATATCACCTTTAAAATATAAATGATGTTGAATCTCGGAGGAAAGGAAGGGATGAGTGGGAAGAGATCAACCAAAGAACTTTTATGCGTATAAGCCTAAACCTAACATAAAAAATGGTGTAGTAAAGGTCTGAGGAGGGGTTGGAGGTTTGCTAGGAGTCAATGGGGTAAAGGGGGACATATGTTATACTTTCAACAATAAAGATTAAAAAATTAAATATATAAAATGTAAATTAATTTCCTTTTTATAAACTGAAAATCTGGGCTTCCAGAGTCAATATTCTGCATAAAGCAGGTAGGATATGGTTGAACATCTGATTTATATAAAATTTACATATTATTCTTCTGTCACAACCTAAGAGACACTTAGCCTAAATAATTAGCATTACTACCTAATTTTTTGTCACAAAGTAATGATGAAAACAGATAAAGAAAATAATGATTTATTGCATGTAGCTCCCATCCTCCCATCCTCTGAGGATATGGCCATCCTCTAAGTCTAAAAAGAGCCTCCCTACATGTAAACATGTTGAATGTTGGGACATTTAATGGATCTTCCACATATAGTAGTTGTACTTATTTAAAATAATTTAAAAGTAAAATTCACATGCAAATGTGGACACCTTTGCAAAACCTTGATACCGCCCACTAAGAATCTGACCTCCTAGGGTCTGCAGTCCATGGATTTGGAACCAGTGCAGAATTGGGGCCACACATTATTTTCTCTATGTTAGACAACAGTTTCCTGAGAATAATCTTGAATGTGCTCACAGTTATCGCTTCATTACAAGTTGCTGGAGACATGAGGTCATGTTTCTCTCTACCTAGACAGGCATCCTAGGGAGTCCCTTATTTATCTGAACTGCCACTTCATCTGGAAAGTAGTGAAAACCAAAACTAGCCCTTTGTCAACTAGTCCAAAGACCAGCTCTTGTCCAATTTAACTGCAAACTTTCAAAGCACATGGCAATAACCTTTGATTGACAACACAATGGATCTGCTCCTCAGATCTTGACAGAGATTATAACCTCAAAAGCTTTGCTGCCCAATTCCTATCAAAGCTTAGTTGTTTGGCATGATGTTTATTGAAGATTGACTATAAGATATGCTTGCCTTAGGTCACAAGTACATTCCTAGTGTGTTTTCCATGGAGCAGAGTTCCTAGTAGTGTCTCTGAAAAAACAACAACACACATATGTAGATACGTATATATGTAGATATATACATACACGCATATATTTGGGAGTGGTTACATTATCCTACTCAGTAATATTTTATAAGCTAGTCCTATAAAATATGCTATTGCATTTATTGTATTTCTTTTATGGCGTCCACAGTCTGTTTTCAACATAGCATAGCATCCAGAATGACTCATCTTAAACTGTGAGCCAGACCACATTAATCCTGTGCTCAAAACCCTGCAGTGGCACTCTACTTCATGCCCAGTGACAGTTAAATAATGTATGATGGCTTTTTGATCACCCCGCAATTTCATTTTGACCTCATGTTCTGTGACTCTCCTTTGCTCCCTTTGCTCCAGCCACTGTAACTGACCTTGAGCAGGTCAGGCTTGTGACCACCTTAGGACCTTTGAGCAGGTGGTGCCTGTTTATGAACGCCCCTTGATTCAGCATTTCAGACTACCTCCCCTTTTGCAAGGCTTTGTTTAGATGTCATTGTTTTCCAATGAGTCCTTCCCAAAACTCTACTTAAATTCATCTTGCTCACCCTGCCTGCACTCTCAATTTCCCTTACCCTGCTTGTATTGTCTTATCAGATTAGAGAGTACTAATCGCTTTCTAAAGCACAATACAATTTGCTTACTTGTTAGGTCTATTGTTAGTGTCTGTCTCCTTTTACTAGCATGTAAGATCCAGTGATCTCTGTCTATTATATTTATTGATTCTCACCAGAGAAAGAACTAAGAAAAAAGCCTGACTCATAGTAAGCATTCAGTAAGTAATTGTTTCATGAGTCAATGAAGGAAAGTTTGTTGTAGTGCTATTGTCTCAGCATAATACAATGCTCACCTTCTTGAGAAATCATAGGGGAAGTTCTTCTTAGGTTTCTCTTTATTAGGACAATGCTCACTTCCAAGTTGTGCACTGATTTGACTCCAGACCAGGGGATACATGAAGGGGGAAAGTTAGTAAACTTATCACCAGTTTAATGTTGTTTCAAATTCTGATCTTCTTCTTCAACCTGCATGATATTTTTAAGTGTCCTAAAATAACTACCTCCTGCATTCATTGGGAGAAATCATGTAGAATATGCTAATTCCATCTTACCCTGTAGCAGAATTTCTCAATGTGCTTTTTTTTCTTTCTTTTACCTCATTAATATGAAAATTTTGGCTCAAAATTTGCTCTCAAATGTATATAATATTATCAAAAATAAGTTTATGTTAAGGGAAGAAAATTAGTTCTTTTCATGGAGCAAATTGTTAAAATGTTAGAATAATTTATTTGTCGCTAAATTTGGGCATTTTTATGGAGACATACTGCTTCTTGTTGAAATGTTCCAGATCTGACCTTCATATTTATTTTATAAATTCCATCAGTGTAAGCTGCTCATGTTTTTATTGATCTGAGGTTCAATGTGTCTATTGCTTATGAGTTATTCCATTTCATTTGACCACAGTTTTGTGGAAAATATCAAACCACACATAATTGTAATTATTAACAATCAGTTGAGTGTAAAAACTTCTCCCCACATGAATGCCATTTTTCACTGTGTAACTTCACAGTGAAAAGCATCTTTTTTTGTCTTTTGGTTTTTTGTCATTCAACTTTTTATTTTTTTTATTTTTAAATGTCTTTATTGATGATGGCATTACATAAATGTCCTTATTCCACCATTTCCTCCACCCCCATTCATTCTTATTTATAATTGTTCCAAAATCCAGTAGAATGAGATTAATGTTTATGACTTTTTGAATATCCTTAAAACATTGCTTCAACATGTGTATGATGAACTAGAACCAATTTACAAAAATTCTACTTTTCATTTGGTATTGTATTATTTTTGGACATGAAAATTATTATGGTGTTTTGGTTAGATTCTTTTAGAAAACAACAGTTTACAAAGATCTCAAGATTTTTTACAAATATATATTAAAATTAAGTGTTTATTTTTAAAACCACATATTCAGTGGAAATTTATCTCTTATTTTGGCTCTGATTTTGACTTCCAAGACACAGTTAAACTACTTTCAAAATTATAAAGACTGTCACAAATAATGCTGTCCAATGTACATATTAACATTTTATATAAATTAACATTTGCAAAATGGCATAACAATTATCAAATTAATGAGGTCAGTTTCTATTAATAATATTAGTGTGAAAATACCCACAACTTGCCTACAACTTTGTACGAATTGTAATTTTAAATATATGAAAATGTTGATTTCAACTAGACTCCATCTGTGTGATTCAAAGGGGGGAAAATATTTTTATTATTCTGAAAATGTAATGATAGAATAGCAAGAAATGGATGAAATCATCCTTGGAAATTAAATAAATGCATAAAAGCATGATTCTGAGTTTTACATTTGTTTTCATACCCTGATATAGAATTCAGTTGGTATCTGTTGATTATTCTAAACTATTGCTAAAGTTTGGGGGTGAGGCCACATATATCCTTTCTAGAGTCAGATAGTTCTTGTTAGCTGTCTCATATCAATAGGATACATAGTGAAGAGGCCAGGGGCAGAGGGTCTGGGAGATAGCCAGGGCTAATAGTGTGAAGGGCCACATATGGCCAGGGAAGACAACTAGACTATGAGAAAAGAACAGGTGCTCTAAATTCAGGTGGGGAAGAAGCTATCAAAGTACAGGAGATCAATTCCAACAAGAAATATCTTAATGGAGGGTCTAAAAGAGAATGTCTCCGAACCCTGGGGATCACCAAAGAGAGCCATGAAGCCTCACCAAGTGCATGATGAAGAATGCAGAAAAACATACTGTACCTGGCTGGAATATAGGAGCTTAGAGGCAGGAGACCCAGGAGTTCCTGACAGTGGCATTTAAACACATTTAATGTTTCATTATTGAGCTAAGCTTTACTTTTTTATTAGAATTTCCTATTAACATGGCTCCTATTGAATGGATATTTGACTTTTGTGGTAAATCTAACATTGTATTGCATTTCACCTACCTTGAAATCATCTTCATATTTTCACTTGCACTTGGCAGAGTTACTTTTTATTAGGTTTATCTTTTGTTCTTATTCCTATTATATAAGCAAGAGTAGTAGAAGTATCAAGAAACCAGACTGTATAATCTCATGAAACCCTTATTGACTTTCCTATTAGCTTTTCCAATTTCCCTGCAGAAATCGCTTCTATCAATATTTTAATTTCATGTGAGCCGAATGACAGGAAGTAAAGAGATTTCAGCAGATGGTTGCCACAAACTACACACTGCATTTCAGAATTGGTCTACAAAACTCTGCAGCTTGGCAGTGTGCGGTGGATCGTTTTACTGCCTGTTAACGCCAAAAGAAATCTGGCTTTATATGTGTGTTTTTCCATTTAATTTATTCTGACGTTATTAAGAGCTACCAGACTTGGTTTACTTGTGCCTGATGTACCCATAAAATTTAAATTCAAGAACTTTCACAAGTCAATTTTTTTCCATCTGCATTAACTGAGATTTCATCGCATCTAAGATTAAATCTTTAAAGAAACAACTGATAGCTTTAAATATAGCTTTAAGTATTCTTTTTCATAGGCTGTTCTTAATGCCGGTAGTTGAAAACATCATCAAGTGATGTGGTAAGACTATACCCTGATATTTTTAACTCAAATCAATATTTCAATTCTTTAAGATCCCATCCAATAACTCCTGGTGAAGTAGGAAGTAGTGTTATCTACTAAGTGCAAGGGCAGAGATTCTGGGTCAGAAGACTGGGGACATGTAAAAATCTCAGATATGTGTGGACAATAGGAGAGACTAGGCAAACCCTAGAACATTTGAAGAACCCAGATGCTGTTTGGTGACATCCATTGAGATTATGTAATGCCACTGATGCTGGCTCTGGGTTTGTGTCAGGTGGTGCTATGTAGGAGCGAGAGCCAAAAAAATCGAAAGCCTTGTTAAGGGCATGGTTTTCATTACAGATCATGGGGTCAGAGCTCAGCAGAGGAGGGATTAAAGCCAGAAGACAGGAGAGATACAATCAAGAGAAGAAATGGGATAGAATGCAGTAGTAAGTTAAAAGAAAAAAAAAAAAAAAAAGAACAAGTGTTTAAAAAAAAAAAAAAAGAACAATCTTGTTCTTTTTTTTTTTAAAAAAAGGACAAGATTGAATAGGAACAAACGGATAAATAAGCATAGTGCTGCTTAAATGGAGTATTTGAGGTAAACTAATACCAAGTCATGCAAAGTCAAGAGTATGGCCATTGGACTGTGACATTGAAGTTGAACAGAAGTGAATATCACTGTGGTGAAAGCTAGGAAAATGGATGAGATCACCATATGGCTACTTCAAATATTTTATGTTAATGAATGTGGTATTTTTTTTTTTTAAAGAATAACCTAAACTTCAAAGTCACAGATGATGAGGTTACATTGGACAGTGTACAGAAAACAGTGTGTCAATAAGGGTGGTCAAGTAGTCTTTCCTTCAAGACTGCAGGCACTTTGTAACCCACCAAATAGGAATTTAATCCTTGGGAGCAACACTGATGAAGATGGAGAAAACATTCTTTTTGTGACTTCAGCAGAAAGACAGATTTAGAGAAACAGCCTACACTAACTGGGTTGCAGGGAAGGGAGAGCCAGACTTTGGTTAAGAAAATGAAAATTGTATCCATTAAGACATTGAGACTTTCGAGAATATTCTTCTTTTTTGTCTTTTGTTATACTATGGAATAACACAGTGAAATAGTTTAGGTTTGAATGGAGAAGTCAAGCTGAATAAGGGACTAGAATGGTAAGAACTTTTTGATTGAGATTGGGGTACAAATATAGATTGTAAAAATAATGATGCTGATGAAGTAGCTAACAACTGTTGAATGCTTTCTATGAGTGAATAAGGTGCTGTTCTAATTGGTTTAACTCAGGTCTCCAAACACTCAGATGACATATTATTATTTTAAATTTAAAAATGTGGTTGAACTGATGTTGAGAGTGTTTTAGAGACTCCAGGCACATGGCTAATATGTGAAGCCAGGAAGGTTGGTGGAGTGTACCTGTTTGCAATCAAGGATATAAGGATATGTGGCTAATAGTGAATTTACCTGGACCCTTGTTTTGTTTTGTTTGTTCTTTAAACACTAGTCTCATAAATTTGGTGGGCTTTTCTTGGTATATGTGGGGTGGGGTGGGAAGAGGATTGGTAGTCTAGAATTCGTTCCTGAGTGCTCACTGAGGCTCTGATGGTGGCTGGTGTGGCCAGCAGGCCAGAGCAGCAGCAGTAGATTTATTGGGGGAAGGTGTTGGAGATAACAACGCTACAAATGTGACCATGAAATCAAGAGGAAGAAGAGACAGGCTGTTTTGATTTTAATGTCATCAGTGAATCATATGAAGTTTATCAGTTTGCATCTTATGATGTCTTCCAAATGTATTAGTTGATGCTACAAAGTAGAAGTCATTAACATTGAATCATGAGAATCAGAATTACATAAGACGGTCTCTGACTTAATGATGATTTGCAATAGTTTGAATTTACCATCATACAAAAGTGATGCCATACAGGAGGAAGTGTGCTTTGAATTCTGACGTTTTGACAGGCTGCTGGTACATAGTATGACACCCTGTCCAGATGCTGGGCAGCACCCATGAGCCACAGCTGCCGGTCAGCCATGCAATCTCGACGGTAAATAGCACTCTGCAATGTAGTCATTGTGTGAGATGATTATGTCCGACTACAGCTGAAGTGAGTATTCTGAGAACTATTTCAGGCACACTACACTAAGCTATGATGTCTGGTAGGTTGGTGTATTAAATGCTTTTTTGACTTAAGATTATTTTCAATTTATGATGGATTTATCAGGATATAACTCCACATAAATTGAGGAGCATCTGTAGACTGGAAAAAATATACTGGCATGTTATTCCTTGAACATATAATAAGAGCAAGTTGAGAGCATGACCTCTAGTGCCAGACTGTGTGCATTCAGATCCTTGCTGTATGGGCAAAGTCACCTGTTCTGTGCAGAAACTTCAGCATATGTAAATCGAGGATAATTATAGTCCTGATCCCATGGGATCATTTCGTGCAATTAGGCAGGTGATTGGCACTCGCTATGTAAGAGTACTCAGTGAATTATTATTTACATTATCGATCTATCTACACCTATACACAAGCACGCGCACACATACACACACACTCACCCAAATGGGCAGATTTTCATACTAAAATAAAAAGGAAGCACTGCAGACAATGCCAGACTTGGCAGGTGTACCCGGAAACAGTGACATGCCACTGAGGCGTGTTCCTCAAAGCTATGCCCAGTGGCGCCAAGATGCCTGTGGAGCCTCCCTCTGCCAGGATATTTTCCTGTGACTGTTTGATAGATCCTGATTTTGTGGCGACTTGGTCCTGATGTCTTGTTTAGTCACTGCGAGGTTCGCATCGCCATCTGTCTCCTCTCCCCGTCGCATTTATTTCTCCAGTCTAGAAACCTGTAGGTCTTCTTTAAATGAGTTGCTCACAGTTTACTCTCCTCTCTGCCTGCAGAAAAAAAGTTAAGCTTGCGTGGGGTTTTATTTGCTGGTGGCCCAGGACCTTCCCCTCAACTCTTGCTGAGATGACTTCTAAATTCATTCTTCCTTAAGCTGCACTTGTCTATTCTTAAGAAGGCAGAGGGGTTGTGGCCCTATAGTTTCCAACAGAATCAGCAAATTCTTTTTATTTCTAGAGCATGGGTGGGTCATATGCTTTGTGTTTTCCTATGGAAGAATACATTTTAGCAACACAAAGAGAGAGCTTCACTTTTTACAGTTTTATGGCTGAGGGCAATTTTAATTGTGCCCGCAGCCTGCTTTACCAGTTGGGGGCTTAAGGACACCATTGTCATCAGGCCTGAGAGCAGCTATGTCTAGATGCTGGCGATATTAACTAGACTTCTGCATCTCTATCAGTGCTCAGCTGGCATAGCCAGAGTTTTCCTTAGGCAATTTGAACAATTACAGTGATGTTTTCAAATTTCAATGTCCCTTTTTGAGTTTAGATGTTCAGCCTTAATTGGCATGCATTTTCATGACTTTCTGGAGGAGGGGGAATAGGGAACAAGTCTAAAAGTTCTTGGCATTCCAATCTTTATTTTTCTAATGCTTATAGTATAATATGTATATCAAGGGCTACCAATAATATTGAAAGCCCATAAAACTGCTTATAAAGTCACAATCAGACTATATGCAGTCTGAGTGGTATCACTTATGACATGATTTTCCCATCTTTAAAACAGAAAAGGTAAGAGTCCTTTGCCTTTCTCTGGGCCATAGTGAATCTCCATTTACCTAATATATATGAAAATGCTTTGAAAATTCTAAATAAATATAATATTCCATATTTAGCTAAATATATGAAATTTTTAGAATTTTCTAAATTAAATCAGATATGAACAGTTTGTCTTTTTAAACTTTGAATCAGTGTTATTATAGGCACTTTTTTTTGCAAATATAATAAAAAGAAGTAACTTCTAAAGTATGTTTCAGAGTAGACTTGATAATAGTATTGTTGTACACAGCTCCCTTGGACACTGAATGGAGAAGATAGGATTTCAATACAAGTGCTGTGAGATTAAATGAGACAAAATAATAACTAAGAAGACTAAACTGGTTGATGTATTTTGAGTTTTTTAGTTATTTAATGGCTATTGTTATCATTAGTAGCACTTTGGCAACATGTGTAATGCATCTGGCATTTTAGGTTGTGGTAATTATTATATAATCTTCATAGTTATGTTTCAAGTATTTATGGATATCTGGAGAGAAAATTGTACTTAGCCAGGACCGGTTTGGCTCAGTGGATAGAGCGTTGGCCCGTGGACTGAAAGGTCCCAGGTTCGATTCCGGTCAAGGGCATGTACCTTGGTTGCGGGTACATCCCCAGTAGGGGGTGTGCAGGAGGCAGCTGATCGATGATTCTCTCTCATCGATGTTTCTGGCTCTCTATCCCTCTCTCTTCCTCTCTGTGAAAAATCAATAAAATATATTAAAAAAAAAAGAAAGAAAATTGTACTTAGTTGGAGGATATAGTGTGTAAAGGAGTTAGATGTGAGTCATGGGATAGTATATGAACTTTAAAAAATTAAGTAATATTTATTTATTTTGAACTTATATTCAGTGTATTTAATGATTATTCTTAAAAGTCCAAACAGAGAAAATTAAAAAGGTATTATAATGGCAGGATGATAGAAAAAAGATTATGTAGAAGATCTAGAAATATTTTGTGAGTCCAGTCTTCAGTGTATTGACATCAAAGCCATTGTCCTCAGTCAAGTCATCTTTATTGTGCTTCTATATTTTTTTTGTTTTTGTTTTTTGTTAACCCTTACCAGAGTATATTTTTCCCATTGTTTTTCACAGTAAGTGGAAGGGAGGAAAGGGAAGGTTGGGCAGAAAAAGAGAAAGAGAGACAGAGAGAGAGAGAGAGAGAGAGAGAGAGAGAGAGAGAGAGAGAGAGAGAGAGAGAGAGAGAAGATGTAATGCATACATCTATTAATTGCTTCCCACATGCACCCTGATGGGGGCGAGGAGCAAACCTGCAATCCAGGTGTGTGCCCTTGACCAGGATTCAAACACATGAATCGAATGCTCTAACCAAGGCTCATTTTGCTTCTGACTAGTATATCTGCAATTAGCCATTTCAATTTAGTTTTTAACTGAAAAGCTCTCCTAACCATTCTTTTAAAATACTTACCTTAAATCATCACTCAAAAGTGAAAAATGGAGCCACATGCTCAGCCATGTATACTTCTGATTAGTTGTAAATAAAAATGAACTGGAGAAAATTTATCAAGTCTTAAGGATTTTGTCTTTGTCATGATCTTCTCATATATCAGTATCACTGATAGCCATTACATCTTTAATCTCCAATGCAAGGTGTGGGGTATAATTACAGAATTTTTATAAACCACTTGGTTCTTGATTTAAGTAATGGTTTCCTTTGATTGTACCAATAATGTTTTAGATCACTTTACGAATACTGTTTAAACTGCAAAAACTATAATTATAGAACCTCTCTAATGTGGGTTTTGAACTCCTGTGATAGTATGCCAAATACAAATTCCTGAACAAGAGAGTGAGGAGTTAGTTTTATAGACACTGATGTGATAAACACCTTTTATTCACTTCAGGTTAAATTGTGCATTTTAACATGGCTGTAAATAGCTCTGTCAAGGTCACTTCCTGGCCACTAACTGAAGATCTGTGCATCCTATAAAACTGCTCAGTAATTTACACTGTTTTCTGATGTTCTAATCTTGTCTTTGAATTTATTAAAGTGCCTTTCTGTCAAACTAATACATTTAAAGGTACTGGATTAGGGAGCCATCAAAATTAGTATGACAGGATGTTGTACAAATCCCCTATATTCTTGACCATTATGTTAAGAGGCAAGTTTTTAAGCATCTTTAAAAAAATGCTTGTAATAAAAATAAAGTAGCAATAATACTAGGTCATTTATAGTATAATACAATGCTAGTACAGATGAAAACTAATTTTTATAAACTAAAATGTGCTGTTTGCATGCCAATTGAAAATGAATGGTAGATTATGAACTATAAATTATCCAATTCCTCCCTCAATATTTTTGAGAGTTTCTTTAAAGTCATTGCAAATATCTCTTCTCCAAAAGACTTACCCCCTGTTTATACAAAGAATCATTTGTTAGTGTCAAAACTACCTTTCTAGAGCAGCAAAGACACTGCCTACAGTAATTGTTTTAGTATAAAAAATTTGCCCCTAATACAATTTCATTGACATAGAGCAAAATTTTTCTCTTACTCATTCTTCTCTACCTTTGAATGATGGTTGCTGTCTTGTATTTTGGAGTAAAGAACCATAGAACAGAGCAGAAACAGCATGATTTGCTCCCAACCTCCTGCTTGTTTGGGGGGAAATTTTCCAAATTAATGAAAAGTTTACCTCTAAGCATTTGTGTATATGTGTGGCAATTATTAATTCAGTCACTCCAGACTTGTTCCTGGTTAATATTTCCTAATCATGAAAGTAATATTTATGAGATTTTTTTGTCACAGCAAACATCACTGAAATGAAATTCAGAACATAGCATCCTTAAGCTTGTGCATAAACAGAAACAAAGAATCACCACCCAAACAAATGGCAATGGGACTCAGATTCCTTCCCTTCTCCAGCCTCACCTCAAGGAAAATCAACTTAAAGGAACTATCACTTACAATTCTCAAGGGATATCTTATCTTACACATTCTAAGTCTTGTAAAGACAAATCATTCTTTTCCAGGGAGGGCAGCAAACTAAAAGCTAATGTAGTTTAAATAATAAAGATAGAAGAATTTTAAAGAAAATATAGACTCTCATAATGTTGTCTATTAACAAACACAGGATCCAGAATCACATCAGCATCATTGATTGATCAGGGAACAGACGGTAACTCTATTTGTATGAAAAAAAAAAAAAAAAGTCTAGAATTAAGAGCCTTAGAACATCTGGAATGTTAACTTTTAGTGAACATTTCAACACTCTACTATCTTAATTCAGAAAATCCATTTCCTAGCATCTGTTTCAGAAGGAAGTTGGTGATATCGGTAGTGATTACTATACGATCATTTACACCAGAGTAATATATTAAATTCTCAACATCAGCACTTACTGTTAAATAGCAAGCCATTCAACTCTTGGAACTGTACTGTATCCAAGTGAAGAGAATTAAGATGCAACAAAATAGAATTTTCACACAGGGTGTCCTTTCCAACAGTATATCAGCTGTCATACAATAAGCTTGCCAAAGACAATTCTCTCCAAGATACAGGAATTTTTAGTCACACAGCCACCCACCTTCCTGTTGAGTCTGTTATCAGGCTTTAAAAAAAATAGCAACCATCAGTGCCTTTGCTGCCTTTCAGAACTTTCAGCTGCCAGAGAATACCACATTTATTTTTGAATACTGTGTTAAATTTTCTGCTAACAGCAAAACATTTTTTAATAATAAATCTAGCTATAGGTAATATTGCCTATTTCTATTTCAAGTTTAAAACATGAGGTAAGAGAACTCATATGTATTTATGCATAACCCATGGGCACAGACAAGAGATCAGTGAAGGCCTGGAGTGGGGGTTGGGGGTGGGCTAGAAGAGGTCAGTGAGGGAAAAAGGGGAACACATGTAATACTTTCAACAATAAAGATTTAAATACATAGATAAATAAATAAATAAATAAATAAATAAATAAAAACACGAGGTAAGAGAATGGTAGATAAAACAATGTATAGGCGTTTTACATGGAAGATATTTCAACCTAGAAATTATTTATAACAGAATATAAATTGTTGGAGACATGGGTTGCTCATTTAAAATTTAGTCTAAATAATTTTAATAAATACATAAAACTCTATCTTGTCTGTAAACCTAAATCTATAAGTAAAATTATAATTAGTGGTTATGGATTACTATCCACAAATGACACTTTTTTAAAAAATATATTTTATTGATTTTATACAGAGGGGAAGGGAGAGAGATAGAGAGTTAGAAACATCGATGAGAGAGAGTCATCGATCAGCTGCCTCTTGCACACCCCCTACCGGGGATATGCCCACAACCAAGGTACATGCCCTTGACCGGAATCGAACCCGGGACCCTTCAGTCCCCAAGCCGACGCTCTATCCATTGAGCCAAACCGGTCCTGGCAACACAAATGACACTTTATAGAAAGAATTAGAATCTCTATTTTACAAAAAAAAAAAAAAAAAAAAAAAAAAGTTGACAGAATTTAGTAAACCTTATCAGAGATACAGATTGTTGGGCATGCCAACTTTATGCCTTCCGTTCTTTAACCAGAAATTACACTGTTGTAACCTAAATATATTGCCATCAAATGGCAAAAGTACTTTTATATAAATATTTATTTGTAGAGAGACTTTGACTAGGATTTCCTTCAGCTAAAAAGGAGAACTCTGTATTTCATATCATGCCTATTGCAATTATTATTTGTTACAAAACACAATGATATAAATAACACAAATGAGAGAATAATTAAGTATTAAAACAAAGTTTAGATTCAAAGATAATTTAGTTAGCTACATATATCATTTATCTGTACAAATATCCTATTTGCTTGAATGTGATGTAATTATCATTACTTATATTCATTTGCCTTCCCACAATAGTTCCATCCCAATTATCTTTGCAGTAAGAATATAAATAAATGCAAGCTTTCATAGGCTTTGGATTCTTAAATGTTGTTCTTATGTGAATTATTAGAAAATATTTTCCTTTATGTACTATTCAGATATTGATGCTTATCTTTCTACAGCTACCATAGACTTCATTTCTCATGGTTTGTCATCATATGCCAAGTGTTTACATTTTTGAGAATTATAATGCATTTCCTCTTATGACTTTGTATAGTCATATACATATAAAAACATGAAATAAAAGTTTCATAATACATATCCTTAGCATTTATGCTATATATTGAAAATTCACATTTTCCCTTTTCATTATATATTAAAATTGTCAAGACCCAGTAAGTTTGAATTTTTGATCCACTATTCAGATGTGATCCATACTGTGTAAGACCATAATTTTAAATTCTGTTAGGGACTCAGCTAAAAGGCCAGATGCTACCTTTTCAATGAGCCCTTCCACTTGTATTTTACTTCCCTTATCTGACTAACTCATTAGCTCATTAATAATACCTGTACCTTATGGTATAGACTCAATTTAAAAAATATATACCCTAGCCAGTTACGGTGTCAGCCTGTGGATGGAAGGGTGTCAGGTTGGATTCTGGTCAAGGGCATGAACCTTGGTTGCAGGCTGGCCCTGGTGAAGCACCTGCAGGAGGCAACTAATTGATCTCTCTCTCTCTCTCTCTTTCTCTCTCTCTCTCCCTTCTTTCCACTCTCTCTAAAAATCAATGGCAAAAAAAAATTATATTCTTGGGTGAGGATTAAAAAACAATGAAAATATATTTAGTGAACTTTATACTTTTGTTGGGATTGTGCCAAGAACAGAATCTATTATAATGTCAATATTTGTGCTCTGGTATTGAGTGATGAAGTAGGCAGTGTCATTACGAGTGAAATTGGATCGCCTGTACAGTCTTTTCAAAATTTTATCTGTGGGTTGTTATACTCTGTGGATATTTTGTTTGCCAGTCCATGTTAACTGACAGATGAGCATCTATCTCAATTTTGCAGATGGCTTATAATATATAGTGATAGGAAATGGACAATTATCAGCTAATGTCAGTAGATAAGTTGTGATAGACAAGATTGACATATTTTAGCCTGAAGCTTTGGCCATATTTTCCTCCTTTAGTATATTATTCTAGAGCAGAAACAAAAATACAGATTTTTATAACTGAGTATCTTTGTTAGATTTCTTTCTATTTGCCCACCCCAAGTCCATTCTCCTCTCCTTTCTTCTCTGCGTTAATACCAGGAAGGCTGATCCCTGATACTTGCTCCTTCCTTAATTCCTAGCCCTCTGGCTTAGGCCAGGTGCCTGATTTGGACAATGAGAGGCAACAGCAGGGATGCTAAAGGTGGGAAGAGAGAGGGAGTGGTCTGGGTATTTCTCCTTGCTTTGGAGCTATATGTCTAGCAGTAGTTTCATCCCTCAGGACTAAACATTCTCTGGGAAATCCCTCGGCCATGGTTCTAGCACTCCTATTGCTATTTCCTCCCCATGTCCCTTCAGCATCAGTGATGGCCATGTCTTGTCCTGTTGATAGAGTCAGGATAGCTTGTGTTCTTCAGCCAATGACTCTCCAAATAGCCCTTTCATTCAAGTCTGTTCGTATGAACCATCCGGGTGATTTTTATTTTATTTTATTCTCACTAGGATTTGATGGACATAGAATTCTTCTTCTTCACTTAAAAAAAAAAAGTGGATTTAAAACATTTTAGGATAGGCTTGACTTTAGGATAGTGTTCTGCCATACTTGAAAGCAGCTAACAAAGAAGCTGTCCTATACACAGTTCCAGTGTCAAGCACAGTGGCAGCTCAGATGATCTTTGGTTTAGCTGGTTTTAAACTTTTTTGTTTGTTTGTTTTGTTTTGTTTTTGCCTTTACCGTTCTATCTTAAAAATTTGAAAAGAGAGGGAGAAAGAGGTGATTCTGAAAAGGTGGATGTGGTTCATTTTTGTATGTGATATTTTCCCATGGTGATATTGCTGAAGGAATCTGGCCTCGGTGATTAGTGGCTAACAATGTGAAACTGTTATAAGAAGTACCGAAGTGGTTCCCAAACATGTTTATAGTGTCTGGTTGTTTTAAATGTGGTGGAGAGTATTGATTCTGTGACCTCTAAGTAATTTCTGAATCGCAACTAGTATCTGTGCTAGGTACTTTTATCTACACAGTTTATTTTCTAGTATATCTGTAAAAGGATTAGCCTGCGTCTTCTCTCCTCTCTTCCTCCCCACCCTCATTTGTGCGCATATGTGCCTACGCACACACACAGAGACAAAAAGCATTAATGTGATGTATAAAGGCAGACTTACCAGTTTTTTATTGACCTGGTTTCTGTGTGAAACTTTAGTGCTTTTTCTAAGTAAAAAGTCATTTTTGTGTGAATTAACCACTTATTATTATTAAAAGATTCCAACTGTTGATATAACTATTTTAGGAATCCTATCTTATGTATTGTTGTTTTTTGTGTGTATTTTACTTAATAGTATTGTTTTCAATAGGTATATCAAAAACATATCTATTTATTTTGAAAAGTGTTATTTGGCTTAATTTCATATGGAAATAATAGAAAGAAGATTAAAATCAATGAGACAGTTTAATTAAATCCATGGAAATTCAGCTTCTAGGGAACAAAGAGAAAAAAATTGCAAAGAAAATGCTTCTAAATAAATAAAATTTTTATGTAAATATCTCTGTATGCACTTAGGTATTAAATTCAATAAAAAATAAAGATGAGGTTCAATTGTGTCTTAATGTAAAATATAAATAAAGCTTGCAGAAGTGGAGATGCTAAGGGAAGGAGTGATAATACATTTTGCCTTCTGGCTAAGCTTAGCACATTTTTAAGTATAATAAATATTTGAACATAATTATTTCCTTGTGAAAATATTGTTTATAAAAATTTCAACAAATGATCCTCCAAATAAGGCAATCCTGTTTTATTTGTATGAAGTTTGTTCACCATAAAAATATGGTCTTAAAATATTGAATTGTGTTGACTTATTTTAATTAATAAAACATTACTATTCAAAAATAAAGTTTAGCAAGGTAAGACTTCTTGTGTACACTTTTATGATCTATATTGTTCCATATTGGTTATTTAATATAGGTAATACATTCATTTTTAACATTGATTTAGTTATGTACTATTATTAAAACTTATATTCTCATATTTCTAATATCAAACATTTTTATTGCTCCATTAAACAATTTATTTGATAATTATTATCTTTACCTTTTTAAAAAAGGATATTTTTGTTGAATTCAGAGAGGAAGAGAGAAAGAGAGAAACATCAATGATGAGAGAGAATCATTGATCAATTGCCT